>NC_068917.1:111427197-112822822 GCF_023091745.1 Budorcas taxicolor | reverse complement strand
CCAGAGATCAAATCACCAACATCTGCTGGATCATCAAAAAAGCAAGAGCGTTCCAGAAAAACATCTATTTCTGCTTTATTGACTATGCCAAAGCCTTAGAATGTGTGGATCACCACAAAGTGTGGAAAATTCTGAAAGAGATGGGAATACCACACCACCTGACTTGTCTCTTGAGAAATCTGTATGCAGGTCAGGAAGCAAGTTAGAACTGGACATGGAACAATACACTGGTTCCAAATAAGGAAAGGAGTACGTCAAGGCTGTATATTGTCACCCTGCTTATTTAACTTCTATGCAGAGTACATCATGAGAAACGCTGGGCTGGAAGAAGCACAAGCTGGAATCAAGATTGCCGGGAGAAATCTCAATACCCTCAGATATGCAGATGACACCACCTTTATGGCAGAAAGTGAAGAGGAGCTAAAAAGCCTCTTGATGAAAGTGAAAGAGGAGAGTGAAAAAGCTGGCTTAGGACTCAACATTCAGAAAACTAAGATCATGGCATCCATTCCCATCGCTTCATGGGAAATAGTTGGGGAAACAGTGGAAACAGTGGAAACAGTGACAGACTATTTTTTTGGGCTCCAAAATCACTGCAGATGGTGACTGCAGCCATGAAATTAAAAGATGCTTATTCCTTGGAAGAAAAGTTATGACCAACCTAGACAGCATATTAAAAAGCAGAAACATTACTTTGTTGACAAAAGTTCTTCTAGTCAAAGCTATGCTTTTTCCAGTAGTCATGAATGGATGTCAGAGTTGAAATATAAAGAAAGGTGAGTACCAAAGAACTGATGCTTTTGAACTGTGGTGTTGGAGAAGACTCTTGAGAGTCCCTTGGACTGCAAGGAGATCCAACCAGTCCATCCTAAAGGAAACCAGTCCTGAATATTCATTGGAAGGACTGATGCTGAAGCTGAAACTTCAATACTTTGGCCACCTGAGGTGAAGAACTGACTCATTTGAAAAGGCCCTGATGCTGGGAAAGATTGAAGGCAAGAGGAGAAGCGGACGACAGAGAATGAGATGGTTGGATGGCATCACTGACTCAATGGACATGAGTCTGAGTAAACTCTGGGAGTTGGTGATGGACAGGGAGGCCTGGCGTGCTGCAGGCCATGGGGTCACACAGAGTAGGACACAACTGAGTGACTGAACCAGACTGAACTGGAAGCAGTTATACTTCAATTTAAAAAATGAGTTGCTACTCCTACTACTATTACTAATGATTAGGATGGTATGGATGATCACCATGTATCCAGTGATCGTAGCTACTATTTACTGAGTACTTACTATACACTGGACACCTTGCTAAGTATTTTACATAGATTTTTTCATTTACTCTTCATGAAAATTTATGAAGCAGGTACTATTATTATTTCCATTTTACAGATGAGGAAACTGAGGCCCAGATATCTTATGATATTTGCCTTGAATCCCACGGTTAAGAAGGGACAGAATAAGGGCTTGAATTTAGGCCTGTCGGATGCTAAACCTCACAGTAATTCACTGTTGTATACTATCTCTGGAGTCACGAGGGCATAAGGAATGGTCAGACTAATTTATGTTGACCTTCAGTGTCATTGAGGGTAAAGGCAGGGTGTTCTCAGAGAGACACCAGTGGAGGTTATCACTAGAGGGCTTTGCTAAGGGGGTAGAAATGTGCAGCTTGATCCTGTGCTGTGATTTTGCCTAATTTTGAAGAGCCAAAGAGTCCTAAGTTAAGAAAAATGATCTGGTTCCAGATCCCCGCTGCCTAAATATATATTCCCGAGTAGCTCCCTACATTTATTTGAGGTTAAGATGTGAAACGAATCCTGCCTCTACACGGGCGTTCGTTTAGTGCTTATAGGCAGATTCTTAGTATGTCCTCCGAGAAACCACAAGAAGCTTGGAGGAGACCCCTGGGAATGGTACTGGGCCTTGCTCCTTCAATCTCTCCCAAGGATTCCCTAACTTTGCCATGAGATGCTGGTCACGATGGTGATGGGAGGAGAAAAAGGTCAAATAAGAAGACTGAGTGAAGCTGAGAGAGGCTCAAGTGAGAAGAACCAAAATGAGACTCAGCCCCAAGCCCCAAGTTGACTACTCTTTCTTTTATAGTGTTACACGTTAGAGAACTAGTGAACAGAATTGGAATCCAGTTTTAGCTCAGATTCTCTTTAATCTCAAATGTGGAGGAACTTAACTCAGGGGGAATCAATTCTCTTGGGACCAGCAGAGTTGGTGACCCCAGGAATGATAGGATCTGTCAGCCCCTCCAAGAGCTGCTGAACTGCATGACAGACGTCACAGAGGGGAGCTCAGGATGGGCTGGACTCACTAGGAAGGCTTCCTGTAGGAGGTGGTATTTGCTGAACATGTTCCACTGAAATAGGCCTGGGATGGCCACAGCCTGCTTGCATGGTCAGACTGGCCGCTCGGAGCTCCAGATCCTGCTAGCCAGATGGACCCCTCTCTTTGTTACCCAGAACCCTGAAGAGCGAGATAACCAGTGATGGGGAGGGGACACCTTGGTAGCAAGGACAGAAGGCGCATGGCCTGGCAGTCAAGAGGTCTGGGGTCTAAGCCTGGCTGTGCTCCGTCTCATGTGTCACCGTGGGCTTGTCGGTCCTTCTCTGGGGTCCTTGAGCCTTACGTGTGTGATATAAAGGCTGGAGAGATCATCTCTCCAGTCCCTTTTTGGTCCTGAAATTTCCTTATCATGATGTATCCATATAAAAATATATATATCAAACCTGAACAGTGAGTTTTAAAATTATTTTTATATTAATTTTTAATTGAAGGATAATTACTTTACAGAATGTTGTTTCCTGCCAAATAGCGACATGAATCCAAGTTTGTTTGTTTGTTTTTTTAGTTGGAGTATAATTGTTTTGCAGTGTTAGCTTCCGCTGTACAATGAAGTGACTCAGCCCTATGCGTTCACATACGCGCTCCCTCTTGCGCCTGCCTCCCACCGTGCCTCGCACCCCACGCTCTGGGCCATCGCAGAGCACGCGTTGCGCTGCCCGTGCTGAGCAGCAGCTCCCGCTAGCTGCCCACGTTACGCGCGGTGGTGTGCGCATCAGTGCCACTCTCTCAGTCCGTCCCCCGCCCCTCCCCTCCTGCTCTGTGTCACAGGCCCGTTCTCCACCTCGGCTTCTCTGTTCTGAGCAGCAAGTTTGGTGTCCGGGAAACGGTGCGGTCTGTTGAAAGGGAAGAAGCTTGGCCGAGGGCACAGTTGGCTTGGGGAGCACGCTGAGGCAGACTCAAGACCTTCCCAGGACAGGTGGTTTTGAGGGGCAGGGGCTCTGGACCATGAGGAGGCTTTCTTTAGACAAAAGATGAGGATACAGAGGAAATAATCCAAGCAGAGAATCAAGGACAAAGAGTCCAACAGGTTTTCTAGAAACAGCAAAGGGCCAGCTGAGTTCGAGTGAGGCCGCTGGGCATCCTTGGCCTCTGCTTCTTGCTGGCATCAGTCTGCCTGACCTCTGGACTCCTAACTTCCTTGGGGATGGAGCCGCCTGTCACCCCTGCATCCCACAGCCTGGCACAGGGGCTGGTGTGGAGCGGCTGTAAAAAATCCTTGTCTGGTGTAAGAAGGAATTTCTCTGCATCTCAGTGCCCAGCTGCATTTGACCAGATGTTTTTGGTTGAAAGAGGATGTGGGCAGAAGCAGAATTCTGCTAGTATTTTAAAATACTGACCATGAGAAACTCAAATAGCATACCGTTTAGAAGACCGTGGCCTCCTTGGATATCCTATACAATTTGGAAAACAGTCACTGGTTGTCAGCCTTCAAGCCGTTCTTAGATCCTGCGGGCTCTGAGGGTAAGGCTGGGGTGTTTTTTAAATATATGTGTGTGTGTATGAATTATTTTATATATACTTCTTCTTCAACTTTAATTGTTGCTGAGCTCATGTTTTATTTTAATTAATGTTTTAATGTAGTACACGCACCATGAGGCACTTTCTCTGAGGATATAATTAAGCTGGAAAAAAACTGGCTACTCTAGCATTTGAGGCTGGGAAACCAAGGCTCAGAAAGGTTTGTGGCCCCAAAGTAGGGATGAGTTCAGGAGGTGAAAGGTCTTTAGGGAGCCTTGCAGGAGGTCATCAGCACCTCCCCTTTGGAGCAAAAGTCAGAGCGAAAGTGAGTGGCATTTATGGACCACCGTCTATGTGACACGCACCATCCTACATGTGACACGCACCATACGGCATGTGACACGCACCATCCTGCATGTGACACGCACCATACGGCACGTTACACGCACCATCCTGCATGTGACACACACTATCATAGAGCATCGTTTCATCCTCTCGACAACCCGCAAAGCAGTTTTTCTTGTTCTCATCTCTCAGATGAAGAAAGAAAGCCTCAGTGACTCAGTTCCTTCTTTAGATTCTAGCACACAGTAAAAGATAGAGTCAGAATTTGAATCCCTGTCACCCTGCTCTCTAACCCTGGGTTCATTTTTATCAAACCACACTTTTTCACTTGGGGCACACGGGGAATCCTGGATGACCACACTGGAGCCAGGCACAGCAACCCTCTCACTAATCTAAGAAGGAAGAGGCTGTCTGAAGTCTTCAGTAGAATTAAAGTTCACTGGTAATGTTCAAAGTCAACTTCAGTCCCACACATTTTTGAGAGTAGCTGTAAATTCTTGCAATATTGGGACCTATAGATTATCCTACTAAGTGAAGTAAGCCAGACAGGGAAAGATACTATATGATATCACTTATATATGAAATCTAAGAAAACAAAAAATTGATACAAATGAATTTATTTACAAAGCAGAGATAGACTTGCAGGCATAGCAAACAAATTTATGGTTACCAAAGGGGAAAGGAGGGAGAGATAAGTTAGGAGTTGGGAATTAAGAGATATAACACCGCTACACGTTAAACAGATAACCAACAAGGTCCTACTGTACAGCACAGGAAACTATATTCTATAATTTGTAATAACCTATAGTGTAAAAAAGATCTGAAAATGAATATATATAAAGAACTGAATCACTTTGCTGTGCACCTGAAACTAATAGAAGATTGTAATTCAACTATCATTCAATAATACAAAAATAATACAACAATACAATAATACAACAATATACAAAAAAAACCCCAAACTCTCACAGTTCTGCTAGCCCCACCTCCAGCACCACCTCAATCACTACTAACAACTTTTCCTGAGCTGTTCGAAGCACAGCCTACAACAACTCTGGAGGCAGCTCTGCTGTTATCCCCGTGAGTCATGGCAGCTCATGTTTGCAGAGATCACACCTCTCTCAAAGCGAGCCCCTTCTCAGATCATGGTGTCTGAGGATGTCCTTGTCTGGAAAACCCTGGGTCCAGATCCAGTTGAAAATTCAGCGCCGCCCCCCCCGCCCTCCCGCCCACCGACCACCAATCTTCCCGGCCACGTGTCCTTCCCTGACACATTCCATGCTTACTGGCTCCTATCAGGCTGGGAACACTGGGACAACCCCAGCTCATATACAGCTCACCTTCCAACAGGCAGACACAGGCAATGAACTAACGGATATATATATATATCAGACAACAATGAGTGCTTTGAGGAGAATAAAATGGTGGTGTTACAGAGCACCTCAAAGGATGCTTAGGGAAGGCTGTTCTAAGGAGATGATGCCAAGTTGAGGTCTAGGATACAAGGTGGACCCAGCCCTGTCCAGAGCTGTGGAAGACATCCCAGAAGGGGAAAGAGCGCTTAGGAATATCCATTCACGCATCCATTCATTTGCTGACCGAATGAAGAACCAAGGGTGTGAAGTCTCCCCACTGCCATTGCCTTCCATTTCCTGCATCTCCCTGCATTTCTCTTGCAGGATTCACTTAGCACCCTAGGTGATCACACGTTCACTTGTGGGACTATTTCATTAGTGTCCACCTCTCCACTGACCACGGAGTTCAAGGGGGCAGGGGCCAGGTTTGCCACATTCACCATTGTAACCGCAGGGTATAAATAGGGCAGCTGGCTCGTAAATATTTGCTGAATAAGGGAACGAATGAATCCTCATAAGTGCTATTCCCAACTCCTGTTCACTTCTGCAAACTAAATGCAATCAACTGACAGCTGACAAACGAGGCAGCTGAAAGCTCCAGAGCACAATGCTCGCTGGAGCGCTTTTCACTCGACCAAGAACTTCCACCGTGTTTCATTCACTCAAGACATGCGCTGAGTGTTTACTGTGTACCTGACCTTTCTCATTTGACTCTTGTGAGGCACAGGATATGGTGCATGTGCCCATTTCTCAGATGGGGAAAATGCCCCAGGAGTTGCACAGCCAAGGCCATTGATCCGCTAATGCTGCATTCATGCATTTTTCAGGTTTCATCCCCTCATCTGTTCTGTCTGGGAAAGCACTTCCTAGAACTAACTCATAGACCTGATGTTTGCCTGGGGGATGGGGCAGGGCAGAGGTGCTTTAGGGGAGGGGTAGCAGAGATGTGAAGGTTTTTTTTTTTTTTTCCTGCAGCATTTCCAGAACTTTCTTGGTGTCTGTGATATGGCATATGATTGATAAATACACTTCTGCTCAACCCTCTCCCGGGTCCCAATCACCTCTGTGCACTCAGGGTAATGTCCACACGCCTGCATGCCCTTTGCCCTCAGGGTCTGCCCAGTACCCCTAACTGGGCTCTCCTGTGAGAAGAACAGCAAGGACGCCAGCAGGCCAACATCTCCTTGCTTCTCTCTGCTCCCGAGACACAGATCCCTAGCACAAGGCCATCCCTCTCGCCCTGGTGTTTTCAATGCTCACACATTGCTTGGCACATAGTAGGTCCTCCACAAATGCCTGTCAGAGGGATGATTGAAGTCAGCACAGCCACCCAGGGAGGCTGGAGGGCTGGGAAGGTGCTCCTTGTCATTGCCTCACCCGACGTTGGACTCTTCCCGTGGGGGCTACTGGTCTTGGCTGGCCCTTCCAAAGTGTGTGGTGTCCTGGGTCTGCAGCTGTGTGTCTGGTGTGAGCTTACATCCACCACTGCAATTTGTAAGGCCGAAGTCATTTAATTAAAAGGGACAGAATTGAATCTGTGAGGCTGTGATCACGGATATTGTTTTCTGCGCATGGCCTGGCAGCCAGGGAATCCACGGGAGGCCTGAGAGCGAGCTCTCCAGTCACACTGGGCCTGCGTGCCCAGATGGTGTTGGGAGGCGGCTGAGACTCCGGGCCCAGATCTGAAGTCAGAGGTTCAAAGCCCCTCCACGTGTGCTTCCCTCTTGGTGGATCGGAGCCACCGACAGGCGTGTGGCTCTCCACAGGAGGCCGCCCGGGCTAATGTGCAGAAGGGAGCCTTGCCAAGCCTGAGCCAGCTCTCATTTGCCTAAGTTTGCATCAATAATGAAGCCAACCTGGCTTTACACAATACTCCACATAAAGTCATTAGCTCTGAGAGCAAGTCTTCAGCTCCCCCCAGAAGAGGCCTGTCTGGAGCCTAGGAATTGATGCTCCATGAGAGATCAGTCATCTTGAGCTCCAGAGTCACTGCAGACGGTGACGGCAGCCGAGAAACTAAAAGACGCGTGCTCCTTGGAAGAACAGCTATGACCAACCTAGACAGTGTAGTAAAAAGCAGAGACATTACTTTGCCAACAAAGGTCCTTCTAGTCAGAGCTATAGTTTTCCCAGTAGTCATGTATGGATGTAAGAGTTGGAACATAAAGAAAGCTGAGCACCGAAGAATTGATGCTTTTGAACTGTGTTCTGGTGTTGGAGAAGACTCTTGAGAGTCCGGTGGATTGCAAGGAGATTGAACTAGTCCATCCTAAAGGAAATCAGTCCTGAACATTCACTGGAAGGACTGATACTGAAGCTGAAGCTCCAATACTTTGGCCACCTGATGTGAAGAACTGACTCATTGGAAAAGAATCTGATGCTGGGGAAGATTGAAGGCGGGAGAAGAAGGGGACGACAGAGGATGGGATGGTTGGATGGCATCACTGACTGGATGGACGTGAGTCTGAGCAAGCTCAGGGAGTTGGTGATGGACAGGGAGGACTGGCGTGCTGCAGTCCATGGGGTCTCAAAGAGTCGGACACGACTGAGTGACTGAACTGAACTGAACTGTGAGATCAGATGGGCCGCTTGGAAAGTCATTTTCTCTTTCCCTCTGGGGCTCCATCAGGGTCTTGGCCATCGTCAGCCATGACTTTCCGAAGTCCAGGTCCTTCAGCAACTCTCCACCATGCTCCTAATTCAGCATCGATTCACATGGACATTTCCAACGTCCGCTGCTTTCTCTCTCACAATCTCCCTCTATTACTTCTAAATGCCATTTCTGTGGGTTGAACTCATTCATCCTTCAAGGCTGAAATCCAGTGACATCTCCTCCAGGAAGTCTCTTCTGATTTCTCCAGGAATTACCTTCTTCCTCCTGCCCTCCAGTCACCTCTGTTTTGAAAGGTGCCCCAATCTGTTTTGTTTTACATCACCTAGTTACCTGTTTGCATCCCCAAGGGAGAGTCTATGCTTCCAGAGGGAAGCTAATGAAAATTAATAATGGAATACCTGTTCAGTGTCAGCGGCTGTAACCACGAGAAGAAGGCAGAGGGTGCGCTTGTTGTTCCCCCTGAACTGGATTCTCAGTCTTATCTCAAAGTTTGGCTAACAGCATCAGTAGCTTCTCAATTACATGCACTTAAACCTTGTCCTTTTGACCATATGCCTTTTTCTTCTTTCTCCAGCCAAATGGTCAGTAAGTCTTATCATTTGTCCTCACAAACATCTCTCAAATCTGGCTTGCTTTCCAGTTCCTCTGAATCTCTTCCCAAGTGAGGAAACAACATCTGACCTGCAGGCCTCACCTGGGGTCCCTACCACCTGGGTCCTTTTCCCATCTCCCCAGCAGAGCCCTGTTCTGTTCACAAGCACCCAGCTCTGCCCACCCCCTGCCCCCACCCCTACTGCCTAAGGTCAAAGCTCTACCTCCCAAACCAGGCACTCCTAGACCCATTCCTCGCTACTGACCAACCTACACCAAACCCCACGGAACCTCCATCGCTGCTCAAACATCTCTGCATTTCAAAGTCTCTCTGCAATTTCTTCTGTCTAGAAGAAACTTCGAGGCTCCTCCCTCACCTCCCAACTCTCCACCCATCTGCCAAGGCCCATCTCAAAAGTCACCTGCTTTGTGACCCACTTCTCTCTTTGCAGAATTGAGGAATCTGTTCTGGGCTCCAACAACACATGGCTCCCCCCTCGATTATATCGGTGGTTGTGGTGTAAGCCTTCATGCCTGTGACCTCTGCACTGCGTCTTAGTGCATGATCCCTTTGAGGGAGGGCAGTGGCCACATCTTGGTTTCTATATCTCCTTCTCCAAAAGTCTAGTCTGATATTTGGCCCACAGTAGGTGTTCGGTCAACATTTGTTGCATTATTAAATAACTGCTGAAGAAGTTGGAAATGAGAGAAGGTGGTCTTATGATCTATGGGGCAAGAAGGTATCCGCCACTGTGATTGTCTTTGGTTTGGTTGCTGTTATTCCCGAGTCATCAAGAAACATGTACACTTGTTCATTTGTCCCAGGTGTTCAGACAAATTTCTGTTTTAAATATTTCATGATTAGGACTTCTCTGTGGTCCAGTGGTTAAGAATCCACCTTGCAATGCAGAGGAAGCAAGTTCAACCCCTGGCTGGGGAACTAAGATCCCACATACCTCGGAGCACCTAAGTTCGTGCACTCCAGCTAGAGAGGCTGAGCACCGCGGTGAAAGATCCCACACGCCGCAACCAGGACCAAGGCAGCCAAATAAGTCAATCAGTGCTAAAAAGTCTTTCGTGGTTTCTCAAAGAACTTAAAGGAGGAATACCATATGACCCAGCAATTCTACTCCTGGGTATATACATATATCCAAAAAACCCACAAAAAAACAAAAAACACTAATTCAGAAAAAAACAAGCATCCCAAAGTTCATTACAGCATTACTGACAATTTCCAAAAGCTCAAGAGTCAAGTAACAGATGAATGGATAAGCATGATGTGGTGCGTGCGCGCGGGCGCGTGCGCGTGCACACACACACACACACACACACACACACACACGGAATACTACTCAGCCATAAAAAAGAACAAAAAATAGATGGACTGGGAGGGCATTATGCTAAGTGAAATGAGTCAGATAAAGAAAGACAAATAATGTATATCACTTGTAGGTAGAATCTAAAATAGCAAAAAACTAGTGGATATAACAAGAAAGAGGCTCACAGATAGAGAACAAACCAGTGGCTACCAGTGGCGATATAAGGATGGGGCTTAGAGAACAGCAGGTACAAACTGTTGGGTATAAATTAGGCCCAAGGATGCGGTGTGCAAGTTGGGGAATAGAGCCAATATTTTGTGATAACTGCAAATGGGGTGTAAACTTTAAAAATTGTGTGAAAATTAAATAGATAGTTATTCCATCTCCTTGTCCCTTTAAAGAACATTCAGATCAAACATCTCAATATTTTGCTTTTAAATAAAGTCCCTTCAAAAATATATTGAATGCTATATTCTTGGTCCTGGATTCGATGCTGGGAGAGGTACCCAAAACAGAACGGCCCCTATGGGGAGAAGGATGCCCTGTGCTTTGGGGACAGAGCGTGTCTGGCAATGACGCTTCTGATCCTAAAGCCAGGCACCAAAAGGCAGCCTCCGTGGAAATTGAGCTGTAGCCGTACTCTCGCTTTCATCAGTCGGGAGTAGTGAGGAGCCTTTCAAATGGAGAGTAAAATCACTGCATTTTGAAAGGCATCTTGGAGGGCCAGTTTGTTGAACAAGACGGATCGAAAGTGTCTCTATTTTCTTTGCCGGTTGGGCAGCACTCTTTCTCGCACAACCGTCTTCTTTTCTCCCCCTTCCACTCCTCATTCAATCCCAACCGCCTTCTCTTTTCTTTCCAATGCATCTGCCTTTGTTTCTCTTGAGATTCTCCTGCCAGGCTGTCAAGAACTCTGTATGAAATAGTGTATTTCTGTCAGGAGTTCCGCGTGAAGAGCTAGCTGCCTTTTGAACACGGGCGGCAAGCTAGGCAGTGTGGGGGACAGTCCGGATGCCTGCTGACTGCCTTTCTGGTGAGCTCTGAGCCGACTCGAGCCTGCCGATTCAGCACAGAGACACGGAGCCCACGGTCCTGCTCATTCCAAATGCTCCGCAGAAAGACCCGTGGTGGGGAGACGGGGTCTGAGGGCTCCCCTTTCGTGGTCCCTGGAAACAATATTCCCGTTTCAGCAGTGGACCGCGCGGCACAAGCAGGCCCCGGTGAAGGGCTCCCGTTGGGTGTCTCTGGACGGAGTCCTGCCCGTGTCTTTAGTTTCCCCACCCGCACGAGAGTGGGAGCAGATAATCCCTAGGGTGCCTGCCTGGCCTGTCAGTCAATCATTCCACAGAAGCTACAGCAGCTACCACTTGTTGAAAATGTAATTCTCTCTCGGGAATCCAAAGTCAATAGAAAAAGAAATGGTCTAAGTAATTCAAAGACCCAGGAGGGACATTTCTTTTAGGGAAGTAAGGTAATAATAAAATCTAAGATCACGGTGCTTTTCCATCTCTTATCTGATTCTCCCAGCAGTCCTGTGGGAAGAAAGCCAGCTACACGGGACTTTTCCCTGGACCATCAGAGCCCCGCAGAGCAGATTTTCTGGCTGGGCACTGCACAAGGGCAGCGGGTCTGAGGAAATGCCGTTTGTATCGGAAATACAGATGAACTTTTCGAAGAGGGTGTGCGCTCGGTCGCAGAGACTCCGGGCTTCCCAGCTGGCACACAGGATTGTAGACATGCCTGGGGAACCCCCCGCCATACACCCGCCTGTACATATACACGTGTAAAGCTGCTCCTGACCTGACCACACTTGGGGCTCCTGAGAGCATCCAACTAGTCTCTTGGAGGGAAGAAGGGGTTGGGGTCTCAGAATGTGTGCTCTGCCAAGCATGTGTACCTGTGCCAAGTGAGGTGGGAATAAGACAGTGGGGTGTCTGTGGGTTTGTTCTCTGATGGCTGATCTCTGAGACCTCCCCTGGGTCAGAGCCAGGCCAAGCCCAGGGGACACACCCACACAGCCACGCAGCACGCGACTCGCAAGGGGACGAGTCTGACACCCTGGCACCCACTGAAAAAGGAGCTGCAGGGATTGTCTGTGATGGGGAATTTTAGCTAATGGGGAATTTTAGCTAATGGGGAAGATTAAAGACAGGTCGAGAACTTCCCCCACCCTGGCCTTGTCCTCTCGATTCCTCCCGCCACCCTCCCCTTCCTTACCTGAGGGCCATGTCAGGGGCACCTAACGTACCTGGAGGGGCCGTCTGCTTCCTTGTCTGCTGTGTCAAAGCCAGACTGCTCATGGTTGCTTGGATTCATATGCGTGCATGCGTGCCAACTCACTTCAGCCGTGTCTGACTCTTTGCGACCCTATGGACTGCAGCCCACCAGGCTCCTCTGTCCATGGGGTTCTCCAGACGAGAGTCCTGGAGTGGGTTGCCATTTCTTATCCAGGCGATCTTCCCGACCCAGGGGTTGACTCTGTGTCTCTCACGTCTCTTGCATTGTCAGGAGGGTCCTTTACCACGAGCACCCCCTGGGAAGTCAATTATATGCTGACTCTGAAAACCGTTGCTGAACGTTGGATGTCTTTTTCTAATTTGCACAAAGACACCATTTGGCTCCTAGTGGGCAGGCAGGCTATGGTATTATGTATGGGGATTTCCTTGGTCCAGGCTTTGTTGCAGATACCAAGGATGCCTTCCCAAGACACATACCTCTTCCTACTTCAAACACCTTCTATGGCTCCCCATTGCCAGTGAGAGGGTTTTGCCAAGGTGGAGGGAAAATGACATATCCCAGAACTGCATGGCTCACATTATCAAAATACACATTTTCAGGGCCCCCTCAGATAGAAAATACTGGAGGTGATGGGGAGTGTGGGGAGAAGTGGAGAAGGCAGGGATGTATATTATAAGAAGTTCTGCCCAGGAATCTGACACACTCCCTAAGAAACACCCGTCTTCACTTTAAACTCTGCCATGGCATTCAAGATTTTCTAAGACTGCTGCTGCTGCTGAGTCGCTTCAGTCGTGTCCGATTCTGTGCAACCCCATAGACCGCAGCCCACCAGGCTCCCCTGCCCCTGGGATTCTCCAGGCAAGAACACTGGAGTGGGCTGCCATTTCCTTCTCCAGTGCACGAAAGTGAAAAGCGAAAGTGAACTCACTCAGTCGTGTCCGACCCTCAGCGACCCCAGGGACTGCAGCCTACCAGGCTTCTCCATCCATGGGATTTTCCAGGCAAGAGTACTGGAGCGGGGTGCCATTGCCTTCTCCGTTTCTAAGATTAGTCCTTGCCTAATTACCCAGCTCCTTCTCCTGCCGTTCTCCTTCCCACAACCCACACACCAGATGACTCTGACTTCCCCCAACTAGCTAGACACCACTGTCTAGATGCCACCTCCTCTGTGAAGCCCTCCTTGATTTTCCAGGGAAAATGGCTTCCTTCTTCCTTTGTGACTCTATATTCCTACCGGTCAAGAGTTGAGACCTGGGGACATCTGAGATATAAGTGATACTATTAATATTACTCCCCTGGAGATCTCCACGGTTTCAACTTCTTGGAGAAAGGAAGAGGAAAGAACTATGTGTATGTGTAGCTGTTTATGTGTCTGTGTGTGTGTGAGAGAGTGAGTTTGCAGGTGTCTGAGTAGGAGGGAAGAGCTAGAGAGAGAAAAATAGCGTGAATCCAAGGCCCGTGTGCCCTGCTGTCCGCAGAGGAGACTGGTTTTGAGCGCTGGCGGAGGGAAACAGCTGGAGCTGGATGTCCAGGCGCAGGGCCATCTGGAGGGAGGTAAACAGTTTCTCCTGGCCCTGCGCAAGCAGGCCCAGCCCCTGTTGTCCACACTGGGGGCCCCGAAGCAGATTGGGGCCCCAGCGGCCGCTTGTGTGGGTGGGGAAGCTGGCGATCTCCTGAGCGGAGACTTCCTGTGAACGGGTGTCTGGCCCCCAGGCGGGCGCTGTCCGTGAAGGGTGCTTTCTGCCCCGTGTGTCACACTGCCTGGGGCGACTGGGAAGGATGTTGCGAGGCGGCCCCGAATCTCACAGTTTGAGATGCTTCTTGCTTCATTTTTCCCTTGGGCCACGCTGCACGGCTTTCGGGAGCTTAGTTCCCTGCTCAGGGATGGAACCCAGGCCCCGATAGTGAAAGACCCAATCCTAACCTTTGAACCGCCAGGGAATCCCCTTGAGAGGTGGCTTCTTAATGTTGAACGCCTCGCGGAAGCCCGTCTACCCAGACATCATTCACTGCTTACATGACTTGGGTACTCCTGCTCATAAACGAGGTGACTACAACTAACATTTTTTAAACACCCATGGTGTACCCATCCTTTTTGCTGAGCATCTTATTTAATGCTTCTGATAATCCTGCGATATGGTTATTATTCAGTCTGTCTTACAGAGGGGGAAGAATATAGATCAGGAACTCAGTATCTCCCGTGGGGGGCTCACAGTTAGAAAGCGGCAGGAATGGCTTAGAAACCCGTCTGTTGGACTGAAGATCTGTTTCTTCCATGCTAAATAGGAGCTCGTTTCCCCTACCCACAAGGTCATTTCTGAGGTTTCACCTGTTCCTACTTGACTCAAGGCAGAGTCCAGTCCAGCCCAGACCTATTAAGCCCCTTTCATGTGTAACATGGTCCTACCCCTGAGATGCGTCACATATTAGCAACGTGACCTTGGACAAGCAACTCGACTTTTCTGAGCCTCTTTCTTCATAGAGCTATGATGGGGATTAAATTGGAAGGCAGACCTAAGAATTTAGCAAAGTGTCTGGCACATAGCAAGAGTTCAGTCAATGGTGGCTGTTACACACACACATACACACACACACACGCACACGCACGCACACACACATGCACACGCACGTCTGTTGAATAGGCGTTAATGGAGGACAGACTCTGGGAAGTGCAGCATCCACACCTTGGATGGACACTGGACCATCTGTGTGTATCCTGGTCCATGACACTCCGCCCTCTCTCCCTTCCTTCCCAGTCTTTGCTGGAGGCTGCGTTGCATACAGAGTGGAGAACTTCCCTCCCCTGAAGTCCTGTGGGGAGCTGCCGCTCTTATTTATCATTTAGGAAGCATCTGCTCTTTGGTGAAATATCGCCCTCGTGAACAAACACAGTGTGGGCATTTGACCTTTCTCCACCAGCGCTGGCTTCTTTGCTCACTGCCAGGAATGAAGCAGCTTTGAGGAAGAGACACATGTCAAAGGACCTTTCAAAGGGACCGCCAGATGGGAGCCTGGGTGATGACCCTGGGGCGGGGAGTAGCAGATGAGACGGATTGGAGGTTGCGAATGAATAAACCTGATCTCGTTACTCCGATGGGCCAAGAAATCTCCCCACATACCCACAGGTGACGTCAGCCAGGAAGATGCCGAGAGTGCAGGGCAGGGCCTGGCTGCCGTGACCCATAGAACCACGCGTTGGTACCCCTCTGTGTCCTGGGCAGCAGCACTTGGCACCTGTTAATTGTAACTGGGAGGTGCAGCTGCTCAGGCCCTCTCAGGGGAGTCTGCAGGGGCCTCGCTGAGTCTACTGGGGTTTGCCGGAGCATCTGAGAAGCCTCCAGCCCACACACCCTCCAGGGTCTGTGACCAATCGTCTGGGCTGGAGGCTGGGATCACCAGAAGGGGCAAAAGAAACTTCAGGCAATAAAACCCTCTAGACAGCACACCTGGACAAGTGTAGTCCCAACATCTCCGCCCAAGGGTCAGCTCTCCTCCTGAGGTCGTTAGAGGCTCTACTGAGAAATGACTCATCCATGATAACGGCTGTTCCAATGTAAAGGGGCCATTATTATTAACTGGCTTCCTTCATTCACAACCATTTGCTGAGACCTGCTGTGTTCCAGGATCTTTGCTAGGGACAGAGGGACGCAGAAATGAACTCATCAAAGTCATTGTCTTTGTGGAGCTCCAAGCCTTTCGGAGGATCGGGGGCAGGGGCAGAGGTGGGCGGAGGAGGGCTGCAGAGTCGCTGAGACAAGGTTCAAGTTACCAGCACAAAAGAATAGACTCAAGAGTCTCAGCGCTCTGTCTGAGTGACGACGCTTTGGCTGGCTCAGGACCTGCAGAGTAGGCTGGTTTGGGACTTGAGACAGGCGGGAGGCAGGTGTGGAGCAGGAAAGCTCCGTATATCCACAGCAGAGAGTCGCCCGCACTCCTGGGTTGCAGGGTCGATGGGGCGGCGGGGTCTGAGATTTGAAATGTAGGTTGTGGCCAAACCACAGACACCCTGGGGGAATTTCTTCCGAAGGCAAAAAAAAAAAAAAAAAAAAGGTTACTGAAATTGTTCCGGTTGTGCTTGAGGGCATTGCAGGGTAGCATTTTATAGGCTGTGCTGGGGAGTGGGATGCAAGACTAGGGGCAGGAAGGTGAGTGAAGCCGCTCTTGCCTTCAGACAAGAAGGCTGGAAATGAATATCCCAGAATCTACCAATTTCTGCGGTCACCTTCCTGACCCATCCTCAGCCAGAGTCTGAACATGGATAAACCGGAATGTTACCAAGGAGGAAGTCAGGTGGCAACCTCCGGGAGAGTGGAGCCAGCAGGAAGTATTTTCAATACGAGGAACCGCTGAAAGGAGCCTGCCTTCGGTCCCTCTGACCCCTCTTTTCATCTGCCTTATTTACAGCCTGGATCTCGGATTCTGCAAATGCATTAAGAACAAACAAACAGGAAAATCAATGCAAACTAGACAGGAGACCTTTCTAGGCTGGTGAGTGGAGATGGCAGGCGGCCTTCATTAACTCCCCTTTTTCCAAAGGGTGGATGGGCCAGGCAGAAGGCAGGATCCAGGCAGCTGGAATGGAACCCACTCAGATCTCTGCCACTTGCTCATCGGGTGACCTTAACCAGGTCCCTTAGCACTCTGAGCCTTAGCTCCTTCTCAAAACACCGTGGTTGCCTTCTTATAATGAGAGGCTTATAATGTATTGAGAAAAGTATACATCAATTGCCCAGTCAATGTCAGCTTCATTTCCCGTGTCCCTTACAAGAGCCTGGTGATCAGTGCTTGTACCTAAAATTCTGCCAGGAGAGTATCCTTTTCCTAGCTCAGCTTTAACTCGAGATGGGGATCTTTGTTAGGTGATGGTTCTCACAACAGAGGTTGAGTTTTTCAACTGTTAGCAGTCATTTACACAGAGTATGAATGAATCTCCAAGCCAGGCCTCAGCAATATGTGAACCGTGAACTTCCAGATGTTCAAGTTGGTTTTAGAAAAGGCAGAGGGACCAGAGATCAAATGGCCAACATCCGCTGGATCATGGAAAAAGCAAGAGTGTTCCAGAAAAACATCTATTTCTGCTTTATTGACTATGCCAAAGCCTTTGACTGTGTGGATCACAATACACTGTAGAAAATTCTGAAAGAGATGGGAATACCAGACCACCTAACCTGCCTCTTGAGAAACCTATATGCAGGTCAGGAAGCAACAGTTAGAACTGGACATGGAACAACAGACTGGTTCCAAATAGGAAAAGGAGTACGTCAAGGCTGTTATTGTCACCCTGCTTATTTAACTTATATGCAGAGTACATCATGAGAAATGCTGGGCTGGAAGAAGCACAAGCTGGAATCAAGATTGCTGGGAGAAATATCAATACCTTCAGATATGCAGATGACACCACCTTATGGCAGAAAGTAAAGAGGAACTAAAAAGCCTCTTGATGAAAGTGAAAGAGGAGAGTGAAAAAGTTGGCTTAAAGCTCAACATTCAGAAAACTAAGATCATGGCATCCGGTCCCATCACTTCATGGGAAATAGATGGGGAAACAGTGGAAACAGTGTCAGGCTTTATTTTGGGGGGCTCAAAAATCACAGCAGATGGTAATTACAGCCATGAAATTAAAAGACACTTACTCCTTGGAAGAAAAGTTATGGCCAACCTAGATAGCATATTGAAAAGCAGAGACATTACTTTGCCGACTAAGGTCCGTCTAGTCAAGGCTATGGTTTTTCCTGTGGTCATGTATGGATGTGAGAGTTGGACTGTGAAGAAAGCTGAGCACCGAAGAATTGATGCTTTTGAACTGTGGTGTTGGAGAAGACTCTTGAGAGTCCCTTGGACTGCAAGGAGATCCAACCAGTCCATTCTGAAGATCAGCCCTGGGATTTCTTTGGAAGGGATGATGCTAAAGCTGAAACTCCAGTACTTTGGCCACCTGATGTGAAGAGTTGACTCATTGGAAAAGACTCTGCTGCTGGGAGGGATTGGGGGCAGGAGGAGAAGTGGACGACAGAGGATGAGATGGCTGGATGGCATCACGGACTCGATGGACGTGAGTCTGAGTGAACTCCGGGAGTTGGTGATGGTCAGGGAGGCCTGGCATGCTGCAATTCATGGGGTCGCAAAGAGTCGGACTGAGCGACTGAACTGAACTGAACTGACTGATGAATAAATCTTAATTTCCAATATGTACCAGCTGGAGAGGTCTTTACAGATGACGCAAGACAACTCACTTGTTTTTGTATTGGGATTCCTGTAGTCTAGGGAAGAGAGAGAGAGGTTATCAAGATTTTAGAGGGACGTAGATAAAGAACCAGGGTTAGAACTCAGGTCTCCTGTGGCCTGATTGCTCCTCCTTCCATTATTCACGAGGAACATGTATTTATTGTTTTGATAGCAGGTGGATCCTGGAGCCTGAGATAGAAGCAAGGAGATATTCATCAGGGAACGCTCTGGGGAAGGAAACAGGGGTGGCCAGAGGGAGAAGGTGAGCTGTCTTGCAGTCCTGAGGGCAGCAGCCAGGCCACACAGCACTCTGGATCTGGAGGGCCCTTTAGAACTGTCCTGAGTGAGAGCCACCAGCTTCCTTCTCCAGCATTGCACAGTCACTCGGTGCAGACTGCGTGAAGGCAGTATGACCAAAGGCAAGGCCAACTCAGCAGAGGGTGATTTCCAGAAAAAAAACAGCAAGGTGAGTGAGGTGTTCCACCACCACTTTCAGTGGCTGAGGTCACTGACCTTCATTCTTGAAAAAAATTTGTTTAATCAAAGTATAGTTGATTTACAATGTGTTAGTTTCAGATATACAACAAATGAACGTGTGTGTGTGTGCGTGTGCGTGTGCTGTGTGCTGTGCTAAGTGGCTTCAGTCGTGTCTGACTCTTTGCGACCCTATGAACTGTAGCCCACCAGGCTCCTCTGACCATGGGGTTCTCCAGGCAAGAAAACTGGAGTGGGTCATCCCCTCCTCCAGGGCGTCTTCCGCACCGGGAGATGGACCCTGCACCTCCCGCATCTCCCGCACCTCCCGCATCTCCCGCATCTCCCGCACCTCCCGCATCTCCCGCATCTCCCGCACCTCCCGCACCTCCCGCATCTCCTGCATCTCCCGCACCTCCCGCACCTCCCGCATCTCCCGCATCTCCTGCATCTCCCGCACCTCCCGCATCTCCCGCACCTCCTGCATATCCTGCATCTCCTGTATCTCCCGCACCTCCCGCATCTCCCGCATCTCCTGCACCTCCCGCATCTCCCGCACCTCCCGCACCTCCCGCATATCCCGCATATCCCGCATCTCCCGCATCTCCCGCACCTCCTGCATCTCCCGCATCTCCCGCATCTCACCTCCCGCATCTCCTGCACCTCCTGCATATCCCGCATCTCCTGCATCTCCCGCACCTCCCGCATCTCCCGCACCTCCTGCATTTCCCGCATCTCCCGCATCTCCCGCATCTCCTGCATCTCCCGCACCTCCCGCATCTCCCTCACCTCCTGCATATCCCGCATCTCCTGCATCTCCCGCACCTCCCGCATCTCCCGCACCTCCTGCATATCCCGCATCTCCCGCATCTCCCGCATCTCCTGCATCTCCCGCACCTCCCGCATCTCCCGCACCTCCTGCATATCCTGCATCTCCTGTATCTCCCGCACCTCCCGCATCTCCCGCATCTCCTGCACCTCCCGCATCTCCCGCACCTCCCGCACCTCCCGCATATCCCGCATATCCCGCATCTCCCGCATCTCCCGCACCTCCTGCATCTCCCGCATCTCCCGCATCTCCCGCACCTCCCGCATCTCCTGCACCTCCCACATCTCCTGCACTGGCAGGAGGGCTCGTCACTGTCACACACACATGCCTGCACGCTTGCTGAGTTGCTTCAGTCGTGTTCAGCTCTTTGTGACCTCATGGACCATAGCCTGCCAGGCTCCTCTGTCCGTGGGATTCTCCAGGCAGGAATACTGGAGTGGAAAATAGTTCCCTGTGCTATACAGGAGGCCTTTGTTGCTTGTCTGTTTTAGGTATAGTCGTGTGTCTGTGTTAATGCCAAGCTCCTAACTGATTGCTCCTCCACTCCTGGTCCGGTCACCACAGGCTTGTTTTCTGTGCCTGGAGGCTGTTTCTGTTTTGTCAGCAAGCCCTCCATTCCTGAGCAGCGGTGGGCTGTGTCAGCTTTGTGTCTGTGGCAATCCAGGACAGGGTCGTTGTCGAGGGTCATGTTCAGGGGCCTCTCGTTAACCATCCTTGCAGGCACGTGAGCAGACGAGACTCGAATTCCTCAGTAAGGCAACGCTTATCTCTGCAAATGTGGCTTCAGCCTGTCCATATTCTGCCATCTCCCTTTTTTCTTTCCCGCTTCTTCACCCACAAAGAGCCTTCTGTGAGTCCTACTATGTTTTTCCCTACCTCTGTGCCACTGTACACGCTGTTCCTTCTTCCTCCAGTGCCCTTCCACCCCTTCTCCTCATGACTTGGGAAACTTACCCTCATTCCTCCAGACGCAGCTCAAATATCACCCCTTCTCACGTTCCATCACACTTTCTACATACCCTGGGCACTCATTCATTCTGTCGTTCAGCAGAAACTGGTGCCTGTGCTGAGACTGTGCCCGGCTACCACTTCCTGTGCCAGGACGCCACCTGCACGTGCATCAGCCTCCCCTTCTAGTGAGGCGAGGAGCGTGCTCGGTTCATCTGTAAGTTCTGAGCGTCTCAGAGCGCCTGACACAGAGCAGGTGCTGGGTAAAGGCTTGCCTGGTAAATGAATGGGATGCACTGAATTGGGAGTCAAGGCAGATGCGTCCTCTCCCTGTCTCCTTCCGGCTGGAATGGCGTGTGCGTTTGCAATCCCAGTCTGATGAGAGACACGGGGATTATGCTGCCTTTGGCTGACATCAGCAAGCCCCTGCTAGATTACAGGCGCCATGGGAAGCCCCGAGGGGCAACGTCCCTGCTCTCAGAGGGTTTGTCCCTGATGGAACAGACACATTCGTTCCCAGGGTGCCACCTGAACACAAGACGGGGCAAGCTCAGCACCCAGAGACAGGGGCAGAGACAGTGCCTGTGGCTCGGGAGAAGGATGAGTGGCCTCAGGGCGGGCTCCATGGACAAGGGGCCGGTAAGCTGAGACATGAAGCAGGGACAAGAAATGGAGAAGGAGGCAGGCAGGCAGGCAGTCCCAGGATCAGTTGTGGGAAAAGTAAGTTTCCACTTTGGAATGTGAAGTGAGGTGTTGGTCGCTCAGGCGTGTCTGACTCTTTGCAACACCATGGACTGTAGCCCACTAGGCTCCTCTGTCCAGGGAGTTCTCCAGGCAAGAACACGGGAGTGGGTTGCCATTCCCTTTTCCGGGGGAGGGGGGTGCTTTGGAACGTATTTATAGTAATTAGATACATTTTTCCCCTCCATGTAAAACTGCATTTTGCCTTTAATATCATCTGGCAAGATTACCTGAAATATGTTTCCATGGAAAATGGGTTTGGCGAAGTGCTTTCTATTTATCTGTTGATTTTTGTTTTGGCCCTGCTAGTTTCTTCCTTGTGGCCTGCGGGCTTCTCTAGGTGCGGCGTTCAGGCTCAGCCGCCCCAAGGCATGAGGGATCTTAGTTCCCCGACAAAGGATCAAACCCCCATCCCCTGCACTGGAAGGTGGATTCCCAGCCATGGGACCACCACGGAAGTCCCTGGAGACCATGCTGATAGGTGTTCTTCAAAGAGTAAAAACTTCCCAGGGCAAATAGAGATCCAGTTGAATAAGGCTTTCCTCTGCAAGCATTATCCGAGCCTTTACTGTGCTGACTGGGAATCAGAGCAAGGAACATTCCTCAGGCTAATGGGACCTCAGAATCCTTTGTTTCGAGCCTTGCATTTCTGTAAATGTGTTCTGGGGAGGGATCTGGCTTCTGTCTCTCTCCCTGTCAGTCAGGGTGTGTGTGTCAGGGCAGATGGAAGTCATTTGCTGGGGACAAAGGAGCCAGCTCCAGGTCTTAGCCTCCCAGGTGATACTGGAAGGAGGGGAAGGAACCCAGCACTGGCTGAGGTCCTCCTTCATGCTGTGTCTCTGGTTGGTCATGTGGCAGTTTTCTCCCCATCACCCGACAAGGCAGAAGAATGGGATTCAGAGAGGCCAGAGGATTTGCCCAAAGTCACACAGGCAGGAAGCCACAGGTTTGGGGCTTGGACATATACCCCTCTGAGTCCAGCATCCACGTTTTCCCTGCAGTCCGCTCCCACACTGTAACTCAAGATTTCTTCTGATGAAAGCTCCCTACATCTAAGAATCAACCCCCCACTGAGCTCTCTGTGTGGTCCCAGACTCCCAACGATTTCCTTTCCCCACTGGTGGGAGCCCAGCTTCTCAGGGTCTCCTTTAGCTTTTGGAGAAAGATCCCTGCCCCCCTCCCCCTCCTCCTGCCAGTGGGCTAAGGATGACTCTGCAGGACCAGGGGCTTTGTACCCAGACAGCCCCATACTGCCCTTGGCTTCCTTCTGTCTCTTCTGATCCCTCACCCCACACTCCAGGGAGATGTGCCTTCCTCACGGGGGGCCTGGTGCCAGCCTCACAGCAGGAGCCAGGACACACCCAGGAAGGAGCCCTCTAATTTCAGAGGAAGGAGAGCAGACACACTAAATCACCAGGCGGATTAAAGCTCCGCTTGCTTGGAAATGGAGCTGTTTTAGCAAAAGTCCTTCCTTGGTCTCTGCGTCGTCAGGGGCTGGTTTTAAATGTTATGTTTTCCGGCCTTTTAGCATTCTGCCTGGTTTGCTCTCACACTTTCCTGGGCAATTTTCAGACATTACACCTCAGTCCCGGCAGCCTTTGGAGGTGGGGGAGGTCAAAGCTTCCAGGCTCCAGTGGGTGTGGAGGAGAGGGAAGGGGCTGGAGCTTAGGGGGACTCGGGAGCTGCACACCCCATCACCGTGAGAAACCTGACTGCCCCACGGAGGGGAGGTCAGCTCTCTGTGCTCCGTGCTCCCCCTTCATGGCAGTCAGTAGGAGAGGCGGTCTAGCCCAGTGGTTAGGGCCATGGCTTTGCGTCACTGTGGGCCACTCTCTTGCAGTGAGCCCCTGGGCAAGGCATTTAACCTCTCTGCGTCCTCTAATGAGGGGAAACAAGGGTGCTTGCTTCACAGGGTGATTATGAGACTGCAGTTATTACATGCAAAGCACCTGGAGCGCACCTGGCGCATAGTAAGGCCTCAGTGAGTGTCAGCTCTCGTTTATGGAGACTGCACTGTGAGCCGACACACCATCAGCTTCAGTCCTATAAACAGTGCCGAGTCTGATGTTGACTCCATTTGACAGATGAAGAAAATGTGCCTCAGAGAGACTGAGTATCTTTCTCCACATCACACAGCTGGTCAGAGGGACCCCAGGCCTACTGGATTCCCACACCCAAGCACCTTGCCTTTCTTACCTTGTGTGAAAGTGAGTAGGTGCTTTCTGCTTCCTATGAGAATCATGGTTTCCAGGGAACAGAACCCTCTTTCAGCTTACCTTTTTAACCCCATGGCACCTTGCATGGGACCATTGCTCTGTAGGGCTAAGTGAATGGTCTCTGGGAGAAAGGAAACTCACATGCCCTGAGTTCCTACTGTGTGCAGACACTATCAGGCATCTCTTTAAAGTCTCACGGGGCAGGTGTTATCTTTGTTTTACAGCCGAGAAAGAGCCAGAAGACTCTCTTAGCTCCAAAGTTAAGAAAGGAGATTAGATGCTCGATGACCTTTTAATGGCCTTTGCAAAGATACACTTAGAAGAAAATGGAATTTTAATATGAAAGGCATGGCAGGAAGGCAAAGATAATGCACTCAGCCACTGCTTTCTAGTAGAGGGCAGCACCGCGGCAAGAAGAGAGGCTTGAGAAGCAATCAAAACTTTCCCTAGCCTTGGCTCTATTACTTTTCAGCTGAGTAGCATCAGACTTGGACTTCCCAGGTGGCGCTGTGGTAAAGAATTCGCCTGCCAATGTGGGAGATGCAAGATAATATGGGTTCGATCCTTATGTTGAGAAGAGCCCCTGGAAGAGGAAATGGCCGCCCACGCCAGTATTCTTCCCTGGAAAAGTCCATGGACAGTCGAGCTGGGTGGGCTACAGCCCCTGGGGTTGCAAAGAGTCGGACACGACTGAGCTACTGAGCACTCTACAACATTAGACTAGCTCTTTGACATCTTGGAGGCTCACTTCTCTGTAAACTGAAGACAATCAGCCTACAAATACTTATTGAATGTTCATCACGTGCCAACCCTAGCGCTAGGCACCGCAAGTGCATTAGTGAACCAGCTGGAAGGGTCCTGCGGCCGGTGGGGCTGACACTACTGCAGAAGAGGGGAATCAGACAACACAACCGACCCTCGCATTTGCAGTTTCAAGTATTCACTAGTACTGGAGACCGACTGACTAGGCTCAAAATGCCTGGGGTGAGCCAGTGGTTCCCTTCACAGAACTGGTACTTGTCTTGATCCCTGGATGGTGAGAAGAAGCCAGCCATGCAAAGTGCTAGGCTGGAAGAGCCTGGTGTTGGAAGGAGAGGCAGGCTGGGATGCTTGCAGTGGGATGAACAAGAGGGGAGGAGAGAGGATGAGGTTGCTGAAGAGGTGCTGGCCAGGTGGTCTGGCGCCAAGTAGACCTCAGCTGCTGCTGCTGCTGCTAAGTCGCTTCAGTCGTGTCCAACTCTGTGCGACCCCATAGATGGCAGCCCACCAGGCTCCCCCGTCCCTGGGATTCTCCAGGCAAGAACACTGGAGTGGGTTGCCATTTCCTTCTCCAATGCATGAAAGCGAAAAGTGAAAGTGAAGTCGCTCAGTCGTGTCAGTAGACCTCAGCAGGACACATGAATTTCATTCGGGGTGCTATAGGAAGACCGTTTAAGAGTTCTGAGATAAATCAGGAGGCAGTGGTAATTTTCCAGGTGAGGGCTGGTTGTGGTTTGGAAACTAGCTTGAAGGGATGACAAGTTTTGGATTCACGCCATATCATAACGTTGGAGGTGGAGCCAACAGTGGGCTTCCCCGGTGGCTCAGACAGTAAAGAATCTGGCTGCAATGCCAGAGACCTGGGTCTGATCCCTAGGCCGGGAAGATCCCCAGAGAAGGGAATGGGTACCCACTCCATTATTCTTGGCTGGAGAATTCCTTGGATAGAGGAGGGTGGCAGTCCATGGGGCCACAAAGTCAGACATGACTGAACGACTAACACTTTCACTTCACTTTCAGAGCCAAGAACATTCAATTATCGGACTGAGGACTGGGTCTCGGGTTTGGGCTGAGGGGAGACTGCTGCTCTTTATGAGGATGAGGGAGACTTGGGGTGAAGGGGAGGGGTAGGAATCAATGGTCCTGATTTGCGGATGTTAAATTTTAGATACTTACTAGACATTCAAATGGAGATGCCAGAAGGGCAGCACATTGGGAAAAGATGTACTGTGGTTTAAGCCACGGGGGCAGTTGACACCCTCTAGAGAGTGAGGCAGAGAAGAGGTCTGGACAGGAGGTCTGGAGGAGCAGAGGACCAGCAAAGGAGACTGAACCGGTGAGCTGGCTGAGTCAGGGAGCTGGGAGGAAAGCAAGGGTAAGGTAGATGCGTCTCTGGAGAAGACCTTATCCCAAACAGGGGAGGCAACCATGTAAAGTCTTGTGGAAGATCGAGTAAGAGCGGGACAGAGCCCTTGCTGTTGGTTCGACAGAGATGAACCACGGAGGACTCTGATAAGAGTCTTAAGGGGATGGTGGGATATAAGCCTGATTGGAGTGGGATGAAGTTAAGACTGGAGGTGAGAAAGCGGACATAACCCTAACTCTTCACCCTAACCCTAACGTGTATGGGCAGATCTTCCATATAATTTTGCTGAGAAATATGATAATACCTGGAAGGTGTTCCAATGTCAACAAGGTTAATAAAGATACGTGACATTATGAAACACCTATGCCATTCTGAGGAACAGAGGGATTTGTATTTCAGCAAAACAATTAACACACAATGGCCCAGACAAAGAACTTGATAAGTAGAGGCTATTATTATTGTTTAACACATATAGAGTGAACACCCATTGTGCTCCAGGGGCAATTTTTTTAAAGCAGATACATTTGTTAAAAATAATGCTATTGTAGTCCTGGAGTCAAAAAGGGTGTTTGCAGGAGATTTTATTATAATTATGTAACAGCTTAACAATGAAGTCTTATTTTTTTAACTTATAGAGTCACTAAATAATAGAGAGGAAAGATAGAGTAGGGCTGATCCAGTAGACACTGACGCTGGGATCCATCTTTCCTAAGCATATGTTTGGTCGTCAGCCTTGGGCAAAGCTTGAATCTAAAGGGTTAATCAGCGTCCAAAGTGATTACCGATATTTGGAAGTCTACACTTTCTGGGTCCCTTGTGTAGTCATGGGGTCACATGACTAGCTCTGGTCAGAGAGCTGTGAGTGGAAGTGATATATAACATGGCTGGGCTGAAACATTTAATCGTCAGAGTGAGACACCTCTTCCCTGCGTGGTGATCGTGGACGCACACAGCAGGATGGGAATTTCATCAGCCTGACGGCAATGAGCAGAGTTCCCTAAGACCGAAGTGCCATAAACGAGCAATAACCCATTTTTCCATTAAGCTGCTGTACCTTTGGGGATACCTGTTTCCGTAGCATACTCTGGTCTCTCCTGATTGAGTCAGCAGTGGTTGCCAGTAAGCTAGGCTGGGGCGTTCCTGTGCGAAGATGTTCCCTGTTCAGCAGCCAATCTGGTAATTTCTACAGAAGCATAATCAGAGATACAAGCGTTCTTACGGGAGATGTAGGGTGTTTGGGGAATGGATGGGAGGGTGACCACACCTCCCAGGGTTGCAGGGTTGCAATGGCAGGGTTGCAGGAAGGCCTCCCCCAGGAAGGGATGTTCAAGCTGAGATTTGAGGGGTGAGCGGCAGTTAGCCAAGTGATGGAGAAGCTGGGCAGGGGGGGTCATCCTGGGCAGAGGGAATTGATGTCTTTGAAAATCAAAATGCAAGAGAAAGTCCAGCCCCATTCAGAGATAAAAAGAGCTGTGTGTTTGAAATGGGTAGGGTGTGAAGGAGAAGTGACTTAAAGTGGGTGACTCAAGGGCAGATGAAGTCAGGACTGAGACGGTAGACGGCTTTGTCATGTTTAAATGGCTTTTGTACTTTATCCTATTTTTCGATCTGGGTATAGCACCTAATATTCCAAAATCCCAGCCACTGCCTCCTTCTTAAGTTGAGCCGAGGAGGTACCTGGAGCGGAAGTGTTTAACAGGAGCCACTTCCCACGCCAACCCACCAAAGGCCTCCTGGTCTCCGCAGTGGGAGAAGGAAGGAGCCTTGAGTCCTCGTAGCAACAGAAGGCGTGATGATGGGTTACCTTCGTGGAGCCCTTTGGCGCTCACCCTCATGTTCTCAGAGCATTGCCTCTAAACCTCGATGGCAGGAAGTCAGGTACTATCGCAACTTTTCTAAGCCTGGTGGCCGAGATCATTTCAAGGATTTGAAATTCACCCTCTTCCTCTCTAAAGATCAACAGACAAATGGGAAGTCAAGCTTAACTTTCTACAAAACAAAGTGATTCCCCATTGATTTGAAGAATGTGCAAGGTGGCCTCATACAGGAGGCTGGAGTGAGGTTCTGCAACTGTCTGCCTCCCTGAAACTGATGGCTGAATATTCCTCCCGCTGGAGGAGAAAGGAGAAACGTAAGGAGAATGAACACTTTCACCCCTATAATGCTGATGCCCTGAGTTGGTCCAGCTGCCTAGTTCTTGGCTGGGACAGTAATCTGGCCAGGCTGCCACGTGGAAGAAAAGACTACAATAAAGAGACCATTGCGGGTTGAGTACCGTCCTGAACCTTGGCCCGCTCGTCATCCCATGTAGCAAGAAGTAAGGTTAGATGGGAAACAGGCCCCCTGCAGGTGAATAACTGGGAAGTATTGAACAAGAGGGTAGACCTTTAACATGCTGGGACCCACCCTGCGCTGCCCGTTAGTGAAACACGGCCTGGAACTTCGAGTTCCTCCTGCCAATCATAGGAACAACTCCTCCCACAAGTGGGCCTACGATAGGTTGGCCAGAGCCCATACCTGCTTCTTCAATGCTGTACCTATAATCCGGGGCCGGCATCCTTTCCTCAACATGATGGGCTTATCAAGGCCACACAGAGGGCGTGACATCTCCCTTTCTGAGATGGTGCAAACATACTCCAGACCCTGCCCTCCCTTCTCGCGACCTCTCCTTTGCACCTCTCTATTGTCACTAACTTCCATGCCCGAGTTCAGAAAGACGGTGGGGAGCGGGGCCCTGGGTCGGGAGGGCTGGTTAAGTAACTGCTCCACTTACACGTTCTGCTCCCACCTCAAGGCCTGGATGAGCGAGCCATGAAACAGCAGCGCATTTCAAGCCCACATGATCCCAAATGCGTCTCTTATTTTTAAACTGGGCCTATTTATATAGTCAACAGTTACTTTTTATGAATGCGAATGGAATGGCAATGAACACCCTCTTTTCTTTCTGTATCCCGCATGGACTCCTCAAAGTTTTGTACACCCCGGGGTTTCTCCCAATCAAACTGCAACACTCTGACTGAATTAATCCGTGGTCCGTAGAAGTGGTCCTGGGCCTGTCTTTACATAGGCCGACGGAGGAGCCTGGTAGGCTATAGTCCATGGGGTCACTGAGAGTCGGACATGACTGAGCAGCTTCACTTTCACTTTTCACTTTCATGCATTGGAGAGGGAGATGGCAACCCACTCCAGTGTTCTTGCCTGGAGAATCCCAGGGACGGGGGAGCCTGGTGGGCTGCCGTCTATGGGGTCGCACAGAGTCGGACACAACTGAAGAGACTTAGCAGCAGCAGCAGCAGCAGGATGTGGGTGGGGTTTCCCAGGTGGCGCTCGTGGTAAAGAACCTGCCTGCCAATGCAGGAGACATAAGAGACATGGGTTCGATTCCTGAGTCGGGAAGATCCCCTGGAGGAGGGCGTGGCAACCCACTCCAGTATTCTTGCCTGGAGAATCCCATGGACAGAGGAACCTGATGGGGGGTACCTTCCATGGGGTTGCAAAGAGTCAGACACGACTGAAGTAGCATGCACGCAGGATGTGTTTACCTGGGACATTTCTGGGACTTGGAGATCACGTTGACACTGAGAACTTTCTTTTGTGTAATGTCTGACCAGATTTATACTCTGGGAATTTGAGAAAGTGAGGAATGTGGATTTGGATCCAACCAGTGTTCTGCTCATCCAGGGTTAATGCACTGTCCCACTCCATGTCAACTGCATCTTCCTTGTCAGAGTCTCGCAGGGAACTTCCTGTATTCGTTCATGTATTCTGTAGGGGCGGGTGGTGCTCCGGTGTTAGGGGCACAATGTCACCCAAGGCAGACTGGATCTTGGACTCCATGGGTCTTACACTGTACTGTGTAAGAATGGACCCACCCAGTAATACAGACTCAGCTGCTCAGAGTTATTAAAATAGAAGTCATTCTACCTTGATGCTGTGCAAAGTACTTGAGGAAACACAAAAGGAGCATAATTATTATTATTCAATAGGCGTAAACTGTGCTGGAAGTAGAGCGTCAAGATGAAATGGAGGCTTTGAATGAGTCAGACTTGAGTTTGAAAGTTGGACTCATCACAAGTGAGCTGGGTGAATGTTGGCAAGTTGTTTCACCTCCTTGAACTCCAATTTTCATCTTTAAAGGAGGATTTGAAAATACTGGCTCTGTAGTGTTGTTACTAAAATGACATAAGAAAGTGTTTAAGTATAGTGGCTTGAATTCAACAAACATTTCATTGACGTGTCTTCCTGCGCTTCCAATAGCGTTGTGCTGGGAAGAACTTCAGAACAGTTACCTTCAAGGAGCTCCTGGTCTGGACTGTAAGCTTTGGGAGAACAGGTGCAAGGTCTCTTTAGTTTTCTGTTGTGTCCTAGGGCTCAGTCCCATACCTGGCCCATGGTCCACTGTTGACGCATATTTGTTACTTACTGACTCAAAGAACATGGATTTAAAGAACATCAAATCAAGGTGAAAGAAAATGATCAGTCTTCTGGGAGAGGTGCTCAGGGCAGCGAGTGGCAGAGACAGCATTAGTGCTTTAGTTTCCATGATGATCAGGGTGAGGCAAGATGAAGAGGATCACAGGGTACAGTACCACGCTGCACGATCCTGACGGAGCACCAAGTGCAAGAGGACAGAGCAGGGGCTGCGGGAGACGAGGCTGGAGGAGAAGGCAGCGACTGGGACACGGAAGGCTCTGAGCTTGACCCTTGGGAACCATCGGAAGGCTTTCCTCAGGAGTGTGACACGCCAGGACTTGCATTTTGGAAAGATCACCTGGGATGAACGGGGAGGACGCAGGTGTAGAGGCAAGGGGCCCAGTTAAGAAGCTGCTGCAATGGGCTGAGGAGGAGATGGCAGTGAAGCGATTCAGGCGAAGGCAGTGGGGATGGGGAGGAGAGGATGGTCCCGGAGAAGTGGAGGCTGCTCAGCGGCCACTCGGTGTCCACGTCCTCGGGGGTGGAGGGCAAAGCCTTGTGATCTGTGTCCCCACCAAGTAGGAAGCCGGGGATGGGGGAGGCGGTCTTTATTCCCCACTGAAGAATGGGCACTGTTCTGGTGGAAGGGCCTTCTCAGAGCGCTCTGTTAAGGGAAGAGGAATCGCCCTGCTCCCTCTTTACTCACCAAGGCCGTCAGTCCGGTAGACAAAGACGTTGTCAAACCACCTTATTGAGAAGTAGTTTAAATTAACCTTGACGGTGGATTAATAAATAATAAGGCCTGAATAGCTTATAAAGAAATCAATTACACTATAAATTTTAAAGCAGCACGTGCTCAGCTCCAACTTAGTGGAACCACAGCATTCTTGAACCATTCAAAATGGGCCCAAACTCCAGTTCCAGGCCATTCTGTCCCTCAGGGGATTGGACAGGATGCATTCAGTGTTGCAGATTGCCATGCCCTCTGGGAAGGCTCAGGAACATTCGATAGATCAGGATGATTTGTGGAAAAGAAGATAATTTACCTCATTCTGTGCCCAGAATGTATGGCACGTGATCAGGGCATGTTTCCACTTTCATGATATCCAGACTTTGCAGGAGCTGAGAGGGACCCAGAGTCATGTGACCCAGTGGCTCTCAAATGTTCCAGACTAATATTTTGTGATGTGCCCTTTATTATCCTGAAATGGAATTCATAAATTAGATAACCCAGCCCCAGACATCTCATTTTAAAAATCTATATAATGCCTGTATGACAAACTAAATGAAAAATAAAAAGCAGAGTAATTTGTAATAAAATAATATGCATGTTGCTATGCGAATGAGACATGATGACTAGATGAGGAGAAGTATTAGCTGTCAGATGATGGAAAATGATGGAAACGGGAGTGAAGACGTGGAACTGGCCACTCGAATACAGGAACAGCCTGGCCTCCAGAGCTGTCATTTTCTCAGTGGAGATCAGAACAAAGCAAGGTACAATCCTGCCTTCATTGCTTGGTAGTTGCATTCCTGGAAAATTCAGGGTATGGTAAAATCATGCAAAAATTCTTTGTGTCTGTTTGTGAAATGGAACTAGGATCTGGGCCCAGATAAGTACAGAAGGGATCTTGCACTTACCTGTCAGATGCTTGTGCATGCTTGCTGTAGCCACGCGTTTGGGGAAACACACTCACTCAGGTCAACGCCGATAGTGGAGTAGTTTATTACACCAGCAGGCCCAAGGCAGAGTCTCCTCTTAGCCAAGGACCCCGACCAGTGTTTGTGAAAGCCTTATATACCCTAAGAGTACGTGCCCAAACCCACCTCCCCAAATTCCCTGAAACTAGTAAAAAGAAAGATGCAATTAAAGTTAACCTGTGATTCATATACCTTAAGCCTAGGTAGTTAACAGTGGACAATTATCAATAGGCCTGTGGTCATACCCCAATAAGCGTAATGGAATGTATGATTCTATTCGATTACACAGATAATTAGGGTATTCTTTCAGGAGATGGAGAGCCCTGGGGCTCTTCCTTCCGGGGTACCTGGTTTTCCAGTTGGTGTGTCATTTCCATAGATCCTGGACATATAGCTCACAGTCCACCGTCCGGCCCACACCGGAGTCCTGCTTTCAAGACAGAGCCTGTTCTGTTTCCTCCTTCATGCTCAGTCAGTCAGTCGTGTTCAACTCTCTGCAACCCCATGAACTGTAGCCTGGTTCCTCTTGTTCATAGAATTTTCTAGGCAAGAATACTGGAGCAGGTTGCCAATTCCTCCTCCAAGGGATCTTTCTGACTTAGGGATCGAACTTACATCTCCTGCCTTGGCAGGTGGATTCTCTACCACTGAGCCACCTGGGAAGCCCATGTGTCAGGTGGGACATCCCCAGATCGAGTCAAGTGTAGTCCCATTTACTGGGCAGGGCTGTAGATTGCCCAGCATCCAAATGCCCACAGTGCCCCTTCCATCTTTGATGACAGCCAAAAGTACCTCTGGAAATGCCCAAACGTCCCCTCTTAGATCCCCAGTTCTTATCCAACCCCTTCATGGTTCTGATGGAGACACAGAAGGCTGGAGACGGAAGAGTGAAAGTGAAGCTGCTCAGTCATGTCTGACTCTTTGCAACGCCGTAGGCTGTAGCCTGCTAGGCTCCTCTGTCCATGGGATTCTCCAGGCGAGAATATTGGAGTGGGTTGCCATTTCCTTCTCCAGGGGACCTTCCTGATCCAGGGATTGAATCCGGGTCTCCCACATTCAGGCGGACTTTTTACCACCTGAGCCACCAGGACATGGGAAGGGACTTGCATGCAGAGAGTTCTTGGTGGAGGGAGGCTCGAACTCTGTCCTCCTGTGTGTCAGGCCAGAGCCTTCCAACTGGCCTGACTTGACTGCAAAGTGGGCTGTAGGATGGTTCCTCCTCTGATGCCTCTGCAACCTGGCCTGTGCAGTGATCCTTTTGTTCAGGGGATGTCTGTCCCTTAACCTGTGTGCTATGAATTCAAGCTTCAGTACTGCATGCCTGCTCCTAAAGTGAGATTCATCTGCATTTTAAGATACTACTGCTTTTTTTCCCCTGTTATCTTATTCTAAGCAAAGGTGGATAAAAAACTATATATAACAATGTACACTTTATGATTTAAGGAATGTTGAAAGCGCTCTTTTTGCATCAAAATGTCTTCCCACCAGCTGCCAAGGATGTCTAAAATACCCCCATACCTTTGAGCAAAGGCATTTAAAATTCTTTAAAATGCAGACATTTCTTAATTGCTCATGTGCATTCCTCAGTAATCTCTCAGGTCCTCAGTTCCTTTATCTTTACAATGGAAATAAACACATATATTTCCTAGGATTGTTACGAGGATAAAACAAGTTTAATGCATACAATCAAAACACTTGCTCTGTAGTAGGTGGTAAACCTTTGTTTACCTCCCACTTCTTCAGGAGACATTCTGGGAGAGACAAGGCACTCTACTGCTGTCCTCCCATGCTCATCGCAGGGCAGACATCACTAGTCTGTCTCACTGTAGCTCTCCTATGCATAGATACCAACGTGGCTTCGGATCCCGGCTTGAATTAGAACTCCAGGCAGCCAAGACTAATCTAAGTCAGCACAGAAATTGATAGCTTTGTTTATTTTTGCCTTACCTAATGGCTGGAGATTAACGTCTCTCTTGTGAATGAGGGATGAGAGAATTCCTCCACTACCAGAGCCTGGAAGGATGGAGAAAGTTTCTACAGAGAGGCAAAAGATGGCAGGGGGAAAAGTTTCTACAGAGAGGCAGAAGATGGCAGTTCAGTTCAGTTCAGTCGCTCAGTCGTGTCCGACTCTTGGCGACCCCATGAATTGCAGCACGCCAGGCCTCCCTGTCCATCACCATCTCCCAGAGTTCACTCAGACTCACGTCCATCGAGTCAGTGATGCCATCCAGCCATCTCATCCTCTGTCATCCCCTTCTCCTCCTGTCCCCAATCCCTCCCAGCAGCAGAGTCTTTTCCAATGAGTCAATTCTTCACATGAGGTTGCCAAAGTACTGGAGCTTCAGCTTTAGCATCAGTCCTTCCAAAGAAATCCCAGGGTTGATCTCCTTCAGAATGGACTGGTTGGATCTCCTTGCAGTCCAAGCGACTCTCAAGAGTCTTCTCCAACACCACAGTTCAAAACCATCAATTCTTCGGCACTCAGCCTTCTTCACAGTCCAACTCTCACATCCATACATGACCACTGGAAAAACCATAGCCTTGACTAGACGGACCTTAGGTGGCAAAGTAATGTCTCTGCTTTTTAATATGCTATCTAGGTTGGTCATAACTTTTCTTCCAAGGAGTAAGTGTCTTTTAATTTCATGGCTGCAGTCACCATCTGCAGTGATTTTGGAGCCCCCCAAAATAAAATCTGACACTGTTTCCACTATTTCCCCATCCATTTGCCATGAAGTGATGGGACCAGATGCCATGATCTTCACTTTCTGAATGTTGAGCTTTAAGCCAACTCTTTCACTCTCCTCTTTCACTTTCATCGAGAGGCTTTTTAGCTTCTCTTCACTTTCTGCCATAAGGGTGGTGTCATCTGCATATCTGAGGTTATTGAGATTTCTCCCGGCAATCTTGATTCCAGCTTGTGTTTCTTCCAGCCCAGCGTTTCTCATGGTGTACTCTGCATAGAAGTTAAATAAGCAGGGTGACAATATACAGCCTTGACGTACTCCTTTTCCTATTTGGAAGCAGTCTGTGTTTTCCATGTCCAGTTCTAACTGTTGCTTCCTGACCTGCATACAGGTTTCTAAAGAGGCAGGTCAGGTGGTGTGGTATTCCCATCTCTTTCAGAATTTTCCACAGTGTATTGTGATCCACACAGTCAAAGGTTTTGGCATAGTCAATAAAGCAGAAATAGATGTTTTTCTGGAACACTCTTGCTTTTCCCATGATCCAGTGGATGTTGGCAATGTGATGTCTGGTTCCTCTGCCTTTTCTAAAACCAGCGTGAATAACAGGGAGCTCACGGTTCATGTATTGCTGAAGCCTGGCTTGGAGAATTTTGAGCATTACTTTACTAGCATGTGAGATGAGTGCAACTGTGTGGTAGTTTGAGCATTCTTTGGCATTGCCTTTCTTTGGGATTGGAATGAAAACTGACCTTTTCCAGTCCTGTGGCCACTGCTGAGTTTTCCAAATTTGCTGGCATATTGAGTGCAGCACTTTCACAGCAGCATCTTTCAGGATTTGAAATAGCTCAACTGGAATTGAGCTAGCTTGGTTCATAGTGATGCTTCCTAAGGTCCACTTGACTTCTCATTCCAGGATGTCTGGCTCTAGGTGAGTGATCACACCATTGTGATTATCTGGATAATGAAGATCTTTTTTGTACAGTTCTTCCGTGTATTCTTGCCACCTCTTCTTAATATCTTCTGCTTTTGCTAGGTCCATACCATTTCTGTCCTTTATCGAGCCCATCTTTGCATGAAATGTTCCCTTGGTATCTCTAATTTTCTTGAAGAGATCTCTAGTCTTTCCCATTCTGTTCTTTTCCTCGATTTCTTTGCATTGATCGCTGAAGAAGGCTTTCTTATCTCTTCTTGCTCTTCTTTGGAACTCTGCATTCAGATGCTTATATCTTTCCTTTTCTCCTTTGCTTTTTGCCTCTCTTCTTTTCACAGCTATTTGTAAGGCCTCCCCAGACAGCCATTTTGCTCTTTTGCATTTCTTTTCCATGGGGATGGTCTTGATCCCTGTCTCCTGTACAATGTCATGAACCTCATTCCATAGTTCATCAGGCACTCTGTCGATCAGACCTAGGCCCTTAAATCTATTTCTCACCTCCACTGTATAATCATAAGGGATTTGATTTCGGTCATACCTGAATGGTCGAGTGGTTTTCCCTATTTTCTTCAATTTGAGTCTGAATCTGGCAAAAAGGAGTTCATGATCTGAGCCACAGTCAGCTCCTGGTCTTGTTTTTGTTGACTGTATAGAGCTTCTCCATCTTTGGCTGCAAAGAATATAATCAATCTGATTTCGGTGTTGACCATCTGGTGATGTCCATGTGTAGAGTCTTCTCTTGTGTTGTTGGAAGAGGGTGTTTGTTATGACCAGTGCATTTTCTTGGCAGAACTCTATTAGTCTTTGCCCTGCTTCATTCTGTACTCCAAGGCCAAATTTGCCGGTTACTCCAGGTGTTTCTTGACTTCCTACTTTTGCATTCCAGTCCCCTAGAATGAAAAAGACATAATTTTTGGATGTTAGTTTAAGAGGTCTTGCAGGTCTTCATAAAACCGTTCAACTTCAGCTTCTTCAGCGTTACTGGTTGGGGCATAGACTTGGATAACTGTGATATTGAATGGTTTGCCTTGGAGATGAACAGAGATCATTCTGTCGTTTTTGAGATTGCATCCAAGCACTGCATTTCGGACTCTTTTGTTGACCATGATGGCTACTCCATTTCTTCTGAGGGATTCCTGCCCACAGTAGTAGATATAATGGTCATCTGAGTTAAAGTCACCCATTCCAGTCCATTTTAGTTCGCTGATTCCTAGAATGTCAGCGTTCACCCTTGCCATCTCCTGTTTGACCACTTCCAATTTGCCTTGATTCATGGACCTGACATTTCAGGTTCCTATGCAATATTGCTCTTTACAGCATTGGACCTTGCTTCTATCACCAGTCACATCCACAGCTGGGTATTGATTTTGCTTTGGCTCCATCTCTTCATTCTTTCTGGAGTTATTTCTCCACGGATCTCCAGTAGCATATTGGGCACCTACTGACCTGGGGAGTTCCTCTTTTGGTATCCTATCATTTTGCCTTTTCATACTGTTCATGGGGTTCTCAAGGCAAGAATACTGAAGTGGTTTGCCATTCCCTTCTCCAGTGGACCACATTCTGTCAGACCTCTCTACCATGACTTGTCCATCTTGGGTTGCCCTGCAGGCATGGCTTAGTTTCATTGAGATAGACAAGGCTGTGGTCCTAGTGTGATTAGATTGGCTAGTTTTCTGTGAGTATGGTTTCAGTGTGTCTGCCCTCTGATGCCCTCTTGCAATACCTACCATCGTACTTGGGTTTCTCTTACCTTGAGCATGGAGTATCTCTTCTCGGCTGCTCCAGCAAAGCACAGCCGCAGGATAAATGGGAAGTGCCTGGGCATGTCCATTGGAGGAGGGCATCGAATACATGGCAGAGAGTTGGGATGAACACTTGCCTGGAGCTTCCCTTGGGAAGTTAGCTTCATGCATGGCACCTAGGCTGTGCCCTCATAACAGGGTGCCCAGGAAAGTTTGCCCTCTTCTCTGCTCACCCGCCTTCTTCACTGCTTCCTCAGGCTTCTTTGTCCTAAGGCTCCTTGCTGCCATGTTGCCTCCATGGTTCAATCTAGACTTCATGTGATGATCATGACTAATAATCACTAATATTTATCAGATACTGGAAACTCTTCTAAGTGCTTTCTGTGGATTCCATCATTTTATCCTCAACATAGTCTCGTGAGATGGGTGCTATCACGGTCCCTCATTTTACAAATCAGAGATGTAAGGCCCAGGGAAGTTACGCCACTGCTCAGGGAGATAGCTAGCCCGTGGTGGAGCTGGGATGCAAAGCTAGGCTTCTGCTGTTGAGGACCGCAGTGCCAGGTGGACATCCAGCCCCACCATGGGTCTGGCTTTGTGCTCGGATGTGGGATGGAGGGCACGGTGCTGACTCCAAGGGGCACTCAGTCTGGGATGAGGGGTTCCAGAAGGAGAAGAGAGAGGGAAAGGGTGGAGAACTTATTTGAAAAAGTAATAGCTGAAAACTTCCCCAATTTGGGAAAGGAAACAGACATTCCATTTCAGGAAGCACAAATATAACATTAATAAGATGAACCCAAAGAAGTCTGCATCAAGACACATTACAATGCAAAATTCCAGGACTAGATGGCTTTACAGGGGGATTAAAAAACATTTCAAAAGAGTTAATGCCTATCCTTTAGGCATTAGGATATTCCAAACTATTAAAAAAAAATTGAAGAAGAAGGAACATTTCCAGACTCATTGTATGAGGCCAGCATACACTGATACCAAAACCAGGCAGACACTACAATAACAGATAGTTATAGGCCAATATCCCTGATAAACATAGATGCAGATATCCTCAACAAAATATTAGCAAAACAAATTCAAAAATACATCAAAACAATCATGTACCATGATAAAATAGAATTTATTCCAGGGATACAAGGATGGTTCAATACAAGTAAATCAATCAATGTGATACACCACATTAACAAATTGAAGAATAAATATGTAATCATCTCAATAGATGCAGAAAAAGCTTTTGACAAAATTCAACATCCATTTATGATAAAAACTTTCAATGCAGTGGGTATAATAGGGATATAACCTCAACATAATAAAGGCTGTATATGGCAAACCTACAGCTAATATCATCCTCAATGGTGAAAAGATGACAGCATTTTCTCTACGATCAGGAACAAGACAAAGATACCCACTCTTTTCACTTTTATTTGAAATAGTATCTCAAGTTCTATTTGCAGCAATCAGACAAAAAGAAACGGAATTCAAATTGGAAGGAAGAAGTAAAGCAGTCACTATTGGCAGATAACAAGATACTATATACAGAAAACCCTAGACTTCCCTAAAAAACTTCTTCCCTAGAAGAACTAAATGAATTCAGCAAAGTTGTCAGTTACAAAACTAATATGCAGAAACATGTTGCATTTCTACATACTATGCGCATGGATTGTTAAAATGACTGTTACCCAAAGCAATCTCCAAATTCAGTGCCATCTCTACCTAAATACCAATGGCACTTTTTCACAGAACTAGAACAAATCATTTGAAAAATTTGTATAGAAATACAAGTGACCCTGAACATTCAAAATAATCTTGGGAAAGAAGAGCAAAGCTGGAGATATCAAGTTCCTCAATTTCAAACCATACCACAAAGCTATAGTAAACAAAACAGTATGGTACTGATGCAAAAACAGACACGTAGATCAATGGAGCAGAATTGGAAATAAGCCCACACTCTCAGGGTCAATTAATCTACTGCAGAGGACGCAAGGATATACTGTGTGGAAAGACAGGCTTTTTAATAAAGGTGCTGGGAAAAGTGGGCAGCTACATGCCAAGCATCAGACTGGACCACTTTCTCACATCATATACAAAAGTAAACACAAAATGGATCACAGACTTCAACGTAAGTCTTGAAATCATAAGGCTTCCAGAAGGAAACAGGCATTGGTCTCAGCAATCTTATTTTAGATATGTCTCTTTGGGCAAGGGAAACAAATGCAAAAATAAACAAATTGGACCACATCAAACTGAAAAGTTTTTGCATAGTCAAGGAAGTTGTCAAAAAAAAAATATATATGATAAAATGATATACTTGATTTACTATATCTGATAAAAGGATAATATCCAAAATGTACAAAGAACTCATGCAAGTCAACACCAAAAAAACAAATAATCCATTTAAAAATGGGCAGAGAACAGGTATACACATGTTTTCAAAGAAGACACACAGATGGCCAACAGACACATAAATAGATGCTCAATATCAGTAATCATCAGAGAAATGCAAATCAAAACTACAACGAGTTACCACCTCACACCTATCAGAATGGCTATCATCAAAAAGACATCGAATAACAAGTGTCAGTGAGGATGTGGAGAAAAGGAAAGCTTTGTGCACTGTTGGTGGGATTGGAAACTGGTGCAGCCACTATGGAAAACATTATGAATATTATCCAAAAAGCTTGAAAATACAACCAGCATAAGATCCAGCAATTTCATGTCTGGATATATACCCACAGAAAACAAAACCACTAATTCGAAATGATACATGCACTCCAATGTCCACTGCAGCCCTGCTTCCAATAACCAAGACAAGGAAGCAGCCTGAGTGTCCATCAATAGCCAGGTGAACAGACAAGATGTGAGATGTATACATAATGGAATATTACTCAGCCGTAGAAATGAAATCTTGCTATTTGCAACAACATGGATGTACCTAGAGGGTATTATGCTGAATGGGATAAGCCAAACACAGAAAGACAGTTACCATATGGTCTCACTTACATGTGGAATCTAAACAAACAAACAAACAAAATAAAACCAGATTCAGAGGAAAAACTGGGTGACTACCAGATGGGAGGAGAGTGGGTGGTGGGGGAAAGAGATGAATGGGATTAAGAGGGACAGACCCCTCAGTTATAAAAGTGTGGGTCACAGGGATGTAATAAACAGCATAAGGAATATAGTCAAGAATATTGTAATAACTTTGCATGGGGACAGATGGTTGGTAGACTTATCATGGTGATCATTTCATAATATATGCAAATAGCAAATCATTACAAAGTACACCTGAAACTAACATAATACGGTGGTCAATTTACACATTAGAAAAATAAAGAAAAACTTAAAATTCAAACTGAAAAAAAATTAAAAAAACAACCTTGTGCAATGCTTCTAAAAACCTTCTCTGCAGTGGGTTGAGATGAGGCCTTGCTTGATTTCCACAACAAGGCAGGGATCACGTGGGCAATAAAATCCACAAAGACTTTATCAGCCGAAAGGGGCCAGAGCTTCAGGGAAGCTGCATCCTGATGGATGGAACATCTGCCGTTCCTTTTCTCTGCTGCCAGTGCTCTGCCTCAGTTTCCTAAAGCTGCTGCAACAAAGCCCCATAAAGCGGGCGGCTCAGAACAATAGCCGTTAATTCTCTTACACTTCCAGAGGCCAGAAGTCCAAAGGCAGTGTACCAGCAGGACCATGTTTCCCCGGAAGGCTGTGGGGGAGAATTTTTCCTTGCCTCTTTCTAGCTCCTGGGGCTCGCTGGCAATCCTTGCTGTACCCTGGCTGGGAAACATACCACTTTAATCTCGGCCTCTTTCACCCCATGGTGTCCATCCTTTTCCCAATCGTTTTATCTTTATTTTTAAAACAAAGCCGTTTTCAAAATATAAAAAAAGACCTCTTTTCAAAGAACCATTTAAATATGGCTTTGAAAACCACAACACTTTATTTACAACAGATAGATGGTAGCACGAAAAGCATTCATAGATGTTTATATAAATAAAAATTTTAGCATCATTCTGGCATCCTTTGGGGACAGGCTTTTATATTTATAGAAAATTACAATAACTCACAAATAAAATCAATAATGGCCTTTAGGGTAATTTGTATTTAAACTTGAATTTGAGCAACCAACGTAGATTGCTCATTTATCTGGGATCTGAACCCGTATATCTGAAATCTGAAGGAGGACGTTAAAGCATTTTTCTTTGTCCAAGGTTTCCTTTTCTTATAAGAACACAAGTAGCGCTTCCCTGGTGGCTCAGGAGTAAAGAATAGGCAGAGAACACGGATTCTATCCCTGATCTGGGAAAATCCTACATGCCGCGGAGCAACTAAGCCTGCGCGCCACAAGTATTCAGCCTGTGCTCCAGACCCCGGGGCCGCAACTGCTGAAGCCCATGGGGCCCTACAGCCCGTGCTCAACAGGAAGAGAGGTCCCAGCAATGAGAAGCCTGCACACCACAACTGCAGAGGAGCCTCTGCTTGCCGCAACTAGGGAAAAGCCCGCAGGGCAATGAAGATCCAGCACAGAGAGGAATGAATAAGCAAATAAGTCAACAACACGTTTTAAAAAAGAACATAGGTCGCTGGATGAGAGCCTTCCCTAATCCAAGACGCCCTCATCTTGAGCTCGGGTTTTCTAATCTCTAAAGTGGGGATATAGACTTCTGCCCTTTTCCTCCTGAGTTTGCGATGAGAACTGATTATGGTAATAGGTAGAGATGAGCTTTATAAACTTCAAAGTCTCCTGCACAAAAGTGTTGTGAACATTATGACAGAAGAGGAAAGGGCCAGTGGTTTTTAATTTAAAACAATACTTTCAAGAGCGGTTTGGTTTGTAAGATCCGAGACTCACAGAGGTGAAGTTGCTGTGTTGAAGGCAGCAGAACAATTCGCTGGCACAGGAGAATCACTGTGTCGCCTGCTGTTTCTGAATTTTTGGTCCGAGCTGTTTGTCCTGTTGAAGTGAGACAACGGAGCCCTTCTGTGTCCCCCACCTGCTCCCTCCCCACTTCCTTGGGGCTGTGCTGAGGACAAGAAGGAAGCTCCGCCTTCCCAGCAGCGAGATTGTCATGAGTCCATAGGAAATCTGTTTGGGGTTTACTTTATCACAGAGGGATGGGGGAGCCGGCCTGTCTGGAATGTGAAAGAACCCGAGGCTGAGAGCAGGGACCCGAATCTTGCCCAGCTCAGGGAAAGGCAGTCAGGGTCAGGGACCATGGCTGGTGACAAGGATCCAGTGAAATCTCTTGGGGTCACACACCCCGAGCTGAGAGAAGATCTCGAGGCCCCGAGGCATGCATGTGTGTGTGTGTGTGTGTGTGTGTGTGTGTGTGTGTGCCCACTGTTTTGTCTGGTTTCTCCCTGATGCTTCTCCACCTGTCCACATGTTTTAACTTTCAGAGTATTTTCACATGCTACATTCTTGGTGATCCTCAACATGAGCCCTTGAAGAGGTTGATCTCTTTTCTCCCCACTTTGAAGGTGGGGAAACTGAGGTCCAGGCTGGGAAAGGACTTCGTCAAGGTCACCCAGCAGAGCTGGGAGAGTTCAGGGTTCCTTCACTATATGGCAACTTATACCACAGTCCCTGTCGCTTTCCTAGGGGTGCCCTACAAGCCGGCCAAGAGAAGATGCTTCCCTGCTCCATCCTGGGCCCCCAGATTGGTGCCCAGAGCCTCCTCTGGTTGGCTGCTTTAAATTCCAGCCCAGTGTCCCGAGTTCCGCAGCTTTCTTTGGCCTCTCTTTTCTCTGAACTAGGCACTACACAGTCTTCATTAGAGAGAAAATCATTCTCAACTTGTGTTCTTGCTGTTTTTAAAGGTAGAGCTTAAAGTGCTTCAGAGTAGATATTAATTCATGGAATGATGCGTTTTTCCACAGCACCTGGTAAGGGCTAAGAATGTATAGACGCTAAGCAAAGTTCTGGGGATGGGTGTTTTGCTGTTGTTGCTGTTTATTTGCTAAGTCCTGTCCAACTCTTTTGGGACCCTATGGACTGTAGCCTGCCAGGCTCCTCTGTCCATGAGATTTCCCAGGCAAGAATAGTGGAGCGGGTTGCCATTTCTTTCTCCAGGAGATTTTCCTGACTCAGAGATTGAACTTGCATATCCTGCACTGGCAGGAGGATTCTTTACCACTGAACCCACCAAGGGAAGCCCTGGGGATCAGTATTAACAGCGATAAAAATGGACTTTTATTGGATGCTATGATAGCAGGAGAGATGTTAGAGCAAGAGTCCTAGGGATGGGTGATGGTGACTGGGAGCCAAGAAATGCCTACCACCGTGAAACAGCTTTTCAAGATCTGGGGACTAGCATTTTGGAGTATCAAAGCACATCCCCCAGGCTATCATATTAAAGCCTCAGACTTGTAGGTGCTGTGATTCCCATTTTTCAGAGAAGAAACTTAGTTTCAGAGAAGCTGAGAAACTTGGTCAAACCCATGATTTGGGCAGGACAGAGCCAAGATTTAAACTCAGTCCTGTTGGAGTTCAAAGCATTTTCCAGAGGGTTTTCTCAGGTATCAACTTAAGAACATCATCTTGCATGTACGTAGTAGGTACTTAATCTGTGCTTATTAAGTAACATTCAATCTTGCAATAGTTCTTAGAGAGAAAAGGCAGCTGGTGGGAGCATGTTTATCTGCGTTTGTACTGGAGCCTCTAACACACACCGAGCTCTCCACAAGCCCAAGTCACAGCGGAGGAAGCCCAGACCCAGGGAAAGGGGCGTCAAGAGTGCAGCCAGAGCTTGCTCCCAGTGCCCTTCCTCCCTGCCCTGCACCGTGCTGCTGCCCGTTCACCGCAGAGGCGAGGCTGAGCGCACAGTGCCGGGGGAAGCGAGGCGGAGGGAAGGGAGGCTTGCATTTCATCTCAGCATTTCTATTTCCCCAGAGTGGAGCCCACTGCGGTCCAGGATGGACATAAAGCACTTAACAGAAATCCGTAATTCCAGCTCTCATTAGTAACCAATCTTGGGAAGCGGAGCGCTCCCTGTTACTGACGAGTACGATGCAGGTGCAAATCTTTGGAGGGGTCCAGCAAGTCCCCAGTTCATTTTACAGTTGATTAGAGTGGGTGAAACTTTGCCCTGCTTGTAAGTTGTATGTTTAATATGAGAAGCTGGCAATATGTGAAGTTACCCAAATACCACAGGTGCATTGGCAGGCCTCCAGCCAGTATCGCTCATCTTAAACAGCGTGGTGACCCCGCAGCAATGGGTCTGGGACAGCATCACACAAAATGGATAATTCGATTGCACCTCATCAGTCCCACTGAAATGAGAGACCCTCATCACCTGACTGCAGATTCCCAAGGATCCTATAGGGTTGGCGAACCAGCTGCAGCACCCCTGCCGGCAGAATCTACAGTGAGTCAAAAAAAGTGCGAGGGGGTCCTGGCTTCCTGCTGCTTGTGTTCCGTGTGGCCTTTGGCAAAGCTTCCTCCTTTGGGGTCCTCAGTTTTGCCATCTGTACAATGAGAAAACTGGGTTTGATGGGGTCTGACTTGCTGTGATTAAGCATGTTGCCTCTGGAATCCACTTTTGTGAGAATGCTGTTCTCCAGACCTTGTTGTTGTTTAATCTCAGTCGTGTCCAGCTCTTTGTGACCCCATGGACGGCAGCACGCCAGGCTTCCCTGTCCTTCACTGTCTCCCAGAGCTTGCTCAGACTCACGTCCATTGAGTCGGTGATGCCATCCAACCATCTCGTCCTCTGTCACCACCTTCTCCTCTTGGACCTCAATCTTTCCCAGCATCAGGGTCTTTTCTAATAAGTCAGCTCTTCGCATCAGGTGGCCAAAGTGTCAGAGCTTCAACTTCAGTATCTGTCCTTCCAGTGACTATCCAGGGTTGATTTCCTCTAGGACTGACTGGCTTGAGCTCCTTGCTGTCTAAGGGACTCTCAAGAGCCTTCTCCAGCACCACAGTTCGAAAGCATAAGTTCTTCAGCGTTCACTCTTCCTTAGGGTCCAACTCTCACATCCATATACGATTACTGCAAAAACCATAGCTTTGATTATTCTGACCTTTGTCGACAAAGTGACGTTTCAGACCTCATGGGAAGTGATTTACAGTGTCGATAGTGTTTGCTTTTCTCAGTCATTGCCCACTTTCTGGAGACTTCTTTAACATCTCCTTCCCTAACTAGCATATTCTCAAACCTCTTAGCACCAAATTATTTGCATTTTCTAAATACCCTGATGTTCTGGACATTTTGTTCCTGTTTTTCCATCTATTTTTGATTACGCTTTTCATTCTTTGGACATGATCTCTACCTGGAAGACTCCTATTCACTCTTTAATACTCATCTCAAAATCCCATCTGACTGTACTAGTTTGCCTGGCACAGTGAAAAGATCCTGATGGGTGAGTCATTAGACTCCACTTTGAATCCTGCTTCTGACACTTATGACCTTGGGCCAGTTATCAAAACTTTTAGAACCTCCAATTCATTAGTTGGAAAAAAATAAGTGTCCACCTATTGAGAGGACTCAACACACAATAGGGGCTCAAAAACTCTCCCCTCTACTGCCACCTAAGACAGTTAGCATCTTCCTTTAAAGACTTTCTTTAAAATGAGTTGGTAAAAATTTCCTGTGAAAGACCACGTAATAGATAATATAGGCATTTCAGGCTATATGGCCTCTGTTGCCAGGACGCAACTTTCAAGTTGTGATGTGAAAACAGCCCTAAATAGTGTGTAAATGAATGGGCATGACTGTGTCTTTAAACATATGTAAATGATGGGTGTGGCTGTGTCCCAGTGCAACGTTAGGGATAAAAGAAGGTAGAGTGCTGGGCTTGGAACCTGGGTTGCATTTTGCTGACTCCTGCTCTAAAACATTTTGGGGAAAGACGGCTTACTGCTTAGCCCTGGTGGATTACTTGTCAGTCTCTACTGTACTTCCCTGGAGAACAGGGGTTGCTTTATCTTCCCCTGAATCTCGAGGACTGGGCTGATGCCTCGTTTCATTTAACTCTATCAGCAATCCCATAAACTAGTCGCTATTATATCTCTGTTTTTTAGATGGGAACACAGAGGCACAGAGAAGTGAATACTTTTTCTGGTAAATGTTAGAAGTAGTTTGGTTCCAGAGCTTCAGTCTCAACCATGACCCCACAGTGACCGGGACACAAAGACCTGACAGCCATTAGCTAGCTGAGGACTGAAGCCTGTAACATTGCAATTTTCCTATCCTGCATTGATGTGTCTGATTTTCAGAACCCAGAAACAGGACTTAAATTTCTCCCAAGCCAGCATTGATTGAGCATCTGTTCTTGTTAAATTCCACCCTGGGACATTGGCCTCATCTCTCAGCCCTGCCCTCTCAGGGGCTTGCTCCCTCTGTCTCTTGCTTTGGAAGTGACCACCCTTTTTAGATTGGACTTGCCCGAGCCAGAGATGACTGTTCAATTAATTTTGCATAGGTGAAGACCCGGACAGAGATTGAGTTAGAAATTGTGCTGGTTCTTCTGGTGACTTGCCAAGTCCATTTGCTGTGGATCAAGTCCCAAATCCTCATGGTTTAAAAACAAAGATCTGTGCGCTTGGCATTGGAGGGCTGAGGGTTCTTGAAATTCTGGTTCAGTCTCTGAACACTCCTGGTTTAAATCAGAGGGCGGGGCGAAGGGGGAGGGGGGTGTTGTTTTGATGTTACAGAGGCATAAAATGCAGGCAACAGAAACCTACGTGAATGCTGTAGGCTTCAGTGTTTGAGTACTTAGCATTTCTTACAAAGCAAAGCATGCTTAGTCACTCAGTTGTGTCCAGCTCTCTGCCACCCCATGGACTATAGCCCACCAGGCTCCTCTGTCCATGGGATTCTCCAGGCAAGACTACCTAGGTGGGTTGCCATTCCCTTCTCCAGGGATCTGCCTGACCCAGGGATCAAGTCCAGGCCGCCTGCACTGCAGGCGGATTCTCTTCTGTCCGAGCCCCCAGGGAAGCAGCTTCTTTACTAAAACTCCTACATTCTGTCTTCTTTCCTATTTCCTGTAGGATATGGCATCAGCCCCACTTTACAGATGGGGAAATTGAGGCTCAGCAACTTGCCCAAAGTAACAAATGTGTGAAAATGTGAAGCCAGAGTTCACACCTAAACCCCTCATTTCTATTGCGATCTACTAGCACTTGACCTGTTTATTCTGACTTCTTGGAATAGAAGAGCAAGTAGCCCGAACCCAGGCAGTTACTCTAGGAGTTGTGGTGATTTAATGAATGTCTGTTTGGTGTTCCACGCTCTGCCGGCTTTATTGCATTTGGCTTATCTGACATCTTTACAAGTCAAAATGTTTCTTCCCATTTTATAGATTGGGAAATGGCCATTCAGAGAGGTTGCACATTTCTTTCAAGGTTGCAGGACTGGGACCAGAGGAATAACACTGACTCCAGGGATGTATGACGCCAAAAACCCAACTCTGCTCCTTGGAGTAGAGTGCCTTTGGAAGCATGAGGAGTATTTTCTTTTTTTTTTCCTTTCTTACTTTTTGGCTGTACCAAGTAGCAAGCAGGACCTAGTTTTCCGACCAGGAATTGAACCCATGTTCCCTGCAGTGGAAGTGTAGAGTCTTAACCATGAGACCACCGAGCAATTTCTGGAGTTTGTAAACAGAGCTGTCTGAGTTTGACTCCAGCAGATTTCTGATTTGTGGGGGGACAGAGGTGAGACCCATGCATCTGTATTTTGTCAAACTCCCAGGACATTCCGATGTACAACCAGAGTATAAACCGTGCTCACTGGGCTGGGATGGTATCAACTAGGGGAAGGTCTAGGTCCTTTCTGCTCCCCAGAAGTCTGTTATTATGGGGAATTGAAGCCGTAATTATGCTTAAGGTCAAGGGTAAAGATGAAAGAATATAAATGCATGGATTTGAGATTTGCAATCTCAGAGTTTTAATGAGACACAGAATCTGAAATCATGAAGGAAGGCAACGGCCCTGGAATTCCAAAGGTCCTCCAGGAGAGGGGCCTGGAAGTGATGCCCGGGAGAGGCAGCAGAGGGCAGCACGGAGAGCTGAGACCTAGACCCACCCACGAGGGCACAAACGCTTCCCAGCTGTGCAGCCTCCATAAAGGGCTCCACCTCTCTGCTTTCAGCTCCCACACTTGCACAGTGAAGCTGGAGATTGTGCCCATCCTGCAGGGTGTTTAGGAAGATGGAGGAGATGCAGGGCACGTGCGAACCCAAGGGCAAGACTCTCTCCCTCTTTGACAAACACAAATCCAGCTGGCTCACCCATCCGAGGGAAGGTTGAGCACCAGAGAAACCAGCAAGCATCACTGTGCCCCGACAGGGTGTCCCACACTGGGTGCTGAAGATCAGAGATCAGGGAACTGAGGTGTTTATCCTGTGCCGATATCTTTGTTCCTACGAGAGCCAGAAAGCAAGGCGTGCAAAAGCTTGGGGACCCCAAGGATGGGGGCTAATGCTGCCTCAGGCCACCTAGCAGAGGGGACAAAGGAGCAGTGGTCCTTAAGGATAATAACCAGTCAACGTCCAGCTTCACTGCAGGAGTGACAGGCACTGTGCTATGAGCTTTGAGTGAATTACTGTATTTAACCTTTCCCCATCCTCTGATTGGGCTTCTCTGGTAAAGAATCTGCCTGCAATGCAGGAGACCTGGGTTTGTTTGATTCTTGCCCTGGAGAAAGGAATGGCAGCCCACTCCAGTATTCTTGCCTGGGAAATCTCATGGACAGAGGAGCCTGGCAGGCTATAGTCCATGGGGTTGTAGAGAGTCGGACAGGACTAATTGACTATCACTTTCTTTCACATCTTTTTTTTCACCCTCTGATCATCTGTGTTTGAGGAAGTGTCCACCCCTCTCTCAGCTCAGGCTCTTTCCCCTGTGCACCAAGGCTTTGAGAGCAGAAGATCTCATTTAGGGGAGCAGGGCAGGCAAGGCTCCTTTGTTTTTATAGCCCTTTGCACTTTTCTGAATAAAAATTATAAATGCCGAATGTGCTAAGAAAACAGTTTCTATAGATGCTGACTGATCCCTGAGGTCCCTTCTGGTTTTCAGATGGACAGTGAAAACTGTAGAGAGTGAGGTTTACTTATTCATTCTTTTAAAGTATTTCCTGATCAAGGATTTTATCCCAAGCACGGTGCTGAGTGTTGGTAGCACAGTAGCAAGTAATGACTGCAACTAACATTTATTGAGAACTTGCTGTGTGTAAGCTTCTCGCATACAGTTCTATTTAATCCATGTAAAAGTTCTATGTTATTATCCCAAATTTATAAAGAAAGAAACAGACACAGAGAGGCTATATGACATCTTTAAGGTCACATAGCTGGTGTTAATAAATGGCAGAGTGTGGGTAGTGATGACCCCTTCTCTCAGGGAACTTGCAGTCTGACAAGGGAAGGATGGGCCAGTGGTTAAACGTGTAGGAAGGTTCAGGCATACACCTGTATGAGGGCGCCCAGAGAGGCGGTGCTTCACCGAGAGGCAGGAGCAGCAGGGACGATTTCCAGAGGCGGAGGCGAGTCAGCGGAGAGTAAGGGGCTGAGGGCTGGGAGAGGAGGAGTAGCTGTGTCTTCCAGCCAGAGGGCATGGGGTACGACGTATCGACAAAGGGAAGACCATGAAGCAAGGCAAGGAGTAACAACAAAACATCTCTCAGCGCTACTCCCAATAGCCAAGAAGCAAACTCAGTGTCCGCTGAGAGGTGAATGCATGAAGAAGACGTGATATAAAATACGCTGTATGTACACACAGTGAAATACTGCTCAGCTGCGAAAAGGAATGAGAGAATGCCATTGGCAGCAACGTGGATGGACCCAGAGATTATCACCCTAGGTGAAGCTGAATCAGAAAGAGACGGGCAGACAGTATATGATGTCAGCGGTATGTGGGGTCTAAAATATGACAGAAATGAACTTATTTATGAATGGAAACAGATTCAGAGTCATAGAAGACACGTGTAGGGTTACCAAAGGGGAAAGGCAGTGAGGGAGGGCTACAGCAGCAGTTCGGGATTAGCAGATACAAATTACTACATATAAACTAGACCCACAACGAGATCCTACTGTGCAGTGCAGGAAACTAAGCTCAATATTCTGTGATAAACCATAACAGAAAGGAAAAGAACAATGAAATATCTCAGCATGGCCTGAGACACCCGTTGTGTTGCAGGAGAGGGCAGAGGCTGGGGATGAAAATAGGAATTAGGTCACAGGAAGATTTTCAAGTCCTGGGTTCAAATTTTCCCATAACCAGAGTTCAGAGGGCAGGCTGTGTCTCCCTTCTGCCAGAGCCCCTTATCGGGACAGGGGTCAGACCTCGAGCTACCCGGCTTCTCCAAGGGCCGTCAGGTTCTTATTTGGTTCCAGAAACCTCTGCAATCATATCAGCTCACTTCTGCATCAGTTCTAGGCCGTTTGTAAAACTTCAGACAAAAGAAAAAGGAAAAGGAAAAAAACCCTAGCTCTAATAAAGAATCAAATTAGATGTGATTCAGAAGAGAGAATCAGACAACTGGATTGTATTTCACAAGGATAAAATAAATTGGCTTCTACAACAGAACAAGCCAGAACCATTGCAGAGTACAAGCCCCTGATGCAGGAACATTGAGCTATTGGGCTATAAACCTGATGGCAGGGAGAAAAGTCAGGTGACTTTCCGGATAGATGAACTGTCCATATAACTGAGGTACCAAGCACTTTACACTTGGCAAATCCGTCTATCCAGTGGTCTGATCTATCCAGTATCATTAATCTGAAAGCAATGACCATTATTCAGCATTAAAAAAAAAAACAAACAGATGTACAATGTTCTTGCCATGAGGCTCGTGCCACGATATATCTTGGTTTGGAATGAGTCCTTCCATTCTTGGCTCCCGTGAAAAACTCCCCACATCCGCCTCTGTCAAACACTAGTTTTTGTCTGCCCTGTCTTAGAGTTGTGTATTTCATCTGTCTCCTTTAGGAGACTGTACGTTCTTCAAAAACAAGAACTGTGTCTTCTTTTATTTTTCTTTATATGCTCTCTAGCCCAGAGTGTCCTCAGAGACCACTTAGTCAAACTTTTCGACTCACCGCTGAGAACCTAAGAGCTATGAACTAGCCAATGGACCGGAATGAAGACCCAGATGCTCTCGTTCCCAGATCTGTGATCCTCTCACTAATCTTCCCTGCTGCTGTGTCTGCAGCCTCCTCGGGGCTTCTGCATTGCTGTGTCCGCAAGGCAGAGAAGGCTAGATCTCTGCTGTCAACTTGGCGTAAATAAACCAAGCCAGAGAAGGTGGTACTTGCCTTGGAACAGAACTCCCAAGCTGGTAGTTATCGCTTTGGGTTGTGAAGCTGTGACTGTTGTATTTTCCATCTAACCGTGATTAAGCACATGCCGCTGTGGTACCCGGACCACCGCCGCTGCTTGCTAGCTGTGCGGCCTTCATCAACTCACTCAGATTCTCTGAGCTTCTGTTTCTTCCTCGGCAACAAAGGGCTGGTCATGAGGTTTAAGTGAGGTGGAGCCTGTAAGTGCTTGCTAATCCTGTGGCTTTGGAGTTTGTGTCACTATGTGGTCCAGATCAGGTTCTGAATGGGTGAGATGGTCAGTTTATCTGAATTCCCAAATAGGTGAGGAGTCTCCCTATTGAAAGATATGTCTGCCGTCTCGGGATATTATCTAATAAAGACTGCCATTCCTGTGCCAAGCTCTCTGCTCTGTTTTCCCCACAGGACATTGTGCTGAACTGCAGCAGCAATTTCACACAAGCAGGACCTGGAATGACAATTTTTATTATCTAAACATATAACCCAAGGCTTTGGAAGTGGGCCAGAGTCAGGGAATTTAAAAGTAAGAAAAGATTTTAGAAAATAAAAGTGATTGTTGCTTACGGCTTTGAACATAGATTCCAAGGCTTTAAACATCTCAACTCACTCTGCAACCAGAAAGTAAAGCTGCCCTGTTGCTCAGAAGCTCCCAGCTCACTCTGCCCTGCCCTCACCTGGACCTGGCCTCTATCCATTTGGAGGCCATATTGCCCAGTTGTATCACTTGCTTGCTGTGTGACTATGGGAATGTTACTTAACATCTCTGAGGCTCAGTTTCTCTATCTGGTAACATGGGGGCTGAGTGTCTATGGCATTTAACATATGAAAGAATCAGGATAAAGCTTCTTTTTTCCTTTTCTTATAGGAGATAATTTAATAAACATTAGCTCAAAAAAGACAAAAATGCCACTGAAGGACTTCCAGTTTCCTGGAAATTGTGGATCATTGCAAGTTTAGTGGACAGAACTTGTCCGCAGGATCTGAGTGCCAGTATGTAGCAAAATGATATGAAGAAATTTTGCACTTTTATACTTAAGAACACAGTGGGGCTAAACATTTACTAATGTGTCTCGATCTCTTGTCTAAGGAGCTCAGTGATCATTACAGACATGATGAAATGCTTCTTCATAATATGTAGGCAGGACTTGGACATGACTGTCACCATTTTAGAGCCATTAAGGTCCAAAGAGGTTAAGTGACTCACTCAAGGTCACATAGTGAGTCCAGCTTAAATCCCAGGTCCACTGACTTGGAGATGACCCATTAAAGCACTGTACCCTGTCCACCAAATAGAAAAGCCCGAATGAAACGCTGATTGTTAAGGAAGGAAAATGGCTATCGAGCTACGGAAGTTGACATTTAGCCAGCCCGAAATCATTAATGTGGCCAGGTTTAAGGAGAGCTCTATTAAACTGTCCATCAAACACTTTACTCTTAAATGGATTTATTGAGAAAGGAAAAAGACCAGGGTAGAGAGAATGTATTAGAGGTGGCTTTTTCTTTGTCCGCTGGCAGTTCGTAGTCCCTCGCAGGGAGAAGGTTATGTCTCTAGAGGAGAAGTTTTCTGAGAACAAAGGGAGGCATTTCTCAGCACTTTGGAGCCAGAGAAAACCAGCTTGGAATGTTGGTCAGTAAACCAAATAGCTGTGTGTCACCAGACACATTTTTTGAATTCTCTGGGCACCAGAAAAACACTGGGAAGGTCCACTGTGATGATCCAAGTAAAACATGGAGCTTGGCTCGCATACGCATCCCCGAAGGGGTAACTATCTGACGGTATTGTTTCTATAGTGAAAGTGAAGTCACTCAGTCGTGTCCGACTCTTTGCAACCCCGTAGACTGGAGCCTAACAGGCTCCTCGGTCCATGGGATTTTCCAGGCAACAGTATCGGAGTGGGTTGCCATTTCCTTCCGGAGAAGGTGATGGTACCCCACTCCAGTACTTTTGCCTGGAAAATCCCATGGACGGAGGAGCCTGGAAGGCTGCAGTCCACAGGGTCACGAAGAGTCGGACACAACTGAGCGACTTCCCTTTCACTTTTCACTTTCATGCATTGGAGAAGGAAATGGCAACCCACGCCAGTGTTCTTGCCTGGAGAATCCCAGGGATGGGGGAGCCTGGTGGGCTGCTGTCTATGGGGTCGCACAGAGTCGGACATGACTGAAGTGACTTAGCAGCAGCAGCAGCAGCAGCAGCAGCCATTTCCTTCTCCAGAGGATCTTCCTAACCCAGGGACTGAACCCAGGTCTCCCACACTGTAGGCAGACACTTTACCGTCTGAGCCACCAGGGAAATCCTACTGTTTCTATAGTGAGCTGAAAATAGAAGAAGGAAAGCGATTGAGTCCCTGAAGCTAAAAAGTGGTGGACCCAGCCCAGCCAACTGTATCAAGCATGATAATAGGAGATGGAAAAGTCAAAGGCTTGTTAGTTCAAGTTCAGTATCTTTATCAGAGAGACACAGAAAGAGAGAGTCAGTGCACATCTCATCAGACCAGAGACTCAGGGTCCAGGGGGACACCCATTGGTAGAGAGAGGCTTTTAGACTGTTCTTTTCAAATGGTGTTGCAGGTTCTAATCCTCCTTCTTGCCCAGAGTGGCCAGAGGATTAAGCTGTGCTGTCCACCATACATGCTCAGCTCAGTTTAGTTGCTCAGTCTTGTCTGACTCTTTGCAACCCCATGGACTACAGCACGCCAGGCCTCCTTGTCCAATGCTAGCTCCCAGAGTTTACTCAAACTCACGTCCATTGAGTCGGTGATGCCATCCAACCGTCCCATCCTCTGTCGTCCCCTTCTCCTCCTGCCTTCAATCTTTCCCACCTATATGCTAGCCCCCTGCAATACATGCTGGCAACGCATAGAAACCAAGTTCCAACCCAAATTGCCATCCTGGTCTTTGTTCTGAACCACTGACCTTAATCCACTCCTCAATACAGACCTTCATTCTGAATCCAGTCCCTTTGGACACTGATTCTCCCTTCATCAAACACGGTCTGTGCCTCGTGGGTGTACAGATAAGTGTCATGGCTGAGATAGGGCCTATAGGCACACAGGGAATTCCTAACCTGGTCTGGGAGCCATGAGAGGGTTATGACTGGGCAGAGTCATCAAGATGAGAAAGAGCTCCCCAGGATAAAGGGAAGGAGGGATCATCACAGGAAGGGAGAGAAGCATAAGTAAGCATCCACACACCAGAAATTGACTGGCTCCTTATGAGATTCAAGGCTACTGGGATATCAGGGGTGGACTGGGCAGAAGCTGGAGAAAGCTTTAGCGAAGATGCCTGGGCTTGAATGATGGAGAGCCTTGTGTGCCGTGCTAAAAAGTTTTGGCATTTTTTTCCCTGAAGGCAATTGTCAAGTTTTTTTTTTTTTTTTTTTTTTTTTTTTTTATAGGGGAGAGTAGAATATGACCAAATATTTTCTGAGAAAGGTAACCCTAGGACAGTGTGGAAGAGAGCTGGGGTGGTGGGGATGGGAGGCGCTGGTAGACAGAGGTGGGGACCAGTGAGAAGGCTGCCATATCCATCCATCATTCCTCTGGCCCAGCCTTTTGAATCTGACACCTGGCCCTGTGTGTCCTAGCTGAGACCTTCACTCAGGGGTCTGGATCTCTGCTCTGAATGTACTTCATTGGATAGCATCAGGTAGTTATGTCTTTATGTTTGAAGAGGGTTTTGCATCCATCCATCCATCCATCCATCCATCCATCCATCCATCCATTCATCCATCCATCCATCCATCCATCCATCCATCCATCCATTCAGTACGAATTTGACATAGAAAAACAAATAATGCTGAGACTTTGCTTTCAAGAGAAATTTGAACAGTCAGAATCCACTAGCTGTTAGGACATTGAAGGAGGCAGTGGGGCGAAAGGATGGGGTTAGTTTATCTGGACCAAGAAAGGTTTTCTAAAGGACGGAATGCCTGTGCGGCTGGTTCTCTGGTGATAAGAAGGTTTCTACCTATTGAAAAGGATGAGGGCATTCCAGGAAAAAGGAGTTATGTAAATGAGGGACTCAGAGTACGAAACAGCATAGAACGTTAGGGACAAACCAGCTGTAGGACGTGGTGGATTGTTGGAGAAATCAAGACCCTGATGCCCTCCACTTAGAGCTAGACTGTCACTCCATTTCCACCACTTCCCAGCTGTGTGACCTTCTGCAAATTACTTGACCTCCTTGAGTCTTCTTATCTGTGAAATGGGGGAACACGATGCCTAATTTACAACGTTGCAGAAAGGCATAAATGAGATGACGTTTGAAAAACATCTCACATAGGGCTTGCTCAATAAATGATAGCTATTATTATAATTATTTTTATTCTGAGTGCCTAGAGGTTCAAAATAGAATCTACATCTGGTACTACAAAGCTGTTTCACCTTAACTGCCAGTTTCTGTTGATCAGTTCTGGCTGCTCGGGGCAGAGAATGGTGAGGCTGCATTTGAGATCGGCAGGAACATGTGCTCTGATCTATTAGTAATGTCTGTCAGGAGCAGGGAATGTCAAGTGTCATTGACCCTACATGGACCTTACTGAAGAGCTAGGAGGGGGCTTCCCTCATGGCTCAGTAGTAAAGAATCTGCCTGCCAACGCAGGAGATGTGGTTTGACACCTGATCTGGGAAGGTCCCAGGTGCTGCGGAGCAGCTAAGCCCGAGTGCCTCAACTCCTGGGCCTGTGCTCTCGAAGCTTCTGAGCCTACGCACCGCAATTACTGAAGCCCGTGCTCCACAAGGAGAGAGGCCACCGCAATGGAGAGTCCGAGCTCCGCAATGAAGAATAGCCCCTGCTCGCCGCACCAGAGAAGCCCGCACGGCAATGAAGATCCAGTACAGACAAAAATGAATAAATAGATGAAATTACTTCTTAGAAGGAAAGAACTAGGACTCCTGAGGGTAGACTAATGTGTTATGGGAGGAAACATGGGGGGACTTTGAGACTTGACCTTACCCCTAAGGGTAGATAGGTACGGGGCAGGTACTGTAGAAAGGAGGGGTGGGGACTAACCCAGCTGAATTTGGATTTCATCTTATTGCCAACATCACATTCTATTTTGGGGCCCCAGCGTCACAAGCCAAAATATTAGATACTCATCCCTATCGGATGGCTACAAAACAAACACACGTCCGCTTCCTTGGCAATGCAGGGGCTGATAGAACAGAATTTGAGCGAGTAGGGCAAGAGGTACATGCTTTATTCCCCAAACCCCCAGGTCTCTGGTAACTTTCCGGAATGCTAAGCTGTTTATTTTGGGAGTCTTTAAGCTTAGTCAGTTGGTATTTAGAGACAGCTAGGAATTTTGGATTTCACTCTCATTCCAATAGAAAAGAGAAAAAAATCTTAAATGCCTTCCAAATACTGGTAAGTCAAGTGAGGACAGCCTGGCTCCAATCTGGGCTACTCTCCCACCCTCCACCCGCTCCCAGAAACACATAATGAAAAGGAAAAGAAACATAATCAATGCACTCAGCCACAAGTTAAAACTTCCCCTGGAGAACGCTAGACAACCAGACTCCCTCTGCATTAGCGGATGCAGAAAAGCATCTGTCAGTATTTGTGAGTGTTCAGGGCAGAGGAGGGGCTCGGGAAGCCAGCTGGTCTGAGCCACGCTCCAATTTCCATAAGGGTGTCTCTCCTGTTCTTCGCGCGGGGCTTTGACACAAGCCTTTGAAAGATTTTCATTAGCGATGTAATTGATCTTCTGATGAAAAGTAAGACAAAGTCCAGCAAAAAAAAAAAAAAAAAAAGAAAAGAGAGAGACTGCAAAGTACAGACTGAGACACATATTAAGCTGCAGGTTTCAAGTTTACAGTCACAGCCATAAACCATGCTTAGATGTCACTTTCATTATTTCCTGGGAACTGTCCTTAGCTCGCGAGTCCTCATTTCTGCCAGAGGCAGGAAAGTTAATCTTGTACATTCAAATAACTCACTGATATTCAGAGTTAAATGTGATCGATTTAGGATGTGGTGGTGATTTAGTCGCTAAGTTGTGTCTGACTCTTGCGACCTCATGGACTGAAACCTGCCAAGTTCCTCTGTCCATAGGATTTTCCAGGCAAGAGTACTGGAGTGGGTTGCCATTTCCTTTTCCAGGGGATCTTCCCGACCCAGGAATCAAACCTGGGTCTCCAGCACTGCAGGCAGATTCTTTACCGACTGACCTATTGGGGAAGCCCCAATTTAGGATGTAGACAGGTCAAAATTTGGTCTACCCCCATCCTTCTCCTCATTTCCCCAAGGTGGGAAAGGTAAGCTAATTTCCACTGGCCCTTACGTTTGTCAATCTGATATTGACAGGGAGAAATTTGGACCTCATGGGCTTCCATCCAAATGCTTCTCTTTTTATTGGTGGTCGCTCTCCCACCCAGGATCATGGGATCCTCTTACTTCTTCCCCTGCTTCCCAGTTATGAAATTTTTTCCAATGGCTAGGGGGCACTTCCCTGGCGGTCCGGTGGCTGAGACTTCACTTTCCAATGCAGGGGTGTGGGTTCCATCCCTGGTTGGGGAACTAAGATCCCACATGCCTCATGGCCAAAAACCAAACCATAAGACAGAAGCAATGCTATCACAAAGAGACTTTAAAAATGGTCTATATAAAAAGAATTAAAACAAAAAAGAAATTTCTGGTCCACCAGCACCTCCGTGCTCCACTGGTCTGCTTTCTCAGTGTCCCTGAGGGTGTACGGACTTTATGAGTGTGTCCCTGGCTCAGCCCCTGCACATCTACTCAGCCAGGATGCCTGGCCTATGCTGGGTCCTTGGTGGCCAGGCAACCATTCCCCTTGCTCTCTAATCCTTGGGTTCCCACATGCTGCCCTGAGTAAATTGCACTACTGGCCCCAGGGTTTTATGCCACTCTTGATATTCATGCTTGTTGCGAGTGACTCTGGAATTCTTTTCACAAAGGCAGGGCACACGCCTCCTCTGCCCCCCATCCCCAACCTTCCTGCTTTATTTGACTTTGAGCTCAGCCATGTGACTCGCTTTGGCCAATATAATGAGGCAAACATAATGATGTGCTATTTCCAAGCCTGGGACTTTATAAACCCACTATTTCCCCACTTGCCTTCTTTGCCTCTGCCATTACCAAGAGGACTTCTCTCAGCTTTCACTCTGATTCAAGGAGGATGAGAGATATATTCAGCAGAACCACCACAAAGCCGAGTCTAAGTAAGTTGACCCCTAGTAGACTGATAGATCTGAGAGCATAAAAGCTTACTGTAATGTGTCATCAAGATTTTGTGTTTGTTATGCAGCAATAACTAACTAATACATTCCTATATCCAGAACTTACTTGGGAGGCTGGAAAGCATGTTTATGGACAGCAAAAAATCATTTCCTCTCTTTTAAAAATCCTGTTTTTGTAAGCTTCAGCTTTCCAGTCTGCAGAATCAGTTAAGGAGTAAAAAACAAATTCATTCAGAAAGGCAAATCAATGGCTTCAGTGTCCTTGGCTGTCTGGTTTCCTTCTGAGGCTATAGCATACATAGAAGTGTCTGGTTTTGCAGATTGTCTAAAATATGGGGGAGGTTTATTTACACTGAAACTGGAGCCCTTAGGCACCACATAAAAAAACAACAGTAATAACATCATGCATAATAATGACTAATTTTTACCAGTTGTTTACTTACTATAGGTTAAGTATCATTGTAAGAGGTTTGTGGACTAACCTCTCACAAAAGCTCTGATGGGAAAGTAATTTTCTCCTATTTTCAGAGATTAATAACTCTAACCCCTCCCCAACCTCAGCGCTTATTTTATCCGAGTGCGCTCATTCTTTATTTGATGCAACTGAGTTGTCTGCCACAGAAGGCATTTTAACAGTGACTGGAAGAGTATTTTTCAGGAATTTTGTGTACTGGACAGTGGATTAATATCCAGTGACCACTATGGCGTCTTTCCCACTCTGACATCCCTTATTTGGTACCCCATGCTCAGTCGCAACCCTTCCATGTTCACGGACAAAGAAAGAAGGATTCCTTTCCACTTGCTGGCTTTCTACTCTGAGCCCGACACTAAGCCGAATCTTGTGTCATCACCGCCTTGTTTAAGGGAGAGACAGACGTAAGGGACAGACTTTTGGACTCAGTGGGAGGAGGAGAGGGTGGGATGATTTGAGACACTAGCGTTGAGACGCACACGTTACCAGACGTGAAATAGACAGCCGGCGCAAGTTTGATGTACAGGTCAGGGCACCCAAAGCCCATGCTCTGTGGCAGCCTGGGGGATGGGGTGGGGGGGAGGTGGGAGGGGGGCTGAAGGTAGAGAGGACACGTGTACCTGTGGCCGATTCACATTAATGATTGACAAAAGCCATCACGATATTGTAAAGCAATTATCTTCTAATTAAAATAAATGTTTTTAAAAGTGAAAAAAAAAAAAATCTCATCCCAATCCCCAGAGCACCTTGTTTTTGCTATTCATAGAAGATGCAATTTGTTTGCTAGACACCCATCTTTCCCACCAGACCACTACCACTAGGGACAGTGAATCTGCTTATTTTCTTTCGGTCTGTGGCCTGGGGATATAGCAATGCCTCTCTAAGCTGCTGGCAAAGAGTGGGACCCAGGCTCACGGAGGAATGACCGTCTTCAGAAGCAGCTGCATATGGTGGATAACAGCAGGGCTCTGAACCCAGACTCCTTGGATTCACATTTTTAGCTGTGTGAATTTCAGCCAGTGATAAAGTCCTCTGTGCCCCAAGCTTCCCCACACGTAAAGGGGACTCACATTTTTACTGCACAAGGACCTTAAGCCTGGAGATTAAAGTCAGGGCTATGGAGACACTGCCTGCAGTCGTATTCCAGCTCTGCACTGACCCCTGGGGCATCCGGGGCAAAGCTGGTACTCCCTTGTTTCTCCCCTGAACTGCACATCAGGTTAATAGCAGCTCCTATTTAAAGGGATGTACAGTCTAGGTGAGCCCGTCCTTGCAAAGCGCTCAGAGCAGGCTCTGGCACTGAGTGGACTCTGCACACTCAAGGGCATCTGGCTACGTAGCGTGCTGTTGGAAGCTGCAGTCCAAGTTCACTGGAGTCCACTGCGCTTCATGCGACCCCCAGGTTTGAGATACGGTCGTTGCTTACATTGCTTTCTCCCAGCCCCTCTTCCCTCACACTATTTCTCCCATAGACACTTTCACACCCTAGAAACTTTTTCTACATCAGTAGAGACGAGAGTATTTTCTACCCAGAGAGAGAGAGTGGGGCTTCTAGAAAGGAATGAAAAAAGAGTCATCAAGAAACAGTCCAGCCAAGAAGACGCAAAAATAATTAAAATAGGAAGCGTGCCGTCGTCTTCACAGGATTTCAGTTTTGCATTGCCCGAGGGGAGGGGTGACAGACGTTCGCTTTCTCACACTGATACACATTTTGATAAAGTGTGAATAAGACTTAGAGAAATTGACAGATGAAACTGGAATAAGAGCTCCCGAAAGTGAGGAAAAGCAGCCCGTGGGCTGCGGACTCCAGGAAAACAGGTGCTGTGCGTTCCTGCTCTTGTACATGGAAGTCTCTTCTCGGAGCCTGCCCGACTCCCACTCATCCTTTGGATCTCAGTTCTGACCGCATTTCTTCGGGGAAGCCTGTCCTCATTCCCTGGACTAGCCTGGAGACCTCGCTGTATGCCCTCAGCGCTCACCACACTTTCCCTCCTGGCACCTGAGGATTTTGCTGTAACTGCTGTGGTTGTTTGAACTTTGGATCCCACAGGAGATTGTTGGCATTGAGAGAACGGAGGACAGGTTTCTTTCATTCATCACGTATTGCTAGTCTTTAGTACAGTGTCTGATGCACAGTAGGCACTCCGTAAACACTTACTGAAGAGAGGAATGAAGGACCTAGACCTGGGATTAGAGCCAGCAGGACTTCATGTCAAGAGACCCCCTGTCTGGCCTTGTTCCAGAGTGTTCTTTTCTGCATGCCAATTCAATCTGAGCCCCAGAGACCCACTGAAAATCTCTCTGAGCCAAATGGGATTCAGTGAGAAATGACGCCCTCTGCATTGCCTACAAGAAGCAATGTAGACGTTGTCGTGTCAGGGGTCAGGGTGAGGAAGGGTGCCAGCTGATCTCGTCCTGGGCATGGGGTTGTGATGGGAGCTCTTGGCATGCCTGAGGTTGCTGTCAGTCCTGCTGGCTTATATCGTAAAGGGGTTTCCAAGCTCTCCAGAATCACATAGCAAGGAGGCTGTGGTGCTCAGGCTCATGCAACAGAGAGGTTCTGAGTCAGGGTTTAGAGATGAAGAGTGGAGTCTGAGGGGTTAAATCCCTTGGTAGAAGGGTTTTGGCAGAACTGGAATTAGAACTTAGGTCTCTTCATCCCTGGCCAGTGTTCCTTTCATTTATCATTCATTCATTTATTCATCCGTCCATCCATCTATCCACCCACTGATTTAACCACTGTTTATTAAAGATCCTCTAGTGGATCCCAGGCACTAGATGTGAAGGAATTAGGATCAAGACCAACCAACACTAATGGCAGCTCATCTTCGTTTTTATTTATTTAGTTTTATTTTCCTTTGTTCTCCCAAAGACTTTTATCTTTCCGATTCCCTGACTCATGTGACCCTCAGGACAAGCTGGCAGAGGTCACCTGAGACTCCCTCTGCCCCCACTGTCAATCCAGCCTTAGTGATAAAGTCTTTTTCTCACCACCCCTTGGTTTTTCTCCCTTTCCTGAGGGCTAGGAAGAGATAAGACTGTGTCAGCATCTTTAGGGACGGGGGCCCACCTGTCCCAGGTATGCAGAGTAGAGCATCCCTTGGTGTTGATTAGATCTCTGAGTCACGTTGGGTACTTAAATTCTGAGTGCTCAGGCCAGAATAGAAGTTGGGTGTTGACATCTCTGGCTACCTCATCATTTGTTCCAACAACTCATGTTTATTGAGAAACTATTCTATGCCAGCCCTGTGTTGAATGGCTGGGGCTGTAATCTTTAGGAGCTTCTAGTTTGCTAGGGAAGAACTCTCAACAGGTAATGAGAATATAGAGCTTAGGAAGACAGAGATGTTCTTACATATCTTTGCATTTCAGGAGTTGGTTCAGAGACTCAGAAGGTGGTATTTTTTGGAGTCAAATGAACTTGGATCTAAAACCCAGTTCTTCCAATGGAGACCTCTGTTTGACTTCAGTTCAGATCAGTCGCTCAGTCGTGACCAGTTCTTTGCAACCCCATGGACCACAGCACGCCAGGCCTCCCTGTCCATCACCAACTCCCGGAGTCCACCCAAACCCATGTCCATCGTGTTGGTGATGCCATCCAACCATCTCATCCTCTGTCGTCCCCTTCTCCTCCTGCCCGCAATCTTTCCCAGCATCAGGGTCTTTTCCAATGAGTCAACTCTTCGCATGAGGTGGCCAAAGTATTGGAGTTTCAGCTTCAACATCAGTCCTTCCAGTGAACACCCAGGACTGATCTCCTTTAGGATGGACTGGCTGGATCTCCTTGCAGTCCAAGGGACTCTCAAGGGTCTTCTCCAACACCACAGTTCAAAAGCATCAATTCTTTGGTGCTCAGCTTTCTTTATAATCCAGCTCTCACATCCATACATGACCACTGGAAACACCATAGCCTTGACTAGATGGACCTTTGTTGCCAAAGCTTTTTAATATGCTCTCTGGGTTGGTCATAGCTTTCCTTCCAAGGAGTAGTGTCTTTTAATTTCATGGCTGCAATCACCATCTGCAGTGATTTTGAAGCCCCCCAAAATAAAGTCTGACACTGTTTCTACTGTTTCCCCTTCTATGTCCCATTAAGTGATGGGAATGGATGCCATGATCTTAGTTTTCTGAATGTTGAGCTTTAAGCCAACTTTTTCACTCTCCTCTTTCACTTTCATCAAGAGGCTTTTTAGCTTCTCTTCACTTTCTGCCATAAGGGTGGTGTCATCTGCATATCTGAGGTTCTTGATATTTCTCCCAGCAATCTTGATTCCAGCTTGTGCTTCTTCCAGCCCAGCGTTTCTTAGGATGTACTCTGCATAGACGATAAATAAGCAGGGTGACAATATACAGCTTTGACGCACCTCTTTTCCTATTTGGAGCCAGTCTGTTGGACTTAGTCCCTGTGAACCCCAGATCCGTCTTCTATAAAATGAGGAGGCAATGTTAGGGGCAACACATTGACTAAAATGGCCTACTCTGGCCAGGCACCATAGTAACAATTTGTGTGAGTTATTTTAATGACGGGAGGTCCTGGTAAGGAATATGGAACTAATAAGCCACCGTCAACTGGAAGAGTTCAGAAAAAGCTAAAAGGAGATATCATGTTTCCTACCACCTGCCAGAATCCTCCTCTCTGGCATCCATCTTGGCTGAGCAATGCATGCGCCACCAGGAAGGACCCCGAACCAGAGTAATTGGCCAGAAACAACCTGGAAACTAATCGCATCTCCATAAAGGCTGAGACTGCGAGCCACACTGCAGCGCAGTTCTCCTGGGTTCCCTTGCCTTCCTGCTCTTCACCCAGGCACCCCTTCTCAATAAGGTCTCTTGCCTTGTCAGCACGTGTGTCTCCTTGGACAATTCATTTTCAAGTGTTAGACAAGAGCCCCCTTTCGAGCCCTCGAAGGGGTCCTCCTTTCATCCACAGTAATACCTGACTCTGTGGGTGGTTGTGAGTAGTCACATGAGATCGTGTCAGTGAGGATCCTGGAACACGGTGGGCCCTTGTCAACATCAGTTTCCTTACCCTTTCCCACGAGAGCAGATGCTCATCTCATGCCTGCAAACTGAACCAGGCCTGGCTGTGAAGTGGCCAGCTGCTTGAAGGCAGGTCAAGACTCTCTGCTGGCTGTGACCTTGGGCGTCTCATCTGGAATCGCAGCATCAAGCTTCATCAGAAGAGTTACGGTGACTAGGTCAGGACCAGGCTGATAGGAGTGAGGCGTGTTGAGCCTCAGGGGTAAGGAGCTGGTCAGGGTTGTGTCTGTTTGCACAGGGTAAGCACTTGTCCTGACGGTGACCCTGAGGCAAGGTGGGCTCCCCCGGCCAGGGAGAGAATGGGCTGCTGCTGCTGCTGAGTCGCTTCATCCATGTCCGACTCTGTGCGACCCCGTAGGCAGCAACCCGCCAGGCTCCCACATCCCTGGGGTTCTCCAGGCAAGAACACTGGAGTGGGTTACCATTTCCTTCTCCAATGCATGAAAGTGAAAAGGGAAAGTGAAGTCGCTCAGTCGTGCCCGACTCTTAGCAACCCCATGGACTGCAGCCTACCAGGCTCCTCCATCCATGGGATTTTCCAGGCAAGAGTACTGGAGTGGGGTGCCATTGCCTTCTCCGGAGAAAATGGGCACTGGGGTTAAAATCTGGGGTTATTTTCTGGAAAGAGACAAAACCCCCTTCAAACTATTTCAACAAAAGCGAGTTTACTTTAAATATATGTTTGAGGTTAAAACGGGGAACAAGTTCTCATGGAACTCATCAAATATCTAGCATCCAGGAATGGGCCAGGCCCCAAGGATGCTGGGCTGGGAGGGTGGTCCTGGAAGCATGGTGACCCCTGGAGCCCCGGCAGGAGTTCAGGGCCTCCAGGCTCCTGTGGCGCCCGTTCCTCCTTGCCAGTTTCCCAGCCTCAACTTGGAGTCCTGTCCGTTTTCAGACTGAAACTGAGCAGGACCCTGCTGGGGTCCTGGGAACAAAAGCCTTTTTGAGTTTCTCATTTCTTGATGACAGGAAAAAAATAGCAACCCACTCCAGTACTGTTTCCTGGAAAATCCCATGGATGGAAGAGCCTGGTAGGCTACAGTCCACGGGGTCTCAAAGAGTTGGACACGACTGAGTGACTTCACTTTTCTTTCAGCCTCCAAGATCTCCCCTGAGTTCCAAAGGGCAGGTTCAACAGTTGCTGATTAGGCAAGGGAGGGGATGCAGAGACCAAGGAAGGGACAGTTAAGAAACAATAGTATAGCCTTGGGACAGGGTCCAGCTTCCCCCTCAAGGAATACACAGAACAATTTTCTTTGAGCTGTTTTGCAGATACTGAAACCCCCACCAGGTGGGAGAAGTTAACTGAGTGCCTTCCACAAGCACAGGGATTCCGGACTGGCATTTTGATGATGCTGACCATCAACTTACCTCACCATCAACCAATCAGAAGAATGTCCATGAGCTGATCCCCTCCCCCTCTTTGAACCATTGCTATAAAACTCCTCACTACCCGCTCCAGGCTGGGACACACAGTTTTGAGGGCATTAGCCAGATATGGCTCTCTTCCTTCGGCAAACCAATAAAGCTATTCTTTTTTACTTCACCCAAAACTCTGTCTCTGAGATTTAATTCAGTGTTGGGGTACAGAGGCCGGATTCAGCTTCAAGACTAAGCTTCTGGAGCTTCCCTGGTGGCCCAGCGGTTAAGACTTTGCCTTCCTTTGCAGGGGGTTCTGGTCTAATCCCTGGTCAGGGAGCTGAGATCCCACATGCCTTGCAGTCAAAACATCAAACAGAAGCAAAATTGTAACAAATTCAATAAAGACTTTAAGTTTAATTATCCACATCCCCCCCCCCCCAAAAAAAAAAAAACCTTTAAAAAAGAAAGACTACCCCTCTGTCCACGGTTTTCCTTTAGCCCCTGAGTACCCGGGTCTTTGCTGCCTCCATGCCTTCCTGCATGCAGCTCTCTGCCTGGACACCTTTGCCTCCTCTTGCCACCAGAAGATCCCGCTCCTTTCTCAGGATCTGGCTTCACTGCCCTTTCATCTAAGAGGCTTTCACTGCCCCTAAACGATGTAGGGCTTCCCTGACTGCTCGGTAGTAAAGAATCCACCTGCAGTGCACAAGCCACAGAAGACGCCGGTTCAGTCCTTGGGTTGGGAAGATCCCCTGGAGGAGGGCATGGCAAGCCACTCCAGCATTCCTGCCTGGAGAATCCCACGGACAGAGGAGCCTGGTGGGCTACAGTCCATGGGGTCGCAAAGCGTCAGACAAGACTGAAGTGACTTAACACACATGCACGCGTACAATGTAGCCTGTAAGTCTCCTCCAAAGCCCTTTGTGTAGCTACACTTTTACTTGGATAGCTACTTGTTCCACATCTTGTATTTCCCACTAGAACATCAATTCCTTGATGAAAAGAACTGTCTCCATTTTGTTATTTATACTCCAGTGCCTGGCACAGTGCTCAGTGCGTGGGAAATCCTCCATAAATATGTGCTGAATGGAGAAAGGGCCCTTTCTTCACTCCGATAAACTAGCTATTACCCTGCTTTCAGCAACACTCCATTTATCTGTTTTCTGTTGCCATTTGCTCTTTGCTTCTGCGGTTTCGGAGACCCTTTCCTCCACCCCGAAACTCGCTCCCAGCCCCTCCCAGCCTCTGCAGGTCTTCTCCTCACCTTTCCACTGCAGCTCCTCCAAACACCAACTGGCAGTCTTTCTATGCTTCTTAGTCTGAATTGCCAAGAGAAAAAAATGTGACTGATTCAGCTCATCTCGTCGGGAGAAATCAGAGGGCTGATTCTTTGATGGACAGCCAATCTATGGACCAGTCACCCCCAGACAGCTGTCAAGCTAACCCCACTCCATTGTCACCAGCCACATGAGGCTACTGAACACTTGACATCTGGCCGGTGCCATGTGTTGAAACGGTAGTTTTACATATTTGTTAAATCAGATATTATTAAAATCAGTGTTGTCTTTTTACATCTTTAACGGGTCTATGAGAAAAGGTAAAACCACATATCTGCCTTACATATTTTTGCTGCTCAGGGCTGAGCCAGCTGTTGCTGGAGGGAGTCAGGTTACATGGTGTGAACAGAGGCTGTGTTGAGGGACGCTTCCTTTAGAAGGAGGTGCTGAGTGACATCTCAGTTATGTCTTGATGACGACAATTATTATCACAGTTCTTTCAACAATTATTTATTGCATAACTTCTCAGGAGTATTAGGGGTCCCCTGATGGCTCAGTGAGGAACGAATCTGCCTGCAATGCAGGAGATCCAGGTTCAGTCCCTGGGTGGGGAAGATCCCCTGGAGAAAGAAATGGCAACCTACTCCAGTATTCTTGCCTGGGAAATCCCATGGACAGAGGAGCCGGGCAGGCTATAGTCCATAGAATCACAAAGGGCAGACATGACTTAGTGACTAAACCACCATTATCCCACAATAGTATTATTTAAACATTTTTTTTCTTATTGTATTAGTTATCTATTGGTGTTACCAATGTTAAGACAAGCTTGGTGGCTTCAAGAAACACATGTTTATTGTTTCACAGTTTCTATGGATCAGGAGTGCAGACAGTTTACCTAGGTCCTTGCCTTTAGGGGCTCAGAAGGCTGAAGTCAAGGTATTGGTTGGGCCACCCTCTCTTCTCAAGGCTCTACTGGGTGGTTGTGGGTAGTTATGGGTTTATATGGCTTTGGCAGAATTTAGTTCCTTGTAGCTAGAGTGCTAAGGATATCTGTGTCTTTCTTTCTCTTTTATTATACGAGTGTCAGGTGTACAGCATTATCATTTTACATCTGTATGCACTGCAAAGTGCTCATCTTCTCAAGTCTGGTTGCTATTCAGCATCATACAGTTGACCCCCTTCACCCATCTTGCTCACTACCTAACCCACTTCCCTCTCGTAACCACTAATCTGATCTTTGTATTTATGAGTTTTTAGAGATTTTATTTGTTTGCTTTTTTTTTGCATCCCACATACGGTGAAGTCATTTGATATTTGTCTTTCTCTTCAGAGATCCTACAGGATATCCGATTAGCCATACTTGGTTCTGCCTCTGATTTCATGACTGTCTGGCTGGAGACATGCTAACATGCTTCCAGAGCCCTGTGGAGTGATACTCACCACATGCTCAATCTGGTCAGCCAGGAGGATGTGTACATGTAACCCTGAGAGGTGCAGAATACCACCCGAGGGTCTGAGCATATGGACGGTCCTTCAGAGCTATCTATTTTAGAGCTCTCTATCTAGTCACTTTGCTTGTTTATTTATACATAGTAATATAGTATTGAAGGGTTTCCCCAGTGGCACAGGGGTAAAGAATCCACCTACAATGCAGGAGACTTGGGTTTGATTCCTGGGTCAGGAAGATTCCCTGAAGAAGGAAACCCACTCCAGTATTCTTGTCTGGGAAATCCCATGGAGAGAGGAGCCTGGTGAGCTACAGTCCATGGGGTTGCAAAGAGTCAGACATGACTTAGTAACTAAACAACACCAAACATAGTATTGAATACCGTGCTCCATATAGCACAATTTCAATCTCAACAGTGTCCCACCCTTTCCATTTGCCATATGGGGAAACCGAGGCCAGAGACGCCAAACGGACTGAGCTGGAGCTGGAACCAGATACCCTGCTTCCTGGGCTGGCTTTCTCTTTCCGAGCTAATGGCCTTTCTATGCCTCTGGGAGTCCTGCCCCTCCACGGAGAGGATGCAGGATAATTAAAATCCCCCTTTCCCACCCTTCTCTCCCTTTCAACACTTTGTAAACTAATTTTTTCCCCAGTTCTACCTTTTTAGCCTTTCACAGCTGCTCATTTGGATAAGATCTGGTACCCACGGTGTTCTCTGATGAGCAACATCACAGCCCAGTCCCCTTCCCATGGGAAGCCAGAGGAGGGGCAGGGAGAACAGGGAACGTTTCCCATTAAATTGGCCTCCTGAAATCTGCAGAGTTTAATCTTAACTTGAAAGTGTTTTTGATCAGCTTTCAGGCTGCTCCCTCCTTCCGGCCCACCCCTGTCTTCGGGCCCAGCACCCTGTCTCTCCCCTGCATTCGTCTGCATTCAAAGTTGTAGGCGATGCAGGGTGGAGGGGTGGAGGGAGGAAATGAGCGGCCCTTCTTTTATCTGCATCTTCCAGCTGCCTTTCTGGACAGACGGAAGTGCTAACTCCCATTCCTTTTCTAGTAGCCGAGGATCAGCTGCTGTATTGAGAGCTGACCTGGTGTCTCTGTTTCAAAGGCATCTTCAGCCCAGCGCTCACAGCAGCTGCTCCCTCCTTCAGCCTCTTTCCTCCCTCGTCCTGTTTCTCCTCTCCCCTCCTTCCTCCTCTCCCCCGACTCCCCTCTCACCCCTGCCCTTGCCCTTCTCCTCTGGTCTCTTACACCACGTTTCCAGTGCTGTCCTTCTACGCTTTGGAACAAATCACTGACACAGCTCCCTGCCAAGCAAACAAAGTCTAATCTCCTTCTAAACGGTCCAAGATTTGCAGGAAAAATAATATCTGAATGTTTCAGAGGCCTCATTATTAATATATTTGTTTGGTGGAATGTAGGTTTACAGAGAAAGGGAGACCATTTGCTTATTCCAGAATTGAATTCCTGGCAGGGGAATATCTATCCAGACTGAAGGTGCTTGAAGAGCCTCTTTTCCCTAGAGGTAACGAGAGGTGTTATTACTCCAGATGAACTAAACGCATCTTTACGGTCGCAGGGTGGGAAAACTCCTGACCGGGTAAGGCTAGCCATGTCCTTGGTGTTTACCAGACTTCTGTCTGAGGTCTGGTTCTTCAGCCTTCTCAGGGTGACCTTGGGTAGGTTTCTAACCTCTGTGAACCTCAGCTTTCTAGTTTTTTTTTTAGTGCGGATAAAGATAGTACCTACTAGGGTTTGTTTCAGGGAGCATGTGAGGCGATGATGTCTAAAAGCTTCCCTTGACTATAGCAAGCGCTTAGTGAGCACCAGCTCTGTCTTCCCCTTTGTGTGTGTGTTCAGTCACTAAGTCATGCCTGACTCTTTGCGACCCCAAGGACTGTAGGCCACCAGGCTCCTCTGTCCCTGGGATTATCCCAGCAAGAATACTAAAGTGGGTTGCCATTTCCTTTTCCAGGAGATCTTCCCAACCCAGGGACTAAACTCACAACTCCTGCATTGACAGGCAGGTTCTTTAGCACTGAGTCACCAGGGAAGCCCTCTGTCTTCCTTTCCTTGGGATCAATTGCAAGGAAGAGGTCTTGCCCCTTGGAACTCCACTCTCTGCCCACGATCCCCTATCTTGTTCCGTTCAGTTCAGTCGCTCAGTCGTGTCCGATTCTTTGCAACCCCATGGACTGCAGCACGCCAGGCCTCCCTGTCCATCACCAACTCCTGGAATTTACCTAAACTCATGTCCACTGAGTCAGTGATGCCATCCAACCATCTCATCCTCTGTCGTCCCCTTCTCCTCCTGCCCTCAATCTTTTCCAGCATCAGGGTCTTTTCAAATGAGTCAGCTCTTTGCATCAGGTGGCCCAAGTATTGGAATTTCAACTTCAACGCTACCCCTATCTTGATAGCTGTACAATTTGAGGAAGGGCTTTGGGCTAGTTACTTTTCTGAAGCCTTGTTTTTTTCTTTGGTAAGGTAAAGTAATTCTAGCTCTGATTGTAGGGAGGACTCAATTGCAATACAATCAGTGCACTGTGAGAACAAAACCAATTCAAACAATCATGTTCAAGAAAACATGTCTGTAGTGCTTTCTAGTTTTTAGCGCTTTCTCATGAACTTCATCTTATTTGATCTAAAGTATCAGAGAAAAATTCAATTTCAAGGCTTCTGCTAATTATGAACTATTCTTATGTCTTCATTAAAGCAGGCCTCCTAGACATTTCTACTTTCCTGTGCTATATGAGTCCAATCCACACTCTTGTATATTTTTAAATGTAATCGTTTGCTTTTTTTACATTGCTCTATTGTGCAAAACTTTCTCTAGTTTGAGCATTCACATATATACACATATATACCCGACATTTAGATTTTAATTTTTTGGCTAAGAAAAAATTGGAGAAGCCATGCCTATTTTCCCTGCAAGCATCCCCAGTGCAGAAAAGGCTGCTGAGGAGGGCGATAGCGATGGGAGTTCCAGTGACTCAGGCGCTTCTCCATTTTGACGGTGATGGCTGACATTTCGCCATCAAAACGGGATCACTTAGCCTGTCTTGGATTCCCTGTATGAATACAGCTGTCGTCAACCATCTACCCTGCTATTCATCATTCGCACCTTATTTATGCATAGCCTAAAAGGATGGATTGCAGTGAGGGTGGAGAGTGAGGACACTGACTTTTTGCAGCAGAGGAGAAAGTAGTCCCCAAACCATGAAAATGACTTCAGAAGCTTGATATTTTAGAAGCTTCACTGATGTTTGCTTGGGTCATCCCTTTTATTCTATCCGGCTTCACTTCTTTAGTCCAGGACCCTGGTGTTCATTATGTGAATGGTTGAACCGGCCTCTGTACTGTTTCTTTGACTCCAGAATCAATGTCACTGGTAAAAGTGTGGTCTTTCGAGCCCCTATCAATCAGACTATGAGAGATGAGAAGCACTCTAGCCGCATGTAGGTTGGAGCGAGGCATCGTTTCTCGGGCTGCTTCCGTCTCTGATAACTGGGTGTCTGGGTCGTTGGTGTCCTCTGTGTTGAGCGCATTCACCAGTGCCTCCCCACTGTGCAGGAGGAGGGAGCAGCGATTTGACCTGAGTCTTCTTGGAGCCCCAGACTCACTGCTGCCCGGCGACCTCAGTTCCTGTGCCTCAGAAGATTCCCACCTGGTGCTCCTCTGTGGCCACCTGGCGTCCCTGTCCCCTTCAGAGCTGTTGACCAAGGTCCTGTAATGCAAGAGTGTGGATTTGCTGTGAAATCGGCCTCCATCATCTTCTGTCACTGCTGAGCCCATCACGTGGGCCACTGTCTCTGCTTACTCCGTGCCGCATATTTTAGGGAGAAGAATAGGAACAGGTGGGTGATTAAATAAACATGTCACTAGCAGTCAAGGTAACATGAGCAAAAATTTGGTCTCTATTGGAATCTAGTAAGGAACTCCTGATTTACAGGAACAATTCTCTTGTTTCCGTTGCTGAACTTGGAGAAGTCATTCCTCCGAGCTGGGCCTCCGTTTTCCTTCCTTCAAAATAACAGTGGGAGGAGGGGTTGATCTGAGGAATTTAAAATCTAAGCCCTGTGCTTCACTAAATTTTGCACCCGCATATTTCATAGGTTGTTTCCCCCTCACGTTTGAACGTTTCTCACGTTGATTTGCCTCTTACCATTGGGGGCATGTCATGGTTTAATGGCAGCTTTTCTTCTTTGTCAGTGAGACATAAGATGAGACTGTCATATAGTTGACGGCAGCGAGTGTTTGATGAGTTAGGTCATGTCCATTATGCCTTGCCTCTTCCCGTGACCACATGAAGCAATGGAGGAACCAGGTCTCATAGTCGGTAGAAATTCCTTTCTAAGACATCTGGTTGCCATCACTAGGGTTAAGGGGGTGTGCGTGTGTGTGTGTGTGTGTGTGTGTGTGTGTTTAGTCTCTAAGTCGTGTCCTAATCTCTGTGACCCCATGGACTATAGCCCTCCAAGCTCCTCTGCCCATGGGATTTCCCAAGCAAGAATAGTGGAGTAGGTTGCCATTACCCTCTCCAGGGAAACGTCACAACCCAGGATTAAACCTACATCTTAACATTGGCAAATAGTTGGAGAAACAATGGAAACAGTGACAGGCTTTGTTTTCTTGGGCTCAAAATCACTGCGGATGGTGACTGTAGCCGTGAAATTAAAAGATGCTTGCTCCTTGGAAGAAAAACTATGACAAACCTAGACAGTGTATTAAAAAGCAGAAACATCACTTTGCTGACAAAGACCTGTAGAGTCAAAGCTATGGTTTTCCAGTAGTCACATGTGGATTTGAGAGTTGGACCATAAAGAAGGCTGAGTGCCAAAGAAATGATGCTTTTGAACTGAGGTGTTGGAGAAGACTTGAGAGTCCTTGGATAGCAAGGAGATCAAACTAGTCAATCCTAAAGGATATCAGTCCTGAATATTCATTGAAAGGACTGATGATGAAGCTGAAGTTCTAATACTTGGCTACCTGATGTGAAGGGTTGACTCATTATCAAGACCCTGATCCTGGGAAAGATTGAAGGCAGGAAAAGGGGATGATAGAGGATGAGATGGCTGGATGGCATTGCTGCCTCAATGGACACGAGTTTGAGTGAGCTCCAGGAGATGGTCAAAGACAGGGAAGCCTGATGTGCTGTAGTCCACGGGGTCACAAAGAGTTGGACATGACAGCGATTGAACAACAACTCTAACATTGGCAGGCAAGTTCTTTACCACTGAGCCACCTGGGAAGTCCACGATATGGGCTAGCTGCATGTAGAAGAAATCCTCTTCCAAGTAATAGTGGCTTTACAGAAATCATATTTTTCTCTCTCACATAAAAAAATTCCAGAGAAAAGCTAGCCAGTGTTGGCATGGCCACTGTAGGATCCTCAGGCACTCAGCCTCCCATTATTATTCTGGCTTTTCCATCCCAGTGCCTGGTTTTGTCCTCCATGTCGCCTGATGGCCCAAGATGTGGATAGAACTTCTGCTTTTCATGGCTAGGGCTCATGAGGACGGAGGGGGGTTTGGTTCTGCTCTTGTTGGTTCTGTTTCCATTAAAAGGTCTTCTTGGAATCACCCCACAAAAGTCTACTTACCCTTGGTCTAAACTTGGTCATATGATCAACCCTTGTTGAAGGGGAGGCTTGGAAACATAGGCTGATAAACGCTCAACATTGGGTAACAATCACTGTTGTTTTCCAGCTAATGCCTTGCTGCAAATGAGATAAGAGTCTGCTACTAAGGGATAAAAAAAGGAAACGTAGCCCTTGGGTAGCCACCCAGCTGTCCCTGCCGCATCAGTGAGGTGTGAAAACTGAATCTAGGGATCAGGATGCAATTTGTCTAAAACTGGCTTGGCCTCAGCTTTCTCATATATGTAATGAGGCTCATTATGTTTCTATATAACAAAAATAATTTTCAGGCAATTTATAGGAGACATAATAATGAAACAATTTCTTAAATAAAATATACTCTTTAAAATGAAGAGACTGGGGTTTTAATTTTTTCGAGAAAACCGATGAGAAGTTCGAGACCATCATGAATCAGTCTGCTTCTCGTTCTGCTCATCTTCATTTCCAAACTTTACTCTTTTCCTCTAACATGCAAAGAGGCTTTCAAGCCTCCTAGTCTGTGCCACGGTGTCCAACCTGGACCAGATTCAAATTTTCTGGGCTCAAGGGCACCTGTGTCTTTAGAAACGCATCTGTTCTCACTTCCACTCTGGTACCTGCGTACTTTCAGGCCATTTCTTTTTACTCCAATCTCAGTTTCTCGTTCTGCAGCTTAATCCCTCCCCTTCCTTCTGCTAGAGATGACGTAGGTTGCCCTGCGGGCTCTGGGGGTTGGCGGGGACATTTGCATACACTATGGAGATAATTTTGAGGTCAGAGAAGATGTTGCCCTAGGCAGACCGCCCTGGATTTAATCCAGTGCTGCCTTTGATCCTTTGCTATCTATGTGAATTTGGAATGTTCACTCCCCCTCTGCTGCCAACGCCTTGCAGTTTCCTTGTCGGGAACATAAGGACTTGTGGGCATATTGAAATCTACAGAGATGTGGGGATAGATAGCAGACATGAAAGGATCCAGGAGAACTGCTGGCTCAGAATGAGTGTATCCGTTATTCTACAGTGGGGACTTCTGAATATTAGAACCAGACGAGGCTCTTAAGATCATCAGCTCCTTCCTCCTCACACTGGAATAAATAGACACCCAGTTCAGAGAGTACAGAGTGATTGACCTGTGCCCACAAAACTGGTCTGAGTATCTCCAATCCCATCCAGTCGGACTCAAAATTGCCAACTTTTGCCCATGTCCCAGCTCTGAACACCATTAGCCTGTACATTTAGATCTTTAAATTTTGCATTAAAGCATTAATTTGCATCTTTGCCTGCACTAGCAAAGAGGACGGGCTCCGCTTCAGCGCATGGGCTGTGTCTAACACAGGAGAAGCGAGCTCCGGTAATCGGTTTCACTTGTCCTTCTTAGATCATTTGAAGCCATCTTCAGTAATGACAGAAGCCACAGAGCACCTGTGATATCACCTGGCCCCCCAGCACCAGTGGGGTCAGGGTGGGCTTGTCCACTGATGAAATTCAGAGCAAGGCAGGCATTGCCCGGACCTGTCCACAGGGTGCTAACGGCTGCCGCTGTGGGGAGTGCCGGGCTGGCAGCTGATACCGGGGTGAGGCTGTGTGATAGCTGTGGCTGTCACTTGGGTCCTGGGCTGGGAGATGCCTGTGACCGTCACGAACTCCTGTGGGATGCTGCTACAGTGAAATAGGCACCTCCTGCCGCATGTCGAACCCACGGCGCAAACTTACAGAGAGCATTTGCTGGTCAACGGCCAACCTTGGGTAACAACCTCAGTTGTTACTCTGATCCTCTGTCAAGAAAGGACTCGTGGCCCAGCTGCAAGGGCTGCAGTTAGGTGACCACGTCCAGCTGCTGGAGACTCTGGGCTGACCTCAGCCTTGGTCTTCTCGTGGCAGCCCCTGCTTCTGAAATGCTGTCTTTCTCTTCCTCATTGCTCAATTCATCCAATACACGTCCAATAGACTTTGATTAGGTGCATGGCACAATAAAAGAAATCAAAGGAGGAGATCAAAGGTGTTCTCGTATCAGGGAAACTAGTGTGTTGTAAGCTGGATGATGGGGAGACAGAGATGAGGGGGAGGAGGTTGCAGCCCCATCCTCAGTGTAACATGTGTGTAACATGCCAAGACGGGTGCTGAAGACACGTGTCTGCTCATGGCAGAGATGCACAGGGCAAGGGGGAGGAGCGGAGTCAGTTCCTTCTAAGAACAGGGCAGGTTTCCTGGAGGTGTTAGCAGTAGGTTTGGACTTTGATGTAAAGAGCGTTTGCACCAGGAGTGTGAGGGCATGGCTGGCAATCAAGGGCCAGCCATTGTATAAAGAAAAGCAAGGAGGCAGGGAATTGTGTCTGTGATCAGCAGCGTGTGAAATGGTCCACTTTGTTCTTTCATTTGGAGCTACCCCTCCAGCTCATTGTGCCCGTCTCATCCGCACGTGTACCTCGAACCTCAAAGACCTTTCAGTTTGTTGATGGGCCAGCCTCGTCTCCACTGCTGAAGCTCATCTGTATGGATCTCTATGCCTACAATCCTCCGCCTCTACCTCTTGGTCTGGCAAACTGTCACTAGATTTGAGTGTCGTTCCTTGCGGAAGCCTTCTCCGTCCTCTGGTGGAGGTTATCACCCCACATCGCATCCCTGTTGCACTCTGCAGCCAGCTGTTATGACAACATCACACTCAGAATGCTGGAGTAGGTTTCCATTTTCTCCTCCGGGGGATCTTCCTGACTCAGGGATCGAACCCTCGTCTCCTGCGTCTCCTGCACTGCAGGCAGATTCTTTAGCACTGAGCCACCAGGGAAGCCCTGTGTATTAGTTATTCTGCCTATATTTCCCTCACCATACACCAGGCCCTATGAGGTCCACCGCTGTTTATTTAGTGCCCAGAGTGGGCCATGGAATACAATGATTATTCTTTGGATGATTGAACAACAAGGGTAACATTGGACAGACAGGTAGCAACTCTTCGAAGTTCTTAAAAGCGGAGTCAAGGAGTTTGGGTTTTCCTATTAAGAAAAATGGGGACTCTTGTACTTAGGAAAACTTAGCCCAGCAGACCTCCTTGGTAAAAACTAACAATATTTCTTCTCTATGTGGTATTTCCTTCATAATGCCTTCAAGGGCCGTCTGTGCACATGGATTCCTTCTTCATCATCTGTGGAGAAGGGTTCCCTTCTTTCTTTTGACTGAGTGTGTGTGTGTGTGTGTGTACACATATTCCACATACTCTCCACCCACCATCTGTCTGTTGATGGACGCCCGTAGGCTGTGGCCGCATCATATGCTGGCTCTGTATCATATCCTGGCTCTGTTTATGGCACTGCAATGAGGATGGAAGTGCACGTACCTTTTCAGAACAGCTTTCATTTCCTAGAATCTGTGCCTAACAGTGAGCTTGCTGGACCCCATGGTCGTTCTATTTTTAATTTTTTGAGCAGCCTCCATTTTGCTTTCCACAGTGGCTGCGCCAGTTCACATTCCTGCCGGCAGAGCCGAGGGCTCGCTCTCCTCCACATCCTGGCCGGCACTTGTTACCTCTTGGCTTTTTAATGACGGCCATTCTAACAGGTGTCAGGTGGAATCTCTTTGGGGTTTAATTTGCATTTCCTTGATGATTGGTGATATTTGAGACTCTGTTTAGTGTACCTGTTGGCCATTGATATGTCTTCTTTGGGAAAATGTCCATTCAGTTCCTCTACTCATTTTTAATGCAGGTTTAGAAAAATTATTTTAGTTCTTCATATAGTTTGGTTATTAATTCCTTACCAGACATGTAATTTGCAAATATTTCCTCTCACTCTATAGATTGTCTTCTCACTGTGTTCATGGTTTCTCTTGCTGTACAGAGTCTTTTTAGTCTGACATAGCCTCACTTAGCAATGTTTGCTGTCCTAGAATAAAAGTGACAACATGCAAGCTGACAAGGTTTCAGAGAAACTGAATTACTCGAATGCATGGCATAGATAACACACTCATAAGCATTTATTCCAGAGAAAGGAAAGCTTATGCTCACATACAAACTTATACATAAATGTTCATAGCAGCTTTATTCATAATCACAAGAATAGCCCAGATGTCGTTTAACAGGTAAATGGTTAAACAAACTCAAATTCCGGTGTAACCACACTATGAAATTGTACTCAATTTTCAGCAGGAAAAAGGAACAAACTTCTCATACATGCAACAACCTGGATGACTCTCCAGGGAATTATGCTGAGTGAAGAAAATCCATTCAAAATTGTTACATACTGTATAATTCCGCTTATGTAACCTTATTGAAATCAGAAAACTTCGTAAATCGGAAACAGATTCTTTGTTGCCAGGGGTTAGGGATGGTGGCCATAGGCTGTAGTAGGCATGCTTATGAGAGGACAATATGAGAGATGCTTGAGATTTTGGAAATGTTCAGTTTCTTGACTGAGTTGGTGGAACTAAAATTGTACAGACTTTAGCACACACAAGTATAGTAAAGTGGGGGAAATCTGAATCAAATCAATGGATAACACCAATGTTTGTCTCCTGAATGTGTTGTTATATTAAAGTTTTACAAACTGTTCATTGGAGGAAACTGGGCAAAGTGTACCAGAGAGCTCTCTATATTATTTCTTACAACTGCATGTGAATCTACAATTATTTTGTTGTTTCGTCACTAAGTCGTGTCCCACTCTTTGTGATCCAACGGATTGCAGCATTCCAGGCTTCCCTGTCCTTCACTGTCTCCTGGAGTTTGCTCAAGTTCATGTCCATTGACTCAGTGATGCCATCCAACTATCTCATCCTCTGTCATCCGTTTCTCCTTCTGCCATCAATCTTTCCCAGCGTCAGGGTCTTTGACAATGAGTTGGTTCTTTGCATCAGGTGGCTAAAGTATTGGAGCTTCAGCGTCAGCTTCAGCATCAGTCCCTCCAATGTATATTCAGGGTTGATTTCCTTTAGGATCGACTGGTTTGATTTCCTAGCTGTCCAAGGGGCTCTCAAGAGTCTTCTGCAGCACCGCAGTTCAAAAGCATCAATTCTTTGGTGCTCAGCCTTCTTTATGGCCCATCTCTCACATCAGTACATGACTGTTGGGAAAGTCATAACTTTGACTATATGGACCTTTGTTGGCAAAGTGATGTCTCTGCTTTTTAATACAGTGTCTAGGTTTTTCATAGCTTTTCTTTCAAGGAGCAAGTATCTTTTAAATTCATTGCAGCTGTCACCATCCACAGTGATTTTGGAGTCCAAGACAGTAAAATCTGTCACTGTTTCCACTGTTTCCCCATCTATTTGCCATAAAGTTCCAGGACTGGATGTATACAATTATTTAGATACAGGTATTGATTAAAAATGAACTGTGTCACCGTACCTGGAGCATCTCTGGTGGCCCAGCAGCTGCGACTTTCACTGCTGTGGCCTGTGGTCCATCTCTATGGGTCAGGGAACTATGCTCCTACAAGCAGTTTGTCACGGACAATAAAAAAGAAAATAAAAAGGAAAATGGAGTACGTCCATTATTTTTTCCTGCCTGGACTCAGGTGGTTTCCAGCCTTAGAATAAAGCCAACCTCCCAGAATTAAGGGCAGAAAGATGAGGGGATTAGGTCCATTATGACCTTTCTGATCTCCAGATCCAGTCAGTGGAGTGAATGACAGTCGCTCAGTCACGTCCGACTCTTTGTGACCCCCATGGACTGTACAGGCCATGGAATTCTCCAGGCCAGAATACTGGAGTGGGTAGCCTTTCCCTTCTCCAGGGGATCCCAACCCAGGGATTGAACTCAGGTCTCCCATATTGCAGGCGGATTCTTTACCAGCTGAGCCACAAGGGAAGCCCAAGAATACTAGAGTGGGTAGCCTATTCCTTCTCCAGGGGATCTTCCTGGCCCAGGAATTGAACTGGGGTCTCCTGTATTGCAGGCAGATTCTTTAGCAGCTGAGCTATCAGGGAAGCCCCAATCTGTCTCTGTGCTTGTCAGTCACATAAGCCAGTGAATTTTCTTATCGTTAAGGAACTTGTCAAGGGGTTTCCTTCCCTAATACCAAGCAAGTTCTCACTCCTGTCTCTGGGCAGTGAGCCAAAGAGAAAGGTTATGAAATTCACATTGGTAAGGCAGTGAAAATAAACCAAAAGTACAGTCTTTAGGAGACGACTTGAGCTTGAAGCCCTTTAATGGCAGGTTACCTTGGACTTCCCTGGTGGCTCAGATGGTAAAGTGTCTGCCTACAATGCAGGAGACCTGGGTTTGATCCCTGGGTTGGGAAGATCTCCTGGAGAAGGGAAAGGCTACCCACTCCAGTATTCTGGCCTAGAGAGTTCCATGGACTGTGTATAGTTCATGGGGTCACAAAGAGTTCGACACGACTGAGCAAATTTCACTTTCACTTTTCACTTTCTGAAGAGGCTACTGATACTTCTATCATTCTTTGCTTTAAGTTTCCAAAACAAATATTCACTGTGTGTCTTTTCTAGGTTTTGGAACAGCAAGTTAAAAGGATAAAGTCCCCACCTCATGGAGGTTGCATTCTAGAAACACTAAACACAAGACCACAGAAATAAAATCCAACATGTTTAAGAGGCTTGCCTGGCCACTCAGACGGTAAAGAATCTGCCTGCAATGCAGGACACCTGGGTTTGATCTCTGGGTTGGGAAAATTCTCTGGAGAAGGGAATGACAACCTACTCCAGAATTCTTGCCTAGAGAATTCCATGGACAGAGGAGCCTGGTTAGCTACAGTTCATAGCGTCACAAAGAGTCGGACACAACTGAGCGACTAACAGTTTGCCTTTCAAGGGTGATAAGCACTCAAGAGGGAGACACATGAAGGGCCAGAGCATCATGGGTGTGAGTAGGGAGACTGGCGGTTGATATTTTGCTGTGAGGTCAGGACTGATGCAGACTATAATGATGTGTCATTTGAATAGAGATGGAAGGAAGTGAATGAGTGAGGCCATGTGGATGTCTGGATGAAGTGCATTCCAGGCGGGAAGAGAAAATGACTTGTCTCTTTGGACATCTGTTTATAGAGCTGTTGAAGATGGATCCGATGATCTTTTTAGGAAGTCAATCTGCTTTTTCAAAACATTATATTGACTTGTGGCTTCCCTGGTAGCTCAGCTGGTAAAGAATCTGCCTGGAATGCAGGAGACCCCAGTTCGATTCCTGGGTCGGAAAGATCTGCTGGAGACGGGATAGGCTACCCACTCTGGTATTCTTAGGTTCCCTTGTGGCTCAGCTGGTAAAGATTCCACCTGCAATGTGGGAGACCTGGGTTCAGTCCCTGGGTAGGGAAGATCACCTGGAGAAGGGGACAGCTACTGATTCCAGTATTTTGGCCTGAAGAATTCCATAAACTGCATAGTCCACCAGGTCACAAAAAGTCGGACACGACTGAGTGACTCTCTTGTCACTTGTCATATTGACTTGGTGCAGAGTAAGAAACCAAAGTTTTAATTTAAAAGGTTACTTTTAAACTGCCTGAGTCAGTTTCATATGAATAACCTATATATGACCTCATGACTCAAGGAGGTAGGGAAAATGTGTGAAATTCCCTGTGAAGGCAGTGGGCTCAGATGTCAGTTTCTATTCTTTTTCCATCACAAGAGAGTGGCAGGTGGGAAAAAATAAGTGGGTGTTAGTGGATATGAGCTTAGACATATCTGTGCTCCATGTCTATGTCTATCAAAAAGTCATAATTCAAGGTGAGCTCCACAGCATTACAGATGTGTGAACAAGTGAGGAAATAGAGAAAAAGGCATTTTATAAGCTTTATGCTTATTAGTATCTTGAGTGTCGGACTAGTGAGATTGTTCCCATGACTTGGTGGTCCAAAATCTCTCTCTCTCTCTTTTTTTTTTTTTTGAGGAGAGAGGGACATAAGATGAAATACAGGGGTATGAACATCCAGGGAAAAAAACGCATGCACACCCAGCTTCTGTGGGGGGTGGTTCAGAGATCCTCTGAAACTCATCCTGTGAGGTTCAAGTTTATGAGCCCTATAGAACCATTGGGTTTGACATATCTTGTTTATTAGCTAACACATGGGTTACTTCGGGAATAAAGTGGAAAAATGGAGGTAAAAGGACTGTGTGTTGTAAAAACAGTGCATTGACCGTTTGTTAAATGCCCAGGAGGATGTGTTTGTGTGTAGACATGTATGTTTCTACATTCATCTGATTTTGTGCCTGCCATGGTGGTGAAGGGGACAATATGTTGCTTGTTTGTGAAAAGATATGCATGAGTGCATTTGTGAGCCTTGCTGGGCATAACTTTTCATTCAAATGCATCTCTGTGTGTGTGTGTGTGTGCATGTGTGTGCAGGTGTGGGTGTGTTTTGTTAGCATTTGTTGACAGTGAAGACTTTTGGATCAATACACCAAAAGATGAATCTCGGGTAGAGCAGGACCTGGCCCCAGGGGCTGACATCCTGCAAGGTTGTCTGAAAAATCCTTTTGCAGGCAGATGCTAGCATAGTCTTAAAAAAAACATTGACCATGTCCAGAATTGTGTCTGACTATTTTCTGTGAGTTTTAAAGAGAAAAGGAAGACATAATCCTCTCTTTGGTCTTTAGTTGTTTGCACTTCTTTTGTTCCTTATATTGATGGAGAGCCAGAAACGAGAAAAAAGTGTCCATCAGGAAATAAATTCCTTCTGCATCTCTGTGATTTCCAAGGCATGGAGCACACTGGCGAGAATTTGAATTTGGGAGTTAAACTAGGTGAGTTCTGATGCTACTCTACCGTCACTGTGATACACACTGGGTAAGGCATCGCCCTTCCCAAGCTACAGATTGCTTGTCACTAAGATGGAGGGTAGTATCTATTTTACAAGGTTGAGTCATTGTTGAGAGTATCATATAAGATAATATATATATAATGGTTCACACCGAATAAACCTATATTTATTTAAGTTTAAAATACTCTAAAGAGTTAAATAGTGTTTTTCCCCCTGTGGTAGACTTTCCAGATTCACTTTGAAAAAGAGCTTAGAAAACAATCATTAAATATTAAAACAGATATTTCTCAGTGCTGACTTTATGCCAGGCACTGTGTTAGGGGCTGGGGATACGGGGGAAAACAAATTCATAATCCTTACGTAAAAGCATTTGCAGTCTACTGAGGGAGAGAAGCAAGCAGACAAACAAAGAAATATATATTGAAAACTGTAGCAAGAGGAATAAAAATAATAGCAACTCATGCTATGAGACTGATGAACAGGAAGGGTCTAATTTAGCCTAAGTCATCAAGGAAGACTTCTTGGAGGAAGTGACTGTCAACTTGAGACCCAAAATGTGTGCAGAGCTGAGGTAGTGGCTAAAATCTGCCTCTTAAAAGCTGCTTTTCTGCCTGTGATTCTGCGGAACAAACATGAAATTGAGTTCTTTTCCCATGCAGAACAGTAAATGAGGGAAAGGGGTGGAAGGATATGGGTTAGGAGGATATTAAGAGACAAATCCTATTTTTTTAAATTGTAGTCTCTTTCCTTCACACTGTGGCTAATCCTCTGATTTTTGATTCATAAATAGAATTTTCCCTCACGTCATAGCCTTGCCTAAAGACAATGAGTGCATTTCACAACAAATGATTTATAGGCTAAAATCTGGAGAGATTCTGTGCATAAATGTACTCCAGCCGTGTATCTCGATCATCTGCTATATCAGGGCCTGGCTTGGATGCTTTTGAATTAACTGCAGATTAAATGATTCAAGCCAGTTTGGAAAAGTACAAAGGCAGAAGTTGGGGGGGGGGGCACATGGCAGGAGGCTGATCATCACTGCGATGGTATCCTAATTAATTTTAGAAGGCAAAGAACTTCTACCACTCACCTCAGGATTAAAAGCAGGAGAGGTGGAAGGGAGTGTCAGATCCTTGGGGGTTAGTGGGTGGATGGTGTTCAGTCAGCAATGCCTGCATCGAGCATGTACTGTGTGTCAGACATGGAGAGCTCAGTGGGGAGCACCTAAGCCACGGTGCAGTTCTCAGGGAAAATACAGACTGGGGGGAGGAGGAGAAAATACAGCGAGCAAGAGAACAAGAGATCTACTGATCTATCTTGAACCCAGTGTCAGTTCAACCTAGTGGAAACTGAGCCTGGCTCAGATGGTGCTGCAGCCTCCCAAATAGCTCAGCTTCATTCCCTCTGCCAAGTTATTCTCCTTCCTCATGATTATTCATTCACGCAATCATCCACCTGCAGTTTGACAAGTGTGGATCTCAAGCTTCTATTCTGCTTTTTATTCTGTGCAACTGGTGGGAGTCCCTGAGGATGAATGAGAAGGGACCTGCATCTTCAGAAGAGCTCAGAATCTCCTAGGAGTAGATAGGATTCCTGCAAATCATTACAGTGCAAGACAGATTTGGGTAAGTATGTCAAAAGAGTTGCATTGGGGAAGTTGTGAGCGTTCACAGGGAACAGGCGTGTTATTTAGTTTGGTGACTGAGTTGATGAATGAGGCCGAGAATTCAACCACTTTACCCTGAGTGCCTTACTCTGATACAGGCTCTATGCTAGATTCTTGAGCTATGTAGATGACCAGCCAGTGGTGCTTCCCAATAGCAGGACCTAGTGTAGAAGATGAGACAGATATTTAGATAATAATTTTAGTAAAATGTGGGGACATTCACCCACTTAACAACTATTTCCCAAGTTATCTACCACAAACCAGTGTTTGTGCTCTTGCATATCGATACAAGGTGAGTAAAATAGACATCCTTGCCCCACGGCATTTGTACTCAGGCCTATAGTCTGGTAGATGTACTCTGTTATTTTACTAGGCAACACCAGGTTCAGTGATCGCCAGATGCAGTAGGTGCTAAAGGGTCCATGGAACTTTTAGGAGAACTAACTTGTCTACTGGGGTCAAAGCACTGGATAGCCAATGGGCAAGATTCTAACTGGGGATAGTTCAACAAGTAGCCCAGTGTATGAGGGTTTTGATTTCTTTATATTCGTATTAATATCTGTTAGCATGTGACTTTTTGATTCTAGCCGCCTTAGTGGGTGTGAAGTGTTAGCTCACTGCAGTTTCCATTTACATTTTCCCAATTACTGATATCGAGCCTCATTTCATATGCTTATTAGTTTTTTGCATGTTATCCTTAGAGAAATGTCTATTCAGATCACTTAATCATTTGCTCTTTGTTAGTAGGTTAATTGTTAATTTTACTGTTGAAGACTATTTTTGTCTGAATAGGCTCAAGGTACTGTGGATTTCAGGCAAGGCTGGATCTAGTGGTCAATAATATCACCAAAGATCATTTTGTTTATGTATCTTATTTGCAAGCAATGTCTGTTTTACTCACCTTGTATCCATATACAAGAGCACAAAGACTGGTTTGTGGTAGATACTTGGGAAATAGTTGTCAAGCGGGTGATACATAAGCCTCCATAGTACAGGCTTCCTCTCAGTGGTTGAAAACGGCTGCTAACTATGCTGCTGGGTCAAATGCTGCCTCAGTCATATCCAGCGGCAGAGAGCAAGCATTCTCTTCTCTACTGTAGAAGCCCTGGGCTTCCCTTTGGTTAGATTGGTTTAGGTCACATGACCACCTCTGATGCTGGACAGAGTGGAATGAAAATTACAGGTAACCCCGGTGATGCTGGAATGGGGATTACACAGATTGGATTGGGCCACTTAGGATGCAATGAAGACCTGAGATTGGGTTCAGCTCCTGCTCCCACCCCTAATGCACGTGGCCACTACACAATGGGGGAGGGCAGAGATAGACGTTAGAAGGGCAACCAACACGATGAACTGTGGAATTGTGTAATTATAGGTTTATGTAGCTATTTGATTAATGTCTATGTTCTCCGTTAGAGCATCAAGGCGGGGATCATATTTCTTTTGCTTGAGTTGCATGTTAATGGGTAGCCATGAGCTAGATAATGAATTCTGTGCTTTATATGGATTAAAATGCTATTACTATATGGTTGATAGTATTCTTGCATTGCTTTTGTCATCATCCCTATTTTCTCACTTCCAACATAAGATCCATCATCTCACACCCAATGATGGGCAGAACTGGGATTTGAACCCGAGCAGTCTAAGTCCTGGGTATTCATGACTTCTCTCCCCAGGAAATAATTTTTGTCTTTGTAACTCTTAGCACAACATGTGGCACAAAATAGGCATAGGACTTCAACAAGTATCTGTTGAAATGAAATTGAATTAAATTATAATGTTTTAAAATAAAGCCATGAGCTCCTCCCTTTCATGGCAAGAAAAGCACTAGTAGTCAGAGTCGGGTGGCTGGAAGAATTTCCCAGCGGCCCTTCCACCACACTGATGCTCCTGACCACAGGATTCTGAGGCAGAATGTCTGAAGGCTCGTGTGTCAGTTGAATACATCTTCTGACCTTCCCTGAGCTCTTCTCCCAGGGGTTCAGACCAGCCTCCCAACATGCACAAGTGAGTGTAGAAATCTAGATATCAACTTTGAAACCAGGCCTTAAATGCCTTCTATTTCAAAAGTCCTGTATGTTTTTTTCCCCTTCCTTTGACTCAAAAGAGGAATAATGTGAGATCAAAACCCCCAGAAGAATATGAAGAAAAATATTCAGAAAAGACATGGGTGCTTGGAATAGAAAGCATCTTCTTTTCCCATGCATCAAAAGAAGCTCTCAGTTTATCAGACATTTCCACGTGGGCTGTAGCACACTGGGATGAGAATAAAGCATAGCAGTGAATTCTAGGTCATTAGACTGGAAAGTCAGCTGAAATGAAGCTAAATCTTGTCTTTCCTTTGAGACTGGCGCATTTGCAAAAGCGCTATTCAATTTATGACTGTTCCCTAATTTGTTTTTTCCACATTTGGGATTGAAAGATACCTTAAATGACCTGGAAAAATAAAATCCTTTGGTGGAAGGTATTTTATACTTTTTAAGGAGCATTTGTTTGCATTATCTTGTATGCTATCACAAGGATCGGACATCCACTTTGATATAAGAAAGGCTAGTATCATTGGTCCCATTTTACAGCAGATATAATTGAGGCTCGTACAGGTGCAATGGTGCATTGAGTGAGATACAGCTGGTGAGGGCCAGAGCTGAATTTCTGTCAGGTCCCCAAGTTGTTAATTACAGAATTGCTATGTGGCTTAGCAATTTCACTTCTAGGTATACATCCAAGAAAACTAAAAACATGTCTAGGCAAAAAATTTGCATGCCAAGGTGAATAACAGCACTCATTCATAACAGTCAAAAAGCGGAAACAACCCAAATGTCCATCAGCTGATGAATGGAGAGGCAGAATTTGATATATTCCTGTGATGGAACATTATTAAGCAATGATATATGCTATGCTACAACATGGATGAATTTGGAAAATGTTATGCTGAATGAAAAATGCCAGACACAGAAAGTTACCTGTTATCTGATTACGTTTATATGAAATGTCCGAAATAGGCAAACTGGTAGCAAAAATGATTGCCTAGGGCAGGGAAGGCAAAGAGTGTTGGGAGAGAGTGACTGCTAATGGATTCACGGTTTCTTTTGGGGGTGATGAAACATTCTAATATTAGATTATGGTGATTGTTGCATAGTTCTATAAATACAATAAAAACCATGAAATTGTAAATCTTAAATGGGTGAATTTTCTGGTATGTCAATACCATCCCAATAAAGAGGTTTTATGTGTGTGTGTGTGTGTATATATATATATATATATATATATATATATATATATATATATATATCAGCTTCAATTCTTGTGTGTGTGTGTATAGGAGGAAAGAAGAATGATTTAGAAAATCTGGTGAGGAAAAAAGAAAACCATCAACCTCAGCTGCTTTAAGCACAGTGGAAGAGAGGACTCTTAGAATAAGCTTCAGGGAAGAGTTCAGGTAGCCCAAGGCTGTGGAAAGAACCTCCAGTGAAGTAGAAGAAGCCATCAGTTCAGTTCAGTCACTCGGTTGTGTTCAACTCTGCAACCCCACGGACTGCAGCACACCAGGCTTCCCTGTCCATCACCAACTCCCCGACCTTACTCAGACCCATGTCCATTGACTCAGTGATGCCATCCAACCACCTCATCCTCTGCTGTCCCCTTCTCCTCCTGCCTTCAATCTTTCCCACCATCAGGATCTTTTCCAATGAGTCAGTTCTTCACATCAGGTGGTCAAAGTCTTGGAGTTTCAGCTTCAGCATCAGTCCTTCCAATAAATATTCAGGACTGATTTCCTTTAGGATGGACTGGTTGTATCTCCTTGTGGTCCAGGGACTCTCAAGAGTCTTCTTGAACACCACAGTTCTAAAGCATCAGTTCTTCAGTGCTCACCTTTTTTATGGTCCAGCTCTCACATCCATACATGACTACCAGAAAAACCATAGCTTTGACTAGATGGACCTTTGTCAGCAAAGTAATGTCTCTATTTTTTAACATGCTGGTTGGTCATAGGTTTTATCTAGGTTTGTCATAGCTTTTCTTTCAAGGAGCAAGTGTCTTTTAATTTTGTGGCTGCAGTCACTATCTGCAGTGATTTTGGAGCCCGAGAAAATGAAGTCTGTAACTGTTCCCACGGTTTTTCCATTTATTTGCCATGAAGTGATAGGATCAGATCAGGTGCCATGATCTTCATTTTTTGAATGTTGCTTTTTTTTTCTTTAAATTTTTATTTTTACTTTATTTTACTTTACAATACTGTATTGGTTTTGCCATACATTGACATGAATCCACCATGGGTGTACATGCGTTCCCAAGCATGAACCCGCCTCCCACCTCCCTCCCCATAACATCTCTCTGTTGCATTTTAAGCCAACTTTTTCACTTTTCTCTTTCACTTTCACCAAGAGATTCTTTAGTTTCTCTTTGCTTTCTGTCATAAGGGTGGTGTCATTTGCATATCTGAGGTTATTGGTATTTCTCCTGGCAATCTTGATTTCAGCTTGTGCTTCAACCATGCATGATGTACTCTGCAAAAAAGTTAAACAAGCCAGGTGACAAAATAAAGTAATCATCTCCCAGTTTTGAACCAGTCTGCTGTTCCATGTCTCAGCTTGAACATCTGGAAGTTCTTGGTTCATGTACTGTTGAAGTGTAGCTTGGAGAACTTTCAGCATCACTCTGCTAGCGTGTGAGATGAGTGTGATTGTGCAGTAGTTTGAATATTCTTTGGCATTGCCTTTATTTGAGATTGGAATGAAAACTGACCTTTTCCAGTCCTGTGACCACTGCTGAGTTTTCCAAAGTTGTGGGCATATTGAGCGCAGGATTTTCGCAGCATCATTTTTTAGGATTTGAAATAGGTCAGCTGGAATTTTATCACCTCTACTAGCTTTGTTCATAGTGATGCTTCCTAAGACCCATTTGACTTCACACTCCAGGATGTCTGGCTCTAGGTGAGTGATCACACCATCATGGTTATTTGGGTCATTAAGATCTTTTTTGTATATTTCTTATGTGTATTCTTGCCACCTCTTCTTAACTTCAACTTAAAAGTTCTGCTTCTGTTAGATCCATGCCATTTCTGTCCTTTATCGAGCCCATCTTTGCATGAAATGTTCCCTTGGTGTCTCTAATTTTCTTGACGAGATCTCTAGTCTTTCCCATTCTATTTTTTCCCTCTATTTCCTTGTATTGATCACTTAGAAAGTCTCTCTTGTCTCTCCTTGTTATTTGGAACTCTGCATTCCGATGGATATATCTTTCCTTTTCTCCTTTGCCTTTTGCTTCTCTTCTTTTCTCAGATATTCCTAAGGCCTCCTCAGACAATCATTTTGCCTTTTTGCATTTCTTCTTCTTGGGGATGATTTTGATCCCCACCTCCTGTACCATGTCACGAACCTCCATCCATAGTTCTTCAGGCACTCTATCTACCAGATCTAATTCCTTGAATCGATTTGTCACTTCCCCTGTATAATCATAAGGGATTTGATTTAGGTCATACCTGGAATGGTCTAGTGGTTTTCCCTGCTTTCTTCAGTTTAAGTCTGAGTTTGGCGATAAGGAGTTCATGATCTGAGCCTCAGGTCAGCTCCCGGTCTTGTTTGTGCTGACTGTACAGAGCTTTTCCATCTTTGGCTGCAAAAAATATTATCAATCTGATTTGATATTGACCATCTGCTGATGTCCATGTGCAGAGCTGTCTCTTGTGTTGTTGGAAGAGGGTGTTTGCTATGATCAGCGCGTTCTCTTGGCAAAACTCTATCGCCTTTGCCCTGTTTCATTCTGTATTCCAAGGCCAAACTTGCCTGTTACTCCAGGTATTTCTTGACTTCCTCCTTTTGCATTCCAGTCCCCTATAATGAAGAGGCCAACTTTTTTTGGTGTTAGTTACGGAAGATCCTGTAGTTCATCATAGAACTGTTCAATTTCAGCTTCTTTGGCATTAGTGGTTGGGGCGTAAACTTGGTTTACTGTGATATTGAATGGTTTGCCTTGGAAATGAACAGAGAGCATTCTGTCATTTTTGAGATTGCACCCACGTATTGCATTTAGACTTTTGTTAACTATGATGTTACTCCATTTCTTCTAAGGGATTCCTGCCTACAGGAGTAGATATAATGGTCATCTGAGTTAAATTCACCCATTCCAGTCCATCTTAGCTTACTGATTCCTAGAATGTCGACATTCACTCTTGCCATCTCCTGTCTGACCACTTCCAATTTTCCTTGATTCATGGACCTAACATGCGAGGATCTTATGCAATATTGTTCTTTGCAGCATCGGATTTTACTTCCATCACCAGTCACATCCACAGCTGGGTGTTGTTTTTGCTTTGGCGCCATCCCTTCATTCTTTCTGGAGTTATTTCTCCACTCTTCTCCAGCAGCATACTGGGCACCTACTGACCCGGGGAGTTTATCTTTCAGGGACATATCTTTTCGCCTTTTCATACTGTTCATGGGATTCTCAAGGCAAGAACACTAAAGTGGTTTGCCATTCCCTTTTTGAGTGGATCACATTTTTTCAGTGCTCATAGTTTCATTGAGTCAGGCAGGCTGTGATCCAAGTGATCAGTCTGGTTCAGTTCAGTTGAGTCGCTCAGTCGTGTCTGACTCTTGGCGACCCCATGAATTGCAGCACGCCAGGCATTCCTGTCCATAACCAACTCCCAGAGTTCACTCAAACTCACGTCCATTGAGTCAATGATGCCATCCAGCCATCTCATCCTCTGTTGTCCCCTTCTCCTCCTGCCCCGTCCCTCCCAGCATCAGGGTCTTTTCCAATCAGTCAACTCCTCACATGAGGTGGCCAAAGTACTGGAGTTTCAGCTTTAGCATCATTCCCTCCAAAGAAATCCCAGGGCTGATCTCCTTCAGAATGGACTGGTTGGATCTCCTTGCAGTCCAAGGGACTCTCAAGAGTCTTCTCCAAAACCACTGCTCAAAAGCATCAATTCTTTGGTGCTCAGCTTTCTTCACAGTCCCACTCTCACATCCATACATGACCACTGGAAAAACCATAGCCTTGACTAGACAGACCTTTGTTGGCAAAGTAATGTCTTTGCTTTAGAATATGCTATCTAGGTTGGTCATAACTTTTCTTCCAAGGAGTAAGTGTCTTTTAATTTCATGGCTGCACTTACCATCTGCAGTGATTTTGGAGCCCCCCAAAAATAAAGTCTGACACTGTTTCCACTGTTTCCCCATCTATTTCCCATGAAGTGATGGGACCAGATACCATGATCTTCATTTTCTGAATGTTGAGCTTTAAGCCAACTTTTTCACTCTCCTCTTTCACTTTCATCAAGAGGCTTTTTAGTTCCTCTTCACTTTCTGCCATAAGGATGGTGTCATCTGCATATCTGAGGTTATTGATATTTCTCCCGGCAATCTTGATTCCAGCTTGTGCTTCTTCCAGCCCAGCGTTTCTCATGATGTACTCTGCATAGAAGTTAAATAAGCATGGTGACAATATACAGCCTTGATATACTCTTTTTCCTATTAGGAACCAGTCTGTTGTTCCATGTCCAGTTCTAACTGTTGCTTCCTGACCTGCATATAGGTTTCTCAAGAGGCAGGTCAGGTGGTCCGGTATTCCCATCTCTTTCAGAATTTTCCACAGTTTATTGTGATCCACACAGTCAAAGGCTTTGGCATAGTCAATAAAGCAGAAATAGATGTTTTTCTGGAACTCTCTTGCTTTTTCCATGATTCAGCGGATGTTGGCAATGTGATCTCTGGTTCCTCTGCCTTTTCTAAAACCAGCTTGAACATCTCGAAGTTCACGGTTCTTGTATTGCTGAAGCCTGGCTTGGAGAATTTTGAGCATTACTTTACTAGCGTGTGAGATAACAACTCTGGGATTTCTTTGGAAGGAGTGATGCTAAAGCTGAAACTCCAGTACTTTGGCCACCTCATGCGAAGAGTTGACTCATTGGAAAAGACTCTGATGCTGAGAGGGATTAGGGGCAGGAGAAGAAGAGGATGACAGAGGATGAGATGCCTGGATGGCATCACTGACTTGATGGATGCAAGTCTGAGTGAACTCCGGGAGCTGGTGATGGACAGGGAGTCCTGGCCTGCTGCGATTCATGGGGTCGCAAAGAGTCGGACACGGCTGAGCGACTGAACTGAACTGACCTGAGACGAGTGCAATTGTGAGGTAGTTTGAGCATTCTTTGGCGTTGCCTTTCTTTGGGATTGGAATGAACACTGACCTTTTCCAGTCCTGTGGCCACTGCTGAGTTTTCCAAATGTGCTGGCATAATGAGTGCAGCACTTTCACAGCAGCATCTTTCAGGATTTGAAACAGCTCAACTGGAATTCCATCACCTCCACTAGCTTTGTTCGTAGTGATGCTTTCTAAGGCCCACTTGACTTCACATTCCAGGATGTCTGGCTCTAGGTGAGTGATCACATCATCATGATTATCTGGGTCGTGAAGATCTTTTTTGTACAGTTCTGTGTATTCTTGCCACCTCTTCTTAATATCTTCTGCTTCTGTTAGGTCCATACAGTTTCTGTGCTTTATTGAGCCCATCTTTGCATGAAATGTTCCCTTGGTATCTCTAATTTTCTTGAAGAGATCTCCAGTCTTTCCCATTCTGTTGTTTTCCTCTATTTCTTTGCACTGATCGCTGAGGAAGGCTTTCTTATCTCACTTTGCTGTTCTTTGGAACTCTGCATTCAGATGCTTATATCTTTCCTTTTCTCCTTTGCTTTTTGCTTCTCTTCTTTTCACAGCTATTTGTAAGGCCTCCCCAGACAGCCATTTTGCTCGTTTGCATTTCTTTTTCTTGGGAATGGTCTTGATCCCTGTCTCCTGTACAGTGTCATGAACCTCATTCCATAGTTCATCAGGCACTCTGTCGATCAGATCTAGGCCCTTAAATCTATTTCTCACTTCCACTGTATAATCATAAGGGATTTGATTTAGGTCATACCTGAATGGTCTAGTGGTTTTCCCTACTTTCTTCAATTTGAGTCTGAATTTGGCAATAAGGATTTCAAGATCTGAGCCACAGTCAGCTCCTGGTCTTGTTTTTGTTGACTGCATAGAGCTTCTCCATCTTTGGCTGCAAAGAATATAATCAATCTGATTTCGGTGTTGACCATCTGGTGATGTCCATGTGTAGAGTCTTCTCTTGTGTTGTTGGAAGAGGGTGTTTGCTATGACCAGTGCATTTTCTTGGCAAAACTCTATTAGTCTTTGCCCTGCTTCATTCCACATTCCAAGGCCAAATTTGTCTTTTATTCCGGGTGTTTCTTGACTACCTACTTTTGCATTCCAGTCCGCTATAATGAAAAGACATCTTTTTTGAATGTTAGTTCTAAAAGGTCTTGTAGGTCTTCATAGAACCGTTCAACTGCAGCTTCTTCAGTGTTACTGGTTGGGGCATAGACTTGGATTACTGTGATATTGAATGGTTTGCCTTGGAGACGAACAGAGATTATTCTGTCATTTTTGAGACTGCATCCAAGTACTGCATTTCAGACTCTTTTGCTGACCATTATGGCTACTCCATTTCTTCTAAGGGATTCCTGCCCGCAGTAGTAGATACAATGGTCATCTGAGTTAAATTCACCCATTCCAGTCCATTTTAGTTCGCTGATTCCTAGAATGTTGATGTTCACTCTTGCTATCTCTTGTTTGACCACTTCCATTTTGCCTTTATTCATGGACCTGACGTTCCAGGTTCCTATGCAATATTGCTCTTAATAGTATTGGACCTTGCTTCTATCACCAGTCACATCCACAGCTGGGTATTGTTTTTGCTTTGGCTCCATCCCTTCCTTCTTTCTGGATTTATTTCTCCACTGATCTCCAGTAGCATATTGGGCACCTACTGACCTGGGGAGTTCCTCTCTCAGTGTCCTATCATTTTGTCTTTTCATACTGTTCAGGGGTTTTCAAGGCAAGAATACTGGAGTGGTTTGCCATTCCCTTCCCCAGAGGACCACATTCTGTCAGACCTCTCCACCATGACCTGCCTGTCCTAGGTGGCCCCACGGGCATGGCTTAGTGTCATTGAGTCAGACAAGGCTGTGGTCCTAGTGTGATTATAGTGACTAGTTTTTTGTGATTATGGTTTCAGTGTGTTGCCCTCTGATGCTCTCTTGCAACACCTACCATCTTACTTAGGTTTTCTTACCTTGGACGTGGGGTATCTATTCACAGCTGCTCCAGCAAATCGCAGTCACTGCTCCTACCTTGGACTGGGGGTATCTCCTCACCGCTGCCCCTCCTGAGCTTGAACATGGGATAGCTCCTCTAGGCCCTCCTGTGCCTCCGCAGCCACTGCCTCTTGAACTTGGGGTTGCTCCTCCTGGCCGCTGCCCCTGTAATTGTGGTTTCCATTCCGTCTGCACTCTAATGGATAAGGATAAGAGGCTTGTGGAAGCTTCTTGATGGGAGGGGCTGGCTGTGGGGGAATCTGGGTCTTGCTCTGATGGCTGGGGCCATGCTCAATAAATCTTTAATCCAATTTTCTGTTGATGAGTGGGGCTGTGTTCCCTTCCTGTAGTGGTCTGAGGCCAAACTATGGTAGGGGTAATGGTGACCTTCCAAAGGGCTTAAGCCAGGACTGTTGTAATCAGTGCCCCCAACCCATGGCAGCCACTCTCAACTCACGTCTCTGCCAGAGACTCCTAGACACTTGCAGGCTATTCTGGCTCAGTCTCTTGTGGGGTCACTACTCCTTTCTCCTGGGTCCTGGTGCGCACAGGATTTTGTCTGTGCCCTCCGACAGTCTGTTTCCCCAGTCCTGTGGAAGTTCATAACCAAATCCCACTGGGCTCCAATTTCCCTGGGGGTTCTCAGTCCCTTTGCTGGATTCCCAGGCTGGGAAATCTGTTGTGGGCTCTAGAACTTCTGCAACAGTATGAGAACTCCTTTGGTATAACTGTTTCCAGTTTGTGGGTCGTCTGCTCTGTGGCTCTGTGGTGGGGCTTACACGTCATGCCTCCTAGGTCTGTTGCAGCCAGAGCCGCTGTTTCCACGGCAGCCCACTGCTAACCCTCGCCTCCGCAGGAGATACTCAAATAACCCAAGACAGATCCGGCTCAGTCTCCTGCGGGGTCCCTGGGTCCTGGTGCGCACAAAGTTTTATTTGAGCCCTCTGAGTGTCTCTGATGGGTATGGGGGTTTGATTCTAAATGGGCTTTGGCCCTCCTCCCATCTTACTGGGGCTTCTCCACTTTCCTTGGACGTGGGGTATCTTGTTTTTGCTGGGATGCAACATTCTCCTGTCAATGGTTGTTGAGCAGTTAGTTATAACTTTGGAGTTCTCACAGGAGGAGGTGAACACAAGTCCTTCTACTCTTCCATGGAAGCCATAGGAGTTTTGTTTTTGTTTTTGTTTTTTTGATGTGGACCATTTATAGAGTCTGTATTGAGTTTGTGAACATTGCTTCTATTCTGTGTGTGTGTGTGTATACACATGAGGCATTTGGGAGCCCAGCTCCCAGATCAGGTATCAAACCCACACCTCCTGCATTGGAAGGCTAAGTCTTAAGCACTGGACCCCCAGGGAAGTCCCGATAGGAGGTTTTCCTGAGAGAAAACTCTGACTTGCAGAGGGCACTGTGGAAGGGTCTGGGGATCAGGGAGGAGGGGTGAGATTGGGGGATATTTAGAACAGCATAGTGGTGAGAGTCCAGTTATGAGAAATGACTTCAGAGTCCTGGGGTTCATGGTGATTGATATAAAGAAGGATGCAGGGCATGACAGGATTCATTCTGCAGGTTTGCAACCGGGCTGTGATGAGGAGTCTGTGACTATCGGAAGGAAGAAAGCTTGTCCCCTCTTAACTCTTGTTAATGATGGTGTCAAATGAGAGGAAAAGATGGTTCTACTGGAAATAACGTTATTTATAATGTTGTTTACTTTGATAGGGGACGAGGACATAGGAGATGATGTAGGTAGGGCTGCTGGAAGACGACACTCTGGGCAGCACAGTGGTTCTCTAAGGAGAAAGGACCCCACTCCCTGTGGAAGCTCAGGAGAGCTCTTCTCTTCACAATGGGTGGGGTAGGTGGTTTCTAAAAGACGTGTGGAGTTTTCACTGCATATCCCAGTCCTGTGTTTCTCTCTTGCTTGGGGTACACGGGGTGGTCTGTTGGTGTCTTCTTAATTTGGGAGCTCCCAGAGCAGTAAGATAGAAATATCAAGGGGGATATAAATACTGCCTGGTTCCTCTGAGTCTGGCTTCACATGAGCCTCCCTCCTTCAAGAGCTGCCTGCAGCCTCAGATCCATCTCTTTCCCACGTGTGGGGCTTCTGTAGAAGAAGAGACCAGCTGTAGATGTTAGTGACACTGATTATTGATGTCCAAGGCAACAACTGAGATAGAAGACAATTGCTTAGAGACTGGCAACATTGTTCAAACGCTCTCAGGCCCTCTGGTACTACAGGATACTTGGGGCACCAGCAGATGGGTTGATGGTGTGAGAGAAAACTCTTAGACTGGATTGTATGGTTTATCCCACAGCTTCCAAAGGCAGTCCTCTGAACAAGAGAGGAGGGAGAGGCCGACCCCAGGAGTCCTGACGGACAGACATCAGTCCTGTATTCTGCCACTAAAGCCTACATTTTATATGCTTCTTCTCTTTATAATAAGCCCACAAGGTAGGCACTGTTATACCCATTACACGTGCCTGATGCCTCAGAGTGTTTAAAATACTTGCTGGTTTATTACTGCAGGAGTGGAGAACTGGAGGTTAGAATCCAGGTGCTTTTATTCTGGTGCCCATATACTCAACCATCACACACAAAAATACGTATTCTATCATAACTCAGGCCACCAGTTCAGTTCAGTCCCACAAGCATTTATTGAGGAAATGCTGTGCTAAAGAAAAATATGAATAAAATGAGCAGTTTGGAGATCCTTCTGTAAGGGATCAGTATTCATCCTGCATAAGTAATATTTTGTATCCTTAGACCATATCTCCTCATTCTCTTCTCCCCCAGCCCCTGACAACCATGATTCTACTCTCTGCTCCTATGAATTCATTTTCGATTCCACATGTAAGTGAGATCATGAGGTGTCTGTCTTTCTGTAGCAGCTGATTTCACTTAGCATGCTGTTTTCCAGCTTCGTCCATGTTGTGGCAGATGGAAGGATTGCTCTCTTTCTTAAGGCTGAATAATTTCCCCGTGTCTATAGCTGTGTCTATATCTATATCCATCTCACACTTTCTCACACCTTCATCCGTTGATGGAGACGTGGGTTGTTTTCATATCTGGGCTACCATGAACAATTCTGTGATGAACATAGGAATTCACATTATCTCTTTGAGATACTAATTTCATTTCTTCTGGGTGTACACCCGAAAGTGGGATTTCTGAATCATGTGGTAGTTCTATTTTTAGGTTTTTGAGGAATTTCCACACTGTTTTCCACGGCACTTGCACCAGTTTCCATTCCCACCCACAGTGCGTGTGGATTCCCTTTTCTCCCCGGGCTCACCATCATTTGCTATTTTGTTATCTTTTGCTTTTATAGCCATTCCATCAGCTGTGAAGTACTATTTCATTGTGGTTTGGATTTGAACTTTCCCAATTAGTGATGTCAAGAGCACCTTCTCATATACCTGTTGACCATTTGTGTGTCTTCTTTTGAGAAAGATATAATCATCTTTTATTCAGTTGTGGGGGTCTTTTTTTTGCTATTGAATTGCATGAGTTCCACGAGTTCTTTATTTATTTTGGACCTTAATGTTTTGTCAGATAATGGTTGACAAATGTTTCCTCCTGTCCTATAGGATGCCTTTTCGGTTGTTTCCTTTACTGTGCAAAAGTTTTTAGCCTGAGATCATCACACGTGTCTAGGTTTGTTGCTGTTGCTTGCGCGCTTGATGCCATATCCAAAATATCATTGCATAATTCAAGGCCAAGAAGCATTTTCCTTAAGTTTCCTTCTAGTAGCTTCATGGTTTTAGGTCTTAGTCCATTTTGAGCTCATTTTTGTATATGATAGAGCAGTCTAATTTCATTCATCTGATGTGGATATTCAGTTTTCCCAGCACTATTTATTGAAGAGATGATCTTTGTTGAAGATCGTCTGACCATAAATGTGTGGACTTGTTTTCTGGGTTCTCTATTCTCTTCCCGTGGTCTTCATGTCTGTTTCCATGACAGTACCATACTGTTTTGATTACTGTAGATTTGTAATATGTAATGAAATCAGGAAGTATGATGACTCCAGCTTTTTCCTTCTTTCTCAAGATCACCTTGGCTGTTGTGGTCCTCTATGGTTGCCAGTGAATTTCAGCCTCATGTTTTCTATTTCTGTAAAGAATACCATAGGGATTTTGATAGAGAATACATCAAATCTGTGAATCACTTTGGGTAGCATGGTCATTTTAACAATGTTCCAATCCATGGATGTCTTTCCATTTATGTATATATTCTATAATTTTCGGGGCTTCCCTGGTGGCTCAGATGGTAAAGCGTCTGCCTGCAATGCGGGAGACCCAGGTTCGTTTCCTGGCTCGGGAAGATCCCCTGGAGAAGGAAATGGCAATCCACTCCAGCACTCTTGCCTGGAAAATCCCATGGACAGAGGAGCCTGGTAGGCTACAGTCCATGGGGTCGCAAAGAGTCGGACACGACTGAGCGACTTCACTTTCACTTTCTATAATTTTCAGTGTATGAGCCTTTCACATTTTTGGTAAAGTTTATTCCTATGTATTTTTATTCTTGTTACTGTAATATTATAATGGGATTGTTTTAACTTCCATTTCAAATCTTTTGTCTAGAAATGTCACTGATTTTGTAAGTCAGTTTTGTATGTTGCAACTTTACTGACTTTTTAAATCTGCTTTGAATTTTTTGCTGTTACTGTTGTTGGTCTTCAGGGCTTCTACGTATATGTTGTCACCTCCAAACATTTTCGATGTGCTTCCTCCTTGACTCTTCTCGTCGAGTGTCGGGAAGTGAGAATCATGATGTTTGTTGGACAGAGAGGGGAAACTGAGATTTTATAAGTGACTCTCATGGCAGAGCTAGGGTGGTTCAGGAGTCCTGAGCTTGAGCTCTGTGGTCTATCTACCTCCTTTGACATTCACAACTTGCTCAAAGGTCAAAAGTTATACATGCATATAGATAAAGATAATAATATAAATATGAAAAATATTGATTTAACACACATCATAGTTATCCCCATCTCAGAGAGCAATCGAAAAGACAAAATCATTTACAAATGAATGTGGAAACACATTATAACCTATAAAGGATTGTAAGCAGGTTGTTATTTATTATTATTACTCTTATAGTTATTATTACAGTTACAAAATACAGCTACTCATCTGTGGAGGGTGCTCCTTGACCCACAGCATGTAGGGTATCTGGGGAGCCCTGGAAGACAGAATTTTGCCTTTCTCACCCCTTTCCTGCTGACTTCACAACTCTGTTTCAGCACAAATAAAAAGAAAAGGTTGATTAAGTGGTGTGATGTTGACTTCAGCTCTATTAAAGTCACAGAGGGAAGATGTCAAGGGAAAAGAGATCAGCCTATTAGAAGCAGGTGGGGAAATGAGATTTAAGGTTGGCTGGCTCACAGTCCTTTCACTGCATGGGACTCCTTCTCTTTCTCCTCTCAGAGCTTCTCCCAGGTGCAGAAAATCCCAACAACTGCTTGGAGACATGGTATCTATATAGACTTTGAAGCTGAGAAGGGACTTTTGGAGATAGCAATGGGGAAGATACTGAAGAGTGGAGGTAGAGGGTGCCTTACTGACAGGTACAAGCAGTTCTGAGCCAGAGTAGTTGTCTTCACACGTGGCTTATAAAATTCAAATCCTAGTTTGTTCATTATGACTCTTGGGAATTTAGGTAGGCTAACTGCCACTTTTCATATCCATTTCCCAATTTTTAAAGGATTTTATTAGAATGTAATGCTGTAATGTTGATGGAAGGATATAAGGAAATCACATATGTAAATTTACTAATACTGAGCCCCACACATAAGTAAGTACTGAGTGAACTAGCTCCCATTACGTTATACAGCCAGCCAGATGCGTTCCACCACGAAAAAAAGCAAGCAAAGCCACACTGTCAGTTCCCTTCACAGCATTTCAAAACGAGATGTGGGAGGGAAGTAAAGGAAGTGAGACAGGGTAGGGTGGATGCGAGGATAAAAAGAAGGGGATGTCCACCTTCTCCTTGAGTGTATTGAAAGGACTCAAAGGTTTGACATCCAACAGGCCTGAGTTTGAATCTCTCAGTACCTCATTATTGTCATCAATAAAGTGGAAATAAAAGCTACTTCTCTTAGAATCTGAACAAATCGAAGATCGGATCCCTCTTTCATTCCTGACATGGAAAGAGACTGAACCAGAATGAGAAGAAAAGAAGCAACATTTATTCACTGCCTCCTGTGTGCCGGTTTTGAGGTCTGACTATATGCGGAATGCCTGTACATAGTAGGTACTCAGGACAAGGTATTGGTGCACTGGGGGTGAAATTTCAGCAAGACACCCACAAAAGCTTAGCTCCTGCTATGCTATCTGCCCTCCTTTTTCCAGGATCCCCACCTAAGGAGTTATATCTATAGAACAACAAAGAGACTGGCGTCTGGGATCACACTTTGTAAATAATCCCACAAAGCCTGTTCTCCGGCTTTTTGACCAAAGGGAGAGGTGAGCACATGGCTTAGGCTGCGGCTGCTGCTGCTGCTAAGTCGCTTCAGCCGTGTTCCACAGAGAGGGCCCGATGCTTCCACTCCATCTGCATCAGACCTGCCTCTTAGGAGCAGCAGGCTGGGCAGAGAGAGGGATGACCAGGACTTGAGGCCCACGCTGCCTCTCTGGCTGGTGTAGAAGCTGGGACTGCCAGAGAATGTGGTCTTCTCCCAGGGGGGAAGCCTTGCCTGAGTGTAGGGCAGGATGTACAAGCAATGGGGAGAACATGGGGCCTGCCCTGGAGGCTCAGGAACTGCCCTCTCTAGTGAAAGCTGGCCCAGCGGGTGCCTAGGCTGACTCCTCCTACCCTGTGGGTGTGGGTGGGGGCTGTCTAATGCGGAGAGTGGGTGTCCCCTGTTCTCACACTCAGTATCATTCCTTCCCACGGGGACCCTGTAGGCTGGTATGTGGGGCGTCCCTTGCCTCCTCACAGTCCTCGTGTCTGGATTTTATCTTCTTTCCTGGAATCTGAATCCACCTGGGAGTTGGAGGAGTCGCACTCAGACCCTCCACATCAGCTTCCGATTCTCTCTCTGTCTGATGCCACAGGCTTCTAATGCATCTGGTCTCCAGGTTTTCAGTCCTCTCCCGTTCACTCTTCTCATAGACACTAAGGCTTCTCTGGAATACACTCTGCAGCCCAAGATCTTTACTGGCTGCAAATTCAAGGTCAAATCTCTCCACACGGCGCTCGAGACCGCTGCGTGCTGACTTTATCTGGCCTTTCCATGCCGGGAGTTGTCAACTTGATCCGCGTCTCCCATGTTCCAGGGCACTGGTTTCTCGCAGCAACTATAAACCCTGTAAGATGGGAACTAGAACCACAGTCTATTAATCTATATAATTCCCACAATACCAAGTGCAGGGCCTGACACATAGTAGGTGTCTGCTCTATTGGAATGGAATCTCAGATTCAGATACGGCCTGAACTACTGCACGGCTTTAGAAAAATTATTCAACATTTCTGTACTTTGGAAGGTGTACAGTAATTACCACAAATTTTTGCCATCATGGCTCATCATTCTGATTTGTAGGTTTATTGTTATCATCACATTTCACATCAACAATTTTAAATTATTCTTATAACCAACTATGTGAAATCCTTTCCCTGCGATGAGGAAACTTAAACAGAGAAGGCCTCCCAAAGAGACACAGAAAATGCTCAGAATTACATTAGATATCTGGTTCATTACTCTTTCCATTACACTGTGACCGTCCTATGACTTCCAAGAAGAAATTAAATATCAGTTCTTCCCTGATGACTCAGATGGTAAAGAACCCTCCTGCAATATGGGAGACCTGGGTTCAATCCCTGAGTTGGAAAGATCCCCTGGAGAAGGGAATAGCTACCCACTCCAGTATTCTTGCCTGGAGAATTCAATGGACAGAGGAACTTGGCAGGCTACATACAGTTCATGGGGTTGCAGAGTCAGACATGACTGAGTGACTAACACTCTGTGCTAAATTGACTTCCCTTACCTTTTTATTTTTAAAAATGAGATTGTGTATTTCCTGAGTGTCAAGACCATATTTCATTTTTGATCCTCCTAATCTCATACAGTACCTGGGACAAGGTATACACTCAAAATGTTGTTGAAAGCAAAAGAAAGAAAGAAAACAATAAAGCAGAAAATATTTTAGGGTATGATAAAATCCCCCCTCCATGTTTTGAATACCTATAATATCACTTAAATTAACTATTCATTACCAGGAATGAAGGTCCTTTTCCTTCATTCTTATGGATAAATAGGCACTGCTTCCAGGTGGCACAGTGGTGAAGAATCCGCCTGCCAGTGCAGAAAACGCCAGAGACTGGAATGCGATCCTTGGGTCAGGAAGATCCCTTGAAGTGGAAATGGCAACCCACTCCATTATTCTTGCCTGGACAATCCCATGGATAGAGGAGCCTGGCGGGCTGCAGTCCATGCGGTTGCCAAGAGTCAGACACGACAAAGCACACACATGCATAAACAGGCATTAGCAATCATCTTAACCCAATTCCCCTTCAAAAAATGCAGAGCAAGTGAAGTAATTATCCCTACAACAGTCCTCTATTTCTCTGACATCAGAAAAGCATTCATAGTATAGCTCAGCATGAAAGAAGCATTAATTATATTCATAACTCTTGAGTATGTTTCTCAGTTACTGGAGATGAAATTAGCAAACTCCTTTATTTTAATAAAAATCATACACTCAGAGAAGAGACTCTTTCAACTGCCTCTCTTGGCCTTGGAAAGTCATCTTAGCCCAAGTCTTGGAAATGAGCACATCTATAAGATGCTTCATTAAAATAAACGCTCCTCAAGAGCCCTGTCTGTCTGTGTCTTCCGGTGTCCCAGGTGCCTGGAATAGTGTCCGGCATATAGTCAGAGTGTACTGACTACTTACTGGGTAAATTAAATGAGTCCAATAAGAACTTTTCAATGAGAATGGCCTATTTAAGATCAGTTCAAGTTAGGGAAACCGGCCTTTGTATGATTGTCATTCTCTTTTAAAAATAAGTTAATCCCAATTCTCCTAACAATTCTGTGAAACCAGGCAGATCTGGCTGGATATTTATGGTCAATCATACCAATTAGCAAACAGATAGACTTCCCCATACAAACCATAATACCCAACTTGTGTATTCTGCAAATCCAAATGTATTCAGATTGTTCACACCACCATGTGCCACTTACCAGAAGAAGACCTGATTGCCTTCTTTCGAGCAGTGCTCGATGGAGTCGCATTTCAAGCTGCTTTCATGAATCACGCCAGCTCGTTCTCTTTGGGGCTCAGAACAAAGGCGTTGTCTTTAATTCTAATTGAGGGCTTCAATTTGGGGACATCTCAGACATTGCAGGTGACACATACTGTCTCTTCCAAGGCCACATTTCGAAGGGTTTTCTAACAAGGAAGCAGCCAGATTTGAATATGGTGACATTAGACCTTGTCAGACAAAAACATCAATATTGGTGCATAATTAATGCTTGGAGCTTATCCGACATGGACAGAGCAGGCCCAGAGTGCTTTCAAAAATCAATTTGCTACCTGAATTACAAACATCGTGGATACAACCTGACAGGCTGATGCTATTAAAACATGGGGGTGTCTAGAGAAACATTTGAGCAAATCAAAGATGTGATCTTTCTCTTACTCCTGGTATAAGAAGAGACTAAAAAGGGTTGACGAAAAAGAATCTGTTTTTATTAAGGCTCCATAACAATTGGATGAAGTGAGGTTTGTAATACTAATATTAAAGAAGGGGGGGACTTCCATGGTGGTGGTCCAGTGGTTAAAAAATCTGCCTTGCAATGCAGAGGACATGGGTTCGATCCCTGGTCCGGGAATTAAGATCCCACGTGCTGTGGAGCAATGAACCCTGGGCACTGCAACCACTGGAGCCCAGGCAGCGCAATCAGCAAGCCGGGGGGTTGCAGCCAGAGAGGCCCGAGCCGAAAGGTCCTGAGCACTGCAGCGGTGACCTGACACAGCCACATAAATAAGCAAGTAAAAATATTTTTAAAAAATAAAAAAGGGAAAACTAAGTCTCCAGGAGCTTAAAGAATGTGACCAAGATCACATGCTAGTGAAGTGAAGGAGGTGAAATTTGAACACATCCCTGGTGGCTCAGAGGTTAAAGTGTCTGCCTGGAATGCAGGAGACCAGGGTTCGATCCCTGGGTGGGGAAGATCCCCTGGAGAAGGAAATGGCACCCCACTCCAGTACTCTTGCCTGGAGAATCCCATGGAGGGAGGAGCCAGGTAGGCTACAGTCCATGGGGTCGCAAAGAGTCGGACATGACTGAGCGACTTCACTTTCACTTTTCACATTCATGCATTGGAGAAGGCAATGGCACCCCACTCCAGTGCTCTCGCCTGGAGAAGCCCATGGACAGAGGAGCCTGGTGGGCTACAGTCCACAGGGTCGCAAAGAGTCGGACCTGACTGAGCGACTTCACTTTCACTTAAAGGATGAATCGTTCACCATAAATCCGGAGAAGGCAATGGCACCCCACTCCAGTACTCTTGCCTGGAGAAGTCCATGGAGGGAGGAGCCTGGCGGGCTACAGTCCACAGGGTCGCAAGGAGTCGGACACGACTGAGCGACCTCACTTTCAGGCTCACCAAGTTCTTGTCCTATGTTCCTTCCCAAGATCACACATGTTTATATTCCTGCCATCTCTAACCTTTCGGCAAAGCTCTTTCAAAGCTGGATCCTAGGGAATGGTGGGTACTCCTGTAGGACAACTGGAACTACACAAGTCATAAGTTAACTTTTAAAAAATTTACTTTATAAACTATAATTTAAAATAATGCACATCACATACAAAAATGGCTGCATGTTTTGTACGTGCACGTACATAGACTTTGAAGTAACTGGAGTAAACCTACTCCTGCAGTTTGTATGCATCTCTATCTATTCTCTGGGTCCCTGGTGGCTCAGATGGTGAAGAATCTGCCTGCAATGTGGGAGACCCAGGTTCAGTTCCTGGGTCAGGAAGATCCCCTGGAGAAGGAAATGGCAACCCGCTTCAGTGTTCTTGCCTGGAGAATTTCACAGACAGAGGCGCCTGGCAGGCTACAGTCCATGGGGTCAGAAAGAGTCAGATAAGACTGAAACACTAACACTTTCACTTTCACATCTACTCTCTATCTATCTCTGTGTCTATCTGTTTACATACCTTTGAAATGTAAAGTGAAAAGTGAAAGTGAAGTTGCTCAGTCATGTCCAACTCTTTGCGACCCCATGGGCTGTATGTAGCCTATCAGGCTCCTCCGTCAAAGGGGTTTTCCAGGCAGGAGTACTGGAGTGGGTTGCCATTTCCTTTTCCAGGGGATCTTCCCGACCCAGGTACTGAACCTGGGTCTCCTGCATTGTAGGCAGACACTTTTACTGTCTGAGCCACCAGGGAGGTCAAACATGCCACTAATAAGAAGACAGCTTCCCTGGTGGCTCAGAGGTCAAAGCATCTGCTTGCAATGCAGAAGACCTGGGTTCAGTCCCTGGGTTGGGAAGATCCCCTGGAGAAGGAAATGGCAACCCACTCCAGTATTCATGCCTGGAGAATCCCATGGATGGGAGGTGGGTCCATGGGGTCGCAAAGAGTCGGACATGACTGAGTGGCTTCACTTTCACTTTCGACCCCATAGTAAGATTTTGTTTTAACCCCAGGACACTGATTTTTCACTCACATAAAACTCTATAAATGAATACGCTTATCTGTGTGAAAGGTTTTCCTCTTTCACTTAGTACAACTCAAACAAAATACCAAAATATATTAAAACACTCAGGCTGCTTTAAGATCATAACTCCTGAGTTAGTGTTCAATCAGAAAAACCTCATTGTTTTTAATGATGGGTTTTAAAATAAGTGTTGTAAAAAAGGAATTTAGAAGTGAATACATATTGCTAAGATATGCTTTCATTGGCGTTCTGTATTAGGGTTTCATGTAAAATTCCATTTTTAATAAGAGGGCTCCGTTATCAAAAAGAATTGAAAATCACTGAGATAAAGGAATTGGGGGCATCCATGAGTTCTATTTCCTTTGGTCTCAAGGATTTCAGTTAATTCTGTGTCTAAGAATACATATAGAGTTAACTATAATACCAGAAGGGCCTCAAGTGGATTTTGTATATTCAATTGACTCATCTTCCAAAGCTTAACTGAAAAAACAACCTCTTGATGAGTTTTTCTTCTTTTCCTAGATCACATGGTTTTCCTAGTGTGTAAGTGGCCCCAGGAGTGAGATCGCAACAGGAGGAAATGTGGAATGGGCTAGATACAGGACTCAACGACATTTATCTTTGCAGGTCAGTTCAGTCCAGTCACTCAGTCCTGTCCGACTCTTTGCAACCCCATGAACTGCAGCACGCCAGGCCTCCCTGTCCATCACCAAGTCCCAGAGTTCACCCAAACCCATGTCCATTGAGTTGGTGATGCCATCCAACATTCTCATCCTCTGTCTTCCCCTTCTCCTCCTGTCCTCAATCTTTCCCAGCTTTAGGGTCTTTTCAAGTGAGTCAGCTCTTCCAATCAGGTGGCCAAAGTACTGGAGTTTCAGCTTTAGCATCAGTCCTTCCAATGAACACCCAGGACTGATCTCCTTTAGGATGGACTGGTTGGATCTCCTTGCAGTCCAAGGGACTCTCAAGAGTCTTCTCCAACACCACAGTTCAAAAGCATCAATTCTTCGGCACTCAGCTTTCTTATAGTCCAACTCTCACATCCATACATGACCACTGGAAAAACCATAGCCTTGACTAGGTGGACCTTTGTTGGCAAAGTAATGTCTCTGCTTTTTAACATGCCGTCTGGGTTGGTTATAACTTTCCTTCCAAGGAGTAAGTATCTTTTAATTTCATGGCTGCAACCACCATCTGCAGTGATTTTGGAGCCCCCCCATATAAAGTCAGCCATTGTTTCCACTGTTTCCCCATCTATTTCGCATGAAGTGACGGGACCAGATGCCATGATCTTTGTTTTCTGAACGTTGAGCTGGAAGCCAACTTTTTCACTCTCCTTTTTCACTTTCATCAAGAGGCTTTTTAGTTCCTCTTCAGTTTCTGCCATAAGCATGGTGTCATCTGCATATCTGGGTTACTGATATTTCTTCCGGCAATCTTGATTCCAGCTTGTACTTCCTCCAGCCCAGCATTTCTCATAATGTACTCTGCATAGAAGTTAAATAAGCAGGGTGACAATATATAGCCTTGATGTACTCCTTTCCTGATTTGGGACCAGTCTGTTGTTCCATGTCCAGTTCTAACAGTTGCTTCCTGACCTGCATACAATTTGTCAAGAGGCAGATCAGGTGGTCTGGTATTCCCATCTCTTTCAGAATTTTCAAGAGTTTGTTGTGGTCTACATGGTCAAAGGCTTTGGCATAGTCAGTAAAGCAGAAATAGATGTTTTTCTGGAACTCTCTTGCTTTTTCAATGATCCAGTGAATATTGGCAATTTGATCTCTGGTTCTTCTGCCTTTTCTAAAACCAGCTTGACTATCTGGAAGTTCACGATTCACATATTGCTAAAGCCTGGCTTGGAGAATTTTGAGCATTACTTTACTAACATGTGAGATGCGTGCAGTTGTGCAGTAGTTTGAACATTCTTTGGCATTGCCTTTCTTTGGGACTGGAATGAACACTGACCTTTTCCAGTCCTGTGGCCACTGCTGAGTTTTCCAAATTTGCTGGCATATTGAGTGCAGCACTTTCACGGCAGCATCTTTCAGGATTTGAAAGAGCTCCACTGGAATTCCATCACCTCCACTAGCTTTGTTCTTAGTGATGCTTCCTAAGGCTCACTTGACTTCACATTCCAGGATGTCTGGCTCTAGGTGTGTGATCACACCATCGTGATTATCTTGGTTGTGAAGATCTTTTTTGTACAGTTCTTCTGTGTATTCTTGCCACCTCCTCTTAATATCTTCTGCTTCTGTTAGGTCCATACAGTTTCTGTCCTTTATCGGGCCCATCTTTGCATGTAATGTTCCCTTGGTATCTCTACTTTTCTTGAAGAGATCTCTAGTCTTTCCCATTCTGTTGTTTTCCTCGATTTCTTTGCATTGATCGCTGAAGAAGGCTTTCTTATCTCACTTTGCTATTCTTTGGAACTCTGCATTCAGGTGCTTATATCTTTCCTTTTCTCCTTTGCCTTTTGCTTCTCTTCTTTTCTCAGCTATTTGTAAGGCCTCCCCAGACAGCCATTTTGCTTTTTTGCATTTCTTTTTCTTGGGAATGGTCTTGATCCCTGTCTCCTGTACAGTGTCACGAACCTCTGTCCATAGTTCATCAGGCACTCCATCTATCAGATCTAGTCCCTTAAATCTATTTCTCACTTCCACTGTATAATCATATGGGATTTGATTTAGGTCATACCTGAATGGTCTAGTGGTTTTCCCTACTTTCTTCAATTTAAGTCTGAATTTGGCAATAAGGAGTTCGTAATCTGAGCTACAGTCAGCTCCCAGTCTTATTTTTGCTGACTGCATAGAGCTTCTCCATCTTTGGCTGCAAAGAATATAATCAGTCTGATTCTGGTGTTGACCATCTGGTGATGTCCATGTGTAGAGTCTTCTCTTGTGTTGTTGGAAGAGGGTGTTTGCTATGACCAGTGGGTTCTCTTGGCAAAACTCTATTAGCCTTTGCCCTGCTTCATTCTGTACTCCAAGGCCAAATTTGCCTGTTGTTCCAAGTATTTTTTGACTTCCTACTTTTGCATTCCAGTCCCCTAGAATGAAAAGGACATCTCTTTTGGGTATTAGTTCTAAAAGGTCTTGTAGGTCTTCACAGAACCATTCAACTTCAGCTTCTTCAGCATTACTGGTCGGGGTATAGACTTGGATTACTGTGATATTGAATGGTTTGCCTTGGAAACGAACAGAGATCATTCTGTCGTTTTTGAGACTGCATCCAAGTACTGCATTTCAGACTCTTCTGTTGACCATGATGGTTACTCCATTTCTTCTGAGGGATTCCTGCCCACAGTAGTAGATATAATGGTCATCTGAGTTAAATTCACCCATTCCAGTCCATTTCAGTTTGCTGATTCCTAAAATGTTAACATTCACTCTTGCCATCTCATGTTTGACCACTTCGATTTGCCTTGGTTCATGGACCTAACATTCCAGGTTCCTTGCCATATTGCTGTTTACAGCATTGGACCTTGCTTCTATCACCAGTCACTTCCACAACTGGGTGTTGTTTTTGCTTTGACTCTATCCCTTCATTCTTTCTGGAGTTATTTCTGCACTGATCTCCAGTAGCATATTGGGAGTTCATCTTTCAGTGTCCTATCTTTTCGCCTTTTCATAGTGTTCATGGGGCTCTCAAGGGAAGAATACTGAAGTGGTTTGCCATTCCCTTCTCCAGTGGACCACATTCTTTCAGACCTCTCCACCACGACTCATCCATCTTTGGTGGCCCTACACAGCGTGGCTTAGTTTCATTGAGTTAGACAAGCTGTGGTCCTTGTGATCAGATTGGTTAGTTTTCTGTGATTGTGGATTCAGTCTGTCTGCCCTCTGATGCCCTCTCTTGGTGCCCAGGATCTTACTTGGGTTTCTCTTATCTTGAACGTGGGGCATCTCCTCTTGGCTGCTGCTTCTCACCTTGGATGTGGGGCATCCGCTCTCGGCTGCTGCTCCTGACCTTGGACGTGGAGCATCTCCTCTTGGCTGCTGCTCCTGTTCTTGGACATGGGGTATCTCCTCAAGCTGCCTCTACTGACCTTGGACGTCTGTTATCTATTCTGGTTCACTCGCTGCTCAAGCGCCACGTAGGCCAATTTTCGTTGCTGCAAATGACAGAATTTCCTTCTTTTTATGACTCAGTAATATTCTATTGTGTAAATATACCACATCTTCTTTATACATATTCTTTGTCTTGGACACTTGAGTTGTCTCCATGTCTTGCTAATTGTAGACAGTGCTGCTGTGAACGTTAGGGTGCGTGTATCTTTTCAAATTAGTGTTTCTATGTTTTTTGGAGATAATTAGATGCTCCTGTGTTTGTTCCATATATGTTAACATGTATAATACTCTCTTCCTGTATTGGTCAGTTTATCTTTATATAATGCCCTTCTTTATCTTTTGTTATAGGCTTCACTTTGCAGTCGACTTTATCCTGATATGCGTCTTGCTACCCTTGCCTTTTTGTCATCTCTGTTTGCAGGAAATATCTTTTTCATCCCTTCATTGTCAATCTCTGCATATTTAGTTCTGAAGTGAGCTTCTTGCACATAGCATATTGAAGGGTCCTTTAAAAAAAAAAAAATCCAATCAGCTACCCTATTCCTTTGACTGGAGCATTTAGTCCATTGACATTTAAAGTGGTTCTTGATAGGTACATACTTGTTGCAATTTTATTACTTGTTTTCTGATTGCTTTTGAAGTTCTCTGTTCATGCCTCTTTCTTTTTACCTCCTCCCTTGTGGCTTGATGATTCGCTTTGGTAGTAGGCCTGTGTTCCTTTATTTTTAGGTTTTGTGTAGGTATTGTAAGTTTTGATTTGTGGTTATCAGGGGGCTCATACATGTTGACCTGTAACTATAGCTACTCGTTTAAACTGGTAGTTATTAAAGTTCAATCACATTCTGAAAGATCCCATTTTTTTACCCCCTTCCCCCATATTTAGTGTTTTTGATGCCATGTTTTATACCTTCATGTTTATCCTTTAATTGTTTATTATAGATATAATTTCTTTTTACAGTTTTTTTTTTTCTGTTAATCTTTGTACTGGCTTATGTGAGTGGCTTATTGTTAATCCTTATTATATATTTGCCTTTCCTAGTGGGATTTTTTCTTTCCTATAGATTCTCATTTCTTTTTCATCTAAAGAAGACCCTTTGACGTTTCTTTCAGGGTAGATTTAGGACTGATGAACTCTTAGCTTTTGCTTGCCTGAGAAGCTTTTCATCTCCGCTTCTGTTCTAAATGGTAACCTAGACTGCATGCTTTTCCCTTCAGCATTTTGAAAGCATCACGGCGTGCTACGCTGCCTGCAAAGTCTACACAGAGAAATCAGCGGGGAGTCTCGTGGGGACCCCCTTGTGTGCAGCTTTTGTTTGTCTCTTGCTGCCTCTCTCTCTTTAACTTTTGCCCTTCAAATGATAGTGTCTTAGTGTGAGTCTGTTTGGGACCCTCTGTGCTTCTTGTACCTGGATACCTGTTTCCTTCTTTGGATTTAGAAAGTTTTAAGCCACGGTTTTCTCAAGTACATTTGATTTCTTTCTCTCTCTCTTCTTCTGGGACCCCTATAAAGCAAATGTTGGCAGGCTTCATGTTCTCCCAGAGATCTCTTCAACTGTTTTTAGTTTTTAAACTGGTTTTTCTTTTTGCTATTCTGTTTGTGTGAGTTCCATTATTCTGTCTTCCAGATCATTTAGACATTCTTCTCTATCACTTAATCTGCTATTCATTCCTTCTAAGTCTGTATTTTATTTCAGCTATCGAGTTAGTCATTTCTAATTGTGTCTACATTTCCAGGTTCCTTATTCAAATTTTCACTGTATATACCTGTTCTTTTCTCTAATTCATTTAACGTTATTACCACCAATACTTTGAATGCTTTATCTGGCAAGCTGCTTATTTGTTTGGTTATTTATTTGGGGGGAGATTTTCTCTTGCTCTTTCAACTGAGAGCAGTTATCACTGACTCAATGAACATGCGTCTGAGCAAACTCAGGGAGACGGTGAAGGACAGGGAGGCCTGGCGTGCTGCAGTTCATGGGGTCACAAAGAGTCAGGCATGAGTTAGCGACTGAGCAACAAGGAACATTCTGCTTTTTAATTTTTCTTAGCATTCTCTGCCTCTATGAGTTTAGGTGAAACAGTTATCTACTGTGGTCCTGAAGGGTGTTCTTATGAGACAGTGTCCCTATACAGGCTGTGTGTGCCTAATGTCTTCGGTGAGAGGGCTGGATCTGCTGTGGATCCGGGTCCTATCCTTCCTCAGTGTGTGCTGGTAACTATCACCTTGGTGGCGGTGGGGGAGTGGGGGCTGCTGGAGACGGGAGAGGCTGGAGCTGGACCCAGGGGTAAGGTGGGACTTGCCCTGTGCTCACTGGCCATCACTGCCCTATTGGGGGTGGAATCTGACCCCAGGTGCTAAAGCAGAAGCCTGGATGTTTGGGCCTGAGTTGGCTCTGTTCCCTTTAGACTCATGCTTCCCACTCTCCCATCCTCAGGCCCTTTGTCCCAGAGAGGTGGAGGGCTGAAGCAAGTGGGGCCTGAGAGAACCTGAGGCTCGGCTCAGGTCAGACGTCAGCCCCAGACAGAGGTCTGGCTGTCTCCCACGTGCTGTGATGGTGTCCCTCCCTCCACTCAGACAGACTCAAGTGTGAGTCCTCCTTGTCCCTCACAGTGACAACTGTCCCCAGTCTCCACGATCACCTCCCCCCCTCCCACCCTGTAGCCACATTGCAGGGCTGTGGGGCCCACGTGGACTCTCAGCATGCATCAGGGGATGAGCTGAGTAAGTACCAGCGATGGCCACCAGCACCCTCCTAGCCTCTGCCCCAGCCTGGTTGCCTCTGCGTCTGTCCCCAGGTCCGCTGGTCCATCGAGTCCTCTCCCTGCTTGTGGCTGCCCCTGATCCAATGCTGCTCTGTGACCGAGAGTGTGGCCAGCACACTCACTTGGCCTGGGCGTGCCAGCTGAGGAAATCCCGGCTGCTAGAGCAGACCTGTTTCTGCCCTACCTCGGGGTGAAGCCAGGGCACACGCCCTCCTCAAGAGCAGAGTTCAGGCTTCCCTCAGCCTTCCTGTAGTCCCAGTGTTTCTCCCACCTCCAATAAAGGGGGCTGGAATGCAGAACCCCAGAACGGGGGCACCCAATCTACGGATCTCACCACTCACTCCCGAGGCCAGGTGTCTGCCCAAGCAGTCTCCCTTTTCCTCCGAGTCCCCTTCCAGCAACATAGGTCCTGATCCAATCTCTCTCCGTCCCTTCTTACCTGGTTGCGTGTGCATTTTCCTTACAGCCTTGGTTGTACAGGAGCCCTTCGGCCAGTTTCCAGTTGGTTTGCGGTGATGATTGTTCCACATGCAGGTTTTTTGTTTGCGTGTTTTTGTATGTGCTTGTAGTGGGAGGTGACCTTCATGCCTCTGGCTCTGCCATCTTGATCGATGCCTCTGGGCTGGTTTTGTGACTTGCTGTAGCCAGTTACATGCAGCAGAACGGACGCTGTGCTGTGTCCATGCTTCGGTCTCAGGAAACCTCGTCTACTCTCACTTAGGTTCTTGCATAATACTCTTTCTTTCACGACGGCCTTGACTTGAGAATGTGATAGAAGGAGATGAAAGACACATGGAGGCTAAGGCTTACTGAGAGCAGAGCCCCTCTAGCCGATAACCAAGCAAAAACCAAAGGAACTGCCCAACGGTGTCCAGCATAAACTGACAACCATTGAAACTGTGGGCTAAAAACCCAGTTGCTGCTTTCCGTTACAAAGTTGTAGGATGGTGTGCTACGTGCAAAAGCTAACTGATAGAGCAGTGCTCTTGGACTCAACTCAGCCCCACTCCCCCGCTGGCCTCGGCTGAGTCCTGCTGTGTGCTTGGACATGGAGTCTTCTATCTGCTCTTCTTTCATAGGAGCTAGCGTCTTTTGCAGAGAAGGCAATGGCACCCCTCTCCAGTACTCTTGCCTGGAAAATCCCATGGATGGAGGAGACTGGTGGGCTGCAGTCCGTGGGGTCGCTAAGAGTCGGACACGACTGAGCGACTTCACTTTCACTTTTCACGTTCATGCATTGGAGAAGGAAATGGCAACCCACTTCAGTGTTCTTGCCTGGAGAATCCCAGGGATGGGGGAGCCTGTGGGCTGCTGTCTATGGGGTCACACAGAGTCGGACACGACTGAAGTGACTTAGCAGCAGCAGCAGCCTTTTATTGAAGTAGTGGGTAAAGGACCCACCTGCAATGCAGTAGAGACACAGGAGATGTGGCTTCCATCCCTGGCTCAGAAAGATCCTGAGGTAGGAAATAGCAACCCACTCCAGTATTCTTGCCTGGAAAATTCTATGGACAGAGGAGCCTAGTGGGCTACAGTCCACGGGATCACAAAGAGTTGGACACGACTGATCACACACACACACACACACACACACACACACACACACACACACCTTAAATTATCATATAGATAGGCAAGATGTAAGGTATCGAGTTGACCAAAAAGTTTGTTTTTCCTTACCATTTTATGAACACCCAAACAAACTTGTTGGCCCACCATATACAGGGAGATATATAGATATAATTAAGGTCTAAACTACGTCTTATCTTGTCTACTTGATGGAGAACATCTTGCAAAAGAGATTTGTCCCTAAGTCATTCTTCAAGTTGCTCTGTGAGCCCTAATCACGTTGCCCTCCTAGAACAAACCCCACTGTGTCTTGTCTTGGGCTTGTGGCACTTGCTGTTTGTGTTGACAGAAACACTTTCCCCCAAGCATCTCCCATTCTTCTCGTGGCCAGCTTCTTTGCATCTTTCAAATTTCAGTTTGAAATTTACTTCCTTATAGAGGTCTCCCAAGGATACTAACACTAAATCATATCCTCTTCCTTAATCCTGGTGTTTCCTATTACGAGGCTGTGTTTCCCCCATAGGATCTGACCATGCACAGTTATTTTCTGTGTTTATTAGTTTTCTTATTAATTATCAAGTTCCTTTATTAGAATGTAAACTTTGTGAGCTCAGGGACCATGTCTGTCGATTTCTTCACTCTGTCCAGAGTGCTTACCCAGTGCCTGAGATACAGGAGTTATATTGCTAATATTCATCAGATAAATGAATTCATAGTGCCTTTCTGTATCCTTGCACACTGTAAATATTCAATGTACCTGTTCATTGACTGGTTGATTGGATGATTTCTTTCCATCACTCAAAGCCTTATGAGGTCAATCTAACCTTTACTCTCTGGATGAGAGAGACCCGGTGAGGTTAATTACTTACCTAGAGTCTCTGGGCAAGGTAGGAAGCAACATGATGAGAATCCAGATTTTCACAACTCCTGACTGGGACTGTCCAAACCATGCCACCGTGCTTTTGCAGAACAAGCTCAATGGAAGGTTTGCTCATTTACAAAAAAATAAAAGGAAGCAGTGGCGAATTACTAAAATCTTATAATTTAATGAAAAGATAGTTCTTAATTTTCAAGTACCCACTACAAACTCAAACTCGGCTAACCCACTATATATAATATAGCTCCTCAGAGGTTCTTTAACAGTGAATAGATGAGAGTGATTTTGTAATCTGGTTTTATTTGCATGGGTATCTGAACCCAATCATAAGCTTTGGCTTTCATGCCACACCATCACCATGGTTACGCTGGTCTAGAGAAGCTGGCTCATTGAAGCTGGTTAGCTAGTCTTCCTTCCTGTCCTGCTTACCAAAATGTTTACAGCCTTGGTTGAATTTTTATAAAGTCTAAATGAATTCATCTGAAACTGTGAAGTTTGGTTATTCTTGGAATGTTGGAGGTTGGCTGAGAAATGAGGCAAACTTTTTTTGGGACAGGTTTGGCCACCTGATGCGAAGAGTTGACTCAATGGGAAAGACCCTGATGCTGCAAAAGATTGAGGGCAAGAGGAGAAGGGGGCGACCAAGGATGAGGTGGTTGGATGGCATCACCGACTCGATGGACATGAGTTTGAGTAAGCTCCGGGAGTTGGTGATGGACAGGGAGGCCTGGCGTGCTGCAGTCCATGGGGTCGCAAACAGTCAGACACCACTGAGCGAACAACAGCAACAACCACCTAGCCGCAGACCCCCAGGCAGGCGACGGGGGTGGTGCGGACCCGGCTCACAGGCGATGTCAGAAAGAGCTTCGGGCACAACTCTGACAACAGTTTAATCAAAGGGACACTCACTCCGCCCTCCAGTTTTAATTCTGTCCGTGGAAGTCAGATGCTTAAGCAACCCAGGCAAAGTGTGTGCTCGCTTTAAATAGGGGTGATTCCAGGCCAGGCAGGAAGGTAGGAAAGAAGTCACAGGCTGTCCTAGTTGGACGGTGCTTAGCACTCACCTTGTCAGAAGAACAGGTTCAGACCAGAATAGAGGAGATAAATAAAATGTGGTTAATGTGAGAAAGCCAGAGAGGGGCACAGACAGCTCTCCTTGCTCTGGTGGAGAGAGTGCTGGGATCAGAGCCGGGGAACCCGTGCGACCTCCAGAGCGTCCACTTGTGACCTTGTCACCCTGGGCAGGGCGTGCCCACTGTAGGCCTTGGGTCTGTGGTTCCCAACTGGAGTCAGGGTGTATGTGCGGTGTTGATTAAGGATTTTGGGTATCTTCCAACGCTGGCTTTCTTGGAGTAAATCAAGATGATAGAGACCATGTCAAGCAGAGACTGAGAGAACCCGGACCCCAAGAGGCAGAGAGCTCCCAAATCTGGCCTTTTAGCTCTGACCTCACCTCCTTTCCCTCAGAGGTTTGCAGAGACTCAAATAAATATCCTGGAGTGAATAATTCACACGATTTAAACATTAAAAAAATCCAGAGAGTTCCCTGGTGGCTAATGGTTAGGATTCTGAGCTTTCACCACTGGGTCCTGGGTGCAATCCCTGGTTGGGGAACTGAGACCCTGCAAGCCTCACAGCACGGGGGAAAATGTCTCATTAATTACTTCTTAACTTTCATGTCACTCTAGCCCACAGCCCAAATGGCAAGAAGGGGAGAGGAAAGGGAGATATTAAAATTTGGCAAAAATAAAGAAAACCTGGTCTTTGGTTTTAAAGAACTCGTCTTAAAGGGACCCAGCTTCTTTCAAGTTTTAATACATGTTCTGCCTTTGGGTGCTTCTCTTCTTTCCTCTGTCTCCTTCCCAAGATAGAGGAGGGTGCAAGGAAGAGCTGACTTATTTGGGGGCGGCAGAGAGAGGAAACCTTGGAGAGCAGAGAGCCTCTGGCCTTGCTGGCTCAGGGGTCCCAGCCTGCTCGTCTCTGGGCCCTGGTCCCTGTCCTCGCTCAAACTTCAGGGATGTCGCAGGTCCGATGGAGCCTCAGGACCTGCACTGGCATTGACTGCTGACCTCAGAGTGGCCAAGTGAGATGAGAGGTCCTCACAGGCCAACCACGGGGAGTTGGCCACACTTGCTCTACTGTGGGTGAGAGCGCCGGGTTCCTAGCTCCTTCCATCTTGGCATGTTTAGTGATGAGGTCAAACAGCAACCTGAATGCCCTCAGATTCCCGTGACCCTATCTGGGTGTTCTGCTGAAGATTTCCTTCTGTTATGTCCTCTTCCTGAACCTTCTTTGTTTGGGCTGGGGCCTGGGGGTGGGTGGAGTCAAGATTTTCTTCTTAAGGGCTCTGACCTCATCTTGACCTTTGTCTTACCTCTTCCAAATCTCTGGCCCTTGGCAAAACATTTTCCCTTCCTTCTCCTGTCTGGTGGAAACTCCAATTATGTCATACCCCAAGTTTTTCTACCTACGATGTAGAATATAACTAAGATTGGTCTGCCTAAGCTGCTGTCTAATGGGAGTGTGAGGAACTTAGAAATCTTTTTTCTTTCCAAACAAATATCCGAAGACAACTGTAACATTGAGAAAAAAAATCTCAATTGATAGTCTAAGTTGAGGAATAGCTTCATTATTTTAGCTGGCAACTGTCCTTCCTCTAAATTTCAGCAACCTGCTGATTCCACAGCTAGGAAGCAACAGCGCATTATGTATTGAGAAGAGTGGAAAACACAGCACTCTGTTTTCTCAGAAACACTGTGTCGTTTACACAGAGAATAGAGAGAAAAGAGGAGGAGTGCGGTGGGGGATGTATAAAGAGCCGGCGTCTGGGACTTAGGATACCCCAGTGTCAGTCTGGACCCCTGACTCTAACGGACTCTGTTGTTCCGGCAAGGCTGCTCCTCAATTTTCCCTGTAGATGAATGAAATAGTTGGGTGAAAGGATCTGGAAAGTTCTTTTGTGTTCTAACGGCCGAGTCTGCAGGTGGCTGCTAGTCTTTCCTGGGTTCGGCAGAGCCCATTTTTAAGGACAGGAAGGAGCATGGTCAGGCAATGCTGGTTTTAAATGTCAGCTCTGCCAACTTCCTCTCTATGTTATGAGCCGTAACTTATCCTCTCTGAACATCAGTTTTCCTATCTGTAAAATGGATATATTAAAACTTGCTGAGTTTGTCATGAGGCTTAAATGATATTATTGGTCTCTCTCACTATGAGGGCAGCGATATGTTCATTTTATCCACCTCTACATTCTTAGTGCCTATCATAGGGTCTGATGAATAATAAGTTCCCATAAATATTTGTTTAATAAGCGAAAAATTGATGCTTTGAAACTGTGGTGCTGGAGAAGATGTTTGAGAATCCCTTGGACTGCAAGAAGGTCAAACCAGTCCATCTTACAGGAAACCAACCCTGAATATTCACTGGAAGGGCTGATACTATAGCCGAGGCTCCAATACTTTGGCCTCCTGATGTGAAGAACTGACTTATTGGAAAAGACTTTGATGCTGGGGAAGATGGAAGGCAGGAGGAGAAGGGGACAACAGAGGATGAGATGGTTGGATGGTATCACCAACTCAATGGACATGAGTTTGAGGGAACTCTGGGAGATAGTGAAGGACAGGGAAGTCTGATGTACTGCAGCCCATGGGGTTGCAAAGAGTTGGGCACAATTTAGCAACTGAACAACAAGCAACAGTGCATGAGAGAATGAATGAATGATTTATTTAAATACACAGCGTGGAGCTAGGCATGCTGAAGCATCCTTTCCTTCCTTCTCCCCCTGCTTCTCTGTCTCTGCCTTTCTCTCTTACTCTCCCTCTTTTTTCTTTCTCCCTTTTTCCTCTATTGGGACAAAACTCTCCCTTAGCGACTGCAGGAAACCCTGAGGGATGGGTCTCTCGCGCTGAAGACCCCAGGGGATACCGCTGGGCTGACCTGAGCTGGGGGGCGCTGTCGAGCATTTGGAGGGAGGAGCCGCAGAAGTCACAGCTGGGGCTGTTGCTGCCTGTCGCCCAGGCAGCGAGCTGCGCTGCAGGTAAAAATAGGCTGCCGGGGTGGGGTGGGGAGCGCTAGAACTGCCACCTCGAGCGAGCGCTTCTCAGCAAGAACAAAGCAGCATATGGTAAGCTGTTGATGGGGATGGGCAGGCGGGGGGTTGGAGGGGAATACAGGAGGAATCACGGAGGAGGAAGGAAGCAGGGCAAGAAACTCAGTGATCTCTTGGTCCCAGCTTCCCAAGTTGCCTGCTAACGCTCCTTGGCATCATTTTAGGCAGTTAGGATTGGGGGGGTTCTAAATGAACCCAGAGCTTGACTTGCCCATTTTACAGATGCAGACGCAGAGGCTCAGCAAGGAGCCTGGCCTGCTGAAATCACAGAGTGAGATCAAAGAAGACCAATCTGTTTGTTCATTCCGGATGCCCAAGCAGGACGGTGGGGGCCACAAGCTTGAAGACAGGTGGCCAAGGCTGGCCTGGGCATCAGGAATCAGACACTCCCGGCCTGAGAAAGCACACATAAAGAATGGACAAGCTTGGAAAAGGACACTCTTGAAACACACGGATGTGGCAGGTCCCTGGATATTCCTAAAACTCAGTATCTCTTTCTAGGATACCACACAGTCTTAGAAAGCAGCAGAGCCAGGCTAGGCCAGCAGACTGTGGCTGCAAACAGCCCCAGATAACGCAATAACCACATCTTATCAGGGTCAGTGGCAAAGAGTCTGCTTGCCAGGGCAGGAGATGCTGGTTCAATCCCTGGGTCGGGAAGATTCCCTGGAGAAGGAAATGGCAACCCATTCCAGTATTCTTGCCTGGGAAACTTCATGGACAGAAGACCTGGCGGGCTGCAGTCCATGGAGTCGCAAAAGAGTCAGACAGGACTTAACAATTCAGCAACAACAACTGGAGTCCTGGGTCTGAGATGCTGTGGTTTGGTTCTCTTGCCTGTAAGCCCCATTTTAGAGATGGAGGAATCGGGGGCACGGTGGTAGTCGAGGGAGGCAGGAAGTTTAAAACAGAACCCAGGAGCCCAAATGCCTCAGTATTCTTTCTCTCTGACTCACTCTCCAGTAACATGGGAGACAAACATAGATTCACAGACTCTGAGCTCTATGAAGATAGAAATTTCTGTCTTCTGTTTGATATGGTACAATCCCAAGGCCTAGAATAGTATTCTAATTGTATAGTAGGTGCTCAATAAATATGTATTTGTGGCATGAATGAATGAATGTGTCCTAGAATTAGGTAAATGGCAACCCACGCCAGTACTCTTGCCTGGAAAATCCCATGGACAGAGAAGCCTGGTAGACTACAGTCCATGGGATCACAAAGAGTTGGACACAACTGAGTGACTTCACTTTCACTTTTCAAATTCTAACCTCAACTCCAAATTTTACCAGTTGTGTGGCTTGGGCAGATCACGTCCCCTTTCTGAATCCTCATTTGTTCATTAGGAAGTGGAATTATTACGAGCTTATAGAAGTGTTGAGAAGATTAAATAAAATGGGTTGTGGGGGAGATTTTGTCGCATGCTCGGTACACAGTTCCATAACTGCGGCCAATGTCCGGGTGTTGTGACCATCATCCCCACTGAGGGAACCTTTCACGGGACTGGGAGAGAGCTTCCCCTTTGGGAAGCTCATTCAGAACTCAGATCCACATTGGTTAATATTATATTTTCCTCATGCTTTTCTAAAAATAAGATCTCAATCTATATTTCCCTTTTCTATTTAACAGGGTCTCTTGGTAACACCCTGGACCTTCTTTTATCTCAGAATGTCTCACATTTTCCTCATTGATATGTTCTGGTCGTAAGAGAGACCAGAAGGTCAATATCCTTGGAGGGCTCATGACTATGCAGACTGTGTCCCAGAGCTCATGGAGGGCTGGTATATGCCACAAGATGCCAAGAGCCACCAGGAAAAAAACAGTGCCTGAATGGAACCCCTGAGGACAAACAGCTCAGAAGATATTCCTCCTGTGTCCTGTAATGACACACCCACTTCTGCTGGGTTCATGGAGATGGGCTGGGCTGCTGATAAGGGAAGGGTTATGCAACCTTAAAATTAGTGAAAGGTTTTTGTAGCTGGTGGTATTGTGGTCTGGACTTACACATGAATTAACCAAAATGCACTCTTTTGAAATTAACATGGGGCATTCATTTAGACATAAAACAATTTCCAAAGATTCAGTGAGCTAAGTAATCTCTACCTTCCCTGCATTATCCAGAATTGAAGACACCTTTTAGGAAGGCTCTCATACCGGTTATATCACCTACTCACCCGTTCGGGCAAGAGGTCATTTTCAGGTCTGTGGAGGAGAAATAAGTCTCTAACTGTATAAAAATTTCCGATTTTGATTAGTGTCCTAAAGCAACAGTACAGGGTACTATGAAAGAAAGTTGCACAGGAGACAATTTAGATGTGGGTCTCTTGGAGAGCTTCTTTGAGGATATGACATTTGAGCAGGACCTAGGGATGAAGAACTAGCCAAGAGAAGGACTGGGGTGGAGCGTGCGCTAGGCAGGTGGGCGGATGAGTGTGAGTCTTCCAGGCTTGAGGTGAGAGAGTGCGTGCTGTGTCTGAGTTCAACATTAGCACCGCATGGACCTCACGCTTCTCTTCTGGGAAGCCTGGGTTCTGCCTCACCGTGAGGGCGTGGAAAGCCCCTGCTTTCTCGGAGCATTGTTCTCCTGTATGATACAGTCACACTGCACGGTCATGGACCAGTCTTCCTCTTCCAGTGATGACGTGTCCCAGAGGAGCTTTCTTCATGACAGATGTGCCTGCGACCTTTAGCAGGCTGCATTCAGGGCCATCTCAGTGTCAAGGAGAGAAGGCACCTCCCCTTCTCTAACCTCAGCTGCTGAACAAGACACACGCTTCCCAGGTTCTGAGCTGTCACAGGTCAGTGGCCCCCCGGGGCTCAGCATGGCATTCGGTATCCGTGGTGGTGGGAGGGAGGGAGTCTGTTGACTGAAGGAGAGGATGAATTATTGCATGGATGAAAAAGAAGTGCCTGAACTCTCGTGAAGAGGAGACTGTCCAGAGGGGATAGGACTGCTCTTTAAGGAGACACCAGATGTGCCATAAACCTCTGGAAGCATTTCTGGTTTGAGCAGAAACTGACAGTCGAGCCATCTGAATGACCTGTGGGGACCCGGGAGTGTCAAGAAGCAGATGGTCCCGGTCGATTTGCAGCAACCATAAAACGGCGCAGAGGAGAGCCTGCCGGTGGGGTGGGCCCCATGCACACAGCTGGGATTTACACCCTTGCTTCTGAGGCCTGCACATACTTCCTGGGCTTTCTGATGTGTCCCAGCTGGACCTGTGCTCAGATCGGATGCTGCTGTTCTAGCTTGGGTTTCTCTGACAGGCAGCATCTAACGATGGTCTCAACTTTAACATTCTGTTTCTGATTTTGCCCCATTGGTCAGTTTTCCTTGCCAAAGGAGTCTGTACCCCTCTCCCCTCTTATCCTTAACAGCCACGTGGAAAGAAGCACTAGGAAAAGAGGCCCAAGTGGGACTGGGAGTAACTTTCTCTAAGACCTGACCCAGTCCTGTTCAATGTTTGGGTCTCAGGCTTTCAAACCGTAAAGCGGGTTAGATTGGTGGTTTTCAGGATTTCTTTCTTTCATCCTCCTTTCTTCCTTCTCGCCCTCTTTCCTTCTTCTTTCTTTCCTCTTCCTTCTTTCTCTCTCTTTCCCTTCCTTCCTTTTGTGCAAAACAGAATACTTTTATCCTAAATCAATATTTGTCTGATGAATGAATAAATACGATGAAGCTTTAGTTGAAATTCCAATATATAGAACAAAAACAGGGAGATTCTCTCATGTAGACAAGTCCGGGGGCCCTGGTGTTCAGTCTCCCAAACGACTCCTCAGCCACTTTCAAAGGGTCCCAGAACTCTGGGGACTGCAATTTGAAAACAACCAAACGAGACCAATTCCAAGGCTCTTTCTGGCTTTAAATTTCTGATTACTCATTGTTGGGCTTCATTTGAAAATATCTTGACTGTTCTGACCACCTCTAAGGTCAACGGGGAGATATGGGTAACCTAAGCCACTTAGCAAAATGTCAGAATCACAGAGCATAGACTTGAATGAGGCCTGAGTTGCCATCCATGGTGGCATTTATACCACCCATTTGCCACTGAAATGTCCATTAACATACACTTAATGTCACATACTGGGAACCTAACACACCAAAGGAACGAAGTGTGACTGTAGCCCACAGGTAGCACGCGGTAGACCTGGAATTCAACCCACGTCTGTCTGGTTCTGGTTTTCCTGCTTGCTAACTCAGAAACCCTGCAGGGCTCTGCTGTTCGGAACCGTGACCATGACGGCGGCAGGCTCTGCTTCTAGCCTGGGTCTGCAGGATGCCTCGGGCTGGGCTCGCGATGCTGACACTTCCAGCAGCTGGGTTCCTTTCTCAGCTGGACTGCTGCTCTCTTTTTGCACCCTCTTCCCAGGAGCCACCGGAAGCTTCTTGACTGCTGCACTGAAGTTTACTCCTGGGCACCATACATCCCTGCTGCCACCTTCCTTCGGGCCCTTTGCTTACTGTCTACTCTTGGCTTCTCCAGTACTATGCACTCCCCATTCCCGTTCATGAAGAGGACGGGCTTCCAGGTGAAATGGAACCAGTTCTGGAGCCGATACTAGTTGAGCAACCTAGGCAAATCAGTTAAAATCTTTGAGCCTCAGTTTCCTCATCTGCCAAATGGGGACAGTACTAAAATAGCAGTATCTATCCCCAGGATGGTCATTAAGAGTTTTTTTGTTTTTTTGAGATAGTATAATGTGCTTAGTGGGCTTCTCTGGGGGCTCAGTGGTAAAGAATCCATCCGCTAATGCAGGAGACCGTCGATTTGATCCCTGTATAGGGAAGATCCCCTGGAGAAGGAAATAGCTGCCCAGTCCTGTATTCTTGCCTGAAAAATCTCAGGGACAGAGGAGCCAGTCCGTGGGGTCGCAGAGAGTCAGCTGACTCAGTGACTAAACAACAGCAATGTGCTCAGCATAAGGTTGATGCATGAGAGTTCATAAAGCAATTCTAGTTACTATACTACTAATGATGACAATGATAACAGGTAAAAAGTGTTTCTATTGCACATCATCCTTGACTTCTTGGATACCAGCTGCTTGTCTGTTCACATCTTCTTGAAATGGTTATAAATAATAATAGCAAAATAGCAATTCATGGCAATTCTTCCTATTTATCGAGTGTTTACTATTTGGCAGTACGTTACATAAATCTATCTATCTTTCTGTCTATCTATCTTCCTAGCTTCTCTATATCATATTTGCAACACCCCTATAAGGAAGACACTGTCAATCTTATTTTGCTAGATAAAAAGGAAGCTTAGAAAAGAGAAGCAACTTGCTCAATGCAGATAGTTAGCAACTGGCCATCAGCTGGGCTTGCACGCAGTCTGTCTAATTCTAAAGCCTGTGTGTTAGCCATCAGGCTACACTGCCTTCCAATGCCTACCCAGCCAAGGATTTGGACTTCCAAAGCCCTTTCTCCTGGGTGAGTCCGAACCCTTGCCCATCTTTCCCATTTTGCCGTATACTTGTCTCCATTCCTTTTTCGCAACAGAAACAGAGGCCGAGGACACGCAGCAGCAAAGGAGACCAGAGAGGTGAAGGAACTTTCCCAGCACCTCCCAGACACCGAGGGGCATATTCTGTCCGCTAGCTCTCACTGCCTCTTTCTCACTGGGTGGCAGCCACCAAGCCAGCTGGCTTCTTCTTTCGCCAACATCTGGCAAATGGGAAGCCACATTGGATGCTTCAGAATGTCACACACCTCCCCAGGGTTCGGATAGTGGCGGGTCTTGTGACATTAACACCATTGTTTCCCCGCTTGTGGAAAGTATGGAGTCAGGGAAATGCCTGGGTGTTTTCAAAGGGCGAGATAATTCCTGTGACCAACAATAACATTTACAGTTATTTAAGCTTAGATAAGGGTAATTAAATCTCACGCTTCATGGGCTAAGCTGATTGCCTGCAGGGGTCAAGGAGGCCTCCCTGCCCAGCTCAGCATCCAGAGAGTGATTATCCAGGTGCATTGTGGATCCTCACAGAGGGTCTGGGTTTCCTCCAAGGCCGAGCCTCAGAGAAAGCGGTTCCCACGTCAGCACCTCAGGGGAGGGTCTCAACGCTCCTCTGGTTCATAGCTTTTCTGTGCTGGATGGCACTTAGTCTCTGGAGGCAGACAGTCCAGGATTTGAATCTTAGCCGTGCATGTGCAGTACAACCATTTAAGCCACTTGACTTCTATTAGAATCAGTATCTTTGCCTGTAAAGTGGAGGGAGCACTACGTCATCGGGCATTTAATTACATGAAGAAAAAGGAGCATTTTGGGTGTTTTTTAGAAACCAGACACTTTAAGTGCTTTTCCTTTCTTACATCTCACGACATGCATTTCATTCTCCTTCCTTTCACCATCCGGGTGCTTTCTTCCTCGTTAGGCAGATGGAGGAGATTCAGACTCAGGAGGAGTATGACTCTTCCAGTATCCCATCCTATTTTATGGATTGGCTGGGACATTAACTGACCAAAAACATTTGCAACTTTAAGGAGTACAGTGTGTTGATTTGATAAATTTATGTATTGGGAAGTGATTAGCACCATAGTTATGCTAGCTAGCATCTCTTATCACCTCCCATAATTATCTTTTCTTTTTTGAGGTGAGAATATTTAAGGTTTAGTCACTTGGTGACTTGGGAGTATTTAATAGTGTTGTTGACTATAATCGCCAAGCTTGCATTAGATCTCAGGACTGGTTTCTCTCCTCATTGCAAACTTTTACCCTATGAGGACATTACCCCAGTTCCCCATTCTAGAAGTTAGAGGGTAGCAGGAAGTGGATGACACACTCCCATGGGAGTAACTAGGGAGAGTTCAAGCAGGAGTCTGTTTACAGGACTTCCCTGGTGGAGCAGTGGTTAAGAGTCCGCCTTGCGATGCAGGGACCACTGTTCAATCCCTCGTCCAGAAAGATCCCATGGACCGAGAGGCAGCTGAGCTTTGGTGGCACAGCTAGTGAAGCTTGCACGCCCTAGAGCCTGGGCTCCTCAGTAAGAGAAGCCATCGCAACGAGAGGCCCAAGCTGCGCAACTAGGGAGTGACCCCTACTCTTCACAGCCAGAGAAAGCCCACCCTGGCAGTGAAGGTGAAGTACAGCCATATATATATTTAAAGAGTCTATTTACAAAGAGGTGGGCCCGGGAGGTGGGCAGTGAGACACCCCAGGCTGGGGGGTGAAGGAAGGAGCAGTGTCCAGAACACAGAGAGAGCAGTGGTGTCCTAGGAAAGGGCTCCCCTAAGTTGCTTTTGTCTTGGCCAGATGGGGAAAGCCCTGGGGATGCAGTGGGGGCATGGTGATTACTCTCCTCCAAGGCATTGGCTGAACCCAACCCAACCTGATCACAGAGGTCAGCTCCCAGGGAACCGAGAAGGCTAGAGAAAGGTGGAAAGGATCCAAAGGAGCAATCAAAAAGTCTCCAGTCCTCTGACTGGTCATGATAGAGCCCAGAGGGGAGCTGGGCCAGGCTCCATGCTTCGATGCTACCAGCAAAAGGCATATCTTAATAGTAAGTAATGAATTAATGACAACTGTTAAAGCTTGCCTACATCTTTCCCCATTTCATAAGAAGAAGGGGGATACTTTATCATCTCATCTCAATTAGAGATTGGAGCTGCCCCCACCTTAAGTTGAGAACAGAGACTTATTCCTTGTGGGGAATGGACATGAACGTCCACCTCCATGAGGAAGACGGAGAATTGCCATCGCACCCCTGGGCCGACAGAGCACTCTGACTGCAGTGTGAAGACTGGAGGGAGACCGACTGGAAGCAAGGTGGGGCAAGCATCTGGGAAGGAGGCTCTAAGCCTGAATGGTGAGGGCCTGACTCGGGGCAGAGATGATGAGGATGGCAAGGGAGCAGCGGAACCGAGGACTATATCATGAGGACTGGGTGTAGGAGGACGAGGAACCTGGAGTGAGTGAATGCAGAGAAGGGGGATTGTGTCCTCCCTTGGGGCCAGGGGATAGTCAGTTCAGTCGCTCAGTCGTGTCCGACTGTGCAGCCCCACGGACTGCAGCACGCCAGGCCTCCCTGTCCATCACCAACTCCTGGAGCTTGCTCAAACTCATGTCCATCGAGTCAGTGATGCCATCCAACCATCTCATCCTCTGTCTTCCCCTTCTCCTCCCACCTTCAGTCTTTCCCAGCATCAGGGTCTTTTTCCAATGAGTCAGTTCTTTGCATCAGGTGGCCAAAGTATTAGAGTTTCAGCTTCAACATCAGTCCCTCCAATGAACACTCAGAACTGATTTCCTTTAGGATAAACTGGTTTGATCTCCTTGCATTTCAAGGGGCTCTCAAGAGTCTTCTCCAATGCCACAGTGCAAAGCATCATTTCTTCAGCTCTCAGCTAAGTAGACCATCCTTAAGAAAAACCTTAGTGTTGGTGACCCAGTAGCTGATGCCCAGAGAGGTGGATGCTGTCAGAGAGCAGCTAATTGTTTCAGGAGAATCACAGAGTTGGGGGATCAATTGATAGAGACAGGTTTTCCAGCCCCTGCAGGTAAAGGCAATTCAGTCCAATTTATGTCTGGTGAAAATGGACACTTAAAAAGAAAATATTTGCAGATCGGTATAAATTCAATCTTGCCCCTTATGCCAGCCCCAAGCTGAGGAGGAAGCGTTTTCCTTCTTCCCTTCTCTCTTTCTTTTTTGATCTTAGAGTTTGGCCAGTGCAACTTCCAGGTGGAAAGGAAGTTCAGTTTGCCTGCCTTCTTTCTCCATCTGCAAAATGGGGAGAATGAATTGGATCCTTGCAGTGCCAGAGGCTGCTATGAAGATCGAATGAGTGGCTGAGAAAGGCTTTTGAGAACCGAGATGTGTCGTATTCATCCGATGGATATAGTATGTAACTTTTGATATGATTAACACATCTCATGCGGTAACAGAAGAAAAGAATCAGTGACTTGGGTACCTAATGAATCGGGTTTCAAATCTTAGCTCTTCCAGTTCCTGGCTGTGTGTCTTAGGATGAGTTGTTTCACCTCTCTGAAACTCTGCGGCCCTATCTGTAATGTGGGAATAACAGCACCTTCCTTGCAGGGCTGATGCATCCTATGAGGACCTGTATTTAAACAAGCTGGCACAGAGATGGGAACAAGTGGAGACATGGAGGATGATAAATTTTAAAGAAAGCTTCCTGTAGTACTTGCAGCTTGCCTCTTCTGCACTCTGGAACTTGTGTTTGGCTTCAGAAAAGCTTCTGAAGAAACATGGAATGAGTTTGTTTGGGGAATAGGAAAGCGGTCAAAGAAGAGCAGCTTCTGGGTAGGAGTGGAAGAGGAGAAAATCAGATGTTCTAGAAGGAGAGCGGGAGTGAGGATGGAGACGATTCTACAGGAGGCTGGCAGATCACTGAGTCTGGAACCTGTGGGCTAGAAAAGTCCGGAGGTCAGAAGGTTGAGCACATGCAGGGGCCAGACGGGTCACCGGCAGAAGTTAAGATGTTCGAGAAGACAAGAGGAGGGTGAGGACTGTGGTCCCTGGTAGCTCGCACGTTGTACCTAAAAGCTCCAAGTGCTATGAAGCTCTGTGGAGGGAGTTCTTCCCTGGTGGCACAGGGGTTAAGGCTTCCCCTTCCAATGCAGGGGGTGCAGGTTCCATCCCTGGCCCAGGAGCTAGAATCCCATATGCCGTGAGGCCAAAAAACAAAACAAATGAAACAGAACAGAAACAAAATTATAACAGATTCGATAAAGGCTTTAAGCGTGGTCCACAGAACAACGCTTTAAGAACTCCCCGATCACTGTGAGGCCAAACAGAGCGCACAGTGCCTTGAAACGCAAGTTTGAGACCCTGATTTACAGCCACACTTTCTCATCTTCCAGAAAGCAGGGATGACACTCCAAGGACAGTGGCTTTCCAAGAAGGTTAGCGTCTGAATGGAGATGTGAAGGATGAGAGAGGATGAGCTGTTACAGAAGAGGGACCTCCGCCCACCCAGGGCAGCCCTGGACAGACTTCGTGATAGGAGGCGCTTTCTAGAGGAGTCTGGGAGGTAAGCTTGACCAGTGAAACAAAGTGAAGTTGCTCAGTTGTGTTCGACTCTTTGCAACCCCATGGACTGTAGCCCACCAGGCTCCTCTGTCCGTGGGATTTTCCAGGCAAGACTACTGGAGTGGGTTGCTATTTCCTTCTCCAGGGGATCTTCCTGACCCAGGGATTGAGCCCGGGGCTCCCGCATTGTAGGCAAATGCTTTACCATCTGAGCCACCAGGAGAGGGATGGGCACAAACATGCATAACCCCCCCAGCAGTCCCCAGGGCCTCTCCTGTGTTTCAGGCACATCGCTCTCATTTAATCTTCATAGTAATGCTGTGGAGACAATGTATCACTGTCTCCACTGTGCAGATGAAGACACCGAGGCTCGGAGAGGCTCCTTATGCCCCCGCAGCCCGATGGGTGTAGCAGCTGGGATTTGATCCGAGTCTGCTGGGCAACCGCACTCCAGTTCTCTTCCTTCCTGCTCCTGGCCAAACGTCCTCCCGCTTTGTCCAGCCTCCCTTTTTTCTTTCTTTGTGCTGTGGACCCTCCTGTCCCCCGGCAGCCTCCCCTCGCTGCTATTAAAGGCCCGGGGCCTGGTGCGTTCTCTTGACTCCGTCCCTGGGCGGCTCCCCGCCTTTGTGCTGTCAGGCAGGGCGTGGGCTGTGGCCCACCCCCGGACACTTTCAATGAAATGGAATAAGAACTAGGCCACGAGTCAGGTGCTGCTGGAAACCTTGCGTCACCATCTGAAATAGCCCCGGGCAGTGCGGCCGCGGGAGCCAGCCCAGACCCAGGGCTGTCTGGGATTCAGCCCTTCAGGTCCCTCCTCGGCTTCTGTGTCCCCCAGCCTTTTTATTTTTCTGCACTACAGTGAGCTCTGAGACATCATCATGCCTGCAGAGCTGCCTGCTGGTCGGCCTCAGACATTTTAGAACTACAGAAAGGCCCTTCTGTCACCAGGCTCACAGCTGAAGACAGACCCTGCAGGTCCTTCAGTGGAGGACATGTCATCAGTCCCCTGGCCCAGCTTGCCTGTCTAGGCTTATGACTTACATCTTCTGCACACACACACACACACACACAAATATACACATAAACCCATACACACACAAATACACACATTCATCCACACACCAAATACACCCCCATACACACACCCAGGCTCACATACACATAAACACAAAGAGATGCACACCTGTACACACATAAACACACCCCCCACACACCGTTGCATACACACCCATGCACATATGCACATATACCCACAAATACACATAGATACACATACAAACACACACTTGTCCACACAAACATACACAAGCTTACAGGTGCTCATACAAACACACACATATGTGCAAATACAGACACGCACATCCATACATACATAAGCACAGACACGTACACACTCATCCTCACACACACACAGCACATACCCATTAACACACCCACACATAAATGCATGTGCACACATATACGGGAGCAGGTGATGGCACCCCACTCCAGTGCTCTCGCCTGGGGAATCCCACGGACAGAGGAGCCTGGTGGCTGCAGTCCATGGGGTCACTAGGAGTTGGACACGACTGAGCGACTTCACTTTCACTTTTCACTTTCATGCATTGGAGGAGGAAATGGCAACCCACTCCAGTGTTCTCGCCTGGAGAATCCCAGGGACGGGGGAGCCTGGTGGGCTGCCGTCTGTGGGGTTGCACAGAGTCGGACAAAACCGAAGTGACTTAGCAGCAGCAGCAGCAGCAGATATATATAGACACACATCCATATACACCCACTCATACACACACCTGCACATGTACATACCTACACACAACACCCACACACACATAAACACACAAAAATCCACGTGCACCTCACTGTACTCTAGCAAGAGTAGATTTCTTTTTTGCTTTCTGCATACCACACTTCAACAGGCCATCCCATATATCCGCTATCCTTACTTCCCAGAGGCCTCCATCCAGTTGCTTCTGTGGAGAACTCCTAACTTTGGGGAACAGACACCTCAACTTCTGTGAATCTGGGGATGCTGTTAATCATGTGACCTTAAGATGAGCCCCAGTCTCTAAAAGATCACCCCACTTTCCTTCCCTGCCACCCCCCAAGATATGCCAATGATTGATTTGGGGGTGGAAAATCTTTCTTTCTTTTTCTGGGTCCTGATGTGACTGTTGAAGAAGAATCCGCTTGCTCTGCAGTCATGTTGCTTACAGCTGCCCAGAGATCTATCTTGTTCAGCCTGTGGAAGATCCCTGATTAAGGATGAAGTCAACCAGAGTCAAACTGGGTTGAGAGAAAGAGCGAAGCACCTAAGGACATAATTTTTGGATCCAGCCATTGTGGAAGTCAGCTCTGTCCCTTAGACTTTCCAGTTATATCAGTTAATCGATTCTTCTGTGTTTTAGCTTGAGGTACCTGAAGATTTTGTTATTGTTTTCGTTACTTGTAACTCAGAATCCTGGTGTTATAAATAGTACAGTGAGTATTGTTTTGACCTCTGTTGTGTCTTTTAATTCTCCCAACAGTCCTTTGACATGGATATTATGCCCATTTTGGTGATTTGAAAACTGAGGTTCAGAGAAATGAAGACACTTGCCCATGGTCACATCTCCCCCGTGGTTCTAACAGCCCCCATCATTTAAAGGCTTCTTTTCTGAAAGTGCCACATGTTTCACTGGCTAAGGCCAGTCATGTCTCTTTGCCAGAGTCCAGTAGGTGGGGAAGAGCAGTACTACCATCTTCTTAGAAGAAGAAAAGCCGAAATAGGCGCAACCAGCCCTGAAGACTACACACACTCCGGCACACAGCGGGTGCCACAGAGGAAGGGTTTTCTCTTATTCATCCCAGAAACCCCTGCACCTGGCACGGCTGCTGCTGCTGCTGCTGAGCCGCTTCAGTCGTGTCCGACTCTGTGCGACCCCACAGACGGCAGCCCACCAGGCTCCCCCGTCCCTGGGATTCTCCAGGCAAGAACGCTGGAGTGGGTTGCCATTTCCTTCTCCAAAGCATGAAAGTGAAAAGTGAAAGTGAAGTCACTCAGTTGTGTCCGGCTGCTTCAAATGGGAAGACTTAGGAGTGTGTGTTCAACAGATCCCAGAACTTGCCATGGCGTGGCTGTCATTCCCATCAATGGCAACTGTCTCTAGGGCATGCGCTGGCATTATCTCTGCACCTCAGCGCCTGGCACAGAGCCTGGCATCGAGTAGACGATCGCTAGATATTTACCGAGGGAATGAGCGAGTGGGTGATAGGTGATCGCTGCACAGAGTGGTCACTGCTGCTTCTTTACGCTTGGTTAGGCACCATCTGAGTCGCTAGGCCAAGGCCAGAGCAACACACTTGGAAACAGGAAGGCATCAAGCTCAGATTCCAGAAAGAGACCGGATGGCATGTGCCAGGCCGGAGCAAAAGAAAGTCTCGGATAAGCTTAGTAGGAACCAAACCAGACACCAGGAGACCAACACTCTGCTGGGCTGAGATTAGACATAAAACTGTGCTGTCTCCAATTTAGAGAAGGTAGAGAGTAAGGGGAACATGATCAAGGGAACCAGAAATGTATGTGAAAACTCAAGTGTTCTTTGGTGGAGAGGCTTGTCTATTTCCCAAGTGTTCCATATCCTTTCCTTCTTTGCTGAAACTGTGGTCTTGCGGCATAGTGAGAAAAACAGAGGTCTTGAGCTGTGTCTGAATCTGATTCTTTCCCAGATCATCAGCTCCTGGAGGGTGAGTGCTGTATCTTATCACCAGTCCCACATCTTCATAACCCAGCCCAGGATGTCGCATACAGGAGTAACTGAGTATGTGTTAGCCTGTATTGAACGTGCACACGTGAGTCCCCAGAGAACAGGGAGAGGATTCCCAGCCAAGTCAGAAGACCCAGCTGCTGCTGCTGCCAAGTCTCTTCAGTCGTGTCTGACTCTGTGTGACCCCATGGACGGCAGCCCACCAGGCTCCCCCGTCCCTGGGATTCTCCTGGCAAGAACACTGGAGTGGGTTGCCATTTCCTTCTCCAATGCATGAAAGTGAAAAGCGAAAGTGAAGTCGCTCAGTTGTGTCCGACTCTTTGCGACCCCATGGCCTGCAGTCCACCAGGCTCCTCCGTCCGTGGGACTGTCCAGGCAAGAGTACTGGAGTGGGGTGCCATCACCTTCTCTGCAGAAGACACAGAGGAGCAGGTAAACAGAGGGGCCTCACTGCAGCCTTATCATGATTCAAACAGGCTATTGTGTCCCCAGAATCCTCAGGGAAAAGGGAGTCTGCAGAATCGAGATCATTAGACAAATAAGAGCTAACCTCTTCGAACTCAGAGAACTGAAAAAAAGAAGGAAGGAAGGGGATAAGGGAAGAAGGGACCAAGAGAGGGAACAAGGGAAAAAGAAGAAAGAGAAAGAACAATTGGCGGGGTATCCCTCCAAACTGAGGTCTAAGATCACGTATTAATACTGCCCTGATTGTTAAACCGACCGTCTACCCCACCGTCTTGTGAGGACCCAGCATTGCCTCTGCAATCATCTCATGCTCCAGGATGTCATCACTTAGCAGTGATCTCATGGGCCTCTTGGTGTGCGTAGGACCACCAGACCCAATGCCAAATGTGACTGGACCTCTGTGCTTTGTGAATTAATTGGGCTGGTGTTTACCATCCTTTGGCTTCTTATTACTGCCCTCTCTCTAAGTCGGCTTGTCAGCTGTTATTTGTCATTTCTCAGTGGTGCTGGGTTCCTTGCCTACTACCAATCTCCTGGGGCTTGTGAAGGAGATGCCTTCACATTCATTTGGACAAATGCCCAGTGAGCACACCTATTTTTGATACACTGTGCAGGACGCTCTGAGGTCTTTTCTCAGGCAGCATAGCATCAAGCTTAAGAGTGTGAGTTGGACCCGATGTACCGGGCAGCCTTCTGGTTCTGCCTTTAGTCACCAGATGACCTCAGGCTAACTAACAGCCCTTCTTAAGATACAGTTCCCATGTCTGGAAACTGGGGATAACAATAGTGCCTACCTCAGAGGTGTCTTTGGGGAAATTAATTGAAGAAGGAGTGTAACTGCTGAATATTGTTTTATTTGTAAGTAGCTTGGAGTCTGCAAGCTAAGACTTTTGAATAAAACATGTATGGGAAGGTCACTTCTTGAGGGGTCACCAAGGAAAAGGTACTGGATTCAGGAACCCGGAGATTGTGTGGGAAGGATGGAGAAAGCTAATGCAGGCAGGGAAACAGGCTGGTGGTACAGAAGCTGGAAGTGAAGGGGCTTGTGCACGGGAGAGACGGCCCTTCGTATCGAAAGACCTAGAGGAGCTAGGGGGTGGGTGAGAAACACAGGTGCGTCTAATCCAGGGTTTTGAAAGCTACAATTCCAGTGCTGCTTTGCTACCTGAATTAAGGAGACTGAGAGCTATTTTTTTTCCCATTTAAATAGTAGGAAAAATCAATCAAAAGAAGAATAATCTTTTGTAGTACATGACCGTGATGTGAGATACACACTTCAGTACCCACACATGGAGTTTTATAGGAACACAGTCATGGCAAACCTAGCGTGAGTGCATGATACGTCACTTTAGTCGTGTCCGACTCTCTGCGACCCCACAGACTGTAGCTGACCAGGCTTCTCTGACCATGGGATTCTTCAGGCAAGAATACGGGAATGAATTGCTATGCCCTCCTGCAGGGGATCTTCCTGACCCAGGGATTGAACCTGGGTCTCCTGAACTGCAGGCAGATTCTTTACCATCTGAACCACCAGGGAAGCCCTTGACAAATGTAGAAAGAGTATTAAAAACCAGAGACATTACTTTGCTGACAAAGGTCCATATAGTCAAAGCTATGGTTTTTCCAGTAGTCATGTACAGATGTGAGAGTTGGACCATAAAGAAGGCTGAGTGCCAAAGAATGGAGGCTTTCAAATTGTTTTGCCAGAGAAGACTCTTGAGAGTCCCTTGGACAGCAAGGAGATCAAACCAGTCAATCCTAAGTGAAATCAACCCCAAAGGACTGTTGCTGAAGCTGAAGCTCCAATACTTTGGCCACCTGATACGAAGAACCGACTCATTAGAAAAGACCCTGCTTCTGGGAAAGATTGAAGGCAAAAGACAGAGGGTGAGATGGTTGGATGGCATCACTGACTCGATGGACATGAGTTTGAGCAAGGTGTGGGAGTTGATGATGGATGGGGAAGCCTGGCTTGCTGCAGTCCATGGGGGTGCAGAGTCGGATAGGACTGAGTGGCTGAACGGAACTGAACTCGATGAACAGGCATTTGAACAAACTCCAGGAGAGAGCGGAGGACAGAGGAGGCTGGCATGCTACAGTCCACGGAGTTCTCAAAATGTGGGACGCCACTTAGCAACTGAACAGCAGCATCATAACCTATGTTGCACGTTGGTCGCTGCTTGCTTTCTGGCCACAAAGGTAGCGTTGAGTAGGTGAGACGGAGCCTAAAGGGCACGTGATGCTTCAAATGGTTTCCATGTGGCCCTTAACAGAAAAACTTTTCTGGTCTCTGGTTTAGACCCTAAAAGTGACTTGAATCAACTAAAGGATTAGGCTTGAACCCACGGGTGACAGAGAGACACAGAGAGGGTGGAGGTGGCCAGGTCAGGAACGAAAATGCAATTTTCTTCTGATGATCACAGACTCTCCATCCTCCCATTAAGCACCCTCTGTAATGTCTTCTAAATATGTGCTTCCTTCCACCAAACTTCTGTCTTTTGAAGAGACAAATGGATTCTTCTCCCTTTTCATGTTGGGAATTTTTTTTTTTTAAAAGAATATTCAAATGGGCTTTCTACCTTACATACTAAGTTCAGAGAGCCCTGGGCCCCATGCTAATCAGACTGGGTGCCATTCTGTAAGTCATTTTGTGCAATTTCATGTTCTCTTTCCCTGAAAGAAGGAGAATTACTTTGATAGATTAAAGCCGTTTCCTTATTGGAATGGGCATTCTGTCTCTTTCTCCAGGCTCCCATCCACGTCTCGCGATGCCTCTCAGATAGGAAACCTTCATTTCCCGGAGTCGCTCTTGGGGAAGCAATTTCCTATCTATGCCAGCCCTCCAGGGTCTCATTTGTAGAATGAGGGGGACTCTGGTTAAGGTGGGAAATGGAAAGGGCTAGAAGGTGACCCTTTCCTTTCTACCAGTTTCTTTCTGTGGTTTCATGTTGTAAAATACTTTTGACTCAGAGGCATGTGCTCCTGGTTGTTGGTCAAAGGACTTGCTTGTAACTCTGGTCTTTGCAAGGGCTCCGGAAGGACATATGGAGACTAATTGTGCTCCCACTGTGGATAAAGTGGACGCTGGGCTCAGTGAATTTAAACCTAACTAGCTACATTTGCAACCCAGCATAATACACAATGTAATGTGATAATAGCCTGGTTTTAATGGCTATTTCTTCTTTCTGAGGATTTTGATGAACTTTCTTGTCCAACTCATTGCGACCCCATGGACTGCAGCATGCCAGGCTTCCCTGTCCTCCACTGTCTCCTAGAGTTTGCTGAAGTTCATGTCCATTGAGTCGGCGATGCTGCCACTAAGTCTGGTGAACTTATCAGTGCTTTATACTTTAGAGGCTTTTAGACTTACCTGGGGAGCATGTTAAAAGGCAGATTCCTAGTCCCTACATACAGGGATTCCAATTTACTAAGTTTGAGGTTAGAAGTAGGAATCGTTACATTTCACAAAATCTCTGGATGATTTGGATGCTGGTGGTCCCAGAACACCTCTTGAGAAATGCTGTCTCAAGATCACATTTTGTCCTGGATATTTTTTTAAGCGTGACATGAGATACACTGAGTTCCTGGCACATAGAGAGTGGGTAATAAATGGCAGTCGTCATGTACTGGCTTCCCTGGTGGCTCAGAGGTTAAAGCGTCTGCCTCAATGCGGGAGACCCGGGTTCGATCCCTGGGTCAGGAAGATCCCCTGGAGAAGGAGATGGCAACCCACTCCAGTATTCTTGCCTGGAGAATGCCATGGACAGAGAAACCTGGTGAGCTACAGTCCACCGGGTCACAAAGGGTCGGACCCGACTGAGCGACTTCACTTCCAGTTTCATGTTGTCACTTCTGGAGTAGGTTTTGAGAGGTCATTATTGCTACGCATCCACGTAGTCATTTACTTAACCATTGCACACACACACACACACACACACACACACACACACGGCAAAACGATCCTTCAGGGGGCAGCCCAGATCAGAAACAACGTTTTGGGTTTGCATAAAGGCAAATTGCACATGTACGAAAACAGGGTGAGGCTTATTTTGGTAGTAGCGGGTATCTACAGAAGATGAAGGTGTAAAATGCTTTAGGTCAAATTACACAGGATTTTAATAAGTCAGTAGATGATATCTGGGGGGCAATGTAGAGACCTTGAAGAAAGACTGTGAAGAAAAGGAGGGACCCAATGCAAGTAACGCAACGGGTACTGTAGAGAGGCTGATGGGAAATGTGGAAGCAGATAAATAGATCTCTGACACCCTCAGGACACACCTCCACCTTGCCCTTGTCAATCAAAGACCGTGCTTGAAAGTACCCACTTTACCCTGGCTTTGAAGTTATCCCCCCGGAGCCTGGATTCACATCAGCCTTCTTTGGGTGTCTTTGCTATGATTGATAATTTGTACCAAATCCATTTTGGGAGGTTGTTTTTCTCCCCCGACATACATCACAGGATATTTTTATAGCTTGATGAATCTAACACATCTGTGTAATCACACAGTTTCCAGAAATCCAGATGTTCCCCAGAGCACCTCTGGCTCCCGCGCTCTTGCAAACATTTGCTGTAAACACCAAAGGCTGTTTGTTGGTTTTAATGTTCTAGCTCCTCTCATTACCCAGTGAAGGTGAAAGATTGAAGCCAGATAGTGTTGCCAGTAAATGTTTTCGTCCCCAGTGCATCTATTTCTAGGACTGATTAGCATGCAGGGGGGCCCACAGCCCGATGCTGCCTAAATGGCCAGTCGTGCTCTGCCTGCCGTGGTGCAGAGAAGGAAGGCAGGCCGGGTGTGTAGAGCCTCTTCTGTTTCCCGGCCTGAGGTCCCCAATGGATTAGAGGGCTCAACCAGCTGAGACAGGACAGGGAGAAACGAGGGGCCAGGATCAAACCCTGTACCACTGGGTTACTGGGATGACTCTAAAAAAGCTAATGCATTTACAATGTTTAACTGTACCTGGAATATCAGTTCAGTTGAGTCGCTCAGTCCGACTCTTTGCGACCCCATGAATTACAGCGCGCCAGGCCTCCCTGTCTATCACCAACTCCTGGAGTTCACTCAGACTCACGTCCATCGAGTTGGTGATGCCATTGAGCCGTCTCATCCTCTGTTGTCCCCTTTTCCTCCTGCCCCCAATCCCTCCCAGCATCAGAGTCTTTTCCAATGAGTCAACTCTTCTCATGAGGTGGCCAAAGTACTGGAGTTTCAGCTTTAGCATCATTCCTTCCAAAGAATGTAGACACGTCTTAACAAAAAGTGGCTTTTATTATTAATGTTACAGTCATTCAACAGAAGATGTTCACACCATCTTTAAGAGGCTCTGTGGTGATGGAACTTACCTTTGAAGCTGGGGCAAGAGCCCTGGACTGGGAGGCAGGGGCTCAGGCTGGAGTCTCCTTTGGCCTTAGGCAAGTCTTCCTGCTCTAGGCACCAGCTCATCCGTTTGTAAAGCAAAGAGGTTATTTCAGATGATATCTAACAGCCCTCCTAGTTCAAATGCAGTTAATTCTCTTATCCTAAAGGATGTTATAATGTAAAGCCAGGAGAAGCATCTCTAACCTGAGAGGCTGTTAACTGATCATCTGGAATGGAAAGTATAGTTGCTTTGGTTCTAGAGAGCTTTAAGCAGTAGGGAGGAGGTAGCTGAGGGTGAGCAGTGTTTCCCTTCCCTGTCCCTGCTGCTGGGAGGTCCCATCCAGCCTCCCATCTATGTTCACTTCTATATCATTACGAGGCTTTATTTTGAGTCTGCTCAATGCTTCCCAGGTGGCTCAGTTGGTAAAGAATCTGCCTGCAATGCAGGAGACCTGGTTTTGATTTCTGGGTTGGGAAGATCTCCTGGGGAAGGAATTGGCAACCCACTCCAGTATTCTTGCCTGGAAAATCTTGCCTGGACAGGGAAGCCTGGAGGGCTATAGTCCACAGGGTCACAAGGGTCAGACACGACTTAGTGACTAAAATGCCAGTGAACACCACCCATGGGATAAATTAGAGTCTCTCTGTTACTGCCTTGCTCATCACAGCAAACTGAGACTATATTTTGTAATTTTGATCTCTCCCACTACACTGAGATCTCTCCCACTACGCTGAGGTCTCTCCCACTACACTGAGATCTCTCCCACTACACTGAGGTCTCTCCCACTACACTGACATCTCTCCCACTACACTGAGATCTCTCCCACTACACTGAGGTCTCTCCCACTACACTGAGATCTCTCCCACTACGCTGAGCTCTCTCTCCCTCTGAGAGAGCTGGGACCATGTCTATCTTGCTCTTCACTGTATCCCCCACGCCTGGTGAGCCTCACTCTGCAGTTATGGAATGAGTGAGTAAATAAACAAATGAAGTCTCGCCTGGAAGAAGGAAGATGGATTAGACAGCTGCCTTCTGAGAACAGAGAGCCTCGGGATCTTTCACGAAGTAAATATGAGGATGCAAGGTGATGAGAAAAGGCAAAAAACAAAACAAAACAAAAAACAGCCAGAGGAGCAGGAAGAGACCACCTGTTATCCAGGATATGATTGAACTTTAGAGCGAGAGAGAGAATAGACAGCAAATGGGGAGGAATGAAGACGTTATTAGGGGAAAGAAAGAGAAGAGCAAAGAAAAATGAAGGCAGGGCACCACGTTTGAGTGAGGAAAGAATGAGGAATGATTTTCAGACTGAAGTTTGGTGATCAAAGATGCCACTGAGCACATTAAATATTTCACAATGATTATCAACTTATTAAGACAGAAAGATAGATTTATTTTTATGTTCTTGGGAGAGAACTGAGAAAAGCAATAACCCATCTTGAGCACAGTAAGCTTGCCTTAATCGGAACAGATAAGGCTTAGAGGATTGAGGGAGCTCAAACAATGAAAGAATCAGTTCCTTGGGTTTCTTGGGAGGCAGTGTGATAGAAGAGTGGGCGGCAGAGTCTGACATGTGGCTGGAAGCCCAGCTTTCCGCTGCACAGCTGGGTGACCTGGGGCATCTCCGTCTCCATCTTAACCCCCGGTTTCTTTTCTCTAGAATGGAGGTTAACAAATTAGGACCTGTGGGTCAAATCCAGTCTTCCACTTTTTTAAAAATAAAGTTTTGTTGGAGCATGTATTGTCAGCACTTGCTTTTGTGTTTCCATGGGAGGTTACTTGTTACAAAGACCCCTGGCCCTCAAAGCCCCAAATCTTTACAGTATGACTTTTTTACAGAAGAAGGTTTATTCTGTATATTCATTCACTTGGTATCTGGCATGAGAATGCACTCAACAAATGTTGGTGGGATTTGATAAAATCCATGGATCAATGAATAAGGGCAGAAATGACATGCTATATTGGAAGAGTAAAGACAGACCTGGGGTGAGATTTCAACCTAACTCCCTAAGAGCTGTGCAAATTACCTCCCCTCTTTCAAGTTCTTTACCTTCTGTAAATTGGAGACAACAAATCTATCCTGTATAATGGTGGCTGGTAAATAAAACATAGTCTGATTACTTTGAACACACTCAATAATTTTTTTGTTCAGTTAAAGGCTTGGACAAAACAAAAAAAATCACCATTGGTCAATCGTTGCCTTGGAAGCATCAGAGTCTCAGGGCATGTTGCTGGTATTCTCAGCCCAGGGTCAGAAATCACCTCTGTTAGTTCAGAAACAGGAAGTATTTTAGCTGGAGTCATCACCTGAGTCCAAGTGCCATGCCTGGCACATAGTAAGAACTGAACATTTGCAAATATATAAATGAGTGCAGGTTTAGGTATCAGTTCTCATTAGGACTCTCCATTGGGTGAAATCGTGCCTTTCAGGTCCTCTGAGAGTCAGGTCTTACTCCTCCTTAGCTATTTCAGAACAGTAACTCAATCCTTTCCACCCTGGCTGGGCTGGAAGGGAGTCTGGGGCCATTAGTCAGAAGATCCTCTGACTGGGCTTTCTGGTGGGCATCTATAGTTGGTACTTCCCAATCCTGGCTACACACGGGAATCCTGTTGTGCCTTGTAAACAGAGGATTAGTGTAGCAGGGTCGAAGTTCCGGAAATATATTTTAATCACAGTAAGGAGAGTAACCTGGAGAATGTGGCTGTGACATTGTGTAGAGAATAAGGGGACTTCTGCAGTCCAAGGTCCAGGCAAGAGATAACGCTTGCTCTTCCACCAATATGTCAGTGTTTTATATGCGCCAGGCATTCACGGGGCTCGATTTAGGGAATCAACGCTGGCCGTGGCCCCTTCCCTTGGAGGAGATCGGATTTGGCTGGGAAGACATGGTTCAAGGGGTGAAGCTGAGGAAGGGTACTGCAGTGAGTGTCAGGAGTGGGTGTCTGTAGGAGAGCTCTGTGCATGAGCGTTCTCCACAAACAGAGAACCAATAGGATGCATTTAGCTATACAGAACTTTTATGAGAGAGTGGCTCATGCAGTTACGGAAGTTGAGCCTAAGAATTTGTTGTCTGCAAGCTGGAGCCCCAGGAAAGTCGGTGGCATTGTTCCAGTCCAAACCCTAAGGCCAGGGACCCAGGGAAGTCAACAGTGTAAGGCTCAGTTGGAGTCCAAAGGCCTAAGGACCAGGAGTACTGATGCTGGAATGCAGGAGAAGACGGATGTCCAGCTCAAGCAGAGAACAAATTCACCCTTGCTTGGCCTTCTGTTTTCTATTCAGGCCCTCAACAGATTGGATGATGCCCGCCTGCAGTCTACCCATTCAAACATTAGTCTCAGAAACAGCATCACGGCCACACCTAAAAACAATGTCTCATCAACTATCTCAGCATCCCTGGGGCAGTCAAGCTGACGCATAAAGTTAGCCATCGCATCTTGTTTACTCCAGAAGGGTTTGTGATTGGTGCCCTGACATCACCCTTCTTCATGAAAGGGGAGGAGGAGAGAGTAAGTTGCATTTGACTCTGACCATGCCCATGATAGCAGGAGCTGTAATAAAACAGTCACCCTTTATTGAGTGCTTTTTACGTTTATTTAAACCTTTTGAGACGCATCTGTTTTTATTTACAGCTGCACTGGGCCCTCGCTGCTGCAGGCAGGCCTTCTCCAGCTGCAGCTAGTGGGGCCGCTCTAGCTGCAGTGCGTGCTCCTCTCTGGGCTCTGGCTTCCTTTCTTGCAGAGCACGGGCTCCAGAGCTCGGGCTCAGTAGTTGTGGAGTGTGGGCTTAGCTGCACCAGGGCAAGGAGGATCTTCCCAGACCGGGTCTCAAACCTGTGTCCCCTGCATTTGCTGGTGGACTCTTTATGGCTGAGTCACCAGGGCAGTTCCTTACTGAGTGTTTTTAAGGGCCAGACATGGTGCCATACAGTTCTCATAAGTTTTTCTATTTAATCTTCACAACAACTAAAGGATTTGGGATTATGTTGCTCTCATTTGGCGGCTGACAGAAACTCATCATGGTTCAGAGATGTTACGTAGCTTGGCGAAAGCCTCACAGCTCTTAAGCAGCCGCCCTGGGACTTGAACTCCAATCTAGCCAGACTCAGAGCACACACGCTGTCGCCTGACTCCACCTACGTCTGTCTGGCATCAGCCGCTCCTGTGGGCCCCCGTTGTCGCGTGACATAGACTGGCAGGCTTTCCGATTCCTCGGGGGTGCTGCATGGGGTTGTTTCTCGTTAGCAGTTGTCTTCCCTTGCTCTGTGGGCACTTGGTTACATAATACCTGAAAATATTAAATTAGTTTCCCTTTACAGGAAATCATGTTCCATTAGGGCCACTGATATAGCTATTCCGAGACCTCCACGAGAGTTGTGTGCTTTTTGGAAATGTCTGACACATCTGATTGCTCGAAAGCAAGGAGCTCTCCAAAGGCCTTGTGGCTGGTTGAGTAATTAGGCATCTTTGTTGTTCAGTCACCAAGTTCTGTCTGACTCTTTGTGACCCCACGGACTGTAGCCTGCCAGGCTCCTCTGTCCATGGGTTTATCCCAGGCAAGAATACTGGAGTGGGTTGTCATTTCCTTCTCCAGGGCATCTTCCTGACCCAGGGATCAAACCTGCATCTCCTGCATTGGCAGATTGATTCTTTACCACTGAGCCACCTGGGAAGTCCTATTAGGTGTTAAGTGACTTTAATAATAGACGCACGAGGCCCAGACAAGGAGGTTCCACCTGTGATCAGCACTCCTTGGTTTCCGCTTCAGGCAGAGAAAAGGAAGAGGGCAGAGGCACAGGGTGGTCTGCAAAAACCATCCTGTGCCGTCACCCAGCCTGTTGCTCAGTGCAGGTGGGAGACTTGCTTCAAGGAGCCTCCTTTTCGCCTTCCCTTCCTCTAGGGGATGCTGCTGTGGCCGTGCCAGGATGCTGCTCTGCTAGTCACGCACATGCTCAAATGCTTTCTCGAAACGCAGGGCAAAGTTGACCTTGAGTATTTGACATCAAGATCCCTCAAGATATGGCTTGTGTCTCTTTTTTTGGAATGCTTCTTCACCCAGAGCTGGCGGCCTTTGTGGCGTCCTGTTTCTCCCCACGCTCGCCTCGTAACGTATCACCCTCTAGGCCTCGCCTGTTCTGCCTCCTCCGCCAGGAAGGCCTTCCTTCTGTCTCTGCCATTTCAAATCCTACCTAGGATTCAAGCCTCAGCTTCAAGACCACCTCTTCCAGGAAGCTTATTTTAAATAATCTTGCAGAATTCTCTCACTCTCCTTTGCATACCCATAGTGCTTCACAGGGTGCAGTCTAATCAGCTTATTTCCTCTCACCTTGTATTAGAATTCTCTGATACGAATCTCCTCTCTCTTGCTATACGGCAGATTCGTCTAATGGAAGGAATATGTTTAACCTCTCTGTCACGTTTCCCTAGCTTCTCATACAAAGCCTTGCAGGCAGTAGACGTTTAACTCATAACATGCTTTACATAGTCATCAGTTTGGTGATAACTGGAGGCTGAGGTCCCCTGGCCATCTGTCCACCCGTTCCTTCCTCAGCTAATGGCCCTTATGGATACCTCTCAACCTTCCTCCACTCTCATGCATGGTATTTCCAGTATCAAATAGTATTGATGTAGGTGGGGAGATGGGCTATGGGATGGTAGAACTCGGGAGGTAGGCACGCTTTGAGCACAAGTCTCAACATACAGATTGATAAGCAGGCCTCTCAAGACTGGATTCCTGTGTCCCCAAAAGAGCGTGTTAGTCCCTCAGTCGTGTCAGACTCTTTGCAACCCCTTGGACCATAATCCACCAGGTTCCTCTGTCCATGGAATTCTCCAGACAAGAATACTGGAGTGGGAAGCCATTCCATTTTCTCCAGGGGGATCTTCCCAACCCAGGGATTGAACCTGGGTCTCTTGCATTGCAGGCAGATTCTTTACTGTCTGAGCCACCAGGAAAGCCTCTATTTGCCAAAGGGAGGGTGCATGTCAAACTTCAGATGGAACTTGCTATTTGGTGTGGGGGACGATCCCTGAAATTGTCTGAAATCTCACCTGTTCCATTTTCGAAGTCCGCCTTCCCAGCCTCATCTCCACCGTCCCCCACCTGCCCACGATCTGCTGCTGCTGCTGCTATATCGCTTCAGTCCTGTCCAACTCTGTGCGACCCTGTAGACGGCAGCCCACCAGGCTCCCCTGTCCCCGGGATTCTCCAGGCAAGAACACTGGAGCGGGTTGCCATTGCCTTCTCCAGCCCATGATCTAGGCACAGCCAATCCTATACTGCTCCTGTAGCACAGAAGGGGAGGCCAGGTCTGCCACTGCCTGGCTCCTATCCCCCTCCAGATTGAATGCAAAGACAAACACAAAGATTCAGGTAGGAAATTAAACCAAAATCAGATTCTCTAAAGGTTCAGCTGTACTTGGAACTTTTTACCTGTATCTGGACTGTGGAAGTCACCCATCCTGGGACAGATGGACAAGTTACACAGCAAATACAGGTTTATTGCAGTAGAAACACCCGCCACTTCTGGGCAGAGGCAGGTTGGGGGAAGCCCAAAGAGAGATGTCTTTACCCATCCCTAGAAGACACTGTTCTTGCTCGCTGTCTCCCATAAATGGGAAACAACAGAACCAGTTGCTAGGAGTCTGATAGCTCTAAGTCTAGACTCTTGGAAAGTTCTTGGTGTGAACAAGTGATCCAGAAAGGCTGGTTTCCTTCTTTCTTAAGCTGGAAAAGGGCGTCACTTTAATTGGTCCTCATGACAATCCTGGAGAGAGTTGTTATTATTGCCATTACTAGTATTCACTTCCTCACTGCTTGGTTTAAGTGGTTGGAAAGAAAAATCTGTGCTTTAAAGCAGTGAAAAAGAGAGGATATTTATCCAGTGTTTAGGAAACCAAAGGTTATATTAGATGACACACAGGAAACGCCTAGCTCAGCTCACGTGTGTAGATACTCAGTACATGACAGTGCTGTCATTATCTTTATTATCAGAGAGGGGAGTGGCTCGCTCAAAGTCACACAGCTGGTTAATGACAGAGCTGGACCTGGAGTTCACGCCTGGACTTGTAGGCTTTGGATCCGTTGCCTTTCTCTTGCCGTCTCCCTTTTCCCATGAACCTGTTTGTACGACCTTCCTGATCCCTTTTCAGTCTTGGCCAGACCATTCTGCCACTCAGCAAGAAAAAAAAAAAAAGGAAAAAACCTCTTCTACCATGATGTAGGAAAAATTACCCTTAATTACTGGGGCTTCTCTACAATTATAGGACGTGCATTTGAACTCTGAAGGGTCCTCTCCTGAGGATAACCTTTATTTGCCTGATTGCGTCTGTTCAGTTAATTCTAGCTAATTACTATTTTCTTCCTATTAGATTCTAATTATATACAGTATTTTCATTATAAAGCGTAATGTTTCCCAGAGAACCATGTCAATTATACAGGCAATATTACTGGAGGTCTAGTTTACCTCATTAAGCCCAAGCGATGAAGCTGTGCATCTGATTAAACCCGCAGTTTCCGAAGTGGACTTTGACCATATGTGGGCATCAGCCCCTCTCACCTAGAACTTGCTGGGTGTGGGGGAGGGCTCAGGTGCTTTGGAGGAGGCCCACGAGGAAAAGGGGGCGTCCATTTGGTCTTCTTTGACTTTTTTTTCTGGAAACACAAGCACTGATATGTGGCGTTCTTGGTGTTTGTGGATTTTATATTCACAGGTTTGTCTGTTTCTGAGAACGGTATGATTTTAGTTTGGCTGAGGCATGGATTTAATACTATGGTACAAATACAAGATTTACACTAAATCCAAGGGCTTCCAGTGGGCCACCCAGCCTCTCCACCTCCAGCCCTCAGTGTGCTAACCATGTAGCATCTTTCTTAGCTCCTGACCCACCCAGCCACCCTCTGTCTGCTATCCCTCCTTGGATGTCAGGAGACATCTTACCCTTCACGTGTCCAAAACAGAATACTTGACTTCTGCCCTCCCTGAGCCCAATCCTCCTTGTACAGCTCCCATCTCAGTAAGTGTCAAAAATCATCCACTCACATGCTCAAGCAAACTGCCAAGAGGTCATTCTAATCCCTTTCTTTCCTTCATCGCTCATATGCATTCCATGAGCATTTCCTGGGAACCAGAGGTCCCCAAACTCTGGGATCTAATGCCTGATGGTCTGAGGAGGAGCTGATGTAATAATAAGAATAGTAGACAAAAGAATATACTGCAGCTCTAATGCACTTGAATCATCCTGAAACCATCCTGCCTCCATCCCAGTCCGTGGAAAACGGCCTTCCACGAAACTGGTCCCTGGTGCTAAGAAGGCTGGGGTCTGCTGCCGCGGGCTCTAGGTCCCAGCTACATCCTGCATCCGTCCTCTCCTTCCCCTCTCCACGGCTGCTCCCTGGTCCAGGCCGTTGTTGTCCTGCCAGGTAATGGCCTCTAATTGATATCCTCTTTCCTTCCTCTCCCCGCTCCTGTATCCTGTCTCCTAACAGTAAATTGAGGTGATTTACAAAAAAAAAAAAAACACAACAAAAAAAAACCCACACGCACACACACACAAACCTACAAGGCAAGTCAGACCATGTTACTCTCCCGTTTAAAACTCTTAGATATATTTTTTGAGTTAAATCCAACCTTCTTACCGTGTCTATAAAACGTGATTCTTCTCTTGCCTACTTATTTAATAAATATCTATTGAGGGCCTACTGTGTAGCAGGTACTGTCAGGTACAAATGGTTCCTGTTTGTATGGGAATAAAATGACAAAGACCACCTTGCTAAGTACCATTTTCTCATATCACATTGATAGGGCTCAATATTTTGCCTGTTTGCCTTATCTAGTGGGCTTGTCTGAGAGATCTTCTGTGTCTGTTCTCCACACTCCTGATCCAGGTCTGAAAGAGTCTCAAGAAATGTGAACTACTTTGCTATGATTTAACACTCAGACAGGAGTTGGAAAACAAAGTTGATTAAAAAATACACTTTTATTGGATTCTAAAGGAATTAATAAAATCCTCCCTTTGGGGATTAATAAAACAGGATTTTTTAATATTAGCTGTATTTTTTCCTCTTTATAAAGGTATTTTAATCAACATTTTAGGCTTTAAAGGATGGACTCAAGCTATGTTCTTTACTGGGGGGAAGGGGATTTCATCAGCTCATTTGTAGATGACTTACATTTTTTATATTGGCTGCCTTGTCTGAAAAAATGTCACTATTAGTTCTTTAGTAAAAATTCATGAAACCTGTGCATTTCAAGCAAAAAAAGAAGTAACTTTTCCTGAATATCTCATCATCTAAGAGTTAGATTTTTTGCCCTTATCGTAGGCCATGATAGTATTGCTTTTGTTCAGAGAAATTGAGTACATTATTTAAAGCGCTTGATGAATTCGTTGTAATAAAGATTGACCCTCGGCTCTGGAGCCAGGGTGCCTGGGTTCAAAATCAAGGTTCTCCATTTTTTTCTTGTGTATGACCTTGAGGTCATTTATGCAAACTGCGCTTCACTTTCTCCATTTGTAAAATGAGGATATTATCAGTTCCTAAATTCTAGGGTTGTTTTAAGAATTAAATGAGTGAGTGCACTTAAAATAGTGCTTGGCGTATTCATGCTTCCTTAAATGCTGGCTGTTATTGGCAGCATCTAACCTATACTGGTCTTACCCCAACCACCATTCCTGCCGTCAATAAATACCGCCAGCAGCATCTGTCCCATTCAGTGACGGCTCGATACAACTCATACTCTAATCCAGCCAAGACATTTGCAATGCACATATTACCGTCTCAATTTACAGACAAGTGAAACTGAGGATCCCCAGGTCCCTTGTCCAAGATCAAGCAGTAGGTAAGTGGAAGATCCCTGACATCACACCTGGTTTGCCTGTCCCCATAGCTCATGTTCTTCATATCCAGTAAAATGTTTTGTAAACGTTAAAATGTCGCATATTCTATAGGTGTTACAGACTTAGCTGTGTCTGTTGCACATTCCTGTGTTAAACCTTAACCCACAGTGTGACTGTATTTGGAGATGGGGCTTTTAAGGGTGTGATTAATTCAAAATGGGCTTCCCAGGTGGTGCTAGCGGTAAAGAGCCTGCCTGCCAGTGCAGGAGACATGAGACAGGGGTTCGATCCCCAGGTCAGGAAGATCACCTACAGGAGGCACAGCAACCCGCTGCAGTATTCTTGCCTGGTGAATCCCATGGACAGAGAAGCCTGGCAGGCTGCAGTGCACAGATTCGAACAGAGTTATACACAACTGAAGCAACTTACCACGCATGCATGTAAGTCAAAATGAGGCCATCTGGCTGTTATCGTTAGAAAAAGAGAAAGACACCAGCATTCTAGTGCCTCCAATAGAATGAGTTTTGTGCTTTCAGTAAGTAACTTACCCCGACTTCTTGCCTGACGAAGTTGCTTGTCATTCTCATCTCTGGAATTGTTGCTCTCAGAGACTTGTTTCCTGTCACCCAAGCTGGGGCTTCCCTGGTGGCTCAGCTGGTAAAGAATCCGCCTGCAATGCAGGAGACCTGGGTTCGATCCCTGAGTTGGGAAGATCCCCTGGAGAAGGGAGCAGCTACCCACTCCACTTTTCTGGCCTGGAGAATTCCATGGACTGTATGGTCCATGGGGTTGCAAAGAGTTGGACACGCCTGAGCGACTTTCACTTGCAGGCTAGATGAGACCTACAAGCTCTGTGCTGCTTCTTGCCGACACTCGCTGCACTCGCCATTCCTTGTTTTGACACGATGCTGATGGGAGAGTCTGTCACATCGCTGTTATCTCATAATATGCTTCAAGAAAGCAGGGGCCAAAGCTTTTAAATTCAGCCGCATTTTCCTCACCGTCCTGGAGCATGCATGGAACACTGTAGATGTGCAATAAACAACGGTTGATTGAATGAAGAAATAAATATAGAAATGAACTTAAACTTTATGAGCCTTAGAATGATCGTCTATAGACTGGGCATAATGCTAGCTGTATCTTGGGGTTTGGTAAAGGTTAACTGAGCTCATACGTACCAAACCTAGCCTCACTTAGTACCTGCCGTGGGACAGCCCCACAGTATTAGTTATTTTCTGTCTTGATGGGTAAGGAACTTCTCAGGCTGAGAGGGGAAAGAGCTTTCATGGTGGAGGGAATCACATTGTGCAAAAGTAGAGTGAAGCATGTTTTTTATACGGAGGCTGATCAGGGAGGGAGGCCCACTATGCACTGAAGGGCCTTATACATTTAGTGTACAAGAAACAGAAACATATAGGTCAAAACTTGGACTGAAGTCACCAAGAAGTGGTGAATTACAAACACTGAGCAAATAAAAGACACACCTCCATTCTAATAACCAGGGCATGGAAATAACTTGAATGTCCATTGACGGATAAAGATGTGATACAAACATACAATGGAATATTACTCAGGCATAAAGAAGAATGAAATAGGACTTCCCTGGTGGTCCAGCAGTTATAAACCCGTCTGCCAATGCAGGGAACAGGGGTTTGATCCCTGGTCCAGGAACAGTCCGCACGCCACCGCACAGCTAAGACCATGAGTGGCAGCTGGGGAAGCCCATGCGCCCTAGGGCCTGTTCTTCGCAGCAACAGAAGCCGTTGCAGTGAGCCGTGCGCACAGAGTGAGAGTGAGAGTGAAGTGAGCTCGCTCAGTCGTGTCCGACTCTTGGCGACCCCGTGGACTGCAGCCCACCAGGCTCCTCCATCCATGGGATTTTCCAGGCAAGAATACTGGAGTGGGGTGCCATTTCCTTCTCCAGGAGATCTTCCCGACCCAGGGATTGAACCCGGTCTCCCGCACTGCAGGCAGGCGCTTTACCCTCTGAGCCACCAGGGAGGCCCATAGCTAGAGACTAGACCCCACAATTGCAACTGGAGGAAGCTGCACCCAGCAAAGAAGACCCAACTAAATAGTGCCATTTGCAACCACACGGGTGGACCTAGAGATTGTCAAACTGAATGGAGTAAGTCAGACAAGACAAATATCATATGATATTGCTTATATGTGAAATCTAAAAAAAAGAAAATGTTAGAAATGAACCAATTAACAAAACAGAAATGGAGTCTTAGATATAGAAAACAGACTTATGGTTACCAAGGGGGAAAATGTGGGGGATGGGTAAACTGAGATATTGGAGCTGACTTATGCCCACTACTATACATAAAATAGGTAACTAATAAGGACCTACTGCATAGCATGGGGAACTCTGTTCAATGCTCTGCAATGACCTATATGGGAAGAGAATCTGAAAAGAGTGGATATACATATTTGCTTTACCCCTGAAACTAACCAACATTGTAAATCAACTATGTTCCAGTAAAAAATGTAAAAAAACATTCATATGAACTCACATGATGAACCCCTATGACATGGAGAAGACCTGCAGGGGATGGGAATTTACTCTGAGCCTTATCAAATTGCTGAAGAGCTGGAGGGAAGTTGTACCAAGTGGGAGTTAGAGTCTGGACAAATGGATAGAGGTTAGGAAGAGTGGGGAAACGCAGCTTGGCTGCAGTGGAGTTTCTGTTGGAGGTTAGGAGGAGATCAGACAGCATCGAAGCCTTCCCAGGTGGTTCAGTGGTAAAGACTCTGCCTGCAATGTGGGAGACCTGGCATTCAATCCCTGGGTCAGGAAGACCAAGACCCCTTGGAGAAGGAATTGGCAACCCACTCCAATATTCTTACCTGGGAAATCCCATGGACAGAGGAGCTTGACAGGCTACAGTCCATGGGGTTGCGAAAGAGTCACACACGACTTCGTGACTGAACAACAACAAGGTAACATGGACCCAGATCCCTGGGGACCCCAGATGCCAGGCTGAAATATTGGGGCTTGATCTGGGTTGCACAATGAGCCATAGAGAAGCCAGAGCTCTAGAGAGCCAAGGGTTGCGAGGATCAGAGGGTCACCCTTTTTTACCTGAAGGAGACAGAGGGCTGGATCAGATGACCTCTAGAAGTTTATTCCAGCCCCAGTGCTATGTGGTAGTCATAAGACAGATAGCGGAAAAGGGAAACCAGGGACCTTGGCCTGAATTTCTCTCCCTCATAAATCTCCTCCACTTCCAGGTGTCATCTCTCCGTCCACAGATTAATCTTCCCTGGCTTCCTGCAGGAACAGAGGACCTATTGACCTCATCTTGTTCTCCAGGCTGCGAGTGAGAAATGGGGAGCTCAGACTGGCAAAGGCCTTGGCATGGACAGAGGGCAGCTGAGCCCGAGGCATAAGCCCCCAGGGGAGGGCAAAGGAAGCAGGGAGATGATGCAGTTCCAGAAGGGTTCCCCCCAGGACCGTCCCAAGTGTCCCAGCCAGGTTAGGAAGTACAGCCTTTCATTTTGCGTGAAAGTCTTTGCCCCAAAGTTGGTAAATGTTGGAGGAGGTTGCAAACTCTAATCAGATCATTTTCAGATGCAGATAGTCACCTGAGCTCAAGGTGACTTTCATGGGCTTCTTTTCTCTTGGTTCTTTCTTTCATGCCCTTGGTGGCTCAGATGCGAGGCCCTGTGGTTGAGTAGAATGAGCAGCTCTTTAAACAGGAAATCCCATGCTCTGGTCTCAGCCTGTGGGTGCTGTGTGCCTCAGTTTCCTCACCTATGAAATGGGAATAAGAATAGTGCCTACCTTAGACCGTTATAATGAACATTAAAGCTCTTGGAATCTGACCAGGCCAACATAGTAAGCACAGAAAAAATGATAACTCTTATTCTTGACTTCATTGTTAATTTTAAAAAATGAGGACAAAAGTGTCTGTGACCCAGGGTTGCTCTGAGAGCCACATTCATGCCTTCATTTGTCCAACGAATATACACAGAGCACCCATTAGGTGGCAGGCAGTGCTCTGAGCATAGGGAGATACGTTTAAAAAACAAAACGACACAGTTCCGCACTCCAGAGCTGACAGACTGCTGGGGGAGGCGGATATGAAACGTGCAAAGGCACAAGCATAAATGTACACCTTGTAATAACGCTGAGTAGAAGAAGGGCAGGTGCTGTGGAGGGAATAATAAGGGGGGAGGTCCCTGTGGTAGGAGGGTTGCAGAAGACAGCTTCTGAGCTCGCATGTGAAGGATGCTTGGAGTCAGTGTCCCTGGTATTGCTGGAAACACGGATGCAAAGACTCTAAGGGGAGACGGGGTGTGGCCCACTGGAGGGGGTGTGAATGGGGCAGTGAGGTTAACAGAGATCAGATGGGATAGAAGCTGACGTTTATTCTGAATATAACCTGCAAAAGCAGTGGAGGCAAAGGCTTTTGTAAACAGTAAAATTCATGCACCTCTAACTTCCTCTTTTTTCCAGCATAAAACAATAAGACTTGGAATTCATAGCATTAAAGGTCAGGTGAGGAAGGACTTTGACGCCCTTTGCTTTTAGAGTTGACACTCAAAGAATGAAACAGTTGCCTAAAAACTGCAAATACGGCACCACAAAAATCTGTGCGCGTGTGAGATTCTCATTCCCTAAGTGGTGTTTGGAGACCTGTCACTGACCCTCGCCTTCTGGGTGTGCATTAGCTCTTTCGAAACCCAGTTTCCTGTTCTATAATAACGGGGCTCTTTCCTCTGCTTTGCTTAATGGGGTTGCTCTCTAAGAAGGCTGTTCTGAAAGCTACAACAGATTCTAGTTCGCTTTGCCTCTTCTTTCCTCTGTGGCTTAAGCCTCCCTGTCTGGTGCATCTGACGGCCATCTGCATTGGAGGCAGGTATTAAACATTCATAGCTGACTTACCAATGTGTCCTGCCCGCCACGCAATCTTGGAGGACCTATTGGAATCTGACCACTCTAGAAACTGCCCCATTCTTAAAGGAGCCGCCCCGACCTCCCCCATCCAGTCCTAAAATCTATCAAATTCACACACCATTGCTGTGGAGGTTAAATCCCTTCTTTAAATTCTGATCAAGTGAGCAAAAAGGGAAAATAAGGGAGGATCCATCAGAACAACTCGTGAAAAATATGTATGTTCCTTAAAGGAAGACGGCATACAAATGGGATATATATTTTTTCTGAAAGGGAGGGAAAAAAAAAAAGAAACACGTAGGCTTTTAAGCAGAAGACTTTAAGCGGGCAGTGAGAGAGGAAAAATATGTCTCTTAAATGCATTCAGTGCCATTGCCACAAGGCTGCCGAGCTGGGATTGTTTATTAGAAGATAAGATAGTGAAAAATGTATTTTGCAGAAAGAAAATAGTAAAGTCAGGTCTGAGGCCGATAAGAAACCAAATTTCTATTTTATGCTCAATTGAGTGACTCAGTTACATTATCTGGGAAGCAGGGGTGAAATAACACCCTTCGGAAACGAGGCCTGGGCTGTGCCGGGTCTCTTTCCAGCCTTGGCCACGCTGATCCCAGCCCAGCTGGGTGGCTGCCTCCTCCGAGCAGGATGCTTGCAGCTGGGAATGGGGGGAAGAAAGGGTCGGCTCTTTCTTTTCAGCTTGTCTCCATCTCTTTATGTAAGTGCTTTATTTTGGCTTTGCACCTCCTCTTCTGCTGCTGGAGGCGGGAAAACAAAAACAGACAGGCACGTAGGATGAGGCGATGCAGAGGGCACCACATGTTGGAGCTGGAAGAGGCGTCACTAGAGATGGGCGGGGCCTGGGGGCGCAGGTCCTGGCCTGCGGTCAGCACTTAATTTGGCAAACACAGATATGTGGTTTGCATGCCTTTTATTTTTAATTTTAGGATAATTTTATTTACTTATTTTATTTTAAAAATTGTTTTATTTAGTGGTACCAGGTTTTAGTTGTGGACCCTGGGATCTTCGATCTTCTTTGTGGCATGTGGGATTTTTTTTTTTTTAGTGGCGGTTTGTGGAATCTTTAGTTTCCTAATTTTGGCATTTGAACTCTTAGTTGAAGCTCTTGGGATCTAGTTCCCTGACCAGGGATTGAACCTGGGCCCCATGCTTTGGGAACGGAGAGTCTTAGCCACTGGACCACCAGGGAGGTCTTTTGAACGATTTTTAAGTGGGATGTTGTTCTTAGGTTTGCCAAAGATCTCATTTCTCCCTTTCTTTTAGGGAGAAATTGCTATTGTTTATTTAGTTTATTTAGGAAAGTTTATTTATGTAGTTGAATTATAGTTTAATTTAGAGTGTTGTGTTGGTTTCTGGCATATAGCAGAGTGATGCAGTTATACATATGTATGTATCTTTGTTTTTATATAATCTTTCATCACAGTTTATTGCAAGATATTGAGTATAGGTCCCTGTGATATACAATAGGATCTTGTTTATCTATTTTATTAATATATGTAGTAATTTGTATCTGCTACTGCCAGACTCCTAATTTATCTGCCCCCCCTTTCCCTTTGTAACTAGGAGTTTGTTTTCTATGACTGTGAGTCTTTATCAGTTTTGTAAATAAGTTTCTTTGCATCATAGTTTAGATTCCACCTATAAGTGATATCGTGTGATATTTGTCTTTGACTGACTCCACTTACTATGATAATCTCTAGGCTTATCCACCATCACCAGTGGGTAATCATGCTGAGAAGTTTTCAGGCGCTTGGTGGCCATGTGATATCTCTTTGGGTGCCAGTCTTTCGTCCGTTCAAGTGTGTGCCAGTTTGTCCCCATTTTCTCATTCCAGTGTCGGGGTTTTTTCTTGAAATATAATTGCTTTATGAGATTGAGTTAGTTTCTGCTGTACAATGGAAATCTCTTTTTGTTCACATGACCCTCAATAAGAGTGCTGAGCAGCCTTGCCCGAGGCTTCTGGGCATCATGGACTTGAAGGCCCTCCCCTCGGGGAAGGTGGGGTTTGGGTGCCCCTTGAAGAGACCAGGACACCATAGCTGTCATCACCAGCGCCTGCTGCACTCAGGTGCGAGGAGGCGGCGTCACGTGGGACGCCTCTGAAACACAGCCCGGAAGCTCCATCATCTCCACGCCTGGGCAAAAGGCAGAGACCCCTGAGACAGTTGCCAGGCGGCCCCGTGCTGAGTGTTATGCTGGGGCTGTTTACACCTTGTAGATAAAAGAGCCTGGAGTAAATATACACAGTCAGGGAGTTGGGCTGAATCACCGATGGAGTGAGAAACTGTGTGTGTGCATGTGTGTGTGTGCGAGAGAGAGAGGGAGGGAGAAGAGAGAATTTTACCCCTTCCTCTGCCTCTGGGGAGCTGCCAGGTGAAGTAGAAAGAGCCGCTTCCTGGGGTCCCAACCAGGCGCCCTCTGTCTGACCCCTGCCCTGCTGCTTCTCTGGTTCACCAGGTAGGAGGCAAGATCCTTATCCTTCCTCAGGGGAGAGGGGTTTATTGTTCAGGTGAGTTCGGTGCCGTGAAGGATCGATACTCCCACCAGTGGATCCAAGAATAGGAAAACCTAGAACTCATCTGGACTTCCCTGTAGCTCAAACGGTAAGGAATCTGCCTGTGAGGCAGGAGACCACGGTTTGATCCCTGGGATGGGAAGTTCCTCTGGAGAAGGGCATGGCAACCCACTCCAGTATTCTTCCCTGGAGAATTCCATGGACAGAGAAGCCTGGGGGGGGGCGGCTACAGTTTGTGGGGTCACAAAGAGTCAGACACGACTGAGTGACTAACACTCACAAACAGAATTCATCGAGGCCCAGACTGGTTGGTGCTTCAGAATCCAAAGACATGCCGGGACCTTTGACAACAGGATTCATAGGTCTGATGAAGCCTGCAGACTCCGGGGTCGACTGCTGGGTTAGAAATGGGGCTCCAGGCTCTGTGAGCTTGGACAAGATATCCGGCCTCTCTGAGACCTTCAACTTCATCTTCTGCATGATCAGAGTAATGATACGACCTCCTTCAGAATATTGTAGGGTAGGAGAATGCACACAGAACGTGCGTTCATCCATTCGTTACGTCGCTTGCTTTGTAAAAATGCTACTATGGCTGTGCATTGCCTTTAGAAAAACATCTAAATTTTAGCCACATTCTGGAGGCGATTATGTGACCTGGACTTTGCCTGCTCTCCAATCTCCAGGACTCCTTCTCCCTCTCTCACTGCCCCCAACCTCCCACACCTTTCCACCTTCCTGGCTGTTTTTCTGATCCTTCAGCACACCAAGGACTTATGAGCCTCTCTACCTAGAATGAAATAATCTCCCTGCCAGATCCTTTCTGTTCTTTAGGCTTCAGCTCACATCTGCCCTCTCTCCCTTAATCCACGGAAGCCTTGCCTTCCACAAGATCAGATGAGCTTGTTTCATTGCTACTGAGGGTTTTATTATGACCCCCCATTTTTGATTTTGTTTCCAAGTTTGCTGACCATCTTCTTTACTGGAAAATGAGGCCCTTGAGAACAGGGGCTCTGCCTGCCCTCCTGCCAGTCTATCCCCAAAGCTTAGAGAAGTGCCCAACACAGAGTAGGTGCTCTATAAATGTATGTCAGAAGAATGAGGAGCTGGATGCATGGGTGGAGAAATAAAGATGGTGGAACGTTCTAGCAGGATGGTGGTGGAAAGCTGGCCCGTCAGTCCCTTCTAGTCCCTGGTCTCTCCCCTGCCTAGTTTGTTTAACTCAGTGGTTTGTAAGTGTGGCACCTGCTCCCCCGCCCCACAAGGGCAATTTGAATATGCGGGGCGTTTTGCAGCCCTACTGACCAGGGAAATAAGGGCATCGGGCATCAGTGGGTGGGGCTGGGCAGGCTAGCCACCCCATAAGAAAAGTCGGATTCAATAATGCAGGGACCCTTGCACCCTGCCCTGCAAATGCCCCCAGCATTCCACTTGAGGACGAGTGGCTGAATCTAACTATCCATTTTATAGTGGTTGGAGGAACCCCAGGCGGAGCAGTGGTAAAGAATCCGCCTACCAACGCAAGAAACACAAGAGATGCAGGTTCGATCCCTGGATCAGGAGGATCTCCTGGAGTAGGAAATGGCAAACCACTCCAGTACTCTTGCCTGGAAAATTTTGTGGACATAAAAGCCTGGTGGGCCCATGGGCTCACAGAGAGTTGGACACGACTGAGCAACATCCAGACACACACACACACACGCACATCGTGGTTGGAAGCTGGGCTTTGCAGGTATTTCAAACAGCCCTTCGTGTTCTGGCCAGGGCCTGTAGAACAGACTTCACGGCTTCCCCGAAGCAAGCCTCACACTGGCTCAGAAACGGTTAACCCGGCTCTGAGACAGCAGTTCTTTTGCTTGTGAGCTTTTCCTTTCAGAGAGTAATAGGTAGGAGGGACAGGCGTCCCCCCGGCCTGGGGAGGATGAAGCAGAAACGGCGTCTCGGAGGCCCCTTCCTGTGATTACTGAGTGAGGATGAGCGATAGGATGCTGGAGGAAGTAAAAGTGTCTGACCAGCTAATAACCACCAGACGCCAGGATGGGGCGCAGCAGGGGCGGGGAGGAGAGGGCGTGTGGCTTACTTGGAGACAGAGAGGCCCTGGGGAGGTGTCACACACGTGTGGCACACAGGCAGTCTAGACACTCAGAGATGCAGTGTGAACACTCACACATGCACACACACCTAGAACATGGCCTAAAAACACTAAAGGCACCAGGACACGCCATATTTTAACCCACGGACGCAGACTACACACGTAAACTCACACCCACACTACATATATGTACTGTGTGTCTGTATTCAGAAGACGCACTCCCTAGACCCACGGCATATCCACACACAACACAGCCTTCAACACCAAGGCACACCCACATGGCAAAGGCATTTAGAACACACCTGGCACAACCAACTCATGCAATGGATGGGCACCCGTGTAACACACACAGAACACACACACAGCTCACTCCTACAGACAATGGTTAGTACATCGTCTCCACAAGTAACCACAATACACAAATACACCAACACACAGAATCCCATGTGATTCTTAAGAGACGTGTGCACATGAATGCAGATCCCCTCAGCACAGGTATGAACACAGGCAGCACACACGCACACAGTCATGTGCACACACACGTGCATGTGACCCCCCCCCCACACACACACTCTAGGTCCACATATAAGGCGCGGTGCACACACACCCACCTGCCTCTTAGAGATACACAACCCACTGTGAGACCTGTCCTGTACAGGCGCGTGTGGCTCCCCTTTGCTAGCACTTGCTTTTTAAAATTAGCTCTTAGACCCATGTTCCAACAATAACAACCAATCAACACAATATACAAAAGGCACTTTGGAAGGGTCAGGTTAAAAGAATGATCATGCACAGAAAACGAGGGTGTCGTTTGACCCTCTCTCACTTCTGCGGATATGGATGCTTGTGGCAAGCGTCGTCACCAAAGGCAGAAAGTCAGGCCTCGCACAGTGGGAGCTGGTGCTTCTCCAGCTGTGGGGTGGGGAGGGCAGGAGGAGGAGAGGAGAGGCCCAGGACCCCTAGGAGGCCAGGGCGACCGTGGCCTGGGCAGCTGGACACTTGGGTCATGGCTCTGCAGTCTGAGCTGTCCTCCTGCTTGACTTGGGGCACGTTGGTTCCCTTTTCTGAGCCTCAGTTTCTTCACCTGTGAAATGGGTATGCACCTACCTCAAAGGGTTAAGGCAGATAAACTCTAGGATATAATCCAAATGTGAATTGTAGACTTGACTGCTTCATAATCCCAGGAGAAGATGAACGGGCCTGTGGAAAGCTAATTAAAGCATCAGTTTTCAGTTTGATCTTCCTCATTTGTCTTTTCTTCCAAAGCAGCTCTTGGTTGCTGGGCTTATCCACAGAAAAAAGCGTTAGTTTGTTTTATTATCTTTACTGAGCCTCTATTAAGAGGAGAGTGAAAAAAGTTGGCTTAAAGCTCAACATTCAGAAAATAAAGATCATGGCAACCGGTCCCATCACTTCCTGGGAAATAGATGGGGAAACAGTGGAAACAGTGTCAGACTTTATTCTTTGGGGCTCCAAAATCACTGCAGATGGTGATTGCAGCCATGAAATTAAAAGACGCTTACTCCTTGGAAGAAAAGTTATGACCAACCTAGATAGTATATTCAAAAGCAGGGACATTATTTTGCCAACTAAGGTCCATCTAGTCAAGGCTATGGTTTTTCCTATGGTCATGTATGGATGTGAGAGTTGGACTGTGAAGAAGGCTGAGCACCAAAGAATTGATGCTTTTGAAGTGTGGTGTTGGAGAAGACTCTTGAGAGTCCCTTGGACTGCAAGGAGATCCAACCAGTCCATTCTGAAGGAGATCAGCCCTGGGATTTCTTTGGAAGGAATGATGCTAAAGCTGAAACTCCAGTACTTTGGCCACCTCACGCAAAGAGTTGATTCATTGGAAAAGACTCTGATGCTGGGAGGGATTGGAGGCAGGAGGAGAAGGGGATGACCGAGGATGAGATGGCTGGATGGCATCATGGACTCGATGGACATGAGTCTGAATGAACTCCGGGAGATGGTGATGGACAGGGAGGCCTGGCGTGCTGTGATTCATGGGGTCGCAAAGAGTAGGCCATGACTGAGCGACTGAAATGAACTGAACTGAACTGAGCCTCTATTAAGGGTCAGAACCTTGCTAAGTGATGTAGCTGTGCAAGCGTGTGTGCTTGGTCATGTCTGACTCTTTGCAACCCCGTGGACTGCAGCCCACCAGGCTCTTCTGTCCATGGGGTTTCCCAGACAAGAACACTGGGGTGGGTTACCACTTCCTCCTCCAGGGGATCTTCCCATCCCAGGGATTGAACCCATGTCTCCAACATTATGTAACTTAATCCTCAAGACAACCCACTGAAGTCAGTTCCATTATTGCCTGCCTTTTACAGATGAGAAAATAGAGGCACTGATTGGTCAGCAGCCTTGCCGGAGATCTCACCAGTCGACGGATTTGGAAGCCAGAGTTCAAACCCACTTGGCTGGGATGTAAAATGCTATCGCTCTCCCCACGCCCCACCAACGCTGACCACGAAAGCTTATTGAGTTGGCAGGTGAAACCAGCTTGAAGTCAGGGCTCAGGATGATCCTAAGGAGCCTGCTTATGCTGGCTCATCTAGTCTGGAAGCTCCAAGTTCATCTAGGTTCTAACTTACTTCTCACTGAGCGCAGTCTCTAAGTTCAACACGTGCTTTCAACCCTCTTAAGCCCACCTCCTCCACCTGGAACTCTCACCCTTCTCAGTGGCCATGATATCGTCAATGTATCCCATCTAATAACTCTGGGCAGTCAGTGTTTCTCCAATTATGCCCTTGTGCCCAGTCTCCACCACCTGTGATGGGTGACTTTAGGTTGATCAATACACAGTGTTTCTATAGACGACACTGAAGGCCCATGTGGGAGTTAGGACTTTCCTTTAGGTATTTACTATTGCCTTTTGTATACCCCACACTGCAGCATGGGTGGTTGAGAAACGAGAGCTTCGATTCAGCCTCCTTGGGTTCCAATCCTGTTACTCTGTGTAACCCTGAATATATTAACTTAACTTTCCCGAATCTCATTTTATTTCTATGTAAATAAGGCTTTCATCCCAGTACACAGACTTTATGGGGTCGTTTCATGGTCTCAGTGAGTTAATACTTGTGGAAGGTTTAGGATAGGACCTGGCACATAAACATTAGCCATCTGCATCGTCCACCCAGGCCTGCAGCTTCTTATCCTGTTTCAGTTAACGATGCTGTTCGATCTTTGTGTTCTATTTCAGCTTCTTCGAGTTAGAGTCCCTCCTCTGGGCGAGCATTCCTCCAGCCACCTTTGTCTTCTTGATCACCATCCCTGACATCTCATTTCCTGAAAATAACAGAAGGTCTCAGGCGCACCTTGACTTTCTCTGTCTCCTTAAGATTCAGTGCAAGCTCTCCTCTAGGGAACTGCCTTGATTCTTTTTCAAGGAGCCAAGGCCCAAATGTTCCAGGTGCCCAGCTCCTTGCCTCTGCCAGTGGGCAGGCAGCACCACAGGTGGCATGCATCATTTGGTGACAAAGGGCACTGAGTGTGCGCGGCCGCTTCCCACTGAACCTATTTCATGATGCTCTTTCCCACCTGCTCAAACCGGAGAGCCTCGATCTCCATTCTCATCGCTTTTCCTAAGTTACCACCTTCCCTCTCCTTCCACTTGCAAAAGCCTCCCACCGATTTTGCTATATCATGCTATGTTTTGTCACAACAAGCCTTGTGTTTAAATTACTGTGTAATCCGAAGATTTAGAAACTTTGATTTCTTTGATAACATTAAATCTCATCCGTGCCTATACTTTGGGTAGAAAATTCAGTTTTCCTAGTCATCAGCTGTACTCTCTCAGTGTTCAGAGGGAAGTCATGTGGTTTGGTAAGAATAAGGGGGCAGCTCCTTCATATGAAAAAATTCAGGTCATGTGTGTGTGTTAGCATGTGTGTGTGTGTCTCTGTGGGCATGTGTGTTCGTGTAGGCATGTGTGTGTCTGTGTGGGCATGTGTGTGTGTCTGTGTGGGCATTCGTGTTCGTGTGGGCATGTGTGTGTGTGTGTGTTTGTGTGGGCATGTGTGTTCGTGTAGGCATATGTGTGTCTGTGTGGGCATGTGTGTCTGTGTGGCCATGTGCGTGTGTCTGTGTGGGCATGTGCGTGTGTGTGTGTGGGGCATGTGTGTGTCTGTGTGGGCATGTGTGTGTATGCATTTATGTGTCCAAACCAGTCCAATCTGGGCAGTTTTATGCAGTTCATTCTGATAAGCTTTGCCTCCATCAGGAGAGCACCCAAGATAAAAAGGGTTTGGGGTTTCCTGCCTCGTAAATAGACTATACGCTCTTGGACTTATTTCCTCTGTTTCCCGTATTTTTGACCCTGGCTTCACAGTTCATGTCTTTGTCACAGGACCTCTAAGGCTGAAGCCCAACTTCTTAGAAGCCCTATACATATGCAGATCCTCATTGTCTCTTTTTATCACCCTCAGGTCACCTAAGATCATTTGGGAATATTAGAAAATCTGAACAAACTGATATTAAGGATTATTAAAAAATAGACAACATAATTGATGCTAGAGAATGCCACTATCTTTCTCTAAATCTTACTTTCTCTATCTGTGAAATGGGTATAAAGATTAACACCATCAGATGTTGTGAAGATTGGAAGGATCTGGGTGAAGATATATATATATATATATATATATACATACATACATATATATCTCAAGTCGTATTTCTGAGGCTGGAACTGAAGTCAGAATGAGCTGAGCTTTGGACAGCACAGGAAGTCTTGAATTGCATTCTATGGATGACGCATAATGATGTGCACTAGCTTGTGAATTCTTTTGTTCCACTTCTATTCACTGGAAAGATGATGGTGAGTGAGATAAGCAAGGTCCTTGTGCTTTTGGAACAGAGACTGTTTAGTGCTGGGGCTTCCCAGGTGGTGCCAGTGATAAAGAAGCAACCTACCCAAGCAGGAGATATAGGAGATGCAGGTTCGATCCCTGGGTTGGGAAGATCCCCTGGAGGAGGGTATGGCAACCCACTCCAGTATTCTTGCCTGGAGAATTCTGTGGACAGAAGACCCTGGCCGGCTACGGTCCACAGGGTGGCAAAGAGTCAGACATGACCCAAGTAACTTAGCACGTACACACACTCTGTTAGTGTGCAGTAATCACATAATCACACGAATGAATGTATAACTTGGTAGAAGTTAAGAGAGAAAGGGCGATGGAGACCAGGGGTGGGGAAATGGGGAAGATTTCCTTGAAGGAGAAACAGTTGAGCTAAGATGAGAAGGTGAGTAGGAGAAAGGGTGGTTGATCATTCCATAACCCGCAAGGTGACGGGTGACATGGCCCGTTCACAGGAAGGACCAGGGTGATTAGGAAGGGCTGTGCTTGAATCCTGGCTCTGTCATTTCCAGTTTGTGACCATATGTCTTTTCCACCCCCTGAATCTCAGCTTCCTTATCTGCAAAATGGGTCTAGTGATACCGCTCTACTTCATGGGAATGTTTCTGATGCTCAATGGGCGGTGTGAGCACAGTGCTTGAAATGGCACCCCACTCCAGTACTCTTGCCTGGAAAATCCCATGGATGGAGGAGCCTGGTAGGCTGCCGTCTAAGGGGTCGCAAAGAGTCGGACACGGCTGAGCGACTTCACTTCCACTTTGTCACCTAGCTGTCAAGTCCCAGCTTTGCTGTCTTTCATTCCAGTTTTCTAAATTTCCTTTATGATAAATTCCGGGGTGCTTTTTAAACCTACAGCTTCCCTAGCTCATTTCCCGGCCCTTCGTTAGAGATTGGGCATGAGCTATTGTTGATGAACTTGTATATAAGTTAGTGAACTTGTATATAAGTTGGTGAACTTGTATATAAGTTGGTGAACTTTATATAAAAGTTGGTGAATTCGTATATAAGACTCCCGAGTGATGCTTATCATCGGGGAAGTGAGGGAAACATTGACCCTGTGTGCTCAGCTGGAAGCAGCTGTCTCTTTCTCCTTTGATCTAGATGAGAACTCCTTGTATTCTTGTTAATCCTTTCCTACTTTGGATTATTATTATTTTTGTAAGGTACATGTCTTTATCTCTACTAATGATAGCCAACACTTCTAGAGTGCTCATTAGGTGCCAGACAGGATGTGAAGTACTTTACATACATTATCTTACCTAATCCCTTATCCACCCTTTCATCAGCTGCTGCTGATGAAATTAATAGCAGATATTCTATCTTGTGCCTTTAAAATGCACCACACCTGAAGCTAGGCACTTCTTACGCATTATCTCATCTTTTCCACACAGCAGCCCTCTGGGACAGGAATTAGGATCCCTAATTTAAAGGAGAGGCAGTTAGGCTCAGAGAGGTAAAGCGGCTTTTCCGAGGATGCTCAGCCTGGGGGAGGGCGATGGTGATGAGAAGGAGTGAAGGAGCTGATCACAGGCAGATGGGAAGAGCAGAATAAAGCTCCTGGTGTCTTCAGGGAGAATGCAACTTCTGCAAGCTGACGCCACTTGTGATAACTTCATAGACGATCTGTACCCAGAGGCAGTAACCAAACAGAGACAACTTACTGCCTGTGCGTGCGTCACTGGAGGTGCAGACAGCTGTGGCACCCATCTGGGCACCTGGGGAGGGGAATGGGAGAAGGGAGAGAAGTGTCTACGCACTGTTCATTACTGTCTAGTTTAGGGGAGAAAGATAAGAATGGCCTGTCTTGCAGGGCATGGGTCAGAACTGACCCCCATTAAAAGTTGCTGATGCCTTTAGGGACCTGAATATGTTTGGAAAATCTTCATATGATCGTAATGGTTTCTTGCTAACAAAGCATTTATTAATCAAATATTTACCGAACACATAAAGAGAGGAATTTGGTGCCGATTCTACCCTCAAGGAACAAGAGAGAAGAACTAACCGTCACTCCTTTTGCAGTTAAAGAGAATAAAAGAGGGCTTCCCTGGTGGCTCAGTGGGTGAAGAATCCTCCTGCCAATGCAGGAGACACAGAGTCAATCCCTGATCCAGGAAGATCCCACATGCTGCAGAGCAACGAAGCCTGGGCACCACCACTGTCCAACCTCTGCTACTGGAGCCCGATGCCCTAGAGACCGTGCTCCGCAGAAAGGGAAACCACTTCGATGAGAAGCCTGTACACCACACCTAGAAAGTGGTCCTGTTTGCCACGACTAGAAAAGAGCCCACACAGCAAAGAAGACCCAGCACAGCCAAAAATAAAAAAATAAATAAATCAAGTAATCAATTTTTTTTTTCAAAGAGAGTAAGAGAAAAAGCAAACAACCCTTCTCCCCCCAAATATGTTTTAGTTCTGTGTATATATGGGATGGCCGCTGTCTGCTCCGAACCCTGTGACACGTACTAAGAACTTGACTGTTCCTTCCACACTCTGCTTTCTCTGCCTTGGGTCCCTCAGTTCCGGCTGGAGCCTTTGCTGGCCCCTGACTGCCAGGGACCAGCCTTCCTTTGGAGGGAAGCAGAATTGCTGCAGGATGACTCCATACTGCGAAGAAATGCAGTCTAAAGCTGTCAACGTATGCAGAGTGTAGAATTTAGGAGCCTTGTCAGTCCTGTATGAGCGACAAGAGTAATTGATCAGCAGCGACCTTCTCTTTAAAAACACTTCACATCCTGAAAGATACAATCATTTACACACGAGCCGGCACTCTGGAGTTTCTGAGCACTTGGTGCCCGTTATTCCACTGAGCCATCCAGAAGTCTAGGGAGATGGATTAGGAGAGAGCCTCCAAGAGGCTGGGTACCTTCCCGGGCGCCTCCTGGAGTCTGAGAATCCATTGCTTCATTCGCCAGCCAGCCTGCTGCTCTAATTAAATCACCCTTCAGATTTCTGTTTGCTTGACTGAAAACCCTCATTTCTCATAGGAATATTTTCCCCTGCCTTCAATCATCTCTGATGTGGGGTAGAAATGCAGCTATATTAAAGAATGATTCCATCAAATTCTGGAGCAGAAGCCTAGCAAGAGATGAAGTGTTTCTGGTTGAGAGCTCTGCGTTCTTCCGAGTTAGTGCCAAGTCCAAGTGGCTTCTTGTATCACCCTCGAGGAGAAGAAATCTCCAGAATCCTCTGAGAGGACCAAGCTCCAGACTCTTCCGATAATTAGAGTCACCAGGTAGAACCACTGACTTCTCAGCAAGCAGCTCACGTTCCAGTGAAACAGATGGTGGGTATGTTTGGAAATAGATCTTTCCAGGATTTTCCCTGCAACCAGATCCTAAGAGCCAAGCAGACAGCTGAGTCATTATTTCATCAACTTGGCCTGCGTACCCTGCCAATCTGGGGAACTCAGGATTAGGATCCAAGTCGTGTTTGATAGACCAGAGGGTCAGGAAACGTCTGGAAGATACAGGGCATCAAAAATGATGAGGTTAGCTGTGTCAGGACACCTCAGAGCTGGGATGGTGAGAAGGCAAGTGAGAGCATTCTGCTGCTCTCCAGGGGTTTCTTTCACCTTTTGTTCTGTGCCGTTCGCCTGACAGACGGAGAGAAACGGCAGGGTCTGTGCCAGAATCAGCTCATGAGGCTGCCGCGGAGACCCAGGGAGCTACCCTGCCATGTCTCATCCCCAGTGTTTCATTTATCCATTGTGGTTCTGCTTCTTCACAAACAGACACTGCCTGGCTTTCTCCCTGACCCACTGTGTCTCACTGAATAGGTTCTTCCGTGGGGTCCCAGCATTTCTAATACCTGGACAGGATCAGTTCTTAGCAACAGATTTTATCCAGAAACATCAAAGGAGTGAAAGCTTTTACAAATATTTGATGTAATCTCCGACTTCGGTAGGCAGGGTGTCCATGTCTCAGAATCACCAGGACAAAGTTTACATCTGGGGTCCTGGTGTGGTTATTGCTAGCATCCCCTTTCATTCTTTCCCGTCAGGATCATAAATTCCGGATTACTGTTCTGATAGGGATGGTATCATTGACTCAATGGACATGGGTTTGAGCATGGTGAAGAACAGGTAAGCCTGGTGTGCTGCAGTCTGTGGGGTCGCAAAGAGCTGGACACAACTGGGTGACTGAGCAACAAGCATTGATAGGGAAATGTGGGTGCAGAGAAGGGTAAACGTCCTGCTCAAGCTCCAGGGTGGGTTAGTGCTGGACTCAGGGGTGACCAGCTCTCTCTCTCAGATCAAGACCGGCCCCTGCACCCTTCTTTAGGTGTCATTGATTTACGCCTTGCCTCATTCCAGAGAGGATCTGAGGCAGGCACTCCCCCACAAAGTTTAATACCTTGTCGTTACCATTTACCACCTTCGAATCATAGAAGTTTAGAGCTTCCCCTCATAAAACCAACTTGGAAATGTGGTCTGCTTGTATATCAGGAACATACATTAATTCTAACCTCTCTGGGGATTTAAAAGTTTTTCCGGAGAAGTCATTCTTTATTCTGGAGTTTTACAATGACTTCGGTCAGAAGCAATAATGCCCTTAGCAGGATTCTAGCTGTTGGAAGGTGATTCAGAGACATCTGGAACAGTAGTTAGGGGCACAAGACAGGGAACTGGAATTTTTTCAGATAAATCCTAGCCTTACCATGTATTAGGTGTGTTTCCTGGAGCAAGTTTCATTGCCTCTCAGGGCCTTGACTTTGCTGTCTGCACAATGGGGTGTCTGATAACGGTCAGGTTCTAGGAGTTAAACATTTTATGAGCATTACCTCTTTTTTTAATATTCGTTTATTTACCTGGCTGCACAAGGGCTTGGTTGCCACGTGCAGGATCTTTGTTGAGGCATGTGAGATCTAGTTCTCTGAACAGGGGTCGAACCGGGGACTCCTGCATTGAGAGCAGGGAATTTTAGCCACTGGCCTACCAGGGAAGTTCCAGCATTATCTCTTTTAATTCTTCAGTTCAGTTCAGTTCAGTCGCTCAGTTGTGTCCAACTCTTTGCGATCCCATGAATTGCAGCACGCCAGGCCTCCCTGTCCATCACCAACTCCCAGAGTTCACTCAGGCTCACGTCCATCAGTGAGTCAGTGATGCCATCCAGCCATCTCATCCTCTGTCGTCCCCTTCTCCTCCTGCCCCCAATCCCTCCCAGCATCAGAGTCTTTTCCAATGAGTCAACTCTTCACATGAGGTGGCCAAAGTACTGGAGCTTCAGCTTTAGCATCATTCCTTCCAAAGAAATCCCAGGGCTGATCTCCTTCAGAATGGACTGGTTGGATGTCCTTGCAGTCCAAGGGACCCTCAAGAGTCTTCTCCAACACCACAGTTCAAAAGCATCACTTCTTCGGCACTCAGCCTTCTTCACAGTCCAACTCTCACATCCATACATGACCACAGGAAAAACCATAGCCTCGACTAGACAGACCTTGGTCGGCAAAGTAATCCTTACAACAACCCAATGTGATAGACACCATTAGGATGCCAAATTTATAGACAAGCAAACTAAGGTTCAGACTGGCTAAGTAACTTGCTGAAAGTCACACGGCAAGAAGGTGGCAGAGCTGGGATTAAATCCAGGTAGTGGTCCCTAGGCCCACTGATGTTGACTCTCACCCCCAGAGTTGTCCTGAACTGGCGGCTCTGAGATGACACCAGCAACAGTCACGGCGGTGAGTACTGAGCACTCACGATGCACCAGGAATTATGCTACTCACTCAGCCTACGTTAACCTCACACTGCATCTACGAGACATCCACCTTCTAGTGTGTGCTGGCTACTAGATACAGAGAAATTCACTTTATCTTGCCTGCCTTTTCCGTTTATAGAGGGAGAAACTGAAGCCCAAGGTGGGCAAGTGATTTAATTTCCCAAAATCATACGGTAAGGAATCAAAGCTGGGATTAGAAGCCAATTCTTGGCTCCAGCTAGGGTGCCAGCTGAGAGCTGGCCTCAGCAGGAGATGGGGGGTAGAGGGGGCCCAGGAAGTGGCATGGCTTCCGCTTCCAGCCTTGGTTGGGGCCCATCACCCCCTCCAGATCCTCCCCCTGCCCCCTTGTGCCTCCTTGCGCCCTCCCTTTCTGATCACTCAGGCCCCTTTGAGCTTCCCGAGCCGACCACACACCTCCGGACTGCCAGCCTCACTGCACGACGGGGTCTCAGCCTGAAACGCTGCTCTTGGTTTTGCTCCCATGGGGAACGCTTGTTCTTTCTGCCAGGATCAGCCTGACCACAAGCCCCGTTCTGGCTCACTGCTCTGCGTCTCACTGCAGGCAGAGTGCACACCGCCTTTGTGCCGCTCTGCAGTACTAGCATCGCGCTTAGAGCAAAGCGGTCAGGCTGGGCGTGAGTCGGTTCTCTCCCACCGGAGGAGTCATTTAAGCGCTCTGTGGCTCAGCTTCCTCATCCATGGAAAGGAGCTCTGGCAACTTTCAGCCTGCGGCCTGGCCCTCTAGGAGGCTAGCCCGGCTTGTAGTGATCACATGGTCTCTGAGGCAAAGAAAGAGCAAGCTTCAAGGTGCAGATGATGTCTGTGCTTGGTCACTTCAGTTGTGTCCGACGCTCTGTGACCCCATGGACCGTGGCCAGCCAGGCTCCTCTGTCCATGGGATTCTCCAGGCAAGAATGTTGGAGTGGGCTGCCATTTCCTTCTCCAGGCAGATGATGTCTAAAGCTCTGTTATATCATGTTTGCTGTGGTCCTCTGGCCAAAGAACGTCTTATAGTCGAACTCTGTGTCTGTGTGGCAGCAGACTATCAGTGTTGTGGATACAGGGAGGGGAAGAATCGGGTCCATTTCTGCAGCTGTACTAGTGATATCTTCCCCAGTGGCTCAGATGGTAAAGAATCTGCCTGCAAGGCAGGAGACCCATGTTCGATCCCTGGGTCAGGAAGATCCCCTGGAGAAGAAAATGGCAACCCACTCCAGTATTCTTGCCTGGAGAATTCCATGGACAGAGGAGTCTGGTGGGCTACGGAGTCCAAAGAGTCACAAAGAGCCCAAAGAGTCAGACATGACTGAGTGACTAACACTTTCACTTTTCACTGATGACGTCATCAGAGAAATTTCCTAGAATCTGTCTCTTCTATTGCCATCACCCCTCCACTGAGGTCCAAGACACCACCTTCTCTTGTCTAGCCCCCACTTTCCAACCCTGCTATGATCCAGCCAGTCCCTTACTCCATGGCTAGAGTAACTTTTACAAACCACAATGCTCACTTGTCACTCTCCTTCTTAAAACCCTTTGGGTAATCCCTTCTCATTCCGAGGATAAAAACCAAGAACCATACCACAGCCGCAACGCCTCCCGGTGACCTTACCCTGCCTGCATCACCAGGCGCCTCCCTGCTTCCCAGTCACTCTGGACATCCAGGGACCCTGGCGTCCTGCCAGCTCTTGGAACACTGATGCTCCCTCTGGCCCACGGGCTTTGCCTGTGCTTTCCTTTATCCTGGAGGACTGTGCCCCTCCTCAGCTGGCTGAGCCCTAGCCATCACTCTTCAGGTACCAAGGCTAATGCCCCCACTTGGGGAGTCTCCCTGACTCCAACCCTATCAAGTTCCAGCTGCAGGCTTTCCTAGTGCCGTGCGCGTTCCCCTGGAACAGATGCTCTAGGTTATAATTATGAGTGCGGTGGCTTGTTTGGTCGTGTCTGTCTCCTCCATAGACTTTAGGCTCCAGGAGGGACATAGCGGCTGCTTTGCTTCTTCTGACATCCCTGGCGCCCAGCCCGGGACACGGCACACAGTAGGTGCTCACTTAATGGCCGTTTAGCGATGAGCAGTTAGGCACCCCATGCCTCACCTCTCTCATCTCCTCTTGCCTCTCCTCTGTGCTCGTGTGGAATTTGTCAGCAAGAGAGCCGAGAATTTGTCCTGAATTTTAAATAACATTTGATTCCAAAATGGGGAGATTTAGCAGACAAAGCTCTTTCCTTCGTCTTTTTTTTTTTTTTTCTCTTTTTTCAAACTAAGGCTGAGATACTGCTCACCCTCTGGAGACACTCCCACCCCCTTCTCTCCCCACCAAATGGGCGCTGTGAACGGCACTCTCGGAAATCTCGTGAAAAGGGCAGGGTATTGGAATTTGAGACAAAGGGAAGAAAAATGAGCTGGCTTGAAAAGTCTGCCGGCATCGTAATGAGCAAGATTATTCTGGGAAATGCAGGAGTCTGCTGTAAAGGCCCTGGTAAGAGGCAGTTTATAACCAGCCTCGGGTCAGACACACAGCCCACCACACACACACACACACACACACACAAACACACACACACACACACACACACACACACACACACACACACGGCCATGCAGTCAGCCTGTGGTCAGTTGCCTCACTCCGAGGTGGGCCTCATTTGATGGGAGAAGGTGCTAGAGGACCAGGCCTTGAGCAGAATTTGCCTGGAATCATCTGGTGCCACCAAACTCAAGAATTGGGCTCTAGTTTTTCTGGAGCCCAAACACTTCCAGTTTCTGGATGTACATTGTGGGACTGGCTCCACTGGTAGCTCAGACGGTAAAGAATGTGTCTGGCAAAACAGGACCCCAGGTTCGATCCCTGGGTCGGGAAGATTCCCTGGAGAAGGGAATGGCAACTCACTCCAGTATTCTTGCCTGGGGAATCCAAGGGACAGAGAAACCTGATGGGCTACTGTTCGTGGGATGGCAGAGTTAGACGCAGCGGAGCGCCGGTCACTTTCACAGTGTGGGACATAGCGGGGACGAGCTCCGTGGGAGCTGTGCCGCTGGACTCCTCCGGGGACTGTGATCTGAATCTCAGCTCTGTTGTCCGCGTGCGGTGTGGTGCGCATTTCTTTCTTTCTTTGGTTGTGCCAGGTCTTAGCTGCGCACGTGCAATCTAGTTCTCTGACCTGGGCCCCTGTGCTGGGAACATGGAGTCTTAGCCACTGAACCAACCACCAGAGACTCCCCGTGTTGCGTGCTCTTGGGCATGCCTTTCTTCTTGCCTTAATTGCTTCACCATTAATAATTTGTATTTTTAATCTTCATATGCATTGAATACTTAACTGTATGTCAGTGTTATGGACTGAATATTTGGGTCCCACCAAAATTCTTATGCTGAGGCTCTGACCCCCTGAGTGACTGTTTTGGGAGGCGGGGCCTCTCAGGAAGTAATTAAAGTTAAGTGAGCTCATAAGAGGGCTTCCCTGGCAGCTCAGCTGGTAAAGAATCTGCCTTCAGTGTGGAAGACACCAGTTTGATTCCTGGGTTGGGAAGATCCCCTGGAGAAGGGACAGGCTACCCTCTCCAGTATTCTTGGGATTCCCTGGTGGCTTAGATGGTAAAGAATCCGCCTGCAATGCGGGAGACCTGAGTTCAACCCCTGGGTTGGGAAGATTCCCCTGGAGGAGGGCATGACCTCCCACTCCAGTATTCTTACCTGAGAGAATCCCCATGGACAGAGGAGTTGGGCAGGCTGCAGTCCGTGGGGTCGCAAAGAGTCGGATATGACTGAGCAACTAAGCACGCAGGGCATAAAAGAAAGGGGTCCTGATCCAACAGGATTGGTGTCTTTATTAGAAGAGACAGCAGAGTGCACTCTCTTCCCGCCACGTGAGGACAGAAGGGAGAAGGTGGCTATCCGTAAGTTGGGAAGGGAGCCCTCACCAGGGCCTGATCCTGCCGGCACCCTGATCTCAGACCCCCAGCTTCCAGAACTGTGAGAAATGAATTTCTGTGGCTCAAACACTCCAGTCTGTGGTATCATGCTTTAGCAGCCTTAGCAGACTGAGGGTCAGGCACTTGGAACTTGCTTCATCTTCAGGACAACATTAAGGGTAAGCATTCTTTCCATTAATAAACATAAACAGTGAAGCTCAGAGAGGTTGAAATAGTTGTCCTGGGTCTCACAGCAAGTAAGTGGGAGTGTCAAGATTCAGACTCAAGATTGTTTGCCTTTAAAGCCATGCACTGGTTGGGAGGCTTTGGTCCCTTTGTCGTGAGTTCTGATTCATCCTCAAGGCTCACCTCCTATCCAGATCTAAGTGGAGCAAGGACCTTCAGACTCATGCCTGGTTCTCATTTAGACCCTGGATGGTTGCCTAGATGATTCCCATAGTCTGAAAATCCTGCTATCTGTGGATATTGGTCTTTTCCCTGAAAACAGAGGCTCAGGGGAGTGAAGTGAGTTCCTTCAAGGTTTCACAGGACAGCCAGATTCAAACCTGTGTTGATCTCATCCTAACACAGATCTCATCTGTGTGTATAATCCACAAACTATGCTGTAGAATTATGTGAGAGTTGAGATAGAGGAGGGCCAAGGTCCTCTGGGTGACATATATGAGATGGTGAGCACAATGGACTTAAGAGTCTAGACCAAAGTGGGCTCTTCAAAAGATACAGCATCCTCCAGACTCTAGGGTGAGTACTCTAGGTATTCACCCCAGGAGAAAAATTATGGAGATATCAAAAAGCTCTGTAATTAAGATAAATCATATTCAATTCAATATTTTTTTGAAAAAGTTAATGCAAAAAGTTGGTTCAGAGTTAATGCAAAAATTATCCAGATTGTTGAAGATGGAATCAGACCTTGCACTTATAAAACTCACCTCCCTGCTCCCCCCAACTCTGCCCTGTACGGGAGGAAGCCATTTTTTTTTGGAGGAAGCCTCTTACTCTGAGGCCTGGCTGCTGATCGTGGACACCTATGGTCTGTGGTTGGAGGGGGTTCCTTGTAGCTGCGAGCAGAGCACCAGCCGCCTGGCTTCAGAGAACTACGCTATGGCTGGGCATTGCACGGGCCATCCTTAGAGGGCGATGGTGAGGAATAGGAGAACATGGAGCTTGGTGACCAAGTCTCACTCAACTTACGCATTTCTCCTTTAGGAAGAGTGGCTGGATAGGCAAAGATGTCCAATCTATGGACCTTTGGAATACTACATAAGTGCCATATGCCTTTGGGGGGAGTGGTACCCCAGTGGTTTTTAAGCTCCCAGGGATTTCATTTCACCCAAGAGTGTTGTAAAAAAAACATTTTTGTTGCCTAGAAATAAAATTTGTTGTCTAGAAATAAAAATACCCACACATGAACACATACAAAATTTGCATGAAAGTTCCAGAAATTCAAGCATACCTAGGACCCCATTCATGGAATTTCAATTACCACCATTTTGGGAGATTGGTGACATAGAAAGCCCATTGCATTTGGACAAAAAAATCAGAATTCACCAGTTATTATCCAAGCAGGCCTCTCTAGTCCCTGAGCCTGTCTCCTCGGCCAGTAAATGCAGGTGTTAGAGATACACCTACCTGGTAAAATATGGTGAGGTTCAAACAAGTTAATGAAGGTGAAAGTGCCTTGTGAGCTGTAAAGTGTTTTCTTCCCAGTGGGCTGTCAGTTGGAATGTCCCTGTTATCTCTGCTGGTTTTTGAAAACTTGGCTGGCTTAGAGAATCTACTGCCCAGGAAGGCAGGGGGTGGCTGCTTCTCTGATGGGTGGGGAAGTTGGGCCTGGCTGGCTCAGAGCAGGGCTTGGCCCCCCTTCTCCTGCCCCTGTCCCTCTTCACCAAGCACCCAGGGCCCCTTGGCGAGCTCCTCCACGGAAACGTGCACCTCTCTCTCCGCAGATTAGTCACAGTAGCAGATAAAGAGGGCTGAGGACTGAGTGAGGCCACGAGTGAGCTCCCATTAGCGTGGGCTGCGAGTCTCTGGTGGAAGGGGTTGGTAGATAGTTCGGACTTATCTCTCTCCTCAGCATTTAGCTGACTTCCATAATGAGCTCCATTGAACTGTGAGGCCCCAGAGGGGTCCCCAGGCCTCCGAAATGCACTGCGTTCTGTAAATCTGATTTCTGCAGAGGTGAACACGTGGGTGAGCAAGGGGAAGGAACACATCGATGCCAGGCGGTAGCTTCTGGGGACACTGAGCCTCGGCTGTCTCTGGGGGGATAGTGTGGCTCTGCCAGCACCCCTCCCAGACACAGGGCTCCCTGAGGGGTCTGTAGGCACAGAGCAGCCAGATGTGGGTCACAGGGTCTGGCTAGAAGAGACTCTGTCAACTTCTCTGTTTATTTTCAAGGGCAAATGACTTAAAGGAGACAACGTGTCCCAATTCCTCCTGTATCAATAATTCAGGTTATGGTTGGCTTAACTGCAGTAGGAAGGGCCAGCTTACAAACTAAAGGCAAAGACCATGTATCACAGGCATTACCGGCCCTCCCTTCCTTTCTTCCTTCTTTCCTATCTTCTTCCCTCCCTCCCTCCCTTCCTTCTTTCTGCCTTTCAGTCATTTAACAAATATCCATTTAGGGCCTTCAGTGTGCCAGAAACTGATATGGACTACGGATAATAGATCTGGACCCTGTTCCAATGGAATTTACAGTTCGATGGGAGAGATGGAAATTAATCAAATCATTAAATAAATAAAAGTAAGATTGCCACTTTGAGAAGAGCTGTAGAGGAGAAACACTTGATAAAATGAGAGCCTCTGATAGGAAAAGATGGCATAATTAAGGAACACTTCCCTGAAGAAGAAGAAATGCTTGAGTTTTGAGCTCTGAGGGAGATATTGAAATGGAGAGGGAAGAGGCTTCCTGGAGGAGGGGACAGCTTGAGAAAAGACCCTGTGGCTGGAGAGAGGATGGTTAGTGTATTAGTCAGATAAGGGTAGTGTTTGCTGCAGCAACAAAGAGCCGCAAACAGTTGAAGCTGAAAGTAATGAAGATTTATTTCTAACTTGCACTACATGTTCATCGCTAGTGAGCATAAGAGTTCTGTTTCAAAACATTCCCAGGCTGACGATCTGACTTTATTGGGAACTTTGCAAGTTGCTGTAAAGGAGGAGGACCAGGAATGCTTGGTGAGATGTGCTGAAGACTCTACAGCTGGTGTGATGGGAAGAGAGCAGGTCATTGAGACAGAATTGCAAGGATAAAGGGAAACTGTGATGAAAGCTGATGCTGGAGAGGCAGACAGAGGTGGGGTCCTGCAAATCTCCTAGGCATTGTCAGCATTTGGGTTATTGTAATTGAGAGAGCTATGGGCAGCTGTTGAAATTTTTTGAGCACAGAGGTCGTAAGAAGAGGAAGCTACCAGCATTCTCATTTTACAGACGATGGTGTTGCTATGGATAGTAACCAATTACTGACACCTCCTATGCACCAGAGGATGAGACGGTTGGATGGCATCACCGACTTGATGGACATGAGTTTGAGCAAGCTCTGGGAGTTGTTGATGGACGGGGAAGCCTGGTGTGCTGCAGTCCATGGGGTGGCGGAAAGTCGCACATGACTGAGAGACTGAACTGACTGAACTGCGCCTGACGCTCATTCCTTTCTCCCCAGCAACTGATATGTTTACTGTTCTTATCTCTGTTTACCGAGGAGGAGATGGAGACCTAAAGAAGGAAAACAAGTTACTGAACGTCATAGCTGCTATGTGGTCTATGCGCCTCCCAGCCCATCGTCTCGTCTGAGAGAGAGTCAGGCATCACTGAGGCTTCTGAGGCTGTAGGTTATTAGAGGGAGAGCAGCCCTTCAGGCAGAGTGTGGTTAATAGTGGGCGAGGGGGAAGGAGGCAGGGAGGTGGCACTCGGGGCAGCCCTGTGCCCTGCCTGTCTTGATCTCAGCTGCATCACCAGTCTGAGCAGAGTGGATGGTCCTGGAAGGATACTTTATATGTATGCAAGGGAAGGATGGAAGGATGCAGGGAGAGAAGAAAGAAAGATGGATGTTTGGATGGATGCATAATGTTAGGCAGCATCAAGAAAGATAATGAGCAGATGGCAGCTTCCCAATCTCAGGATTAGGCTTCATGGACAGCATCTCAGCTCTGCAGATGGGAGGCAGGAACTGAGAAGAACAAGAGTTGGTTTGCATGTTAGGGGCAAGGGAAACCAGTCTGAACAGGCCTACGATTTGGAGAGTCTTGTGTGTGTGAGGTATTCCAAAACATTATCTTGTTTAATCTGTGTGTTTGAGGCCCAGTAAAAAAAGACCTGCATTCACTAGAAAGACTAGATTTTGTGTCCCCGAGAGTCACAGAATGATCAAATTTTTGCACCATTAGAAAGCCAAACAGGAGAGAGGAAACTCCCCTCTGCTCTCTGAGGTTGGGTCGGTGCGGGCTTAATGCAAATGAATCAACAAACAAAGCGTTCATCAAAGTGGTGCTGCCGACATTGTTGGGAGCGTTGTATCTCTCACATCTTATTTCAGTCACTATTGATGGGGTTATTGTTCCATAACACCCTTCTGGAACACACGCCTTGACATCCTTCATGATTTCTATCTCTGGCAGCAAAGTAACAACAAAGCGTGTCACTGGCGTGCAGGCTCTTTGTTAGCCAACATGTTACTTCAGGAGAGACGTCCTTCATGCCCCCTGCCCTGGTATGCACTGCTGCTGGGGAAAAAATGCATTCAGATTCCCTGTGCTGTGGGAGAAGGCAAGAAGGCGGAAAGACAAAGGAAGAAGGTCTTGGCATTGTCTTTCCTCGTGAACCACGTCATCCAGCATCCTTCTTAGTCTTGCCAATTCTCCCCACAGGCACTCAGCTTGGGTCTCACATCTTGCGGTAGCTGGTGGTGCCCCAGCTACCAGTATTTCCCTCCCCACAGTCTCATTTGCCTCTTAAATTCATCCACTCACTCAGACAGACATTTAGTAAGTGCTTTTGAACTGTTGTGTTGGAGAAGACTCTTGAGAGTCCCTTGGACTGTAAGGAGATCCAACCAGCCCATCCTAAAGGAGATCAGTCCTGGGTGTTGATTGGAAGGACTGATATTGAAGCTGAAACTCCAATACTCTGGTCACCTGATGTGAAGAGCCGACTCATTTGAAAAGACCCTGATGCTGGGAAAGATTGAGGGCAGGAGGAGAAGGGGACGACAGAGGATGAGATGGCTGGATGGCATCATGGACTCAATGGACATGAGTTTGGTTGGACTCTGGGAGTTGGTGATGGACAGGGATGCGTGGTGTGCTGCGGTTCATGGGGTTGAGTCGGACACGACTGAGCGACTGAACTGAACTGAAAGTGCCTAGTGTGTATCAAGCCAACTGTGAGGGCTGGGTTCCCCTTCACAAAGTCCTTCCGTATTCTCTATGTTATTTTTTTGCACTGTTCATTTATTTGCTTGTGGCTGTGCTGGGTCTCCATTGCTGCGTGTGGGCTCTCTGTTTACAGTGAGTGGGGGCCATTCTTCCCTGCGGTGTGCAGGCTTCTCCCCGCAGTGCCCTCTCTGGTCGTGGAGCACGGGCTCTAGGCTCACGGGCTTCAGCAGTTGTGGCACACAGGCTTAGTTGCTCTGCGCCATGTGGAACCATCCTGGCCTGGGGATTGAACCTGTGTCCCTCACTGGCAGGTGGATAATTATCTGCTGTACCACCAAGGACGTCCCAGAGTCATCTTTTTTAACACGCTCTCTGTCGTGGCTTTGCTGAGCTCAGGACGAGCAGTGTTGCCTTTCTGCCCACTGGCGCTCAGGGGCCACTGCAGTTCTCTCCCCCAAACCTGCAATTCTGTCTTGCACTTACGCTACTTTCGTCTCTGCGCCTCCCTTGTTGTTCTTACTCCTATATATTTACTTATGCATCCCCTGCTTTGTCCGGCTCGACACTTAGATCCTACCAGGCCTTTGAGACCTGTGGTGATCCTCCACTTTCTTCATAAAACTTTTTCCACCTACCAGGCAGGCTTTCCTTCCTGTGACCCCCAGTGGCAGTGATTTGAGCTTATCACCAGAGATTCAATTACTCTCTCCTGGAGCATTAGTCTGATTTATGAACTAGAGGGACGCACTTTGTGGTGGCAAACTAGACTCTATGCTTTTTTAAAAAATTGCATTCATTCATGGTGTGGTGGAAAGAACTCGGCTTCCAGAGCTTGAGAATGCGGGGAATATTTGACGTTTAAAAATTTACTGGCTGGAAAAAACTGGGTGAGTTATTCAGACATCTCAGAGCCTGGTTTCTTCTTCCGGAAAACCTGAACAGTAATACTCATCTCAAGGCCTGTGGGACTACTCTTGAGTTGGTTAAAAGAATCTGGAACATAGTAGGTGTTTATTTTGAGTCAGCTACCTTGGAATACATCCTTCTTATGAGAGCTTACTATGAGTCAGGGTCTCTGTGGGGCTGGCTTCTAATCTTGCCAGCAGGAAACCTACAGTCCTCTGTGGGCAATGACAGAGGCAAAAAGATGAAATGAGATGTTGAAAAGAAAATGCCTAGCATAGTCCATGCATCTACTGAGGACCTGGTCAGTGGTGTTACGATTTATTGATGTGCATTTATTCACATCACTGAACATAAAGCATGTGTGAGGAAGTACGGCTTGGTGAGGAGTCAGAAATGGCTGCTTTTTAATCATATCAGGGTATTGAGTTGGAGCTGATTTTGGAATGCAAAGCTGGCTAGTGCATATTTGCAGTTCTGCGCTGTTAATGGACAGAAATGGTGAGAGAACAGGTTGCTAAGTAAAAACATGATGCCTCCTAGGAGCAGAGTTTAGATGACAAAGAAGTCAGGGTAAGTGACAAGAATAACGCCCGCAGCACCGTGTGCCCCTAGGCTGGGTTTGTGGAGAGTTTCCTTTACGGACCTTCTTCCAGTCAGGATGGGTTTTCAGACGCAGAGTGTGAGCGTACCTTAGACTGGCCACCAGGGTCCCAGGAGAGGCCACAGAGTTCCCAGGGACCCACAACCACCTGCTGATCACCGGGAGGAAGCTGACACAGTAGAGGAGCCCAGCTGAGCAATCTTCACTTCTGTGAATTTCAATTTCTCATCCATAGAACTGGGGCAAACTCATCCACCCAAATGGTTACAAAACTCAGAGAAAGCCGAGTGAAGCGGTTTTGTAGACTCTGAATGAGATTGTGCATCAGGGATCCCATGGGGTAGGGGAGGAGCTTCCCTGGTGGCCTAGTGCTTAAGAATGTATCTTTCAATGCAAGGGACATGGGTTCAATCCCCGATCTATCTCACGTGCCATGGAGCAACTGAGCCTGTGCACCGCAAAGCCTGAAGCCTGTGTGCCTAGAGCCTGAGCTGTGAAACAAGAGCAGCCCCTGCAATGAGAAGCCCCTGCACCACAATGAAGAGCGGCCACCACCTGCTGCCACCAGAGAAAGCGCGAGTGCAGCTGTGAAGACCCAGAGCAGCCAAAGAGAAACAGACAAACCCACAGCAAAAAAAGGAAAGGGATGGGGAGAACATTTGAAGTCATATACCTGATAAAAGCTTAAGGTTGGGAATATATAAAGAACTCCTAAGACTCAACAACTAAAAGACAAAAAAAAATTCAATAGGCAAAGAACTTGAATAGACATTTATCAAGAATATGTGCAAATGGCCAAGAAGCACACAAAACTTTGCTCAACTTCATTAGTCACAAGGGAAATGCAGATCAAAACCACAATGAGGTATCCCTTCACATCTACTCGGATGGCTACCAAGAAAAAGCAAACAAACAAACAAGATCCCAGAAAATCACAAGTCTCGGCGAGGATGTAGGGAAACTGGAACCTTTATCCATGGCTGGCATTCCCTGCTGGCTCAGGTGGTAAAGAATCTGCCTGCAACGCAGAAGACACATGTTTGATCCCTGAGTCAGGAAGATCCTCTGCAGAAGGGCGGGGCAACCCACTGCAGTATGCTTGCCTGGAGAAGTCCATGGACGGAGGAGCCTGGTGGGCTACAGTTCATGGAGCCGCAAAGAGTCGGACACGACTGAGCGACTAGCACTTAAAATTTGAGTTTATACAAGCTGGTGAGAATGTCAATGGTGACGCCACTGTGGAAAAGAGTTTGGCAGTTCCTGAAGAGACCCACACAGAGAATTATCATATGATCCAGCAACTCCTCTCCTAGGTATATACTCGAGAGAAGTGAAAACACACATTTACGCCAAACCCTGTACACTAACGTACACAGCGGCATTATTCATAATAGCTAAAACAGGGAACAACCCAAACGTCCATCAAAGAGAAATGATCCAAAAGAATAAACAAAACATGGCCCACACATGCACTATTATTGTCATAGATATGGATAAAATCTGATATGTGCTACAACACGTGTGAGCTTTGAAAACAGAACGCTAAGTAAAAGAAGACAGATGCAAAATGATGAATACTGTCTCATTTCACTTCCATGAAATAGCTAATATCTACACAGAGTAAACACTCAATAAATAGCAGTTATTATCATGATCTTCGCTATTATTATGTAAAATAATTTACAACGATTGACCTAGACTAATAACCATTGAAATAGGCAGAACAGATATTAATGATTAGTGAAATGGGAAATTATTGGATTTTAAAAATTAATCAGGATCTGCTATGTTCATGACAGGAGGAGACACTGTAAAGTTAAAAAAAAGAGTGTATCTGCCCGGGGCTAGAGGGAAGAAGAATGAAGAGTGACTTCTTCATGCGTACGGGTTTCTTTTTGGGATGATGAAAAATTTCTGCGACTAGATGCAGGTAGTTGGTCACACGATGTTGCAAATGCACTTAACGCCACTGCACTGCACGCTTTAAAATGGTTAAACGATTAAATTTTCTGTTAAATTTAATTTAAAATATTCAATTTCCTCTTGCCAGTTAACACCAGTAATGGATTGGGCAAGTTCTATGTTCTTAACGTGCTTTATAAAGGCAGAGGAAGCGTGGTTGTCACACAGATAATCCTCACCAAGGTTGTGAGATTTCAGAAGAGGGATGGACCACATCGTGGTCCACAATGTGGTTGAAGGTTAGTGGCTCAAGGACTCTGAATAAGCTGCCGGGACTACCAGCAGGTGAGGGAAGGGACTAGGGCTGGGATCAGCGTCTCTAAACTCAGCTAGGCATCTTGCCTAGAAAGCTAGGAGTTCTGAGAGATGGTCAACTCCACCAGGAAAAATGCACGTGTGTGTATGTGTGTGCATGCCTGTGTGAGTGTGTGTATGTGTCTGCAGAGGGAGGTGATGATGGGCTGCCTGGGTGTAATTGTATATTCTGAAGTTTGTGGAAAGTATACCATGAGCTTTTCTCCCCACCCTCATTTAATATTCTACAAACCCTCACCACATAAACAATATGTCTCTTCTCAATCCTTATTATCATTCCCAGAACCACTTGCAGGCTTTCAGAAACCCATTATTATAATTATAATCAAGAATCTTAGGACAGAGCCATTTGTGCCAAAAATACATTTACACTTGGAATTGTTTGCAGAGAAATGAGAGCGAGATATGCTGGTTTACAGCTCTGAAATCTATTGGCAGGAACTCCTAAGCTATTCAATTTCTTTTCCTCCGTTTAATTTCTTAATTTAAATTTTTGTTGTCAAATTCCTAATATTTGCTTTTGTCTGTCTCTTTTTTTTGTTTACCCCCCTTGGGTCTTAATTTTTCAAGGCCAAAAAACATACTTGTTATCTTTACCCTCTTGTTACAATAAGCAACAACTGCAGTCAAAGGCAAAATGAGGCTGATTTCAAAAGTATCAGCGGGGTCTCCCATCACCCCATCCCCCCACTAAAAATAACTGCCTACACCCCTGATTCTTTTATATTAGAACAAAGGCTTTCATTCCATAATTAGAGATTAATCAATGTAGAATTACTTTAATTTGGGTCCCTTTTTATTTAGGTTGGTTTTTTTTTTCCGTCTGTAGGCATATATAGATGAATCAAACAATCAAACATAGCTCTTATCCTCAAAAAGAACATGGTTCATTATGGGACACAAACTGAATAAATTTTTGTGATAGGAGGCAGAATGTAATGCAAACCAAAGAAAATGGAAAAAAAAAAAAAAGCAAAACAAAAAAGAATCCTGTGCTGTGCAACGAGAGGACAAGATGAGTTTTGAGCTGAGAGCTGATGAAAGAGTGGGCTCCTCTATTATTGTGTTAATGGGTGCTTACTACTTGGCCAGATTTAACATCAAATCTTGGCTTTATATTTTTCAAGAGGGTCACTGCAGGCGAGTTAGATAGCATCTCAGAGGCTCAGTTTTCCCACCTGCAAAATGGATATATAATAATACCTACCTCATAGGTATAAGTGTTCTTGCCTGGAGAATCCCATGGACTGGGGAGCCTGGTGGGCTGCCATCATGGGCTGGCACAGAGGACATGACTGAAGCGACTTAGCAGCAACAGCAGCAGCATAGGTGTAAACATTGAGAGCTCTAGCTATAATTTGCCTAAAGTCTCACCAATTCTGCAGCCTGGGGGAGTCCAAAGGTCTTCTGGGGCCGGTAGGTCAGTTTCTCCTGGAAGCAGATTCTGAGACAGAGGTTAGCATGGGGGGTGTTCAGTTCAGTTCAGTCGCTCAGTTGTGTCCGACTCTTTGCGACCCCATCACCAGGGGAGGAAGCAGCGTTGGGCAGAGAGAGAGGCTGAGCTGTGGAGCAGCCCCAACTGACACACAGCAATCTCTTCAGCTCTTGGAGTTGTCCCACCTGGACCTAGTTTGGCTTTTATACCCCTGCCTCTGTCAGTCCCTGGATGTGACCTGTCCAGGCAGGACTTGGTTGTGGACCAGTGGCCTCCCCTGCTGGGGCAGTCCTTGCAGGCCCGGGCTTGTCCCAGCAAGTCGTTCCCTGAAGGCCTCTCGGGGCCAGGGTACGTCAGTGCCATCTCCAGCCATCACACTTGGGACCAGCAGACTTCCTTCCATCATGTGACACTCACTGTTTAGTCTTCCATTCAAAAGTACACTTAACTTTCCTAGGACCTTGCTGACTCCCGGGCTCCTGGTCTCATGCCAGGTCTGCCGTTTCACAGGATTTCCTGAGACGTACACACACAGAACGCACACTGCAAGGTCACTAGGTTTTACCGACGGCCTGGAGTCCAGGGCGTGGGGCCCAGTTCAGGACGTGAGCCTCTGCCACCTGCCAGTGCCTCCCCCTCCGCCGCCTTCCCGTCCTCTCTCTGCCTGATGCGCAGCAGGGCGGCAGGCAACTTCTGTTCCTGGGGTGGGCCCTGCACCTGGAGATTTATCCCGAATACAAGGCCAGCACTTCTGCACAATCTGGGAGAGTAACCTCTCTGCTACCCAAGTAGAGCTTCAGCACACAGTACACATCAGTTATTGTGATTTATTGCTATGAGTCTCTGTTTAACAGGGTCAGACTCACCCAGAGAGGGGCCAGCTCAGCTCCTTGTCCTGTAACTTTTCATCATCTTGCTTTCTCCCTTCTCCTGACCTCCTGGTAGTCCTCTGTGAATCCATGGTCCCTCGAGTCTGTAAATTGAAGCCAACATAGCTTGATTTGGGGCTTCCCTGGAGGCTCAGTGGTAAGAATCCTCCAGCAATGCAGAAGACAGGAGACACAGGTTCGACTCCTGGGTCGGGAAGATCCCCTGGAGGAGGGCATGGCTACTCGCTCCAGTGTTCTTGTCTGGAGAATGCCATGGACAGAGGAGCCTGGCAGGCTTCAGTTCATGGGGTCTCAAGAGTCAGATACGACTGGAGCGACTCAGCACGCACACACACAGCTTGACTTAGTGAGAGGTGCACCGGCGTTAGACCCAGAGTACCTGGGGCGGACTCCCTAGGCCCCTACTGTGTGCTTTGTTTGATCTCAGTAGCTTCTGCTTGTTGTTCACTTTGAAAGGGGGATGTTGTTCTGAAGACAAAGTCATCAAAGTGATCCATTCATTCACCGATTCACTCATTCACCCCCTCTTCATTCAACTATTATCAAACACCTGTGGGTGCCAGCACTGAGAATACAGCTGGACAGGCCTATTTGCGTCCCTCTGGAGTGTTCATGCCGTGGTGGCAGAAAGACAAGAAGCAGTAACTAATTAGTGACCACAGGTAGCAAATAATTCTATAAAAAAAGAGTGAACAGGACGCAACAGGGAAAGACGTACAAGCCAACCAGTGTAGGTGGTAAGGTCAGAAAAGGGCTGTTTAAGGGGATGATTGTGCTTCTAGGGGATGACATGTCCAGAGACCCCATGGCAGAAGTCCGCTTCAAAGGTTCCTCCTTCCCCTGAGCAGCTAAATCGCTTGGCACCTTAATGACAGTGCTCGGCACCTTTCACTGTAAAATCACACGGTCCACCTAGTCATTGACCACAGACAGTCCTCCTCACTCCTCCAAGATTAGAAATCCTATTAAAAGCAGCACGGGACAGTGTGGAAAAACATCGCTTCCTAACCAAATAGATGTGACTCGCAATCGTATCAATCACATCCCAGCCACATGAGGGATTACAGAAATGGGGCATCGGCATAAACTGGAGATTAATAACACCTATACAGTGAATGGTGCTTTTTGAGGGTGAGATCACTTGAATCTACGGACAAGCACACAGTAGGTACCCAACATGTGGGCTGACTCTGTGACTTTTAAGCTTGGCTGGTGTTCCAGGTCACCCCAGCCTACGCCCACCTCACAGGCTGAGAATGACGCGAGGCTTGGGATGGTGACGCAGTGGTGCTTAGTAGGTGCTCAGTAGATGCCACCAGGCGATCTGATAGGAGAGGGTGGCAGGGCCCCAGGCAGGCTATTGCAGCAGTTGCTGGGAAGTCTGGGGTGGAAGAGACTTTGTGGGAAAACACAAATGCAAGCAGTTTTTGGATTTTATTAGTCTGTCACCCACGTCTTCCCTCTTGAAACACTCCGCAATCAAAAGAGTTTGGAGTGGACTATTTTCAGCCCTCAGCCTTCACCCTGAGCTGCGCTAAGAGGAAAAGCTGATTAGGGAAGCTGCGCGGCGTGCACATAAGTCAGAATCACCAATATCCATCCTCTGCAGGATTAGACCGTTAATTTTTCCCCCAGAAACATTACAATCATGTTTTCAATACCCTAGTGTCACTCTTCGTAGGATTCATTATGGCAAAGACCCTGAAATCTATGACTCCTTTTAGCCAACTTAAAACTTCTTTCGAGACCTGGATCAAAACTTCTTGGCTAAGACGCCTGCTCTGACTAACCCCTGCCTTCCTGGAAAGTTCTCCTCACTTTTCTGCCGCCCAGAACTTCCAACTTGTACTTACAGCTTATGCCATGATGATTGTGCGTGAGACTAAATGTTTCCTCTTGGGTTTTCTCTGTAAGTGAAAGAACCCTGGGTTTGGAATGAGACTGCCTGTCTGTTTCATCTCACTGACGCTTCATTTCTTCATCAGAAAAAAAAATCACGTGTAAAACAGGACCTGTTTTTTAGGGTTGTTGTGTTGATTACACGTAAGGGTGGATGTCAGTCTCCTCAGGGAACCGGTGAGCACTCCGTAAGTTGGCCAATATACTTTTTTTTTTCATGTGGATATATGTTGGATATGATTGGTCTTCCTAAATGACATTGTTGGATTTGTGAGATCCGGGACCAAATGTTCTGTCACTGGCTTTCTGTGTGATATTGTGGAAGTTTCCTCATTGTACAACTATAATTTTGAATTTGATAGTTTTCTAATTTTAATGTCCACTAAAGTGCGCTAGAGGGATTGGTGAAAAACATGCATGTTCCTAGGCATCCAGGCAGAGATTCTGGTTCAATAGCACTGAGATGCAGCCCAGGAATACGCATTTTTTGCATGCTTCTTGGGAGATTCTGACACATGCTGTCTCCAGACACAACTTAAATACCATTTTTAAAATTAATTAACTTATTGGCTTTCCAGGTAGCACAGTGGTAAAGAATCCGCCTGCCACTGTAGGAGACACAAGAGACATAGGTTTGATTCCTGGGTCAGGAAGATCCCCTGGAGAAGGAAATAGCAGCTCACTCCAGTATTTTTGCCTGGAAAATCCCATGGACAGAGGAGCCTGGTGGACTACCATCCATGGAATCGCAAAGAGTTGGACCTGACAGGGCACACACACATTTATTTATTTGATAGTTTTGGCTACACCTCACCGTTCATGGGCTGTTAATTTCCTGACCAGGGACTGAACCCGAGCCCCCTGCATTGGAAGCTCAGAATCTTAACCACTGGACTGCCAGGGAAGTCCTGAGTACCATTTTAATGGGTGATATCTCAGCTCTATCTACCCTTCTCTATATTTGAGGGGAAGTATGACTGGTTCAAGACTGACCCCTGGCAGGCTGGCTGCTTAGAAAAGGAGTTGGCAAAATTCCTTGGAAACCAGAGATAGCTCAGTGCCTAATCAATCAATTCAGGTAAACCACAGGAGACTCCCAATCATGAGAGAGGCTGGCACTTCCTCAGCCATAAATGCACAATTGACTAGTATGTCTCAGCCATTATTATACCAGTGTGTGTACCTTAACCACAGAGCTTCAAGAACCATTAGGGAAATGCAAATCAAAACCACAATGAGAGATCTCTGCATACCTGATAGGATGGCTATTCTAAAAGCAAGACAAAACAAAAGACAACAAGTGTTGGCAAGGCTGTGAAGAACTGAAACCTTTGTACACTGTTGCTGGGAACACAAAATGGTGCAGCCATTTGGAAAACAGCACGAAGATTCCTCGAAAAATTAAAACTAAAACTACGTATGACCCAGGTGGCACTAGTGGTAAAGAACCCGCCTGCCGATGCAGGAGACGTAAGAGACACGGGCTCGATCCCTGGGTCAGGAAGATCCCCTGGTGGAGAGCATGGCAACCCACTCCAGTATTCTTGCCTGGAGAATCCAATGGACAGAGGAGCCTGGCAGGCTACAGTCCACGGGGTCACAAAGAGTTGGGCATGGACGGAAGCGACTTAGCGCACACACATGACTCGGCAATCACACTTCTGGCAATTTATCTAAATGTGTTGAAGTCCAGATCACAAATAGATAATAGCATCCCCATGCTCACTGTGATAGTCATCACAATGGTTAAGGTATGGAAACAATTAAGTGTCTACCAACGGATGAACAGATAAAAGAATGTTGCGTATACATACAATGGAATATTCAGTTCAGTTTAGCTCAGTCGCTCAGTCGTGTCCAACTCTTTGCGACCCCATGAATCGCAGCCCGCCAGGCCTCCCTGTTCATCACCAACTCCCGGAGTTCACTCAGAGTCATGTCAATTGAGTCAGTGATGCCATCCAGCCATCTCATCCTCGGTCGTCCCCTTCTCCTCCTGCCCCCAATCCCTCCCAGCATCAGTCTTTTCCAATGAGTCGACTCTTCACATGAGGTGGCCAAAGTACTGGAGTTTCAGCTTTAGCATCATTCCTTCCAAAGAAATCCCAGGGCTGATCTCCTTCAGAATGGATTGGTTGGATCTCCTTGCAGTCCAAGGGACTCTCAAGAGTCTTCTCCAACACCACACTTCAAAAGCATCAATTCTTTGGTGCTCAGCCTTCTTCACAGTCCAACTCTCACATCCATACATGACCACAGGAAAAACCATAGCTTTGACTAGATGGACCTTAGTCGGCAAAGTAATGTCTCTGCTTTTGAATATGCTATCTAGGTTGGTCATAACTTTTCTTCCAAAGAGTAAGTGTCTTTTAATTTCATGGCTGCAGTCACCATCTGCAGTGATTTTTGAGCCCCCCAAAATAAAATCTGACACTGTTTCCACTGTTTCCCCATCTATTTCCCATGAAGTGATGGGACCAGATGCCATGATCTTCGTTTTCTGAATGTTGAGCTTTAAGACAACTTTTTCACTCTTCTCTTTCACTTTCATCAAGAGGCTCTTTAGTTCTTCTTCACTTTCTGCTGTAAGGGTGGTGTCATCTGCATATCTGAGGTTATTGATATTTCTCCTGGCAATCTTGATTCCAGCTTGTGTTTCTTCCAGTCCAGCGTTTCTCATGATGTACTCTGCATAGAAGTTAAATAAGCAGGGTGACAATATACAGCCTTCACATACTCCTTTTCCTATTTGGAACCAGTCTGTTGTTCCATGTCAAGTTCTAACTGTTGCTTCCTGACCTGCATACAGATTTCTCAAGAGGCAGGTCAGGTGGTCTGGTATTCCCATCTCTTGAAGAATTTTCCACAGTGTATTGTGATCCACAGAGTCAAAGGCTTTGGCATAGTCAAGAAAGCAGAAATAGATGTTTTTCTGGAACTCTCTTGCTTTTTCGATGATCCAGTGGATGTTGGCAATTTGATCTCTGGTTCCTCTGCCTTTTCTAAAACCAGCTTGAACATCAGGAAGTTCACGGTTCACGTATTGCTGAAGCCTGGCTTGGAGAATTTTGAGCATTACTTTACTCGCGTGTGAGATGAGTGCAATTGTGCGGTAGTTTGAGCATTCTTTGACAATGGAATATTACTCAGCCTCAAAAAGGGGGGCTCCTGTAACACATGGCATCCTAGGTGAACTACTGTGTTGAGCTCCCTGAATCTCTTTCTCCGATGAATACTATCAGCAAGTCTGGGAAGAGCATGTGTCTTCACACTTGCCCTTCCCTGGGTGACACCCATAACATCACACTCTGAACTCTGAAGGTGAATTTTGAATTACTCTCCATTTCCTTTAGGTCTGGGACCTGGTTCTGAGTGTGTTATTCTTAAGGTCCTATCCTCAAACTCAGTCCTTAACGCTGCCCTGAATTATTAATAGTTTTCTACGGCTATTGTGAGAAATCACCACAAATTATATGGCACAAAAAAGCAAACGTTTATTATTTTACACTTCCAGAAGTCAGAAATCTGGATCCTTGGGGCTAAAACTGGGGTGTTGGCAGAGCTGTGTTCTTTCTGCAGGTTCTCAGAAAGAATGTATTTCCTGGTCTTTCAAGTTTCCAGAGGTTACCTGGCCCATGGCTCCTCCACCATCCTCAAAGTGCATCCCCCTAACCTCTGCTTCCATTGTCTCATCTCCTTCTCTAATCCTGATCACCCTTATATAAAATAAGATCATGCTGGTTACATTGGCTTGGTCTGGATAATCTAGAAGAATCCTTCATCTCAAGACCCTTAACTCAATCACATCTGGGAAGTCCTTTTTGCCATGTGGAGTAATCTATTCACAGGATCTGAGATTTCGGAGGCCATTATTAAGTCTACCACATTAATCCAATACCTAATGGGCTATTGCTGTGTGTCAGGTGACTGGGACATGGCAGACAATATGATGAACAAGGTCCTTGCCTTGAAGAGCTGTAGTGTCTAGGTGGGACGACAGAATAACAAACAGGTAATGAAAGTAAGGGGTGAGGAAGGTTTGAAAGGGAGGATAGATAAGAAGATCTACTGAGTACCAAAAGGACTTCCTGATGCTCACCACACGCCTAAACTGAATTGTGCTGGTCCTGGTTTCCCAGGCCTGTACTCTGTGTGCCTGGCATACTATCCCCTGTCAAATATGAGCAACTGCCAGGTGACTTGGACTGCCTTCTGTTTGCCAGTCTGCCAGTGGGAGCTCATGTCCCTTGGTCAGGTTGGACAGGCAATGCTGAGGTTCCGATACCTACCTGGTACCAGAGGTTCTTTTGGGGATCTGCCCTTATCCTCCTCCAGGAAACTGGGTCATGTCTAGTCCCAAGCCACAGCACAGCTAAAATAAGACAATCAGTGCAGAATAGTTACAAAATGGGCACATAATTACAGGAGATCCTTGTCATTTCATAGAAGTGTGATTCTGTCTCCCTCTTGCTTCCTACCTCATCATGGCTCCATCTTGGCCAGCATCAATCTTAGCTTCTTACCGCCATACTCAAGGACTCTTATGTCCTGACACCTGGCTCCCTTCCAGCTTCATTCTCTTGCCATGTACACTTCCAAAACAAATGTCCTCACAATGCATTCATGGCTTATCACACCCTAAAACACCAGGCTCTTTCATGCCTCTCTATCTCCGTCCTTGCTCTTATTCTCCTATTGAAACATCTTAAGCCCCATTGTCAGCTCTCCCAATATCATCTACCTAAAGAACTCCTGCCCACTTTTTATTTTTTTATTTTTATTTTTTATTTTTTTGCCCACTTTTTAAAAACCCAGGTCAGACATCCCTACTGTTCAAGATGCCTTCCCTCAACCTCTCAGAGATGGCTTTGCATGCTTTCAGGATATCTGTCTACCTGGAATATGCTTGTATTTCACTCCTGCCACACGGTTGGTGATTTATGTGCTTCCAATATCACTGCCCTACGTGACCACGAAATTCTTGAGAGAAAGAGCTTGTATCTTACTCATTTCTGCCTGTCTCTTGGAGGGCTGCCATGTCAGGAAGTTCACTCCCCGGGTGGTGCACCACAATTTATAGACTATGCGAGCAATGCCTCTGGAGTTGTGCAACACGGCTGTTCTGAACACAGAGTATAGATTCTTCGTGGGTATTTGTTGGATGAAGGAATGGAGGAGTGGCTAGACACCTCACTGGTAAGCGTCCAGTGCGGTCCCAAACTGCATCTGTCTGACTGATGATGATAGTGACAAACTCTCAGCACCAGCGTCATCTCCACAGTCAGAATAAAAAGTGGACACCTCCTCGGTGCCCTTCTGAACACAGTGTGCCTCGCCTGTGCCATTCGGCTCCAGTTCCCAAGCACACATTGCTTGGAGAGGTGCGCCCGTCTCTGCTGACACCATCAGCGCAGACAAAGAAGTGTCTAAAAGAGTGACGTTGGCTCCTGCTTCATGAGAAGCTCAAAGGGAAGGGGGAGGAAACCAGCAGTGCTTGCCACTCAGAGATCACGTCAAGAGAGGAGGGACTTTCCACTTCCATGTGTTAGTGAGAGGTTTATTAAAGCAGCACAAGGTAAATACGAAGTTGAGTTGTCACTGAGATGCAGGGTCTCTCCTGACTCAGAGTGACATCCATGGAACACTTCACTCAGATGCCTCCAAACTGGGATGAGCCACCAGCAGCAGAGGACACCAGAAAATGACTCTCTCTCCTGACTTAGGAGGCTTCAAACAGATTTATTCATTCATTTAGTCATCCATTAAATATTCATGAGCATCTAGGCAACCCACGCTGCATTAGGTGGGTAGGGAATTCAAAGATGACTAAGATCAAACCCCAGAGCTCAAGAAACTCACAATTCGGTGTAGAAGACAGGGGAATACACTATTGTCATTACACAGTTTCAAGTGTAGATGATAACAAACTGACTGAGTACTCAAGCTGGGTGTGGAACCGCTTTCTGCATTTTGAGCCCATGAGCTCAAACCACCCTGTGAGATAGGAACTATCTTTGTCTCAACTTTGCAGCTGAGGAAATGGATGTGCAGAGAGGCTGGACAGCGTGTCCAACATCACACAGCTGCTGAGTAGCAGAGGAGGGATTTGCAGCCAGACTGCCTGCCTCTAGAGTTAGTGCCCTTCCTGCTGTATTGCTGGAATAATAATTTATGCATCAGCTCTGGGATTCATTCATACTAGGATTCATACTAGAATTCATATGAAATCTGGGATTCATACTAGGGAAGTGGGCTTCCCTAGTAGCTCAGTGGGTAAAAGAATCCACCTGCAATGCAGGAGACCCCGGTTTGATACCTGGGTTGGGAAGATCCCCTGGAGAAGGGAACGGCTACCAACTCCAGTCTTCTGGCCTGGAGAATTCCATGGACTATATAGACCATGGCGTCACAAAGAGTCAGACACGACTGAGTGACTTTCACTTTCAGAGGGTTGGACACAACTTCTCAAAGGCGATGACTCTGGAGTCAGGCTTTGATGGTTAAATCAAGGTGCATGAGGGCGTGCAAATGGGATGCAGGGAGCCATGAGAGTGATCAAAGGTACTAATGCAGGTGTGTGCAGAATGTGTCCACCCAGATGTAGGTGTGTGCAGAATGTGTCCACCCAGCAGCTGACAAGACTGTGACCAAAGCAGGAATCGTAACCAAAGCAGCCTCGTCTCTCTCCACTGCCATATCTAAGGTAGATATTGCCAGTCATACACAATACCCTTTGAAAGCAATATTCGGGGCAAAGAAGAAAAGATACCCGTTATTAATGATCCATTAGTGACACGTAGGGATGAGCTATGAGTCAGAACCACCATCCCAGTTGCATTTGCCTTCCCCAGTCTAGGCTGTTGAGTGCTTGAGAGAGACTGGCAAAGAATAAGACTGGGAAGTAGGCTGAGTGGACTCTAGCAAGTGCTAAGGACCATGTTCAGAATTGGAGGCTCTGTCCTGCAGGTGATGGGGATTCAGAGAAGGTTTGCAAAAGTTGGGAGGAGAGTGGATCCATGCATGGAGGGATCAGAGGTTTCAGTCATTGCTTCTCTGTCTGTTCTCTCCACAGAAAGAGAACTGAACTCTGGCCAGGGCCAAAGTCAAAGATCAAGGATTCCCAGGGGTGATAGTCCAAAGAAGGGGTGTGGGACCCTCATAGAGAGGCTCACACTCACCCAAATGCCCCAGAGTTCACTAATTGTATGAATAGATAATCTTGTTTGGGGAAGATCAGTAGAATAATATCCCAACTTGTGACAGGGAGAGAAACAAAAGCTGGGAAAAGGAATGAAGGGATCATAACTTCCTAAAATTGACCAGAAAATTTTGATCAAAGATCTTTAAGGGTTAGGGGAGTTTTCTTCTTTATCATTGAGATGAGAATTGCTTTCTGCCAACATAAGTTGCCTTCTCAAAACCATTGGCTCCTCGATCCTGCCAACATGCCTTACTTACCCTCCTTCACACAGTTCCTCCATCATGGAAAGAGCACTTGGCTAGAAGTCATGAGGAATGCATCCTAGTCTTGATCGTGTTGCTTATTTATTGTGCGACCTTGGAAGAGTCATTCACTTGCTATGACGTCAGTGCCTACAGCTGTGCAATGAAGGGGTTGTAACATGGAGGCATAGCGTTGGCATGCGTGCCCCTACTCCACTGACCAAGCCCACGGCAGACATTCTTAATCAATCGTGGCATTCTTTTACCCAGTGGGCCTGGAACAGATTTCAGAATCCTTCTAAACCCAGTGATGCCAATCAGAGTTTGCAGATGATTCCAGTTCTAGTCGCCAGCCCTGGCATAGATGATCACAAAATTCCCTTCCACTCCTGATATTCATGGATTCCTTGAAAGATAAAGCATGGGAGTAGAAGAAGAAAGTTCTGGGAAGATATACTGGTGCCAGGTGTTTCAGGAAAGCCTTGAATGCCGGCCTGAGTGTCAACATCTTTGTGATTACAAGCAGAGCCACTCTTCATTCTGCTCAAAGGGACACAACAAATGACAGCCCAGTGGCTTCATTTTAATCAGCCAGGGCATCAGAGGCCATGTTTCTATTACAAGCGGATCTATAAGAAATCACACCCATTAATGGTTCCCATTAAATTCAGGGCATGTGGGGAAAATTGTAGTTTGATTTAGTTTAGGAACACGAAGATATTGGCAAGATAATCACATAAAAACGACACCTTTTATGACTGGGCTATTTGATTTTATGTCAGCAGGTTTCAATCTCCCTTATTTTTATGGCGGCACATAGGCTGCCCCACCTCATGTGCGCATTCGCCCGAGCAAAGGTTACACGGACTGTTCTCACATTCAGGATTCAGACCTGATAATATGGACAAAATAGTAACACCCCTAGTTCTCGAATTCATCCCCTCCTAACACACCCTGTATCTCTCACCCGCCCCTAAGCCATCCTCACACTGAAGGATGGGGCGGGGGCGGGGCGGGGCGGGGCAGGGGAGGGACTAGCCAATCAGAGCAGAGAAAGAAAGGAAGACCTTGGGGTGTACAGTCAGAGGCCTGCGTTCCAGTCAAGCAGGGTGACCGTGGTTAGGGTGTTTTCCTCTCATCCGTAAAGTGGAGGGTGTGAGAGCTCACCCAAGGGCTCCCATGAGGGTTAACCAGCAGACAATACGCACGGGATGGTGCGGGGTTACAGAAGAAACCCAGGCAAATCCACACTCACTCATCTCCCGCGAGACGGAGGGCAGGGCAGAAGTATGAAAAACATCTTCTCAAATTAAATTTCTTATTAAAAAAAAAAAAAGAGAGCGATAAAAGGGTCATTATTTCCCCTTTGGACCGTAGTTCTAAAGGCCTTGGTGGCTTCCTGCCGTGTATTGGGAGATAACAGGGGAGCTGGGTCATCCAACCTCTCGGGGATGCTAGAAATTAGCTCCTTGGTGACAGGGACTGAAGCAGTGAAGTTATTTAATGGGTATTGTTTTGAGGCCTGAAAGGAGGGAAGGCAGAGGGGAGACCCGCAGAGCTATTCTCTTTTAATATCCCTCCAAGTCCTTGGGTACATTTAAGCCCTAATTCACCTTTATGCCTCTTCTTTTCCCTGTAAGTTTTGTGAAGAGTCTTTAAAAGAAAGATTGATCTCACCCAGGCTGGATGCAGTTGGCAGCCCGCGCCCCCTCCCCTCGCCATTGTCACCACCGGCTCCTTTCAGAAGCTCGGACTATCGAGGGCTGGATCTCCAGCACTTATTGGACTGGCTCCTAGAGGACAAGTTGAGCTGTCCCTTTAAAATCCATTCCTCTGGCCCTCAGTTTGGGTCTATTTAAATATTCCAGACAATTTCAAGACTTAATAATGATGAATACGATTAAGATTCGGGTTTAATAAGAGTGTTAAGAAAAGATTTTTCATGCCGATGGAGGTGGGTTGCTGTGAAAATTAAATTGGCACCAGGCTTCCCAGGCCACACTGACCGGGATGGTTCCTCACCTCTCCCAGCAGCTTTAACTCTCTCAGTCCAGAATCCTAGAAGGAACCCCAGGCAAGAGCTCACATCCCTTGTAGATTAGATGCCCTGCCTCACCAAATCGGCCACCAGTCATCTCTTCATGCTGAGCAGCAGTGAGGTCATCCTGAAACACAGCCTCACCTGGGCACTCCTGACCTTAGAGTCCTTTGTTATGATTTAGGGGGAAGCTTGAATGGAGAGGGGCTGCCCTGGTGGCTCAGATGGTAAAGAATCAGCGTGCAATGCAGGAGACCTGGGTTCGATCCCAGGATTAGGAAGATCCTCTGGAGAAAGGAATGGCTACACATTCTAGTATTCTTGCCTGGAGAATCCCCATGGACAGAGGAGCCTGGCAGGCTACAGTCCGTGGGGTTGCAAACAGTCAGACACCACTGAGTGACTAACACTTTCACTTTTGGATAGAGAAGCCTGGAAAACCTGGACACCATGAATCTCTGTCTCAAACCAGACCCACTCTCCCCACTACAAGGGGTCTAGCTGAGGTGTGCACAATTAGTAGTGCTGAAGTCAGATCATCAGAGTCCCGCTATATCAAGCTCCCTCTTAGCCCAAACATAAACTTGGAGATTGTCATATACCTGGGTCTGGCCGCCTGGGAGAAGTAGAGGCAAGTGCTGAGCTCAAGAGAAAGCCTAGATCAGAGTGAGCCATTTTTTTTCCCTAAAGTTTCAGGGCATAGATGGTAGGCTTAGGGAGCCGCATAGTCTCTGAGGCAGCCCCTCAACTCTGACTGGTAGCTGGAAAGCCACAGAAGACCACAGCTAACCTCCTGGGCATGGCTGTGAGCCAGTAGGACTATTTGTAGATGCTGAAATCTAAATTTCATATGTTATGGAAAGTTTAAAAAAGAAGTTTTTCCTCCAACCATTCAAAAATAGGAAATCTGCCCTTAGTGGGCTGGATTTGGTCTGTGGGCTATCGTCTACAGACCTCTCATCTAGACTTCCTGAATGTAGAACCTGGAATCTGAGCCATTCAATTAGAGACTATTCTCAACACTTTGAGGCTGGAGTGAGTGACTAACATACTAGGACTCTGATCTGGTTTTCAGCTGGGAGTTTTAGTGAGTTTCCTAAGAGAAGTACTGCCCTTTCTGACCTATTCATGGTTCCCTTGGTATCCACTTAGAGGCCAATAGTCACTGCTTGCTGGTTTCTTACTTCTTTCTCTGCATTCCTAATATCCAGCCCACCGCTTCCTAAACACCATGTTCCTCCGGGTTCTTCCTCTCTTGAATTCTATGAAGTGTGTGTGTGCTCAGTCGTGTCCCAACTCTTTGTGGCCCGGTGGACTGTAGTGTGCCAGGCTCCTCTGTCCATGGAATTTTCCAACCAAGAATACTGGAGTGGGTTGCCATACCCTCCTCTATGGGATCTTCCCAACCCAAGGAATCGAACCTGCATTATCTGCGGGTCTTGCGTTGGCAGGCACATATTATGAGTCAACTCTAAGTTCTCATTCTGTCTTTCTGGAAATCCCATAGGGAAGGCCTACCTTATCTACACTCATCTCCCCCACAGCTCCTGAGAACAAACCTTCCATCCCTGTCTAGTCAGTCCTCTGGACTAAGGTCCATCCACGAATGACCTTTCTCTCCCCGGCACTTTGCCCATGCAAGTCCTACTGCCTGGAATGTTCTCCCCCTCCTCCTGCTCATCCCTCAAGTTCTGTCTCATAGAAGCTCTCCTAACCTCTGTCTCTCTCCCTTAGCCTCCCCACCTCTCCTCTTTGCACGTGTTTTCTTTGTCAGGTAACTTGTACCTTTTGCTTTCATTTGTTTACAGTCCGCAGGGGCCCCATCAACTTTTAAAAAAATTGCTCTCCAGGGTCCTGAAATGGCCCCATATCTTGGAGACCAGTTTAAAGAACAGCCCTGTCATATCTATAGGGAAATCAGTGGTCAGGCTTTATGCTCTCCTCCTCTTTTGCCCATGGTACCTAGGAAGACTGAACACATAGAAAGCATTCAATAAATACACATTGACTTGGATGGTTATTCTATCATACAAATATGTGGCTTTCCACTGAGCTTAGGAAATAGCCATCACTGTCTAAGATTATTGATAATGAGACCGTTTGTGATCTAGACCTTGCTTACTTCTCTGGCTTCATCTCCCTCACACCTTCCATCTCTCTCTCCACCTAATCTGAACGTTCCCAGGTCCCTTCCACTCACCATGATCACTCTTGACTCCAACCCTTTGCACGCTGTTCCTGCTGCCTTGCCCCCTTCTCCTTATCACACACCTAATACTTATTCAAACTTTATTCAAACTTTTGCTGGTTTCTTACTTCTTTCTCTGCATTCCTAATATCCAGCCCACTGCTTCCTAAACACCATGTTCCTCCGGGTTCTTCCTCTCTTGAATTCTATGAAGTGGGTGTGTGCTCAGTCGTGTCCCAACTCTTTGTGACCCCGTGGACTGTAGAATGTCTATGGAAGAGTTTTTTTGTACATGAAGCCCTTCCTCCCTGATAGTCACAAGACTTGACTTCCTTCCGAGTCTAACGTAGGTGTCTTGTTTTGGTGCTCCCCTCCTGGGTGTAGCAATAACAAGCACTCTGGGATCGGGGACTTTGTCTCCTTGTTCATTCCTATATCTTAATGCCTGGCATGGGGTCTAGTACCTTTGTAGTTAAAGCTTAATAAATTGTTTGTTTTTTTTTTAACTGAATGAATTTGGAATTTGAGAATAAAAGGCTGGAAGATTTTTCTTTGTAACATTCCTTCTGGGGCCAGAAGAAAGTATGCACTAATGAAATATGAGCACTATGGATTTGTATGACAGTGGGTGAAACTTAGAAGGGTAAGCTGGGGATCAGGAGGAGAGAAGGGCTGTAGAGCTGATGGTTACCCAGTGAAGTAAAGAGTTTTGCACATCAGTCCTGGGAGAAATGAGGACATGGATATAGAACACACCAGGATCTGGCTCACCTTCCTGAAACTCATTCCCTTCTTTGTGGGAAAGAAGCTGAGACAGGGGAGGAGGGTTGGCATGGTCCTCTCTGTACCAGCCCCCACACTCTGACCAGGAATTACCAGGCCTGAGGGCAGCAGAATATGTCCTATGTCATGCCGTGGTGCAAGAAGAGCTTTCTTATTTAGCTGGAGATTGGCTTGTGTTAAAATTTTCAGGAGTTGTAGCACGTGGGATCTAGTTCCCCGACCAGGGATGGGACCTAGGCCCCTGGCATCAGGAGTATGGAGTCTTAGCCACTGAGCCACCAGGGAAGCCCTTTGGTTCCTCTTTACAGATGAGGAAGCTAAAGTTCAGAGGGTAAAGTTCAGGGTTACACTGCAGGTAGTGGTGGTGCTGGATTTGAACTTGGGTCTCATTTCAGAGCTAAGCCCAGCTACCCCACAGAGTCCTTAGGCTCCAGTGTGGGCAGACGGTCTTCTGTTGCCTTCTCACAGGTCTCCAGGGAGAGTCTTAAAGCATCAAGAGCTTATGTATCAAATCCCCGGGTAGGAGGTGAGGTGGATCACAGTAGTTTGCAGGGTATGGATGGAGCTGGTGGAAATTTGACTGGGAAATGGTGACCAAACATCCATGAAGCCCCAGCAGAGGCCAAGAGCCATTGGATTCTGGAGATCAGAGATTTGAAGATGTCTAGTTCTGGGATTCAGGAAAATTGGATCCTACCTATCAGGGTCTGACACCCTGGACAGGCCATAGCCTTTTTCTAGACTTCTGTTACCCACCTGAACTTCAGGATGTGGTCCCCCAAACCCCTTCTTGTTAGACTTTGATCCACCATGATGGTGGAAGAGCAGTTTTGGCATTGGGTCCCTTCATGACTCCTCCCAGCTTGTTTTAGGGTCAGAGCTCCCACAAACCTTTGGGCATAGTAAGATGTTTAGGAGCATACCTGACCTCTACCTGCCAGTAGCACCCACCTCTTTTCCCCACAGTGGCAGCAAATAAAAATGTCTCTAGATGTTGCCTAGGCAGCGTTATTAAAAAGCAGAAGCGTCACTTTGTCAACAAAGGTCTCTATAGTCAAAGCTATGGTTTTCCCAGTAGTCATGAACAGATGTGAGAGTTGGACCATAAACAAGGCTGAGTGCTGAAGAACTGATGCTTTCAAATTGTGGTGCTGGAGAAGACTCTTGAGAATCCCTTGGACTGCAAGGGGGCCAAACCAGTAAAGAAAACCCTAAAGAAAATCAAGCCTGAATATTCATTGAAAGAACTGATGCTAAAGCTGAAGCTCCAATACTTTCACTATGTGATGTGAAGAGCTGACTCATTGGAAAAGACCCTGATGCTGGGAAAGATTGAGGGAAGGAGGAGATGGGGTCAACAGACGATAAGATGGTTGGATGGCATCACCGACTCAATGGACATGAATTTGGGCAAACTCCAGGAAATGGTGGAGATCAGAAGAACCTGGCATGGGGTCCAAGGGGTCACAAACAGCCAGACATGACTCAGCAACTGAACAGTGATAAGGCATTGCCAAGACTTCCTTGGGTGGAGAAGATCACTTCACATTGAGAGTCACTACTGTAGGGAGAGCACAGGTGTTCTCTTTAAACTCAGAGGTGTTCTGATCCTGCAGCTCATATAGCCATGCCCCTCACTGTGACAGTGAGGATGCTGTGAAACCAGAGAGGAGACAGGGTTTGCTCAAAGACTCTGCCCTGAGCCTCCTTGCATGCCATTCCCTCATCCTCCTGAACTTGAACTACACTCAAATGCTCAAGCCATCCCCATTTCTTCAGGCCTCCCTGCCTTTGCATGAAATGTCACTTCCATTTTTCTTCTCTTTTTGCCCTCAACTAAAGAATTCTTATATGGACTTCAAGATACAGCTGGTGCTGTCCTCTCACACCTCTACTAATGCAGTCATCTTGGTGCATCAGAATTGCTCCCTCACTCTCTCTCTCCTCTCAACTGCGAGCTCTCCGGGAAGAAGGACCACGTCTGACTTGGCTTCGATTTGGTGTGGAGGCTGGCATGTAGCAGACACTCAGTAACTGTTTATTGATTAAGTGAATTAAAGCTCATCTAGTTCAGCTGCTTTCAAGTTTTGTTTTGCTTTGTCTCGTTTTAAAAACCAGCCCAATCTTCATTCAAATGCATCTCGTGTGAGAGCATAAATGAACAAAAGAGATAAAAGGACAGTGCTCTGATTAAAACTGGGAGGGTGTTTCTAGACATTATACATTCCTCCCCATCACCGCTCCCTTCGCACAACCTCCTTTGCTCTCATCACCACCATCGTGCAGCAGTCCCAAAGGAGCTCCAGGAGAGAGCTTGGTTTAAAAATCACGAATCTGGTCCAACATCCATTTGATGCTGGAATTCTGGCCAATTAAATTCATGATTCTCAAACTTAGCTCTCCATCAGAATTACCTGGATGGTGATAATCAGATGGACAGTGAAAGGTACAGATTCACAGACCCTGTGGGTAAAGATGCTGATTCACCAGGTCTGGGATTGAAGCCCAACTCCATCTTAGGAAACGCTACACATACATCTTGGAGTGCCACCGGTGATGACCACGTTCTCCTCCTGCAGCCCGCTCCTTTTGAAACTGTTCCCATTGTTAGAAAGTTCTTATCACCCTTAAGGCTGTTAATTTCTTTGCATCCTCGACGGCACCTTGGGTTCAGACATTATAGAAACTATTATCTGGTTGGATGGACTTTGTAAGCAAGCTTTAAAAGGGAAGACCAGAAGGAAGGGGAAGATTTCACTGATGTTATTTTGGTGATTGAACGTTTCAAATATGTGAGGCCAACTTCTGACCAACAGCCTACAAGGGACAGAATCCCGCCAGCCTCGTGGGTGAATTTCGAAAAAATCTTTCCTCAGTCAAACCGTAAGATGAAACGACAGGCCTCGCTGAGTAAAAAGACCTAGCAATAGATGAAAGGAAGGAAGAATAAGGGGGGAAGGAGGAAAGAAGGATGGAAGAGAAAGAAGCCATAGACCCTTATCTTCAAGACAGGGGAGGAGAAAACAACTTCTATGCATGAAGCTTCCAGAGACTAGGACAAAACAACCTACAGTTTAAGATGAGACTCCTTGTTAAGAACAATATAGCCCATAGGAATCAAGAGAAAGGCACAGGATATTCGGAGTGTTGGTTAAAATACAGCATCCTAAGTCAGATATGGGTTTGAATCCTGCCCTCATTACACTTAAATGTGTGCAGAAGGACAGAGGGCTAAAGCTTCCTGGTATCTGTTCTCTTCTTCCTTCTCCATAATAAAACTCCCCAGTGTTAACTGAATTACTTAGTTATCACTGTGTAACAAATCACCTCAAAACTCAGCAGCTTAGAACAACAGCAGCTACTAACCAGTTTTCACGGCTTCTGTTGCATCAGGAATTGGAAGCGGCTTGGCGGTGAGTTTCCAGCTCAGGCTCCTGAGTCCCTTGGCACTGTGGCCATCTGAAGGGCTACCCTTCCGCAGACCTGACGTTTCTAGTTTGGCACACTCAAGTGGCTGAAAGGTTGAGGTTTACTCCTCTACAGGTGGACATCTCCCCGCGACTGTTAGTGTCTTCATGGCATGGGGATGAGCTTTTTCCAAGGGATATTGTTTAAGAGACTGAAGTAGATCCTGAGATGCTGCTTATGCCCAAGTCTTGGAAACCACACACTGTTACCTCTATTGTATATCTGGTGGTCACACACATGAACCCCGACTGGTTGTAAGAGAAGACTGCACAAGACCACCAATATCAGGAGTTGAAGATCATTGGAAGCCATCTTGGAGTATGGCCCCCAAAACCGGACACAGTCTTCCCTTGAAGAAAGACTGCATTTCCCAGCATCCTCAGGTGTCAGGTGTGGCCATGTGACCACATGTTGGCCAATGGGAAGAGAGCTGAGGCAGTGTGCCCACCTTCTGAGATTTGTCCTCAAGGTGATGGACATGCACTTCTCCTTCCTTTTGCTTCTTCCGGGAGTTTGTGAACAGCTGGAGCTGAAGTAACCATCTTGGACTGAGGTGGAAGCTGGGTGTTGATGTTTGGAGAACCAAATAGAAAGAGTCAGACCTCATGATCACAGGGCCATGATGGAGTCTCCGTGCTGCCTACACAAGAAAAATGGAAGCAAGCTTCTTTCATATTTAGGTCACTGTCACTTCAGGGTTTGTGTTACACACAGGCAAACCTCTCAGCTCACACTGGCAGGTTGCTTGTGTGCTAAGTCGTTTCAGTCGTGTCCCACTCTCTGTGACCCCATGGACTGTTCCTGCTAGGCTCCTCTGTCCATGGGATTGTCCAGGCAGTGATAATGGAGTGGTTCACCATGCCCTCCTCCAGAGGATTTTTCCGACCCGGGGATCGAACCCACTTATCTCTCCTGCATTGGCAAGTGGTTTCTTTACCTCCAGCACCACCTCGGAGTCCCAGCAAGCTCTGACACGTTGCTGAACGTGTCTCCCTCTTGCAGCGCCCCTGACAGGCCAGTGTGAAGTCTCTTGCTTCCACCGCTGGGAGTGCAGCTTCGATCCTTGGTCAGGGAACTAAGACCCCATATGCTATGTGGCACCAAAAAGCAAAACAGGCAGACAGAAAAGGTTGCTTCCCTCTGTACATAATGAAGACAGTTATGCAGAGAGTCTATGAATGGTAAACGATGTTGTGTGTGTAAGTGCATGGCACGAAACTGAGCTCATAGGAAATACTCGATGCCTTTTTGAGTTATTATTATCCCCTTTTTACAGATAGTAAAATTGAGCCAGGTGACAAAGCCAAGGCTAGAAGAGAGATAATTCCTCAAAACCTGTTCTCCTAACTATGAGGATGCAATGAGTTGCTCTTTGGGTAAAAGAAGATAAATGAAAGTCAAGCAATAATGGCAGGTGCGTCTGATGTGGGTTTGGAATGGGAAACCAGAGTCTGTGGGCAATGAGGAGCCTTCAGATGCTCTTGGAAGAAGAAAGGCAGGATTAGAGCCGCGGAAGTGAAGGCCCCGTGTCTTCTCTTACGCAGGCTCTTGCATTAAGCCCAGCTTCACAATTCAGATGCTCAGAGGACCTTTTGTCTTTGTCATCAGGCTCTTGATTCTGTCTCCCAAATGACCTCCTAGGGCTGGATGTTGAAGACCAGAAGCAATGCCTTGGACGCCATGTACTTTTGACTTGATTCTTTGCCAGCACTCATAATCAACCCTGAAATCAGTCTTTTCACCCTCGCTTGGACGATCAGGTGTAAATATACATTTTAATTATTTACATAATTAAGTCAGTGATTCGCTGCTGATCCGATATGTTTGACAATATTTCCATACCATCTGTTTCCTAATTGGACTTAATCTCCAAAAGATGTTATCAAAATAGCCACCAAATAATTTAAAACATAAACCAAGCTACAAAACCCCTCCACTCCCCTTCATTGCATTCATAGATGTACATTAACATGTGCAGCACAATTCACCCCAACATTTGTAGTGGTTTTAGGCATCGTGTCCGTGTGTGACCTCATGGCTTATGTCATATGTAGAAGGTCAAGGTCACACAGAAAAAAGCACTTTGGCCCTGAGAGGCAAGTTCAAGAGCTGACTTCCTGTGTGACCTTGGGCAGGTCAACTTCCCTCTCCGGGATGCAGTTCTGACGTGCACATAACCTTTGTCCCCAGCTGGTGCTCAGACTTCATAGGGTGCTGGCCCCATCACATAGACACCATTCATAGAGTACCTTTTATTACTAAAAGAGTTACTGGAATAGGGTCTGGAGACCTGGATGCAGGCTGACTGTTGCTCTGTGACCTTGGGTGGCCCCTTTCCCTTCTGCGAGCTTAAAGTATATTCTTTCTATAAAATGGACATAATTATAGCCCATATATATTATGTAACCTTGCCTCATTGGTTGGGGTCATGCAAAATAGTATTTTGGTCCAGAGGACAGGATGTAAAATCAGAGTTGGAATCCCCACTTCCCATTAAAATGAATTACTCCTTTGTTTCTGGCTCTATCAGGTCCTAGCAGCAGCGGTGCTCGGGCTCAGTTCCAGAGTGCCTGGGCTCCATAGCTGCGGCCCAGTGGTGGGCGGGATCCTAGTTTCCCCACCAAGGATCGAGCCAGCATTCCCTCCATTGCAAGGTGGATCCTTCACCGCCGGATCACCAGGGAAGTCTCCCCACTTTCCATTTATTAGCAATAAGCCCTTATGAGAAGGTTACTTAACCTCTCCCAAACTCAGTTTCCTCATCTAGAAAATGGGGTTCAAGATGGTACCCCCCTTCTGGGAATACTGGAGGTTTAAAACAAGAGAATGTCTGAAAAGTCACCAGCTTTCAGCTAACTGTTAATCAAGATTATCACTATTACAAGGTTGTTGTAAGGATTTCGTGTGAAAACCTATTTTGAAGGACTGTGAAAATTTTTCTAAAGAGTTTCTCCAAGTATGTGATACTTCTATTTCAATTCAGAAGGATTGTCCTATGGACTTTAAAATAATTTGAACTACATTTTTAGGTGAAAAAAGAGGCACAGAAGATGCAAACGATGTATGTAGGGAGTGATTTTAGAAACTGTTTTTTTTTTTTTCTACAAACTGGGAGAGAAAGCTCTGACCATCCAGAAGACTTCGTTTCTGTTGCCAGAAAACCAGTGTCACAGAGCTGCCTTGTTTTCAGCTTTTATTGAGAGATTTCTTTACATTTCAAAGTTTTTGGAGAGTGGTCCAGTTTTTCTGTGCGTCTGAACCTTCTGGAAAGATTTGATTAATTGATTCAATAAATATTTTTGAATTCCTCTTGTGTAGAAGGTACTCTCCTACGTGTTGAGAACACAAAGATGGATAAGACAGTCCAAATCTTCTCTACTTGTGCACATTTCTAAGGGAGAAATACACACAACACACACACAGAGACAGACAGACAGACAGACACACACACACACACACATCATGTCTTACAGTAGATCGGGGCGTGGGAGGAGAGAGTGATGATGGGGGTTACATTTTCCGCAGGGCATTAAGGGAAAGTCTTTAGGAGGAAGGGCTGTTTGAAGAGCTTGATTGAAGCAAGGCAGTGTGCATGTGGGTGTCAGGGAGAAGGGTGCTCTGGGTTGAGGCCACAGCAAACAAAGAGCCCAAGGTGCAATCTGTTTGCTATTAGGGGACCCCGAGAAGGCCAGTGCAGCTGGAGCAGCAGGGGGCAGCAGTGGGAGGAAATGGGGTGTCACTCGACAGCCAGGGACTGAACCTGTGGGCTGTGGTGACGACTTGGCCCTTTATTCTGCCTGTGCAGCCTTAGTGATGGTGGGCGGGCGGTTCTTCACCTGAGAAGGGCGTGGCTAGATTTACCATTTGGTGTGATGATTCTTGCTCCTTTGTCAAGACCAGACGTCCTCGGCAGTTCAGTTGTTAAGACTCTGTGCCGCAAATGCAGGGAGTGCAGGTTTGACCCCTGATCTATCAAGACAATCAGAGCAGAGGATGGCCCTTACTGTAATACAGTCATGTAAGTGAGGTGATGTGGGCCCAGCCGTGTGTGAAGGATGGGGCTGGTTTAAGTGATGACATTCTGGATGTGCTTTAACGGTCGACTCAACAGGATTTGCTCCCGGGATTAGTGGTAGATGTGAAGGAACTTCCCAGATGGCTCAGTGGTAAAAATTATAATCCCGCCTGCCAATGGAGGAGACAGAGGAGGCTCGGGTTCAATCCCTGGCTCAGGAAGATGCTCTGGAGAAGGAAATAGCAACCCACTCACTCCAGTATTCTTGCCCAGAAAATTCCATGGACAGGCTACAGTCCGCAGGGTTGCAGAGTCAGACATGACTGAAGCGACTTAGCAGGCGCACACACATGAGAAAGAGAGGACTCAGGGGTGACCCCTAGTCTCCTGGCCTGAGGAACGCAGGGGAGTGAATGGCTCATTCTTGAGATGGAGAGTTCCAGGTGAGGAGCAGGGCTTTTCTTTAAAAAAAAAAACAAAAAACTTTTAAGGATAGGACCTAAGTTTCCATTTAGGACACACTAAGAACATCTTAAATATGCCATGTGGATTCATCAGCATGTTGGTGACATTAAATAAAGCCAAGGTCCAGGCTCTGACCATTATGTAGCATCTATGCTGTAACAGGGTTAAGAAAAAGTTTCAAGACCTTCCACCTGGGGCACTCCAGCATTTAATGGGCAGGAAAGGAACAGCTAGTAATGGAGAAGAAAAATCTGGCAGCTGAGTAGGTTAGATTCTCCAGGCCACCATAACAAAATTCCACCAACAAGGTGGGTTGGACCAGGAAAAATGCATTCTTGCAGGATTCTGGAGACCAGGAGTCTGAAGTCAAGCTGTTGGCTGTACCCCATGCTCCCTTGGAAGCCGCTTGCTGCGAGTTTTTTTCTGGCCTTTTCCAGCTTTGGGTGGCGACTGGAAATCTTGGTGTTCCTTGGCCTGTGGCAGCATAGCTTTGATCTCTGCTTCCATTTTCACATGGCTTGCTTTCCCGTGTCTGCTCTGTGGGTCTCCACATCTTTCATTCTTCACAAGGACACCAGCCACTGGATTGAGGGTCTGCCCTAAACTGGTATGACCTCATTTTAACTCGACTCAGTTTCCAAATAAGGTCACATTCACAGGTACTGGAGTTTAGGGCTTCAGCGTGTCTTTCCCAGGTACAATTTACCCCACAGCAGAATGTAACACAATCTCCAGCTAATGCTTCATTTTATCTTCTGTTAGCACGTCCTGACAACCACAGCGAATGTTCAGATTTTTATCCTTCCTTCATCAGACATTTTGGGGATTCCAAACAGCAGCATTTTTTTTTTAATAGTAATTATGTGGGACATTAATGAGATGTTAACCTAAAAAAAGTTTTCCTTGGTTAGACACCTTGGAGTAGTAGTATTAAATAAATATATTTTTAAATTGCAGGACTTTTCAGTGCCTTTATTAGGTGAATAGGCATTGGGAATGTCCAAGAATGAGTGTAGGAGATACAGCATTCCCTGCAGTCCCCAGAACCTTCAGATTACCGAGCGTATTGCGTTCTGATGGAAGGGAAAACAAGAATGACTGAATTGGGATTCTGTGGGGTGCTAAAAATCTGAGAAATCGAAGCAGACAGCCTTACAAATGACATATAAATAACCTTCAGTCCTTTATCCTTCAATGAATGCTCCTGTGCGCACTGCACCGTCTATTCAAAATCAGCAAATTCCATTATGCAGATGAAATCCTTTGGAAACAAATCTGACACAAGGAGAAAGAGAGAGAGAAAAAAGTTTAATCTACCTCAGACATTTGATTTCATTTTAACCTTCTCAGGAAAATGTTTCCTCTGTAATGTGTCCAGTGGATTTGAGCTGATCCTATTATGCTGGCCACTCATTCATTCTTCACCAAATAATATCTAAGATGTTGATCTGAGCCCACAGAGGGCCGAATGCATTATGTATATTATTCTGTTTAATCCTTCCATACCCTAAGAGGTTTTCCTTTGTTTATAAATGAGGAAACTGAGGCTCAGAGGGTTGAAACCACTTTCTTAGGACTGCACAATTAGTAAGAACAGCAATGGTGTTCAGTCCTGAGGCTGTCACTTTAAAACCTGTGATTCTCCTTTGTAATTCTGAGAGTTTTTCACTTATTCATTTGTTTTAGAAGAAGGAATAAGAGAAGGTAACCTTACAGAGAACCTCAAAGAAGAGGAAGCAAATTATTAATGATAATGATAATAGCTAATAATGCTTGTGTTTTTACTATTTGGCAGATGTTTTCTGGTTGAAATATCTCTGCTCTCCTACTAAATGGATATTTCTATGATCATTTTATAAATAAGGAACTGAAGTACAGAGCAATTCTAGTAAGTGTTACTGTTGGGATTAGTATCCAACTCTGAGTCCATATACAGTGGAATATCACTCAGCCATAAAAAGGAACAAATCTGAGTCAGCAGTGGTAAGGTCAATGAAACTGGAGCCTGTTGTACAGAGTGAAGTAAGTCAGAAAGAGAAAAATAAATATCGTATATTAATGCGTCTACATGGAATCTAGAAAAATAGTACTGATGAACCTATTTTTCTTTGCCAACAAAGGTCCGTCTAGTCAAGGCTATGGTTTTTCCAGTGGTCATGTATGGATGTGAGCGTTGGACTGTGAAGAAAGCTGAGCACCGAAGAATTGATGCTTTTGAGGTGTGGTGTTGGAGAAGACTCTTGAGAGTCCCTTGGACTGCAAGGAGATCAAACCAGTCCATCCTAAAGGAGATCAGTCCTGGGTGTTCACTGGAAGGACTGATGATGAAGCTGAAACTCCAATACTCTGGTCACCTCATGTGAAGAGCTGACTCATCTGAAAAGACTCTGATGTTGGGAAAGATTGAGGGCAGGAGGAGAAGGGGACGACAGAAGATGAGATGGTTGGATGGCATCACCGACTCAATGGACGTGAGTTTGAATGAACTCCGGGAGTTGGTGATAGACAGGGAGGCGTGGCGTGCTGCGGTTCATGGGGTTGCAAAGAGTCAGACATGACTGAGTGACTGAGCTGAACTGAACTGAACTGAACCTATTTTCAGGAAAGGAATGGAGACGCAGATGTAGAGAACAGACTTGTGAACACAGAGGGGGAAGGAGAGGGTGGGATGATTTGAGAAAGTAGCACTGAGGTAGATACACTCCATGTCTAAAACAGATAGCTAGTGGAGAGCTGCTGTGTGACACACGGAGCCCAGCCTGGCACTGTGAGGACCTGGCGGGGTGGCATGGGGCGGGGGAGGCTCACGAGGGAGGGGAGATATACGCAATTATGACCGATTCGTGTTGTTGTGCTGCAGAAATCAATACAATATTGTAAAGCAATTTTCCTCCAATTAAATCTTCTTTAAGTAAATAAACGAAGTCCTTCATCTGCTGGTGTGGGAGGTAGTGACATAACCGTGGTGGTCACGTGGAGCACTGGGTCAGGAAGGATGCTAAGCTCCATGTAGGCTCAGTGAGAGGGAGTGACGTTTAGATCTGGGGAGGTCTGCCCTGGGCACTGGGGCCACGGGATTCTGTGCTGCCATCCCTGTGCTGGCGGAGCTTCTCCACTGCTTGGGGGCACCTGCCAGGCTTGCTCCTATTGCCCTTTTCTCTAAAGCATGGAACAGGCAGTTTGCAGACGGAGGGCTAGGTTACAAACATTGGGAGAGTAGGTTTGCTTTAAAGGCGTGTTCAAACGGGAGGCCCAGTCAAAGAGGGGCTCTCAGGCAGTGATCATGCCACCACTGCAACAGTGCCCTGTCATCTAAGAGCCCCCTTTTAAAAAAGTTTACTTTTATTTTATATTTGGGTATAGTTGATTTGTGTTGTGCTATTAATGGTTTCAGGTGTACAGCTAAGTGGTTCAGTTACGGGAGAGTGCATGCTAAACTGCTTCAGTCATGTGCGACCCTTTATGACCCCATGGAGCCTGCCCGGCTCCTCTGTCCATGGGATTCTCCAGGCAAGAACACTGGAGTGGGCTGCCGTGCCCTCCTCCAGGGGACCTTCTTGACCCAGGGGTGGAGCCCACATCTCTGCTGTCTCCTGCCTTGGCAGGCGGTTATTCACCAGCAGCGCCACCTGGGAAGCCTGACTGAGTGAAGTATGTGCATACATATAACCTACAGGAAATCTACGCAGTATTCTCTAAGGGCACTTTCATAGGATGAGTTAGTCAATCCCTCCAATGGGCCTGCAATGCAGGCAGGGCAGTGTTAACTTTCCCACTTTATAGGTGAGGAGACTGAGGCTCCAGGAGGCACCGTGACTGCCTGGTGCTCTCAGAGTCGGTAAGTGGCGGTAACAGGCTTGGACGCAGGCTCTCAGCCTGCAGATCCTGCAGTCTTGCTGCTACGCTAGCATTTGTCCTCTTGGTTTCCTGCATGTAGCCTCGGAGTTGGGATAAGACCGAGCGAGAGGTGAGTGAGCCCTCAGAGCATAGTGTGGAGGGAAGGAACAAAGGGCAGGGTCAGGAAGGAGTGAAGTTTGGAGATGGAACCATTTCAGTACTTTTCCGCCTCCTCACAGTCACCAACTCTTTCCTATAATGAGTAATAATAATGTGCTAATAATAACCAGCAGTTACTGGGATGCTTCCTATGAACCAGGAAGTGTGCTGAATGCTTTAACTGGCTGGTCTCATTCAATCCTGAGGACAGTCTAGCCAAGTAGGCTCGATTCATGCCCCGCCTCCCCATTTTATGGGTTTCCCAGGTGGCACAGTGGTGAAGAATCCGTGTGCCAGTGCTGGAGACGCAAAGAAAGGTGAGTTTAATTCCTGGGTCAGGAAGACCCCCTGGAGTGGGAAATGGTAACCCACTCCAGTGTTCTTGCCTCAAAAATTCCATGGACAGAAGAGCCTGGCCAGCTACAGTTCATGGGGTCACAAAGAGTTGGACGTGACTCAGCAACTGAGCAGACGCACTCCCCATTTTACAGATGACAAAACTGAGTCTCACCGAGGTTTACTATGTGCTCCAGCTGGGAAGTTTCTGAGCTGGGGTTGGAAAGCAGGGGATTCTGGAGGCTGCTCCCTTATCCAGCAGTCTCCTCTGCCTCTGTTAGCTCCACTGTCAGACTGGCTGGGAACCACAGACACCCTCTTGGTATCTATTTTAAGATCATAAAGCTGTTGTTTGCTTATAAACATCAGATCTGCAGCTGATATAATGCACCGCACAGGTTCGCGGCACGTCATGGAGCTGACTGCACCAGGCCGGGCCAGGACCCAGACAGGCAGTCACGCGCCTACTATAAATCCTGCCTTTTCAGCTGATGTAGGAGAGTCTCACAGTCTCCCCTTCCAGAATCCTGACTTCAAATACATCTCCCCCTCCCACCTCCCCATCCCCACTAGCAGGCTATTTTTTCTCAAATACCCATATAAATCCTCAAATTTGTTGTTACCATGCCTGGATCTTTTTTCTTCCTCTCCCTGTATATTGTTTTAAATAGGAAGAAAACCGCTTTTTTAACCCAATTTAATACCCCATTTAGAGCTGTCTTGCCAATCAGGAAATGAAATACAGTCACGTCAGGCCAGGCTTTAAATTCAACCCTGTCTTCATATTTTGCCATTTGAGCCCTGAAATTTACACAGCCTCGTTCTCACTCTAATTGATTCTTCTAACCTGACCGTGACTTTTACCATCCTGTGGTTAGAACACTCGACTGGCCTTATGTCTCTGCTGTCAGGGCGTATATCACCTTTAAAGGGACCCACGCTGTCAGGAAGTTTATGTCTCAAATTTAAGATTTTTTAAATGAAACAAGAACCGCCAGGCAGTTTAAAGAGCTTAATACGAAGAATAAAACATTCAAACATGAAGGGTGCTTTTTTTTTCCCTAAAAACTTTATAAATAAAGACATTGACATTTCCCTGAATCATGGACACCACACCAGATGTAGCACATTTCCTTCAACATGTGAAATGACTGAAATGGGACTTTTATCCTATAAGTAAAATTCATCACTTGGGCTTCCCTGCTGACTCAGTGGTAAAAGAACTCACCTGCCAATGCAGGAGGTACATGTTCGGTCCCTGAGTGGGGAAGATCCCCTGGAGAAGGAAACTGCAACCCACTCCAGGGCTCTTTCCTGGGAAACCTCATGGGCAGAGGCTAGCGGGCGACCGCCCATGGTCCCCGAAGAGTCAGACATGAGTGGGCAACTAAGCAACAGCGTGACACTTGCGACCACAGACTCTAACTCCAACCTGAGCGATGGTATCAGTAGACTCGGGGTTGCCAAGGGTGACCCTCACTGTATCTGTTGAAGCAAGGAGAGATTGGCTAAGGTGATGGGAGGTCTAAGAGAATGTGATTAGTGCATATAATCTGCTTCAGAAATCACACTCCTTAGACTTAGGGAACACTCTGTGCATTACTGTAAGTCATCACAAAAACAAATATGACCAGTCATTCCAAAGAGACATGAGTGTCTTGGCACACAAGGCTGCAAGATAAGTCCTAGACTTCAGATTTAGATGTGTCACTGTGGAAATGTGTCACCATTTCCTACATGATGGGCACTTTTAATATTGAATTAAACCTTCACAAAAATTTATGTGCAGTATTATTATCCTCACTGGACAGAAAAGAAAACTGCACCATTTAGTAAAGTTGTTTTAAAAAGCCCCGTAAGGACAGACAGCAAGTAAACGGGAGAACTGCGATGTGAATCATGTCTGTCTGATGCCCAAGTCTCTCCTCATCCTTCTGTGTTCTTGGACTATGTACTTCCCACCTGGATCTCAGTTTCCCTCCAGGGGATTGAAGAAATTGACCTAAGTGACCTTAAGGTTTCTCACAAAACTAAAATGGATGTAGAAGACCTGCTCTTGAGATCCAGAAACCCCTTTATGATACTGTCACCTTGAACAAGTTGTTCAATCTATTCAAGCCCCAGTTTCTACACCTGTGACATGGAGGATAAAATCCTTACATGGAGATCTAATGATGGAAATAAGAGCTTCCTTTCCAGACATACCTGTGTGTTGCATCACAAACTAGTGACGTTATCTTGCTGCTGCCGCTGCTAAGTCACTTCAGTCGTGTCTGACTCTGTGTGACCCCATAGATGGCAGCCCACCAGGCTCCCCCGTCCCCAGGATTCTACAGATAAGAACACTGGAGTGAGTTGCCATTTCCTTCTCCAATGCATGAAAGTGAAAAGTGAAAGTCGCTCAGTTGTGTCCAACTCTCTGCAGCTCTATCAACTATACAGTCCATGAAATTCTCCAGGGCAGAATATTGGAGTGGGTAGCCTTTCCCTTCTCCAGGGGATCTTCCCAATCCAGGGATCGAACCCAGGTCTCCCACATTGCAGGCAGATTCTTTACCAGCTGAGCCACAAAGGCTAGAACAAATAATTTCACAATGTGTATGGAAATACAAAAACCTCGAATAGCCAAAGCAATCTTGAGAAAGAAGAAGTGAACTGGAGGAATCAACCTGCCTGACTTCAGCCTCTGCTACAAAGCCACAGTCATCAAGACAGTATGGTACTGGCACAAAGACAGAAATATAGATCAATGGAACAAAATAGAAAGCCCAGAGATAAATCCACCCACCTATGGGCACCTTATCTTTGACAAAGGAGGCAAGAATATACAATGGGGAAAAGACAATGTCTTTAACAAGTAGTGCTGGGAAAACTGGTCAACCACTTGTAAAAGAATGAAACTAGAACACTTTCTAACACCATACACACACACACACACACAAAAAAAAATACTCAAAATGGATTAAAGATCTAAGTGTAAGACCAGAAACTATAAAACTCTTAGAGGAGAACATAGGCAAAACACTCTCCGACATAAATCACAGCAGGATCCTCTATGACCCACCTCCCAGAATATTGGAAATAAAAGCAAAAATAAACAAATGGGACCTAATTAAAATTAAAAGCTTCTGCCCAACAAAGGAAACTATAAGCAAGGTGAAAAGACAGCCTTCAGAATGGGAGAAAATAATAGCAAATGAAGCAACTGACAAACAACTAATCTCAAAAATATACAAGCAACTCCTGCAGCTCAATTCCAGAAAAATAAAAGACCCAGTCAAAAAATGGGCCAAGAAGTAAACAGACATTTCTCCAAAGAAGACATACAGATGCCTAACAAACACATGAAAAAATGTTCAACGTCACTCATTATCAGAGAAATGGAAATCAAAACCACAATGAGGTACCATTTCACACCAGTCAGAATGGCAGCGATCCAAAAGTCTACAAGCAATAAATGCTGGAGAGGGTGTGGAGAAAAGGGATCCCTCTTACACTGTTGGTGGGAATGCAAACTAGGACAGCCACTATGGAGAACAGTGTGGAGATTCCTTAAAAAACTGGAACTAGAACTGCCTTATGACCCAGCAATCCCACTGCTGGGCATACACACCGAGGAAACCAGAACTGAAAGAGACACGTGTACCCCAGTGTTCATCGCAACACTGTTTATAATAGCCAAGACATGGAAGCAACCTAAATGTCCATCAGCAGATGAATGGATAAGAAAGCTGTGGTACATATACACAATGGAGTATTACTCGGCCATTAAAAAGAATACATTTGAATCAGTTCTAATGAAGTGGATGAAACTGGAGCCTATTATACAGAATGAATGAAGTAAGCCAGGAAGAAAAACACCAATACAGTATACTAACGCATATATATGGAAATTTAGAAAGATGGTGACGATAACCCTGTATGCAAGACAGCAAAAGAGACACAGATGTATAGAACAGTCTGTTGGACTCTGTGGGAGAGGGCGAGGGTGGGACAATCTGGGGGAATGGCATTGAAACATGTATAATATCATATATGAAACGAGTCACCAGCCCAGGTTCGATACAGGATGTTTGGGGCTGGTGCAGTGGAATGACTTGGAGGGACGGTACAGGAAGGGAGGTGGGAGGGGGTTTCAGGATGGGAAACACGTGTACGCCTGTGGCGGACTCATGTTGATGTGTGGCAGAACCAATACAATATTGTAAAGTAAAAAAAAAAAAAGTGAAAAGTGAAAGTGAAGTCGCTCAGTCATGTGCGACTCCTAGCGACCCCGTGGACTGCAGCCCACCAGGCTCCTCTGTCCATGGGATTTTCCAGGCAAGAGTAATGGAGTGGGGGCCCACTGCCTTCTCTGGATAATATCTTGGGTAAGTGGTTAAACCTCTCTAAGGCTGGTACCCTCTGTGAAAGGGTATCAAGTGGGGCAGTCCCAGGCAGTTGGTTTGAGAATTACACGGGGTGAGAAAGCTTAGAAGACACTGAGCCGGGGGCCGGGCACACAGAAGAGGGGTCTCTGTTCGCATTGGTGAATAAGAGTACAACCAGTCCACAGCACAGGGAGCACCCTGGACTGCAGCGCTTCCTTTTGATTCTTTTCATCTTTTGATTCTTCTGATCACTTCCTTTATGAAATTAAATAATTCATTTAACCTCCCAGGGCTTTTTGATCTCCTGACCCTCCTGTCAGCACCGAGATTAAACCTACATGAGTTGAATCTTTCTACAGGAAGGAACCAGGACAGGGCATCCAAATGGAGCAGAAAACAGGCATGATCGAAATGTCAAATTGAGAGATGATTCTTCACTCTTTCATTCTGAGCTTCATCTAGTCTTGCGCTGTATACCAAGTTCCTCTGGGTGCAAGATCCTATTTCTCCACCGGGAACCCTAAGAATAGCAGGACTGACATCGAGGATGCTATTTGAGACGCCAGAAGGCTGGGGCCTAGGAGTGATGGATGACTTGTCCAAACGCTGCAGATGGTCAGTGCTAGAGCCAGCATGATATCCAAGCATTCAATATAATAATGTAATATTAATATGATACAGTAATGCATATATATGCATATGTATGCGTGTGAGCCACTCCAGTATTCTTGCCTGGAGAAATCTATGGACAAAGGAACCTGGTAGGCTACAGTCCACGGGGTTGCAAAGAGTCAGACACGACTGAGTGGCTAACACTTTCACTATGCCCACGTATACGTGCAGATACAAGGCAATCTAAGCATTCCACTATGCGTGTATATACACACTCTATGTGGGCTTCCCTGGTGGCTCGGAGGTTAAAGTGTCTGCCTGCAATGCGGGAGACCAGGGTTCGATCCCTGGATTGGGAAGATCCCCTGGAGAAGGAAATGGCAACCCACTCCAATGTTCTTGCCTGGAGAATCTCATGGATGGAGGAACCTGGTAGGCTACAGTCCATGGGGTCGCAAAGAGTCGGACACGACTGAGCGACTTCACTTTCACTTTATATACTCTATGCACTGGTCATAGCAAACACCCTCTTCCAACAACACAAAAGAAGACTCCAAACATGGACATCACCAGATGGTCATTAGCGAGATCAGATTAATTATATTCTTTGCAGCCAAAGATGGAGAAGCTCTATACAGTCAGCAAAAACAAGACCGGGAGCTGACTGTGGCTCAGATCATGAACTCCTTATTGCCAAATTCAGACTGAAATTGAAGAAAACAGGGAAAACTACTAGACCATTCAGGTATGACCTAAATCAAATCCCTTATGATTATACAGTGGAAGTGGGAAATAGATTTAAAGGACTAGATCTGATAGACAGCGTGCCTGATGAACTATGCAAGGACGTTCATGACATTGTACAGGAGACAGGGGTCAAGACCATCCCCAAGAAAAATAAATTCGAAAAAGTAAAATGGCTGTCTGAGGAGGCCTTATAAATAGCTGTGAAAAGAAGAGAAGCCAAAAGCAAAGGAGAAAAGGAAAGATATACCCATTTGATGCAGAGTTCCAAAGAACAGAAAGGAAAGATAAGAAAGCCTTCTTCAGTGACCAATGCAAAGAAATAGAGGAAAACAATAGAATGGGAAAGACTAGAGATCTCTTCAAGAAAATTAGAGATACCAAGGAAACATTTCATACAAAGATGGGCTCAATAAAGGACAGATATTGTATAGACCTAACAGAAGCAGAAGATATTAAGAAGAGGTGGCAAGAATATACACAAGAACTATACAAAAAAGATCTTCATTATCCAGATAATCACAATGGTGTGATCACTCACCTAGAGCCAGACATCCTGGAATGAGAAGTCAAGTGGACCTTAGGAAGCATCACTATGAACAAAGCTAGCTCAATTCCAGTTGAGCTATTTCAAATCCTAAAAGATGATGCTGTGAAAGTGCTGCACCCAATATGTCAGCAAATTTGGAAAACTCAGCAGTGGTCACAGGACTGGAAAAGGTCAGTTTTCATCCCAATCCCAAAGAAAGGCAATGCCAAAGAATGCTCAAACTACCACACAGTTGCACTCATCTCAAGCTAGTAAAGTTCAAAATGTTCAAAATCCTCCAAGCCAGGCTTCACCAGTACTTGAACCATGAACTTCCAGATGTTCAAGCTTGATTTAGAAAAGACTGAGGAACCAGACATCAAATTTCCAACATCCTTTGGATCATCAAGAAAGCGAGAGAGTTCCAGAAAAACATCTATTTCTGCTTTCTTGACTATGCCAAAGCCTTTGACTGTGTGGATCACAATAAACTGTGGAAAATTCTTAAAGAGATGGGAATACCAGACCACCTGATCTGCCTCCTGAGAAATCTGTATGCAGGTCAAGAAGCAACAGTTAGAACTGGACATGGAACAACAGACTGGTTCCAAATTGGGAAAGGAGTATATCAAGGCTGTATATTGTCACCCTGCTTATTTAACTTCTATGCAGAGTACATCATGAGAAATGCTGGGCTGGATAAAGCACAAGCTGGAATCAAGATTGCTGGGAAAAAATATCAATAACTTCAGTACGCAGATGACACCACCCTTCTGGCAGAAAGCGAAGAAGAACTGAAGAGCCTCTTGATGAAAGTGAAAGAGGAGGGTGAAAAAGTTTGTTTAAAACTAACTTTAAACCAAGAAAATTAGGATCCAGAAGACTAGGATCATGGCATCTGGTTCCATCACTTCATGAGAAATAGATGGGGAACCAGGGGAAACAGTGGCTGACTTTATTTTTGGGGGGCTCCAAAATCACTGCAGATTGTGACTGCAGCCATGAAATTAAAGGACGCGTACTGCTTGGAAGGAAAGTTATGACCAACCTAGACAGCATATTAGAAAGCAGAGACATTGCTTTGCTGACAAAGGTCCATCTAGTAAATGATATTGCTTTTCCAGTAGTCATATATGGATGTGAGAGTTGGCATAAGAAAGCTGAGCACTGAAAAATTTATGCTTTGTAACTGTAGTGTTGGAGAAGACTCTTGAGAGTCCCTTGGACTGCAAGGAGATCCAACCAGTCCATCCTAAAGGAGATCAGTCCTGAATATTCATTGGAAGAACTAATGCTGAAGCTGAAGCTCCAATACTTTGGCTATCTGATGTGAAGACCTGACTCACCGGAAAAGACCCTCATGCATGGAAAGATTGAAGGCAGGAGGATAAGGGGGCACCAGAGGAGGAGATTGTTGGACGGCTTCACAGACTTGACGGACATGAGTTTGAGCAAGCTCCGGGATATGGTAAAGGATGGGGAAGCCTGGCGTGCTGCAGTCCTTGGGGTCGCAAAGAGTTAACACGACTGAGTGACTAAACTGAACTGAACTGATACATGTACTGATATGTGTGTGTGTGTGTGTGTGTGTGTGTGTGTGTGTGTGTGTGTGTGTTTAGGTAAGATTTCCCTTTTTCCGTGATTGCTTGCCATTGAGTGACTGCTCCTCTTAAGAGGATTGTTCGCCATTGGGGTTTACAAACATGTAAAGAAATGCTTAGAAATTTTGGAACAGACAGTCAGGAGAAATGCATGGAATCTACAGCGCACTGAATATAGACCTCTGAAGTATATACAAAACCCACCCTCTCCATCTGCATTGTTTCCCCTTTCATGTGCAGAATAATTGCCCCCCCCCCCAACTGGTCTTGCCCTAGAAGCTGTGAATATGTTACCCCATGTGGTCAAAGCATGTTTGCAGGCATGATTAAGTTGTGGATCTTGAGATGGAGACTATCCTAGGTTACCCGTGCAGGCTTCATGCAGTCACAGGGTCCTTAGAAGAGGGAGATAGGAGGATTGGAGTCTGAGAGATAAGATGCTTCATTGCTGACTTCGGAAATGGAAGAAGGGGCCAGGAGCCAAGGGATGCTGGTGGCCTCTAAAAGCTGGGAAAGGGAAGAAAATGGATTCCATCTAGATTCCCCCAAGAGGGATGTAGTCTGGTTGATATCAGATAGAGCCATATCGGACTCTGATATGTATTGGTCACTAATACACCACCTCCATCCCCAAGTAGCTTGGGCAACTTCAGCTACCTCCAGATCATCTCTCCCCCTTGTCCCACCCTCTCCCCACCAGACCTGTTCTCTATGCAGCCACCAGAGGTATCATCTCAAACCTTAACCAGCTAATGTCCCTTGTGTGCTTAAAACTGTCACACTTGCAACACTTAGAAGAAAATCTAGACCCCTTATCGTGGCCTCATTTTCCAAACTGAGACCAGAAGGTTAGCAGATTTGCCCAACCAGATCTGGGAGGTTAGGGGGAGAGCTGAGTCCAGAACCTTAAGATCTTGCCCAAATTCTCCTGCTCTGACATATATAGGCACATCCTATGCTCCCAGGTGGTAAAGAACCTGCCTACTAATGCAGGAGACATAAGAGACACAGGTTCGATCCCTGGGTAGGGAAGATCCCCTGGAGAAAGGCATGGCAACCCACTCCAGTATTCTTGCCTGGAGAATCCCATGCACAGAGGAGCCTGGTGGGCTATAGTCCAGAAGCTCACAAAGAGTTGGACATGACTGAAGCCACCTAGCACTCTGATCTGGAACTATCTCCTTAAGAGAAAGGGAGTAAAGAGCTTTCCCAAAGATGCATCGCTGTGCCTGATGTTTTGAGAAGAAGGGCTGAAAGAAGTTGAGAAAAATATTTTGGAGTGTTCTCCCTTCTGCTCTCAGAACTTTTTATACTTAGAAGTCCACAAAGTGCTGAAGAATCAGTGATCCAATGGATTTCTCTACGGAAAAAAATAAGAATCATTTTAATCAACAACTTGGTCCCTTAATGCATAAGCAATAAATAAATAATAACAATGAAACATATACTTATTTCTATACGGTTATAAACTCCAGTGCCTGTAGAACCAGACTGGAAACATATGGGTGAGAATGCAGGCCAAGTGTTGCTAGAGCTTCTGATTTTTCAAGATAAAATGGAAGTCTGGAGTTTTGTGTGAAAAAATTCCAGTTTTTAAATACAGGCAATGGGTTGTAACAATTTGACAATTGTTTCAATGGTGGGAAGATCAAACAGAACATTTCTGGGGACTGGATGCCACCAGTGGCCATCTGTCTGAGATGCTGGCCCTTTACACTAAGATCCACATAAACTTTGACACACTGGAGCCCTATGATCAGGTAGGACCTCAATCCACTTAAATGTCTTTCCGCCTTTTGAAGTGTGACAGGGAAAAGGCCACTTGCTTCACCTCTCTGAACTTGAGCTTCTTCGCCTTTCATCAGAATTAAATGTCAGTGCCTCTCTCATTGGATTTCTATGAAGATTAAGTAAGACTTGTTGTTCAGTGGCTCAGTCATGCCTGACCCTTCGGGAACCCCTGGACTGCAGCATGCCAGGCTTCCCTGTCCTTCACCATGCCAGGCTTCCCTGTCCTTCACCATCTCCTGTTGTTGATGCCATCTAACTATCTCATTCTCTGCCATCCCCTTTACCTCCTGCCTTCAATCTTTCCCAGCATCAGGATCTTTTCCAATGATTTGGCTCTTTGCATCAAATGGCCAAAGTATTGGAGCTTCAGCTTCAGCATCATTCCTTCCATTATATTCAGGGTTGATCTCCTTTAGGATAGACTGGTTGGATCTCTTTGCAGTCTAAGGGACTCTCAAGAGTCTTCTCCAACACCACAATTCCAAAGCATCAATTCTTCAGCATTCAGCTTTTTTTTGATGGTCCAACGTAACTACTGGAAAAACCATAGCTTTGACTAGATGTATCTTTGTCGGCAAAGTAAGGTCTCTGCTTTTTAATATGTTGTCTAGGTTTGTCATAGCTTTTCTTCCAAGGAGCAAGCGTCTTTTAATTTCACGGCTACAGTCAACATCTGCAGAGATTTTGGAGCGCAGAAAATAAAGTCTCTCATTGTTTGCATTGCGTCCCCATCTATTTGCCATGAAGTGATGGGACCAGTGCTATGATCTTCGTTTTCTGAATGTTGATTTTAAGCCAGCGTTTTCACTCTCCTCTCACTTTCATCAAGAGGCTCTTTAGTTCTTCTTCGCTTTCTGCCATAAGGATGGTGTCATCTGCATATCTGAGGTTATTGATATTTCTCTCTGCAATCTTGATTCCAGCTTGTGCTTCCTCCAGCCCAGCATTTCTCATGATGTACTCTGCATATAAGTTAAATAAGCAGGGTGACAGTATACAGCCTTGACATACTCTTTTTCCAGTTTTGAACCAGTCAGTTGTTCCATGTCTGGTCCTAGCTGTTGCTTCCTGACCTGCATGCAGTTTTCACAGGAGGCAGCTACGATGGTCTGGTACTCCCACCTCTTTAAGTAAGATTAATGGGTAATAAAATACTTACTACACCAAGAAATTCCTAAATATTAACCATTAATTTTTTTTTGAAAACGCCCCAATTTGCAATCTTATTGCAGGATTCTAGTGCACCTTTGATAGTGCTTGGCTCACTCTGTCTTGCAGTATAAATGCTTGCACTTCTTTCTAAGTGGTGTTCCTTTTGTAGGATGTGTCTCTGGTGCAGGGGTGAGGTGGTAAGAGTGAAAGGAGGATTCTAGACAGTTAAGGGGTCATATCTGAACTAGGCTATTGGCTAGTTGTGCTAACAGGAGCAGATTGTTTCCCTGGCCTCTGCTTTCTCATCTGATAAATGGGTGCAGCAACATAGACAGCATCAATTTGATGGAATCATGCAGCCAGATCCCATTTGGACTGGGCCTGGGACACATTTGGTGGCTAATACTGATGAGCGGCCAGCTTTCAAAAATTTCTTACAGGAGAATGAAATAGCCATTGAAATCAGTGACCCTCCCTTGCCCCTATCCCACTTCCCTCTGGGATCCTAGACCTTTTTCTATATGCCCTTTTGCATTTCATGCAAGCTTACTGCAAAAAGAAAGCTGGATAAAAATATTTCCTCACCTCTTGTGGGTGATTGGTTTACACCCAAATCACAAAATCTGATTACAAGTTTGTAAATGTCTTTGCTTGCAGAGAGAGACCCGTATTATTAATGGTCATAAAATTAAATCACCCAGAGCATTTCTATCCTGGAAGAAAAACTGAGCCATGTTCACCAGTCAGCCTGCATAACATAGATGTATAAACAAAAATGGGGGGAGGGCAGAACACCCACCATGTTATTTATTCAGTTCCAAAACATTTTCCACACACCATATGGCAGGATTTTTTTTTTCTTTCTCGAGCCCTTTTCACAGATGTAATTATAATTCTTTTCACCTCCCCAGAGAGATCATCTTGAGTATTGTAGAGACTGTGTGAAACTTGAGACGTCACAGGGAACTTTAATCTCGTGGCAATCCGTCTCTTCCTCCTTTGCAAAGTTCAGCCATTGGCCTCTGGACAGGTCCTCTGTGGAGCATGCAGCCTGGCAGTCTTCCCTGGGGACTATTCATAACTGGTGAAGGTTAAACATTATCTTGATCATTTCTTCATCTGCATCTCCATCTTGCTAGTAGGGATGCTTTTCAGCTGGACCAATGATTTACACGATTTGCCTGAAACATGCCCCAGCCCACTCTCTCCCTGGCTTCTTGACCATCTGTACGGCATTTTCTGATCCCATGCACACACAGACGTTCGCGACATTTCTGCACCACGTTCTTAGCACAAGGGACCTTAGCATCTACCTCTCATTTATGTCACATGGAACCAATCAAGGGACTGAACATAAGGGAGACATCTGCTAAACACTTGTTAATTTTGACTCTCCTGGTGCATGACTATTTATAGGGGCTGATTCAGATCAACCCGGAAAGCATATGCAGCAATGGGCAAGCTTTCCTGAAATGGCAAAGACCTGCCCCTCATTGATTAAACACTCACCTGTGTTAGGGTTTGTGCGAGGTGCTTTGTGTACACGATCCCATGTCTGTCTGTAATAACCTGTGGGGTAAATAGTCTCACCACATTTTTGCAGAGATAGAAACTGAGATTCTGAGGACTCAAGTGCTCAAGGTCACAGGCATTTTCTCTGCTCTGATGTTAAAACAGCCACAATGACCTTGTATCTGACTCTCGGCACGCACAGCACCTCACATCGACTCCAGCTCAGCTATAGAAAGGTCATTCTCGGTGAGTCATTTGGCAGTGAGGAATTAGGACTCCAGAAGTGTAAGAAATTTATACTTAAGTGTCACACACCCTCTGAGTTTTATAACATGAAAACCTAATCTCCATTTATATTCTTATTTCTATGGGATGATGCATTCCAAACTCCAAACATCTGAGTTTCAGAGGAACTTTTGGCAACATAACCTGTTTATGTGGTGAAGACTGTCTGTATCCCCCATATTGATAGGGTGCGTCTGGCAACCACAAAAATCGTCTTGTGATTTACCAGATGGCTTTCTGTTCTCCAGCTGGACTGGGAATCCTGGAGGACCCATCCCTTTCTGCAGGATTCCACCACCTCTGCCCTGGCTTTCCCCCCAGACACAGGTCTCCCTGACCCCCCAGACTGAGGCGTGTTGCTCCAGTAGGATAAGAAGGAGGTGACCCAGGACTAAAAGGCCCCACACTTGATGTAAACGGACATTCTTGGCCATCAGCATAATCACAGCCCCGTGCATCCTCCAAAGTGGCAGATTTACAAACCGTTTGTGCTAGAAGGTGGAGAAAGTTCCACACAAGTCATCCGGGGAGAGCCATGCGCTGTGGTTTATAGCAGTGTTTCTCCGTTGTTTTTGACCACAGCTTCCAGAATGCTAAGAAGGTTTTTACTCTGACCTGGTGCCTATATGTAGGTGTATATGCATATAATTGAAATATATATTAAACATAAAACATATATGTGTGGTTTGAATAACTGAAATAAAAATTTCTCAAGGCAATACTTATCATTATGGGAGACTCACATTTATTTTTCTCTTCTAATTCGTTTGTTGGCACTGAAAAAAGGTAGTGGTCACAACCCTCAAATTTTAAAGTCTGTAGTTTGAAAAGCATTGTTTTCCTCCAGGTTCTAGTTATAGTTCTGGGGTCTTGGCCCCAGTTTCCTCATCTGTACAATGGACACAATGCCTCTGGGCATGTGTGCTAAACTGCTTCAGTCGTGTCCAACTGTTTGGGACTCTGTGGGCCATATCCCGCCAGGCTCCTCTGACCACAGGATTCTCCAGGCAAGAATACTGGAGTGGGTAGCCATGCCCTTCTCCAGGGGATCTTCCCAACCCAGGGATCGAACCTGTGTCTCTTACGTCCCCTGCATTGGCAGGCAGGTACTTTACCTCTAGCACCTCCTGGGAACCCCTCACAATGCCTCTACTTTTCTCATATGATTGTTGGGAGAGTTATGTGTGATGATGCTTATCTGTGAATCCACAGGAGGTGACACCTTTTATAATAAAAATGCTCGATTATGATCTAATCCATATCCTTCACTTTAAAGATGGGAAACTCAGAGTCCCTAAGGAAAAGAAGGAGGGCAGAGGTCACTTTTGCCATGGGCAGAGTCTGGGACCAGGATCCACACTTCTGACACCTGCTATTACCCCAGGCCATCTGCAAAGTACCCTGCTCTTAGAAACTGCATCAACCTCTCCAGATGAGCAGGGCATTTTCAAATGGATGACTCCTTCTGTGCCTTTTCCAGCCTCTCAAGAACCCATTCGCAACGTGTCTCCTGCTGAGAGTGTTCAAAATGCCAGTGCCCCAGGGAGACCATGTGTTTTTCACCCACTGAGTGTAATAACCAGTAAATGACTCCATAGGCCAGGGAATGGGGCCTCCAAAATGTTGAAATGGGAGAAAAAGAACTCCCAACTGGCCTCACAAAAGCCTTCTTAGTCCCTCAGAGAGATTGGCCTGGGAGGATATGACAGCAGAGAGTGGTTAAGTTCTGAGCCTGCTCTGTAAGAGCTGCAGTGAAACCCGGGGTTTTCAGGGAAGCTGGTAGCCATGAGCGAAGCACGTTTATGCAAAGAGTAGAGCCTCTTCGTGCAGGTGAAGGAAGGGGGCCTGGGCCAGCCTCCCAGCCCCATCCTTGCCTGTGATTACCCAGCACTTCCCCACCTCCTTGTCTTCGCTGGGGCTTTTCTTCCCGCTTAGAACAGCATCGCTCCTTCTGCCATGAACTCAAATCCTTCTTATCCCAATGCCTGTCTGTAATGCCTACCTAGCTGGAAGATGCTTCATGGTAACGGACATCTCTGGCGGGGGCGGGGGGGATTCCTCATTCCTTACTTGTGATTAAATATAGTAAGTGTATTAAAGTGTTCTCTCCAACTAATATGGAACCTACTTTAGGGGCAGAATCTCTGAGTTATCTTTTGTCTTTCTCTGCACCTAGCGAAGAGCTTTACCAGTGCATAGGAGGCACTGAAATGTGTGCATTGCATGAATAAATGAGTGAAGAAGAATAAATGAGAGCGTGGGTAGTTGAGTGCTCTAGTATCATCAGGATAAACTACTGAGGATGTTTTTACGTGGGCCTGCGTGTGCACATGTGTGTGAGTGTAAGCTGGAGGTTCTAACCCTTGGGTGTTCATGAACATTCCCTAGGGAGTTTATATAAAGCACTGAGGCCTCACCACCAGAAGTTTCGCTTAAACTGGTCTGGACTAGATCGTGGGGCACGCATACATTGAACATTCTCTCGTCGTGATTCTGATATGCAGCCATGGTTCAGGGCCACCGCTGTTAGCTTTTTGATTAATAGGAAGACAGTGCGTGAAAGTACCGAATAAAGTAGCTGGCCCGGGGCAGTACTCTATAAATGCATATAAACGCTTCCTCTCTGCCATCCTCTTGAGGGTTGGGACTTTATATCATGCCTCTTTCTGTTGTGCAGGGAGCTGAGCCCAAGGGACAAGTTAAAGAGAGGGCAGCGATGCTTCACTGGAGATGACAGAGTGTCCGGTGAGCCCGTCTGGAGAATGAATGCTCCATGCCCACGGAACTTGGGTAGGATCATTGGAGACGAGGGTGTTCATGGAAAACTGTGAATAAGGTTAGATTTGAGTTGGGCTTCAGTGCATGGGCAGAATTTAGCAAACTGGTGAAGAGCAAGCTTGAAGGACATTCTGGAAAAAGAACATAGCATCATCAAAAACAGAAAAAATAAAGAAGGACTCTTATGTGCCGAGCGCAGTGCTAAGGACCTTACATATATTATGCATGACCTTCCCTAAGGCTCATAGAACCTATTATTGCCATCACTTTACAAGTCACGGAACGAGGTTTAGAGAGGGCAGCAATTAGCTCAAGGTCACATAGTTAGGAGGCAGTGCCTCTGAGACTAAAATGGGGGATTTTCTGAGATGTTGCAGGCTGAAAAAAAGATGGAGATGGGCGCCATGTGCAGACAGTCTGCCTGAGTAGGTGTACGTGAAGAGGGGAGAAGAGGCAGCTAGTTAGAAAGGCATGTTTGGGCTATAATGTTGACACCGGCAGACCTCCAGATTTTTAACCTTGCAGGCCACAGGGAGCTGTAAATTTTTAAGTGACACCACAAATGTGGCTATAAGTACAGAGAGTTGAGTTATCAGGGTTGGCAGGAGGCTTGGGATAAGCTATTGAATCCATGACTGGTTTAATGGGGAAAATTGATTTTATCTCTCCTGAATTATGTCTGTTGGGGATCAAGCCCTACCATTCAACCCTTTCTAGAAAAGGAGATTTGACCTTCAAGCATCAGCCTGAGCAGGTTTCATAATCTCACTTCAATGTGTTTCTCTAGAGGGCATTCAACAAGAAAGGTTTTTACTGAACACCTACTCCATGCCAGAGCCCGTGCTGTGAGCTGCAGAGAAAGAATTGAACAAGACTCCCTCCCTTCTTTTCTTACCGTGCGTGATGCCCTTGGAGACCAGTCTGAATTGACTCATCAGAAGTTTTCCATTATTTCCCAGCCATCTTTTCGCTGAGCTGAAAATGCACAGAATTACCTTAACATTCCCAACTGGGTCTTATTTTCCAAGCTGCTTTCATCCGTTGTCTTGCTTTCCTTTGAACTACATCCAATTTATCACTTTTTTCTTTCCTTTCTGAAAACATGATGCTCGAAATTGAACACAGTCGTCCAATTAAGTCTTAACCACAGCCAACAGGGGCATAGTAATTGTCTGGCTTGTTTTACATGGTGAAATCTTATTAATAGGTAGATAGGGAGGGGGACACGAGTGTACTTGGGTCACTTGGATATTTTTTTGGAAGCATCACATGCAGAGATGGACAACAGAAACTAGTAAGCCATCAGTTGCTTTAGAAATACTCTTATTTAATTTTGGGAGGGGGTGTGTTTTATTTGGGAGGGTTTTGTGGTCACTCATTTTATTACCTTGACATTGTTATACTCCTGGTAACATTTTTTTTTTTATATAAGTTAAGCTTTTACTTAGGTACTGTGTAAAGCTGTTCTTGAGATGAAAGCTGTTATCTGATTCAGAGCTTAATGTTTAAAAGTTCTCAAGCTGGTGAATCTAAAGACATTCCCTGCATAATTGTGTACTTAGAATTCACTGGCAGTGTAAAAGAGAGAGAGCTTCATGTTCTGTCTGGAATTACAAAAAAAGACAATTTATTTTTAAGTGAACTGGGGGAGAAGGGGGAAAAAGACTGTGATGGAGGATGTTTAGCTGAGTTACTGAAATACCATCTGGAGGCTTGGCTGGAAAAGAAGAGAAACCCTAGAAGGAACAAGAAATGGGATGAGGAAGCTGAGAAAGGACCAGCATGCTCTGGGGAAGGCAATCTCCACCAGCGATGTGGACTTGTACGGAGTGAATGGGGGTGAGCTGATGCACCCCTTGGATGAAAAAGAACAATTATTTAATGTTTTGAAAAGTGTGGTATAATATACATAACACAAAGTGTACCATTTTAAAGTGCATAGTTCTGTGGTATTAAATACACTCATTGTTATGTAACCAACATGTCACCCATCTCCAGAACTTTTCTCATCTTCCCCAGCTGAAACTGAAAGTTCCCTGAAGAAGGCCTCCTCATTCTCCCTCCCTGTAGTCCCTGGCAGCCAGCATTCTAAAGAAGGCAGTTGTTTTTAATGAGCAGAAGGAGGAGAAGGGTCTTTCTGTCAGGGCTCAACTGGTCACTCCAGTTTCATGAAACATCTTCAAACCATTCCAGTGTCACCATGTCCCCCAGCCTAGTTCAGTCCTGTCTTTTATGCGGCTGAAGTTCTGGAGTTGGAGAAGGAAACGGCAGCCCACTCCAGTATCCTGGCCTGGAGAATCCCCATGGAGAGAGGAGCCTGGTGGGCTGCAGTCCATGGGGTCGCACAGAGTTGGACATGGCTGAGCAGCAGCAGCAGCAGTTCCAGAGTCCTGTCCTCTCTGTCAAGGATACCCTCCCTGGTGCTCTGGGCTAGATGACAACAGCTAATGCTTCTTTGTATTTACCATCTGCCAGATACCATGATCATGATCCATACTTTACATATTTTATCTTTAGCATCTTCACAGTAATCTTGATAAGGAAGTATTGCTAAGCCTGTCTTTCAGATGAGGAAATCAAGCATATGACAATTTAAGTCATTTCCTCAAGGTTAAGGGGAGAAATCAGACTTTCAATACGAGTCAATATTTTTACCAATCCCCAAAACTTTTTCTTCCCAAAGCTGGACTTCATCTACATCTTCTTCTGCAGAAAGATGTGACTTTCAGACACACGTGCCACTGGGTAATGGAAATTCATTTCTTTAACCTGAGTTCCACAGGAATGTAATAGGTGTTCCTTGAAACTGAAAAAGAAAATTTCAGGAAGAAACAGCACTATTCCTGAATGGTCTAATAAGCTGGGAAACACTGAGTTAAACACAGCTAATCAGAATCTTCCTTGCAGATCTTCTCAGTGGCTAGTTTATTCATCCAGTCCTCAAATTTATTTTTCCTCTTTTAAAGACAGTCTTGTGAATATAGTACTTCACAGGAAAACTTTGGCAAATGCCAGGGGTGACATTCAAAATATTTGACGGCAGTTACAGCCTGGACATTGGCCAATCAGACTGGACAGCAGCCAAGAGAACAGACACCAACGGCTGAAGTGGGCAAGGGAGGCTGATGGGTACTGATGGGAAGTGCCACCTGCAGGGCATCAGGGAATTCAGGGAGTGGGGACCAAACCGCCCAACTGTCCCAAGGAAGGAAGGCCACTGCCCTTGCTGAAAACGCTTGTTGGGGCAGTCCAGGATTCTCTGACTGGGAGTAAACTTTGGCTTGTTTGATGTAACCCCCTGCTCACCTAATAGTAAGTGGCACTTGGGATGTCTCAAGCTCTTCTGTGGTGGCTGTCTGCTAGCCCCCATTTTATTATGAGAGGATGCAGTGTAGGTCACTGGAAGGAGCACTGGACAGAAGCCAGAGGGTCTGGGCTCTGCCTGGGATGCATGGTGACTATAAGCCAGTTTACGCTCCTTGATAATTCCTAGTTGCCTCTCTTGGTAGCAGAGCAGGTGGTCTCAGCTATCAAATTCTCTTCCTGCTCTGACATCTTACAACTTTATTATCTGGGTGGCTCTTCAATTTTCTGATTCCTATTTTTAGTACGTAACTCTATTTCCCCCTCCTCTCGAGTAAACACAATATGTGTTTTTCCCTTACCTGTCAGATGGTGCTGCCACAAAGATAAAGGCCCCTGACTTTTGAATGCCATGTCTGTCTGATTCTCTTCCACGCTTGATGCACCATCAGGAGTGGAGTGGGGAAATGTACTTTTAATATTTATTAAAGGGCTCCAAATCTCTGTAATCTTCCATCTTTGATCCTGTTGAATATTCTAAACTCTTTTTTATTTAAACATGTTTGACTGGTCTAATCATGGGCTGGCGTGCTTCCTCAGCTCTCTCTGCATCTTCTGCAGTGAGTCAGGAGAAGTGGGATGAGGTTTATGGGAGACGTTTAATGCTTGTGTCAGACCCATTTCTACTTTGTCCAATCTAACCTGGAAAACCCTCCACTGAGATCAACGCTCAGGAAACTATCCCCCTCCCCAGATCAAAGTTCTTTATTGGAAGATATTCATCACACACATTAGTCACTATGTTATTTATAAGGGCACAATATCAGAGACTGTGTAGAACACAAAGGACATGTTTTAGTAAATAATATTAACATGTTAATTTTATACAGTTGTTGAAATTTTAGTCCTGAATATGTCATAGATTTTCAGGGAAATTCTATGACTGTATGTACGTGAACTTTACAGTTGCCTACTGGCACCCCACTCCAGTACTCTTGGCTGGAAAATCCCATGATGGAGGAGCCTGGAAGGCTGCAGTCCATGGGGTCGCTAAGAGTCGGACACGACTGAGCGACTTCACTTTCGCATTTCACTTTCATGCATTGGAGAAGGAAATGGCAACCCACTCCAGTGTTCTTGCCTGGAGAATCCCAGGGACGGGGGAGCCTGGTGGGCTGCCGTCTCTGGGGTCGCACAGAGTCGGACACGACTGGAGTGACTTAGCAGCAGCAGCACACAAAGTATTGAAAGGGAATGTGGACAAATAATCACGGTTGATTGATTAGGGTAAGGGGATTATGGGATTGTGGATGACATTGCTTGCTTTTTTTTTTTCTGTCATTTTGGTTATTTTAGTTGCATTTTATTTAAATGTTGCTAATATGACATTTAAGACATCGGAAATCATGTATTTTATAGAGTGCATTAACTGTTGACTTTGTTGTTGCGGTTGTTCAGTCACTCAGTGGCGTCTGACTCTTTGCAGCCCCGTGGACCGCAGCACACCAGGCTTCCCTGTCCTTCTCCATCTCCTGGAGCTTGCTGAAACTCATGTCCATTGAGTCAACGATGCCACCCAACCATTTCATCCTCTGTCGTCCCCTTCTCCTCCTGCCTTCAATCTTTCTCAGCATCAGGGTCTTTTCTAATCAGGTGGTCAAAGTATTGGAGCTTCAAGATCAGTTCTTCCAATGAGTATTCAGGGTTGATTTCCTTTAGGATTGACTGGTTTGATCTCCTTGCAGTCCAAGGGACTCTTGAGAGTCTTCTCCAACACCACAGTTCAAAAGGGTCAACTTTTGAATTGTTAACTTTAGGGTTGGATAAATCTATATTCAGGTACATATTTTTTGTTACTTCTTCGTGTAAGACTTTAGGTAAAATCTCTTATCGTTATAGAGCCTGATATGTGCAAAGTGACTTTTTTTTTCTTTTCCAAAACGAAGTCAGATCAACATAAATGAAACTACTATATTACTATAACAATAGCCAGTATTATCATAAGGCACAGAATTTGATCTTTGCTCGTTCCTGACCATCTGCACTTGAAAGCTGTCCTGTTCTGGAATCGGCAGGAAACACAAGAGCATCATTGTTCTAGGTCTGAGTCCTAGCTTCTCCACATCCTAGCACTGTGACCTTGGGCAGGGGAACTCTCTAGCTCCAATTTTCTCATCTGTTGGGATTCGGTCTGATTAGTAAGCAACATTCCCTCCCCCCACCCCCCGCCTCTTTTTTTTTTTTTTTGCTCAGAACCAACAGAGAAAGAGACATCTAGTCAGAAAGATTAGATCAGAATATTATCTTTATTCCCGCAGAGCTCTTTGGAGAATGTGACAAGGATGCAGAGCATCCTTCCTGGTCCAGAGCTTCCCTTCTCTCCCGCAAGTAGCACCCCACAACCACAGGAACCTCGGACTCAGGGGAGATCAGTTTCCAAGTTCATAGAAAGGGAGAGCAGAAAGCAACTTCCCAGCAGGTTGCAGATGCCAAGAGAAACAAGACTTGCAGATCTATGTCCATCTTCCTAATACACCCTTGAAAATTCAATGGGGTTGTTCCTGTAGTTTTTCTATAGGCATATAATTAGTGTGAGATAAACACTGACTGCTACTGTCTGTCCAGCACCTTCCCCTGGTAAACTGTCCTGGATGTCTCTGTGGATAAATTGCCAGACCAGTGTGTGGCTGCATAAAGACAGGCACTATGGCACAGGTGAAGAGCAAGGCTGCTGAAACTCACAGCGTGGATATGAATCCTGCCTCCACGCCTTCCCAGCTGCATTACCCTGGATGACTTAACCTCTCTGTATCTTACTTTACCTGTAAAATGGGGAGAAGAGCATGACTACTCATAAAGTCCTTAGGAGGATGAAACACACTAACACTTGGAAAGCACTTAGAATAGTTTCTGGCACATAGTAAGACTTCTTGCTAAATATAAATAAGTAATGAAGACCTACACGTTTACTATGGGGGCCTCCCCACTTCACAAGATCAGTGGATTTAGGGCAAAATGATGACACGCTGGACCATCTTTATTAACGGGCATATTAGAAGGATTTTGTTATCCCTCTGAAATCTTTCACCCCCATATGCTTTGTTCAAAATAAAAAATAACTCTGTGGCTGGCAGAGGGAATGATTCTGAGTTAGACTGCTTTTCTTAGCGTGTGCAGAGTTTTAGATTTGGGTCCACAGCCTTCTTTCTCCCTCCCACCATCCTAAATTTCTTGGTTAAATTCCCAGGAAGATGAGGATTATTTATAATTTGGCCCTAACTGCAGCCCAGCAGGAGAACATGTTAATGAGTTCATTAATTAATTAGCTTGCATTTGCATAGTACTTTAGCATTTGCAAAGCCCTTTCAGATTCATTATTTCGTTTTATGATCACAATACCCTAGTGAGGAACAAGGGAGGGGTTAGCCAGATTTTCAGACAAGGAGACTGAGGCTCTATGAGGTTAACTGGTTGGCCCCAGAAACTTGTTCAGTGGCAGAGCGGGGGTCAAATGCAGCTCTCCATTCATGAGGGACGGGGACTGTAGAGTCTTACAGATGCTCATTTAAATCCTAGCTCCAGTCTAGAGTACCTGTGCAGTCCTAATCATGTTTATTCAGTCAGTATGACTTTTAGTTTCCTCATCTGTAAGACAAATTTAAGGCTATGGTTTTTCCAGTGGTCATATATGGATGTGAAAGTTGGACTGTGAAGAAAGCTGAGCACAGAAGAATTGATGCTTTTGAACTGTGGTGTTGGAGAAGACTCTTGAGAGTCCCTTGGACTGCAAGGACATCCAACCAGTCCATCCTAAAGGAGATCAGTCCTGGGTGTTCATTGGAAGGACTGATGCTAAAGCTGAAACTCCAATACTTTGGCCACCTCATGTGAAGAGTTGACTCACTGGAAAAGACCCTGATGCTAGGAGGGATTGGGGGCAAGAGGAAAAGGGAAGGACAGAGGATAAGATGGCTGGATGGCATCACCAACTTGATGGACATGAGTTTGAGTGAACTTGGGGAGGTGGTGATGGACAGGGAGGCATGGCGTGCTGCGGTTCATGGGGTCGCAAAGAGTTGGACACAACTGAGCAACTGAACTGAACTGAACTGAAGACAAAGTTAAAAATAGTATCAATCATTATCTCATTAGGACTAATATGAACACTAACAAAGATAATACACAGAGACCACACCTTGTAACTACTTGGTCAGTGTTAAGCCCATTATTATAAACAGTGACAGTAACTTTCTACTAAATATAACTATGGAAGCATCACAGGCAATGTGCATTTGAAAAAGGAAGCTGGAGTAAATCGGATCCACTGTACGTGGTGAAGATTGGGAAAGTCTTCTCTGAGGTACAGTTAAACCTTGACAGGTGAATATAAGTTTTTTGTTTTCCAGAAAGAGAAAGCTGAAAGAAAATTCCAGGGGGCAAAACTGATGGCCCGAATCACAATGGGGTGACCTTACTTGCTGTCTTTAGGGAAAGGATAGTGACACCAAGGTTAGGTGCTGGCAGAGGATAACTCATGGTCAAAGTGATGATGGGTGGATAGAAACGGATATATCATAGGATATCCAGCAGTTGCAGAGATTGTTACTTTGTGGGCATAGTGATAGCCTAATGAACCTAACGATGAAGGTAATGACTGTGGGCTAGGCGTAGAGATGACGTACCATATCTAGTGGCTGAGGTGATGGTAGGAGTGTGAGTATGGTGAACACATAGGGTATACTTACTTGTTGTAGGGGAGCAAATTTTTACCCCAAATGTGTCTCTTTGGCATGAAGATTAATTTAGGTAGGTTATTTTTAGGCAACATAACACTCTCTTTTTAGCTCCCCTTAGCTTCCTAAACAATTTACATAAAGAGTCTGTTCCTTTGGAATAGAGTTCAGTTCAGTTCAGTCACTCAGTCGTGTCCGACTCTTTGCGACCCCATGAATCACAGCATGCCAGACCTCCCTGTCCATCACCAACTCCCGGAGTTCACTCAAACTCATGTCCATCGAGTCAGTGATGCCATCCAGCCATCTCATCCTCTGTCATCCCCTTTTCCTCCTGCCCCAAATCCCTCCCAGCATCAGAGTCTTTTCCAATGAATCAACTCTTTGCACGAGGTGGCCAAAGTACTAGCATCAGTCCTTCCAATAAACACCCAAGACTGATCTTTAGAATGGACTGGTTGGATGTCCTTGCAGTCCAAGGGACTCTCAAGAGTCTTCTCCAATGCCACAGTTCAAAAGCATCAATTCTTTGGCGCTCAGCCTTCATCACAGTCCAACTCTTACATCCCATACATGACTGCTGGGAAAACCATAGCCTTGACTATATGGACCTTTGTTGGCAAAGTAATGTCTCTGCTTTTGAATATGCTATCTAGGTTGGTCATAACTTTTCGTCCAGGGAGTAAGCATCTTTTAATTTCATGGCTGCAGTCACCATCTGCAGTGATTTTGGAGCCCCCTAAAATAAAGTCAGCCACTGTTTTCACTGTTTCCCCATCTATTTCCCATGACATGATGGGACCAGATGCCATGATCTTTGTTTTCTGAATGTTGAGCTTTAAGCCAACTTTTTCACTCTCGTCTTTCACTTTCATCAAGAGGCTCTTTAGTTCCTCTTCACTTTCTGCCATAAGGGTGGTGTCATCTGCATATCTGAGGTTATTGATATTTCTCCCGGCAATCTTGATTCCAGCTTGTGCTTCTTCCAGCCCAGCCTTTCTCATGATGTACTCTGCATAGAAGTTAAATAAGCAGGGTGACAATATACAGCTTTGATGTACTCCTTTTCCTATTTGGAACCAGTCTGTTGTTCCATGTCCAGTTCTAACTGTTGCTTCCTGACCTGCATATAGGTTTCTCAAGAGGCAGGTCAGGTCGCCTAGTATTCCCATCTCTTTCAGAATTTTCCACAGTGTATTGTGATCCACACGGTCAAAGGCTTTGGCGTAGTCAGTAAAGCAGAAATAGATGTTTTTCTGGAACTCTCTTGCTTTTCGATGATTCAGCAGATGTTGGCAATGTGATGTCTGGTTCCTCTGCCTTTTCTAAAACCAGCTTGAACATCTGGGAGTTCACGGTTCGTGTATTGCTGAAGCCTGGCTTGGAGAATTTTGAGCATTACTTTACTAGCGTGTGAGATGAGTGCAATTGTGCGGTAGTTTGAGCATTCTTTGACATTGCCTTTCTTTGGGATTGGAATGAAAACTGACCTTTTCCAGTCCTGTGGCCACTGCTGAGTTTTCCAAATTTGCTGGCATATTGAGTGCAGCACTTTTACAGCATCATCTTTCAGGATTTGAAATAGCTCAACTGGGATTCCATCACCTCCACTAGCTTTGTTCATAATGATGCTTTCTAAGGCACACTTGACTTCACATTCCAGGATGTCTGGCTCTAGGTGAGTGATCACACCATTGTGATTTTCTTGGTCGTGAAGATCTTTTTTGTACAGTTCTTCTGTGTATTCTTGCCACCTCTTATTAATGTCTTCTGCTTCTATATTCCCAGACACATCGGGCTGGCCAAACAGTTCATTTGTAATATTTTACAGAAAACCCTGAATGAACTGTTTGGCCAAGTCAACGTATGCAAAGACTATGGGTTTGGTGAGTATTCAGTATTCTTGCCTGGAAAATCTCATGGACAGAGGAGCCTGGAGGACTATAGTCCATAGGATCACAAAGAGCTGGACGTGACTGAAGCAACTGAGCAGGCACGCATGCATGCATAGGCTTGGTGTGGTGTGTGGGGGCCTAGTGTTCAGAGTCCACTCTGTCCCATTGTCTATTCCTGGCTCAGCAAACATTGGTTGAACACTTGCTTTTCCATCTCCATGTGAATTGTCTTCCTCCATTTGGAAATCCCAAACAGCTACTTCCAACATTTTGTTTTGTCTTTAAAATGGCATGTAAGGTGAAGGCTTCTATCATTTTGGTGAATTACTCACTTTTCCATGTGTACATGCTAATAAACCTTGGTTTGACTTTCTCCTTTTAATCTACCTCTCGTCAATTTAATTCTTAGACCAGCCAGAAGATCCTAAAAGGATTGAGGAACATTTCTTCTTCCCCAACATGTTTGAGTTGGCGTGGGGAGTGTGAGCACAGAGGTGGATAGACTCTAGTGATGAGATGAGCCAGCAAGGCAAGAATTAAATTATGAAGGTCTTAGAATCCATGAGAGTAGATTTGTACTTTTATGGGAAATCATATGAATGATGCTTATCTGTTTTTTTAAGAAGAGGAAATAATTTTATCTGATGTGTGTTGCAGAAAGATTATACTGATTGCACACGCATGGAGGATTGAAGATGAATCTTTGCTATCACAGGAGCACTATTCCTGGCTTAGCCTGTAATATCTGCTAAAGAACAACATGTTGTCTTTTTTTCACTTTAAAAATTTACTGTCTATTTCTTAATGCTTTGTTAGATTTTGAAGCCTGGAGGGTAAGGTTTGCAAGTTCAGACTTGAAAACACAAAGAATTTTCCCATCACCAAAAGGCGTAGATTCATAAATTCATAGAAATTTAGGCCAGCCTGGGACCTTAGAGAACACTAACCCTAGATGGAACAATTGGGGTAACACTAGTCTTCACACATTTCCCCCAGACTTCTGACTCTGCACGCATGTGAATTGGAAGCTCTGACATGTCTGGAGTCATCTGGAGATAAATCAAAGCTGTGGATTACTGCTATATACATGAAGGGCATCAGAGCCCATTCATCCCCATGTCCCCTATGCTATGAAATATTATAGTATCTTTCCAGGCAATTGTGAGGAATTGTTGTTGTTGTTTAGTCGCTAAGTCATGTCCAACTCTTTGCAGCCCCAAGGACTGTAGCAGGCCAGGCTCCTCTGATCTCCACTTTCTCCCAGAATTTGCTCAAATGCATGTCCATCGAATTGGTGATGCTACATAACCATTTCATCCTCTGTCATCTCTCTCTCCTTCTGCCTTCAGTCTTTCCCAGAATCAGGGTCTTTTCCAATGAGTTGACTCTTCACATCAGGTGGCGAAAGTATTGGAGCTTCAGCTTCAGCAACAGTCCTTCCAATGAATATTCAAGGTTGATTTTCTTTCATATTGACTAGTTTGATCTCCTTGCAGTCCAAAGGACTCTCAAGAGTCTAGCACCACATTTTGAAAGGATCACTTCTTTGGCACTCAGCCTTCTTTATGGTTCAATTCTCACATCTGTACATAACTCCTGGAAAAACCATAGCTTTGACTATATAGACCTTTGTTGGCAAGTGATGTTTCTGCTTTCCAATACATTATCTCGGTTTGTCATAGCTTTTTTTCAAGAAGAAAGAGTCTTTTAGTTTCATTGCTGCAGTCAACATCCACAGTGATTTCGGAGCCCAGGAAAATAAAATATGTCACTGCTTCCACCTTTTCCCCTTCTATTTGTCACAAAGTGATGGGAAGGGATGCCATGATCTTAGTTTCTTGAATGTTGAGTTTCAAGCTAGCTTTTTCAGTCTCCTCTTCCACATTCATCCAGAAGCTCTTCAGCACCTCTTCACTTTCTGCCATTAGAGTGTTATCATCTGCATATCTGAGGTTGTTGATATTCTCCCCAGCAATCTTGATTCCAGCTTGTATCTGTCCAAATAAGTATGGGTAATGCTTTATTCTAAAATCTCAACTTTGTCTCACCACCAATGTACATGCATGTGTGCACTTATGCACACAAACACACACACACACACTTTTATACTTTGAACAGTTACAATTCACATTGGAATGTTAGAGACTCTGCAGGAAGGATAGCAAAAACAGCAATAAAACTAGAACTCAGCGTTTCCCAAACTTAACTGCCACAGTCAGTTCAGTTCAGTTCAGTCACTCAGTTGTGTCCAACCCTTTGCGACCCCATGAATCCCAGCCTGCCAGGCCTCCCTGTTCATCACCAACTTCTGGAGTTCACTCAAACTCATGTCCATCGAGTCGGTGATGCCCTCCAGCCATCTCATCCGCTGTCATCCCCATCTTCTCCTGCCCCCAATCCCTCCCAGCATCAGGGTCTTTTCCAATGAGTCAAATTTTCGCATTAGGTGGCCAAAGTATTGGAGTTTTAGCTTTAGCATCAGTCCTTTCAATAAACACCCAGGATTGATCTCCTTCAGAATGGACTGGTTGGATGTCCTTGCAGTCCAAGGGACTCTCAAGAGTCTTCTCCAACACCACAGTTCAAAAGCAGCAATTCTTTGGCACTCAGCTTTCTTATAGTCCAACTCTAACATCCATACATGACCACTGGGAAAACCATAGCCTTAACTAGATGGACCTTTGTTGGCAAAGTAATGTCTCTGCTTTTGAATATGCTATCTAGGTTGGTCATAAATTTTCTTCCAAGGAGTAAGCGTCTTTTAATTTCATGGCTGCAGTCACCATCTGCAGTGATTTTGGAGCTCCCAAAAATAAAGCCTGACACTGTTTCCACTGTTTCCCCATCTATTTGCCATGAAGTGATGGGACCAGATGCCATGATCTTCGTTTTCTGAATGTTGAGCTAAGCCAACTTTTTCACTCTTCTCTTTCACTTTCATCAAGAGGCTCTTTAGCTCCTCTTCACTTTCTGCCATAAGGGTGGTGTCATCTGCATATCTGAGGTTATTGATATTTCTCCCAGCAATCTTGATTCCAGCTTGTGTTTCTTCCAGCCCAGCCTTTCTCATAAGGTACTCTGCATAGAAGTTAAATAAGCAGGGTGATGATATACAGCCTTGATGTACTCCTTTTCCTATTTGGAACCAGTCTGTTGTTCCATGTCCAGTTCTAACTGTTGCTTCCTGACCTGCATACAGGTTTCTCAAGAGGCAGGTCAGGTGGTCTGATATTCCCATCTCTTTCAGAATTTTCCACAGTTTACTGTGATCCACACAGTCAAAGGCTTTGGCATAGTCAAGAAAGCAGAAATAGATGTTTTTCTGGAACTCTCTTGCTTTTTTGATGATACAGTAGATGTTGACAATTTGATATCTGGTTTCTTTGCCTTTTCTAAAACCAGCTTGAACATCTGGAAGTTCACAGTTCACATATTGCTAAAGCCTGGCTTGGAGAATTTTAAGCATTACTTTACTAGTGTGTGAGATGAGTGCAATTGTGCGGTAGTTTGAGCATTCTTTGGCATTGCCTTTCTTTGGAATTGAAAGGAAAACTGACCTTTTCCAGTCCTGTGGCCACTGCTGAGTTTTCCAAATGTGCTGGCGTATTGAGTGCAGCACTTTCACAGCATCATCTTTCAGGATTTGAAACAGCTCAACCGGAATTCCATCACCTCCACTAGCTTTGTTCATAGTGATGCTTTCTAAGGCCCACTTGACTTCACATTCCAGGATATCTGGCTCTAGGTGAGTGATCACACCATCGTGATTATCTTGGTCATGAGGATCTTTTTTGTATAGTTCTTCTGTGTATTCTTGTCACCTCTTATTAATATATTCTGCTTCTGTTAGGTCCATACCATTTCTCTCCTTTATTGAGCCCATCTTTGCATGAAATATTCCCTTGGTATCTCAATTTTCTTGAAGAGATCTCTGGTCTTTCCCATTCTGTTTTTTTCCTCTATTTCTTTACATTGATCCCTGAGGAAGGCTTTCTTATCTCACTTTGCTATTCTTTGGAACTCTATATTCAGATGCTTATATCTTTCCTTTTCACTTTTGCTTATGGCTTTTCTTCTTTTCACAGCTATTTGTAAGGCCTCCCCAGACAGCCATTTTGCTTTTTTGCATTTCTTTTCCATGGGGATCGTCTTGATTTCTGTCTCCTGTACAATGTCACGAACCTCCACCCATAGTTCATCAGGCACTCTATCAGATCTAGTCCCTTAAATCTATTTCTTACTTTCACTGTATAATCATAGGGATTTGATTTAAGTCATACCTGAATGGTCTAGTGGTTTTCCCTACTCTCTTAAATTTAAGTCTGAATTTGGCAATAAGGAGTTCATGATCTGAGCCACAGTCAGCTCCTGGTCTCGTTTTTGCTGACTCTATAGAGCTTCTCCGTCTTTGGCTGCAAAGAATACAATCAATCTGATTTCAGTGTTGACCATCTGGTGATGTCCATCTGTAGAGTCTTCTCTTGTGTTGTTGGAAGAGGGTGTTTGCTATGACCAGTGCATTCTCTTGGAAAAATTCTATTAGCCTTTGTCCTGCTTCATTCCGTACTCCAAGGCCAAATTTTCCTGTTACTCCAGATGTTTCTTGACTTCCTACTTTTGCATTCCAGTCCCCTATAATGAAAAGGACATCTTTTTTGGGTGTTAGTTCTAAAAGATCTTGTAGGTCTTCATAGACTGTTTAACTTCAGGTTCTTCAGTGTTACTGGTTGGGGCATAGACTTGGATTACTGTGATATTGAATGGTTTTCCTTGGACATGAGCAGAGATCATTCTGTCCTTTTGGAGACTGCGTCCAAGTACTGCATTTCAGACTCTTTTGTTGACCATGATGGCTACTCCATTTCTTCTGAGGGATTCCTGCCTGCAGTAGTAGATATAATGGTCATCTGAGTTAAATTCACCCATTTCAGTCCATTTTAGTTCGCTGATTCCTAGAATGTTTACTTTCACTCTTGCCATCTCCTGTTTGACCACTACCAATTTGCCTTGATTCATGGACCTGGCATTCCAGGTTCCTATGCAATATTGCTCTTTACAGCATCGGACCTTGCTTCTATCACTAGTCACATCCACAGCTGGGTATTGTTTTTGCTTTGGCACCATCCCTTCATTCTTTCTGGAGTTATTTCTCCACTGATCTCCAGTAGCATATTGGGCACCTACTGACCTGGGGAGTTCCTCTTTCAGTATCCTATCATTTTGCTTTTTCATACTGTTCATGGGGTTCTCAAGGCAAGAATACTGAAGTGGTTTGCCATTCTCTTCTCCAGTGGACCACATTCTGTCAGACCTCTCCACCATGACCCGCCTGTCCTGGGTGGCCCCACAGGGCATGGCTTGGTTTCATTGAGTTAGACAAGGCTGTGGTCCTAGTGTGATCAGATTCGCTAGTTTTCTGTGAGTATGGTTTCAGTGTGTCTGCCCTCTGATGCCCTCTTGCAATACCTACCATCTTACTTGGGTTTCTCTTACCTTGGATGAGGGTATCTCCTCATGGCCGCCCCTCCTGACCTTGAACGTGGAGTAGGTCCTCTTGGCCCTCCTGTGCCCGTGAAGCAGCCGCTCCTTGGACATGGGGTAGCTCCTCTCGGTCACCTCCCCTGACCTTGGGCGAATTACCTTTTTATATCCCACTTTGGGACACTCTGATTAATCCACTTTTCTAACCATCAGATGAGATCAGTGAGTTTCCTGGAGCTACAGAAGTCCCTGCTACCACTCTGATGAGAATACAAGTTCAATGTGTGGATATTCTTTATTGAAAAAAAAATTATTCCAAGTTCTGAGCCTCCTGGCCTGAGTCTCCATTATAAAGATATATTTGGGAGAGTGTCAGGAGACATGAGCACACGGCTATCTATCAGGTATGACTGAGTCGCCGGAGAGTTCTCTCTCTAAATAGCCAATCTGCACTGGGGCTCTCTTGTTACAAAATGTCTTGAAGAGTGAGATTTTCACTTCTGTCTCATATTGTTCCTGTATTGGTAGTTTCTGTTTTGTCTAAACAAATTATTCTTTCAGAGGATGAACTGCTGGTCTGATTTTTTTTTTTTTTTTTAGTATTATCTTGTTTAATTGTGTTGTAATAAAGTCCATGGGAGAAATTCAAAATATAGTTTATCCTTATGAAAGCAAAACATAATGAAAAAGTCATTGTCTTCTCTAAGCTTGAGTACATATACAATGGACACAACTTAGACGTCAATATTTTGGCAGAGACAGGCTTGATGCTAACCAGTCCCAATTCTTGGACCTAAAGGAATTCTACATTTCCCAGCCTCCCTTGAAGTTATTTGGGACCAATTTGGTTTTGGTCCATAGAGTGTGGATTGAAATGATGGTACTCAACTTTCAGTCTTTGTTCTGAAATCTCATGCAATTTTTCTTCCTCTCTTTTCCTTTCCTTGGTGACCAAAGAGGTCTTGGGTTTAAAATGGGGGCACCCCTGGGTAGAAATTCCTGAGGCATTACTGGAGAAAAGACACCGAAAAAGATACTCAACCAGCACAGACTGAAGAAAGGACAGACATTTGCAGCGTTGAGTCACTGGGATGTCAAGGTTCATCGCTTACTAGGAAATGGCAACCCACTCCAGTGTTCTCGCCTGGAGAATCCCAGGGACGGGGGAGCCTCGTGGACTGCTGTCTATGGGGTCGCACAGAGTCGGACACAACTGAAGCGACTTAGCAGCAGCAGCAGCCTCATACAGGTGAGATGGAATTCTCAGCTGAATTCTAAACTTAGGCTTCAGCTCACTCATCGTACTCTTTTTGCAAAACTAGCATGGAATTAGCAGGATGGCAAAGCTAGTCTGGTGCATCCAAAATGGTGGATCCAATTCAAATTACCTGCATTCTGAAGTTTGGAGGAATATAGCTATCAAAGCTTTAGAGTCAGGCTGGTTTTAGTTCTTCTAAGACCTTCTTGGTTATTGTTGTTTTTTGTTTTAACTAGACATTTTTTTTTTTCAAAGCAATGTTTGTTAGGTTCAGAACAAAATTATGAGGAAGGTACAAAGGTTTCTTATATACCTCCTGCTCACGTGCATAGCTTCCCCCATGATTGATCTCCCCCATCTGAGTGGTATATTTATTTATAATTGATTGACTATAGCCCACCAGACTCCTCTATCCATGGAATTCTCCAGGCAAGAATACTGGAATGGGTAGCTATTCCCTTCTCCAGGGAATGGATCTTCCCAAACCAGGGATTGAACCCAGGTTTCCTACACTGCAGGTGGATTCTTAACCATCTGAGCCACCAGGGAAGCCTGTATTGACATATCATTAACTCCTACAGTCTACACTGGGGCTTACTCTTGGTGCTATACATTTTATAGGTTTGGATACATGCAAATGACATGTATCTACCATTATAGTTTTATACAGAGAAGTTTTAAGAGCTTCTTTAGTTCTCATTTAACCTTATTCTTGGGATAGAGTCTTTCAAAAATCCCAAGAAAAAGTTCCTCCTTGGCAAGCCCTGAACTCCAATTTTAATTACTTCATCCTCACAAGATTACTCCGTTCAAATTCTTGGCCACTTAAGTCACCACTTTGCGATTAGCTTCTGTGCCACTCAGATGCCCCACTGGAGTCATCAGATACCTCTAGAAGTAAAACAGCACCAAATGGTTGGCTTGCCCCTCTAGATTCACCTTCTCTCTAGAATCCTAGCTTTTCAAGCCTTAGTAGTTCTCAGATGTCTTCAAAAATGATTAGTGTTTTTATAATTGACCAAATTGATACAATTTTCTGGTTGCTCTCCGTAGGATCACTGGTCTGAAACAAACTATACCGCCATAACCAGAAGTAGAAATCCCTTCCTTAGCACTTTTGGGCAGTATTTAGGCTTCCTTCATTCAGTCATTTTCTATTGCAGAATCTCTTGTTGCATTTAAATGTAAACATGTATCTTCATGCCAAATTGGGCAGTGATGGCCCTGGAATAGATAGAATTTATGAGGACTGGTATAATTATAGGAAGATATCATACTAATGAAAAATAGTTCAGGTCTGTGGAGGCACAAGGAACTTGGGACGAGGAGAGACAGAATCATGAGCTCAGTATTGGAGTCGTGTTAGATCCCACATCTGGCAAGTGTTCTGTTCTCCACCTAGAAACCACCCTCCACTTGGTCAAGGGGAGCCGAAGCTGCCTTTTATTTGGTAATGGAGATGGGAGACATGTGTAAAGAAATAGGGCATGCTGGAATTTAAAAGGATGAACGATGGAGTAACGGGAAGGGAAATTTTGCCTCAATTTCTACTTCTCAGACACAGAAATTGAAGACTATCAAATGAGCCAGTTAAGTATAAATAAATAAATGGTAGCACCACTTTCGAAACAGTAGCCAGTTCACCCGTCTACGGGGTCTACAAGAACATCGGCTTCAGTGACTTTTCCCACAATTACGTCCAGTGCTAGCCCAGTGCCCAGCACAAGGGAGCTACTCATTAAGTTTGTTGTTTTGTTTTGTTTTTCAAGAAACAATGGTTGGAACTAAAACCCCTCTAGTGTGGCTTTCTTTCTTAGAGCTGAAACTAAGAACTTTGTATATCACCAGTTTAACCCTCTTATTTTATAAATGAGAAAGCTGTGGTTTGTATTTGTTGGGTTTTTGCTGAAAGCAGATTATAATCAGCAGACAACAGAACCTAAAAGCACAGCCTTGCGATTTAGACTTCGTTATGAAGTTACAAATGTAAAAGTAGGCGTACAACACTGTAGGTACATAAATACGCAGAAATACAAGTATACATCCACGCAAATCATTTTGCCTAAGAAGTCGGATGAAGGACACTTGGGAGTCATTGAAGGAAATTCTGAGTGAATCATCCAGAAAGCAGAGGAAGCTGCCCTCCCGAACGTGCCCTCCGGTGTCCTGGAAAGAATCTACCTGGGAAGACTCTTTCACGTATTTTCTTCTGCAGTGAGTTTGAGCAAGTTGGTTAAAGTGATTTAATATAGGCAAACCTTGTATTTTCTTATTGGATGCTTGCCTTCCACTGTTTTGACAAAATTGTCTCTAATTCTACCTTCCAGGGGAGAATCATCTGCTGTCAATGTTTGGCCATTGTCATTTAAGCTCATGGAAATGTGGGCTTAAAAGACAAGATTTATTTAAGTCAAATGTCCAGGTTGATTTTGGAAATCAGACTCCTATTGCTGTCTGGAATAATTATCAAAATGTGGATCCCAACAAAATAATTCTATTTCAGCCAGTGTCTATAAGTTCAGATCAGAAAGTGGGTGAAGACTGACTTTTTCTGTTTTCTTTATTAGATTCTCCATGGAGAAAAAAATAAAACCCCTCATTTTAAATTTGTATACAATGATACTTTGCTGACATATTATCTGCGGAAATCAATGCAGCAGCACGCCAGCTAATTCGGAGTGGAGTTGTTTTGCAACAATTTAGAACATAGCCTGGGAATGAGCTATTCAACCAGCCTACATTAAAATTAATTTGATAAAGTATACATTAGCACTCTTGACAGTTCTCTGAGTATGGATTTTAATAGATCAGGGTACAGGGGGCTTGGCCAGGAAAATGAAAACCTCTTCTCCGAATTGGAGAAGGAAATTTGCCATCTCACCCTCCCACACTGCGGGACTAAACCCTTCAGCTATCAGCACAGTACATCAAATTTAAGAGTCTTTAAATATTAAATATCAGTGTGCACCATGGAATGTAATAAACCCACTTTTCAAATAATGTTTCATTCCCCGACATCAAAATGTGTGAGGAGTTTTCTTTTAAATATACTGTAGAAGTTAATTAAGTTCACTCAAGTTTATGGCATGGATTCACTAAGACTACATTGGGATATTTACGACCCACCCAGAATGCAACTCAGTGAAACTTTTGATATGTTGATAAGTGATAAGGATGTCATTTGAGGTTTATTTTTTAATAATAATTTAATTGTCATTGTAAAATGCCTCATAGTTAGGACAGATTAAATTGCCACCAAAACCATTACTAAAATTCATAACCTCTATAAATGTAAAGTGTTTGCTGCTGTATCATAAATAACAGCACTTGTTCCAGGAAAATGAGGTGCCTGAAATAAATTAAGGAAACCAAAACATATAAATGCATTAGATTGCAACAGTTTCTGGCTGGCGATGGGAAGGCAGCCGAGTGGGGAGGTGGATTCTTTTACTGAGCAAAGGTTACTTATGATCTCAATAAATCTTGGGTCCTGGAGGATTTCTTGGATGTTATTTACCTTATTGGCACATTTGGATGGTACTGCCTCTATTGAGTGAGGACGAGCGAGAGAATGTGTAAACTAGAAGAAACTCTTATCACTAGCAAGGTGACCTTGTCCAAGTTGCACTGTCTTCTTGAGTTTCAAGCTTCTTGTCTGCAAAATGGGACCATGTTTTCCCACTGTTCTGAGGGCAGAGAGACAAACTGAGTCCTTTTTTGTTCTAATATATCCACTAGGCTTGTCTGAATAGTCCCTTTCCTTGGGAAGACTTTTTTGTTCTCAAGCAGGCCTGGACCTTTCCTTTATGCCATTCATCTAATGCCATTTGTCATGGGTTCTCATCATCATCATCATTTTATTTAAAAAAAAAAAATCATCATATTTTAAAACAGTTTTACCCTCAAGAGAAGAATTATAAGAATAGTATGGAGTTTCAGCTGAAGCTCTAAACTTTGGCCACCTGATGTGAAGAACTGACTCCTTGGAAAAGACCCTGATGCTAGGAAAGATAGAAGGCGGGAGGAGAAGGGGATGACAGAGGATGAGATGGTTGGACACCATCACCGACTCAATGGACATGAGTTTGAGTAAACTCCGGGAGTTGGTAATGGACAGGAAAGCCTGGCGTGCTGCAGTCCATGGGGTTGCAAAGAGTCAAACATGACTGAGTGACTGAACTGAACTGACCTGAACTGATGGAAAACTCTTGTATGCCATTTGTCCAGAGATTCCATTTAATAATTCCCAGTATCTTCCTTCTTAATAGAAAAGATCAATCAAGGATCATGTGTTGCACCTAGCTATCATGTCACTCTAGTCTTTTTCAGTCTGAATCCATTTCTTGGTGTGTCTTGACTTTTATGACCTTAAAATCTTATGGAGTATAGGCCAGGCATTTGGTACAATGTCCCTCAATTTGAGTTTTTCATGTGGTTGCTATTAAATGCTCAGAGACTGGTTTTGCTTATCAGAGTACGAGTCAGTCAAGGTCAGAGTCTGGGCTGTTCATCTTCATAACCATGTACCCCCTTACATGAAGAGACATATAGAAGTTGCATAATAGATCTCAATGGGATAAGTATATCAATAAATCCCTTGGTATACTTAGAAATATGTTTTCATATGTTTAGGAAATATGTACAGGCTCTGTGAAAGAAATTCTCTTAAATTTTCTAATTTCACCTTTTGGTACATGGAGATTCTGAGTCAGGGGCAAGGTTACTTTGGTGTTGGAATGGGTGGCTTTTAGGAATAACTGGGATAGAATATTGAGGAGAAGGACTGGCTGATTTACCCATAGAACTAGCATCTACCTTAAACATACTGAACTGATTATGAACTCAGCTGCTGTGGAACTCACACAGAGAAGTAAACATGGAGACCAGGTGTAATTCATCATCTGTGTTCATTAGAAATTTTAAAAAATTACAAGAAAAGCAGAAAGTGCTTCTGATCACTGAAGCCATGGGTCATTAGATAGATTTGGTACTCACCCTGGCTCAGAGACATTGTTTGGACTGATTTCTGCTCTTGAAAGAATCCCAGGACTTAACTCAGTGGGAAGAAGAACCAATATTGGGTAGAGAGCTAAAAGATTTGGATTTCAGTTTTGACTCAGCTTCTTTCTCTCTCTGTGATCTTGAAGCGATCATTTTCTGTCTCTGGACCTCCGTTTCCTCACATGTAAAATGAAGGGGGTTGTGATGATCCAGGGTTCCCTTCCATCTCACGTAGACCGTGACTGATCTCTGTGTGGCCTGAAGACTTGGAGAGATGAGGAAACTGCCAGGTCACTTCTGAGGAATGGGATTATGGGGTCGTTCAAATCGGGAGGTGGAGATGACCCAGCATGTTCACCGTCTTCTAGCTGAGTTCTTGTTGTTCTTTCAAAGTCAGAGCCCAACTAGAGAATGATTATAAACTTGTGAGACACTCAGGATAAAAGGAGACTGAGAAAGAATGAGAAAGTTTAACTTCCTGGCCCTTGCAGCCAATTACAGCACATACCCTCCAAGTCAGGCATCCCCACTGTGTTTAACAACCCAGCATGAAATAGCCTTGAAGAGACTTCACAATTCCTCTCTCAGACATGAAATAAAACAAAAGATTCCTTATTAGTGCACTGAAAACCTAGGGACAGTAACCAGGAAAAAAATAATAAAGTTATAAAAGTTCTTTCATTTTTAATAGGATTTTGTGTTAGTATTGTAAATTAATGTAAATGTCACTTTAAAAGAGAAATCAGAATAAAATCCTAATAAAGTTGGATAGCACCGCAGGGGTGGTGAGTAAATTGAGAGAATATCGGATCAGATTTCAAATGTTGCTTTTTAGTTTGTGGGCCTTCTCTTCTCCCAGTTTATTAGATGTGCTGGTTCAGAGTGAGTTTCTTGGGCTTGAAGGAACTGCATCTTACTTCTAATTCCATATTAACCAGTAGATCACAGAGATTTCTGTTTAGCATTTGTTTGCATTCTGTTTTTGCAAGTGTTTCAAATTATTAGTGAATTCCTTTGAGAAGGTCAAATGGAAGGTTCAACCAACAAATGACCTGCAAAGAATTTGGAGCCAAAGAGGTTAAGCAAATTGAGAACAATGACAAGCAAGCAAAAGCAGACGCATTTTCTGGTAGGTGTCTATCAGGGCTAGTCCAGTTTCTGGAGGGTGGAGATTGAGCCTCACTCATATATCCCAGCAACTAGATCTATTTCTCTATATCGTGGCCTTGTAATAAATGTTGATGGGGTTAAAGGTTCTGCCAGCACTGGGTTTTGCTGGGAACTTTTTAATAGCAGAGAGATTCACATAGACAATTTACATTTGAGACTTTGCTAACCCCACCCTCATCTACATCTCATTAGGATCTCACAACACCCAGGAGCCCTGGGAAGGAGACCTCTCCATAATTACTGGAAACTATAACTGGCCACAGAGCCAGGAAATTAGTTTAGTTCTGACTTAGCCACGCACTAGCTGGGTGACCATGAGCAAGTCACATCTTTGCTGTGATACCCATTTTCCTCCTCTGGAGGAGTGGGTCAGACTAGATCCATTGTGTCCCACCCAGCGCTGGTCCCATGAGATACTTCTTGATTAAAGGGCTCTGTGGTTAACCATGTTTGGAGAAAGATGTGAACCACACGCATTTTGAAGAGATGCACAGCACACTTGAGTACATTAAAAACTGTGAAAAGGCCAGAAGCAAAGAAACCTGTTTGGCAGCTATTGTCTCAAAATGAATATGATCTAAGGATTCTGTTTCTGAGATAAACCCATTGACATTCTTCAGATGTTCCGTAGAGCATCTCAAAGAGCTCTTCCAACTCTGATGGTTTTTGTTTATGGGTGACTGTTTCTCTTTTACAGATAAGAAAATCTGAGACTCAGAGAGAACAAATAACCAGATCAAAGACACATTTGAACAGATAGTTATACCCCTGTTTTAGAATCTTGATATGAGTTCCTTTCTTCGACAATTTTTATCCTACAAACAATGGAGAACAACATGACCTATCTATTCCTCGTGGCCACGTTTACATCTAAATCTATAGTTCAGTTCAGTTCAGTTTAGTCGCTCATTCATGTCTGACTCTTTGTGACCCCATGAATCGCAGCACGCCAGGTCTCCCGTCCATCACCATCTCCCGGAGTTCACTCAGACTCACGTCCATTGAGTCGGTGATGCCATCCAGCCATCTCATCCTTGGTCGTCCCCTTCTCCTTCTGCCCCCAATTTCTCCCAGCATCAGTCTTTTCCAATAAGTCAGCTCTTCGCATGAGGTGGCCAAAGTACTGGAGTTTCAGCTTTGTAGTCATTCCCTCCAAAGAAATGCCAGGGCTGATCTCCTTGCAGTCCAAGGGACTCTCAAGAGTCTTCTCCAACACCACAGTTCAAAAGCATAAGTTCTTCGGCACTCAGCTTTCTTCACAGTCCAACTCTCACATCCATATATAACCACAGGAAAAACCATAGTCTTAACTAGATGGATCTTTGTTGGCAAAGTAATGTCTCTGCTTTTGAATATACTATCTAGGTTGCTCATAACTTTTCTTCCAAAGAGTAAGCGTCTTTTAATTTCATGGCTACAGTCACCATCTGCAGTGATTTTGGAGCTCCCAAAAATAAAGTCTGACACTGTTTCCACTGTTTCCCCATCTATTTGCCATGAAGTGATGGGACCAGATGCCATGATCTTCGTTTTCTGAATGTTGAGCTTTAAGCCAACTTTTCACTCTCCACTTTCACTTTCATCAAGAGGCTCTTTAGTTCCTCTTCACTTTCTGCCATAAGGGTGGTGTCATCTGCGTATCTGAGGTTATTGATATTTCTCCCAGGAATCTTGATTCCAGCTTGTGTTTCTTCCGCCCAGCGTTTCTCACCATGTACTCTGCAAAGAAGTTAAATAAGCAGGGTGACAATATACAGCCTTGATGCACTCCTTTTCCTATTTGGAACCAGTCTGTTGTTCCATGTCCAGTTTTAACTGTTGCTTCCTGACCTGCATACAGGTTTCTCAAGAGGCAGGTCAGGTGGTCTGATATTCCCATCTCTTTCAGAATTTTCCACAGTTTACTGTGATCCACACGGTCAAAGGCTTTGGCATAGTCAAGAAAGCAGAAATAGATGTTTTTCTGGAACTCTCTTGCTTTTTTGATGATCCAGCAGATGTTGGCAATTTGATATCTGGTTTCTCTGCCTTTTCTAAAACCAGCTTGAACATCTGGGAGTTCATGGTTCATGTATTGCTGAAGCCTGGCTTGGAGAATTTTGAGCATTACTTTACTAGCGTGTGAGATGAGTGCAACTGTGTGGTAGTTTGAGCATTCTTTGGAATTGCCTTTCTTAGGAATTGGAATGAAAACTGACCTTTTCCAGTCCTGTGGCCACTGCTGAATTTTCCAAATGTGCTGGCATATTGAGTGCAGCACTTTCACAGCATCATCTTTCAGGATTTGAAATAGCTCAACTGGAATTCTATTACCTCTACTAGCTTTGTTTGTAGTGATGCTTTCTAAGGCCCACTTGACTTCACATTCCAGGATGTCTGGCTCTAGGTGAGTGATCACACCATCGTGATTATCTTGGTCATGAAGATCTTTTTCTATAGTTGTTCTGTGTACTCTTGCCACCTCTTCTTAATATCTTTTGCTTCTGTTAGGTCCATACAATTTCTGTCCTTTATTGAGCCCATCTTTGCATGAAATGTTCCCTTGGTATCTCTAATTTTCTTGAAGAGATCTCTAGTCTTTCCCATTCTGTTCTTTTCCTCTATTTCTTTGCAATGATCTCTGAGGAAGGCTTTCTTATCTCTTCTTGCTATTCTTTAGAACTCTGCATTCAGATGCTTGTGTCTTTCCTTTTCACCTTTGCTTTTCACTTCTCTTCTTTTCACAGCTATTTGTAAGGCCTCCCCAGACAGCCATTTTGCTTTTTTGCATTTCTTTTCCATGGAGATGGTCTTGATCCCTGTCTCCTTTACAATGTCATGGACCTCCATCCATAGTTCATCAGGCACTCTATCTATCAGATCTAGTCCCTTAAATCTATTTCTCACTTCCACTGTATAATCATAAGGGATTTGATTTAGGTCATATCTGAATGGTCTAGTGGTTTTTCCTATTTTCTTCAATTTAAGTCTGAATTTGGCAATAAGGAGTTCATGATCTGAGCCACAGTCAGCTCCTGGTCTTGTTTTTGTTGTCTGTATAGAGCTTCTCCATCTTTGGCTGCAAAGAATATAATCAATCTGATTTCGGTGTTGACCATCTGGTGATGTCCATGTGTAGAGTCTTCTCTTGTGTTGTTGGAAGAGGGTGTTTGCTATGACCAGTGCCTTTTCTTGGCAAAACTCTATTAGTCTTTGCCCTGCTTCATTCTGTACTCCAAGGCCAAATTTGCCTGTTACTCCAGGTGTTTCTTGACTTCCTACTTTTGCATTCCAGCCCCCTATAATGAAAAGGACATCTTTTTTGAGTGTTAGTTCTAAAAGTTCTTGTAGGTCTTCATAGAACCGTTCAACTTCAGCTTCTTCAGCGTTAGTGATTGGGGCATAGGCTTGGATTATGGTGATATTGAATGGTTTGCCTTGGAAATGAACAGAGATCATTCTGTCTTTTTTTGAGATTGCGTCCAAGTACTGCATTTCAGACTCTTTTGTTGACCATGATGGCTACTCCATTTCTTCTAAGGGATTCCTGCCCACAGTAGTAGATATAATGGTCACTTGAGTTAAATTCACCCATGCCAGTCCATTTTACCTCGCTGATTCCTAGAATGTTGATGTTCACTCTTGCCATCTCATGTTTCACCACTTCCAATTTGCCTTGATTCATGGACCTGACATTCCAGGTTCCTATGCAATATTGCTCTTTATAGCATCAGACCTTGCTTCTATCGCCAGTCACATCCACAGCTCGGTATTGTTTTTGCTTTGGCGCCATCCCTTCATTCTTTCTGGAGTTATTTCTCCACTGATCTCCAGTAGCATATTGGGTCCCTACTGACCCGGGGAGTTCCCCTTTCAGTGTCCTATCATTTTGCCTTTTCATACTGTTCATGGGGTTCTCAAGGCAAGAGTACTGAAGTGGTTTGTCATTCCATTCTCCAGTGGACCACATTGTGTCAGACCTCTCCACCGTGTCTGCCCATCTTGGGTTGCCCCACAGGCATGGCTTAGTTTCATCGAGTTAGACAAGGCTGTGGTCCTAGTGTGATTAGATTGACTAGTTTTCTGTGATTATGGTTTCAGTGTGTCTGCCCTCATGTGGCCGAGAGGAGTTACCCCAGGTCTGAGGTCAGGGGTGGCGGCCGGGAAGTGCTACCCCACATCCGAGGTCAGGGGCAGCAGCCAAAAGGAGTTATCCTGCGTCCGAGGTCATGGGTGGTCTCCGAGAGGAGCTACCCCGTGTTCGAGGTCAGGGGTGGCAGCTGAAAGGAGCTACCCCTGCCTGAGGCCAGGGGAGGTGGCCAGGAGGAGCGACCCCACGTCCAGGGAGCGGTGGCTGAACGGGCACCGGAGGGCCTAGGTTCAAGTTCGGGAGAGGTGGTGGTGAGGAGATACCCTTCGTCCAAGGTAAGGAGCAGCGGCTGTGCTTTTCTGGAGCAGCCGTGAAGAGATACCCCACGTCCAAGGTAAGAGAAACCCAAGTAAGACCGTAGGGGTTGCAAAAGGGCATCAGAGGGCAGACACACTGAAACTATAATCACAGAAAACTAGTCACTCTAATCACACTAGGACCACAGCCTCGTCTAAATCTATAATTCAGTGTCTAATAGGTCCAAGGCTGCCTCTAAGAGTCTTCACTGAAGAAAACCATCTCAGGTATAGGGTAAGATTAGAGCAAGAAGACAGTAAAGCTTAGGGTAGGAGATAGCCCTTAGGTGTCCAGAGCAGGGCTTTCTGTCTCCTCCCGGCTGAGTTAGGTAGAGTTTTGGTGCATGTATCTCTATTAAGGCTCTTCTGTGTGTTCTTTTAAAATTATATATTCTAAATGCATGCATTTTCTAGGTATCCCTTTAGAATTCAGAGTTCTTAGGGTAATGTTCTGGCACATGGATGATACTCAGCATCATTTTGAGACTGGATGAGTGGATCAATGAATGAATGAATGAATGAACAAATACATCCAATGCTAACTGGAACTCTGAACACTTTAAAGCCCTGTCACCACCGTCCCTGCTGCATGGGGAGGATTGAAGCTACTTTGCCCGATCATCTGGGCCCAAGCCGACTTTTTGTATCTCAACTGTCTGCCTCAGAGCCTGCAATCTTCTGCTGTTTTTCAGTTTTGTTTTTCCCTTTTCCTTCGGCTATATTTTACCTTGGAGATCTTTTCCATTAACACAACACATCGATCCTAAAGACAGACAAGGTCTTTCCTGACTGTGTCTTCTTTTCTAAGGAAGGATTTGTTTGTGTTTTTATGAAACTGAAGACATCCAAAAAATATTTCCAGCGGGATGACACTGTGTCAGCAAATAATACTAGGTACCAAGGATATGGCGATTAGTAAAGTAAATAGAGGACAGAGAAGGTGCTGGAATTCAGACTCAGTTTTGGAGGTCAGGGAAAGAAGGATTTATAGAGGAAATAAGAGACACACTGAGATCTGAAGAATAAGTAGGAGTTAACCAGGGAAAAAGGTAAGTGGAAGTATTACAGACAGAAGGAACTGCAGGCAAAAAAACTGGATGTGAAAAAAAAAACAGGTTACTATTGGGCAACTCGAAGGTGTTATGTATGGCTGGAGTGAGAGAATGAAGGAGGCGGTGAGAAGGTTGTTGCTCTTGTTTAGTCGCTAAGTCATGTCCAGCTCTTTTGTGACCCCATGGACTATAGTTCACCAGGCTCCTCTGTCTATAGGATATCCCAGGTAAGAATACTGGAGTGGGTTGTTATCTCCTTCTCCAGGGAATCTCCTGACCCAGGGATTGAACCCATGTCTCCTGCATTGGCAGGTGGGTTTTTTTTTTTTTAACCACAGGACCAGAAGGGGGTGGCTGGAGGTATAAACCCTGATCAGACAACAGAGTGAATTGCATACCATGTCTGGGTGTATTTGTGGGTATTGGTGGGAAGGGCCCTGGAGAGTTTCAAGGTATATGATGAGAACAGATCGACACTTTAGAACAGGTTGATCAGATCTACATTCTGGCTGCAAAGGGGATGCTAGATTAAGGCAAAGACAAATTTCAAGGAGCCTAATTAGGAGCTTGCTATAATTATTGAAGAAACAACTGTGTCATGGGCTAGGGCAATGACAGTGGAAATAAAAAAACTGTTTGGCTTTGAGTTTTTTAAGGAAGTTGAATTAATTTGATGATTAATTAAATGTGGGAGATGAGCCAAAGAGATGAGTTAAATATGAGTCCCAGCTTTGTAGCCTGACAACTGGGTAAGAACTGATGGACACCACTCATCGATAATGGAAAAACCAGAGGAGGAGTAGGTTTTAATGTCGGGGATTTCATGAGCTGGGATCTAAGTCATATATTCTCTTCCTTTTCAAAACCATTTGTTAGGAGCTGTTACTACTTACTTGTCTAAAGAGTTTACCAGGCAGTGTGCTGTTGCTGTCGTTCAGTTGCTAAGTTGCGTCCAAATCTTTGTGACCCCGTGGACTGTAGCACGCCAGGCTTTCTTGTCCTCCACTATCTTCTGGCGTTTGCTCAAGTTCATGTCCATTGAGTCAGTGATGCTATCTAAACATCTCATCCAGTGTACAAAGTGCAATATATCAAAAGTAATTTAGATTCCACAGGTGGAAAAGAGCCTATTTATACAACTGCCTATCTACCTACAAATGGATTGGTGGGACTAGCCCAATACAGGCAAAGCATTAGCCATATTTTGAAACAATTAATGGCTCATCAAGTTTTGTAAGTGTGATCACTCACACCAAAATAATAGAATTTTTGGCAGTAGAATCACCAAAATAATAAGAATAATAAAATTACTTTAGAAAGTACTTGTGAGCTATCTGGATGTTATGTGTTTCTGATGAGCTGGAAAAATAGTGGAACATCTGCTTCAGTATTTTACCTCACAATTATAGTACTGGTTTCAGGGAGGAACTCTCCAGCTCAAGTGTGACCTGTTCATTGTTGTTCATTCGGGAAGTCATGTCCACCACTTGGTGACCCCACAGACTTCAGCACTCCAGCTTCCCTGTCTATCACTATCTCCTGGAGTTTGCTCAGACTCATGTCCACTGAGTTGGTGATATCATCCAACCATCTCATCCTCTGTCACCCCCTTCTCCTCCAGCCCAAGTGGACCTGGGCTGTTTGAAATTCATCTAGATGCATGTGACCAGAAGGCTGAAGACACTTAGGTGAGGGAATATAAGGCACTATTGGAGAAATCTGGAGTATTTTCTCCTGAGAAGCAGGATATGCAGAGAGGGTAGGAGTGAGGGTTCAAAAACATGCACTTGGCTCTTACAGACAGGGCGTAGTTGAGGTTTCTAGATGGTGAGATGGAAAGACAGGAGCCATAGAGCTGGATACTGTAGCTGTAGAGACTGACTCTTGGCTCAGATAGAAAGTAACTGTTTGACTTTGGCAAGTCTTTGAACTATCTTGAGGCCAGATTCTCCATCTATAAAAAGGAGATAATAATTACCTTCATTGCAAAGCTGAATTGGGTCATAAAGAGAATATGGTCACTTGTCAACTCCTATAATTCTGTTCTTCTACCTCCTTAATCTAGTTCATGTCATTTATCTTCTTTCTGACATCACTGTAAACATCCTTATGACATCTCATATCTATGACTCTGTCCTACCCTAACTGAACTTTTGGCCTCTTGTCTCGTTCTCTCTAGCCACCCACTTGTGCTGTGCACAGAATGATTGTTCTAAATCACAGGATCCTAAACACGTGATTGTGTTTTCCACCAGAGAGAACTCCTCTGCGAAGCTCCCTTTAGCTATAAAGTCCAGACTCCTTAGCATATGTTCCAAGTCCCTGAATTATCAGGCACCTCAAGCATCACTCAGATCACCCACTTAGATTTCCACCATATAAAATTGTTGATGGTTTCCTCAAACTTGATTGCATGTTTCAGACCACTATGCTTTTTCTCAAATTATCCCTTTATCTGACATTTCCTTACCTCTTCCCTTTTCCACCATCACACCAACATCAAATATCTACTGTGATAGAGACTATACGATGTTTCACTACACCAATTTCATTTTACTTCTGGGAGAGAATCCTCCTGAAATGCAGGAGAGGGAGATTTGATCCCTGAGTTAGGAAGATCCTCTGAAGAAGGCAATGGCAACCCACTCCAGTATTCTTCCCTGGGAAATCCCATGGACAGAGGAGTCTGGTGGGCTACAGTCCATGGGGTTGTGAAAGAGTTGGACACAACTTAGTGACTAAACAACAGCAACAAACATGTTTGCTATATGCAGATTAGGCTGCCGAAACCTTTTGTGCAAACCTTCACTATATTTCTCTTTTCCTTTCTCTCTGGATCAAATGCAGGTGATCCAGAGGTGGACACTCAGGCATTAGAATCTGGTTAACCATCCGTGACCTAAAAGAGGCATAAGCAGTAGACCTTCACTATAGTAAAGCAAGGATGTCTGAGGCAGCCATTAGACTGCCTTCAATAACTATACCTCCTCAGCTTTCAAGATCTCTTCCAAGAATTTTGGGTGATAATCTCAAATCTAACATTTTCCCTTCTGTGGCATCGCCCAGCCCCTCTATAATTTGCCAATTGGTGGTAACAATACCCTTTAGTTTATGGTGTTGATAAAGGATTAAATAAAATAATCCATGCAAATCTCTGGACCAAAGTGAATACAGTGTAAACACCAGCTTTCATTATAACCTCCAGTATCATTCCAACCCTGAGACTCCATAACTGACGGTTTTTAAAACTCAGAGCCAACAATCCTGAGAAACAGTCTTAAATGTTTCCCCCACATTTCTGATGAGACAGTTTTAGGATATGGGCTGTGAGAAATCCATGGACTGTTAGTGAATACAAACATCACTGGGAATGCCTTTCACAAAAACGATTCGATGAAAAGACATCTTCAGAGGAATGACCGTCAGGGTGTGATTTCAGAGCAGGGATGCCGAGGCAGCAGTTATGAGGAGGAATCGAGCACTGAAGACGACAAACATCAAGAGACCAGTGTTATTGTTATCCTTAGTTGGCTTGAAACTTTGTCACTGAAATAGCACAGACCACTAACCATCTGTTCCTTAAAAGCCATGACTCATGCGTTTCATGCTTTTCAGATCTAGTGCTTAAAAAGTCATCAAGTATGCAAAGTCGTTCCAAGAAATCCCTACCTAGTAATTGTATTCAGCGCAGCTACTTGTTATGTATTCTCTCAACACTTATTGGGATGTTTTGCTGGCTGTGCAACCAAAGTTGTTATTAACTCAGTTTCTATGGTGTGATGGAAAAGACATGGCTTTTGATATAGACAGAGTTGCATGGAATCCTGGATCCACCCCTTATTATGTGTCTGAGGATGAGCCATTTACTTTACCTCTCTGAGCCCCCGTGTCACTACCCGCGAAATGGGGTTAATGTCGAGGTCTGTCTAGTCAAAGTTACGGTTTTCCAGTGGTCATGTATGGATGTGAGAGTTGGCCTATAAAGAAAACTAAGCACTGAAGAATTGATGCTTTGGAACTGTGGTGTTGGAGAAGACTCTTGAGAGTCCCTTGGACTGCAAGGAGATCCAACCAGTCCATCCTAAAAGAGATCAGTCCTGGTCGTTCAGTGGAAGGACTGATGTTGAAGCTGAAGCTCCAATACTTTGGCCACCTAATGGGCAGAACTGACTCATTGGAGAAGACCCCAATGATGGGAAAGAATGGAGGCAGGGGGAGAAGGGGACGACAGAGGATGAGATGGTGGGATGGCATCACCGACTCGATGGAAGTGAGTTTGAGCAGGCTCTGGGAGTTGGTGATGGACAGGGAGGTCTGGCATGCTGCAGTCTGTGGTGTGTCTTGAAGTGCGGACACGACTGAGTGACTGAACTGTACTGTGGTATTTCTGTAATAATTGGAGATAGTTAATACAAAGTGACACTGGCACATGGTAGGTACTCAGTAAATAGTGATATTATGATATACATCTATCAACACCTATAGATATCCACAGTGCTACGCTTAGTCGCTCAGTCATGTCCAACTCTTTGCGACCCCATGGACTTCGGCCTGCCAGGTTCCTCTGTCCATGGGGATTCTCCAGGCAAGAATACTGGAGTGGGTTGCCATGCCGTCCTCCAGGGGATCTTCTCAACCCAAGGATCAAACCTAGGTCTCCCACATTGCAGGCAATTTTTTACCTCCTGAGCTCCAGGCAAGCTCAAAAATATCCACAGATATATTTTTTCTCCTCTTCCATTTAGATTCTATGGAGTGGAGTGCTAAGATAGCTAAATATTATGAGGCTTATACTACAAATGATCATGCATAGTTTGGCCCAAGACATCTTCAAAATATATCAGAACAATATTCTGTGTACTGATTACTTCAATATGAAGCATACAGTCTATATACTATATTGTATACAATATATACTCTCCTTTACATATCTCTGTTTATTGGGCTTAACTAAGATCAGCAGAGATCCACAAAGTGGATTAAGTTAAATCCATTTACTTTTAAAATCTACTTATTATTTAAATCCACTTATTATTAAATTAAATTACTTTATTTTATTGAAAAGAAATCTGTAGATGGTTTTCATGGCTGTTGTAATGCCTCCAAAGGATGAACAAGAATACAGGCTTCTATTCTTCTGCTTTACCCTTCTAGGATATTGATTTCATCCTCAGGCAAGTCCACAGTAATATATGCTGTCTAGGTCTTTGTCCATTACATTCCCTAATACAAGTTGTTAAAACTACAAAGGTAGAAGGGCTGAAAGACTCCAAGATGAATCCACTCTCCTTAAGTGGCCTTTCTGGCAGTTCCACATAGCACCCACTTGCATCTAGAACTTGGTCATACAGCTGCAACTAGCTGCAAGGGAGTCTGAGAAATGTAGGCTTCTATTTCTGGGTTTCGGCATGCCAAACTAAAAAGCTGGGTTTCTATTACCCGAAAAGAAAAAAAGAAAAGACATGTTAAGGGAAGATGCTGAGTAGGACTGGAGGAAACTGGAAGGATAGCCCAGAAGTTGTTAAACAGTTTTAACCCAGGGACCAGCTCCAGTTGGAACAGAGAGTTGAGGGGGCTGACCTAAATAAGGCAAGAGTGCCACGGCTGGTGGGCCCCTGGGTGCAGGCTGAAGATGGTGACAGTAGTCACACCATGAGCTTTCTCTCCTTGGCTTAATCCAGAGGCACGAGAGGATTTCAGCCTGAGTACTTTCTGGAGGACTGGGTATTTTTCAAACAGTTATGATAGAAAATATTTGTGCTTTTCACTACATATTGAAAAATGTTTCCCAAATCATTTTCTTGTTCAATACACTCCCTCTCGAAGATGGAAGAAGCAGACAATTATAATCTGCATTTGGTAGCTGAGAAAATAAATTCAACTGGAGAAGCGGAATGCATAAGGTCATGGAGCTATCAAGTGGCAGAGCTAGGATTTAAACTGCAGCCTTCTGGCTCTAAGTATGGAGCTATTTACACTGGACTTGACAAGCACTTGGAAGCAGTTGGCTTTGGGGTAAGACAAATGGAGGCTTGAATCTGTGCTCTACCCTTGTGGGGTCTTTCTGTTTTCAAATGCAGTAGTATTCACATCTGGGGGCTGTACAGTTCTATGTGTGTTAACACATGCATAGATTCTTGTAAACACTACCACAAACAGGATACACTACATTTCAAACATAGACAATAATCCCCTTGTGGGGGCCTTCGGAAGGCTTTGCTGTGAAACTAGTAAGATGCTTCTGCCTGTGTCACTATTGACAGTCAGAGTTCAAAATGACAGCGAGGCACCCGCTCATTATGAGCATATGATAGGGATATGCGTCAGGAAGATTTGGGCTGCTGGTGACAGAGGGTATAAATAAGGGTGGCTTGAGGCTGAAGGGCACATCTCATCCCCCCTTATAATGAGAAGCTCACAGGTAGAGTGGGTTGCAAGTGTTCCTGGACCACTTCTCTATGGCCCTCCTGGGTCCATATACTGGCTACAGATGGTCCAGGTGTCACTTTCAGACATCACATATTCAGAGGCATGAAAGTACCACCTTCTCTTTTCTTCTTAGGATTAAGATATCCTTGTCTAAAAGCCCCAGTGTAGAGCATCCTTCCATGTCTCAATGACCAATACTGAGTCACAAGTCTTTGGTTAATGAATCATGGGCAAGAAGAACAGGGCTCACCTGATTGCCTCATGCCGCTCAGGATGCAATGACTTGAGCTGAGATGGTGCCTACTTCCCTTGAAGCACAGAATTGTATCGTGGGTTCTGATAAGACACGGGAAGTGGTATTATGAATAACTAGTAGGCAGCAAACAGGAATTATACAGGTAGGTTCCTGCTGACAGCTCACTTCTCTTTGCCTTAGACCAGCAGTCCCCAATGGTTTTGGCACTGGGGACCAGCTTCGTGGAAGACAATTTTTTCCATGGACCTGGTGGGGGTGATGATGTTGGGACAATTCAAGGACATGACATTTATTGTGCATTTTATTTCTATTGTTATTGCATCAGCCCCACCTCAGATCATCAGGCATTAGAACACAGAAGCTGGGGACCCCTGCCTTAGACCACTGCACCCGAGTCTTAATCAGTACAGGAGTCAACTAGCAGCCAATTGGAGCCTTTCACTCTCACTAGAGTTTGTGTGTGTGTGTGTGTGTGTGTGTGTGTGTGTGTGTGTGTGAAAGGGAGCAAGGAGAGAGAGATGAGAAAACAACTGCTAGGAACAGTTGGAATGTACATCACCCTACACTGGTTCCTTGGAAGGGAAGCTTTTACAAACCTAGATACTGTGTTAAAAAGTGGAGACATCACTTTGCCAACAAATGTCCGCATAGTCAAAGCAATGGTTTTTCCAGTAATCACATACAGATAAGAAAGTTGGACCATAAAGAAGGCTGAGTGCCAAAGAGTCTATGCTTTCAAATTGTGGTGCTAAAGAAGACTCTTGAGAGTTGCTTGGAATGCAAGGAGATCAGGCCAGTCAATCCTAAAGGAAATCAACCCTGATTATTCATTGGAAGGGCTGATGCTAAGGTTGAAGCGCTGACACTTTGACCAGTTGATGCAAAGAGCCAACTCTTTGGGAAAGACCCTGCTTCTGGGAAAGATTGAAGGCAAAAGGAGAAGGGGGCAGCAGAGGATGAGATGGTTAGATAGCATCACCAACTCAATGGACATGAATTTGAGCAAAGCCTGGGAGATAGTGGAGGACAGAGGAGCCTGGTGTGCTGCAGTTCAAAGAGTTGCAAAGAGCTGGACGCAACTTAGAGACTCAACAACAACAACAACACATTACCATACTGTGACACGAGGATCTTTTTTTTTCTTATTGTAAACAAAATAAACATCCCACCAGGAAGCTATTAGCCAGGAATCTCTGTATCTTTCCATTATGTAGTTCCAGCAGACAATCATTCCAAATCCAGGCAAGGTCAAAAATAAGTAATTAGAAGATTTGGATAAAGAGAATATATATATATATATGTATGTATGTATGTATGTATGTATGTATGTATGTATGTATAACTTCCCTGGTGGCTCAGACGGTAAAGCATCTGTCTACAATGCGGGAAACCTGGGTTCAAGCCCTGGGTTGGGGAGATCCCCTGGAGAAGGAAATGGCAATCCACTCCAGTACTGTTGCCTGGAAAATCCCATGGACAGAGGAGCCTGGTACGTTACAGTCTACGGGGTCGCAAAGAGTTGGACACGACTGAGCGACTTCACTTCATAATTTATTCAAATATTTCTTTTCATTATGTAAGTTGCAGAATAAAGTTGCTGTATAATTAGTGCATAAATGATTCATCAGAGAGGTTGAATGTTATTTTCCTTTTATTCTTTTATTAGGGCTCACCAGTGGTTGGTTGGTAGGGGGCGAATGTTTCCAACAAGTTTTAAAACAATGTTTTATGGATTTTCATTTAGTGCAGACAAAGGATGGACACAAAGCAATAAGATGTCTAAAAAGAGGTCAACTAGCAAATCGGCATCAACTACAGGACTGGGATAGTTATCTTGATTTGCGATCCATTTAATCTTGATCACTTTCAAAGAGTGTTCATCAATGTATGGGCTCCCTGAGAGCAGAAGCTATGTCCTATTCACCTTTATGTCCCCAAGCACGGCTGACCACACTAAGTGCTCAGTGGACACTGGCAGAATTTCAGTTAGAAAGGTTACATATTTGTCCTTGGTGTTTGAGATTCTGTGTCTATCTTAACTTTAGTGTGTCTTTGCACAGATGAAAACACATTTTATTTCCCACACCTGTCCTTTTCCTTGGGTCTGCCTCAGCCATGGGAGAATCAATAAATAAGAAAATATTTATTTTTACATGGCAGGATGGAAAGTAGGTTTTGGAAAGACCAACATAGGGTAAAATGAAAGAAGGAATTGAGTGATCTTGTCCAAGGCAACCAGGAAAACAGTGTGCTGATACCAGAATTGTGATTAATTGAAGAATGATGTTCTATTGTCAGTGTGATGTGGTTATAGTTTAGGGGATGAAATTTTCAAGGAAAGTTTTCAATTAAAAGATGCATCCTGTCTATTCCCTGATGGCTCAAGCAGTAAAGAATCCACCTGCAAAGCAGAAGACCCAGGTTTGAACCCTGGGTTGGGAAGATCTCCTGAAGGAGGCAATGGCAACCCATTCCAATATTCTTGCCTGGAAAATACCATGGACAGAGGAGCCTGGTGGGCTATAGTCCACAGCATCGCAAAGATTTAGATATGACTGAGCATGGCACACACCTGCCTATTGATGCCTGATATTTCCCCATTAATATTTGGTCCCTTTGTATTAAGCTTTTAATTTGACATTATATTGACATAACATTTTAAATTTGCATACTACTTTATGCTTTATGTACCATTCATTTGATCCTCATAGAAGCAGGAAGAAATGGGTAGGGGAAGACAAATTAATTCATCTTGAAGATTAGGAGACTAAAGTTCAGAAAGTTTAAACAACTTGGGAAAGCAAAGGACCTTGAAATCTATGAGTCTTTTGGCTTCAAATTAACCATCTCTTTGTTCACTCCCCCCCCCCTTACTGTGTGAACCTTCCCTATTTACACTACTTGAAATTAATTCTTCCATGATCTGTGTTATAGTACATCCGATGGATCCTACTATCATTTGACTAGTTCTGCTTTTTTCTTATAGACTCTCAATACTTCTAGGAAAGTTAAAGTTTGTCTGGTCCAAACAAATATCTGATGCTTGAATTCCATTTATGATTATCCTTTACAAGGGGTGGCCTGGGCTCCTTGAATGCTTCCATTAACAATGATCTCACTACCTATGCAGATACCCTGTTCCCTTAAAAACCCCTCTTACAAAATTCTCCATTTTAAATAGATTTCTGCTTCCCTGGGAGAATATGATCTCTTTATAGACAAAGCTTGTGTCCTTATCATCCCTGTATCTCATCCACTTCCTCCTGTTGTAGCAGAAGCTCAACAAAAGTTTGTTGAATGAATAAATCAGTAGATGAACAGCTGGATGGGTTTCTAATAAAAGCTTCCAACAGTTGTGTCTAGTATCTTTCAGAAGCTATTGACCTGACACCTAAGGTGTTTTTCGTTGCTAATTTATTTTCCTCTGGTTGGGGTTTTGGAATTTCTAATGCAAATATTGTTGAAATACAAAGCATAAACCATCGGTTTGGCCTTTCATAAACTGGATGCCTATCAAAACTGAATGCAAGGACATGTGAGATATGAAAGTGTAATAATGTATGGAGCAGCCAGCAGCAGGGAGATATAAACCGATAACTGGCTGCCTGGAGATAGCAGCTAAGACAGAGGGGAGACAAGGATGTTGTCTGGTGCTGGAAAGAAGTGAGCAGCAGAATGCTTGGCCGCAGGTGGCAGGGCATGGTAGGAAGGCAGAGGCGGACTTCCTCGCGGGTAAACTCCTGCAGGCTGGCACAGCTTGTGTGTGTATGACTCCAGCTCTATCACCAGCTGCCTGACCCCGGGAAAGCCATCTCCTTCCTCTACCATCCAGCTTCCTATATGGGAACTAGAGATCAAATGAGTTAAAGAATAAAAAGCACCCAGGACAAGCACAGGCATGGCACACAAGCTGTCTTTGTGACGGGATTGGTGGTCAGGCAGCCTGGGTTCGAGCCCTGAGTCTGACTGTGTGAGTTGATCTCCACGAGGGCTAGTCCCAGATCATCCATAATGTGGGGACGATCGTGTGCTGTGTGGAGTGGTGACGGTGATTAAAGAGGTAAATACATTATCCTGTTCATTAGCGAGTTGCCAGCTGCTCTGAGATTCAGATAAAGTTATTGGTTTTTCATTTTGTGGATACCCAAGCCTTTCCCAAGATACCTGGAAATTTCTGGTGTGCTTACATCCATAGCGCCACCTGGGACTCAGGGCTCCTGCGTTGTTGAGAACTGACTCTTGAGCATCATGTCTACTCTGATGCGAGGCTCAGCTTCATCTCTGACTTTCAGAATAATCTCAAGCACTGCTCACTCCAGGCGCTTGTGTATTAGGCAGCCACTGCTGATGTCTCGAGGGTGTGAATGTGTGCATATGTGTTGTGCGGATGAGGAAAAGCCACATCCTCAACTTCCAGCCTTCCACCACGTGCATGGTCTTCCGCACACCTGTATTGTCAAGGAAATCTCAAATATTGGGTTGTCCAAAAAGTTCATTTGGATATTTCCATAAGCACAATCATAAAAATCCAAACAAATGTTTTGGCCTGCCCAATAATTCTCCTTTTTTATAAAGAACAATCGATCTCTTCCTCAACTGCTACTTCGGTACCAGCTAATAATCACGTGTGTGGCCCCATCTTCCATCCCACACATTTATTAAGGAACTTTTCCAAATAAAACCCTCTCTCTGTCCCCCAGGATAACAGGTAAGTCAATAAAGTTTGTAACTCTTACTTCATACAAATTTACCTTCAGTTAAACAGTCCTCATTCCTGGTCTCTTCCTTTTGCCTGGTGAGCTTCCATCACATCTCTGAATTCTGCTCCCTGAAGAATGGAGCTCCATCATCCTAAACACTGAAGACACAACAGCATTCAGCTGTTTCCCTGAGGAAGCCAGGATTAAACTCATCCAAACTTGCACTAAACCCTGACTCAGGCCCGGCTGACGCTGATAACAAGGGAACTTACTCTGAACTAAGGATCTAAAAATGTTCAAGGAACAAAGGAACCAAACAGGCAATTAAAACATGAAGGGGAGTTATCAAGCACAGAAGGAAATAGGAAGGAAAAAAGCTGGTCTGAACATTTCTCTCCAGAATTTTGACACCACCCCTCCTATCACGCTCCATTGACTTCCCGAAGGCCGAGCTTCCCATCCATGTGGGGAAGAAAACAGTTGGTCAGATTTCTCTTTTCTAAGAAGGAAATAATGTTTCTTCCAGATCGGTTTTACAAAATTTCTGAAAGGTGATGAGCAGGTTTAAAGAGAAATGATAGAGATTTTAGAATCAGAGAGACCTGTGCATCCATTTGTAAGTTGCCATCATGGCCTCTAGAGAACAATTCTCAAAAAAGCTGAACTTTCATGCATGCAGCTTAATGTGAGTCTGCTCTGAGAGAAGATGCTGCTCTAGGCTCCACGGGTCCTGAGGACCGAGACAGTCCCTACCGTAGCGGTGGTGGTTGTTGTTCAGTCGCTAAGTTGTGTCCGAATCTTTTCGTGACCCTATGGACTGCAGCCCACCGGGATCCTCTGTCCATGACATTTCCCAGGCAAGAATACTGGAGTGGGTTGCCTTTGTGTCCTCCAGGGATCTTCCTGATCCAGGCATCAAAGCTGCGTCTCCTGCATTGCAGGTGGATTCTTCGCTGCTGAGCCACCAGAGAAGCCCGCCATAGTGGTACTTATACCATAAGCAAATAATCATAAGGTTATTTTAGTGCCTACCTTGGAGGAGAGCTGCAGGCTGCCATCAGACTACAAAAGGGGGCTTTGATCTAGCTTGAGGGATCAGGGAAGGTATGCTCAAGGAAGGAATGTCCATGTTGACATCTGTGGTTAACTGAATGTGCCACCATCATCAGGCTCAAGTACCCAGTTATTGAACCACATTTATTTACATGGTTCTATGAAGGCATTTTGTAGGTGTGCTTAACAACTACCAGCAGTCGACTCTAAGTGAAGGAGCTTCCCCTCAGTAATGTGGGTGGGCCTTACCCATCGGTTGAAGGCCTCAGGGACAAAAGATGTTTCCAAAGAAGAGACTCTGTTTCAAGACTACAGCACCAACTCCCACCTGGGTTTCTAGTCTGTCAACCTGCCCTATGGATTTTGGAATTGTCAGTTTTACAATGCATGAGACAACTTCATAAAATAAAGATATTCATATATATATATATTACGTACCTGCATACATACATTCATCCATCCATACAAACATACACACAGATCGGTAGATACAGAATACAGACACATCTGCACACACACATTATCTTCCCTTGGTTTCGTTTTGTTTTTTGAGACTCCTGGTGTTATGTCTAAGGACGTGTAGGATTTAGGCAGGTGCAGTATGACGGGAAGTTGAGGGGCAGGTTCCACGCGGGAGGAACGCTCTCAGGAACGTCCTGCCCACCATTTCACACTCAGTGTCCTTCATGCCTCCACTGGTCTGGTTCTGCTTTTCAGATCCATCAGCAGATTTCTCCTCCTTACCTTCCTTGCAGCTAGCTTGGCGAGGCTCTAAGCCCTGCAGACCTTGACTGTCTTACCCACAGCAGGCCATCAGCAGGGTGTCTAGGGAGGCGTTGCTGCAGACAGTTCCCTGACCTTGAGGTCCAGTGCCCTGAATTTGAGCCTAGATCCCTGCTTCTTCCCTGGGAATTCTTGGGCACATGCCTAAGTCTCTCTGAGATTGAGTTGCTTTTGCTGTTCTATAATTGAGAAATGGAGAAGGAAAAAGCAACTCACTCCAGTATTCTTGTTTGGAAAATCCCATGGACAGAGCCTGATGGGCTGGGCGTGCTACAGTCCATGGGGTCTCAAAGAGTCAGACACAATGGAGCGACTAACACTTTCACTTAAAACAAGAAAGATAATACTAAGAGTTAATATTCATTGAGCTCCTAATATATTCCATGCACTATTCTAAGCATGTTAGTATTGATTCAGTTAATTCCGTCAACAATCTTATGACATAAGAACCGTTGATGCTCACACTCCATGGATTTGGACCTGAACAGGTGAGCAGGTGCCCAAGGCCGGCAGCCAGCAGGTCTCAGGGGCAGGCTCTGAGCTCAGTGGGGTCCAGCTCTGTTCTCTTTGCCCGCATCACCACCACCAATAATCCCTGTGTCTCCCACCTTACAAGGCAGTTGTAAGCAACAGCTATCAAGGGGCTTTTTAAAACCCGGAAAGCTTCATGAATGGAGATTAATAGTTTACTATTTTCTTTCTTTATTCTGCAGAAGGCTCTGAGGTGTTTCCCCACTTGTTCTAAGATTTGCCTTAGTTTTACTGGTCATTCGTTTTCAGGCTTTGCATGATGGACTTTTGATTATGTCATTGGTCCTTCAAGGAAGCCATTTTACCCTTGCTTCGGGGTTGGGGATACTCAGTGACTTGCCCCATGTCACACAGCTGCGATCTGGACTCCAGTTTGATGGGGAAGGCCAAGGTGATCACTATTACTTCCTTCTTTTCTGAGCCCCCTGCCAGGCTCTCTGCCATTTACGCTTGATGGGCATGGTGGTACCAGTCCTGGGCCTGGGTTTCCTCCTTTCTGGACTTTCTACTTTGAGGGAAGAAATACTTACATCAGCCTTTTTTTTTTGTAAACAAATTTGCATTAATCATTTTGAACACACGTTCTCCAATTATAATTTTGATTTATGGATGCCAGTTGCCTTCTTTCTTCAGCAACCTCTGTGGTTTGCTCTGATGTGGAGATACAGGGTGTCATCTGTGTCTCCCTCCTGCCCTGCTGCCCAGCCTGGGGTCCCTTCTTTCTTCGTTGTGGATTTGTTTTCTTTCTCTTTCCATTCACATCCCTGCTAGCCTGTTCTTTATCTTGCAGCTGAAGCTCCTGCTGCAATGGGCTCTGAAGCTATTTTGATGTTCCGCTTGTTGTGGAAATAAACTCTCCCTCACACCCTCATGCACAGCTTGTGTCCTCCTAATGGAGTACGTGGTGTGTGTTTGTATGCGGTTCTCTTGCAAAAAGGACTGTGGACTCCAGGAGAGACCAGGCAGATGTTCCAAAAGCAGAGGTGTTTTCTTAGAGAGCTCATCTTGCAATTCACTTCGGTCTTGTTTTAATTCAGTTACCAGTTGACTGCCTACTGTGTGTGCAGACTACACTGATTTTTCTAAAGCATACATATTGTGTAGCCCTCTTCACGTGAGAATTAATAAGGATACTTGAGAATAAGTGAAGAGATCAGGGGATGGGGAAAATAGAGATAAATGGGATGGATTCTGCAAGGCATCCCGGAAAAAACCAACCAAACAAACAAAAAGGAGCAGAGACACAGAATGTCCAGGCCAAGCCCACAAGCTTTAGAGAGTGTGGGGCGGTCCTGAGAAAGTGTAGGGGTATATGGGAGGGGACTAGCAGAGGGGTAAAATCTATGAGGCTTATAAAATCCCACATGGTGTAGAAGAGGACCGAAAAATGAAACTAGGACACTTTGATGTGACTATTTTGATGTTATCAGTTTGCAAACAATATGATGTGGTCTAAAATAGAAACCTTTAAACCTTCAGGTTTTATGTATCCGAGCGGAAGTCATCATGAGCCCGCTCCGGATCTTGTTCTTATGCCTCAGTTCATGCATGAGATTTACCCCTCTTTTCATGGCGTCTTTAGTTCTCCCCACATCCCCATGTCATGGTTTATCCCTAAGCTTGCAGCTGCCAAAGCTCGATTGGTTGTGCCAAAAAGACCTGCTTAAAGAGTAACACTTGTGTGAACAGATATTCTTTTATAGCCATGCTGAGATGAAAAGGTAAATACAAAGTTCCCAAAGCTTTTATCTGCCTGAAGCAACGGAGATACTATGTTGTATTTCTTAGCATATGCGAATCTCTCACAAGGGAGGCATCAATAAGGAAGCTGTGACAATTTTTGACTTAGGGTCTATCTTACTTGATATAAATATAGCTATCTTTGCTTTCTTTTGGTTACCATTTGCAGGAAATGTCTTTTTCTATCCTTTTACTTTTGATCTATGTGTGTTTTTAAATCCAAAGTAAGTCTCTTATAAACAGCATTTAGTTGAGTCTTAAAAAAAATCCATTCAGTCACTTTGTATCTTTTGATTTGTGAGTTTAGTCCATTTACATTTAAAGTAATTATTGATAGGGAACTATTGCCATTTTGTTAATAGTTCTCTATTTTCCCTGTAGTTCTTTTGTCCTTTCTTCCTCTCTTGTGTCTTTATTTGTGTTTTATTGACTTTTTTTATTGATATACTTTAATTCTTTTCTCTTTTACTTTTGTGTACCTTCTACAGGTTTTTTCTGTTTCTTTTCTTTTTTTTTTTTTTTTTTTTGTGGTTACCATGGGGCTTACATAAAACATCTTGCAGTTATAATAGCTGGACATGACTGAGCAACTTCACTTTCACTTTTCACTTTCATGCATTGGAGAAGGAAATGGCAACCCACTCCAGTGTTCTTGCCTGGAGAATCCCAGGGACGAGGAAGCCTGGTGGGCTGCAGTCCATGGGGTCACACAGAGTTGGACATGACTGAAGTGGCTTAGCAGCAGCAGCAGTTATAATAGCCTATTTTAAGTTGACAATAGTTTTGCAAGAGCCAAAAAGGACACTAGATAATAATAAAATGGTCAATTCACCCAGAAAATATGACAATGAAAAGTATATGTGTACCCAATATCAGAGTTCCTAAATATATAAGCAAATACTGACAAAACGGAAAGGAGAAATGGACAGCAATAATTACCAGTTGAAGACTTTAATGTTGCACTTTCAATAGTGGATAAAACATCCAGACAGGAAGTTAATCAGGGAACAGTGGACTTGAACAGCACTATAGACTAAATAGACCTGACAGGTATGTACAGGACACTGCACCCAACAGCAACAGACTATATGTCCCTTTTCAAGTGTATAAAGAGCATTCTCAAGGACAGATAACATATTAAGCAACAATATGGGTCTTAACAAATTTAAGAAGGTGGAAATCATATCAAGTGACATTTTTGTCTAGAATGGAATGAAATTAGAAACCAGCATCAGAAGAAAAATTGGAAAAGTTATAAATCTGTGGAAATTAAATTAAAAAATATGTGAAAATTAAACAATGCAGTTCTGAAGAACCAGTGCATCAAAAAGAAATCAAGAAGAAAAATTGAAAATATCTTGAGACAAACAAAAATGAAAATATAAAACACCAAAACCAAGAGGATAAAGCAAAAACGGTGCTAAGATAGACGTTTATGGCAATAAAGGCCTATGTTGAAAACGAAGAAAATTTTCAAATAAACAACCTAACTTTACAGCTTGAGGCATTAGAAAAAGAAAAAAAAAATACTAAGCCAAAGTTAGTAGAGGAAGGAAATAATAAAACTAGAGCAGAGATAAATGAAGTAAAGAACAGACAAATAAATGTTGGCTAAAAATGAAGAGGGAAATCTTACCATATGTGACAACATGGATAAGCCTCGAGGACATTATGCTACAAAAGAAGCCACTTACGAAAGGACAAATACTTCACGATCCTACTCTCGTGACATATCTAACGGATTCATAGACTCAGAGAACGGAGGCTGCCAGGGGTGGGGTGGGGAGAAATGAGTTTCTATTCAACAAAGGCAAAGTTTTGAGTTATGCAAGTTAAATAAGCTCTAGAGATCAGCTGGATGAGCGTGAAAGAGGAGAGTGAAAAAGCTGGTTTGAAACTCAACATCCAAAAAACTAAGATCGTGGCATCTGATCTCATCACTTCACGGCAAATAGAAGGGGAAAATGTGGAGCCAGTGACAGATTTTGTTTTCTTGGGCTCCAAAATCGCTGTGGACAGTGACTGCAGCCATAAAATTAAAAGATATTTGCTCCTTGGAAGGAAAGCAAACTAAGACAATACATAGAAAAGCAAAGATATCATTTTGCCTGCAAAGGTCTGTATGGTCAAAACTATGGTTTTCCCAGGAGTCATGTACAGATATGAAGGTTCAACCCTAAAGAAGGCTGAGCGCTGAAGAATCAACACTTTCAAATTGTGGTGCTGGAGAAGGCTCTTGAGAGTCCCATGCACTGCAAGGAGATCAAACCAGTCGATCCTAAAGGAAATCAACCCTGAGTATTCATTGGAAGGACTGATCCTGAAGGTGAAGCTCCAATACTTTGGCCACCTGATATGAAGAGCCAATTCACTGGAAAAGACTCTGAGGCTGGGAAACATTGAAGGTGTAAGAAGAGGGTAGCAGGGAATAAGATGGTTAGATAACATCATGAACTCAATGAATATGAATTTGAGCAAACTCTGGGAGATAGTTGGAGAAAGAAATGGCAACCCACTCCAGTATTCTTGCCTGGAAAATCCCATGGATGGAGGAGCCTGGTGGGCTGCAGTCCATGGGGTTGAAGAAGAGTTGGACACGACTGAGCAACTTCACTTTCACTTTTCACTTTCATGCACTGGAGAAGGAAATGGCAACCCACTCCTGTGTTCCTGCCTGGAGAATCCCACGGACGGGGTGGCCTGGTGGGCTGCCGTCTATGGGGTCGCACGGAGTCAGACACGACTGAAGTGATTTAGCAGCAGCAGCTGGGAGATAGTTGAGGGCAGAAGTGCCTGGAGTGCTGCAGTCCATGGGGCAGCAAAGAGCCAGACACAACTTAGCAACTGAACAACAACAAAGACCTTCAGTGCAATGCTATTCCTATAGTCAACACTTACAATTTTGTTGAGAGCAGATTTCATATTAAATATTCTTATCACAACAAAATCAAAGTCAGTAACTTACAAAAATGGGAGAGTCACACTGCAGTTAATTTGTTTCCTTTGTGGGAGAAAGATGGCATGCTATAATGTAAAATTCAAAAGAAACTCAAAATATGTGGTTACACCCCTCAGTTCTGCTTCTTGATATTTCTGAATCATTAAAAATAATTTTATCTTTCTGAGTTTGGGTTTCTTCAGTCTGTCAAATGGGAATAAAACGATCTGTCTGAACTGTGTCACGTTATTATTAGTGTAGCTTACTTTCCAAATTCCAAAGCTTTTCTAAAGATCCACCATCAGTTTTGGTCCAGAAATAACTTTCTCATTTTCCTCATGAGAATTCCACAACTCAGTGAGGTTTAGTGACATATTCAAGGTCACACAGCTAGCAAACAATGGAACTGAAACTAGAATCCAGGTCTTCTGGTCTCTGACTTTATTTTGGGGGGCTCCAAAATCAATGCAGATGGTGACTGCAGCCATGAAATTAAAAGACCCTTACTCCTTGGAAGGAAAGTTATGACCAACCTAGACAGCATTAAAAAGTGGAGACATTACTTTGCCAATAAAGGTCCATCTGGTCAAGGCTATGGTTTTTCCAGTGGTCATGTATGGATGTGAGAGTTGGACTATAAAGAAGGCTGAGCACTGAAGAATTGATGCTTTTGAACTGTGATGTTGGAGAAGACTGTTGAGAGTCCCTTGGACTGCAAGGAGATCCAACCAGTCCATCCTAAAGGAGACCAGTCCTGGGTGTTCATTGGAAGGACTGATGCTGAAGCCGAAACTCCAATACTTTGGCCACCTGATGTGAAGAGCTGACTCAATGGAAAAGACTCTGATGCTGGGAAAGATTGAGGGCAGGAGGAGAAGGGATTGATAGAGGATGAGATGGTTGGACGGCATCACTGACTCAATCGACATGGGTTTGGGTGAACTCCGGGGGTTGGTGATGGACAGGAAGGCCTGGTGTGCTGCGCTTCATGGGGGCGCAGAGTCGGATGTGACTGAGCGACTGAACTGAACTGAACTGAACTTCTGGTTTCTACTGTAGTGCTTTCTTGGTATACAGCTTCCATGTTACACAATTTGAGGACGGATATTGCTCTCTTCAGAAGTGCTTTCTTATTACCCTACCACTGTTTATATCAGCATTAATCTTGATCAGCTTTCTGGAGACATGTGTTTTCCTACTGGGTTAAGGAATTTGAGAGATGATGAAAGTTGGGTGCTGGTTTAGTGAGGTCCCCTAGAAGGGTGTGTGTTTGTGTGTATGTGTGTAAAAATATTTTCTCCTTTAAGGGGAAGGTACAAAAGAAATTAGAAGGTTTGAGACCTCTGCTTCAGTTTTCCTCAAGGTGATTACTCACTGAGGATGAACAAACTGATTGAGAAATATTCCATGTGTAAGTGGGCACTTTTATTCGAAAATTATTTTCTGAGCAGTCCTTACATATGATACATGAGCCAAAAATTAGTCTACACACAGAGAGCCCACATGCAGTAAGAGTACAAATTATATCCTCAATGGGAACAAAGAAGCTTTCCTCTCAGAGACCCATGAAATGATCACCTTGGCCAGAACCCCATGGTTTCATCTTTTAGACTTGCTTGATCTGGGGAGCTCTCAGAAGTAGGATCTTCTGGGCTAGGATCCAAAGTCTTGCTGGTATTAAAAGGATACATCCTTACATAAAGGTAACAATCTTATTAGGGAAACAGTTGATTTATCCCATTGCCTCATCCTCGAAAATCACACAAAATTCACAACTCCATTTATAAATATCTCATTTATAAATATCTCAACAATATTCTAAATAATTTTACCATGAGCTACTCCCGCTGTGAGGGTCCTTTTCTCATGCTTAAGTGCAGACATCCAGCTCCTGGGGTCATCCATAGTGTCTGAGGCTAGGAGATAGGCAGAGGATGGATGAGAAAATTTAGCAATTTTCACAGAGAACTTGGGGGAGCTCCTGGGGCATCAAAAATCTCTTAGAGTAAAGTTGACAGATGACTTCAGAATAAATGAATCCCTAAAACATTCAGAGTGTGAAATATTAATGGAACCAGTCCTTGGCCCCAAAAGCATTTGGGATTTTTTTCACTGATGCCAAAACATTTGAAAAATAGTTAAGCAAGGTTTAATGACCTGGAAAAGCTGAGCTGTTCACCCAGTCCTGTGTTATTTGTGAAGTGCTTGAAAGAATCTCCTGACAGAACTGCGTTATCTGCAGGGTCTCCATTAAGGATGGCCCCTTGGCGGTTCTTGTAAAAGGGGTGGGAACAAGAAGCTGAGTAAGAGTCTCATCAGAGAAACGAAAACATTTTGCAAGTGCTTCGGCTGAGTTGCATTAGTCACTCCCCTGGAAGAGGCTCCAGTGTCACCAGCAGAACAAAGGAAGAAAGAAAGTAAAATACAGAGTACAGTCTTCTTTATGACGACTACGCACTGAGAGAAATTACCCATCTGCTTTGATAAAGAAACAACAGGGTATAGTTTGGAGCTGCAAAGACAATTATTTATGTGAGGAAATGCTGAATCGTGGGGCTTCCCAGATGGCTCAGTGGTATCCACCTGCAATGCAGGAGACCCGGGTTCGATCTCTGGGTTGGGAAGATCCCTTGGAAGAGGGCAAGGCAACACACTCCAGTATTCTTGCCTAGAGAATCCCATAGACAGAGAGGCCTTGCAGGCTCCATGGGGTCACAAAGAGTAGGACACGACTGCAGCAACTTAGCAGGCAAGCATCCTGAATCTTGCCCCACCCCCAAATTATCATTGGAATGATTTTGAAAGCATAGGCAGAGAAAGAGAGGTAGGCTCTGAGAACCTCTTGTGTCTCCAGCACTGTGCTGAATGTTTTCACAGTTTTTTCATCTTAGTATTAATTGTCATTAAATATTACTGTACCAATTTTACAGAACTAGAAAACTGAAGACTAAGATGTTGAATCATTTGCATAAGGAAACACAGCTGATAAATAACAGTACCTTGATTTGAATTCAGATCTATTTGATTTCAAAGCCCATGCTTTAAAAGATAAATAGCGTGACGGAATCCCCTTTCCTAAAAATCTACCCATTCTTCTAAGTTCGGGTCTTCCTATGGAGAACCTAGTTTAGGTCTAATTTCAGGATTATAGACCAGTATCCTTCATACCTTCTATTGACACCAGAATATATGCAGTGAGACTTGAAAATCTGTAATAGAGGTTTATTTATTGACTTATCTATCTGCTTATTTATTTATGGCAATACAGTTTTCTAGTGCCGCAGATCTCTTGCTTTTTTCCTCAACTGTTTTCTCTCTTCCTCAAGATAAAGGAGAAAAAATCTTTGGGCTAGAATGCATGCTTTTTTTAAAAATTCAAACACTGGCTCAATCATTTCTAATTTTATGAGTATGCGTAGCTCACATAACATTTCTTAGAATTTTATAAACTGTAAAATGAAATAACATTTTCTATGACTTACCTATGTAATTGTATGAAGAACAAATAAGATTGAGCAAGGCGATCAAACAAAATATGAAGCTACCATTGTGAGAACTGTGAAGGTCCTTATATTCTTTCTTAAATAGGGAAATTTTGGTATATGCCTAAAGAAATGTTACACTGAAAATGAAAGATGACCATTTTTTAAATTTTAATGACCTTCTTGGAAACCTTTATATCTCTTTAGATTGGGTGTTATCTGGAAGTTAATGGGGAGCACTTCACAGACTCTATAAACTTGTTGCTACTACATTCAGAATTTTGTGAATATTTGGTTTCTAAGGGGAGGGTCCATTACATTAATCTTATTTCCAAAATGAGTGCATGACTATAAAAATGTTTAAAAAGCACCAAGGGTTAAATCGTATACTTCTGTAGCCGTGGGTATTGACCTACGGCTTGAAGGGACCAATACACTTTATCAGTCAAGATCTGGTCAGGAAAGCAGGAAACACACTGTGTCTTTCAACAAAGGCTGTCTAACACGGGAGATCGGTTCTGCCAGATTTAGAGCTGTACGAGAAAACAGGGAAACACTAAGACTATTTCAGAGACAATACATGCTGAGAGAGGCTACTAAGTTTAGGGACGGAGAACCGAAGGAACATGTTCGGGTAACCAGAGCGGCTGGTCAGACCTCTGAAAATAGAAGAGCCGTACATGCCTGAAAAGGCCCGATAAGAGCACCCCAAGAAGAGAAGAAAGAAGCCTGATGCTGGAGCAGCTTCCATGGCAATGACTTCGACGACAGAACAGATGGAGAAGCGGCCCCTTCCCTCACCATTTCTCCCAGCCTCCCTCTACACATGCGTGCTAAGGCGCTTCAGCCCTGTCTGACTCTTGGCGACTTGGACAGCAAGCCCACCAGGCTCCTCTGTCCGTGGGATTCTCCAGGCAAGAATCCTGCAGTAGGCTGCCATTTCCTCCTCCAGGGGAATGTTCCCAACTCGGGGATCAAACCCATATCTCTATGTCTCCCGCATTGGCAGGCCGGTTCTTTACCACTGGACCCACCTGGGAAGCCCTTTGTCAGATCTTAGCAAAAAGCCAGAGAGTTGGCAAAGGAGCCCGGAAATGTAGTTTCTAGAGACCCTAGCTCTGACATCACAGAAGACAGGATATAAACTTAGGCTTTGGTAAACGATTTCCATACTATGCCTTTTATTGTTGTCTATAAAGAGAACATAGCAAGAATTTCTTTATCTGTTTGGCAGGACCTACTCAATATAGCTGAAACTGTGTATCAGTGATCCTGCTATTTCACACACATCCAGACTTAATAGCATTAAAATCCTGTGCATACTTCAAACTTTCCCTGATGTTTTTTCAGATCCATGTCAGGACAAGGATTACTACTTAGATGATCTGATTGGCTTAACCAAAGTTGAGACTGATACCAGTTCAGTTCAGTTCAGTCACTCGGTCGAGTCTGACTCTTTGACACCCCGTGGACTGCAGCACGCCAGGCTTTCCTGTCCACCACCAACTCCCGGAGCTTGCTCAAATTCATGTCCATCAAGTTGGTGATGCCATCCAAACATCACATCCTCGGTCGTCCCCTTCTCCTCCCGTCTTCAATTTTTCCCAGCTTCAGGGTCTTTTCCAATGAGTCAACTCTTGGCATCAGGAGGCAAAAGTACTGGAGCTTCAGCTTCAGCATCAGTTCTTCCAATGAATATTCAGGATTGATTTCCTTTAGGATGGACTGGTTGGATCTCCTTGCAGTCCAAGGGACTCTCAAGAGTCTTCTCCAACACCACAGTTACAAAGCATAAATTCTTTGGTGCTCAGCTTTCTTTATAGTTCAACTCTCACATCCATACATGACTACTGGAAAAACCATAGCTTTGACTAGACAGACCTTTGTTGGCACAGTAATGTCTCTGCTTTTTAATATGGTATCTAGGTTGGTCATAACTTTTCTTCCAAGAGCAAGCATCTTTTAATTTCATGGCTGCAATCACCATCTGCAGTGATTTTGGGGCCCTCCAAAATAAAGTTTGTCACTGTTTCCATTGTTTCCCCATCTATTTGCCATGAAGTCATGGGACCAAATGCCATGATCTTAGTTTTCTGAATATTGAGTTTTAAGCCAGTTTTTTCACTCTCTTCTTTCTCTTTCATCAAGAGGCTCTTTAGTTCTTCTTCACTTTCTGTCAAAGAGTGGTGTCATCTGCATATCTGAGGTTATCCATATTTCTCCCAGCAATCTGGATTCCAGCTTGTGCCTCATTCAGCCCAGCATTTTGCATGATGTACTCTGCATATAAGTTAAATAAGCAGGGTGACAATATACAGCCTTGACGTACTCCTTTCCCAACTTGGAAGCAGTCTGTAGTTCCATGTCCAGTTCTAACTGTTGCTTCTTGACGTGCATACAGATTTCTCAGAAGGCAGGTCAGGTGGTCTGGTATTCCATCTCTTGAAGATTTTTCCACAGTTTATTGTGATCCACACAGCCAAAGGCTTTGGCATAGTCAAGAAAGCAGAAATAGATGTTTTTCTGGAACTCTCTTGCTTTTTCGATGATCCAACTGATGTTGACAGTTTGATGTCTGGTTCCTCTGCCTTTTCTAAATCCAGCTTTAACACCTGAAAGTTCATGATTCATGTACTGTTGAAGTCTGGCTTGGAGAATTTGAGCATTACTTTGCTAGCGTATGAGATGAGTGCAAATGTGCAGTAGTTTGAGCATTCTTTGGCATTGCCTTTCTTTGAGATTGGAATGAAAACTGACCTTTTCCAGTCCTGTGGCCACTGCTGAGTTTTCCAAACTTTCTGGCATATTGAGTGCAGCACTCTCACAGCATCATCTTTCAGGATTTGAAACAGCTCAACTGGAATTCCATCACCTCCACTAGCTTTGTTTGCAGTGATGCTTCCTATGGCCCACTTCCCTTCACATTCTAGGATGTCCGGCTCCAGGTGAGTGATCACCCCATCATGGTTATCTGGGTCATGAACATCTTTTTTGAATAGTTCTGTATATTCTTGCCACCTCTTCTTAATATCTTCTGCTTCTGTTAGGTCCATACCATTTCTGTCCTTTATTGAGCCCATCTTTGCATGAAATGTTCCCTTTGTATGTCTAATTTTCTTGAAGAGATCTCTAGTCTTTCCCATTCTGTTGCTTTCCTGTATTTCATTGCATTGATCACTGAGGAAGTCTTTCTTATCTCTCTTTGCTATTCTTTGGAACTCTGCATTCAGATGAGTATATATTTCCTTTTTTAAAATGAGACTGACATACAAGCAGCAATTCAAGTGTCCATGAGGCCAAGATAAAGGCAGGAGAGTAAAATTTTCTGATTAAGAAAAGGAAAAGGAGAAAAGCATCTGGAGATTCAAGATGAGGCGGAAGAAGAAGCAATCTTTCTTGCAATCCTCATAGCAAAGACTTCAAGGAAAGCAGCTATGCTAGTGAGAGATATGGCCAGAGGTACAAATACCTGGTCTGGAAAAGGAACTCACCAGATTCGAGGTTCCTGACAGGCCTTACATATTTCATGTTCTTTTAGATAGACTTAACCTTCCATATGAGCCATGATGGTTCCTTGTTAGATAAATCTCATCTTCTGTTATGGCCAGAAGAGTAAACCCAGAAGGTCGGGGTGGGCTGCTTTAGGTCACAGCCCAGCAGAGGAATCCCGTGTCTAGGAGAGCCATAGCGCCAGGCAGAGCCCTCTGTGGTTCTGACAATGAACCGTGCACACGAGCCCAGGTGCTCACAGCCCGAACACAGCCTTGCTTCCTTCCTAGGTTCTACCTTAAGTCTCCCTACTCTGGTGAGCTTGCTATTATCCTCACCTGGATGCTTAGCCTTGATATTGAACTTTATTAATAATAAAAACAAAAATTACATGGTGCTTACCCCTCTTAAAAAGCCTTTAATGTCTATTAACATATTTAATCATCCCATTAAGCCAGTGCAATTGGAACTGATGATTTCAATTTCCTTTACAGGTAAAGAAATTGAGGCTTCAAGGGTAAGTGACACCCTGAAGGGATATTTTTAAATGGCTCATCAGGGACTTGAACCCAGGCCTTCTAATCCAAAGCCTGTGATGTTTCCACTTCATGTGGTTACTTTAGGGATTAAAATACTCAGACCCTGTGATTTCTCCAATTGTTCTTATGAGTCATTGTGATAGATATACACACACTGGAAAAATAATCTGTGGTTCAAAAGTATATGTGAAGTGTGGAATACTATATCCCTATCTGCGTAACTCATAATACATCGTGGGATAGCAAAGGCTCCTACAAGCCTTACAGGAGAAAGGAAACTCTTGTTTTTATGTGAATTAGAATTCTCTCATTTCTTGGACCACAGACCATTCACTGACATGAAACATCCATGTATATCACATGTTATGTGTGTGTGTGCTCAGTCGCTTCCGTTGTGTCCGACTCTTTGCAACCCTATGGACTGTAGCCCACGAAGCTCCTCTCTCCATAAGATTCTCCAGAAAAGAATACTGGAGCGGGTTGCCATGCCCTCCTCCAGGGGATCTTGCTGACCCAGGGATCAAACCTACGTCTCAAATGTCTCTTGCCCTGGCAAGAGGATTCTTTACTAGCGCCACCTGGAAAGCCATCAAATGTTACACCAGGGGTTAATAAAACACTGGGGAGGTATGTCCTTATCCCATATTCTGACCCTTGATCTTTCAGAATTAAAATTTATCTTCTCCATAGACTGTCACTCCTACTGGCTAGTGGGAGTATTCAGGCAAGGCTGATGGCTAGTTAGAGAAATGTTCCAATACTGGCAAGAGACACCGTCGCTATCTTTTTACCAGACTCAATGACTGGGGAAGGTGATTTTAATATTCACCAGAATTTCTTTGTAGAAAGATACCCAAGGCTGATGATTCAAGGTGATTCCATCCATCTTATGATCCATATTTTGTTTTTAAATAATTACTAGCTTCTAAATGTTCCTGGGTCATTCATTATTTGTCGACCTTCACAGCATTCAGTGGCTTCCTCCTATAAAAATGGCCATCTTGGAATCAAGTAATTTGTGGTGTGGTGCTTATTAGTAGCATCTCAGATTGAAAAATGTTAATAAGAAATTAATTAGGCAACACAGCTGGAAATAAAACAGAAGAACAGGGAGCCATGGGCAGTTACAAGGAAACATGGGACACATTTCACCCTGTTAGAGTGGCAAAAACTCTGATCTACACAATTTAGGAAAATCTCTCTATGTTCTAAGTCATTTGGACTTGAATATTTTATCTCACAAAGAAATGCAGAGGCCATACACTGAATAGTCATTCTGTCCTGGGCGTTATGTAAGAGGGAACAGAGGAGGCAGGTTAATTCCTAGCTTTAAGTCTCTAGTAACTAGGAGGTAGAAATGCACGGCAGTGTCCATATACTCCAGAAAACAAAAGGAACTGAGATATGAACCATAAAAGGCTTCCCAGGTGGCACAGTGGTAAAGCATCTGCCTGCCAGTGCAGGAGGTACAAGAGACACAAGTTCGAGCCCTCGGTCAGGAAGATCCCTTGGAGGAGGAAGTGGCAACCCACTCTAGTATTCTTGCCTGGCAAATCCCATGGACAGAGGAGTCTGGTGAGTTACAGACTGAAAGAAAGTGGAAAAGTGAAAGTTGCTCATTTGTGTCTGACTCTTTGCAATCCCACGGACTATACAGCCCATGGATTTCTCCAGGCCAGAATCCTGGGGTGGGTAGCCTTTCCCTTCTCCAGGAGATCTTCCCAACCCAGGGATCGAACCCAGGTCTCCCCCACTGCAGGTGGATTCTTTACCAGCTGAGCCACAAGGGAAGCCCAGGTTACAGTCTGTGGGGTTGCAAAGATTCAGACACACAGCTGAGCGCGCACGCATATGAACCGCAGAGGAGGCGCGGCAAGTTCTGAAGCAGGGGTAGCCTGGGAAGCTTCACAGAAACTACATTCAAATTGCATTTCGCATGGGAATAGGGAATCTCGCCCTGCTTCCTGCCCCGGGATCCTTTTCTTTTTTTAAAATTGGAGTGTAACTGTTTTACAGAGTTGTCAGGTTCTGCTTCACAACCAGGTGAATCAGCTATGAGCATGCATGTATCTCCTCCTTCCCAGGCCTCCCCGCCCCAGGGTCCTTTTCAGCACTGCTTGCTGCCCACCATTTTCCAGCCTCATTGGTCCTCTTTCTTGCTCCATCCTCAGGACTTCTGCACATGCTGTTTCTTCTGCTTGAAACCCTTGCCTTCTTTGACCCCTCTAACTTTACTTGCCTTTCAAGTCTCAGTTTAAATATTACTCCTCAGTGAGGCCTAACCTGATAAGCTCCGCTCAGTGTAGGCTCACTCTCCCACATTGTTCTTCTTGTGACATTTTGATAAGTTCATTTATAGCAAATTCCCTACTTTTCCCTTCTTTGTTTTTTGTTTCTTTGTCTCCCTCCCACATTGTTTTGTCTGCTATGAGATCAGTGTGCTATGTGTTAGTTGCTCAGCCATGTCAGACTCTATGTGACCCCAGGCTCCTCTGTCCATGGAATTCTCTAGGCAAGAATACCCGAGTGGGCAGCCATTCCCTCCTTCAGGAGACTTGCCCAGTCCAGGGGCTGAACCTCGGTCTCCAGGACTGCAGGCAGATTCTCCACCATCCGAGCCAGCAGGGGTCTATTTTGCTTAGCACTGTACAGGCACATCTTATCTCTTGGTTTTGTCGTGTTAACTTTTATGGGCATATAGTTGATACAATGGTGTGTTAGTTTCAGGTGTACAGCAAAGTGATTCAGCTATACACAAGCATATATTCATTTTTTCAGATTCTTTACTCACATAGATTATTACAGAATATTGAGTATAATTTCCTTTGCTATACAATAGGTCCTTGTTATCTATTTTATATATAGCTCCTTAATATATAATATATATAATATATATTTATATTATATATAATATATTTTTAAAATTATATTTAAATATATATATTATATATACATATTTTATATATAGCTCCTAATTTATCCCTCTCCACCATATTTCCCCTTTGGTAACCATGGGTTTTTGAAATCTGTGGATCAGTTTCCATTTTGTAAATAAGTGCGTTTGTATCCTTTTTTTTTTAATATTTGAAGATATAATAGATGAAAACTTTCCTAATATGGGAAAGGAATTAGTCAACCAAGTTCAGGAAGCACAGAGAGTCCCAGGCAGGATAAACCCAAGGAGGAATACACCAAGACATATCGTAATCAAACTGACAAAAGTTAAATGAGAAAATATTCAAAGTGAAAAGGGAAAAACAACAAATAACATACAAGGGAACTCCCATAAGGTTATCCGCTGATTTCTCAACAGAAACTCTACAAGCCAGAAGGGGATGGGGAACGAATGATGGAAGGGGATGCGATGATGAAACAGAAGGCCCTACAGTCAAGAACACTCTACCCAGCAAGGCTCTTGCTCAGATTTGACAGAGAAATCAGAAGCTTTACAGACTAGCAAAAGTTAAGAGAACTCAACACCATCAAACCAGCTTACCTACTGGGGGTGATTTTTCTCAGGCTTAACTTTCCATGCCTCCCAGTACCATCAGAATGGTAGGATGTCAAGGGTCAGGATTAGGGTGTGGCTTGGGGAAAGGGCCCAAGGATGGATTTGAGTCAGCTTTGAGTTAGTATCTTAGCAGATTTCAACCTTCATGCATCAGGTCCAGCATAGCTCATCAGAACTAGGAGGCCACATAGGATTTGGGAGCAAATTCTTCTAAGAGAAGGGTAATAGCAACCCACTCCAGTATTCTTGCCTGGAGCATCCCATGGAGAGAGGAGCCCGGTAGGCTACAGTCCATGGGGTTGCAAACAGTTGGACACGACTGAGCTAATTCACTTCACTTCACTCACTATACTGAGTTATGGGCTTCCCAGGTGGCTCAGTGAGGAAAGAAAGCGCCTGCAGTACAAGAGATGCAGGAGAAGTGGGTTCAGTCCCTGGGTTTGGAAGATCCCCTGGAGGAAGGCAGGGGAACCCACTCCAGTATTCTTGCTGGAGAAGCCCATGGACAGAGGAGCCTGGTGGGCTACAGTCCACATGGTTGCAGAGAGTCAGACACAGCTGAAGTGACTAGGCACGCAAGCAAGTACACTGAGCTATAACCCTGTGTCAGGCACGGTGTTAGGGCTTTATATGCATCTTACGATTTAATCCTCACAATAACATCGTGTAAGTTAGGTCCTATTATTATCCTGATTTTACTGAGGGGAAAATATAGGCATCTGAGGCTGATACAGCAGAAGGTGGTGCAACCACTGGGCTGTGCAGCCTGAACGCTTAGCCTCCGATTCATGTCTCTGGAATCTGCAATCACAGCAGGCAGCTGTTCAAAGATAAAAGATTCTGGGCTTGGGATCCCAACCATCTCTTCCTCTCTGTCAAGAGCTAAGGACTACCAGCTGGTCCGTAGAGGGTGGGTAAGTCGAGGGTGATACATGTGGTAGGCCTGGTTGTACAGCGTTTTAAATGCTAAGCTAAGAAACCCAGGTTCTTAGGAACCAAAGATATTGACTGAACAGGAAATGGCATGCAAGAGATCAAAGGTACAGAATGTGGCAATCAGGGGCTGGGAGGGGTGATGACTATGTACAAGAAGCTGCAGGAATAGCTCAGTGGGTATAAACCGAAGCTGCGATGGTGAAGATCGACTGGAGAGTCATTTCAGAATAGAACTGATAGGCCTTGGCAACCAGCTGGTATGGAAAGGGCTGCCTGATGTCACTAGTGATGAAATGCACATTCCCACAAGTCCAGCGATACACTGCCTCTAATCAAATACACTTTTAGCGATTGGTCTGTTTTTACTCAACATCCTCACTTGACTAAGAAATATGAATTGGCTCCACCTCTGAAGAAGCCCAGTTTCTTAGACTTCTCTGAGTAATGAGACTGTTAATGTTAAAAAATAAAATTATATATATAGGATGCCACACATATGCTTCTATCATATTAGGACTTCTGAGGTTAAACTATTTTTACTGCTATGTCATTGTAACATAATATTATAATTTTGTTTATTTAGGTTGATGTTCTACAAACTTATAAGTATTTTAGTGGCCAATTCAAGAAAGAGAAAAAAAGGTAAAATAAATGTAAAGACAGAGTTAAACAATCAAAAAGAGCAGAGGATAAATTTTTGCCAGGCTTCTATTTGACCTATTTTGTTAAACAGTGCTTATCAAATTGTTTATGCTGTATATCTGTATCTATACAGAGATGTATAGTTATCGCTTTTGTTTTGCTGTTATAGAATGAATGAATGAATGATTGATTGAAAATACTTTCTAGGATCAGATAATGAATTTAATTCCAAGTTCTCAGGTGGCTAGAGGGAAAAGGGAAATACAGCATAGTAGTTCATATAATGTTACTAAAGAAAAGACGTGTCTATATGAATGAATAAGGTTTTGGTATGGAAAGGAATTCAGGGAGGAGTTTATTTTATTAGAACTTTACTTTTTTGCTGCTGTTTTGCTTTTTATTTTATTGTTGGAGTGTAATTGCTCTACAGTGTTGTGCTAGCTTTAATTTCTGCTGCGCCACGAAGTGAGTCAGCCGCATGTCTCCTCCCTCTTGAGCCTCCCTCCCGCTCTCTATCCCGCCCCTCTGCGTCATCCCCGAGCACCGGGCTGAGCTTCCTGTGTACAGAGCAGCTTCCTGCTATTTTACACAGGAAAGTGAAAGTCATCCAGTCGTCTCCGATTCTTTGCGACCGCAGGAACTATACAGTCCATGGAATTCGGCAGGCCAGAATACTGGAGTGGGCAGCCGTTCCCTTCTCCAGGGGATCTTCCCAACCCAGGAATTGAGCCCAGGTCTCCCGCACTGCGGGTGCTTTCTTTACCAGCTGAGCCACAATGGAAGCCCAAGAACGCTGGAGTGGGTAGCCTATCCCTTCTCCAGGGGATCTTCCCGACCTGGGAATCAAACCGGGATCTCCTGCATTGCAGGTAGATTCTTTACCAACTGAGCTATGAGGAGCTATGAGCTATGACTATCCAAAGGAAGATCTCAGTGTTTCTATTTAGGTGGTGGTGGTGGTGAGGGGAGAGAGGAAACAGATGATGGAGAGATGGATGGGAACAGTGAGCACAGTGACTCAAGCCCATGTTACACGCTGTTGTTTCAGAGTTCCATCCTGATGGGGAGGGATTCAAATTCATCATCTTGTCTCAATTCCAATGAGATTCTACATAATTCTAAAGACTTGAGAAAGGCATTCATGACTACAGACATACATACTTTATCAACTGGGCTTCCCAAGTGGCACTGGTGATAATCCACCTGCCAGTGCAGGAGACATGAGAGACGCGGGTTGGATCCCTGGGTCGGGAAGGTCCGCTCCAGTATTCTTGCCTGGAGAATCCCATCAGCAGAGGAACCTGGAGGGCTGCAGTCCTTGGGGTCGCAGAGAGTCAGACACGACTGAAGCGATGGAGCACGCACAGATACTGTGTGAAGAAGAAATCCGATTAGATGCAGAAGAACATTTGACAAAATCCAACACCCACTGCTGATAGAAGCTCTCAAAGGCTAGCAAATGAGGGAAATGCCCTCAACTTGGTAAATAACACTTAGAAAACTTTACAGAAGACCTAAATGAATGGTGAGACATACTGTTCTGTGAATGACCCAGCAAAGAGACTCAAATGCCAAGCTATAGACGGAGAGAAAATATTTGCCAACCACATATCCTACAGGAATATTTTCTCTAGAATATATAAGGAACTCTCAAAGTAAAACGGTTAAAACAAAACAACCCAATTAGAAAATGGGCAAAACACATAAATAGACATTTCACTGAAGAATGAAGATAAGCACATGCAAAAACGTTCAGCAGCACTGTGAGGGAAATGCAGGCTGAGACCACAATGAGCTGTCCCCATACACTCATCAGAGTACCTGAAATCAAACATAGAGATAACACCAAATACTGGCAAGGATGTGCAGAAACTAGATCACACGTACTTTGAGGGCAGGAATGAAAATTGTACAGCCACTTTGGCCTTCTCTTATAAAGTTAATCATGCCCTTACCAAGATCTACCAATTGATTTTAAATATTTATCTCAGAGAAATGTAAACTTAGTTTTACACAAAAACTTGTATATAAATGTTCATGGCATTTTTATTCTTAGTGTTATTAAATATTAATAATAGTTCAAACCTGGAAACAATTCAAATGTCCTTCAGCAGATGAATGATTACAAACAGAACAAAAAAACAAACAACAGGGCTCTGTTATTGCCGTATCACAGACTACTATTCAGCATTGAAAAGGAAACACTACTGGTTCACAAAACATCTTGGATAGATCTCGAGGGAATTGTGCTCTGCAACAGAAGCCAATCTTGCAAGATTATATATTGCACGATTTTATTTATATTGTACAAACGGACAAAATTACAGCAGTGGAGAACAGATTCAAGGGTGCCAGGATTTGGAGAGAAGGGAGAAATGGGGGAGGGATGCAGGAATGGAGGAGGCTGGTTTCTTGGAGAGTTTGGAGAGTTTTCCTTGGACATTGGTGTATTCCACTGGTGATGGCAGTATTTCAGATTGGGGGAAAAAAAAAAGACAGTTCTGAACGCTACAGCTTTCAGGGACCATGAGGCCATGCAATGGAGGACGGACAGATGGCAGAATGAAGGAAGGCTGAATAACCAGTAGGTGTGAACTTTAGAGCTTAAGGAAGGTACCTTAGAGCAAAATAACTCCAGTCATGTCTCCCATGTGATAAGAGGCAGACCATGTCTGATAAAGAACAGTGTTTCCCAAATGACTGATCTCTACACAGTCATCAAGATATTGGCCCAACCTACATTCCACCTCCACTATCATACATGCAGTGTCTTTGTTCAGAGTGCCTTAGACCTAAGGAAATATATATGGCATACAATAAAAATTCTGTCTGTGTACTACCTAAAGCCATCTGATGCCCCACCAGTTGTTTATATAATACACTTTGGGATAAAAGAGAGAGAGCGATTCAGAGAAAGGGCAAAGGGCATTGTGAGCAGAGGAAACAGCCTGAGCTAGAGCAGCAAGCATGAAGGGGCATGATGTGTTCAGAGCCAGGAGTGACTGGACCAGAGCATGCTGGCAGCCTGGGAGGATAAAAGATGTGGTGGGTGACGGGGCTGGAAAAAAACTCAGGGGCGGATTGTGAAGAAAGGGCTGGCAAGAGTCAAAGTCCACCCCACTCCTTCTGTTGTCTTTCTCAGGCAAAGGACGGGACAAGGGTCCCAGGGACTGCGTGTTCTCCTTTTCCCCTGGGGCTGCAGGAGTGTAAGCAGTCATGTGTATCCGTGTTAACACTACACGAGCAGAACCAATCCCCCAGTCCTCGCCAGCTGCACACCTCACCACCTCCAGCCTCCACGGCAACCACAGGCCGATTTGCATCCAGGCAGGGTGTGTAAACAAGGCTGTTAGGGGAATGTAAACAACCACAGCCTGGACTGTGCTTCAGTAGTCTGGTCTGGGGAAATCAGAATTTCCAGCTACCTCCCATGCCAAGATGGAGCCTCTTAAGTGCTTTTACAGGGTTCTTCCCCTCTCCCTCCCAAGATGCTGAGGCTAACCCTTGGTGCTGGATGGCTTCATCCAGCTCAGCCCCTCCTCCACTAGTGCCTTGACAACCAGATGCTAACTTGCTGAGCTGTCAAACAGAAATAAGCTCCATGCATACTGTTCCTGGGAGGGCTGGGCAGGCAAAAAATGTAGGCTGTGCTCCCTGAATAGAACTTCCCCATCTACACATTGGCCTTCTCAAGCTCATGAACTGAATCTTCTTCTTCTTCTTTTTTTTTTTTTTTTTTTTACAAAATATACTTTATATGAAGGCGATGGCACCCCACTCCAGTACTCTTGTCTGGAAAATCCCATGGACGGAGGAGCCTGGTAGGCTACAGTCCATGGGGTCGCTGAGGGTCAGACACGACTCAGTGACTTCACTTTCACGTTTCACTTTCACGCATTGGAGAAGGAAATGGCAACCCACTCCAGTGCTCTTGCCTGGAGAATCCCAGGGACGGGGGAGCCTGGTGGGCTGCCATCTATGGGGTCGCACAGAGTCGGACACGACTGAAGCGACTGAGCTTAGCTTATACTTTATTTATTTTAACCATATTTTCTTTTTGTTGTTTTGTTTTAATTAGTTTTTATTGGAATAGAGCAGCTTTACAATGTTGTGTTAGTTTCTACTCTACAGCAAAGTGAGCCAGCTCTCAGTTCAGTTCAGCTGCTCAGTCGTGTCGGACTCTTTGAGACCCCACGGACTGCAGCACACCAGGCTTCCCTGTCCTTCACAAACTTCTCGCGGAGTTTGCTCAAACTCATGTCCATTGGGTTGGTGATGCCAGCCAGCCATCTCATCCTCTGTTGCCCCCTTCTCCTGCCATCAGTCTTTCCCAGCATCGGGGTCTTTGCCAATGAGTCAGATCTTCGCATCAGGTGGCCAAAGTATTGGAGTTTCAGCTTCAACATCAGTCCTTCCAAAGAATATTCGGGACTGATCTCCTTTAGGATGGACTGGTTGGATCTCCTTGCAGTCCAAGGGATTCTCAGCAGTCTTCTTCAACACCACAGTTCAAAAGCATCAATTCTTCGGCGCTCAGCCTTCTTTACAGTGCAACTCTCACATCCATACATGACCACTGGAAAAACCATAGCCTTGCCTAGACGGACCTTTGCCTGCAAAGTAATGTCTCTGCTTTTTAATATGCTGCCTAGGTTTGTCATAGCTTTTCTTCCCAGAAGCACGCGTCTTTTAACTTCATGGCTGCAGTCAGCATCTGCAGTGATTTTGGAGCCCGAGAAAATAACCAGCTGTCTGTACACATATATCCCGTCTTCTTTGGATTCCCTTCTTTTCGTGCTCAGGCACTTCAGTCGTGTCTGACTGTTTGCCACCCTACGGATTGCAGCCCGCCAGGCTCCTCTGTCCATAACGTTCTCCGGGCAAGAGTACTGGAGTGGGTTGACCTGCCCTCCTCCAGGGGATCTTCCAAACCCAGGGATTGAACCGGCATCTCCTGTGTCTCCTTAATTACAGGTGGATTCTTTACCTCTGAGGAAGCCCTTCCTTCCCTTTAGGTCCCCACTGGGCATGCAGTAGTGCTAGACAGGTTCTCATTAGTTATCTTGTTTATACATAATACCGTATGTGTGACATATGTGTGACGCCCATCTGACATAGTGTATATGTCTACCCCAACCTCCCAATTCATCCCCCCCCCCTTACTTGCTGTTCTTTTATATTTTTCACCGCAGCTGTGTCTCTATTTCTGTTTTGCAAAAGAGATCCTTAAACTTCGCTCTGCAAAGTGGACAGACCTGCAGGCACTGAATCTCTTTTAAATGTCTGTAGAGTTCTCTTCACAGTCGGCTGTGGACTCTGGCCTCTGCTCACGACACTCCATCTCTCCCTAGCCACACATCCATCACATAAGCCTTCTTCCTACTCTTTGAACACTTTGAGTTCACTCTACCTCAGGGCCTTGCTCTAATTTCCCTGTCTGGAATATGCTCTCCCAGATAATTGACATGGCTGGCTCTTTCACCATTTGTACTTGGGTCCAATTATTACCTCTTTGAGCCTCTTCTCTGGGTCCCCGGGTCAAGAAGCTTGCAGCCGTTTCTTTCACCTTGCCTTTCTTGATTTTCTGCATGACTCTTGTTATCGGAATCTGTCATGTCCATTCATTGTGTTACCGGTTTTATCTATCTTTCCCACTAAAAGTTAAGCTTCATGAGAGCAGGAACTTTGCTTATTTGTTGCTCCATCTTTACATCTAGGCCATACTGGCTGCCCAGGATAATGGTGTTGAAGGAATTGAGCTGGGAAGCAGACGGGACAAAAGAGAAGGCATTATCTTTTCACTGGGAAAACTTGCAGTCTAGATCAAGTCCTAAGAGTTACTCAAGTTGAATGAGGCATGGGACCCTGCAGTGAGGAATGGGTGAAATCGTGCTTGTCTGAGCTTTAGGGTCGGGCAGCACTTCTGCTGTCACAGTTTTTTTTGCATCTGAAGAAGGGGACCCGAGAGGGGAAGCAAAAGGACCTTCCTTAACAGTGGCGTTGCTCACAGTTAACGGGACGTGAGAACAGGAAGGAAAGAGATGGTGTAAATGGAAAAGGGCTCCTAAAAACAATGCTGCCTTGCCACAAGTGTGAGGTCAGAATCCCTCCAGTTTAGGGCTTTCACTTGTTGGACATTTGTTCTGTGGCAGCTACTGTGCTAAGCACGTTTTTATTCATTATCTCATTTAATCCTCACAATATCCCTGTGATGTATCAATAGGTATCATCATCGCCACCGTTGTCTTCATCAGCGTCACCACCACCATCATGATCACCATCCTCCACTGTAAAGGTAAAATCATTTCTAAAATCCATTGTATTCACCACCATTCTACACTGCTTCTTCTGCCTACCGAGTCCTTCTACTCTAACTTGATAATTCTGTATCCCTGCTTTGACCATATCTCAAATTTTAAGCACACAAAAACAAAGATGTTTCAATCAAAGAAATTTATTTTAGGAGGAAGCACAAGGAGGAGGGATTAACCTTATTAACTTTAAGATGTCTTAGGGTGTAATGAATTGGGAGAGTAGCATTAATGTGTATGTACTACATGTTTAAAATGGGCTTCCCTGGTGGCTCAGCCAGTAAAGAATCCACCTGCAGTGTGGGAGACCGGGGCTCAATCCCTGGGTTAGGAAGATCCCCCGGAGAAGGGAACAGCTACCCACTCCAGTATTCTGGCCTGAAGAATTCCATGGACTGTATGGTCCATGGGCTCGCAGAGTCGGACACGACTGACCGACTTTCACTTCATTTCACTTCAGTCAGATCTATGCCTAAGACCTATTGACAGTGACTGAGTCCCCTCCTTGTTCACGAGTCCTGTGATCCACTGTGAATGCTGGCTACTGAGCGTGGATTCTCTGACCCAGCTTCAGTCTCTCCACTGTAAGCAGGGCAGGGACTTTGCATTGCCTCTGAGTCCTAGCTTGGCCCTCTATCCGTTGTCCTAGGTTTCCTAAAGGAAAAATAATGCCAAGCAGTACAAATTCACAAGAGTGGCACTGAATAATGAAGTGCGAATACAGTGACATACAGGCGATGAGGCTTGCTATATAGTCTTCATTTTAACCAGTGATTTTTCTATAGTGTTATTCAGAGATATGCAGTTTCTCTTGACATTCCTCACTATTTACCCCAAGCCCTTTTTAGCATAAAGGATCCCACAGCCTACCTGTGATTCAATAAATAAGCATGAAAAGGGTCTATCGTATTTAGCAAACCTATTCTCTGAGGTGCTTTCCCCCCATAGAAAATAAAATGTGCATTGTTGCACAGAAGTAAATTGGACCAGAAATCTTTCCCTATGTTGCCGTTTTTGTGTATGTCTTATGAACATCCATGTGTTTATCTCTAAGCTAGCTTGATGCACATTGTGCTGTGTTAGCTAAATGTTAAAGTCACCCCACAGTCACCCCAACAAGAGTGGTGATTTTGAGGCGACTTGAACTTAGCAGAAGCTTTATGCATCAGATCAGTGCTAAAGAGGCAGAGGAAGGTCCATGCTTCTTGCCAAAGGGAGAAGAGTGGGTTTGTCAGGCAGAGCTGCTCAACTTTCAAGGGACTGCTGTTCTGTTTTTACCATACCTCTGCTTCCCTCCCATCTACCCCCACCACCCCCGGCCAGGACCGATTAGCTCAACAGGAATTGATACTGAATATACAGGGACAGTGGATCTCTGAAAACCTACTCTCTTGTAGAAAGGATGAGAAAACCGAGGCCCAGAGAATGAAGTGACTTCCTGAAGGTCACATAGCTTCCCTTGAAAGAACTCCTTGAAGGAAGGACTCAGCACACGAGTTTTTCCTTGCCCCTTGGTTTGTGTGCAAGTCTGACTCTGTATTTCTACTTACAAAGGGGCCAGAGGCAACCCACCTTCCGAGAGGGGTACTGCTGATTACAGATGGACACCAAGTCAAGGCCAGACCTGAATCTGGGACAACACCCATTGTCAAAAGGGTAACAATCAAGACGTTAGACTGGATTAGAAAGGGGGGGAGAAAGTAGTCATGATGCGTCTAATAAGGCCTTTCATGTCAAGCAACAGCCTTTGAGGAAGAAGACAAGCTTGAGAGGTCCAGAGTGAAATCCTTCCCTCTTCCTTCAGACAGAGAATGTGCAGGCTACAGGGTTGGTGGCGAGTGCCTCCCCGCGCCTTTCTGCCCTTCTGGCGCAGGAGCAGGAAATTGCTGTTCCATGAATAAAAAGACCGTGCCAGCACAGCAGCTTTGCTGGCGAGAGGAGCAGGTTGGAAGAGGGCACATAAACGTACTTGGTGGAGAAACTCTTCATTTCAGCCGTGTTTGTTTTGAAAATGTCGCAGTCGCAGGTCATGGAATTCATGAATAAAATGCCTTCCTTATTTTGACTCAAAAGGAATAAAGATTTATTACCATCCTAACCAGGGAAACAGTATTGACCCACTGGCTATTTGAGATTTTTAGCATTGTGGGCAAGAATATTTATTGCTTTTAATTACCATAAAGTAGTGAGGATCTTGTTTTTAATAGATTTTTTTCCCATTACCCGGATCTTGGCTTGCAATTCTAGGTGTAGGAAAGAGGGGGAAAATCCTATATCAATGTTATGTAAAAATTCCCAGACAAAGATAATAAATTAAAAATGACCTAAGTTTGTTTTCAGTCTCTCTCCAGTTTCTTTTCAGTCCCTATGAATCAAAATAGATTGTGTATGTATATAGGTGTGTGTGTGTGTGTGTCGGGATGTTAACTGGCCACAATTGTAACATGACCTTCAGCAACCCAGTTAGTTTTTCTGAATCCCAAGCCCATAGATTGAAATAAGGATGAGAACACAAAGGATATAAAGGTGGATTTTCAACCTGAGGAAAGTTCCTTCATCCCTCTAAATCTCAGTTTTATTATTTAAAAAATGGGGAGAACAATGATTCGTTTGCATGGCTATCAAAACGATGAAATGTGATAATGGATTCAAAAATCCCTAGCAGGGTTCTCAGCATGTATCATCCATTAAGCGAGAGATGGTTTGTTTCCTCTTTCTCTCTCTCCGTGTCTGTCTCAACACACATGCGCGTGTGGAGGGAGACAGACAGACAGACAGAGACACACACAGAGAGAGGAGAGAAATATTCAGTTGACTCCAGGTCAGCGTTTTGGGTTGTGGTATTTTCAAGAGTTCTTTAGTTGTTGGCTCAGACAGCTCAGATCTGTGTGTTTGAATCCACTTGTGGGTCTTCTGTGACCATAGGAAAGAGCTTCTAGAAATCGCAGGCCATGAGCTAAGAGCCAGTAGTCTATCTGATTGTGGTGTAGGACGAGCTCTCTTTACTCCATGCTGCTGTCAGAGAAGGCAATGGCACCCCGCTCCAGTACTCTTGCCTGGAAAATCCCATGGATGGAGGAGCCTGGTGCGCTGCAGTCCATGGGGTCGCTAAGTCGGACACGACTGAGTGACTTCACTTTCATTTTCACTTTCATGCATTGGTGAAGGAAACGGCAACCCACTCCAGTGTTCTTGCCTGGAGAATCCCAGGGACGGGGAGCCTGGTGGGCTGCCGTCTATGGGGTCGCACAGAGTCGGACACGACTGAAGCGACTCAGCAGCAGCAGCAGCCATTGAAAAACTGAGTCCTGGAAAGATGCTCCCTCCCCCGCCCCCCAAGAGAAGAACATGGTTAAGCTGTATAGACCCTTAAGGAATAGGTTTCACAGGGAGGGCTGTTAGACTCAATTTCAATACTGCTTCAGGCCTGCCTGGTCTCCCTTGCCTAAGTGACCATCTTTTTTTCCATCATTCGCCAATTGTCTAACCTTGGGCAAGTTTCTAACCTTCCGAAGCCTTACTCATCTGTAAAATGGAAATAACAAGTGTATTTATGCATGGGATAATTGAGAGTTAAATAACCTGAATGAGGCTGATTTATCAATGTCTAACCCAGAGTGCATCAATGAATAGAAGCTGTCATATACAATCTCTGGATCATCATTTTCCTTTTCTGCTGGCAAATTCCAAAGAGAAGATGTCCCCAAACTGACCTTGCAAAGGCACACATTCTTTTGCACACCACTGCCCACAGTTAAAGTAGTGTCGACCAGGTGACTATTTCCTAACTTGAGAACCCCTGGATTTTCCTGCTGCCTTACCAGCCTCAATGTGGCCGTATTTTAGGAAATATCCACAGTGTGTGATACATACACATTGAGAGTGAGAGAGTCAGTGGGTCTCCTTACATTGGAAAGAGAGTGAAGATGCTTTAGCTTTGTGAAATTTTAAGGGATGAAAACATCTCAGGAGATACAAAGGGTGCTGGTTGAAATAGTAATAATAAAGGGAAGATTTTCTAACAAACTACCGTACTGATTCACTGGTTGCCCTCAGCCATATGTGTCTTAGGCTAACCATTTTAAAGATAAGCTCAATATAACAGTAATAATGGTATTGAAGGAGAGAGAGAGAAAGGCAAATTAGAGAATGAGGGGGCCCAGGCAGGAGAAATTAAAAAAAGAGATGAATGATGCAGAATTCAGGGAGAGAGAAAACAGAAGAGAGAAAGAGGAGGACTTGCCTGGTGGTCCGGCGGGTAAGACTTCGCCTCTCCTGATGCGGAGCTAGGATCCCACATGCTTCTTGGCCACAAAACCAAAACATAAAACAGAAGCAATATTGTCACACATTCAACAAAGACTTTAAAGACAGTCCACAGCAGAAAAATCTTTAAAAAATATTTAAGTAAGAGAGAGAGGAAGGGGTAAGCAGGAGAGACAGGAGGGTACTATTAGGGACAGGGAGAGGGCAACACAGGCAGTAAGAAGGCTGCTGGGCTGGGAACCGAAGGAAGAATGGGCAGAGAAGGAAGAGAGGAACGTTGCAGTGTTGCTTCCGTTTTATTTCTTGGGTACGGGGACCAGGACTTGTTGCCAGGTTGGCTTCTGCAGTACTTGGGTCTGCAGCTTGTCTGGTCCATGTTGATTCCTAACTTCAACGGCGATTTTTCAAAGCAAGGGGGTCCAGCTGTGCTCTGCTCCCGTGCCAGCTCCCCCTGTACCTGCTGGGCTGACAATGAGGCTCTCTGCAGGCTGGAACGGGCAAGAGGCACTTCTTTCTCCTTGCCTAACAACTCGCTCTGGGGAATGCTGCTCCTTGGTCTTGCCTTTCAATTCTTTGTGAAGAAAGAAAATAATAAGGGAGAAGATGAATTGAGATTCTTTTATATTTTTACTGAAAATGACCATAGACGAGAAACGTTTCCAAGTCAATGGGTCTCTTGTGGGGCTTTACAATCCCTCTGTACCAGCAATCAACCCAACAGGACGCCTCCTCTTTTATCTCATGGACCCCTTCAGAGATTGGCACGGTGCCTTTTTTTTTTTGCAATGGTGACAAACAGGTGTGTGCTAAATGTATGGGCCCACTTCCCTGCTACCCTTTTCTGGCTCACTAGAGATCAGCAGAGTGAGCTGGTACATTTTGTAGAACTTTAACTTGCATGGACCTGAGCAAGCATCTAACCTGATGACAGATGAGGAGACTGACGCTCCAAGAAGCAAAGGGATTTGCTCCAAGTCACACAGTTGGCTGGGAGCAGAGCTACGGTACCCGCTAGCCCAGGGCTCATTTTTGGCCCGTGTCTCTCTCCTTTGAACCTTGCTGGTCATCTGTATAACCAAAGTAAGAAAAATTCCTTCCATTAATGCAGTTCTATCTCACTTACAAATTGGATATTTTCCCCCTGTGAGTTAAATGTGTTTAAAATGTATTTAATAATACCTAAATGCAACTTCTCTTCCTACAGAAGCTATTACTCACATTACTTACTGACCATTACAGAAAGTCTTTCAAAGGATTTTCTAATTTCTCCTCCAAACAAATGTACATGCAAACACGTTTTTTTCTGTGCCAATCCTGCTGTTAGTGAGATGTGCCCACCAATATTGTCACGCAATAGTAGTGGTTATTAAAGGTCATGTTTGTGACATGCTCCTATCATAGACTCATTTTTATCTTCACAATACCCATTTAAGGGATAAAGAAATGAGCACAGAATTTTCGAGCCTTAGCCAAGAATGGGATGGTTTATTGAAACAGAGCTTAGAAAAGACTAGAGGGGACATGACTATCAATTTGGAAGCTGTTCAGAGTACTGGGGTTTTGGAAATCAGGTTGATCTGATTTCAAATCCTCTGCTGGCATGCATTAGCTTTGTGAGTTTGGTCAAGTTTCTAAGCTCCAGTTTTCTCATCTATGGAATGGGGACAATAAAGACATGGGCTACATATAGTTGTTGCAAGAATTAAAGGCTTCCTCTACAGAGTCCCTAGCACACAGTAGGTGAATAACATCTCAACCCTTATTATTCAGTATAGTCTCCTCACCCCACTCTAATACTGACAGATTCTCTGAATTTCTCCACTGCATCTTAGATGTGTAGGCGAGACTGCACTCCTGTACTTGCAGAGGAAATGTGCTTTTACATTTGATAACAGTTCACCTGCCATTCTGTTCTGCAGAGCACGAACCCGTCCACTTCTCGGTTTAGAAACGGTCGCTGCTGATCCATGCCTTTGCCTCATCACTTGTTTAATCCCATTTCCCCTACAGGGAATGAATTTTCTGCCAGATAGTCTCCTTTATAAAAAGCTGTTATATTCGTGATTTTTTAATTTTTATGTTTCAGCAAGTTGGGCTCTCTCTTGTAAAGAAACAGAAAACATCAGCATCTCTGCTTCGTCCTGAGCACAGTCGGGGCACCAAAAATAGTCCAAGGATAAGCTGAAGTGCTTCCTTTCTCATGGAGGAATGCAGATGGGGGCTTCTCCTGGGTTCTCGGGACCTCCGAGCATCAGGAAAGTTGCCAGGTCAGGAGGATGCTTGCTAGACAGGACACCAAGAGCCTGGGTGCTTGGGATGGACGCCATCTGAAATTTAACGTTTGACCTTGGAAGGAAGGAAGGCTCTTCCTGTAGGGCTTCAGTTTTCTCATTTATTAAATAAGGAAGGTGAATTTTAGCTCTTGCATTTTATTCCTATCACTGAAATGCTGTCAAGACCCAGAGGAATCAATTTTAATGATTAAATTCTAGGGACTGTATCGCCCGTGGGAGAGATAATTGGGGAACACGGTCAGTGCCTCTCAAATCAATTCACACGATGACCCCCAACTCTGCCTAATTGTCAAGAAAGGTCCTTCCGCCGATCTGTGAACAGACTGAATCATAAATGAGACATGTCCTAATCCAGAGGTGCATATTAAGCAGAGATATTTGGACCACAATTGCACACGGACAATATAGTAAAAGCCAGCTCACCTGCCATTCCATAACCCAAACCCCTTATTACCTGCCAAGAATGCATTTACCCTTGTCTACATTCTGCTTTTATAGAAAAATGAAAGGAAAAAAAAAAGTTACAAGTCAACAAGCTGATAACCTGGATTTATCTTGAGAACATAGATTACACGATATGCCCTGGGGTCAGCGTGGATTTAACTCAATTCCAAATACCTTCTGTAGCCACTTCTATGATACAGTGGTGCTATGGCATAGAATAAAGGGGCCACAACATTCTAGAGTCTATCCTCACACACACACACACACACACACTAGCATAGAAATATTAATAAGGATGACTTTCAGATCATTTCTTTTTAAAATTATACATTTCACATGCACTTTCTTCTTTCGGTTGCTTGTTTTTCTTCCTATTTCTACTGTAAAGATAAATATACATATCTGTTAAGTGAGAGGAACTGAAGTCTTGATCTGACACACGCATTCATTTTTGAGAGCCTTATAGCAACTCCCTGAAGCACAAAAGGCACTATTATCTTGGGTGTACTGGAAAGAAAAAAAAAAAAACCAAACAGAAAAGTAATTGTTAGCGGTAAGCTGCTCAGCATTTAATCGACTGCATTTAATCGTTGTGATGATCATGTGAAGTGGGCGTTTTATCTCCGCTTCACAGATGAGGTGACTGAGTCTCAAAGCAGTCAAGGTAGAGACTCGGGCTCATGGGAGCACGGTTCACACTCAGGATCACTGGGCTCTACAAACCCGTGTTCTCACCTTCTTTCTAATCTGCCTGTTCACTTGTTCAGGGTTTCAATTCAGCATCACAACAGAGCCGCAGCAGAGCCCCCTAACTCTGCAGCCCTCCACCCCCACTACTTTAACATCCTTTGTTCTCTTTCTCTGTTGAGACAGGTTGAGTACCACGTCTTTGAAAATCAGAGTCACGTGTCATGCTTTGCATTTCTCTATTAACCAGAACTTTGTATCTCCTAGCTATTCTCGAAAACAGAGTTTACATCTAATTTTGTACAAACCAATAAGGGCAAAGGAAAACTGCAAGTGAATTATTATGGAGAGTGTTGGGCCTTCTGGTATATCACGGTGATTGAGAAGCGGAAAGATCTGAGTAGAAAAGGTCTTGGGTGAAAGTCAGTGATATGTTCAGTTTTCAAAGGAAAGCCTCCTTCTCTTTCTGGGATAATGGAGCAGAGAGGAGGTGGGGGCTTTTACACCCTTTCCCCAGGTCCCAAATCCCACTCATCGTCCCTCCCACCTTCCTCACGCCTCCCTCCCATTGCCGTCTCCCATGTGTAAAGCTCCTTTCAGCCAGTGCCTCTGCTTGGGTCCCCCGTTCCCCAGAGCTTTCAGATTCTTTTCTTTCCATCAACCCTCTCCACATCCCTGCCCCCCGCCCCCACACATCCACACACGCAACCACACTGAAGAACCCCTTGACCTTAAATTATACATTCTCTCCTCAGGGAAGCCCTTCCAGTCTCCAGGCTGAGCCAGACCATCCTGGCCCATGTCCTCAACTGGCTTCTTCTCTTCTCTCTAGCACTTGTCATAATGGTTATTATTTTATTGTGTCTTCAGCTATTCGTGTAATTTCTCCACTAAGCTGTAAGCCATAGGGAGACTAGGACCACGTCTTTCTTCCTCAAAGTATCCTTTGTGTCAGGCATGGGGCTTAGTATACAGTGGCTGTTTATGCACGAGGGTCACATTTATGCTTCTGTTTGCAAGGATTATCATTTCATTGGTATTGATTATAAGGGAGAGGGCATCAACACATCTCTTGAGTAAAATGCAGGATATGAGGGATTTATTTGTTGATGGAATGAAAAAACAGTCAGGGCTATGTGGCTTTACTTTGACTTTGGTTCACTCCACCCCAGAATACAGAGGTCATCTGACCTGTCTCCATTACCCCATCTTTCCTCCCCTTTGTGCCTTCTCTTCCAGTACACATACCACCAGTTCCAAGACCCTGGGTGTGGCTTCAGCTTTAGATAGCCTAAAGCCTAAGGATTACAATACAAAAACAAAATCAATTTTATGATTTTATCCACTGGTTTTTCTTCTCTCTGCTCAACCCACAATTTTCTCCTTTGCTCAGTCATTATTAACAAGGTATCTGGCCTACAGAGGAGAAAATGTATAATTAAAAAGAACAATGCTGTTATTAAATACTTGGACTGGCCATTGGGTTAATTTGTACCTAGGTAGCAAATAAACTCAATAGGTCATGCCTATAGAAAAGTGATGCATTTTGAGGTGATGCAAACATTTACAAAAATACCTCTAAAAGATAGCATATTCCCTGATTCAATCATTGTTTCTCCTGTTCTATTTTTTCCCTTTGCAAAGAGAAAATGTTTTAGAAACATTTTTACCTTCCTAACAGCCAAAAGGTTGTTAAGCCGCTTCACACATCGTCCCCTCTGGGGTGTTCATATCCACCAAAGTTAATGGATGGAAAATTAATGTTTCTCTCCAAATGTTTCCACAATCACAAAGCAAATAGTTGATTCTGCCAAGATGAGAGTGTAAATCTGGCCTCAGGAAAAGGCTTCCGTCACCATTACCCACATCATTTAGCCCAAATCCAGAGACTGGCCTAATTACCATGATGGTTCAGGAAATGTGGATTTAGGTGCCTCAGAGGCAGTGTGGAGAATAAAACTGACCACGCCCCCTGATCAACTGTCCACCTCTGTGTTGTTTTTATGCCAGGGAGACTTGGTTTCCCTCACATATAACACAGTTTGTTTTTTATGTGGTGCTTTCCAAATATTGTGACTTAAGTCAACACAAGTTGAAATATTTTCTAAGCAAGTAAAATGGTTTAATTATAAATCAGTTTCCAGGAACTAGATTGCAGCTAAAGCCCATATGTCCGCAGAATGGATGGAGTGTTACCAACTTATGCATGAGGGGCTCATTTATGCTTCTGTTTTCAAGGATCATCATTTAATTGGTGTTGATTACAAGGGAGAGGACATCAACACGTCTCTTGAGAAAAATGCAAGATATGAGGGGTCAAATTTGCAAATAGATCCTCATTGCACGTACTTACAGAAAAGCCACTATTGTTGTTTAGTTGCTAAATCATGTCTGACTCTTTTGCGACCCCATGAACTACAGCCCACCAGGCTCCTTTGTCCATGGAATTCTCCAGGCAAGAATGCTGGAGTAGGTTTCCATACCTTCCTCCAGGGGATCTTCCTGACACAGGGATTGAACCTGCATCTCCTGCGTTGGCAAGCTGATTCTTCATTGCTGAGTCACCAGGGAAGCCCATAGTCACACAAAATTTGTGATTTTGTGTGTGATTATTCAAGTGTAATAAGAATTTCTGTGGCAGGGTTGTTTTGGTCTCGCAAAACTCCAACCAAATACCACCAAGGAATAATGAGGAAGAAAGTAACTAATTTAATGGAACTTATTAAGGACCAGATGCTGTAGCAAATGATTTATGTGAAGCAGGTTATTTAAGCCCTCACATCAACTCACAGAAGGTAGGTAACTGTTATTATTTCTATGTCACAGCTGAAGAAACGGAAGCACAGAGAGGCTGAATGACTTGACCAAGGCCACATGGCTAATTAGTGGCAGATATAGGATCAAATCCTAGCATGCTGTTTTTTTGAACCTATCTTCTAAACACAGGCTACATTGTTGGAAAAGCAAAACATTGCCTAGTGCTGTCTTGAACTCTGGCTTTCTTTCCTAGGGATAGTTTTGGACCACCTAAAAGGAGCCCAAAGGCGTGGTGCTCCCCATCTGCACTCCACAGTAAGCCCAGCATATAGTTCTCTGACTCCTCAACCACGGCTGTATTGTGTCTGCCCATCCCTGTTACATGCATCCCCTAAACGGAAGGTATTGCTGGACCAAGACGAGGCAGGATAAAGGAAAAGAAAAGACCTATCCAGAGACCTTTAGGTTCCATGGAATACATAGCTGAGAATATCTCCGCAGAGTGTTTCAGAGATTCTTACATGTTTCTAGATGTCTTGTGCTGTCTGTCTTTGTCCAATCGGCCCTGCCTCTTAAGTCTTTGTTGCCTGTACCAAAGCAGGAAAGGAAAGATGTTGGCTAAGCCTTTATCCCAGGAATAAGTGATTTTCTTTTTTCCCTCTTCTTCCTTCTCCAACTGCAAACACAGCCCTGCACCTGCTCAATGGTTCCTTCTACCTCTCTTAATGACTTCAGATACAGCAGCTAGGGTCCTCATATCTGTGGCTATGGATAGAACTTTGGAAACTGAGGAGGACTGGCTCCAGGACCCCCATGGATATCAAAATTCATGGATGTCCAAGCCCCTTATATCAAATGGCTTGGTACATTCTGCCCTCTGTATCTGAGCATTCTGCATCTGCAGAACAACTGAGCACAATGGAATTCACGGAGGTGGAACCTGGAGATACAGAACCGCTAGATACAGAGGGCCGACTCTACTTGAAAAATACAGGCTGAACAGAATCCTAGAGGGTTTTAATGGTTTTATTTCTTCCTCTGTAGAACCAGACTGTGGGTCCCAGTCTAAGTATGTCTCAAGAGACAATCTTTCACCAAGATCTTATAAATTAAACTCTTTCAGTCCCTTTCTCCAATTTAATCTTCCTCAGGACAAAATACTGTCATGTTCCTCAAGACAAAAAGATGGGAGTGGAGAGGAAAAATGATTAGGAGGGTTGGGATAATGAGGTCAATAACTTTTTCCTTCTATTGTATGCAATGACATTTCAAAAATAAAAACAATAATAAGACTGTTCATGCTAATCAAAGCAATTCATTCCTTACCTAGATTTCATTTCCCACAGGAGACAGCACACACGCTTCCCTTTTACCACATTATCATTGTCCACCAGGATTGCATCTGGCTCCAAGGTCGAGGAACATGTCTATTTAATGGAAGAAGTTTATTCAATTAGCTGGGAAGGGAAGGAGCAGAGGGAAGATTCTGGTATACAGCAAGTCCCCTACATACAAACGAATGCCATCCAGAGAGTACGTTTGTAAGTCCAATTTGTTTATAAGTTCAACAGAGTTAGCCTAGGTACCCAATTAACAAAATTGGCTGTATATCATTGCTCTTATTCTTGCTTCCAGCCAGCCTGGGCTTGAAATGACTGTTCTACTGTACTGAATACAGTACTATACAGTAAAGCTCACAGAATCACTTGTAGAGGATGCATGCACGTGACAATGGATGCCAGACATTTGAACTAGCTAATGTGATTGGATATGTGAACGCATGTTTGAATTTTTGAATGTTTGCAACTTGAAGGTTCATACGTAGGGGACTTGCTGCATATATATGACCAATCTGGGCCAGAACCATCCTGACCTGAGAAGGGTAGCAGTTCAAAGTCCATCCCTCAAGTTATTAGACCCCCTTATAAACAGAGTTCATCATGCAAAATGGCGGGCTGGATGAAGCACAAGATTGCCGGGAGAAATATCAATAACCTCAGATATGCAGATAACACCACCCTTATGGCAGAAAGCAAAAAGGAACTAAAGAGCCTCTTGATGAAGGTGAAAAAGCTGGCTTAAAACTTAGCATTCCAAAGACCAGGATCACGGCATCCAGTCCCATCACTTCATGGCAAATAGAAGGAGAAAAAATGGAAACAGTGACAGACTTCATTTTCTTAGGCACCAAAATCACCATGGGTGGTGCCTGCAGCCATGAAATTAAAAGATTCTTGCTCCTTGGAAGAAAAGTTATGACAAGCCTAGACAGCTTATTAAAGGCAGAGATATCACTTTGCAAACAAATGTCCATCTAGTCAAAGCTATGGTTTTTACAGTAGTCATGTATGACTCATGATGTGAGAGTTGGACCGTAAAGAAGGCTGAGAGCCAAAGAATTGATGCTTTTGAACTGTGGTGTTGGAGAAGACTCTTGAGAGTCTCTTAGACTACAAGGAGATCAAATCAGTCCATCGTAACCCTGAATATTCACTGGAAGGACTGATGCTGAAGCTGAAGCTCTAATACTTTGGCCATCTGATGTGGAGAGCTGACACATTAGAAAAGACCCTGATGCTGGGAAAGATTGAAGGCAGGAGGAGAAGGGGACAATAGGGGATGAGATGGTTGGATGGCATCACTGACTCACTGGACATGAGTTTGATATGACCGAGCAGAGTCAGGTATGACCAAGCAACTGCACAGCAAGTAACTAACATGGGTATTTATAGGAACACGGATGTTATACCTCAAATGCTTCTTCATCATTGAGACCATTTCTTGATTGCAAGAGTTTATCTCTAATGAGATGGTATAAACAAATGTGAAGAGAATGGACAGAATAGTCATGTCATGCCAAGTATTTATTGAATGCTTACAATGCAAAGGCATCGTGTTATATAGAGTGTATGTGTGGAAATGATGACTTCATGCTTTCTGTTTTTCAAAAACATAGTGTTCAGCTGAGAATATGAATAATGATCATAAATATGAAGTAAAAAAAGTAAAACATATTAAGTGGCATGTTAAAAACCTAAGTAAATCACTTTGGAAATTCTGAATAAAAAAGAGGTCTTATGTAGTGAAATAATTCTGCACATGGTAATGAAGGAGGTAGTTTTTGCACTGGGACTTGGAACATGGATTTGGAGATGTGAAGGGCATCCCTGGTTTTAAGAAAACAAACAAACACACAAAAGCAGCATGAATGAAGCCTGGTGTTGGGAAACGCAAAGTCTAGGCTGGTATTTATTAATATTTTAGTTTCAATGAGATAGAATAGGACAGGAGGTTGGAAGTGTCGATTGGGGCCGGTCAGCTAGTAATTAAGGTAAGGAATTTGAATGTCGTTTGGCAGTCAGGGAGACCAGAATAAACTATTGGAGGAACAGTATGAAAAGACCGGTTTGGCAAAACTGCTTAATATGGGTTAGAATACAAGGACCAGAAACAGGTCCTTGTTGGAATGGGAGAGGGAGGAAACTGGTATTTGTGGAAGCCTTACTCTGGACTAAGAGCTTGGGTAATCACGTTGCTATGCGTGTTCATTTCATTTTTATCACAAACCTATGACATCTTTCACTCCCACCCCATTTCTACCTCTGGGAAAATTCTGATGCCCGTCAGAATTCATACAGTCATAGTCATTCTACGAGGTTGAAACTCACATTAGGGGTTTCTGTCTTAAGTTCCCTCTGCTGCACTGGTTTACTGCAAGAGAACAGGCGAAAGGACCTGAGCTCTGAAACAGGGCAGAAACACTAAGGTGGGCACACGGAAGTTCTTCCGTGAGACAGTGATGCTCCCTGGCCTTGGAGCTGGATACAACTGCCAGTGAATGATGATAATGTGGTAAAGCATGTGTGCTTTCTGTCCCTATGGGAAATGAAATCTAGGTCATTGATGAGCTGTTTTGGTTAACATGGACAGTCTCATTATGATCTCACATGAAACAGACTTGACATTTGTTTGGATGTAAGAGAATTGATGTTTTTAAACTGTGGTGTTGGAGAAGACTCTTGAGAATCCCTTGGACTGCAAGGAGATCCAACCAGCCCATCCTAAAGGAGATCAGTCCTGGGTGTTCTTTGGAAGGAATGATGCTAAAGCTGAAACTCCAGTACTTTGGCCACCTCATGCAGAGAGCTGACTCATTGGAAAAGACCCTGATGTTGGGAGCGATTGGGGGCAGGAGAAGAAGGGGACGACAGAGGATGAGATGGCTGGATGGCATCACCGACTCGATGGATGTGAGTCTGAGTGAACTCTGGGAGTTGGTGATGGACAGGAAGGCCTGGAGTGCTGCGATTCATGGGGTCGAAGAGAGTCAGACATGACTGAGTGACTGAACTGAACTGAACTGAACTGAAGAGAAGAAAGTAAAAAAAAAAAAAATAACTTTTATCCACTAAAAAGAGTTTATTCAAAAGAAGAAAGTTCAAGTGTCATAAAGTACAAATATAATAAATAAGTGGGGAACAGAGAAAGATGCGCAGGTTTTTAAGGGACAAGGAGAGGCTTCTTCTCAGACATATTTGTAGTATCAGTCAAGTAGCTGGAAGTGATCCAGCAGGTTGTTGGAAATCTAACAGAGGTGCTTAGAAGGATGGTCAAAGGTAGAAAAGGAGATTTCAGAGTCATCAGTACAGAGGTTATGATGGAAATCATGGAACTGCTTTACGAAGAAGAGAGTACTCAGAAGGAGAAAAGTAATGAAAATAACATGCTTTGGGGAAGGCAGTGAACTTAAGAGGTTAAAATAAATAAGTAAAGTAAAAGTAAATTAGTCACTCAGTTGTGTGGGACTCTTTGTGACCCCACGGACTGTAGCCCACCAAGTTCCTCTGTCCATGGAATTCTCCAGGCAAGAATATTAGAGTGGGTAGCCATTCCGTTCTCCAGGGGATCTTCCTGAACCCGGGATTGAACGCTGGAACTCCTGCTTTATAGTCAAGATTCTTTACCATCTGAGCCACCAGGGAAGCCCCAGATAAGTGAAGGAATGGAAAAAGATGAGGCAGAAGTTGGAGTGGAAGGAAGGAGTGCAGACCAACAAGATATATTGTGGCTGTAGAGAATAAAGCTAAAGGGAAAAATTCTACTATAAGGAATGTAATTGTTAGTGTCAAAATTTCAGAGAAGTCACAAAATTTGAAGACTCAGAAAATGATTTTTGTTGTTGCAACTAGATGACTGTTGAAGGAGATTTTCAGTGTTTGATCACATCATGTAGAAACCCAGGTATTTGGTGAATAAATGCAATAAAATACTTTAAAAACATTTTATTAAAAATCACGAATTGCTGAGCATGAATATGAGAAGCATGCCATGTAATGGACTTCAAATACTAGCCAAATTTCTATTGGAAGAGGACAGCATTGCATTCATTTTCAGACATTCCTGATGGAAGGCCAGCTGTTGTCCATGGTGCTAAAAGAGTCATCTGGCATTATAATATTGCAGCAACATGACCAGTATAGTTGGAGTGAATTAGGTGTTTCATTACATACCTCTATTTGAGGGATTTATTTTTCACTGCAATGAGATTTTTCATATATATTTCCCATCTGGAAGGTTTTTTCAAACTCCCCAATGGTTAACATCTAGAAAGCAATTGCTTTTTTTTTTTTTTTTTTAATTTTTCCCTAAAGAAACCCCTTGAAACATGAGTATAAGAAATCAAGGTAAGGGAAAAACAGAAAGGGGAAGACGTGCTGAAAAGGTTATACAATTCTTTCTTCTTTCAAAATATCCAAAATCATAGACTGTCTACTGAATTCTACTCTTCCCAGTAGCGCTTTCAAAGTTAAAAAAAAAATAACTTAAGCTAAATGGAATCTGGGTATTCTACTGATGATCATAATTAAAAAATAAAATACAGAAAATATAAAATAGTTGTTATGACTCATCAAACTATCAAAATGGCTGCTAATGGAGCCAGTCATACTTTTTGCATGTTCCTTTATACAATACATTTTTTAATTTCTAGAAAAACAGGCAATGCAGTAATATTATTCCCATACCATTCCTGATGAAGCCAACACAGCTACTATTCAAAGTTAGGTAGGGTGTACTGGGGATGGTGGTCAACAAACCTGTGAGTTTGGGGTTGAATAAATAGACAGTTTTTTTCTTCTAGTCAAAAATTTTCTAGTTCAGAAATTGGACTGACTGAAAGACCAAGTTAATTGGCAAACAAAATGTTCAACTCTCATCATGAAATTGCTAACAGCAAAATGTAGACGGTAAGCCCATGATGTGTTCATGGTGGAAGAAGAATGACAAGTAGATTTCACTATGAAAAGTTGGAAGGTGTATTTCTGATTTATTCAGGAACAGAGAAGTCTAACAAAGAATGCAATAGATACTGAGATCTGAAGGAAGTGGTTCTCAGGGGAAGAAGACCTCACCTTGCACAAAGATGTGGTCCATCAGATGTCACTGGAAGAACTTTGTTTTTGCTGTGTTAGTCTCTCAGTCGTGTCTGAATCTTTGCGAGCCCTTGGACTGGAGCCCACCAGGCTCCTCTGTCCATGGAGTTCTCCAGGCAAGAGTCCTGGAGTGGGTTTCTGCAGATATCCTTCTCCAGGGGATCTTCTTGACCCAGGGATAGAATCCAGGTCTCCTGCATCACAGACAGATTCTTTAGACTCGGGAAGCCCCTTTAGAACCAGGGAGCTCAGCACTTGCATCTCACACAATAAGATTAAATGGAAGGTGTTGCAAGATTCTGAAGTCAAGATATGCTCATGGCTCCTGAAGAGCAAGTCCGAGCAGTTACACCCACTTTGGGCCCAGCCTTAGCCCCAGGGCATCCAGGATACATTGGTGGCTCTGCTCCTTCACTTTGAAGGAGCCTCTCTGTTGGTTTCTGTGTATTAGGTGAAGCACCTCTTCTTCCAATGGAAGGAGTGGTCCCTTGTAGAAGACGAACCCTGCTGTTCCACCCTGCCCTAGCTCATGGTTGTTTCTTAAAATTTTGTGATTATCTGAGTAGTCCTATTTCACCATCAGGGCACCCAGCAGTTGAGGGTGTGCCACGTCCTGACAGTGTCTCAAAAGGGGATCCCACTCAGCACCAAGAGTCAGGTTGGTTGAAAGCTGGATTCTCAGGAAGAGTTGTTAAAGTGTGTAAATACATACAACGCTGAGGGACCGAGGAGCATGAGCCACACTAGTCCAACAGAATTGGATGGCCTACAGGCGGCCCCTGGTAGAAGTCCAAAAGCCAGGGCCTCAGACATAAACTGGGGCCTGATGTAAACACCAGATAGGCCCCAGGCCCTGTAACTCCCTGCACAGAAGTCACACCAGGCCCCTCAGTAAACCCAGGCCCACACCTAAACCTGGGGACCAGCTGCCTCCCTCCCGGCCCACGTAAACCCCAGGGCCCCGTAGTGGATCTTAAGAGTTAAATCTTCCCAGACAAACCCCGCCCCCAGACGTCAACCTGGGGTCCCGTCGTAAACGTCCCCGCCGTAACCCTCCCGGCCACAGGTAAACGCTGCAGACGTAAATCCAGGGTCCAGTCGTAAGTCGCCCAGTGGCAAACAGCCCTATGGTAAGCCCTCCGGGAGTTTACTCGGCTGATGGAAACCTGGGTCTCAGGGCAACCTGAACCCCAAACGCCGACTGAGCTCGCCAGCTCTGCTCCCCAGAGCCATGACGGAGCCCGGCAGGCGCTAGAGTCCATCCAGCGCCTCACGCCTCGGGCCACGCCTGGCCCTCAGATGACTGCACCTGGCGGAGGAGCCACGGACCAGACGCCCGCTGGAGCGCTGGGTGTGCGTGAGCTGTACGTGCTGGGGGCGACCCTCGAGTGTGGGTTTTCCTCCGGGCGGGGCTCCTGCTCACTAGGGGCAACGGCGAGGTGGCTCTCTCCTGCCCCTGGGCGGTTAGTCCAGGCACCTGGAGTCCTTGGGCAGGTCTGGGCTGGGCCCCAAGGGCCGTGAGCTCAGGCTCTCCTGCAGGGGAAGGCTGCCCCTGGGACACCACACGCGGTGTCTCGCAGACCCTGGGTCTCACGTGAGCAGGAGGGGTCGGCTGTGCAGCGCTGATTGGGGTGGGTCTGGGGTGCTGGGCAGGAGGTGGACGCTGGGCTCCTCTTGCTCTGGTTGCTCGGATTCCTTCTCTGCCCTGGCTTTACAGAGGGATACGAAATACTAAAGGGGGCCATGCCTGGCAGGTGGTTGTGGACGGACAGCAGTGGGCAGTGTCAGGGCAGGAAGGATGGTCCCATGAGGAAGAGTTGGCCTTAAGGTCAGTTTTATGATAAGATATGCCATAGTTTTATCACGTGAAAACTATCGTGTGGTAGAAAATCATCCTATCAGGAATCTCATTCTGAAGCTCTTTAGCGTATCCAAAGAATAGTTTTTATCCAGATTTCTGATGCCCCTGACCACCTTTTCTGCACATTGGAGATGGAGCACTGGCTGTGTAAGAGGGACCACTGGCATTTTAGCTAGTGCTGAGTGGGGTTTGGGATGTCCTTTTGAAAGTGTTCATCTCAGATTGGGACTTGAACCCATGTGCCAGAACTGGAACCCAGCCAAAACCTTGCTTAGTATTCTAATGCATGTGGCTCTGGCTTGAACCCAGCCAAAACTCATGGTCTTCCAATTGAGGTCACATCTGGTTTCAGGACCTAAACTCAGGCACTTGATATCTCATGGCAGGTAGAATTCAGTGAGTGACAAAGTGATAGGTGAGAAGTGGATTTATTTAGAAAGAAACCCACTCCAAAGACAGAGTGTGGGCCATCTCAGAGGGCTAAATGCAGCCTTGGGGTAAACACACTCCAGAGTGTGGGCTGGACCCAGAAGGTGAGAGCAGCCTTGAAATGTGGTGTGGTTAGCTCTTAGGGAGAAAGCAATGGCACCCCACTCCAGTACTCTTGCCTGGAAAATCCCATGGACAGAGGAGCCTGGTAGGCTGCAGTCCATGGGGTCGCTAAGAGTCGGGTTCGAGTGAGCGACATCACTTTCACTAGTTCTTATGGGGTGGGTAATTTCATTAGCTAAAGAGTGGGAGGATTATTCTAATTATTTGGGGGCAGGGCAGAGATTTCCAGGAATTGGGTCACCACTCACTTTTTGGCCTTGATGGTCATCTTGGAACTGTTGTGTCTCCTTTGAATGTAACATTTAGCTTGCTGATGTGTTGCAGTGAGCCCACACTGAGGATTAAAGTCTAGTTGAAGTTGACTTGTCTGCCATCTTGGACCCATTTCTTTCTAGTCACTTTATGTTGTGTCCTTGGGGTATGTCATTCTTTCAAAGGTTGTGCCCTGCCCTTTTCCCTCCTGGTTCACTTTGCTCTATCTGCAGCAGGAATGCTGTTCATAATAGTGGTGACTAAGTTATTTGGGTGGTTTGGACCAGCCACTGGGCTTGGTGCAAACATTCCCTTTAAGATGCTGTCTTACATTAAAATTAATGAGGGCATGGAGGTTCCGAGGGCTTCATTGATTTGCCTGAGATCACTCAGCTAGTCAGACAGAATGGCAGCCCAGGAATGTTCACCTAAAGACTTCACCTTATGAAAAAGGTTCTTTGGCTCAGCTGGGAAGCCCTCCCCTCCTAGGGGAGTGGCAGTCCTCCTGTCTGAGTGTCATTCCATCTTTGTGAATCTCGTTTCATTTAGTTTGTTTGCAAGCATTACATAATGGGTCTCTTTTACCCAGTCCTGTCATTTCAGAAATGTGTTTGAATCTTCTAAAAGATAATACCTAGAGGATTTGAAGATGGGAAGGTGGGGATTAACTTATGAGACTTAGCTGTACTTCCTGTTCTGCTGGGAACATTTTGTTTCTAAATGGGCTGGTCCATGAGGGTATGGCAAAACCTTTATCTCTCAGCACCTTGCCCCTTCTAGAGGGCAGATTCCCTCCCAGCTTTATTTTATTGTGGCTTGTGCCGTGTTTCTGTTTATCTAGGGAGGAATCCTTAAACAGAAGCATTTGTCAGGTATCTAATGGGGGAAAATATATATTAACATACTTACTCTTAAGTCAAATGATGTATTTGATATTGTTTTTGGTAGGATTATTACAAAGCAGAGAGTGCATAAAGTTGATTGACACATTACTCAAGTGGTAGGAGGGGCGCAATCATGGTAAAATCAAATCCCATACCAGCAAGGTGGGCAGACCCCAGACTGGAAAATAATTATATCACAGAAGTTCTCCCACAGAAGTGAAAGTTCTAAGTCCCACGTCAAGCTCCTCAGCCTAGGGGTCTGGCAGTGGGAGGAAGAGACCCCAGAAAATCTAGCTTTGAAGGCTGGCAGGGTTTGATTAGAGGAATTCCACAGGATTGAAGGAAACATTAATACCATTCTTGGAGGATGCTCACAAGGTCCTGTGAGCACCCGGACCCAGGGAAGAAAGCAATGATCTCTTAAGAGACTGGGCCAGACTTACCTGCTAGTATCGGAGGTTCCCCTGTGGACACGGATGCTGTGGCTGCAGACGCAGACATGCTGGCAGTGGTCGTTCGCTGGCGTACTCATTAGCGTGAACCCTCCTGGAGGCTGCCATTTTCTCGCCAAGACTCGGCCCCACTCAAAAGCCTGTGTTGGAGAAGACTCTTGAGAGTCCTTTGGACCACAAGGATATCAAGCCTGTCAATCCTAAAGGAAATCAGTCCTGAATATTCATTGGAAGGACTGATGCTAAAGCTGAAACTCCAGTACTTTGGCCACTTGATGCAAAGAACCGACTCATTTGAAGAACTGACTCATTGAAAAGACCCTGATGCTGGGAAAGATTGAAGGCAGGAGGAGAAGGGGACAACAGGGGATGAGACGGTTGGATGGCATCACCGACTCGATGGACATGAGTTTGAGCAGGCTCCAGGAGTTGAAGATGGACAGGGAAGCCTGGCGTGCTGCAGTCCATGGGGTCGCAAAGCGCCGCACAAGACTGAGCAACTGAATTGAACTGAACAGCCTGAGGCTCCAGTGCTGGCACGCCTCAGGCCAGACAACCAACAGAGCAGGAAAACAGCCCTACCTGTCAGTAGACAGGGTGCTTAAAGTCTTCCTGAGCACACAGTTGCCCACTAAACAAAACCCTTGACACGATCCTGCCTGCCAGAGGACCAAACTCTCCCCACCAGTGGGCAGGAACCAGTCCCTCTCACCAGGAATCCTGAACAGGCCGCTTAGAAAACCTCATCCACCAGGCGGGAGACAGCAGAAGCAAGAATAACTACAAGCCTGCAGAATAGAAACCGCAGTCGCAGAAAGGTAAACAAAACAAGACATCAGAGGAACGTGTCCCAGAGGGAGGAACGTGTCCCAGAGGAAGGAACAGGATGAAACCCCGGAAGAGCAATTGCAAGAAGTGGAGGTCGGCAGACTGCTTGGAGAAGAATTCAGAGTAATGACAGCAAAGATGATCCAAGACCTTGGAGAGAAATCAGGAAGATACAGGAAATACTTAACAGAGACCTGGAAGAACTAAAGAAAAAACAATCAGATGAACAATACAATAACTGAAATGAAAAATTATAACTTGAGAAATTACTTGCAGAATAACTGAGGGAGAAGAATGGATAAGTGAGTTGGAAGAGAGAATGGTAGAAATCACTGCCGCATAACCAATTAAAGAAAAAGAATGAAGAGAAATTAGGGCCTCGGGGACAACATTAAGCACACCAACATTTGCATTATAGGGGTCCTAGAAGGAGAAGATAGAGAGAAGGGGCCTGAAAACATATTTGAAGAGATAATAGATGAAAACCTCCCTAATATGGGAGAGGAAACAGTTACCCAAGTCTAGGAAATGCAGAGAGTCCCAGGCAGGATAAACTGAAGGAGGACCATGTAAGACACATAGTAATCAAGTTAACAAAAATTAAAGACAATGAAAAAATATTAAGCAGCAGCAAGAGATAAACAACAAATAGCAAGGGGATTTCCATAAAGTTGCCAGCTGATTTCTCAGCAGAAACTCTGCAGGTCAGAAGGGAGTGACGCAATATACTTAAAGTGCCAAAAGTGAAGAACCTACAACCAAGAACATTCTACCCAGCAAGGCTCTCATTCAGGTCTGGTGGAAAATTCAAACACTTTGCGGAGAAGCAAAAGCTCAGAGAATTCAGTATCACCAGACCAGGTTTGCAACAGATGCTAAAGGAACTTCTCTAGGTGGAACAAAATGGCAAAACCAATACAATATTGTAAAGTGATTAGCCTCTAATTAAAATAAATAAGTTTAAATTAAAAAAAAGAAAAAAAAAAAAAGAAAGCATTATAGTACTTCAAAAAAGGGGAAAAGGCCACAGTTAGAAACAAGAAAATTATGAATGGAAAAGTACGCTAGTAAAGGTAGGAAAAAGTACACTGTGGTAAAGGTAGGAAATCATCTGCATGCAAGTATGTTAGCAAAACCAGCAGCTGTGAAAACAGGAGAGCAGGAATGCAGGATATTGGAAATTCATTTGAAATTAAAGACCAGAAACTTAACATAATCTTGTCTATATATAATCTGCTATATCAAAACCTCATGGTAACTGCAAATTGAAAAGCTCAGTAGATGCACACACAAGAGAGAATAAGGAATCTAAACACAGCACTAAAATTAATCATCAAATCATAAAAGAAGTGAACAAAAGAGGAAGGGGAAAAGAAAAGGCCCACAAAAACAAATCCAAAACAATCAACAAAATGGCAGTAAGAACACACGTAGTGTTAATTACCTTAAATATAAATGGATTAAAAGCTCCAACCAAAAGACAGAGACTGGCTGAATGGATGCAAAAACAAGACCCATGTATGTACTGTCTACGAGACCCACTTCAGATCTAGGGACACAAGCAAACTGAAAGTGAGGGGATGGGAAAAGGTATTCCAGGTATACAAAGGTGTTCCTTTTGTTGAGAATTTTTGTGTCTACGCTTAGCAGTGATATTGGCCTGTAATTTTCTCTCTTTGGGGGGCATCTTTGTCTGGTTTTGGTACTGAGGTGATGGTTACCTCATAAAAAAAGTTTGGGAATGTTCCTTCTTCCACAATTTTTTGGAATAGTTTCAGAAAGATAGATGTTAGCTCTTCTCTAAATGTTTAATAGAATTCACCTGTGAAGCCATCTAGTCCTGGACATTTGTTTGTGGGATTTTTTAAATCACAGTTTAAATTTCATTACTTGTGATTGATCTGTTCACATTTTAAATCTATTCCTGGTTCAGCCTTGGAAGATTGTACCTTTCTAAGGATTTGTCCTATTCTTCTGGGTGTCTGTCTTATTGATAGATGTTTGCTCATAGCCATCTCTTAAGACCTTTTGTATTTCTGTGGTGTCCATTGTGACCTCTCCTTTTGCATTTCTAATTTTATTGATTTGAGCCGCCTCTCTTTTTCTTGATAAGTGTGGCTAATGGTGGTTCAGACGGTAAAGCATCTGTCTACAATGCTGGGAGACCTGGGTTCCATCCCTGGGTTGGGACTATCCCCTGGAGAAGGAAATGGCAATCCACTCCAGGACCACTGCCTGGAAAATCCAATGGACAGAGGAGCCTGGTAGGCTACGGTCCATGGGGTCACAAAGAGTCGGACACGACTGAACGACTTCACTTTCACTTTCAAAGGTTTACCAATTTTGTTTATCTTTTCAAAGAACCAGCTTTTAGTTTCATCGATCTTCTCTATTGTTAATAGATAAATAGCAAGGACCTACTATATAGCACAGGGAACTCTGCTTAATATTCTGTAATAAAATACATGGGAAAAGAATTTGGAAAAGGATAGATACATGTACATGTATAACTGAATCCCTTTATGGTACACCCGAAACTAACACAGTATTGACTCAACTGTGCTCCAATATATATATATATATATATATAAAGCGGATCTTCTCATTTTCCAGTGGGAGAAGGATTGAGGATAGCATTATGGGGTAGTATTCCTGTATAATGCTAATATGGTGAAATAAAACCATAAAAGGACTGTTTAAGTCACATATCAGAGGCAGGAAGTGTCCCATCACTGAGACATATTCGAGCAGAGAAGACATACCTCTTCTCAGAAATGTTTCAAGCTCATTTTTAAATAGCATGGGTTTGGGGACTAAATGATTGCTAGGTGTTTTCTAACTCGAAGAGTCAGCTGTTCCTCTTCTTGAGGAGACTTCATATCTCACAAAAAGGCAAAACTATTACGTTGAAGAATAACACCATATAAAGTAGAGTAATTTAAATATTTGGGTTGAGGGGTGAAAAAGAGAAGAAATAGGTGCCATGGAAGGTGATAAAGCTGAGATATGTGTGTGAGAAGGAATAGTTTCAGGGCTTCAGCATGGGTGGGGACCTCTGGTTGAGCGTTGCAACAGAAACTTGTTAGGAAGAAATTTTGAAATGCAAATTCTCCCCACCCTCTCCAGCCTTTATTGCTTGTAGACTTTTGGATCGCAGCCGTTCTGACTGGCGTGAGATGGTACCTCATTGTGGTTTTGATTTGCATTTCTCTGACAAGGAGTGATGTTGAGCACCTTTTCATGTGTTTGTAGCCATCGTATGTCTTCTTTGGAGAAATGTCTGTTTACTTCTTGGCCCATTTTTTGATTGGGTCGTTTATTTTTCTGGAATTGAACTGCAGGAGTTATTTGTATATTTTTGAGATTTGTTGTTTGTCAGTTGCTTCATTTGCTATTATTTTCTCCCATTCTGAAGGCTGTCTTTTCACCTTGCTTATAGTTTCCTTTGTTGTGCAGAAGCTTTTAATTTTAATTAGGTCCCATTTGTTTATTCTTGCTTTTATTTCCAATATTCTGGGAGGTGGATCATAGAGGATCCTGCTGTGATTTACGTTGGAGAGTGTTTTGCCTATGTTCTCCTCTAGGAGTTTTATAGTTTCTGGTCTTATGTTTAGACCTTTAATCCATTTTGAGTTTATTTTTGTGTATGGTGTTAGAAAGTGTTCTAGGTTCATTCTTTTACAAGTTTTGACCAGTTTTCCCAGCACGACTTGTTAAAGACATTGTCTTTTCTGCATTGTATATTCTTGCCTCCTTTGTCAAAGATTTTGTCATCCTCCAACTCAGTTTCTTGAAGTGCTCTGAGGATAATGCCCACAATCATGGTCTCTAAGGCTTCGATGCATATTATCTCAGCTTCTGTTGTGCCACTATACGTATCACCTGCTGTTTCCGCTGTGCTGACTTTCTCTTATTGCTTGAAGTTTCCAAACACCTCCCACCTTAAGAGCTTTTTCCACATGCTACTCATGGCCTTGAAGGACCTTGACCCCACTCTTGACCTGCATGAATCCTCTTATGCTTCAGTCTCAGGTTCAATATCATGTCCCAGGGGTGCGGTCCCTCTAGAGTCTCTCCCCACCTCTGAACTAGGCTCATCCCTTAACTGTACACTCTTATTGCCACCTGTACCTCTCTTTCATCACACCGATCATATTTATAATTCCCTAGTTATTTTTAGATTATTTGTTTTTGACCCTACTAAGCCATAAGCAAGCTAAGCGAGCAAGTCAAGTGTTGCATCTCCGTCTCCTTACATGTGGTTAGATATTTTTTGAATGTGTGAATGAAGGGAGAAGAGATACTTTTTGAACAGCTGAATACTGGTTTCCAGATCTTTGTGGATTAATCATTTGACTCAAAGGGCAAGGTGATTTCAGTTTTCGGTGCTGAAAACATCATTATCTTGCACCATTCTCAGCTCCTTCCCTATTGAAGCCAAAGCCGTTTTTTTTTAATGGATTTTCTAAACATGGCCCAAGCGTCTGTAGCATGAGAATAAGCTGAGCACATCCCTTGGCATTTCATATCTTCCTTGGATTGCCCAGGAATAGTTCATCATTTTCCTGCTCTCGTAGCTGAACATTACTTTGCAAACATCTGCTCCAAGTCCAAATTCCTAAGGAAACAGGATTTGAGACAACACAATGTCTCTATTTCTGTGTTTACCTCATTTTCTCACTGAAGACTTTTCTCCTTGTATTCCCATGAAGCTAAGAACATCTGTAGATCCTCATCTGGGAGTTGGTTGCCGAAGGAATTCAGGGGTGAATTCCCCCGTCTGAAGTATTGAGAGACTGGCCTCATCACAAGTCCTTCTGCTTTCTCTGGAAGAAATATGTGATGCATTCCCAATCTGTCTGGTTTAATATAAAGAAAGGGAATAAATCAAGCAATTAGTTGGTGAATAGAAATGTCTGCTCAGGTTTTCCAGGCTCTGATTCCTTTTCCGGACAAATATAAATATAATGTGGACAAAGGGCAAGGCAGAAGGTTTTGGACTCTCCATGGGGTGACCAGGGAAGGATTTACAGAGGAGGTGTCTTCTGAGATCTCGGGAAATAAGGCGGAATTTTTCAGATGGTCAAGGGGAAGCAGAAACAGTCGGGGTAAGAAGGAGGATGTGTGTGTGTGTGTGGGATGGATAGGCTGAGAGATGGTGGGGGCAGTGAAGGCAGTGAGGGTAGACGCGTGCATTTCCTGCTATGATTCCCGCCTTGAGGATGGTGAGGAGTCTCCAGTCCCTGCCACACTCACTGGTCACGTGAGCTTTTCTCGCTGGTGACAGCCTCAGAAATCAGGCGCAGTCCAGGCCCTCTGGACCTCCCTTTTCTGTCTCTACTAAGCAAACAGAGAACACCTAGTTCTGGAAGACCGCCCTTCTCCCTCCTTTCTTCCTAGTTTAACTCCCTCTCTGATTATTCACAATCAGACTCTTTTAGCATTTGTCTAGTGTGGACAGGTCAATGTCTCTTCTTTTGTTCTTTTTGTTATTGCATTGTGGCTGCGTTATTGCACTGACTGTTGCAAGCATAAACACAGTCAGTCCTTCAATGCTGATGTTCTGTCAGGAACTTTTCCTGGGGTCCTGTTTTATTAGTTCTAGTGATTAGACCATTGCATGCTTTGGATTTTTTCATGTGGACTGTGAAGATAATCATGTTGGCTGAATAAGAGCAAATGCTTATGCATGCACTTACGTTTCAAGCATTTTATAGCTATTTATACACACACAAATCCTATGAGTGGGTCCTATTATTAACATTATCACTATATAAATTTTACAGGTGGAGCAGTTGAAGCATTGAGGTTAATAAGCATGCCCAGGGTTTCTCAGATAGTAAGTGGGAGAGCCAAGGTTTTAATCTAAGTGTGACTTCATCATCCATTCTCTCTACCGTGTAGGCCACCTTGCTTCTTATTATTTTGTCTCCTTCTTTCCAACATTTGATTCTTATTTTTCTTATTATTACATTGCCTAATATCTTTTGGGATCATTTTGGGCATTAGGGGTGCAACTAATCTTTAGGGTTATTCTTACAAAGTTTCATTATGGTGAACATAATATGTTTGCTATCCCAGCGGGAAGTGGTGTGCATAGTAAGACTTTCCTCAAAAAATCAAAATGAAGCCATGGTGGAGTTTTCTGCCCGATCACTGCAAAATGAGTCCACGAAGGCACTGCCATGGTGAAATACATTTCTTATATGCCTCATGTTTTTCTGTTCCTCTCTGCCTGCTTTATGACTTTCTTTAGCACTTAGTGATTATTTTTGGTGTAATATTTTAATTTTTACAATATTTTTTACTGATTTTCGTTGCATTTGCTCTAGAGCTTACCATATATCTCTTGTAGGTGGCATATTTTTAAAAGCCCCTTCTTAGTTTAACATTTTCTTATTTAAAGATTGTTTTGGTTCTGACACAGCAGGTGTGCAAGGTGCAAAAACACAAGAGCTTAAGGCTGACTGAGGCTCAGTCTGTGTGTGAAGATCACCCTGATTTTGACTAAGACAGTAGTCTCTTGCAATTAAAAGCTCTCAGATACCACCTTTTAGGCTGGACCTATAGGTCTCACCCACAGTCCTGAGTTAGGACAGGGTATCTAACATCAGCATTGCAGCAAACCTGCATCGAATATGGTAAAAGTTCCTTATTTTCACTTTAGTAACTCAGGGTTTATAATGTCTTTACCTTATGAGTAAAAGGATTTGTTAAGCAAATGTGTAAAGAAAGCGGCAGAGACAGTTCACCCACTGACATAAACCAGTGGCATTTAAGAAACTGAGTACATGATTAGAAAGTAGATGGATATTGTTCATTAAAAATAAGCCTTGTCTATTCACTAAAGCAGTCTTGGGGGCTGGGGACCTATTTTCTTGGGCTGTCTTTCAAGGACCTTCCCCAGAGCCACTTCCTCTGTAAAATCTACCACAATTATTAAGGTAGAAAAAAGAACATAGATTCTGGAGTCAGACCTTGCTTCCCATCTTGTCTCTGTTTGTTGATAATTGAGTGAGTTTGGGTTGGTCACTTAAGCCCTTGTTACTCAAAGTGTGGTCCTCAGACCAGCAGAATCAACATCACCTGAAAATTTATCGGAGGTTTTGAACCTCACGTCCTTCTCAGACCCACTGTTTCAAGATACCCAGTAATTCATTTGCACATTGAAGTTTGAAAGGCACTGATTTAAGTGCTGTAATTCTTACGGGTAATTGGGAGTATTAAATGGTACAGTTATTACAGCACCTATAACAGATGTTGGTACAGAAAGGGTTCCCCCGGACGGTGGTTGTAACCAGCATTACTGGTGATGTTTCTGTTGTGGCTGTTGTCCTCTCTGACCCCATCACTTGAAGGCGTGCCCAGTGGAGGCAGAAATCTCGCCCAAGCCGTGGCCAACGGAACCTACAACCTTCTCTGAGCCTGTTTTCTAGCCTATAAAATAGGAATGATGGTCCCCACTGAGAGAGCTGCTGTGAGGATTAAATAAAGTGATGCATAACATCATTTCCAGAAGCCGGGTGCTGTGCTCAGCCCTTTGCATCCATTTTCTTACTGGATCTTCATAACATCCCCTTGCAGTGGAGAAAATGTTCAGAGAGGTGATGACGTATGCTCAGGGACACACGGCTAGTAAGCGGCAGAGCTTGTATGCAAATCTCAACCAAAAGCTTTTAGCTGCCTGAATCTGGGCATTTCCTGCAGCATGAAAATCGTGCTTCTGTCATCCAGATGCTGTATCAGTCATCAGCTGTCCCCTGCCATGAAGAATCATCAACAGTGACTGAGTGCTAGACTTTGGCTTTCCACCCTGTTGCTGCTGCCCCCAGCTGGAGGCAGCTCTTTTGCTTCCATGAGTACTTGGCCACACTCTGATCAACCCAATTCTCTCCACCGTGCCTCCTTGTCTGTTTTTTTTTTCCTCCAAGGGCTCAGATGGCCAGATTCAGGGTCAGTTGCTTTAGACAGTCAGGTGCGACTGCTCTTGTTAAGGAGCCAGAAGCTGAGCTAATTATAGTAATAACAGCTTCCTATGTACGTAACGCCTCTCAGCCAGAAGGAGCACAGGGCCAGCTCCCGCACTGCTGCTGCTTCCCTGGAGACCCCTGAGCAGGGGCTTGGAAGTGGCATGTGTCTCCATCAGAGTGGACCGCCTCGGATGCAAGGAGGGAGGAGGCTCTGCTGCTGAAGATGAGCACCAGCCAAGCTTCCAGAGACTCTACAAAGTGACGCCTCCCAGGGCCCAACGAGTCCACACGTCCCTGAAGCTATGCGTTGCCATGGTAGTTAGCCACTCTTGTGTGATGGGCGTCTTACCACAACAAGCAGTAGCAAGTGCCCTGTTGTTGTCACAGACCTTACATCAGAAATCTTTAAATCTTACGAGAGCCAGATGAAGTAGAGGTTGTCATTCCCAGTTTAAAGATAAGGAAAACAAGGCTCAGAGAAATTAAAGCATTTGATCGGTGTCATACAGCTAGTAAGTGTTGTAGTTGACGTTTCTTTTTTTAATTTTTTTTTTAAGTTTTTTATTTTTTTAATTTTAAAATCTTTAATTCTTACATGTGTTCCCAAACATGAACCCCCCTCCCACCTCCCTCCCCATAACATCTCTGTGGGTCATCCCCATGCACCAGCCCCAAGCATGCTGTATCCTGCGTCAGACAGACTAGCGATTCAGTTCTTACATGATAGTATACATGATAGAATGCCTGACTTTTCTGTCCAAGTATGTGAAGTTACAAACCCCATGAGCAATTCATCGCACCATACTGCCGCTCTCAAGAACCTCGCCAACTACCTAGTCCTTTCACCACCATGTCCTCTTTATCTATGCACAGATGTCATCTTTTTTCAGATTAAGTACTTACACATGTGCCTGCACACAAGCACACACACACACACACACACACACCCCTCAGATTCATCTTTTCCATTTCTATACTTCTAGGAAGTTGCTTCCACATCTGGATTTCTTTCCATGAAGGCTTGTTGCCTCATTTGGTCTAACTTTTTATTTGGTTAGTATGGTCTTTTAAAAAAATCAATGACTGGTTAGTGATGCCTTTAATAGATATTGAATGAATACAGATCTGGTGTTATTTATCACAGAAGTGATACTTTAATTATTTATTCCCCTCAAAGTAACACTGGCTGTATCCAACATGTTTCACTTTTGGATGTGAACCTATATCCCCTGATTTTGGGGGTAGGGGCCAGTCCACAATAACCTCTTACTCATCAGAGAAGTTATTTTTTTTCTCTGTCACCAGAGGATCATGACCAGTTGACATAAACCTACAATGTTCAGAATCATGTAGCTCTCCAGATGGAAAAACTGGATCTCTGAATCAATCTTTCCACTTATCTATGTCTGAAATAAATGTTAAATTAGATACTGACCTTCACTCAGTCAGTAAATAGTTATGAGGTCCTGTTGTACACTGGATACTCTGCTAAAGTTTGGTATAGAGGCCTAAAAGGATTTGGCAGAGTTTTGACCCTCCTGGGCAAGATACAGTAAGTAAGTAACCAAACATGTATACAAATCCAAGAAGGAATAAAGACTAAGAAGGAATGAAGGAGAGTTCAGTAACAGAATGTGGAATATGGGAGAGGGAGCTCTTGAGTGCGGTTAGAGAAGGTGTTTCCAAGCAAGGAACATTTAAGTTGACTTTAAAGGATACAAGAAGCCAGCTGGGAAGACTGGAGGTAAAACACCCTGGCATCATATATGTTAAGTTCCTAAGAATCAGTTCAGTTCAGTCGCTCAGTCGTGTCTGACTCTTTGCGACCCCATGAATCGCAGCACGCCAGGCCTCCCTGTCCATCACCAATTCCCGGAGTTCACTCAGACTCACGTCCATCGAGTCCGTGATGCCATCCAGCCATCTCATCCTCGGTCGTCCCCTTCTCCTCCTGCCCCCAATCCCTCCCAGCAGCAGAGTCTTTTCCAATGAGTCAACTCTTCGCATGAGGTAGCCAAAGTACTGGAGCTTCAGCTTTAGCATCATTCCTTCCAAAGAAATCCCAGGGTTGATCTCCTTCAGAATGGACTGGTTGGATCTCCTTGCAGTCCAAGGGACTCTCAAGAGTCTTCTCCAACATCACAGTTCAAAAGCATCAATTTTTCGGTGCTCAGCCTTCTTCACAGTCCAACTCTCACATCCATACGTAACCACAGGAAAAACCATAGCCTTGACTAGACGGACCTTAGTCGGCAAAGTAATGTCTCTGCTTTTGAATATACTATCTAGGTTGCTCATAACTTTTCTTCCAAGGAGTAAGCGTCTTTTAATTTCATGGCTGCAGTCACCATCTGCAGTGATTTTGGAGCCCCCAAAAATAAAGTCTGACTCTGTTTCCACTGTTTCCCCATCTATTTGCCATGAAGTGATGGGACCAGATGCCATGATCTTCGTTTTCTGAATGTTGAGCTTTAAGCCAACTTTTTCGCTCTCCTCTTTCACTTTCATCAAGAGGCTCCTTAGCTCCTCTTCACTTTCTGCCATAAGGGTGGTGTCATCTGCATATCTGAGGTTGTTGATATTTCTCCCGGCAGTCTTGATTCCAGCTTGTGTTTCTTCCAGCCCAGCATTTCTCATGATGCACTCTGCATATAAGTTAAATAAGCAGGGTGACAATATACAGCCTTGATGTACTCCTTTTCCTATTTGGAACCAGTCTGTTGTTCCATGTCCCGTTCTAACTGTTGCTTCCTGACCTGCATACAGATTTCTCAAGAGGCAGGTTAGGTGGTCTGGTATTCCCATCTCTTTCAGAATTTTCCACACTTTATTGTGATCCACACAGTCAAAGGCTTTGGCATAGTCAAGAAAGCAGAAAGAGATGCTTTTCTGGAACTCTCTTGCTTTTTCCATGATCCAGCGGATGTTGGCAATTTGATCTCTGGTTCCTCGGCCTTTTCTAAAATCAGCTTGAACATCAGGGAGTTCATGGTTCACGTATTGCTGAAGCCTGGCTTGGAGAATTTTGAGCATTAGTTTACTAGCATATGAGATGAGTGCAATTGTGCGGTAGTTTGAGCATTCTTTGGCATTGCCTTTCTTTGTGATTGGAATGAAAACTGACCTTTTCCAGTCCTGTGGCCACTGCTGAGTTTTCCAAATTTGCTGGCATATTGAGTGCAGCACTTTCACAGCATCGTCTTTCAGGATTTGAAACAGCTCCACTGGGATTCCATCACCTCCACTAGCTTTGTTCGTAGTGATGCTTTCTAAGGCCCACTTGACTTTACATTCCAAGATGTCTGGCTCTAGATTAGTGATCACATCATCAACCTGATAGAACAGCCTATTTTGTAGGAGGGAAAAGTGGAATCATTGCACACCTCACATCATGTATTGGCCAGCTATAACATGTGGGCCAAATCTGACTGCCACCTGTTTTGTTAGCTAAATTTTTATTGCAGCTTGGACATGCCTATTCATCTATATAGTGTCTGTAACTGCTTTCACTGTGGCTGCTGCTGCTGCTGCTGAGTCCCTTCAGTTGTGTCCGACTCTGTGCGACCCCATAGACGGCAGCCCACCAGGCTCCCCCATCCCTGGGATTCTCCAGGCAAGAACAGTGGAGTGGGTTGCCATTTCCTTCTCCAATGCATGAAAGTGAAAAGTGAAAGTGAAGTCACTCAGTCGTGTCCGACCCTTAGCGACCCCATGGACTGCAGCCCACCATACTCCTCCATCCATGGGATTTTCCAGACAAGAGTACTAGAGTGGGGTGCCATTGCCTTCTCCGTTCACTGTGGCAGAGTTGAGTAAACACAACAGAGGCTGCTTGGTCTGCAAAACCCAAGATATTTGCTATCTGGACCTTAACAGAGAAAGTCTTTTGACTTCCTCTTTTGATTATCTTTTTAAAAATTAATTAATTTTTTTATTGAAGGCTAATTGCTTTACAGAATTTTGTTGTTTTCTGGCAAACCTCAACATGAATTTGATGATCTTTCTTAGTGCTTGACCCTCCCTAGTCATTCAAGCTTTCTCTGGAATATTCTCCACTTTTTCCCTACCTTAGGACACTGTGTTGTCTTATCTGCAGTCCACACCTTTGTCCCCATCCTCCCAGTCTTAACTATATTTTCATATTGATTCTCTGCCTAGTTTAAAAAGAAAGAAATCAATGAGGAACTTGAATTTTTCCTGGACTTGTAACTTTTCTTCTTTCTTTAGTGTACTGGCTGTGATTGAAAGAAAACTTGTGAGTAATCAAAGCCAACTGCCTCCATAACCAAATCTGGGCTCCCTCTTGTGGGTGGCTGGAGACAGCTGCTCTTCCCTGTCCTTTCTTTGTGCAGGGCATCATTTTCTGTTTTTTATCTCTTGACATGAGCGCTTTTTGACGGAACATGTCTCCTTGCACAGATCCAGAGAGTTTGTCAGCAACTGTGGTTTGTTTTGTTTTTTAAACCATGTTAGTAGGGGGAAAAGACCTGTTCTAAATCGTGTCCAAAAAATGCTTTATAGGGCCTACCTGTCCACAATGGATAAATCAGTTGCTTTAAATTAAATTCTCTAAAACTGAAAGGCCTTGGGTCTGGTACTGGATTTATTCAGACTCTAGAAAAACAGTAATTTTCTAAGTCAACATTCTGACCTCACTCGAGTCAGCTGCTGATCGTGATAAAGCCTTTCCTTGCCACTTGCTGCTCCCTTTGAAGGAATTAAACACAGGTCCTGGGGAGAAAACTACCCAAGTCCAAGGGACAGAAACCAACCAGGAAGTGCCAGCCAAGGTGGCAGGCATGCTGATCACAGATGTCCACTGCCTGGTTCCGCCGCTGCTGGGCCCGCCCCCTGCGAGGATGTCCCCGTCCAGGAATCTGCAGCCTCGCTGACTCCTCTGCTCATCTAGTACTGAGGGGTCACTAATTAAGCCTATTTCCTCGTTCTTTATGCTGGGCTTGAGGATATAACCAGGCAGCCCTGTGGACCCCCTGGCGTCCCACTGCTCAGCCTCTTTTTAAGCTTGGCACGGGCAGCATCTGTGACAAGTGATTGCAGCACTCTCCAGCTCAAGCCCTGATCCTTGACTCCAGAGATTAACTCTGCCCTGGGTAGCCACTCATGTGAAATTATTTCAGCTCCCTAAATGCCCTTTCCTCCCACATAGATCCGCTTTTGCAGAACAGAATCACAGCTTAGTTGGTAGACTTAATATTTGATCATGTCCTTCTACCGCTGGAATGGAACTTCCACGATCACGTGGCTTGGGTACTTTACAGGGAAAAAGCTGAAGCTCCAAGAGGTAGGGTCGTATAGTCAGTGACGAAACCACGTGTTTTCGTGTCTCCCTTTTCATGCCTCTTCCTCCCAGTGAGTTTAAGTGTAACTGTTCCCCCAGAACCATGACTGATCTTAGCCCAAGGACCTTGATGAGTGAGACATTCACAGTGATGGGGAATCAGATGACTGCCAGGAACATTTTAGGTCTTTGGGCGCCATGCTCATCTAGGTGGGAGGTGAGTTCCACCAGGGATCTGCATGGTGCCCTAGGACAGGGGAGGAGTCACAGGGTGAGCTGCTTGTGCCTGGGCTCCTGAGAGCCGCAGGGAGACCTGCCAAGGTTTTCTGCTTTTTAAGGCCCTCTTCAGTGAGGCAACCCTCGTCTCTCACCCTCTTCGTCAGTGAGGCAACCCTCGTCTCTCACCCTCTGATTCACGGAGTTCTAGGGACTGATGACTGTGTTTGGAAGCTACTCTTTTGATGCCATCTCACCTTATTTCCCTGCACAAATTTGCTGCTACACAGAAACCAAAATTTGTGGTTCCCTGAAACTGGAGCACCAGGCCAAATGGTCCTACTGGTTCCTCCTCCATCACGTTTATAGATCTGGACCACTACCTCCTGAAACATTCGTTTTACTCAGTGCTTTGGCCCAAAAAATGTTGAGTTATATCCCATCTAAGCTATGTCCATTCAAACAAGTATGCAGTATAGGGGAGATGGCGGAATTTTCAGGTCTTTTTAATGTAAGTGGAACAGGAGACTTCTAAGAAGCATGTGTAGTGGCGGGCCACTTTGTTTTCTGACCTCTTCCTAGGTCCCCAGGAGTAGCTTTCACTTATTCTCTGCAGCTTAGTTGCACCTTAATAGAAACATGATAAACCTTGAACTGATGGGATCATTTTGTTTGCAAATGAGGCAAAGGAGTTATGGCATTTAGGTGGCTTGTCTTGGCCATGTGAGTGAGTGTGAGTGAAAGTCGCTCAGTCTTGTCCAAACTCTGCGACCCCACGGACTGTATACAGTCATGGAATTCTCCAGGCCAGAATACTGAATTTGGTAGCCTTTCCCTTCTCCAAGGGATCTTCCCAACCCAGGGATCAAACCCACGTCTCCCGCATTGCAGGCAGGCTCTTTACCAGCCGAGCCACAAGGGAAGCCCTTGGCCTTGTGGGATAGTGGGAAAAGCATGGGCTTGAAATCCAGAAATTGCTCTTATTTGTGTCTTTTTCAGCCATGTTACTTTGGGCAAAAATTTTATCTTCTTCCAAATAGTTTCTCCAACTGTAAAATGGCTTAGGACAAGATTATGTGGCTACTGAGTAAGGTACTGCCTGTAAAATATCCTGTGTTTGGTAGCTGCTCTGTATAATGCCAGCCACCTCTCCCGTGTGGCAGAGGCAGGGGTACAGGTAAGCTGTTCAGCTCCTTTTCCGTCCACTAAGCCACGTCTCTGGATACACATGTCTGTTTTTATATCACACTGCTCATCCTTACATTTAGTTCTCACTGGTTATTAAAAGTGGTAGAGTTTGCAGTTTCATTTACTGTGTAAACCAGTCCCCTCCCTCCTCCTGAGAGCTCTGCCACTGGTAGATTTCCAATTGTTCATCCTTGCTGTGCAAATTCTAATGCCTTCCCAAAATGTACCCACTTTTCCCCTGTGGCCCCGATTCCTTATCGTGATCACCCTCTCAGAACATCTTGTAAGTTTATTTGTTTTAAGACTTAGCATATTGTGTTATAATGGTTTGTTTATGAGTCTGTCTCCCCACTGAACTATGAGTGAAGGCTGAACCTATTTCTGTTCTGAATCCAGCTCCTAACACAGTGACAGGTGTGTGTAGGTGTTCAGTAAACAGATGGCTGCATGAATGGATGCATCGATGGAATGTATCACCTTGCCCCCGTTCCCTCCGAAGAAGAAATCAGTCTTACGTCCTCAGTGTCTAAGAAAAAGTGGACCTATGACAGTAGGGAAAAGCGTGGAGCCAGAAAGTAACTGTGCCTATGACTAGCTTCCCTGCCTCCTTAGTAGAGAACGGCTCCATCACCACGATTCCGGCGACACTCCCAGTCCCAAGTTCATTTCCGTCGCCACCACATGCTGACCTTCAAGGTTGTGGCTGCCTGTCTGTCTCCCCTCTGTGCAACCCGCCATCCGCCATTTGCCAGTTCACCTCCTCCGCAATTAGTACCGCCAACCCTGCCTCAGAATGCCAAGCCAGGACCTGGAGTAATTGCTGCTCAAGATTCCTCCTGACACAAATGTTGACATTCTGTTGGCATAACTTGCAATAATGTATGCAGATTGCATCCTTCCAAGGCCATAATTATTACTTCTCGGTGAGAAATAGGTTATTCCCTGGCTTGATTTCTAGGAGCCAGTTTCACATTTGGAGCAGGCTCGTTTAGAAAACTAAGAAGGAGAAGGAGAGAAGGGACACTGGAATTCACCCCAGGGAACAGAGCTGCAGGGTGGCCGGGTCTGGGTAGGATGTGGCTGGAAGGGCAGTGGACCGGGAATCAAGAATCCTGGGTGACTCTGCTATCAGTTTGCCATATCCCATATAACTTCTGGAGTTGTATCTGTAATGTGCATCTTATAAGGTCCTCAAATTATTCTTAAACACAGTGGAGTGTCCCCTTGAGAGGAAGGTCAGGCCCCCAGCCTCACTTCCATGCCTGAGGCACCCTGACATGGGTTGAAGGCGTAATGGAGTCCATAGGGATATAGGGTGGCCTGGTAGTGCTCCATTAGAGATTTTTGTAGAAGGAGTGAAACATTAGAGAGTCCAGGTTTTCATTACATGCTCTCCATCCTGTAGCTGGAAAAACATGTCATCACATGTTGGAAAACAGTGTCATGTCTTGGTTTTCCTCTTCCTGTTAACTCTTTGCATCTTTAGAATAAAAATGCCTAGTCTTGTACTCTGTGATTAGAAACAGGCCCATGTTCTGGATTAAAATAAAAAGGCTAAACCAGATTCCAAAACTTTTGCAAGGTCTATTAGTATATAAAATTTTTTTTCAGTCTACTTTATGACTTCCTATCAATCTGTCCTAGAATTGGAATTTTATTTGGACAATTTGTTTATTCTTTTTGAGCTCATCTTGGGATTTATTGAGATCTCCAGGTCTTGCTTGGGTTTCTTTGTGCTTGACCATGCCTTGAAAAAGATATGTGATGACATCTGTCTCGGTCCCTGACATGTAATAGGTACTCAGACATAGAACCATTAGTTGAAAATGAGTGGGGCTCTAGCAGGACTGGATGCCCATTCCCTTAAAGGGTAGGACTGCTTTGCATTTCCTAATTGGTATCCTATCTTGAGGCCTCAAAGAAACACTCTCTGTGTGGGTAATGGTGGCCAAACTCTGAATTGCTCCTAGAGAAAGGGGCCATTTGTCACCCATTTGTATTTTGCCCTGCCTTGGTCTTTGGAGAAAGAAGTGGAGTCAGAGAAGTAAGAACGATAACCAGCACCTGGCCGATTTCTCCATTCTGGAGAAAATTGTTCCCAGCTGAATGTTCAGGCCACTCTAGTCCAATAAAGACTTCATGGTTCCACCCGTAACGTGTGGCTTCTCCCAGATGGAGACTGCAAGGTGGAAGTACATCAGATGTTCTCTTTTCCTTTCCTTCGCTTCTCATTTTACAGGAAATTCACCATGTCGTAAACTCTACTGGATGTCTCCCTTGGGGCCTTTTCTTCTCTTGCCACCTCCATCTTCACACTGGCCTCTGGGGCTTCTGGCTGCCACTGATGCCAATTTGTTGTCCAAATGTGTGTGGCAGCAGGACCAGAAGCCCTCACTGTAGCTGCTCGTTAATTTGCTTAATGGGCTGACTCCAGATGCAGCCAGACCCATTAGGACCTGATGGTTCATTTGGTGCTTCAGTCCCTCTGTAATGAAATGAGAATTCATGGGGACCCATTGGCACCTGGATGGAGAACAGGGAGTGGCTAGCAACCCCCACACCTCTAAGCCTTAGCTCTCCTTGAAAGAGAACTGGAACCAGGGGTCCAAATGCCTCCTTTCTCAGAATCGTGAACATCAAACTTCCAGCGAGAAAGACAAGAATACTTTCACCAACTAACCTTTAGCCATGTTTGTTTCTTACTCAGGTACATCTGTTGGCTTTCCCCACCAGCCGGAGAATAAACTCTGAACTACCGAGCCAGAGTTGCAAGAACCTTCATGTCTGACTGCAAACTTTCTTTCCAACCTCAACTGCCTTTAACTGCCAGTCTCACTCCCTACCTCACAGTCGAACCAGACTCCTTTCCTCCACTAGCGCAGGACCTTTGTGTTTTCAACCATGTGCCTTTGCAAACCTAATTTCCTCAACCCAGGGTGCCCCCCCTTGACCTCACCATTTCAGTCTATCAAAATTCTACATTAAAGACCCAGGAAAATGCTATGTCCTCACTACACAACATTCTTATTTCCTCTAATAGAAAGTTTCCCGTCGTTATTTTCCCTCTTACTCTATTCAGGCCGGACTTGGCGTTGTATAATTATGTTTCTTAAAGATCTCCCACTATGGGACTGTGGACTGCTTGTACAGCCACTCCTATTTTATCTATCTCTGTCCTCCATGGTACCTAATATGGAGTCTTGAATATCTGAGGGACTTGGGAAACGTTTCACTTGAATGTCAGCTTCTGCTGTTCTCAGGACCCATTATTCTGTAAGATGTACCATCCCAGGATTACTCCAAGGATTGGTTCTATATGGTTTCCTCAGGGTCACCACCTCTGAGGTTTGGAATAGGTTTACGACCTTTCTAATTTCCACTGAATAATTCAGTATGGATCACCAAAGTGCCTTGAACTTTTCGGTAGATCCAAACTGGACTGTATTGCAGGGGACTCACATTTCATTTTTCAGCATCTTTGTGTGTTCTGTACTTAGTATACTGCTGCCTAATGACTGAACTGGAGGGGAGCATGTGCGGCCCTTCAATTTGTCCTCTGCCCTCTGCCCTAAGCAGCAGCTGAGCCCGGAAGATGACCCACATTCACCCTCCAGAGCTGAGCTGCACCGCTCATCCTCCACTTTCCATCCTGTACCAGAAACCGTATGATAATGTCAAACATGTTTTATTAGGAAAAATATTCCCAGAATCCCATTTTAACAAATCCATTGGTCATTTGTTGAATTCTTACGTTCAGTAAATATGAACGCGTGTTATTTGATTATTAATATCTAGTCTTCGGCAAAACCTCTTTCATGTCTTTCAGTCATACACAGAATAAAGGTAATTTTTTTTCCTTACCATCTCTCCAGTCACAGATACATTGGCTCCTCTGCAGTATACCCTGGACTACTCTCTGTCTCCATGTTCTCTTGCCTATGAGCCAGTTCACGTGACATTCTGCATTCTCGAAATGTATCCCCAACCCATCTGTCCACAGCTTCACTGTTCCTATGGGTTATTATATGCTATTGTTTAAACTTATATGACAGATATTCCAAAAAGCCTTTTCTGAGTCTGAAGACTGGATTAATGGTACCTCCTGTGTGTTTCTAAACCCCTCAGATATTCCAGGTTACATGTTAGGCTCCATGAGGAGGACAGAGAAATGAGATGGGAGTGATTGTATACAAGAAGTTGTAATAAAGAAAGGACACTTTCTGAAAATAATAACACTTAACCACATGGTATTATACTTTCTGTTTACTTGTTTTTCTCTCCCATTAGGTTGTAAGATTACTGAGGCTAGCGATCATATTTTGTTTTTGTTTGTTTTTCTAGAACCCTTAGAATTGAGTACCATACCTGTAAATAGTAGATGCTTAAAATATTTATGTGCCATATGGATGGTGGTTTTAGTGCTTTTTAGCAAAACAAATATGGTAAATATGGTAATATCCCCTACTTCAGGGAGTTCATATCTAGTGAGAAAGGCAGAACGTGAACAGAGCAATTGTGATACATTGTGGTAATTGCTACTGTGAAGCCTAAATGAAAGGGGGGGCTAGCATGTATCTGACAACTTCTCAGGGACAGGCTGGAGAGTGGTGGGTGGGCTCCTTCCAGCTCAGAGAGAGGATACAGCCCCATGAACAGCAATTCGAGGTCTTTAATGGACGTCTGCTGCAGAGCCCTGGTTCCCATAGCAGTTTATGTATTGGTCCACATCTGCCATTTTTCTTCTGTAATCCATATCTCTTATCAGGTCATGTGCAGCCTTTATAGAATCACTATACACCCACGGGCTGAAATGATTTCCCCTGAACTCTAGCATAAGTGCTAGGACCCTGCTCTCCCATGTATGGACCTTCTGCTTCCCGGTTGCTTGCTTCTATTCTGAGTATCTCCCTCTGTCTCACAGTGTGTCAGGATATACAAAACGAGGCCACCCCCTTTACTCTGGCTTCAGATATTGTCGTGGCATTTGGGCTATTGTGTGATGCCCACATACAGTTGGAACTCCACTGTTGGCATCAGTTCTCTCAGCAACTGAATGGCCGTAGGAGAAGGTGTGTGAAAAGAGAGCAATCTCTAAATTGACAGTCAAGGATTCTGAACCATGGTTTGATATAATGGCCCTGAAACTGCCTGATGGAATGTACAGCTCTTGGTCGACGTGAGGGCCCCAAAGGTACCACATACCTCACTGACTGTGAGAAAACTGATTCTACCTGACAGTAATCAGAGGTCTTCTTTTCAGTTGTTAGTTACTGAAATAATAAGTATTTGGGATGTTAATACACATTTATCACCCCCAGGCCATTTCTCGTTCTAGGAACATGCAGAAAGTTTCAAAGCCAAAGGTAGTTTCTGCCATATATTCTACAGAGGTGGAGATATTAAAATAGACGATCAAAATGTATTTATGAAAGTTATGAGCTGTGCATGGGAAGTTGGGGCGCACATGTCTTTTTTGTTTGTAGAGTATGTACTTATAGGAAAGTCTTGCTGGGAAATAAAGGCAGGGCTAAGTTTGAAAGAATAAGAATAAGTTATTCTGGCTACGAGGAGGTAGATGTTTCTCTGTGAAGCAAGAAGTACGAAAGGAAAAGCGCAGAGGGGGAAAGCACTGGGGCTTGTGTGTGAAATACAGTGTCTATGATATTGGACAGTATAGTGTGACTCAAGGCGTGGCAAGAAATGAGGCTGAAAAGGATGCGAGGAGTCAGTTTATGGAGGCTTTTTAGTATCAAGCCAGTTAGTTTGCAGTTTATTCCAGGGATAGCGAGGAGCCACTGAAGAGTTGCAAGCACAGAGATGTTGCGGCCAGATTTGCTTTTAAAAGGTAGCTAGAGGGTGAGCCTCGTGCTGAGTCCTCAACCCGCTCTTCCTTCTCTGCCTCTTAAAAACCGTGGCTCCCTCGAATCAGTATAATCTCTCCTCCACGTAGTCTCTAAACCCCATGGTAGTTCCCCCCTTCCTGAGCAGAGAGGCAGAACAGCTGGTCACCATCCCACTTGAAAACTATTCTTGAGATGTTTCCCAAAATGTGCTGAATGTCTCATTCCAACTGGATTTATTCTGGCTTCCGCAGTCAGCGCCCTAGTTAGCTGTTCCATCAGGGGTCCTTGGGGGCTTGGGGTGCATCGGATGGTGAAGTGCAGGGGATCATTGGCCCTGAGGAATGGAGTGCAGCCATCCTTCTAGCTAGCTAATCAATTACCACTCTCCTCACCATTGCCTCTTTAAATTCTCATGCAACCACTTGTGTTTGTTTACTTTGCAGGAAACTTTCTCATTATCCATATAATATTGCTTCTCAGGGAAGGCAGAGTAGAGATATTATACCTATCTACTAGATAAAGAAAAGACATATTCCAGATCACTGGGAAAGCAGTAGAAAGCAGACTGAATTGGGAAGTAGGGTACCTAAGTTCTGGCTCAGTCATCACCCAGCTGTGAAATACTGGCAAAATGAGAGTATACATTTTTTCTAAGACTGCAGAATAAAGTAGTTTGGGTTCTGTTCATTCATGTAACACTTATTTATTAAATATTCACTTTGTGCCAGGAATTGTTCTAAACAGAAGTAAACCAAATAGAACTATCCCCGTGGAACATACACGTTACCTAGGGAGTTAAATGATAAACAGGTAAACAAGTGAAAATGCAGTATCAGACATATAAGTACAGTGGAAACCACACAGCATCTGATGGGACATTATGCAAGATAGTGCTGTTCTATGTAGAACAATAAGAGTTTGCCTCTCTGAAGGGGCAACTTTTAAACAAAGAACTGATTGAAGACAAAGAGTGAGACATGCACACACTTGGCAGAAAGCTTTCCAGGCTGAGCAGACAGCGTGTCCAAAGGTCCTGAGTGGGGATGTGCTTGACACGTTCTAAGAACAGTAAGGTCGGTGTAGAGGCCAGGCCATGTCAGTCTTGCAGGCTACGGTGAAACTTAGGATTTTGTTCTAGGGTGATGGGATCCCATTGGAGAGATCTGAGAAGAGAGTGACCCGATCAGACTCAGCCTTTTAAAAACACCACTCTAGCTGCTGTTGGATAATGGTATATTCATAGGAATGAGGACAAGAAGGGCAACACCAACACCCTTCAGAGGCGGTTGGCCTAGGCTTCATAAACAGTGAGGATTGTAGTCCTTTCAAGCCCTGAATTTCCCTGTCATGCTGTAGGCTATCTGTGGCCAAGTGAGGATTTCAAGTTGCGTTCGAATGTACTCTCTCTTTCATTCTACCAGCTCTAGTTCAAATGAGTGATTTTTGCTCTCCGACCTACCCTAAGCCATTAAGAGTTTCTTGTTACCAAGCTTCAACTCCGTATTGTAGAAAAAAATCCATGAAAAAAGTCTGGAGCCCTCGTGTGTGTGTTTGAAAAGCACACACATGAACAAAGGGAAGCACTGTGGTCCTTACCTTTAAACTTTTTCTCAAGCTGTTTCTTCTGTTCAGAATGCTTTTTAGAATCCTGCCAATCCTTCAGAGCACAGACAGAACATGTTCTGCATCTTTAGGGAGGCCTTTTCCAATCATCAGAGACCACAGCCATATCTTTATGTGTCGAGTGCCTGCTCAGTGTCAGCTTCTAGGTGCTGCTCCATCACCTGATTGAGCAGCACCTAGAACCCAACACAGGCACAGTCCTGATATCTACATGGAATTTTCCTTCTTACGGTAATACTGATAGTGAAAGTGAAGTCGCTCAGTCATGTCCGACTCTTTGCGATCCCATGGACTGTAGTCTCCCAGGCTTCTCTGTCCATGGATTTCCCAGGCAAAAGTACTGGAATGGGTTGCCATTTCCTTCTCCAATACTGATAACTAATGTGCAAATAAATAAGCCAGATACTATTAAACAGTGATATATAAGGAATAAGGAGTGTATCATGATAGAAAGTACCAGAAAAATACTTTTCAGAAAGGTCTGTTTCCGCACCAGATTCCGTATCTGTTTAGTGAAAATAACAGACACAAGGGTGCACTGATTGGGATGCAGTGCAAAGTTCCCAGCCACATTCCTCATATCTAGTGTACAGCTGGTCAGTGTTACTAGGGTCTGGGTGGAGGAGGAAAGAGAACTGGTGGAAATAGAGGGAAGCAAAGGAGGAAAGAGAGAGGAAGAAAAGTGCCTGCCTCAGTGCCAGAGGTATCCGAGAGAGGACATATTGTCAAGCAAGTGGGTCCTATTTCTGTCGCTCCGAAACATGTTTCTGCAGCAGAGTGACGGTGGGGCGCAGAGTGAGCGCCTCTGCACGGGGCTGTGGGGCAGGCTTTCAGCATGTCCCCAGATGGGGCCTCCTGCACACCGTGGGGGACGCAGATGCCCAAGGGTCCCGCTGAAAGGGATGGCGAGAGGTCAAGGTCGTTTCCTAAGCTCTCCAAATTGCCTGGGATTCTGTATTCCATGGGCAGAGCTGTGGAAGTGGAGACTCTTAACTTCCTCCAACACCAATTTCAGTTTCCAATTAACATGCCAGGAAGAGAGACCAGACACAGGCCTCTGGGGGAGCTGTCACTACTTGGTGGTATTTGTTGAAATTAACTGATGGGCGGGCTTCTTTGTCCCAGTAGTGACTATGAAAAGCTCACATCCACATTCATCCTTCTCACCCTGCCCCTCCCAACAAACCCCTGCCATCGTGTTCCCTGGCTGAATAAAACGTGACTCTTCTCCTAGGTAACTGATGTTCTGTCTCATTCCCTGAAGCAGTATAGACTTAGAGAAAGACAGTATCTCATCTTCCTTGGTCCTGGTTCTAATGAAATCCTCTGGTTGACAGCTTACTAAAAGGAGGGTGATGGTGATGGGACCCTGGTGAGCCCTTTGTTGGCCCAACCCTGACCCATGGTACTGATAACTTCTACTTAAAGAGGACACATGAAGAAAACAGAGGATACCCAGGAAGGGAAGCCAGGTTGTGGCCATATTCACTCACTCGCCCATGCGTGTATCTACTCACTGATGCACCCACCTATTTATATACTTACCTTTTAAACTTAATACTAACTCATGTATCCGTTTGTTTGTTCACTCACATTATCTGTCAAGGTTCTTTGCTTATAAGCAACCCGCTTCTGAATATTTTCAAGAAAACAAAGGAGAGGGTTTTGGAATGATGCCACAACAACTCAGTTTGTAAGAGCTAGAAAGAATATTATGAGTTGAATTATATCCCCTCAAAATTCTTAACTTGTAGGACCTCAGAACATGATCTTATTCGGAAACAGGATCTTTGAAGCTGTTGTTAGTTAAGCGAAGATGAGGTCAATACTGGAGTCCAGCGGTTCCTATTCTGATATGACTGATGTCCTTATCAAAAGGAGGCATTTGGACAGACAGACAGACACGCACGGAGATAATACAACATGAAAAGACACACAGATCTGCAAGCCGACAAGAGAGGCCTGGAGCAAATCCTCCCTTAAGCGGCCTCCGAAGGAACCAGCTGTTGACACCTCGATCTTGGACTCTGTGCCTCTTAAACCATGAGACAGTGCTTCTGTTGGTGAAGCCACTCAAGTTTGTGGTGTTTGTTCTGGCAGCCCCGGCAAACGAATACAATGATCGATATAAGAACCAGCAAAAATCAACCCCCCAGAAAAAAGAAAAACCCTGAAAGGAAGTAGGGGCGTTCCAAAGACCTGAGCAGCTCGATGTCTGTGGTTTTCCTTGGGTCCTGCCATGAGAAGACCCAGCTCCAACTGTCTTCCAGCACTCTCTTCATTCTGTGCCCACAGCAGGAGTCTAACTGGCCCACCTTTATCAGGGGTCTCTGCCTTTGTATCAGTTGGCCCTGGTCAACAGAGAATGGAGTGGCGCACACACAGCCGGGGGAGAAGCTCAGAGAATTTGACAAAAAAACGCTCTACTGCGTTTCCATTGAGGATGCCCCTGCTCCCTGTCTTGGGCTAAGTTCTGGTGAAATTTAAATTATTGTCAAGAAATTGTATTCAAGGCAATTTTACTTTGTCTAGGGGGAAAGACAAAGCATGTGCCCATTTAGCTAAAAAGGGAGGTACGAGCTGTTAGTGGTGTGGGCATAGGAACAGGAGTTCACAGACGACTTCCTTAGGCGTTCAGGTCAAAGTTTCACAAAGAGAGGTATTAGATGTAGACCTCGAGGTGTGGATGAAATCTGGACCTGATGATATACAGGGAAAGGTTTTCATTTATAAAGAAGAGCACAAGCTGAAACTTGGAAGCGACAAAGGATTATCCATAATGGAGGGCAGGGAAGTCCATCTCAGCTCTGACTGAGACAGAGCTGGGTAAGTAAGTTCATTTGGAAACACTGTGGCTGATCACAAAGGCTCAGGTGCTGGCTTGGGGGCTTGAACTTCACTGAACTGAGAGTGGGGAGTCAGCTCATGCTTCTGACCAGGGCAGTGCCATGATTGTTAACTGTGCTTTGGAAAGATAAGGCCAGCAGACATGGGTAGGATAGATCAGCTCTGGGGAAACTGAAGGCAAAGACATCAGTTAGGAGTCAGTGGAGGCCAGGTAAACAGGTAGGATAAGGAAGGATGGAGCTATCAGAGTGAGTTCTGTGTGCTTGACCTACCCTTTCCTGCCTCGTGACATCAGTGTTGCTGAAGCCACCGTCTGGAAAGTTCTATCGCTGTGTTCTCTTCTTTTTCCAAGGCTCCATGAGTCAGGCTTCTCCATGAAACAGTCTCTGTTTCTCATCTGGAAGGAGCTGCTTCTTCCTCTGAACTCCTCTTGTGCTTTAGTGTACCACTGTTTGTAGGGGCAGGGTGCTTTTGTTCAAGGATTTATTCATTAAACAATTAGTGAATGCTCCTCACATGCCAGACACCTTACTAAGCGGTGGGGCTCAAGAGTTAAGTGGCCAGTCTCTGTTGGTGTCTAGCAGCTCGTCTTTTGCAATTTCAACTGCACCCACTAGACTAGAAGGTCTCTGGGGAGAGAGACCAATCCAGCCCTACCCTCTGTGCCTCACAATGCCCCTGGCACACAGTGGCAGCTTCTTATATGCTGGCCAAACCCATGACTGGTAGCAAGGCTTTTTTGTTTCCTTCAAGTGCTTTATTTCACATTAAACATATAAATCTACAAATACATACACTGTGACCTTGAATGCAGCCACTTGTCACTTGCTTGGGCTGAACTTATAAAACAGAAGGGTAGGTTCATTGATTTTTTATCTTAATTACAAATCTTTTTATGCTTTTCTGTGCCTTTAATATTATACACCTGAAATGTCTGCATACGACTATCTCTCAATGGTGATTGAACATTCAACACTGAACTTGGAGGCACGGCAAATAGCCTCATTATTCCTTACAGCATCTTGGAGAGGCAGCTGAGAGGCAGGCTTCATTTTCTATGCTTTCTAAGTGAAGAAACAGGGGCTTGGGTGGGTCTGGTGGAGGAACTGAGCATACAGAACTATTTTCCACATTAGAACCCAGAACCATTTCATGACAGACATAGGAAGGTCCTGAAGGACATCACCCTTCACACCCTGTTTACCGACAGAGAAACTAAGGCCCAGACAAGGGCATAACCCAGCCTCCAGAGTGAGTTATCAGATACCCTGGGACAGAACCTGTTCTCTTTCATTAGCAATGATAAAACCCCACTGCACACTCTTGCCTTTCAACAGTCAGAAAATAACTTCAGTTCACTTCAGTCACTCAGTCATGTCTGACTCTTTGCGACCCCATGCACCGCAGCACGCCAGGCCTCCCTGTCCATCACCAACTCCTGGAGTCCAACCAAACCAATGTCCATTGAGTTGATGACGCCATCCAACCATCTCATCCTCTGTCCTCCTCTTCTGCTCTGGCCCTCAATCTTTCCCAGCATCAGGGTCTTTTCAAATGAGTCAGCTCTTCCCATCAGGTGGCCAAAGTATTGGCGTTTTTAGCTTCAACATCAGTCCTTCCAATGAACACCCAGGACTGATCTCCTTTATGATGGACTGGTTGGATCTCCTTGCAGTCCAAGGGACTCGCAAGAGTCTTCTCCAACACCACACTTCAAAAGCATCCATTCTTTCGCACTCAGCTTTCTTTATAGTCCAACTCTCACATCCATACATGACCACTGGAAAAACTATAGCCTTGACTAGACGTACCTTTATTGGCAAAGTAATGTCTCTGCTTTTTAATATACTGTCTAGGTTGATCATTACTTTTCCTTCCAAGGAGTAAGTGTCTTTTAATTTCGTGGCTGCAGTCACCATCTGCAGTGATTTTGGAGCCCAGAAAAATAAAGTCTGACACTGTTTCCACTGTTCCCCCATCTATCTGCCATGAAGTGATGGGACTGGATGCCATGATCTTAGGTTTCTGAATGTTGAGCTTTAAGCCAACTTTTTCACTCTCCTCTTTCACTTTCATCAAGAGGCTCTTTAGTTCTTCCTCACTTTCTGCCATAACGGTAGTGTCATCTGCATATCTGAGGTTATTGATATTTCTCCTGGCAATCTTGATTCTAGCTTGGGCTTCCTCCAGCCTAGCATTTCTCATGATGTACTCTGCATATAAGTTAAATAAGCAGGGTGACAACATACAGCCTTGACGTACTCCTTTCCCTATTTGAAACCAGTCTGTTCCATGTCCAGTTCTAATTGTTGCTTCCTGACCTGCATACAGGTTTCTCAAGAGGCAGGTCAGGTGGTCTGATATGCCCATCTCTTTCAGAATTTTCCACAGTTTATTGTGATCCACAGAGTCAAAGGCTTTGGCATAGTCAATAAAGCAGAAATAGGTGTTTTTCTGGAACTCTCTTGCTTTTTCCATGATCCAGTGGATGTTGGCAATTGATCTCTGATTCCTCTGCCTTTTCTAAAACCAGCTTGAACATCTGGAAGTTCACGGTTCACGTATTGCTGAAGCCTGGCTTGGAGAATTTTAAGCATCATTTTACTAGCATGTGAGATGAGTGCAATTGTGTGGTAGTTTGAGCATTCTTTGGCATTGCCTATCTTAGGGATTGGAATGAAAACTGAACTTTTCCAGACCTGTGGCCACTGCTGAGTTTTCCATATTTCCTGGCATATTGAGTGCAGCACTTTCACAGCATCATCTTTCAGGATTTGAAATAGCTCCACTGGAATTCCGTCACCTCCACCAGCTTTATTCTTAGTGATGCTTCCTAAGGCCCACTTGACTCCAGGATGTCTGGCTCAAGTTGAGTGATCACACCATCGTGATTATCTGAGTCATGAAGATCTTTTTTGAATAGTTCTTCTGTGTATTCTTGCTACCTCTTCTTAATATCTTCTGCTTCTGTTAGGTCCATACCATTTCTGTCCTTTATTGAGCCCATCTTTGCCTGAAATATTGCCCTGGTATCTCTAACTTTCTTGAAGTGATCACTAATCTTTCCCATTCTATTGTTTTCCTCTATTTCTTTGGATTGATTGCTGAGGAAGGCTTTCTTATCTCTCCTTGCTATTCTTTGGAACTCTGCGTTCAAGTGGGTATGTCTTTCCTTTTCTCCTTTGCTTTGCGATTCTTTTTTTCACAGCTATTTGTAAGGCCTCCTATGTCAGCCATTTTGCTTTTTTGCATTTCTTTTCCATGGGTATGGTCTTGATCCCTGTCTCCTGTACAATGTCATGAACCTCCGTCCATAGTTCATCAGGCACTCTATCAGATCTAGTCCCTTAAATCTATTTCTCACTTCCACTGTATAGTCATAAGGGATTTGATTTAGGTCATACCTGAATGGTCTAGTGGTTTTCTCCACTTTCTTCAATTTGAGTCTGAATTTGGCAACAAGGAGTTCATGATCTGAGCCATAGTCACCCCCCCCCCCCCCCCCCGTCTTGTTTTTGCTGACTGTATAGAGCCTCTCCATCTTTGGCTGCAAAGAATATAATCAGTCCGATTTCAGTGTTGGCCATCTGGTGATGTCCATGTGTAGAGTCTCTCTTGTGCTGTTGGAAGAGGGTGTTTGCTATGACCACTGCGTTCTCTTGGCAGAACTCTATTAGCCTTTGCCCTGCTTCATTCTGTACTCTAAGGAAATAACTTCATTTCCTCACAAAGAAAGCAATTTGTCCAAAATTGCACTGTAGTGTTAGTCACTCAGTCGTGTCTGACTTTTGCGACCCCACAGACAGTAGCCCACCAGGCTCCTCTCTCCGTGGAATTCTTTAGGCAAGGATACTGGAGCGGGTTGCCATTCCCTTCTCCAGGGGATCTTCCTGACCCAGGGATTCAACTGGGGTCTCCTGCACTGCAGGCATATTCTTTACCGTCTGAGCCACCAGGGAAGCCCAAAATTGCATTGGCCTTAGTGGAAACTACTATGCTCCATACATGTTTTCATCTTTCAACACCCCTTTACTCCACTCTCAGCTCTCTGGGGGTCGCTTACTGCTCCCAGTTCCTAGTGTCAGAGAAAGACATGGAATCAAATAATTGATATTAAAGTATTAATGAGTTCAAGTCATAAAACTTTAAACATTTAAAATGCTCTCATTTATCCATCCGTCTAGTGAAAGAATTCCTCCAATATCTTTACGTGATTATTACCTTCGGTGATCATCAGGGTCCTGCTTACTTTCCTCTAAGAAGATGAACACACTGCATTTGTATGAACTCATTCCATTGGTGGATGACTCTTACTTTCTGAAACATTTCCAAGATGAAGCTTGCCCCTTAGCAGCTTTTATCCATTGAACCTGCTTTCTCAGAACACATAAGAATATGTTTGTTTCCAATCCTCTTTGAAGCTTTTAAGGTATTTGAAGACAATTTTCAAGCTAACCAACATTTTTGACTGGTTCATACTGTTCATGGGTTTCTTGAGGAGATCAAACCAGTTAATCCTAAAAGAAATCAACCCTGACTGTTGATTGGAAGGACTGATGATGAAGCTGAAGCTCCAGTACTCTGGCCATGTGATACAAAGAGTAGACTCATTGGAAAGGATCTCAATGCTGGGAAAGATTGAAGGCAGGAGGAAAAGGGAACAACAGAGGATGAGGTGATTGGATGACATCAGCAACTCATTTAACACGAATTTGAGCAAACTCTGGGCTTCTTTGGAAAATTATAGTGTTTAATGCACTGTCCAGGTGTCACCTCAGGTAAAGACAGAGAGGAAGAAACACACAGATCAGTTAAGCCATGTTAATGCATCACTGTGCTGTTCTGGGGCTTCCCTGCTGGCTCAGATGGTAAGGAGACTGCAGGCCATGTGGAAGACACAGGTTCGGTCCCTGGGTCAGAAGATCCCCTGGAGAAGGGGATGGTTACCCACTCCAGTACTCTTGCCTGGAGAATCCCATGGACAGAGGAGCCTGGCAGGCTACAGTCCATGGGGTCGCAAAGAGTTGGACACCACTGAGTGATTTTCACTTCACTTCACTTCCACGAGATAGTGAAGGACTGGGGAGCCTGGGGTTCTGCAGTCCATGGGCTCACAAAGAGTTGGACATGACTTAGCAACTGAACAACAACCAGCCTTTGATTTTCCAGGCTAAACATTCTCAGTTCTTTAAAAAGAGTCTTCCTGGGAAATGGGTTCTGTCCTCTCGTTACCTAGTTCATTTGCCAGAACTCATTTTGCCCTTTTGGAATGTGGGCTCCAGGGCTGAATCTGTGACTCCTGCCTAGGTGTGCCTGTGGTTTTATCTCTTTTGTCCAGCCCTGTGCCCATATCACTGTGGCCGAATCAAATCCTTTATGATTATATAGTGGAAGTGAGAAATAGTTTAAGGGACTAGATCTGATAGACAGAGTGCCTGATGAACTATGGACAGAGGTTTGTGACATTGTACAGGAGACAGGGATCAAGACCATCCCCATGGAAAAGAAATGCAAAAAAGCAAAATGGCTGTCTGAGGAGGCCTTACAAATAGCTGTGAAAAGAAGAGAGGCAAAAAGCAAAGGGGAAAAGGAAAGATATAAGCATCTGAATCCAGAGTTCCAAAGAATAGCAAGAAGAGATAAGAAAGCCTTCCTCAGCGATCAATGCAAAGAAATAGAGGAAAACAACAGAATGGGAAAGACTAGAGATCTCTTCAAGAAAATTAGAGATACCAAGGGAACATTTCATGCAAAGATGGGCTCGATAAAGGACAGAAATGGTATGGACCTAACAGAAGCAGAAGATATTAAGAAGAGGTGGCAAGAATACACAGAAGAACTATACAAAAAAGATCTTCATGACCAAGATAATCACGATGGTGTGATCACTCACCTAGAGCCAGATATCCTGGAATGTGAAGTCAAGTGGGCCTTAGGAAGCATCACTACAAAGCTAGTGGAGGTGATGGAATCCCAGTTGAGGTATTTCAAATCCTGAAAGATGCTGCTGTGAAAGTGCTGCACTCAATATGTCAGCAAATTTGGGAAACTCAGCAGTGGCCACAGGACTGGAAAAGGTCAGTTTTCATTCCAATCCCTAAGATAGGCAATGCCAAAGAATGCTCAAACTACCGCACAATTGCACACATCTCACACGCTAGTAAAGTGATGCTCAAAATTCTCCAAGCCAGGCTTCAGCAAGATGTGAGCTGTGAACTTCCAGATATTCAAGCTGGTTTTAGAAAAGGCAGAGGAGCCAGAGATCAATTGCCAGCATTCGCTGGATCATCAAAAAAGCAAGAGAGTTCCAGAAAAGTATCTGTTTCTGCTTTATTGACTATGCCAAAGCCTTTGACTGTATGAATCACAATAAACTGTGGAAAATTCTGAAAGAGATGGAAATACCAGACAACCTGACCTGCCTCTTGAGAAACCTGTATGCAGGTCAGGAAGCAACAGTTAGAACTGGACATGGAACAACAGACTGGTTCCAAATAGGAAAAGGAGTACGTCAAGGCTGTATGTTGTCACCCTGCTTATTTAACTTCTATGCAGAGTACCTCATGAGAAACGCTGGGCTGGTAGAAGCACAAGCTGGAATCAAGATTGCCAGGAGAAATATCAATAACCTCAGATATGCAGGTGCCACCACCCTTATGGCAGGAAGTGAAGAGGAACTAAAGAGCCTCTTGATGAAAGTGAAAGAGGAGAGTGAAAAAGTTGGCTTAGAGCTCAACATTCAGAAAACGAAGATCATGGCATCCGGTCCCATTACTTCATGGCAGATAGATGGGGAAACAGTTGCTGACTTTATTTTTTTAAGGGCTCCAAAATCACTGCAGATGGTGATTGCAGCCACAAAATTAAAAGATGATTACTCCTTGGAAGGAAAGTTATGACCAACCTAGACAGCATATTAAAAAGCAGAGACAATACTTTGTTAACAAAGTTCTGTCTAGTCTAGGGTATGGTTTTCCAGTAGTCATGAATGGATGTGAGAGTTGGACTATAAGAAAGCTGAGCGCCAAAGAATTGAGGCTTTTGAACTGTGGTGTTGGAGAAGACCCTTGAGAGTCCCTTGGACTCTCCCAAGGAATTCCAACCAGTCCATCCTAAAGGAGATCAGTCCTGGGTGTTCATTGGAAGGACACATGTTGAAGCTGAAACTCCAATACTTTGGCCACCTGATGCGAAGAGCTGACTCATTTGAAAAGACCCTGATACTGGGAGAGGTTGAGGGCAGGAGGAGAGGGGGATGACAGAGGATGAGATGGTTGGATGGCATCACTGACTCAATGGACATAAGTTTAGGTAGGTCCCGGGAGTTGATGATGGACAGGGAGGCCTGGTGTGCTGCGGTTCATGGGGTCGCAAATAGTCGGACATGCCTGAGAGACTAAACTGAACTGAACTGAATGCTCACTTAGCTTGTTTGTCTGTGGGCTCATGTTGCGCTGATTATTTGTGAAAGGTACCAGTTCTTTTTCATAAGGGCTACTGCAGGGACACACTTTCCACCTAATTATAAAGAACTGCTCTCAAGGATATTTGCTTTTCGAGGGCCAGCTGCATAGTTTGCATAGCATCACACTCCAAGGGATGGCTTTCCAATAGCTGACGTTTAGACAGGGAACCCTTAGGAGAGGTGCATATTTGAGACAAGAGTTGTCCTTTACCACTCTTTGTCCAACTTCTTTCTTAAACCCCCATCCCACCTCCGTTTTGTATTCCCTGTGCCCCTGTGGAATAATAGGAGAGCCCAGAAGACATTGCAGCCTTTAATTCAAGCCTTCTTCTCTAACCTGGAAATACAGATTCCAAATATATATATATACACATATATGTGTGTGTGTGTATATATATATATATATATATAATTAGCCATAAATCCATGTAACTGTCTCCCTAGTGGCCTCAAGTCTTACACTGCTCGTGGTCACAGATTTTTACGGATATTTCATTAACACTGGAAGATGGCACTTTTTGCTAATGATCGCCTAACATTTAATAAACACAGCCCAAGAGTTTTACAACCTGTTAACTTGTAAGTGGCAGTAATTAACCAAAAATGATAAATAATTAAGGTCTAATTACATGGTATCAGTCATTTCATTTTCCAGCCTGTGCGGTAAGTGAGTTTGAACTGCCAAACAGGGTTCTTTCTCCATTTCTCTGTAGTCATCTGAGCAGGGCCTGGGGAGCACTGAGGCCGCACATGCCTTTACGGGGGATGAGAGGGAAACTGGCTCATTAGATCAGTAATTGGACTGTTTCCCCCGCCAAGGCACATTCCGGTGGAATTGTTTGCGAGCTTTGGGTTTGGAAGAAGAACAAATGGGCGTATAAGCGATCCCTGACTTCTCAGAGAGACTAAGGAAGGCAAAGGCTGTTTGGAAAATGCAGTCTGTGAGACAAAGAAGAAAAAGCATGAGAGGCAGGCTACCCGAGTTCTCCTTCCAGAGACCACAGGGCTGCAGGCAAGATGCCTTCCCTCTGTGGACCTCTTACCTGTGCACATGTGTGTGTGTGCGCGTTTGTGTGTGTTAAAGATGGAGAGGTCACTAATTGAAAAGTTCAGAAGATAAACATTTACTCATGTGGCTTATTAAAGGCACCCAAAGAGTGTCATCAGAATCTCTCTCTTCATTTCTCAACTAGGCTTACTCTGTGCTGTCCTCACATATAGATTCAATGTCGCCTTAGAATCACACGTGGCTTCTGACACATTCTAGGGTTACATCACTCCAGTGCGTGTCCAGGAGGAGCTGGATCAGTTTTGTCAAAGTGAATAACAATTGAAATAAGGATGGTAACGCTGGTGCTGATGCTGGGAAGATGAGACTGAAAACATTTTCTGAGCCCTTGCTAACAGTTCAGGCAATTACGTGAAACATAGTCAAGGCTATGGTTTTTCCTGTGGTCACGTATGGATGTGAGAGTTGGACTGTGAAGAAGGCTGAGCGCCGAAGAATTGATGCTTTTGAACTGTGGTGTTGGAGAAGACTCTTGAGAGTCCCTTAGACTGCAAGGAGATCCAACCAGTCCATTCTGAAGGAGATCAACCGTGGGATTTCTTTGGAAGGAATGATGCTAAAGCTGAAACTCCAGTACTTTGGTCACCTCATGGGAAGAGTTGACTCACTGGAAAAGACTCTGATGCTGCGAGGGATTGGGGGTAGGAGGAGAAGGGGACGACTGAAGATGAGATGGCTGGATGACATCACTGACTCGATGGACATGAGTCTGAGTGAATTCCAGGAGTTGGTGATGGACAGGGAGGCCTGGCGTGCTGCAATTCATGGGGTCGCAAAGAGTCGGACACGACTGAGCTACTGAACTGAACTGATTATAAGCATAATCTTACTTAAACCTTACAATGAGACTGCAAGACAGGTACCATTATTATTCCTGTTTTGCAGATTGACAAACTAGTCGAGGGAGATTCATTCACAGTTACAAAGTGGTGGTTTGTAGCTGTGCATAACCCTTGCAGTTACCCATAGCAGCTTATAGATAGATGTTAGTGATCTTTGGGACCCCATCAGAGCCTCGACAAGAATCCTATAGAGTGGGTATAAGTATGCATGCATGCTAAGTTACTTCAGTCATGTCTGACTCTTTGCGACCCCATGGACTGTAGTCCTCCAGGCTCCTCTGTCCATGGGATTCTGCAGGCAAGAGTACTGGAGTGGGTTGCCATGTCCTCCTCCAAGGGATCTCCCTGATGCAGGAATTGAACCCAGATTTCTTATGTCTCCTACATTGGCAGGCAGGTTCTTTACCACTAGCACCACCTAGGAAGCCCTGGATATAAGTGTATCCATCCTCATTTCACAGCTGGAGCTACAAGCCCAAGAGGTTAGAACATTCACAAGAGATTACACACAAACACCAGGCCTCACCAGTGGCTCAAGCGGTAGAGTCTGCCTGGAAAGCAGGAAGCGTGGGAGACACAGGTTCGACCCCTGGGTCTGGAAGATCCAGGAAAGATCCCCTGGAGAAGGAAGTGACAACTCACTCCAGAATCCTTGTCTGGGAAGTCCCATGGGCAGAGGTGCCTGGTGGGCCACAGTCCATGGGGTCACAGTGGGACACAGCTAGACAACTGATACAGACACACAAGCACGAGGCATAGCTGCTTCTGCAAGATAAGGGGTGAAGTCAGATCAACAGTTTGCAGACTCTGATCCCCAGTTCCTGAAGTTCCCTAGAGAGCGTTGCCCAGGAAAAAGGGGCTGGGTACATAGGATCCTTGAAGCTTTCCCCCCAAATTAATTCAGGGAAGCTCAGTTTTGGTCAAGTTTACATTTGGGGTTTTGTTTATGACTTCCATTTGAAACAATTAAAAGAGGAAAAAGGTGTGGATACCCCAGAAGATGAAGGTCCCTCCAAGCTCCTGACCGCTGAGTCTGCAGTCATTTCTTAGACCTGTCCATTAGAACAGACTCCCTGGGTCCTTGTCCCATCCTGAGAAGCAGCAGGGGAGGATGGGCAACTGTCTGTGGTTTCTCCATTAAATAAGTGGCAGGCGAATAGAAGCGGGGATTCTGAACTTTCTCCTGGCGGGAGGACCAGACTCAGGGGATTCCTGCGGGGGGCGGGGGGTAGGGTGGGGTGGGGGGTGGGAGGCTTCCTCCAGGCATTTGTCTACATGATCACTCATGTGCTTTCTCTGAGTCTCTGTGGGGCAGCTACAGCCAGCAGGTCTGAATCTCGACGCTGTTACAGATTTACTGTAAACTCTAAGTTCAGCATGTTGTCTGGGTTTCAGTTGCATTATGCGCAACTATTATTGACAGTGATTTCACTGACTGCATCTCTCCCCGCCTAAACTATGAAGTCCCATGAGGAAAGGTGCGCTTGCTGTCCTGGAACTCAGTGCAGCCCTCGTACTTGGGTAACACAGAGGTATTTGTTGGGTACTCATGTCAAAGCAAGGGTTGTGTCCTGATGCAGGCGGTCCTTCTCAGTCTCATCTTCCTGGAGAATGTTTGGGCTCTCCTGAGTACAGATAAGTCTTGGGATGAGCATTTGGTGATGGTGAGTTTGGGGAGAAACCTAAACAACGCTGAAGGAGGAACTGGGGGCCCCATTCCATCCTCGCCAGGCAAAGGAGGAGGGTGGAACCCAGATGCAGCCCCTGGTGGTGACGCTGTGGGTTCTCTGGGGGATGGAGTGAGAGAGGTCGGAGTGCTGGCTCAGAGAGGACTGAGTTCTGGTGCCCCCAAAGCTGGCCTCCACCTCCTCTTGCCAGATTCTAGGTCAAACTCAAGGCTGGGTGGAAGAAATTAGAAAGATGAGGACAGGCCTGCAGAGAAAGGGACACAGCATCCATCCATCCGCCTACCTCCCTAGGGGTCTTTGTTCTATGAGATGAAAGACTCAGTTGCCTATCCTGTATCAGGATTTGGAAGGATTGTGTTGCTTGAAGTAAACAGCATCTGTTGCCAAGTTCATGTGAGGACTGTGGCTCATTCCTGGGAAGGAGGTTAGGTAACCCAGCTTCTTGGCTTACCAAACAGCTGGGAAAACCTACCACAAAGATCTCCCCGGTTCATCTTTCCCAAGCATACCCCTTTCCATCCCCTTAAAAGAGGAGGCTTGGATCATGTAGAGTGGTACAATAAGAACTTGGTGCAGAGAATCCCCAGAGAAGGCAATGGCAGCCCACTCCAGTGCTCTTGCCTGGAAAATCCCATGGACGGAGGAGCATGGTAGGCTGCAGTCCATGTGGTCGCGAAGAGTCGGACACGACTGAAGTGACTTAGCAGCAGCAGCAGCAGCAGAGAATCCCAGATGGCCTGAGGAATCTGGCTCTGCCCCATGAAGAAGGTGTTGGGTGGCTTGGGTGGCCTCTCTGGTGCAATATTTGTCAAGTGAGAAGACTAAAGCTCACTGTTCCTGTACCTTCCGAGAAGCTAATTAATAACTCAGCCTGGCAGAAAAAATAAGAAAACTTCCCCACCCACACCCCTGTTCCCTCCCTCTGCTGCTGTCAGCCTTAGCTTCTCCCCAGGGGCGTGGGGCTGACAGATGGTGGAAAGAAGCAGGGAGTAAGGGGGGGGGTGGGCTTCAGTCTATTTTTGGTTCCTGTTTTAAAGTTCTCCAAGGAACTTCAGGAAGAGTCATTCTCTGCTCTGCTTTCTACATGCTCCATACTTCACACAGCTGTGAGGATACACTTTTCCAAGGACTGGAAATAAGTGTGTAAACACAGATGAACACAGACACTTTTCATCAGCAAGTGTATATTGGCTTTAATTATCATTTACTAATTCAAATTAAAATTCCTTATCTTGGCATTCAAGACCCTTTTAACTGTCATCTTCTGGATTCTCCTTTCATGCCCCCAGGTCTCTCTCTTTTTCTCATTGCCTGGGAAAAGCCAGCTGAGTAAATGAGTGTTTACAAAGTGAGCAGATCACCCATCAGGATGGGACCTGGAAGCTGCTCCCTCCAGGAAGTCTTCCCTGATTTAGTCCTTGGTTAGCCTGGTGCTCCTGGAGTGATTTCCTTGTTCTGTTACTCATTATACTATGTGGCAATTTCTAACCTGCAACCTCACTGGCCAGTGGTACGGTCTATAATCATAGGGACAGATCTATCTTTATTCTCTTCGTGATCCTGCTGCTGCTGTTGCTAAGTCGCTTCAGTCGTGTCCGACTCTGTGCGACCCCATAGACGGCAGCCTACCAGGCTCCCCTGTCCCTGGGATTCTCCAGGCAACAGCACTGGAGTGGGTTGCCATTTCCTTCTCCAATGCATGAAAGTCAAAAGTGAAAGTGAAGTCGCTCAGCCGTGTCCGACTCTTCGAGACCCCATGGACTGCAGCCTACCAGGCTCCTCCGTCCATGGGATTTTCCAGACAAGAGTACTGGAGTGGGGTGCCATCGCCTTCTCCGCTTTGTGATCCTAGCACTCATATAATCTTGACCATATGATTGGTTCAAGATAAACAGAAGCTGTTCTTAGAACTTTCCCGAGAGCTGCACCATCTGCTTGTGAAAACAATTGTAACCTCTCAAGGGACTGCTCATCTCATCCCACCTGGATTTTTTTTTTTTTTTTGCTGTGCTAACTCCCTCAGTGATTACCATCTTCCAGGTAGGTACTCTAAGGATGTCTTTAAAATAAAATTTAAAGTGATAATAAAAATACTATGTCTTATTTCCACAGCAGCTTACATTTTGCAAAGCAGCTCATCTATTCTTTTGTTTAAAAGAACCAACCTAGTTTCAAAGGAGACCCGGCATCCCCTCAGAGAGACTGGTTCTTTTCGGACCTGTCTCTGCTCCTGTTCCAACTCAGTTCTCTTACTGGAGCATCCTTCCCTCAGCACACTCCCTACCCGTGTATACCTTGATGCTGCTCCATTAAATATTTATGCCAAGATTCATTATTTGGCCATTAAATATTTATCAGCTTGTGAGCCTGTATCAGACAATGTGAATTTCCTTCTGCAGGAACAGGCTGGTAATTAAGTCTGCAATCCATGAGTTTCTCCTAGGCAGCCTGTATTTTTTCTTCTCTGTCCTGTCCCCATAAGACTGTCCTTCACGAAGCCATTTTACTGCCTGTCCTAGCCATTCTTTTCCGCCTGGTTATTCTGGCCATCTGTAGGTCCTTTTACCAAGCGCAGATGATTTTCTCCTCGAAAGTGGAGTTTGGGAACAGGCAGACTGTGACTTCCCATCCCTGGTGTTTTGTGGGGAAGCCTGGAAGAGAAGTTTCTGTTTAAATGAGGTTTATGGTCTAAATACACACTGCTTTCTATGGGATTTAAGAACAACAAAGGCAAGAATCCACAGAGCTGTTTCTGTGAAGGGGAGGGGGCCCATGTCAGAAATAAAACATGGACTCATCTGATGATGAGCTTTACAGGGAAAACAGGATTTCTCTTGAAGGAAGCCCTCTGAGTGGGTCCCTGCAAGGACTAGGATGGGCCTGAAGTTGCCGTTGCAATTTGAGGACTCAGTCTTTATATCACCTCCTTTCCCAACTGTCCCTTCCTTTATCAAATCTTCATGGATTACATGGGGAAAGAAGATCTGCTCAGAGTCTCTGTTGAGTGTATAAGAGTGGGGTGCACTGTGCAGTGTGTGTTGGGAAAGAGAAGATAGTGTGGGTGTTCAGGGCATGGATTTGGGGGCGTGGATGATGGGATATTTTAATTGAATGAGTTGCCCCTTGATGAAATAGATTCCTGGACTTTGGATATGTTCTGAGAGGGTCTTTCCTTTTTTATTAAAATTTTTTAATTTGTTTTTTATTGAAGGATAATTGCTTTATGGAATTTTGATGTTTTCTGTCAACCCTCAACATGAATCAGCCATAGGTATACATCTATCCCTTTTCTTCTGAACCTCTCGCCCTTCTCCCTCCCCATCCCACCCCTCTAGGTTCATACAGAGCCCCTGTTTGAGTTTCCTGAGCCATACAGCAAATGATCACAGTAATTGTTTGGAGTTTGGTTAGATACATTAAAGTGTTAATCAGAAGAAATTTAAGTTCCCCCAGACCTGTGTAGTCCTGTGCTTCTAAGAATGAAACACTCAAAAAGTGAAATAGTTTAAGCTATTTTATCTTGGATGGCCTCCAGCAGAAATGGTCCTCCAGTGGGGCAGTTTGGTATGAGAGCCTTGTCCTTTCCTCTTCTCCCACCCAGCTACTCAAGCGTTTAAGTTGCCCTTTTTCTTGACCCATGACTCTCTTCTCCCTTCCCTAACCAGCTCAATCCCCTGCCCACCCACACCCACCCCCCAGCATTCTCCCAGGGATCTATCCCTCTGGCCCCATCCCCAAGAAGGAGGAGCCCTCTTGGACAGAGGTGGAGGCTGAACCCTGAGGCCCAATTGATTTTTGAGTAATTGATGCAAAGATGTTAATAAAGTAACCCAGTCCCTTCCAAGTATTATATTGGGTTTTTGACAGGCATCCTCAAGCATAAAAGAACTCACTGGGAAAGGAGGCCTTTAGGCTACCTTAATCACATGTGGCTATTTGCTCTATTTGACAAGTCCTTTTATTTAACAGTTTATGGAGCATCTACTATGTGCAAGAAGCTACTGTGCTAAGTACTGAGGTAACAATAGTGAGAAGTGAAGACTGAGCCTAACCTTCATGAAGTTTACAGTCTTAAGGGGAAAGAAAATACTCAAACAGTTATGGACTCTGGGGTGGTAATAATCATGGCACTCACTGTAAGTGGGACTTCAGAGAAACTCGAGGGGCAGAGGGCAGGCTGCCCTAACATATGCCTCAGTGACATATTGATTAATTTGAATTAAAGTTGCGTAAGAAACAGCCTGTGCAAGAGAGGCACTTTAACCCTTCTTTCTGTCTCCCTAAAAAGTGGGAAATAAACCTCCTAAATGAAAGGTGTCTTCCTTGTACTGGAAGTTAGACATCCTTACCACCAGAGACAGGAAATTCAGGAAAACAAGCCCTGTTACTTCTTCACTCATTTATTGCTGTTAAGTCGCTAACTCGTGTCTGACTCTTTGTGACCCCATGGACTGCAGCACACCAGGCTTCCCTGTCCTTCACTATCTCCTGGAGTTTGCTCAAGCTCATGTCCATTGATCCGGTAATGCCATCCAACCATCTCATCCTCTGCCAACCCCTTCTCCCACTAATTTATTGTCTGAGTTCAAACTCTGCTTAGATTGATTCTCCACTAATTAATCATCCAAAGCCTAAATTTCTTTGTCCTGTTAATTCCTCACGGATTTGTTTTATTGTCTAAAAAGTATAAAAGCTGCCTGCTTTGACCACTTCTTAGGCTCCATTTTTGATGCCTCCACACACATGAATTAAATTTGTCCCTTTTCACCTGTTAATCTGTCTTGTGTCAATTTTATTATTAGTCCAGCCACAGGAACTCAAGAGAGAAAGGGAGAAATTACCCCTCCCCTACAGTTCAAATGTATTAACTATCATTCTTATTTGGCCAAGTTGTAAGTGGTAACATTATTATTCTTATCTTACAAGAGGGGTGACCCAGCCTCCTCTAGTTACTTAAAATTGAATCTTGGGAAGCATGTAATACATATTTGTATTAAAAACAAAATTCTCATGCAGATGAATTGTGAGCATATGGTATTTAAGTCTTCAGTGAGGAAAACAGATCTTTTTGGTTCCTTGGTTAATCAGTTGATTTTCACTTTGACATGTGCCAATCTACCAGGTGTGTGGTGGGCTTAAATGTGACAATAACATTATTAATAAGATCTCAAGCTCCTGGAAAGATCCTGGCTCTACTACTAAGTTCTTAAAAATATCAGTTCCATTCAATCTAGCCAACTCCTCCACCCTCCTACCCTGAAATTGGTACCCTAACTGTTTTCACTTACTAGTTGCTCTTCGGTCGGAACAACTTACGGAATTGAGAATGTCCATATCAGTAGTGGTCCTTGGACCAGCAGCATCTGGGATTTTGTTTAAAATGTAGATGTCAGGGTTCTCCCCTAGACCTACTAAATCGAGACCTCTGCTCTGTGTTGGGGGTTTTAAGCAACTCTAATGATGTAATCAGCTTTTCCTCTTGGCTGCACTGGGTCCTGGCTGAGGCCTGTGTGCTCTCTCTAGTTGCAGCGACCAGGGGCTGCCGTCTGCTGCAGGGCACGGGCTTCTCGGTGCGGTGGCCTCTCTGCTTGCGGAGCACAGGGCTCCATGGCACGTGGGTTTCAGTCGTTGTGGCACGGGGCTTAGCAGCCCCTCAGCAGTCTTCCCAGACCAGGGGCTGAACAGTGTCCCCTGCAGGCAGGGGGTTCACTGGCAGGTGGGTTCTTAACCGTGAGCCCGCAGAGGAAGTCCTCTGCTATCACAAGCCTTCCAGGTTGTTCTGATGCAGGTTTGAGTTAAACAAACTCAGACTTGTATTAAGAAGAAGCCGATCCGTTCTTAAAAGAGATCTTCTCATCCCTCCCATCTCGCATCTCAGCTACTTTGATCCTTTAAAAATCAAGAGCTTTTTTTTTTTTTTTTTGGCAATTGCATTCCTGTGCCTTCCAAAAGATAACAGAAGGTTTCTGGGTCATGAAGGTTGCTTCTCCATAATCACATTGAAGGGAAATGTTCATGGAATTCTGAGTCGCCACTCAACCCTTGGTTCTTTCTGTCCTTCAGTCTGTCAAGAAGACATTCATCATTCAGATGATGACCGCATGTGTTTTCATTAGCTCTCCTGGCTTCACAAAAATACGAGTTATGGTTCTAATACTACTACACGCTTGGCTTGGGATGGTGGTTGACAGGGAGAGGAGCAGGTGTGGTGGCACCATTTTGCTATTCAGCCAAATTTTGTGTTGCTCCTCAAGCTTCTCCACGTTCTTCAGCTACGTTTTACTGGAAGTATCTGCCTCATCCCACAAAGACATCTAAGCATTGTCTTGATTACCATGAGGCCCCAAGCTTCTACCATGATGTCAGACACATAATAGATACTCAGGGAATACTTGTGAATAAATGGACTACACTATATATATATATTTTTAACTGTGAGTTTTGAGAAAAGACTAGTAGAATACCAAGAAGCAGCTAAATTGTTTTGAGAAGAAAGGGATTCATCCCTAGTAGCTGACCTCTTAAGATAAGTCAACCACTTTTAATAAATTCAGTAGATGCCTATCACCCAAATAAAATACCAGCTCCTGAACAGAAATGTCAGCATAGAATATCATTTGCTGAACGTTGATTTATATAACTTATTGTACCTGTATTCTGATAAGGTGGAATGTTATCATAAGTAAGAATTTAGCAAGGAATTGCAGATTCCATTATCATAAAAACATGTTTCCTTAGGTTCTCTAAGAGCAAAATAATTTAGCAAGTATAATCTGTCATACTTTAGAAATAGGAAACAAGTGGTAGGAATAAATAGGAACTTTCCTAGCTTGGGAGGTAAAAGAAGGCATCTGCCACCACGTGTACACACATCCACCCACCCACCCACCCACACACACACACACCCTTTTCTAAAGAAGGGATGGTTGGCAGGAATGGTATTGTTGAACAGTCTAGAAATCATACACATTCACAGTGGTATCGCCAGCTGTGATGCCATCAAGCCTTTCCAGCTAGTGAGATGCCAAGATTTTTGAGACCCGCTGCAGGAAGTCCTCATGGGATGGGAGGGGTTAGGACATGAAGTCAGATGGGCTCCTGGGTGAGTAAATGTAAGAAAATGAGATTAGAAAAAGTGCTTCAAGGGATGCTCTTGAGATGATGGGCTCACTCCGGAGCTAGAACAGAGCTGATCAGCATGGTTTCAGAGTGTTCTTGGGAGCACCTTAACCTCCCTGAGGTGATCTGCAGCAGAAGGCTTTCTGGTTGATTAAACTTGGGAATCTCTTCCCGCATTGGGATGCACATGTGCTTAATATGTGCATATGCTTGATAAAGGCTCATGAATAGTCCCACAGTAAAGAGTCTTGTTTACCAAGTGATTTTCAAATGGAATTTGTATTAGTGAAACCTTTTGCTTATATATCAACCTGTTAACACGCTGCAGAACTAGTAGCCCACCAGATACACTTGGGGAAACAAACTATATCCTTGAGTCACAGATCTAAGTTAATATCCTCGGTAAAAGACCACTTGTACTGGAAAAGCTGCAACCTTGCTGATTCATCTGTTTGTATACTTCGTGTGCAGAGACCTCGGAGAGTCAGGGCCGGGCCTGTATCAGCTTTATGTTGGGAATTTCAGCAGGGATCTCACAGTGCTTGATTGACAGTAGATCCTCAATACAGCTTGATATGCATTCGGTAAGTGTTGGTCAAGATACAGATCTATCCCCCGGTGTTTCCCTTTGCACCGGGGCCTGGTATATCTCTGGAATTCTGGCTTCTGCTCCTTGAAATGATAGTAAGATGGATTTATTTTATTTTAGAGAACAGGTTTGAAATGGCCAAAGGGAAGGAAGGCATTAATTACATCTTCTGGAGGAAAAACAACACTTGGTTTCAGAAAGATGAAAATTGACAGAGAATAAAGATCAGTAGATTTGGGGGACACTGAGCACCTGGTCTGTCGAGGCACTGGGAGGCAAATCTCGATGAATGAATGAGTTCCTTGGTTCTGCATCGTGCATTGTGCCTTGTGTCTCTAAGGTTGTCAAGGTGAACAGACACCCACGCTCCAAATCTTGTATCATGTTACCTGCATAAATTTGCTTGCAACCAAAGCTTTGATGTAAAAGAAAAACTAATCAGAGCTGCCATAATTTTTAATATAGATATTGACATTATATCCTCAATAATTAGAGCGGGAAGAAAGGAGATTTGCTCTGAAAACTTCATAGTAGATAATGAGGGGGATTTGGGGAAAGGTTTCTCAGTTCTTTGAGTTATTTCAGAGAGAACTTACATATTACCTTTTATTTGTGGGCCCATCAAGAATCCCACAATGAAGAAAACATGAAACAAGGCTGATGCTCCTCTGATTTATTCATCTTACAGTAGAAGCAATTATCATGTCACACCCTCATTAGAAGTTCCTATTACCCACAAACGGAAGGCATATAAGACCCTTGACTTAATTCCCGGAATCATCTCTTGATACCATCCTCTTCTTTTTGCAACTGTCTTTGCTTATTTTGCATTCAAGACCCATTGAAAAAATCCCATCTCTGCCTTGACATGGTGTAAGCTTTGCCTGGAAAGCCCATCTGGTTACCTTCTCCTCGGTCTTCAAGACTTGGCTCAAGTGTCCGCTGCTCTGAGAAACTATACGTGACCTTTTCAGCCAGAGGGAATTTTTTTTTTTTTCCTCATCCGTCCTACAAAACTCTTCACATTTATCTTTATTCTGACATCATCTCAAACACTGACCAACAGAATGGTCACCAACCCTTCATCTGGGTTAGGGTCTCGAAGGGCCCGTGGGTCTGTGAAGTCTGAGGGGGTTTAGAGAGTCCAGGTTTGACAAGGGCCATGAGGAGGTTAGTGCTTCCTCATGGGCTCAGGAAAGCAGATATTTACAAAAGGGCTCAGACCCTTTTTAATATTTTATCAACCCGTGTGGTCATACCAGTGCCCACCAGCTCGATATTAGTTCTGCCACTATTGTTTCTCATTACATAGATTTGGAGTTATTTACTTGTCTGACTTACCCATTAGACTGAAAATTCTTCCAGGACAGAGACCTTGGGTCTTGTTTATCTTTCTGTCTGCAGAGCCTAGCATGGCGCCTGGCATGGAGCAGGCCTATTGATTTCTGGGAAGAACTTACAGGCTGTCCCTAATGAATCAAGATGAAAGCATTTCCCTCCATCTCCAAGGTGGAGCCCTGAATTGGATTGGTCATATGTAAATTTACCTATTGAGCTGTTTCAGATTTTTGTTTTCCTTCATTTTACTTTGAGTGGGCATTTTTTTCCTACTATGCTTTTTTTTTAAAAATAAGTGACTATGGTTGTAGCTCACTGTTTCATTTCTTTCTTCCCAGAATATACTGCAGGCTACTCCCATAGTCTTGGGAGGGGTGAGCCAGATCAACTTTTCTTCACCTCTTAGTGGTAAGATTCAGGGATTGGCTTTGGTTGTTATAGGTGTTTATACAGACAGAGCAGACCCCATAGTTGCCTTTAACTTAAAACTATTTAGAACAAACAAGATGAGGAAAAAGAAATCAGTTCAGTTCAGTTCAGTTCAGTCGCTCAGTTGTGTCTGACTCTGCGACCCCGTGAGTCGCAGCACGCCAGGCCTCCCTGTCCATCACCATCTCCTGGAGTTCACTCAGACTCACATCCATTGAGTCGGTGATGCCATCCAGCCATCTCATCCTTTGTTGTCCCCTTTTCCTCCTGCCCCCAATCCCTCCCAGCATCAGAGTCTTATCCAGTGAGTCAATTCTTCGCATGAGGTGTCCGAAGTACTGGAGTTTCAGCTTTAGCCTCATTCCTTCCAAAGAACACCCAGGGCTGAACTCCTTCAGAATGGACTGGTTGGATCTCCTTGCAGTCCAAGGGACTCTCAAGAGTCTTCTCCAACACCACAGTTCAAAAGAATCAATTCTTCGGTGCTCGGCTTTCTTCACGGTCCAACTCTCACATCCATACATGACCACTGGAAAAAGACGCTTACTCCTTGGAAGAAAAGTTATGACCAACCTAGATAGTGTATTGAAAAGCAGAGACATTACTTTGCCGGCTAAGGTCCATCTAGTCAAGGCTATGTTTATTCCAGTGGTCATGTATGCATGTGAGACTTGGACTATAAAGAAAGCTGAGTGCCGAAGAATTGACGATTTTGACCTGTGGTATTGGAGAAGACTGTTGAGAGTCCTTGGACTGCAAGGAGATCCAAGCAGTCCATTCTAAAGGAGATCAGCCCTGGGTGTTCTTTGGAAGGAATGATGCTAAAGCTGAAACTCCAGTACGTTGGCCACCTCATGTGAAGAGTTGACTCATTGGAAAAGACTCTGATGCTGAGAGGGATTGGGGGCAGGAGGAAAAGGGGATGACAGAGGATGAGATGGCTGGATGGCATCACCGATTCGATGGACGAGAGTTTGAGTGAACTCCGGGAGATGGTGATGGACAGGGAGGCCTGGTGTGCTGCGATTCATGGGGTTGCAAAGAGTCGGACACAACTGAGTGACTGAACTGAACTGACTAGACGGACTTTAGTTAGCAAAGTAATGTCTCTCCTTTTCAATATGCTATCTAGGTTGGTCATAACTTTCCTTCCAAGGAGTAAGCGTCTTTTAATTTCATGACTGCAATCACCATCTGCAGTGATTTTGGAGCCCCCCAAAATAACGTCTGACACTTCCCACTGTTTCCCCATCTATTCCCCATGAAGTGATGCGACCAGATGCCATGATCTTCGTTTTCTGAATGTTGAGCTTTAAGCCAACTTTTTCACTCTCCTCTTTCACTTTCATCAAGAGGCTTTTAGTTCCTCTTCACTTTCTGCCATAAGGGTGGTGTCATCTGCATATCTGAGGTTATTGATATTTCTCCTGGCAATCTTGATTCCAGCTTGTGCTTCTTCCAGCCCAGCATTTCTCATGATGTGACTGGGCCCAGATTGCTAGACTTTTCAACATTGGGGTTTGGGGCTAAATCCAGAGCTAATAATAGTGTCACTTTGTTTCATGCTTTGTCAGGCACTTAGTGATGAGACCCCATGGACCATAGCCTGCCAGGCTCCTCTGTCCAGGGAATTCTTCAGGCCACAGTATGGAGTGGGCTGCCATTGCCTTCACCAGGGGATCTTCCCAACCCAAGGACCAAACCTGGATCTCCTGCATTGCAGGCACATTATTTACCATCTCCGCCTGCAGTGCACGAGACCCTGGTTCAATTCCTGGGTTGGGAAGATCAGCTGGAAAAGGGACAGGTTACCCACTCCAGTATTCTTGGGCTTCCCTGGTGGCCCAGCTGGTAAAGAATCTGCCTGCAATGTGGGAGACCTGGGTTTGATCCCTGGGTGGGAAGGTCCCTTGGAGAAGGGAACAGCTACCCACTCCAGTATTCTGGCCTGGAGAATTCCATGGACTATATAGACCATGGGGTGGCAAAGAGTTGGACATGACTGAGTGACTTTCACTTTCACTTTAATGATGAGAGATTTGCGGCACTATTTGAAGATTCCCAAGCTCTGCAATCAACATTCCAGTTTAATACTGGCTGAATAGCACCCAAATCTCATGCGAGTTTCTAACACAGATTATTGAAGAAAGAAAAGAAGGAAGAAAGGACAGCTGAAAGGAAGGAAGGATGACAGGCAGAAGAAGAAGGCTCTCTGTCCATCATCAGTGAGCTAATGAACAGGCTGGAATAATGGTGGTGGGGGAGTGCGGGCTGAGAGTGTTCTAACAGATACTAAGCTAGGTCTGATTTTGGAAAACACTGAAATCTGCAGTAGGGGAAATATATAAATATTCTCAGAGCCAGAACTTTGGTATTCCTCTCAGAATCTAGGTGCTTTTAGTTCTGTTACAAGGCAGTGTTTCTTTCACAATATTTTCAGCATCATAGCCCTTGGCTAACATTGACTGATCCAGATATCTCATTTTTGCGTTGGCAGTGCGTCCTCTCCCATGCAGACCTGACAGTGGGGCTACTGAAGGGAGATTGAGAAGCAAACCCAGTCCTGTGGAGACTGGCTAACCTGTTTGCTTTGCAGGGTTGGCTATGGGGCATGGGAATGCCACACTTCCCTGGAGTTTCCAATGGGCAGGAATCACTTTTTCAGTCATTAATAATGGAGACAAAGGGGAAAGAATCCAGGTATCTGACAGTGCATAGATGGGAAAGTTGGAAGCTGGATTTGTATTTAAAGTTTCATGTTTAGTAGGGAAAGTAGCCAGGCACACACATAATTCAAGGTAAGAAGAGTTACAGTTCATAATGTAAATCCAAATAATGTACAAAGGTGGCTCAGAGAAGGAGAGGTAGGGTCTCACATTTCTGAAGGGCGGGACGTGAGATTAAGGATGGACTTAAGAGTACAAGCATTGTAATTGGACTTAGAAGAATGGAAGGAATTCCAATGATTGACAGTTGGTGAAAAGAGCGTTCTAGGTGGAGAATGAACTAATGCATGAAGTTTGGAAAGTATAAAATGTGAAAACGTTCATAATGACGACTTTGCTTTGTGCCTACAATACATGTTGAAGTGAGCAGCTATTCTGAATGGCTTACTCTCAGGGGAGTGAATAGGTAAGAACTGCATCTTAGTCTGTATCTTAAGTGTTCCCAAGTTGTGAATCTGGAAACCAAAATGAATCTAAGGTTATGACTTGTAATTATCAGGTGATTCAGTATTCATATGTTCCATCTATCTATCTCTTTTTTATTATGGTTTACTATAGGATATTGACTAGGGTTTCCAGAAGGACCTTGTTGTTTATCCATCATATATATAACCGTTTGCCTCTGCTAACCCCAGATTCCCTGCTCATCCATCCCCCGCCCTCTCCCGCTGGGCAACCGCAAGACTGTTCTGTGCACCTTAGTCTGTTTCTGTTTCATAGGTCAGTTCATTTGTGCTATATTTTAGATCCCGCCTGTGATACAGCGTTTGTCCTTTCTTTCTGACTTCAGTTAGTGTGACATGTCTAGGCCCATCTGTGTTGCTGCAGATAGCCTTATTTCATTCTTTCTGGCTGAGTACTAGTCCATTGTATGTGTCTTCCTTATTGAATACTGATATATATTTCCACGTCTTGACTGTCGTGAATAGTGCTGTTGTGAATATTGGGGTGCATGTATCTTTACAGTTTTTCCTGCTTATATGCCCAGGAGTGGGGTTGTTGCATCACATGGTAACTCTTATTTTTATTAATAGTTTTTGAGGAAACTTTGAGTTCCTTTTGAGGAACTGTTTTTTCACAGTGGCTTCACAAATGTATATTCCCAACAGCGGTGTAGGATGGTTTCTGTGAGGAGATTCAAGATTTATACATCTATCTATCTTTATCTCTCTGTCTGTCTATCTATCTATCTTTCTACCTATCTATCCATCCAAGAAGGAGAGGTATTGTGTCACAACACAGGGCTGTGGGATACTGAGAATAGGGGCTGGCTGTTGCAGTGTAGCAAAAACAGGAGTGATTTTTAGCAGATTCATCTTTAAATCTCAGCTCGCTTTAACTTCATAAGGTTTGTTTTCTTCATTAGTAGATAAAGATTAAATTTTTTTCAGGATTATTTTGAGAATTTTGGCATATATTAGAGGATGACACCTGGAACATAATAGGTAATTGATATGTTTGTTTTTCTTCATCCTAGTCTAAACATCAGATGCTTAAATCTTATAGATCAGAAATCTCAGCATTAGTACGAGTTACACAACAATCATTTACCATCCAATTTGTTCCATCCATTCTTGGCAAACTAACTGAAGGCAAAGTGGGCATTGAGTTCAGTTCTTCAGAGACTCAAGATACTCCATGAGCAGCCTGCCTAAGGGAAGATAGGGTTCCTGGATGTAAGTAAACTCCTGGGAAATGGAGGCATGGAAAATCCCTTGGTTCTGCCTATTTCAACAAGACTGAGTAGTCTTTATAGATACGGTCATATATCTTTAGATATAACCAAACCTAAACAGGAGCCCTGCTTAGGAGCCCACGGATTTATAATTAACTTGTCTAGGGCCCTTTTAGCTTTATTCAAACCGTCTTTGACTGAAAGACTCCACTTTCTCCCTCTTTCAGGTCCAGATGTGAGACCTTTTAGCTTTTAACCAATGAAGACCCAAATGCCTCTTTCCTCAATTACTGTAATGAGACTTTTGGCTCCTGCTTTATGACAAGTAAATGAATTTGCCATTTTGGTGACTGGTTGCTCCAGGGAATGATCTGAAGACATGTGTAGCAATCCCTCTAACATGCTAGGTCATTACAGACAGTTGTCCAGGGGCTTCCCTGGTGGCTTAGTGGTAAAGAATCTGCCTGCCAGTGCGGGAGACACAGGTTTGGTTTCTGGTCCCAGAAGGTCCCGTATGTGCCGCAGCTGCTGAGCTGCGCTCTAGAGCCCACGAACCACAACTTCTGAAGCCCAACCGCTTCAACAAGAGAAGCCGCTGCAGTGAGCAGCCCAGACGCTGCAGCCAGAGAATGGCCTCCACTCACTGTAGCTGAGGAGAATCCCACGCGGCAGCAAGGACCCAGCCCAGCCCAAAGCAAGCACACAAATAAATAAAATTATAGAAAAATAAAAACAGTTGTCCAGCTATGACATTAGTTACTGACTAATATTGCAACAGGAAAATCATTATGTTACAAAAGAAAGGGAAATAGCGTTTATGCTCTGGGCCCGTTTTACTGAGAGCTCTAAACATGGAAGGTGTGGAATTATTGGTGCTTGGCGAGCAAAATGCTCGTTCAAATGCTCACGCGATTTTGAGAGGACTAACTGGTCATCTCCAAGAGTGGTCTTCTGGAATCTCAGAAGGCTGTGTGCTCGTGTGCAGACACTTGTAAAACACCCATCGCATTCTGCCCTGCCCTGGAGCTGGGTCTTGGCATTGAGTTCAGTCCCCAGGTTCTTTGAGAGCTGGAGCGTTTCTGTCATTCTCTGCACCACTACCAAATCGCGTGTCTCTCTGTGGTGCGCTATGAAAAGCTCTTTCGTCAAGTTGCTAATTCGCGGATTTGTTGTGACAAACAGGTTTCTGCGTGGATTTCCATGAGAGCGTTCAAAAAGGAGTAAGAAATAGCCTTGTGGGACCAGGCAGGCTTTTCCTAAGGCTTAACATTTGAGCTGGGCTTCGACAGGAAGCGGGAACAAAGTGCCTGGGAAAGAAGACTAAGGGGCAGTTGAGTAACAGAAATAGAATTAATCCATCCAAGAGATAGTTGCAATAATGTGAAAGCCTTACATTAGAAAAAATGCAAGAGCCGTGAGGGCACACAGCCAAGAGACTTAATCTAGCCTTGGTTATGAAGGAAGGTCTCCCTGTGAAGAATTAAATCAGGCGAGTGGTGGTAAGAGAGTGTGACTGCAGGCAGAAGGACCAGGAAGTGGAGATCCAGCGGTGAGAGAGAATTTATCTTGCTAGGGAGAGTGATATTCTGTCGGCAAGGCTGGAGTATGCCATGGAAGGAAGCAGATGATGCGGGATGAGCTGGGAGCCGTAGCTGAATGATGGGGCGTGAAAGGTCATGCAAGTCATATCAAATCATTGAGATTTTTGTCTTAAGGCAGTGACATATCACTGAAGAATTTTAGGCGAGAGAGACGGCATGATTGCTTACACAATTAAGAAAAGTACTCAGGTAGCTGTAAGGACAATGGGTTAGACTGGGGACTGGTTGGCCAGTTAAGAAAGCCTCTGAGTAATCCTGGGAGGTGACTGACGATGATCTGGAATAGATGCTAACAGTGGGATGGAGAGACGTGAAATATGGAGGTGGGAGCAACAGAACTTGTGTGCATATGAAAGAGAAGAGCCTGCTGTGTGTGGAGAATGTCAAACGGCTCATTATAGATTGAGTACAGGGCGCACGCATGTGTGCGAGGAGAGATGAGCTCGAAAAGGCGAGTCGGAATCAGATTGAAAAAGGCCTTGACTGTCCTGAGGAGTTTGGCCTTATCATCAGGATTTACGAGCTCTGCTCTCTAACTTCCCATGTCTTGGTAACCTAAACTGTTCTAAACATCTATTATAGGATTCCAATTTCATTAGCATTTTAACACATTACCACATTTTCACCCTTGAGCGGCCAAGCATGGTTATATCTTCATATTGGAGAGTAAGTCATAATCAGACAGTCCAATACTTTCCACTCCATGAGGTTATTTTTTCGACGTTTCCCATTGTGTAATCACCAGCTATCTGCTCAGTTCATGTTGAGGTCTCACTTACTCGCACTGGCAATTTCCATATTGTATCATCGCACACAACAGAGCACTCAGCGTGGGATTATGGAGCGTCGGAGCTGGAGGTGATGGCTGAGAACAATCTAGTTCAGTCTCTCCATTTTACGGCTGGAGCTCAGGTGGGTAGAATGATTGGTCCAGGCAAACACAACTATTTTCAGCCCAGAAAAGACTCACTTGAGTCTTTTTTCCAGCCACGATTCCTGGAAACAGCAATGCCATGCATGCTAGGTCTCACCTGGGGCAGCTGTCCGCCCCTTCCTCAGTCATCTCGGACCAGGGAATAATTCTGGCTGAATTCCTGTGGGCAGTTCTCTTCCACTCTACTTTGTTTCCACTTTTCTGCTCAAAATACTTAGCTTGCAAGCTGTGCTCTATTTTCTTGCGATGGAGGAATTTTAAATGGGCGATTGAGCCCATCTGGGGAAGTATGGGAAAAACTGTTGAAGAATAACAATTATCATTAACGTTTAGTGGGGCACTAAATGTTCCAGTCACTGACTTAGCTGCTTTTAGCTTTTATTAACATATATGATTCTTACAACAACCCTATAATGTAGGTACTAGTCATATTATTTACTCACTTTACAGATATGGAAACTGAGGCGCTATCAGCTGGCCCATGTCAGATTGGGACTAAGTGGTGGTCTAGGATTTGCAGCCAGATGTTTGGACACTGGAGCCTTAACCACTGCATGGTCGCGCTCTTACCTGTTATGCTGCAGAGCGTTCGGACTGAAGGAAACGCTAACCCGAAGTGCCGCTGCCATCTCATCATACATTTTTAGGAACATTTGTCAGTTTGTTGACTTTTGAAGCTCATTAGGGTAATGTCTATTATTCACAGTGTTTCCATCATTGGAACAGTCTTCTTTACCTCTGTGGGCCCGCAGTCATAAACGGGAGGTTTTACTAAGCTGGGGTTGGGCTGGCTGTGCCTATGTCATATACAAGCCAAGACGATGAGGACCGTCTGCAGTGAAGGACGCAGTTAAGCTGGCCCCAAGCCATGACGTTGAGGAGAGCAGCGCCTGATTTCCGATGGCTTTCCACTCTGTGGGCTCGCTCGTTGTGAGGCCCAGTCGAATGTCTCTTTGTAGCTTCTGCTGCCTGTTGCCTCTGTTTTCTAAAAAGGTTCACCAGCTCATCTGAAACATGCCCAATTCTAAACAGTAGGGTTTTGTGGGACAGAATTGGCAGCGAGAGCCCTCTGCAGTGGATTAGGGAAGGGGCCATTTCTCTGATAAGGCACTTTGGACTGGGGATGTCCCGTGGTGACTGTCCCCCTCATATGAGAGCAGAAATGGAAGAGCACTGACATTTAGCTTACTGCCAGCTGCTGCTAGAAATACAGATATGGATGATTTATCTACAAATAACAATAAAAAGACAGACCTCCCTCCTCAGGCCGTACTCTGAACACGGGGGAGATTGATAATAATATCCATCAGTTATTCTTTATAGTAGTATTTTAAGTGTTTTTTATTAAATCACTTCCTCTTTCTCATGATAACCTTGTGATATAGACAGGTGGCATTTTTGTTTTCCACACGAAGAAACCAAGGTTCAAAGAGGTAATTATTCAAGTCATGAAAATATTGAGGATAATAAATGCTACCCTAAGAAGCTTCAAAACTCAACAAATTGGTAGATGATGCCAATAGTAATATAACCGTGTGGTGACATCGCTATTTCAGTTTTAGCTGCATTGGTTTGTGAGAACCAGTAGCACAGAACATTCTGTCCATGCTTAATTTGTGAAGATAATCATTTTTTAATATTATAATCTCTAGTTCTGATCTGCTTTTGCCTAGGGAAATGGAGTTAATAGATTAAAAGTAGATGCTTGATGAAGTCACATTATGCATGGTCTGGACACAGCTGCCAGAATTCCAAGCCACCTGGTAATTCGTTGCCTTCAATTCCATGTGCGTTGGGGGAAACAACAACAGCTGACACATGCAGGGTCTTTACTGCGTGCTGTGCACTCTTGTAGTGCTGTGTCTAATCATCTCACCCCTAAAGCCACACTCTCAAACTCCTCCCCTGCGTCATTCAGTATCCCTTACTACGGTCTCCTTGATAGCCACAGTTTCGTGTTGAAATGCTCCTTTCACTCTCCTGTTTCACCTAAAATATGTCTGTTGCCTGAGGGTGTTGTATCCTCCACAGCCTCATTGAGTTGTTGCTCAGCCACTCAGTTGTGTCCGACTCTTTGTGACCCCATGGACTGCAGTACACCAGGTTTCCCTGCCCTTCACCGTTTCCCGGAGTTTGCTCAAACTCGTGTCCTTTGAGTCAGTGATGCCATGCAACCAGCCTGTCCTCTGTCATCCCCTTCTCCTCCTGCCCTCAATCTTTCCCAGCATCAGGGTCTTTTCCAATGAGTTGACTCTTTGCATCAGGTGGCCAAAATATTGGAGCTTCAGCTTCAGCATCAGTCCTTCCAGTGAATATTCAGGGTTGATTTCCTTCAGGATTGACTGGCTTGAGCTCTTTGCAGCTCTTTGTCACATGTCACACTCTTCCAGAGCAGCTGTTGGAATAACTAGACTTCTTCCACCCATTGCTGCTCTCCTGCGTTTTGCAAAAGCTTGTTGCTGTTCAGTCTCTGAGTCACGTCCGACTCTTTGTGATCCCATGGATTGCAGGGTTCCAGGCTTCCCTATCTTTCACTCTCTCCCAGAGATTGCTCAGACTCATGTCCATTGAGTCGATGATGCCATCCAACCATCTCATCGTCTGTTTTCCCCTTCTTCTCCTGCCTTCCGTTTTTCCCAGCATCAGGGTCTTTTCCAATGAGTCAGCTCTTTGTATGCAGTTTATGTTCTTCGAAATACACTAATTGCTTCCTGTTTTCTCACTGTGGTTATCTACCAGTACTCTCATCACTGTCCAATTAGGTTCCTGGGTCATGGTTTCTCTCTAGACTGTGATCTATTCTCATTCCTGGAAATGAAAACATCCTAATGGCCAACTCATCCAGCATTCTAACCTCTCAACTTCTTGACATTAATTACCTCCAGTGAATTTTATTTCTGCTCCAGTTCAGCCACTTATTCCCGTGACTGCATCCTAGAGCCACATTACTTGAAACCACATCATTTTCAGAATAGCTGACACAGACGTGCACTCTCGAGTCTTCGTGTCTTTCAGTCCATGGATCCCGCCTCTGTGATGCTTCCTTAAGTTTGCTGATTTTTTTATACGGCTTGGATTCGGTGGGCCGTCATTCTAATGACCACATCACAAAAGCTCTGCGTGTCTTTGTTCCTCACCACCTCACCTTATCTGCTATCTAGATGAAACTAATCCAGAATTTCTCCTCAGTGCCTGGACACAGGCATCAGAACACATCTAGGGAAAACCAGGACCTCAGACTTCAAATGTACTTCTAACCCTGTGCCCCAGTCTTTGCTGTGATTTTCCAGACAGCTTGCTGCTTCAGATAAGGGGATAACTGCATTCACACTGCCCGCTCCTTGTGGGTGAGTCACCTTCCAGCCCGTCTAGTCTTCACTAATACCCGCTCCCTGCAGGTGAGTCACCTTCCAGCCCGTCTAGTCTTCACTAATACTGCATCAGTGAAGCCGAAAAAGCACCACATCTGTAAACCATCACTCCCGGTGCTTGACTTTCCCTTCCCTCCTGTTGCATCTGAGAAGGGCTTCTTTCCACATTAGGGGTCCCTTACTCAGTCTTCCCGGGATCCATCTCCACCCCTCACAAATGTACTCTGTCATTCCCTTTCTTCAGATAACTCTCCTGGATTCCACATCTCTCATAAGTTACCACCACACTTCTTGCCATATTCTCACAGCCAACTTCAAAAGCTGCTGTCTGCTCAACAATGACTTTATTTCAATCCCCGAGCATGCCTCAGTTTACTCCCATCAGGATTTTCCCCAACAATCCAAAGAAAATGCTCTTGTCAAGGTCAATTATAACCACCTCAATAATTTCAATATTAGGTCCAATGGCAGTTTTTCTACCCACATCTTATTAAATCTCTTAGCTTTAATCAAAGTTATTTTTCTTTCTTCCCAAGTCACTTTTAGTAATTCCTCTTCTCTCCCGCTGTTTTTTCTCGGCCTTCTTTGCATTTTCCTTCCGCTACCTGACCTCTAGGTGTGGGTGCAGCCCAGGCCCATTCTCCTTCTTTGTCTGCAAACTTCCACTAGAAGACCCTTTCTGTCTTCATTGCTTCGAATGCTGTGTGTGTGCTGACAACCTCTAAATGTCAGACTCTGGCACAGATTGCTCTTAGACCTCCAGATCTGTGTACCTGCTTACCTACTTGACGTCTCTTTTTTAACATGCCCCAAATCGCAAAGAATTGTGTTCTTTCTCTGCCCTTCCATCTCATTAAATGACACTGCCATTATTCAGTTGCTCAAAGCAACACCCTTAAAATTAAACTTGAGTCTTTGTTCTCTCTTTAACGTCCAAATGCTTATCAAAAGTTTTGTCATTCCTATTTATGAGAAGTGTTTCAGATCCATAGGCTCCTACCGATCTTTCTCTGTTCCACACTCTCCCAAAGGCGGCATCATCTCTCTCCTGAGCTACTGCAGTGGCCACTGAAAATGTGGCCTTCACTGAATCTCATGCTTTCAGCCAATCTCTTCCTCACAGAAGAGCCAGTGAACGCTTTAGACACATAAATCACACGAAGCCAGTCTTTTGCCTTTAATGTGCCCGTGGTTTCCCTGCACACTTAAAGCTCAGTGCCTTCTGAGCCTGCAGGTGCTATAATCTGGCCCCTGTTGACTTAGCCAGCATTATTCTCTGCCCTTTTCTTGCTTAAGGACCACAAAGGAAGAGTCGGGCCCCAGTGTGCATCCTGTTATTCCTCTTCTTAAACCTTGTCCATTTTCATTAGTATTTGTAAGTTATGGTTTTACATCGAGCGTGTGTTTGCGTCCTCCTCATGTACTTCTTTCACTCAGCTGTGAGTTCCGCGACTTCAGTGTGCGTGTCTGTTTTAGTCACTAGCACGTACCAGCAGGTGGACGGTGTGTCCTTATACATAACCACTGGATGGATGAGTGTTGATGGACAGTAATCACAAGGTATAGATCCATTGTAGATAAATGCCATATTTGGTTTAATGAATCAATATTTAGATTGTACCTTAAACTACATCTCAAGTGAATCGTGAGGTCTATGCGACATGTACTATATTAAACACACTGTTATTGGTGGTTTGATGCAATCATCACCACTGTCATGTCGGGATTGCCGTCACAATCATTAGTAGTTTATTAAGCATATTTACTGAATTCCGAGAATTGTGCTGGGCACAAAGTTAAAAAAGAGATATGTTGTTTATGGGAAAGAAAGAGACATTAAAAGGGGAACAATAAATTCAGAAAAGGCTCTGTGATTAGGACTTGGAGTCAAGTTCCCTTTGATGACAGAGGAATGAAGACAAGTGGTTCCAGGTACTTTTACATGCAAATATTATCTTTATGTACTCAAAGCAGCACTTGAAAACCAGAAAACAGACATATAAGTCATAGTCTCTTGTCTCAAGGAACTCATATCCTGGAGAAATTAACTGCAGCATTCTTATTATATTAATCTACACTCCAAATAAAGGATGTATTTCTGTTTTTATCCATAACATTGCTGCCAGATTAATAAGAATTTTCAAGATCTTAATGGATTGATTTCAGCATAATTGTAACCATATTAATTCAGTGCAATTACCTCTCAGTAAAATTTAAATGAAGCTAAATTGAAGAAATTAGAAATATTTGAAATCTCTAGTTGGAAGCCTGGAGGCATTGTAACCTCATCTATTTTCATCTCAGTGTATTTGTAGTTAACTTCTAGGTAGATGGTGGGTACCTTTCTTGCAAGTTGAAGAGTTTCACACCTTATCAGCACTTCAGAACTTGGATTTTGCAAAGCAATCGAGAAGAAATAAAAGCACACACACACACACAAATCCAAACCCTGAGCTGCCAACCAGGACAAATGTACCCAGTCACTGAACACATTTTGAGTGCTTTATTACAAACTGTTGCCCACAAGAAAACATTTAGATTTAGGGAAACTAATATAAGGGTAATTGAGGCCCAGGGGAAGTATAAAAAAGTTTTCAAAATATTAGTAAAGAACTCTGACTTAGAGGGATTAACATCAGTCCAGTTCAGTTCAGTCACTCAGTCGTGTCCAACTCTTTGTGACCCCATGAATCGCAGCATGCCAGGCCTCCCTGTCCATCACCATCTCCCAGAGTTCACTCAGACTCATGTCCATCGAGTCCGTGATGCCATCCATCCATCTCATCCTGGGTCGTCCCCTTCTCCTCCTGCCCCCAATCTCTCCCAGCATCAGAGTCTTTTCCAATGAATCGTCTCTTCGCATGAGATGTCCAAAGTACTGGAGTTTCAGCTTTAGCATCATTCCTTCCAAAGAAATCCCAGGGTTGATCTCCTTCAGAATGGACTGGTTGGATCTCCTTGCAGTCCAAGGGACTCTCAAGAGTCTTCTCCAATACCACAGTTCAAAAGCATCAATTCTTTGGCACTCAGCTTTCTTCACAGTCTGACTCTCACATCCATACATGACCACAGGAAAAACCATAGCCTTGCCTAGGCGGACCTTAGTCGGGAAAGTAATGTCTCTGCTTTTGAATATACTATCTAGGTTGGTCATAACTTTTCTTCTAAGGAGTAAGCGTCTTTTAATTTCATGGCTGCAGTCACCATCTGCAGTGATTTTGGAGCCCCAAAAAATAAAGTCTGACTCTGTTTCCACTGTTTCCCCATCTATTTGCCATGAAGTGATGGGACCAGATGCCATGATCTTCGTTTTCTGAATGTTGAGCTTTAAGCCAACTTTTTCACTCTCCTCTTTTACTTTCATCAAGAGGCTTTTTAGCTCCTCTTCACTTTCTGCCATAAGGGTGGTGTTATCTGCATATCTGAGGTTATTAATATTTCTCCCAGCAGTCTTGATTCCAGCTTGTGTTTCTTCCAGTCCAGCATTTCTCATGATGTACTCTGCATATAAGTTAAATAAGCGGGGTGACAATATACAGCCTTGACGTACTCCTTTTCCTATTTGGAGCCAGTCTGTTGTTCCATGTCCAGTTCTAACTGTTGCTTCCTGACCTGCATACAGATTTCTCAAGAGCCAGGTCAGGTGGTCTGGTATTCCCATCTCTTTCAGAGTTTTCCACAGTTTATTGTGATCCACACAGTCAAAGGCTTTGGCATAGTCAATAAAGCAGAAATAGATGTTTTTCGGGAACTCTCTTGCTTTTTCCATGATCCAGTGGATGTTGGCAATTTGATCTCTGGTTGCTCTGCCTTTTCTAATGTGGTAAAAAAAAAAAAATTCCTGGGCCCCAAACTTGGAGGGTCAGCTCCTGCCGTTTATGAGCAGGTCTGCACTGGGCAGGCCCCTTGATCTTTTGCTTCCGTTTTCTAGTGACTCCTGCTCTTCTGACTTCATGGTGCAATTGTGAAGATCAAATGAATGTGGAAGCACTTTTTCAACTATTACAAGCTTTGCAAATGTAACTAAGGGGGATGATTGGAAAAGCACTTCGTAACCATATTTAAACAAGTGGAAGTAATCTGGTAGCAGAACATGTGAGGACAATGTCCAATTTATGAAAACTGGCTCAAAAATATCCCCAACATCTCTCGTGTTATAAATATACTTGTTCTGTTTCTTTTGTTTCCTTAAGAAAAGAATGCTGACTCAACTCTTTTATTGCACATTTCCTCATGTGCAAGGCTCCCTGAGCAGGTCCATGAGGGCTAGTGAGACACAGGATGTTGATGAGCTGTTCTCTATGAGTTCCAGATCAGATTGGAAGAGAAGGGAAAGTAAAGGAAATTTTAAATGCTCCCACTGCGGTAGATGCTTTTCACATATGTGTTGTAATAAATTAGGGGGAATTTTTTTCCACTTTATCGATGCTAAAAAGGTTGACAGATGCTAAATGAGTGTCTGAGGTTAGGGTTTGGAAGTTCAGATTGGAAGAACTCAAAGAAAAATTGTTTTAAGTCGTGTACTCTCTATTATATTCAGTTCCCTTCTGTTAAGAGTCATAAACAAAAATATTGTTAAATGGATATTGACTGTAAAGTTAGTTGTATAAACAGTAAGCTTTCTGAATCTCCTGCACCTCCCCAGTCCCTTGCATGGCTATTTTCTAGGTTTCTGCTCAAATAGCACATTTTCAGACAGACTTTACTGCCCACCGTATCTAATGACGGGTCACTCTCACCCATGCCATCTCTGTTCTGTTCTATCTTTGTTTTCAGTCATTAAGTCATCACTGACACTTCTGTGACCCCATTGACTGTTGCCTGCCAGGCTCTTCTGTCTTTGGGATTTCCTAGGCAAGGATACTGGAGTGGGTTGCCGTTTCCTTTTCGAGGGGCCTTCCCAACCCAGGGATTCAACTTGCATCTCTTGTGTCTCCTGCATTGGCAGGAGATTGGATTCTTTACCTCTGAGCCACCAGGGAAGCCCCACCATGGTATTAATACCATAATGCTCACCTTTCTCATCAGTTATCTTTATTTACTGATTGATTGGGAGGATAGCACAGCATGATGGTTAGAAGCACGTCGTGTAGACCAGTGCTCTCTGATAGACAGGTAACCCAAGTCACGTACGATCGTAACCTTCCGATTGGTGGCAGTACTCAGTCACTCAGTCCTGTCTGGCTTTTTGTGACCCCCGTGGAAATTTTCCAGGCAAGAATACTGGAGCACGTTGCCATTTCCTACTCCAAGGGATCTTCTCGACCCAGGGATCGAAACCGCATCTCTTGTGTCTCTTGCACTGGCAGGCGGTCTCTTTACCAGTGATGTCACTGTACCCACATCCAAAAAAGTCAAACAGGCAAAATTAATTCTAATAATACATTTTATATGACCTATCATATATAAATTATGATAATTTCAATGTATAATGAAGATACACAGTAAGCAAGAAGATAGTTTACATTATTGGTACTGTCTTCAGTTTTTTTTTTGTTTTATGCTTAAAGCACATAGCAGTTTGAACTAGCCACATGTCAAGCTCTCGATCACCAGATGTACCCATGGCATCCACATGAATCCAGCTGTAGGGTAAACCTGCCTGGGTTCCATCCTGAGCTGTTTAACCTAGAACTTGAAAATTGTCAGAAAAGGGTCATCATTCTCTCTGTAATCTCTGTAATCTCAGCAGCTATGCCAGAGTGTGGCATGTGATAGAGGATATTGATTGTGGCAAATGTTCCTGGTTAACACGGTGGAAGAGGTCAGCTTTGAGTCTGATTTTGAAGTGTGAGTTGGATTTAGACCTGCATAGACGGGAGTGAAGACAGACCTAGGAGTTCAAGGGTCATGGGCATGACTGATAACACATGGCTTGATTTTCATACAGAGACCGATACTCAGGCTCATCTTTCTGTGAGGAGACGTAGAGACAGAGAGATGACTAAAGTGACTGCCGGTAATAAACACTGGAGATTCTGCTGTGCGACTGCGATTCTGCATGGGGTTTGGGGGACCAGAGAGACTTGACTTGAATCCCAGTTCTGTCTGGGCAGTGTTGGTGGGCAGCTTATTCAGTTGTTCTGTGCCTGAGTTTCCTGTGTTCATCCTTACACATTTAAGGATTAAAGAAGATACTACGTGCAAATCCTCGGACATGTAGTGTGCATTCAGAAGTCTTGCTCAGTGTGGGTGATCTAACTGCCATTGTTGCATTTTGTTAATTGTCTCTGTGTTAGACAGAGAGGGGCCCGAAGCCTTGAATCCCTGACGAACACCCCACACTGTAGGCTCCAGGACCGTGTTGCTGCCGACGCTTACCTCTCCTCATTGCTCCCCTGAGCAAACCCTTCAGAAATTCTTCCTCACCTGTGCACGGAAGCCCAAGCTCCCTGTCAGTGCGCCAAGGCCTTGACATCATAATTTTCCCCTAACTCTTTACATGTTACAGTCTAGCCACACCGAGTCATGTGGAATCTCCTGAATAGTTTATACTGGCTAATGCAGTTCTGCTTTGGAGCATACCATTCCTCTGCTCTTGTTATTCACTTGTGTGTCTGGAAAATGGTGTCATACACCCCAAAATTCATCCCAGATGTTTTAAACCTGAGGAAAGACAGAGATATTGGGCCACATCTCCTAGAGAGCATTTTGTAATACCATTTCTTATTTACATGTCAGTTTCCCTTAATAGTTGCCATATATTTGAGGGAAGGAGCCAGGTTCTATTTATGTGTGTATCCCTAGTGTGCAGCATGAAATAGATGTTCAGCTAATACTTGTTAATTGAATGAATGTCTGTGCTTGAGGCGGTGAGAATAGACTGCTGGGCTACCAAGGCTTTTGTTAATGTCTGGACGACTATATCTCAATTCCTATTTGCATAACTCTTGAACTGATTATCTGGAAACCCCATCCTTTCTGAAACAACTGCTGTCAGGGCCTCCCATGTGAGAAAAAGATTAAAACCTGAACCAGCTTCCCTAGTATTCATCTTCCTCAGCAAAGCTTTAACTGCTGCTGGCTTATAAGGTGGGATTTCCTAATTGTGTTTAAACCTCCTATCTACTGCTGGCCATAGATGTGCTAACAAATGAAAGTTTCTGTGTGTGTGGTGGAGGGGGGAGAAAGTTTTGCCTCTTACAGCAAGGAAATAGTTTGAGGCTATGTTTTAATTAAAATGAATATCTGCGCTATCTTAATGTTATTGCCAGTTAAGTGTAGCAGGGTGATTTAGAGTTCTATAACACAATTATACTCTGGTAATGAAGCTCTGCAGAATTATCCTTGGAATTTAGAATGCAGAAGGGAGCAGTAGCTCTCATTTGTAACCATGTTACGGCCTTTATTGTTACAGTATTTTCTGTTTTCCTCAAAGATTAACTCAATCGTATTTAAGTCTCTGGCTACATTACAGAGAGATAGAGAAACTGGGCAATGGGAACTGTTTTACTGTCCCTGCGGCCCATCTTAATGTTTTACTGAGGGGACAAAATAGCAGGGAAATTTCATCAGAGCATCACCGTTTTTATTGTTCTTGCTCTAGCCCTCCTGACTAAGCCCCCCTCAGGCTGGCCTATGCAGTTCCTGGCTGATTCTCACTTGAGCTTGTGTGATGGTCAGAACGAAGTTTAGAGAGCCACCGGCGATGGCTGCATTTCAAGAAGAAGGAAAGCAAGCCCAGGAGGTGGTGCTGTTCTTGGTTCTGAATCCCTCTGACATTTCAGGTGTGGTGAGAGCTGCTCTGGCTCGCAAAGAGGAGTAACAGTGGTTAAAAGTGTGAATTCTGGGGACAAATCTAGAATCCATTATATCTCAGCTGTGGGGCCACAGACGCGTCATTCAGCTTCTCTAAGTCGGTCTCAGTTTATTGATCTGTAACGTGGGGTGATAGTAGAAACTGCTTCATTGAATTTCTGTGAGGGTGAAATGTTATACAAGAAACTTGGAAGAGTGGCTGGTATATGGCATGTGCTCCACAGGTAAGAGATAACTCAGTCACTGGACAGATAACTAGCCCTTCACCAGCCAGTTTGGAGTTCTGTTTTTCCCAAATGGCATCATCTGAAGATTGGCAAAAACCAAGATATTACACATGTATCTCCCCTAAACTTGCGCTTATTTGAAAAATTCAAAAGCAAATTTTGATTCATTTTAACCAATATTTAACACCTGTTTTGTATAAGATCTTTCACTAAGCATTTCAAGTAATACCAACGTGAAGCATATGTTGGATCTTGCCTCTCAGTCGGTAAAGGCAGGCATGCAGAGTAAGAGAGTCTGAACAAAGGAATGTAGGAAATAGTAATGCAAGGTAAGAAGTTGTTTACCTCGATTAGGGAGGATTTTAATGACGGAGTGACATTTGAACTGAACCTTGGGGGACAAATAAGAATTTTATATGCAGAGAATGTTGGGGAGGGACTCCAAAAAGATCATCTGGACCAAGTTCAGATTTAGCAAAGTCCAGAAAATGAAGGGAGAACGGGAGAAATCTGTTGTGATTGTAGCTTAGTATAGTGTTTCTGTCTGGGGAGGGACTGTAACATGGAAAATCGTGCAAAGGTCAAAGTCAAATCATTTTCCTTCATGAAGGCAGGCGAAGGAGCTTTAACATCATTTTGTAGGAAGCTGAGTGTTTTGGAGGACCAGCCTGTGATGTGACTACAACTAACGTGTGTGCTTCTGGTTGACTTCTGTTCAAGATTGCAGATGTTATCATTCTCCAATGCTGTCTCCACATCAGCAGCCTCAACTCTGCGAGCTGGGGCAGCCTCCCTATCCCCGTTCTCCCAACAAAAAGATTGAAGCTAAATTTTAAAGTGACGAAATATACTTTCTTTTTCTCCACCTTAATAACTGCTTATTTAGCATTTACTGTATTTCAAATGCTGCACTTAACTATTTACATACTTTAACTCATAGCAACTCTATGAACTTCCTACTATTATTGTACCCGTTTTTCAGATGAGAAAATTTATGTTTAGAATGACTAAATATCTAGTCTACCACTAAGTCAGCTAGTAGGCAGTAAACCCTTGAGATGAGGTCTGTTTCCAGACTCCTCAAGCACTCTTCTGCCTGCCCATGAACGGAGTCAAGTAAACGACAGGCTGTTAGGGGCTTGAAGGCAGCATTTTGTTGACGTTGAGACGTGAGCTGTACGAGCAGGTGACACGAAGTTCCAAGTAACTCGGCCGCCCCAGGTCCTTACTCTCTTCATTAGTAAGGTGAGATGATGGATCTAAAACTTTTCATATTTATAGACAACTTAGCTGTCTGTTCTTTCATAATTTATTAGCGTTGACCCTAACAAGTATCCGTGACAAAGGCATTGCCCCATTTCACACATGACAGAATTCAGGCTTAGAGAAGTGCCTCTTTCTAGCCCCTGCAGCCAGGAAGTATCAGGGCCAGGTGAGCACGGGTCTTCTGCCGGCTAGCTCCCTGCTTCCCGCACCACTCTAGATGGAATCTGTTCCCAGACCCAAACGTTTGCCATGATTAACCTAGCCCATTCAACTAGTTTTTTAAAATCTCTGAGTCTTAAATTGTCTCAAATTATTTTCTAAACCCTCGCTGACCCTTTTAAAATCAGCATATAGCACCATCTCTTCAAGTTATCTTTGCATAAGCAAAATAAAGGCCCTCTAAATGAGTTCGTACAGGATGCTTCTCTTCAATATGTATGCTCTGGGAGGAGAGTTATAGCACATTTCTTTCTGCACCGCTGAATGGATGGCATTAATAGTAATGCCCCTAGATATTTATATCGCAAATCTCCCTGTGTTCACCCTCCGGTCAGATGCTGTTAAGCCAAGTTTCCCCACTGGTTCACAGTGATGTCAGAGGATATGGTCAAGATATAGTCAAATCCTAAGCTCTAAAACATCACGCAAAACACCCAGGGCAGCGGCTGAGTAGAGCCTCTCAGCGACAGAACTGTCGGCCGCAGCACATGTAAATTCTGTTTCTTGGATGAAGAAATGTAATCATTTGTCTGGAAAAATTTCCCTGGGCTCTGAAATGGACACACTGTAAATAATCAGAGCATTAATTAATTAAAGTGAGAATCTATCCACCTCATCAGGATTCTACCCTTTGTTCCCTGCCTGAAAAGCCACTTCCTTTATGACGATTTGAAAAATTTAATCAAGTGGGTCTGAGTTGATGTATAGAGTGCTTTACCTGTTGGGGGTTCTGAAGCCTTCTTTCACACAGAAGCGGGCGCCTCTGCCTGGATGCATTTGTATAGTCGGGCTCCCTGCGGCCGGAGATGACTGGACCACGTAGGAGGATCTCTGTGGAACCGTATCCCAGAGGGAGGCCTGCGTCGCCATGATTCTTCCTCCTGGAAATTCAGAATCTGGATACGGACTGAGTCGGTGAGCTCAGAGTTCTGTTCCCAGAAGGGCTGTCTTCAGGAATGGCTGAGGCTGTCGTCGTGTGGTGAGGTCATGAGGATGCCTGCACAAGTTGGAAGAGCTGGCCGAGGAAGATGGACTCGAAGAGAAGGGAATGGAGTTAACAGGCAGGAGGAAAAAGGCATGAGAAGCCATGTGGCCTTGAAGAGGAAAATAGACGAAACACATGTCCTCCTCTCTGGGGAGCAAGAAGAGGTGGTTCTTGTTTCTGGTAGAGACAGGCATCTCCCAAAGCCTTCCAACCCTTTTCATTATTTGTGGGCCAGTTTGAGATAGTGGTTTTTGTCTCTTGAAATGTTAAGATCCTCAAAATACAAGTCATCTGAGGCCAGAAATGAGGCACCATTAATATGCATGACATTTCATGACTCACAAAGAAATATGTTTAATAGGCTCCGGTGCCTCATTTTCACACGGTTATCATTTGGGCCTCGTAGCTGCAGCCAGCTTGTTTTTGCTTTGGTTGTTATGCCTTGCACAGTGTTCTCTGTTAATAGTAACAGAAAATTCTACGTTAATGATGTCTGTTATTTACTGAATATTTGCTATTTTTCAGTGAGTGGCCAAGTACTTATATGAATTGGTTTATTTATTCCTCAAAGTCACCCACTGAGGTAGTACTATTATTTTTCTAGTTTGCAGATTAGCAGACTGAGACTCAGAGTGCTTAAATGAATTGCCTAAAAGCTCACAGTTAATGTATGGTCTGGGAGTGGGGTGGTGAGACAAATTCAGCCAGACCCCAGGGTTGGTGTTTTTGATGTCTCTACCTACTGAATTCTTTGACTATGTAGAATGGCCTGATATCCTTTATCTGGGGGAAAAAAAATGTTAGCAACAAGTGTGATTTCCATTGGAAGTGACTGGTCCAAACTGTCCAATAAGAAAGCTTTATATTTAATACTGAGAAATAATCTAGTGGAATTTTTTAGAGACCGTATAAATACCGAGTTTACTACGGAGAGAAAGAATGTGGAAGTAAGTTACTATTCCAGGTGATTTTCAACCACTTTCCAGTAAGGCCGTGTTGCTTCTGGTTAAGGGTATGCAACATTCGGACAAAAGAATGATGTTTTTGAATATTGGAATGACCATTCATTAGCTGTAGGATTTGGGGAGAGTTACTCTGTCTGATGGACTTCCTGGTGGCTCACACAGTAAAGCGTCTGTCTACAATGCGGGAGACCCGGGTTCCATCCCTGGGTTGGGAAGATCTGCTGGAGAAGGAAATGGCAATCCACTCCAGTACTCTTGCCTGGAAAACCCCATGGACAGAGGAGCCTGGTAGGCTACAGTCCATGGGGTCGCAAAGAGTCGGACACGACTGAGCGACTTCACTTTCCTTTCCTTACTCTGTCTGCAGTCCAGTGTCCTCATTTATGAAGTGGAGATAATTGAATACCTGCTTCAAAAGATAATGGTAAAGATGAAAGAACGATACAAATAAAATGCTTGGCACAGTGCTTGGCACATAGTAAGTATCACTTAATACTCCACAGTGTTGACTGTTGAGATGACTGTGCTGCTGATAGGACATCTCCTCTTTTTATTCATTATTTACATATGCCCTGATGCTCCTTCTAGCAAATAGTCTAAGTGTACCTCTAGCCTGTGTCCCTGACAAACCCAATCAAGAAAACGCGGTCCAACAAACCATAACTCCAGGTGAATCTTACAGACCAAAGTTCTCTGAGTCAGAAACCATGAACCCCATTTTGCCGACGACTCTAAGGCTCAGAGAGGTCAGGGGACTTTTCAAAGGTTGCACAGCAGGGAAGAATGAGAAGGAAGATATGATCAGACTGTGCCGACTTTTTACAGTCTTGACATCTTGCTAAGAGAGACCTGGAGGACTGGGATGTCTGGCCCTGGAGTGTGTGTCCCGAGGCAGGGCCAGGTGAGGAAGTGAGTGTGAGAACAGTGGCTCTCTTCACCTCCTACCCACTGACGTTCAGAGGTGCCGTCCTCAGGGAAACAGTTACCGGCACTTGGGGCTGTCAGAAAAGTTGTGAAAGACTTCGGAATGGGCAAAACAAGTTATTGAGGATTCTGTCTAGCCTACTGGGGTGTGATCTCCCTCTCATTGTCTTTGAACTATCTTACTTACTACCTGGAAAAAAGAAACCTGGTACTAATGCAAATGCTTATTGTCCGTAGAAATGCGGATTGTGTTCGGTGGAGAGGAGTTGGCAATCACCGTGTGGATATTGACCAGCTTTGCCTCTATGTGTTTGGAGAAGGCAGTGGCACCCACTCCAGTGCTCTTGCCTGGAAACTCCCATGGGCGGAGGATCCTGGTGGGCTGCAGTCCATGGGGTGGCTAAGAGTCAGACAGACTGAGTGACTTCACTTTCACTTTTCACTTTCATGCATTGGAGAAGGAAATGGCAACCCACTCCAGTGTTCTTGCCTGGAGAATCCCAGGGATGGCGGAGCCTGGTGGGCTCTCGTCTGTGGGGTCGCACAGGGTCAGACACGACTGCAGCGACTTGGCGGCAGCAGCAGCAGCCTCTGTGTGATCTCCACCAGTGCTCCTTGTCTGCTAAGTGTGCTCTTCAGACTCTGCTTTGAATGGGTGTAGCATCTTACTGGTTCTCTCATTAATTCATGAGTTAAATAAAATATTTGGCATGTGTTTGTTTCATATTTGTGTGAGAATCATGATTTTATCGTTGGCAAAATTGTTCATAAATAGAGAACTGCCCACTGCCTCATACAGTAGACTTCATCAGGTATAAGCAGATGTTTCAGGGAAAAGTAAAAAACCATCCTTTGTTTATTTAGCGTGTACGGTCGAACCAGAAACACCCCATTCATTAGATGGAAGGGAATGGCAGAGGAGAGGTGGGAAGGACAGGCTTCACTCTCTGCCTCCCGAGGGGTTGGACACTGCGCGCTATGCTCCTTTGGCGGCAGGGGAGCAGCCTGAGCAGACGGCAGGGGTGTGGACGGACGGTGGGACCAGGAGCCTGGTGCACTGGGCTCTGGCTCCAGCTCTGCCCTTAACCAGCTGTGTGACCTTGGGCAAGTCACTTAACCGTCTGTCTCTCCATCTGCAAAGTGAGAGGCCGGAACGAAATTATCGCCAAGGTCCCTCCCAGTGCTAACTGGCGATGGTCCTGTGAGTCTGAGGAAGCTAGGTGGCCATGGCTCAGTACCTCCTGAGAATTCCTAGCCCCCGAACGAGCAGGCTTGTGGCAGAAGCCAAGGGCTTGACGGTCTGTGGGATCTGGAATGAACTTCTCCCTTTAAGCTTTCCTTCCAGACGCCACGAATAGTGGCCTTTGATTAGGGAAGACACATTAGGAGATACTGAACCATCTATGTATAAGGACATGAACTTTAAAACTAGGCTTCTTACCAGAAACTAAAGCTTTTTACACCTCAGACTAATATTGTAAGGTGTGTATTTTAATTGATTCTAAAAGTGGAATAGAAAGCCATAGTTAAAAGAAAAAATTATGCTTTTGTGAGGTATTGCTCCTCACTATTTACCTTCACCTGAAATTACCTGGAATCCCCCATTCATACTGTTTGCTTGAGTTTGGGCAGCTTTAGCTGAAATTATGACGAAGAGGTAAGCACCCATTGGAGAGCTGGATTCAGTTCAGTTCAGCTCAGTCACTCAGTCGTGTCCGACTCCTTGCGACCCCATGAACCGCAGCACGCCAGGCCTCCCTGTCCATCACCAACTCCCGGAGTTCACTCAGACTCACGTCCATCGAGTCAGTGATGCCATCCAGCCACCTCATCCTCGGTCGTCCCCTTCTCCTCCTGCCCCCAATCCCTCCCAGCATCAGAGTCTTCCAATGAGTCAACTCTTTGCATGAGGTGGCCAAAGTACTGGACCTCCAGCTTTAGCATCATTCCTTCCAAAGAAATCCCAGGGTTGATCTCCTTCAGAATGGACTGGTTGGATCTCCTTGCAGTCCACGGGACTCTCAAGAGCCTTCTCCAACACCACAGTTCAAAAGCATCAATTCTTTGGCGCTCAGCTTTCTTCACAGTCCAACTCTCACATCCATACATGACCACTGGAAAAACCATGGCCTTGACTAGACGGACCTTAGTCGGCAAAGTAATGTCTCTGCTTTGCTGGATTAGGTGACCTCTAATTCTCCCTATACCACACCCAGACCCAAGGATTATGATTGGAAATAATTACTGTATCCTCTTTTATTTCATTTTCAGTTCAATTGGTTGAATATTATATGCAGTGTGAACAGGGCTTAGAATTAGGAGAATTTTATTTAGAAAGTCAGATCATCTTTCTAAGCTTCATTTTTATATCTATAGATTCAGGGTATTGGTTTAGATATTATTGCAGTCATTTGATTTCTGAATTAAATCAAATTAATTCTAGTAAGCACCTACAGTGTGCCTGTAGCCTGATAGGAGGCCAGAAAACAGATGTTAAAAATAAGACTCTTGACCTCAAAGAGTTCACACTTTAATTTTCCAGGAACACTTCTGCCTATTGATTTCTGCCTGTGGATTGAAAAGGCATTCAGGGTTTTATTTCATTTAGGAATCTACTTCCAGATTTCTGGATTGCCTGGAAGTTCCCCTCCCCTAATCTCAGGCAGTTATTTTTGAGATATGCAATTGATACATCTCTTCAAATGTTTCTTCCACATGACATTTCCTTCCTCAAGGTTTTGAACTGCATTCTCTTCCTTGCTGGGAAGTTCACTGGGGTGAAACCTCAGACTTCCTAGGGTACCAGCAGTGATGGAAGAATTTATAAAGTAACAAATCTTTGGTTTTCTCTCAGTCAGAAGCAATAGCATGATTTCAGTGACAGCCAAGACCTTGCCATCAGAGTCGCATGGGGGTTAAACCCAGGAGGCTTGGAGTCAGCCAGAACCAGATCACGATCTCGACTCCTCCCTCTTCTAGCTCTGTGACCTTGGCACATTTCTTAATCCCTCTGAGCTTCAGTTTTCTCGTCCTAGAATTTTCTGTGAATTAAATGAGGTGAGAAGGAGGGAGGGGGAGAAGGAGAAAAGGAAGAGGAGGAGGAGGAGGAGGAGGAGGAGGGTGGAGAGGAATCAGCTTCAGGGTCTTTCGAGGTCTCTGCTTGAAACTGGCAATGCTGGTCTGTCAACACTCTAGTGGTGAGTCCGGTCACAAAGAGAGCCCGGATTCAGGGAGTGGGTGAACAAGCTCTTTCTATCGATGGCTTAGGCTACAGAGTCACATGGCAGAGGGCTTGGATACGGGGAGAAGCAAAAAAATTGCAGCTTCTTTTTTTTTTTTTTAATCTATCAACCATAAGGTCCTATAAAGAAAATAAGAGCTCATCCCAAACTAAGAGTCACGTCAGAGCCTGTGCTTTTAACCATTCTGCTGTGTAGATTTAACCATTTGCAGTTAGTGCTTGACCTCCTGGCAAGTGTCTTTCCTTCTGGAAAGGCTTGATCTCAGTCTTTTGCTTAAAGCATAGCACAGAGAGGGTTAACTGTCAGCTCCAGCTGTTCCAGTATAAGCCACCTGCTTGCGCTGAGAGGTTCTCCTCTCTGTCTTTATTTCTCCAAGCTAAGAAGAAAACAAAAACAAAACAATGGACAAGAACCCCTGTTTTCTGGTGGAGCTCTGTGTGGGCGGAAACCTGATATGTGAAAGTAAGTTTCAGGCATCCGTGTGGGAAGAGGCGGCGCGTGTGTCCTTTCACTTGGTCTCTGGGTTGAGAAACCAATCATCAATCAGTCTTAAGCGTCACCCACTGAACTGGTCTGTCTTGAACTAGAGTGTTTATGGGAAACAGAAGAAACTATTGCTGGAAAACGACCTCATTTTTACCCTTATGTGGAACCGGGCCATTAAGAAGTGCCAGATGCCTCTGCCACAGGAAGCTAGGTTTCAGCACCTCCGTCTGCAAGCGTTCTTCTCAAGGCAATTTCACTTTCATTATGTCCTTTAAACCTCACAAACACTCTCTGAGATACACAGAATTAGAAATGAAGGATTCTTGCATGACAGCTGAGGAAACTGAGGCATGGGGAAATGAAAGGGTATACGTAACCTGGTACCATTAAAGATGACCTGACTCAAGGAAACTTGTGATCTTAAACCCTAATTGGTGGTTTTCTTTTCTGCCGCACATCCCCTAATAGACGAGTGACCCATTCTCATTTGTTCTTGTATGGAGGCAGCCTGGTAAATAATAGGCTGAAATGCCAGCATAAAAAAAACATTTTGAACAGCGGTTGCAAAATAGCAATGTATGAGTCACATCTTCCCTGAAGGTACTGTATTTGTGCCATATAATGTTTTAAAATATTTTAAAATCATGAGGCTCCCTACAGAAACCTGTGTTCTCTTGAAAGATAAGATCTATAAACCCTGGGCTCACAGTCCTGTGCGCCTGGTAACAGAATGTCAGAGTCCGAAGAGGCAGCCCCTGGGATGGCCATCCATTACCAGGGCTCTGCAGCCTCGCCCTGGCCAGGTGTACCCCTAAGGTGCCTGTCTGCCCCCCACAGACTTTTGCCTTTACAGCCTCTTGTACAAGCGACTTGAAAAGCACAATCACGTCCTGAGTTTTCACTGGATCTTCATGAGAATATACTGCCTCATTCTGTAGTTGTGAGTTTCTTCTTTCATTGTCATATAAGCTGTCGGGGAAATACACTTATCTGTGAATAATAGTTTATTTATTTATTTTTTTCATTTTGATCCTGAGGTATCAAGGAAGGCTACCTCTAAAAGTTAACCCTTGAATTGGGTCTTGAGAAGTAGGTAAGAGTTAGGTGGGTCAAGGAAAGAAAGGTAAAGAAATTCCAGGTAGACAGTCTGTACTAAGCAGTGCTTACAAGGCTGTCATATAAGAGGAAATTCAAACCAGCTACTTTTGCAGGAGGAAAAGAGGGGCAAGAACTAAGGCCTCTGACGTAAGTGAGTGGTGTCTGCGTCCTAGAGGCTTTGTGTGCCATGCGAGATGGAGGGATAAGCATTTTATGGGGAGTGAGGAAATGGTTAAGTGTATTAAGCAGACAGTGAATTTCACCACAGGCTGATTGGTAATATGTACATGTTAAATAGATTATCTGGCAGCCATGTAAAGGATGGCTTTAATGGCAGGCCAACATTGAAGCAGGGAAACCATATTAGAAGCTACTTTGAGATTCGAAGTAAGAGGTGATGGGGGATTCATTTGAGAAATCCTGTAGGATGTAAGACCAGGAAATCGAGAGATATGTTATTTTGACATTTATTGAGTGCTAATTGTGTGCAGAATGCTTTGGGAGAAATTAGCTATCTAGTCCAACTTTCTTTGTAATGTTTCAATCTGTTTTACTGCCTCACCAGTAAACGGTCCTCCAGTCTCCGATTGGTCACTACCAAATGATTCAATTCCCGCTTTAATTATTAGAAACCACTTCCTTATATTGTTTCCTTAGATTGAGTCCAAATTGTCCCCCTCCTACAGCTTCAGGTTCTGTCCTCTGGAGCTGCAGTGACAAAGCTTAATCCCTATTCTGCATGACAGCATTGCAGGTATGTGATGACAGGAATCATGTTTCTCAAAAATCTACTTTTCAGCTAAAAAAAAAATCCCTTGGTTCTCTCTCTGCAAGAGTCGGCATCCTCCGGCTGCCTCCAGCACACAGCGTGTTCAGATTCTACCCGTGGTTAAAGGTCCGGCTTCCGTGTCACCACCGTGCCTCCAGGCTGTGTATCTGTGGACAGACTCCAGCTTCCAGTGGATTTCTTAAAGCGTAACACTCAGAATTTCACAGTCTTCAGAGCAACCTAACTAACACGGATTTGAGCAAGGTTCCCTTCTCTTCGTCTTTCGCATTTGGGGATGCGGTGACATTCTGGATGCACTTCCCTATGAGAAAAGGTCAGAAGGACAGGATTGGAGAGCAGGAACGCTCCAAGTCTTGTCCTGAGACCAGGACCAACATAATCTGAGAACTTATAAAATGCAGATTCTCAGGCCCTGGTGGCTCAGATGGTAAAGAATCGTCTGCAGTGCGGGAGACCTGGCTTCGATCCCTGGGTCGGGAAAATCCCCTGGAGGAGGGCGTGGCAACCCAATCCAGTATTGGTGCCAGAGAATCCCTATGGACAGAGGAGCCTTGCGAGCTACAGTCCGTGGGGTCGTAAAGAGTCAGACACGACTAAGCGACTAAGCTCTAGCACACCTTGATCTGCTTGGGAATCTCCAGTGCCTGGGCCCAGGAATCAGCATTTGCCAGTTTTCAAAGTGACTCTTGTACATGCTAAACCTTGAGGTGTACTTTTGTAGAGGGATTTTGACCATGCATCTGAGGAGCTTTAAAAGGAAACCCAGGCACTTACCTTGAAACAAAATTCTCCCTCTCTCACATGGGGGCTTACGCAACCTTTCTGAAGACCATGAACAGTGTCAGCATAATTGCTTGTCTTTAAATGCTTGGGGAGGGAACCTTAACTAGGCTAATTAAATTTTACAATCCAGTGGCTGTAGGCGAAGATTTAGGGGGAATAAGAGAGAGAGAGAGGAAGGGAGGAAAAGAAGACAGGAGGGAGGTAGAGAAAGAGAGAGGAAAGAAAAACAAACCAGTGTGCCTTCGGTCAATCCATTACAAAGAGGACCGAGCCGCTGACCTTTTCATTCTGCCTGTGCTGTGTGCGCAGCAACTCGGTAACCTTTTCCAGCTGGAATAGAAAGTTCAATTAAGTTTGTTGGCTCAGAAATCTGCCCATGTCCCGGAGAGCAGATTAGGCACTTAGGGGCTGCAATTACCCATCTGCTGCTTCTGCGGAACTGAAAAGAATGCACACGTGCCGCACCTTATCTCTGGGCATATGCAGAGGCGGGTACGTGTGTGTCTGTGTGCCTGTGCGCTGGCAGGGGCGGCAGGCAGGCGATGGCGGCAGCTGAGGAATTTAGTCATTTCCAAATGCTGGCTCTTTATGCATTGCTGGTGATTTTAAGCTAAACAAGAGCCTGCATGTTGGAGCCTGCTCAGTTCCTGGCCACCGCATTCATCTTTTTTTCATACCTGAGTCTTCAGACCAGCGAGCATCTTGGTCCCCTCCCAGGTTTTAGGGCAGAGTGTGGATTTGTTCATGGGTGGGGTGTTTAAGAAAGCTGCTTTCACTAATCAGGTGACTAAACCTTAAGACTGTCTTGCTTGGGGAAGCAGTATATGTAGTGTTTAAGCTGTAAAGCACCGTAGTATTAAAAAATAGCCATAAAGTGCACAATTCTTAAAAAAAAAGAGTACCAACTGTGGAGATTACATCTGAATCTCAACACGGGGATTACAGACTGAATGAATTTGAACCTGCCCCTTTAATTCTCTGATCTTCAGTTTTCTCATCTGTAAAATGGGGATTCCAGTATTAACCTTAGAAAGTGATTGTGGAAATTCAGCAAGGCAGCACATTTAATTATCGGGGACACAGTTTATATTTAATAAATGGTAGCAATGGCACCCCACTCCAGTACTCTTGCCTTGAGAATCCCATGGATGGAGGAGCCTGGTGGGCTGCAGTCCATGGAGTCACGAAGAGCTGGACACGACTGAGAGACTTCACTTTCACTTTTCACTTTCATGCATTGGAGAAGGAAATGGCAACCCACTCCAGTGTTCTTGCCTGGAGAATCCCAGGGACAGCGGAGCCTGGTGGGCTGCCGTCTATGGGGTCGCACAGAGTTGGACACGACTGAAGTGACTTAGCAGCAGCAGCTGAGTTTTGATAATGTTAAGAGTCAGTCTGATGTTTGACCATGGTTTTGGTGCCTGAGTCTTTAAATTTCCCGTCTGACACCTATGTCCTACATCTGGAAACTCCATCTCTCTGTGCCTTGATAACATCCCTAGAGTCTCATTCATTCTAGAACTGCATCTTGTATGGTTCTTTTGTCAGAATCTAGAATCTTCTCTGAATCTCACATCTACTCTAGCATATTCTAAAGGTTAGTCTTTGTGGAACAGGGACGTAAACTTCTACAAAAGGAAAGTTGATGAAATTAGTACCTCCTACTCCCATCTCCGCTCCCCCTTCTCTCGCCAGCATATGGGTTTACATAGTATTTAAGTAAGATCCAGACTCCTCCCAGAGGCTTGTAACACTCGGTGGGACCTGGCTCTGGCTCGTAATCCTCAGGTGTAACGGCCACTGTTTTGGGCCCTTGAACATACCCAGACCCTTCTTCCTCAGGACCTTTGCAAGGCCATTTTGTCTTCCTGATGCACCCTTTCCCTGGGTTTTTCCATCATTAGATCTTCTTCACTATTCAATGCCTCCACCCTGAAAGGCCTTCCTGGACTGCCCTTTCTGAGTTCATCCACACAGTTGCCCCCACCATCCAGTCACTCCCTTTCCAGCCCCAAGCTTTATTTTCTTGGAGTTTACTTGTTATTTATTGTTGTTCAGTCCCTACATTGTGTCTGACTGTTTGTGACCCCATGGATTGCAGCACACCAGTCTCCTCTGCCCTCCACTATCTCCCAGAGTTTGCTCAAACTTGTGTCCTTTGAGCTGATGGTGCATCCAAACATCTCATCCTCTGTTGCCTTCTTCTCCTCCCACCTTCAATCTTTCCCACCACCAGGGGCTTTTCTAATGAGCTGGCTATTCGCATCAGGTGGCCAAAGTATTGGAGCTTCAGCTTCATCATCAGTCCTTCCAATGAATATTCAGGATTGATTTCCTTTAGGATTGGCTGGTTTGATCTCCTTGCTGTCCAAGGGACTTTCGAGAGTCTTCTCCAGCACCACGATTCAAAAGTATCAATTCTTCAGCACTTAGCCTCCTTTATGATCTAACACTCACACCCATACATGACTACTGGAAAGCCATAGCTTTGACTGTGTGGACCTTTGTCAGCAAAGTCATGTTTCTGTTTTTGAATACACTATGTAGATTTGTCATTTACTTGTTATATCTTTACTATTTATCTTCTTGCTGCTAGACTGTAGAGTTTCTGAAAGCAGGGATTTGACTGTTGTGTTCAATACTATGTCTCCAACACTAGAATAGTTGCTGATGTCTAAAAGGTGATCAATTAACATTTGTTGAATTAAGTTATTGGGTCCAAGTCTGGAGCCTAAAGCCCTTTTTTGATGACATTTGCTTGGGTCTTAGGTTGTTCTTTGCTTCTGAATCCTGTTGCTTGACTCTAAAACTCACTGATCAAGGCCTATCAATACTTCTTACTCAACCTCCCCAACCCCAACAGCCTCACTAGTTTATCTCCAGTTACTTGTCATTGGTGTTTCTAGATGCCATGGTTTCTGTTTTAGCTTTAATTTTCCTTCTCTTCCGTATAGGTATCTGTAGGTCAAGCAGAAGACCAAGTACAATTGACATGTCTGGAACAACATTCCTAGTGATGTCTAAACTTCTTAAGGAGCTGGGGTTTCCTTCTTGTCTACTCCTGCAGGCTCACCTGGTACATTGCTGCCTGAGATACTGGGTATATAAATGGCCAATGACCAGACCATATGAGATAATAGAACTCTGTGAGGCCAAACCATCTCTGCAACAGTTGGCCCCAAATAGTCAGAACTTGGTCGATCACTGCCAATTTTCTTAATTTTTGCCCATGCTTCCAAGTTGAGACTAACGAGAGAAAACCAGCTAGGATCCCTAAACCGATCACACAGGATGCCCGTCTCTAGCTTGCAATGCTAAGTCTCCAATGAGAACACATCTCGAGGCTTCCCTTTTATCTGCTATAAGCTTTCCCCCTCCTCTTGTCTTCCTTTGAGTCTCATAAAACAGGTGATGTTGACTGACTCCCATTTGGCATCAGGTTCTGAGTAAATAGTCCCTGTGTCTTCTTACTGGGCTGTCTCCATTTGTTCCCACCTGCAGATTCTGGTTATCTGTTGCTTCAGAGACAGTCATTCCAAAACGCAATGCCTTAAAATGTGCTCTTTATTTTGCTCATAATTTTTGAGTTAATAATTTAGGCAGGATTCAGCTGGATAGTTTGTCTCTGGTTCACATGGCATCAGCTGGGGCAGCTGGGTCTGAAGGATTCACTTCCAGGATGGCTTTTTTCCTTAGTCATGGGTGGGGCACATCTCACACTTCACTGTGCTTTGGTTTGGGTTCTGCTCCACTTCATGATTTCTTATCCTGCAGGGCCCCAATATGTGCTGTTCTCAGGACAAGCACACTTCTTACATTGAAACTGGCTTCCAAGAGGCAAGAAGCCTAAGTTATACCCTGAAAGACCCACTGTCATAGCAACCACGTTTACTTGGTCACATCAGATTGCAGGGGATCAGGCTCATCATATCACAGAATGCGTGCAGGGCAACATCATATTCTCTAAAAGCGTATATGTGGGAGATAGTGTCTCGGTCAACTTCGAAAATAAAGTTCATGCATCACGTCCAGTCATGCTGGCCCTATTTTGCAATCACAGAAACATTATGTTTCTTCTGTGCCCAAGTTTCAGGATTTTTGCAAACACTGTTACCTCTGCCTGGAATGCCTTCCATCTGGACCCTTATCCAGTTAAATTTGACTTCCACTGCAAATTTTAGTTTCAGTATTATTTCTTCACATGTGCTCTGGAAAACATTTCTTTATACCGCCTTAAAATCTACACAGAGTAACTAAGTCAGAGCTCTTTCATAACATTTGTCAAAATTTGCAATTATTAATATATGATTGCACTATTGAATTCATCTCCATTCTGTCCCCGTTCCTCCTGCATGGGTGTGAGCTGGAGGCACAGGGTCAGGGTTGTTGGTCACTATTTACCTCCTGTGCCAAGTACAGTTCCTGACACGTGGCAGGTACTTGAGGTATTTTGTTAAATAAATCTATATATTTATTTAAACTTTTCCACCCTAGCACATACCTGTAACAAGAGCATAGCATTTGAACTTGCTCTTAGGCTCCTGAACCCACTGAAGAAATCAATTCATGTGGAACTTATACTTGCTAAGTGATATTAAGATGCAAAGGTTTTTTTTTTTATCAGTTGTTGTTATTTTCATTCATTCCCTAGTGAATACTGACAGTGCCTGCTGAAGGCTTCAGTTGAGCCTAATATGGTGAAATTGCCTTGACTTTGGCTTCAGGAAAACTTGAGTTTGATCTTTTACCCTTGCTAGACTCATAGTGTGAATTTAGGTTGATTCATTTAGCATTTCTGACTGTCCTAACTTTGCCATCTGTTAAGTAGGGGTAATAATATATGCTTTTTAGGGGGCCCGGGTTCCATCTCTGGTCAAAGAACTCTAAGAGTTCACATACTGCAATTAAAGATTCCACATACAGCAGCTGAAAGGTCCTGTGTGCTGCAAGTAAGACATGGCACAGCCAAATCAATAAATATTAAAAAAAAATATATGTGCCTATGAAATCTTTTAAAAGGTTATATTAGACAGTAATCACACACACACACACAAAACAGTTTTAACCCAGTAATCACCCCAACAGTTCAAATAATTGGAACTAGAAACCAGCATAACACCTGATTCTTCCTCCTTGATAAGGTCTATTGCCTCTGGATGATGTAATTTTTGCTTAATTCTCATATCCTAGCTTAATTCTGATTTAAATGTGTTTTTTAGGGTAACTAGAAAATAATTCAGTTAGACTTTTTTGAAAAATCAAACTGATGTCTGTTGAAATCAGCATTATCAATTTATTCTTTAAGAACAAAAGTAGGAAATGTGTCCTCTATGGCTATTTGAGTTAACATGTTTATTAACTTGGTTTTTGATCATTGGCTGAAAACAACAAAATGTTTTTAAAAATTGAAGGGCGTTCCTTTATTTGAGATGAATTTGTTTCAGAAACCAAGCTATTTATGGCAGGGTAATTCTTATAAAAAAAAATCTAAATCCGATTTAAGGTTATGGGATTTACATACATGCTGGGAAATGTATTCCCATGTTCTGTGAGCATGTCCCTATTTTAAAGATGAAGAAGCTGAGGGTCAGAGAGAACAACGCTGCACAGCCAGTCAGGAATGCAGTAGGAATTTGGATCCCATTTTGTGTTAGCATTATTAGCAGGTGCTGTTTCTACTCTGAATCCTTTCACAGCCGTTCCAGCCATGGAGAGATGGACAAAGCAGCAGAGAGCTATCACAGCAGGGAAATTAATTTCCAGTTGCCTTAGTCATTGCTGCAGACTCCAGAGCCCCGGCATGGGTTAGCGGCCTGTTCGCTTCCTCCTCTGAGAGGAACCATGAGCCACACTCGAGCGTGACCAGGGTGGCACCCCTCGAGCCTCTGTCAGTCCCGCCACTAGACAGGACGTGTCTGGGAAGAAGAATCTGCAGCCTGCTGCTCCACCGTCCAGGTCCCCGTCTGTGTCAACTGAGTAATTTATGGATGCACTTTCTCCTGCTCTGCAGAGGAGATGCACAGGACCTTTGGTAGTAATTCAATCTCTTCCAAGGGAACACATTTGGGGAAATTATTGTTAATGCATCTGAGTAAGAGGTGCTCAACCCCAACAGATATTTCATGCAATTATAGCAAAGATGAGACTGTGACAACCAGTGACCATCAATCACTCCCGAGATCAATAATAACCATGGAGCATGCAATCAGACCTAATCAACACCCAGTGATTAAGGAACAGGGCCTCTCTTCTTTGCTCTCGGGGTCATAGTCCCTTGAGAGAATAGGCACAGAGTCCTCCGACAACACACGATACAGAAGCAAACATCCAAACAGTGGTTTAAAATCTAGCAGATCTGAGTCAGAGCCCACAAACACTTGCTTCTCAATCTTGGACAAGATTGTGTGATAATAATAATATTCACCGAATATTTGGTGGGGGAGGATGTCAAAGAGCAGGCTAAGCATTTCATCTGTATTATCTTATTTAATCTTATAATGTATCTGTGAATTGTGCAACACCATACCTGCTCTAAGGCGAGGAGACCGAGACACAGAGGGATGGGAAGCTCAGAGCCACATGGACAGCAAGTCACAGAGCTGTGACTCAGATCCAGCCCTGTAGACCTTCAGTTCAGTTCAGTTTAGTTGCTCAGATGTGTCTGACTCTTTGCGACCTCATGAATCGCAGCACGCCAGGCCTCCCTGTCCATCACCAACTCCCAGAGTTCACTCAGGCTCACGTCCATCGAGTCCGTGATGCCATCCAGCCATCTCATCCTCGGTTGTCCCCTTCTCCTCCTGCCCCCAATCCCTCCCAGCATCACAGTCTTTTCCAATGAGTCAACTCTTGGCATGAGGTGGCCAAAGTACTGGAGTTTCAGCTTTGGCATCATTCCCTCCAAAGAAATCCCAGGGTTGATCTCCTTCAGAATGGACTGGTTAGATCTCCTTGCAGTCCAAGCGACCCTCAAGAGTCTTCTCCAACACCACAGTTCAAAAGCATCAATTCTTCGGTGCTCAGCCTTCTTCACAGTCCAACTCTCACATCCATACATGACTACTGGAAAAACCATAGCCTTGACCAGGTGGACCTTAGTCGGGAAAGTAATGTCTCTGCTTTTGAATATACTATCTAGGTTGGTCATAACTTTTCTTCCAAGGAGTAAGCGTCTTTTAATTTCATGGCTGCAATCACCATCTGCAGTGATTTTGGAGCCCCCCAAAATAAAGTCTGACACTGTTTCCACTGTTTCCCCATCTATTTGCCATGAAGTGATGGGACCAGATGCCATGATCTTCGTTTTCTGAATGTTGAGCTTTAAGCCAACTTTTTCACTCTCCTCTTTCACTTTCATCAAGAGGCTTTTTAGTTCTTCTTCACTTTCTGCCATAAGGGTGGTGTCATCTGCATATCTGAGGTTATTGATATTTCTCCCAGCAGTCTTGATTCCAGCTTGTGTTTCTTCCAGTCCAGCATTTCTCATGATGTACTCTGCATATAAGTTAAATTGGTAATTTTCAAATTGGCCTCATATTAAAATCACTTGGGGAGCTTTTTAAACTAACCAATGCCTGGGCCTCACCCACCCCATAACACCTGAGTCATAATCCTTGAGCCTGAGGACTAGATGTGCACTATTTTAAGCAAACATTTTCATAAGTTATAGCAGACATAGGGAAAAGGGAGCAAATGGAGTGTAGCAAAGTGTATTTTCATGAAGTACACATACCTGTGTGTGCAGAGCAGACCCAGTCTCCTCCACACCCACCCCCCTCCCACCGGGAGCCCCCTTGCATCCTTTTCCAGTTGCTACTACTGGTTCTGCCCAAGGACAGCCATGCTGACTTAACGCAGCAGACATCCCTTTCCCTATTTTTGACTTTATATAAATGGAGACATATTGTTGACACGCTTCTGTGTCTACCTTCCCATTGTGTTTGTGAGACTCACGGATGTTGTTGAAGGGTGGTAGGATTTGTGCATTCTTGCTGTTGTATTCTGCTGTGTGAATACACTGCAGTGCATTTAGTCAATCTGCTGTGGATGGGTATGTTTCCCATTCTTGGCTAGTTCAAATTCTGTTGCTACAAGAATGTTAATTCTTGTGCACATCTTTAGGTTGCAAAAGTGCATGCCTTTCTGTTGAGTATCTCCTTGGAAGTGGAACCTCTGGGTCGTAGGGTGTACATATATTCACTTGAGGAGATCCAGGCATTTTTTACAAGTTCCCAGTTGATTCTGATGCACAGTGAGGGCTGAGAAGCCACACACAACCCTATGCCATTTCTCTCATTTAGAATTTAATTGGTGTTGCTTTTTTTATTTTATTTTTACTTTATTTTACTTTACAATACTGTATTGGTTTTGCCATACATTGATATGAATCCACCACGGGTGTATACAAGCTCCCAATCCTGAATCCCCCTCCCACCTCCCACCCTGTATCATCACTCTGGATCATCCCCATGTACCAGCCCCAAGTATCCTGTATCCTGTATCGAACATAGACTGGCACTTCGTTTCTTACATGATAGTATACATGTTTCAATGCCATTCTCCCAAATCATCCCACCCTCTCCCTCTCCCTCTGAGTCCAGAAGTCCATTCTATACATCTGTGTCTCTTTTGCTGTCTCGCATACAGGGTCATCGTTACCATCTTTCTAAATTCCATATATATGTGTCAGTATATTGTACTGGTGTTTTTCTTTCTGGCTTACTTCACTCTGTATAATTGGCTCCAGTTTCATCCATCTCATTAGAACTGATTCAAATGTATTCTTTTTAATGGCTGAGTAATACTCCATTGTGTATATGTACCACAGCTTTCTTATCCATTCATCTGCTGATGGACTTCTAGGTTGTTTCCATGTCCTGGCTATTATAAACAGTGCTGCAATGAACATTGGGGTACATGTATCTCTTTCAATTCTGGTTTCCTCAGTGTGTATGCCCAGCAGTGGGATTGTTGGGTCATAAGGCAGCTCTATTTGCAATTTTTAAGGAATCTCCACACTGTTTTCCATAGTGGCTGTACTAGTTTTCATTCCCACCAACAGTGTAAGAGGGTTCCCTTTTCTCCACATCCTCTCTAGCATTTATTGCTTGTAGACATTTGGATCTCAGCCATTCTGACTGGTGTGAAATGGTACCTCATTGTGGTCTTGATTTGCATTTCTCTGATAATGAGTGATGTTGAGCATCTTTTCATGTGTTTGTTAGCCATCCATATGTCTTCTTTGGAGAAATGCCTATTTAGTCCTTTGGCCCATTTTTTGATAGGGTCGTTTATTTTTCTGGAGTTGAGCTGCATATGTTGCTTGTATATTTTTGAGATTAGTTGTTTGTCAGTTGCTTCATTTGCTATTGTTTTCTCCCGTTCAGAGGGCTGTCTTTTCACCTTACTTATAGTTTCCTTTGTTGTGCAGAAGCTTTTAATTTTAATTAGATCCCATTTGTTTATTTTTTCTTTTATTTCCAGTATTCTTGGAGGTGGATCACAGAGGATCCTGCTGTGATTTATGTTGGAGAGTGTTTTGCCTATGTTCTCCTCTAGGAGTTTTATAGTTTCTGGTCTTACATTTAGATCTTTAATCCATTTTGAGTTTATTTTTGTGTGTGGTGTTAGAAAGTGATCTAGTTTCATTCTTTTACAAGTGGTTGACCAGTTTTCCCAGCACCACTTGTTAAAGAGATTGTCTTTACTCCATTGTATATTCTTGCCTCCTTTGTCAAAGATAAGGTGTCCATAGGTGTGTGGATTTATCTCTGGGCTTTCTATTTTGTTCCATTGATCTATATTTCTGTCTTTGTGCCAGTACCATACTGTCTTGATGACTGTGGCTTTGTAGTAGAGCCTGAAGTCAGGCAAGTTGATTCCTCCAGTTCCATTCTTCTTTCTCAAGATTGCTTTGGGTATTCGAGGTTTTTTGTATTTCCATACAAATCTTGAAATTATTCTAGTTCTGTGAAAAATACCGCTGGTAGCTTGATAGGGATTGCATTGAATCTGTAGATTGCTTTGAGTATTCGAGGTTTTTTGTATTTCCATACAAATCTTGAAATTATTCTAGTTCTGTGAAAAATACCGCTGGTAGCTTGATAGGGATTGCATTGAATCTGTAGATTGCTTTGGGGTAGTAAACTCATTTTCACTATATTGATTCTTCCAATCCATGAACATGGTATATTTCTCCATCTATTAGTGTCCTCTTTGATTTCTTTCATCAGTGTTTTATAGTTTTCGATATATAGGTCTTTAGTTTCTTTAGGTAGGTATATTCCTAAGTATTTTATTCTTTTCGTTGCAATGGTGAATGGAATTGTTTTCTTAATTTCTTTTTCTACTTTCTCATTATTAGTATATAGGAATGCAAGGGATTTCTGAGTGTTGATTTTATATCCTGCAACTTTACTATATTCATTGATTAGCTCTAGTAATTTTCTGGTGGAGTCTTTAGGATTTTCTATGTAGAGGATCATGTCATCTGCAAACAGTGAGAGTTTTACTTTTCTTTTCCAATTTGGATTCCGTTTATTTCTTTTTCTGCTCTGATTGCTGTGGCCAAAACTTTCAGAACTATGTTGAATAGTAGTGGTGAAAGTGGGTACTCTTGTCTTGTTCCTGACTTTAGGGGAAATGCTTTCAATTTTTCACCATTGAGGATAATGTTTGCTGTAGGTTTGTCATATATAGCTTTTATTATGTTGAGGTATGTTCCTTCTATTCCTGCTTTCTGAAGAGTTTTTATCATAAATGGATGTTGAATTTTGTCAAAGGCCTTCTCTGCATCTTGATAGACTAGTTTACCATCTTTCTAAATACAAGTCCTCTTCCTCCCTCCAGCCCTCCATGCCTTTCCTCTGACCCAAGGCCTAAGCCTCCAAGGCTGATAGTCCTGGAAGAGGAAAGAGCTTGAATGCTTGTGCTTCTCCTTCTGGAAAACAGGAAGATTTTTGTTACAGCAGAGAAGAGAGTAACTAAATCTCTTAGTTACTGAAGACCCATGAAGGAAACTAATGGTGTTCAGAGAAGTAATAAACACACAGAAAGCACGGTGCAGACACGGGCACTCCAGAACCAGTCCTGTTATTATGATTATGATCATTGCCATTAGCAGCAGCAGCAATGGCATAGAAGTAAAAAATATGTCAGGGCTGTGGGGTCTTCATGAAACATATCTGCTCAGTCATTTAAGATCTGTTAATACAATGTGTACTGTGGGCCAGACTCTGAATATGGCACAGTGAACCCAGGCAGGAACAAGCCATGCTATCTTGAAGACACTCACGGCGTCTCTGATCTTGTCCTATCTGTGTGTGTTCATCGAGGCAAATGGGGCGCTCTTAAAGATGACGATGTCTCTGAAGAAGCCCGTCCCCACTGCTCCAGGAACAGAGGAAAGCAGATAGATACCTGCTGAGGATGGGTCAAGAGCTTGATTTCATGCCTGGAGGAATCTGTACACAGAGACTTCCTTCTCAGAAACAGTGTGCTTTAGGCAGAGGTTTTAGTCTCAAATAGGAGAGAATAACTCTGTTTGGCTCAAGAGGAACAGGGTAGGAGATGTTTGGTTGAAAGGTTTCACGTGCTCAGGAGCTTAGGAAAAACTGAACCTCTGGACTTCAGGCAGGGGGATGTGGGTGGCTCCAAGATGGATGGGACTTTTTGTTTTTGTCTCTTTGATCTATTTGCTTTTAGCTCTGTCTGCCTCTGCCTTGTTCTGTCTTTCTTGCTGAGTCTTTTCTTTCTCTTCATTTCACAAGTCTTCTTCACCCCTCTGCTTACTCCCTTTCAGACTCCACTGCTTACTTGCTTTCTGTCCCCTAGAACTTCAGCTTGCACAGGTCTCTGGCTTGCCATGAACCTTAAATCAGTCTCAGTCCAGCCTCAGGGTTTCTGCACTTCTGTGACCCCTGTTCTGCTTGGAGTTTTATTCTGCGTCTCTTCATTCAAGCTCCTAAGATGGTCTTACTGGCTCACTTCATCTCTCTGTGCTAGCCCCTTGACTCGCAGGGTGATTATCAGTGTATGGAAAACTTTCCTCTTAGTTAGGGCCTGACTCTGACACAGCTCCCAGCTGTGACTGGGAGAAGATGGCTGCCTGAACTGATGTTCCATCCATCCAGCTACAGGATGGGCAATTCCCTTAAGAGAATGTGTTGAGTGCAACAGACAGTGAAAGACGGTAAGAAACCTCTTCAAAACTACAGAGTTCTAACATCTGAAATTTGCTTGGTGGGTGACCTGAGGCTCCTGGGGTCCAGAAATATTGTCTTAGTCTTCTTTGAATACTGGTTCATAAGGCTCAATCATATGTTTGGAATGAGTTAATTCACTTCTCTGTACCCTAACTCTATAGTGAATGTTTTTCTTTATGCCCAAGACTTGGGGTTTTGTTCCTTCATTTACTTATCCATTCAACAGATATTTACAGAGCATCTGCTTTCTGCCAGACACTGCTTTCTACCCTTGAGACTTAACAATGAATAAAATAGGCAAGACCCCTCTTTTCGTAAGATGAACTCTGAGAACTGATGGCTGAATTTGGCGTGATGGAGATTGTTGCTAACCTCGGGATGAAAACGCAGCCTTGTAGACGTGCTTATGAATCCGTCAGCCCCAGGTCTGTCTGGCTGGTTGTCGTCTTGCTTGTGCTGTGATAAAATCAGTGCAGCAGCACTGTCTGTCCCTCAGCTGTCAGACTGACACAGTGGTCTTCATTTGGTGACTCTCTGCACACTGACCCACCCACGATGCCTGCATTTTCACCCTTGGATAGTAGGCTGGAACCAGTTCTGCATTTGAAAGTTGAGAATCCTAAGTATGTATTGGAAGGAAGACGAGCTGGGGATGAGGGGGCCAGGTGGGCCAGGGGTGAGGTGGTGAACCCCTGATTCACTGACATGAGCCACCGGGAGCCCTGAAAGCTGTCCTGCAGTGTTTGCTTTGGCTACTTTGTCCTTTGCCAGCTTCTCAGTCAGCAGAGCAGAGAGCCGTGGAGGTAAAAATAAAGGGAACGAACTGTATTCAGAAGGCTAAGTGGGATTTGAGTTATTACTAGAGATTGCGAAAACTTTTTGCTGAATGTTAAGGATCTACAAAACCTCCAGGAAAGGAAATAGGGATGGTGTCATCAGAGGATTTATTCACCGAAGTGAAGGAGCAGCGATTCTAGAAAGCCCCCTCTTTCTTGACTGGAAAATTAGAAAGACCTGTTGTAATTCTGTGTCTCAATTTCCCCACCTGGAGACAAGGACTGTCCTGACATGTGATGTTTGATCACAGGCCTCTCTCAAAGAGGCACAGAGAGCTCCTGCCTCAGCAAGTACCCTCTCATGCCCAGAGAGAGCAGCTGTGCAGGTGGATGAAACAGGCCTGGGAAGGAGGTGAAGGCAGTCTCTTTCCCCTCTGCAACACTAAAGCCTTTGCATCTCTCCTTCAGCACTTTGAAATAAGATCATCCATGTAACGGGCTGACACCGAAAGTGCCAACCAAAGGTGCTTACCATCATTGGCATTGTCTGTCTTACATTCTCGGTTTCAGTGTATACGGTTTACAGGCTGTCAGTACCTCGAAGGGAGGTGCTTTTTATTCACCTTTTATTCCCAGTGTCTGGTGCAGTGCCTGTCACATGCTAGCTACACAGATTAATGCTGAATTTAAGTTTAGACCCAGTGATTCTCTCTGTGCCTTTACAGTTTTTGAACCACTCCAAAAAGCCCACTACCCTTAATTTATTTCTGACTTCCCTAGGAATGCCAAAGCATTGCGGTCTTTCACTCATCCACCCATTCTATACATTCATCTGATGGATATGTATGAGTTGGTCACACCAGACATTGTACCTGGGTGAAATAAGACAGGGGTCCTGTCCTTTCACAGTTTATAGTTTAATGTCGTAGTTCCCTCCTCCTCCCCCCACCCCACACACACACATTTACTGGTGGAACTTTGAAAAATAACTCCCAGGACCACACTTCTGTCCTGCTGATGAACACATATTTGGAGCAAGGTCTGAGGATTGCCATTTTAATAACTCCTGAGGTCATGGGACTCCTGATTCTGTGGATAGAATACAGAGAGTTTTATCAGAAGGTCTGGCATGTATATTAATCCTGATTCTACAACTTAGTTTGGAACTTTGGAAACATGTCTTGGGCTCTCTAACATTCAATTTTTCCACCTGCAAAGGGGAAACAAGTGTTTCTCCTGTTTGCCTCCAAGGGCTGATGAGAAGAAAGCACGAGATGATCAATTGCAATGTTGTCCTGGTATGTTTTGCATTTCTGTACATAAACCACAAATTATTGTTAATAGTTGTTAGTCAGTGTGGAGACTTGTATGTAGCTGGTTCTTACTAATTTAAAAATGAATTATTGGGGCTCTGACCATGTACTAGGAAAGAGCTTTTATCTTCCTTGGACTCTTAATAGGGGTTCACTAAATTGGCTGTAAAAGTAGTGACTGATGACATTTTAATATACTGCCTTTCCAAGTATGCTGCATTTAGCATCTTGAAGAAAATCATAAAACAATATAATTGATAACAATAATTGCGATCATTTTATTGAAATCTTATAATGTAACAAGTGCTATGCTTAATACTTCACTAGACCTGCAGAGGACTTTTGGAAGTATCTACTGGAGACCATAAATCAACGTATACTTCATCATCTTTTTAACCTTAATAGTGTTTTAAAAGGCAATGTAACTGGGCACAAGACACATTTAATAGAAATATAAAAATCATAATTCTTACCGTTTTACAGAAGATTCGTAGCACACAATGCTGCTTGAAGCCCAGACTTAAGCTCAAGCCTCCCATTTCACAGATTAAGAGTTTGATGCTCAGAGAGGTTATATGGCTTACATCAGGTAATTTGGGTCTGTCTGAGTACTCTGGCTTTTTCACAGAATTGCTTCTTCAGTTTAGCAGTCATCCGATTCTCCGGTTCAGTCAATTAACCAGCTGCCTCGGCCTTCAACTCCGCTACATCCACAGGCTGAGCAAAACCTCTTCCTTCGTAGCCCTGACCTGCCATGATCTCTGGCCCTTGCTGTCTCTCTGAAGACTCCGTCAGCCTTGTATCTTATACATGTTCCCTCCCCTGCTCCCGCGAACATCACAGACAGAAACGTTCCATCAGGCATCTACTCCTGGTGTTTCCTCTCATGATCTCCTCTCCATCTCATTAGCTGCTTGGTACCCATCGTCTGGAAGACAGGTTTCTGGCACAGCGATCTGAGCAGTCAGTTTAACTGGAAGATTAGAAAAGTTCTGGTGTCTGGGCCATCATTTGAGAACAAGCTGAGCAAGGGTCCATTTTAAAGCATATTCCTTGCTCCAAAGTCTTGCATATTTTCCACAAATGTTTTTTCCATATTCCTAAACTCCAGAAATTCCAAACTGTTTTCACACCACTGGTTTCTTCATTTGTTCAAATCTCTTCCCAGATACCACCTCCACAGAGAGGTCTTCATGTCTGTCCTGTCTAACATGGCCCTCCACTGCTTTCTGCCACTTTGTAATATGATGGTGGATTGATTCTTAGCCTCAAATCAGACAGTAAAGACGTTGCAACAGACACACTGGGAAGTGGCCCCAAGATCCCACTTCACGCCCTTTGTGTAATTTCCTCCTGTTAAGTGTGGACAGGACCTGTGACATGTTTCTAAGCCGTAGAGTATGGGGGCCAGGTGATGGGGTGTGAGTGTAGTGCAAATGTGATGATGTGGTCGTATAGACTCCAGCTAGCCAGCAGACTTGTCCTCTCTCCATTGCTGGCATGGAAGAAGCAAGCCGCTGTGAAGAAGGAGCTGCTGTGACTCCTGTTGGAGGAGTCCATTTGGCAGTAGACTGTGGACAGCAACTAGGAGCTGGAGTTCTTGGACCTAGGAGAAGGCAATGGCACCCCACTCCAGTACTCTTGCCTGGAAAATCCCATGGACGGAGGAGCCTGGTGGGCTGCAGTCCATGGGTCGCTAAGAGTCGGACACGACTGAGCGACTTCACTTTCACTTTTCACTTTCATGCATTGGAGAAGGAAATGGAAACCCACTCCAGTGTTCTTGCCTGGAGAATCCCAGGGATGGGGGAGCCTGGTGGGCTGCCGTCTATGGGGTCGCACAGAATCGGACACGACTGAAGCGACTTAGCAGCAGCAGAACCATAAGAAAAAGATCTGGCCGACGGCCTAATGGAGCTTGGAAGTCAATCTGTTGCCAGTTAAGCCTCCAGATGAGAACTGAGCCTTGGCCGGCACCTTAATTACACCCTTGCAGAGAACACAGATAAGCCTTGCCCAGGCGCTTGAACCATAGAGACTATGAGATAATAAGCATGTTTTTGTTTAACCTGTGGTTTGTGGCAATTAGTCACAAAGCATAGAAAACCAATCTGGCATGCTTTCCCACTCCTTTCGCTGCGGGTTTAAACGGCTGTGGCATGTGCCTTGGCCTATGGACTACGGCAGACGTATCAGTGCACGGGTTCTGCGGGTGCGCATTAGGACATCTCCCGTGTTTCAGCTTTTCTGTTGAATTTTTGTCTTAATCAGCAGAAGCATATTCCTATGTGAGCCCATGGGTTTCAGAAAGAGATTGAGGGCCCTGGAGAGTAAATGGCCTGGATTGGCCCTTCCCCATTTGGTCTGCTGATGTGTAAGGAACACATCCTATTACAGTCGTCAGCCACTGAGCCTGGGTCAGAATGATTCAGTGGGTAACTGGGTCTTATGTTCTGATTCTTAGTTTGGTAAATTTTCAGTAAAAATCAACCCAAACTATATACGAATGTTTATATTGGCATAATACTTCAGTTCTGGGGTTTTAATCTGAGTTTATAGATAGACATCATCTGAGATCAGCCCTGGGATTTCTTTGGAAGGAATGATGCTAAAGCTGAAACTCCAATACTTTGGCCACCTCATGCAAAGAATTGACTCATTGGAAAAGACTCTGGTGCTGGGAGGGATTGGGGGCAGGAAGAGAAGGGGACGACAGAGGATGAGATGGCTGGATGGCATCACTGACTCGATGGACATGAGTCTGAGTGAACTCCGGGAGTTGGTGATGGACAGGGAGGCCTGGCGTGCTGCGATTCATGGGGTCGCAAAGAGTCGGACACGACTGAGCGTCTGAACTGAAGTGATAAAAGGAGTTCTTTAAAATACTTGAAATTATACACTAAAGTTTATGTTTTGGGCATTTTGTGGGAGAGACAGTCTGTAATGGCCTCTCATGTTTTAAACGAGATCTGTAACACGTTATGTTTGAGAATCACTGATACCAGCAATGGCAACCCACTCCAGTACTTTTGCCTGGAAAATCCCGTGGATGGAGGAGCCTGGTAGGCTGCACTCCATGGAGTCGCTAGGAGTCGGACACGACTGAGCGACTTCTCTTTCACTTTGACATTCATGCATTGGAGAAGGAAATGGCAACCCACTCCAGTGTTCTTGCCTGGAGAGTCCCAGGGATGGGGGAGCCTGGTGTGCTGCCGTCTCTGGGGCTGCACAGAGTCGGACACGACTGAAGCAACTTAGCAGATACCAGTATAAATCACTTTCTCTGTGTGTGTGTGTGTGTGTGTGTGTGTGTGTGTGTGTAAAGTCGCTTAGTTGTGTCTGACTCTTTGCAACCCCATGGACTGTAGCCTGCCAGGCTCCTCTGTCCATGGAATTCTCCCGGCAAGAAAACTGGAGTGGGTGCCATTTCCTTCTCCAGGGGATCTTCCTGACCCAGGGACTGAACCCGGGTCTCTTATGTCTCCTGTATTGGCAGGAGGGTTTTTTTTACTACTGCATCACCTGGGAAGCCTCCTAAGTCACTTTCTTCCTTGTTAAATCCGGGAAATAGTATTGTTCACTTAAGAAATAAAATTCCCAGCCTGAATTCATTTCTCTTAATTATTCATCTTAAAATTTTAATGGATTGGTTTATGGTGGCATTCAGATAAGTCACCATTTCTTTATACCTGTGCATTTTCTTTATCAGTTAAAAAAGGTCAGTATTTCCCAAAAGAGAGTGATTCTAATAAAGTTGTTTTTTTTTTAATCCTGACATCAAGTCATATTAAGAATGCTAATTCCCTAATGTTATTTCAGTTTTATGTCTCTAAAAGTTATTACTTTCATCTATGCAAGTGTGACATATTGATGGGAAGCCTGGTGTTTTCATTTGCCAGGAAGAAAATACCAGGGGACCCAAGAGAGCCTGTGGCTCAAATCCCTGCTTGCATTTCCCGACTGTGTGTTGGTTGCTCACTTGTGTCTGACTCTTCACGGGTCCCATGGACTGTAGCCCGCCAGGCTCCTCTGTTGTTGAAATTCTCCAGGCAAGAATACTGGAGTGGGTAGCCATCTCCTCCTCCAGGGAGTCTTCCTGACCCAGGGATGAAACCCAGGTCTCCTGCATCGCAGGCAGATTCCTTTCCCATCTGAGCCCCCAGGGAAACCTTGCAAAAGTCACTCCATCTCTGCACCATGGTTTTCTTGGTTTCTAGGTTGGGACAAGCACATCTAAATCCATAGGGTTGCCATGAGAATTAAATGAAATAATATGTGAAGACATGCTTGGCACATAGCAAGTTCTCAACAAATGCTGAAAATTCAAATATATTACACTTCTTGTAGTTTCTGCTCAACTTGGAACTCTTCAGAGTGGGAAGAGCTTACTTGTTTGTCTCAAAGTGGTCATCAGGGAAATAGGAATGGGTTGTTTGTTGGTTGTTCAGTCGCGCTCCTCCCTTTGGGAGATGGGGGCTATGTAAATATCAGTCTTATTATATTACCCATCTGGCACTGTGACTTTGGAGTGTGATCAGCTACTGTGGTAAATGCATTGAAAAAAGAAGGATCCAAGATGGTTTAGTAATATTAGTCGCAGTTAGCATTTTTCTTGTTTTGTTAAGGACATAGAGTTATGTGGCATTTCGAGAATTTCCAAATATTAAAGGGACTTAAAGATATAAGTATACTTTCTCCATTCTCATGGCCACCACCCTAGGCTCAGCTGTCAATCCATCTCTTCAACTGCTCCACGTAAAATAAACAACAGGGATCTGCTGTACAGCACAGGGAAATACAGCCGTTATTCTGTAATAACTTTGCATGAAGTCTACTCCGTGAAAGTATCGGATCACTATGCTGCACACCTGTAACTAATATAATACTGTAAATCAACTATACATTAACAAAAAGCAAAAAGATTACTCCAGCAGCTCCTAAGTGGTCTGCCTGTCTCTACTCTTGTTCCCTTTAGTTAATTCTGTACTCTGAAACCAGAATGATCGTTCTAAATTACACATCAGATTATGTTCTCATTATAGTTCTTTGGTGGCCCTTCAGTGATTTTAGGATAAGGCCCGACGTTGTAATGTGTCCAGATGTTTCTGGGCTGGCCCTTGCCTCCTCAGTCACCATACTGCACCCCATTCTCTGTGCCTGCCAGAGTAAGTTTTATTTTATTGTTTCACCTAGTCTCAGTCCTATCCAGTGTTCTTGGTCAAGGGAGTTTATTTCTTTGCATGCCTCTATCCCACGCGTGGCTCGGAAAACAGATGAAATGGGCCCAGACTATCGGCATATCACCACTTTAATTGAGGGTGCTGCAGGGGAACATGGCTTTGGTCCACTAGCCAGAGGAGCTTCTGCTCCTTCATCCTGTGAGATGATAGACTCACGTGTTCTCCTCCCCAGTAAGGCAAACTACTGCCTGCCTTCAGCGACAGAGTTGTGCCGCTGAAAATGGGGCATGAAAATGGGGCATGGAGGAGGAGCAAGGCAGAAAACCGGTGCTATACTAAAGGTTTCTTGGATTGGACACAAGATGCACAAGTCATAAAAGAAAATTAATCATAAGGTGGATTTTATGGAACTGCTGCTCTTCAAAAAAAATTAAAGAAGAAAGGGTGAAGCACAGGCAAAGACAATATTTACAAAGATGTAACTGAGAAAAGACTTGTATCTAGAGGCTATAAAGAGCTCTCAAAACGCACTAATAAGAATATAAACAAATTAAAATGGGGAAAAAATTGGATAGACTCTTCACCAAAGAAATATGGTAACAAAAAGGCAAATGGAAACTAAACTCAGCATCATGAGTCACTAAAGAAATCCAAACTAGCACTTTCATGGTGGTTCAGTGGCAAAGAATCTGCCTGCTAGTGAAGGAGCTCCATCCCTGGTCCAGGAGGATCCCACATTCCATGGAGCAAAGAAGCCCACATGCGCTGCAACCACTGAGCCTGTGCGCCAGAGCCTGGGAACCACAACTACTGAAGCCTGGCGTCCTGGAACTCATGCTGCAAGAGAAGCTGCCACCACGGAAAGCCCGTGCCCCTCAGCCCTAGAGCAGCCGCCACCTGCTGCATCTAGAGGAAAGCTCAAGTATCAGTGAAGACCCAGCACAGCCAATGAATAAGTAAAATTTTTTAAAAGCAGGCACTTGTTTATATATACATACACATATATTTACATATATGAAATCTAAAATCACAATGAGGTATCACTGTCGAGCTATTAAAATGGGGAGAAGATGGGGAAACTGACACTCTTACGTTGTTTATGGGAATGTATAATGGCACAGCCGTTTCTGAAAACATTTTGGCAGTTCCTTAAAGATGCAATTATCATATGCATTTGTTTGCTCGGGCTTCCATAGCAAAGGAGCACAGACTGAGTGATTCACACCGCAGAGACATATTTCCTCATGGTTCTGGAGGCAGCAAGTCCAGGGTAAGGTGTCAGTGGGTTGGGTTCTCCTGAGCCCGCTCTTCTGGGCGTGCAGATGGCCGCGCTCTTGCTGTGTCCTCACATGAACTTTCCTCTAGGTACACACGTTCCCGACAGCTCTGTGTATCCAAGTTTCCCTTTCTTATAAGGACATGGAGGTTATGTTAGCATGCACACTAACTGTCTTTTGACCTTTAAAGGACTTATTCCAAATACAGTTGCATTGTGAAGCACTGGGGGTTAGGACTTTACCATATGAATTTTGGGGAGACACAGTAAAGCCCATGACACCATACAACTCTCACCTTCCATCACACCATAGAAGTGATTCCCACTTCTATGTATTTATCCAAGAGAAATGAAAACGTGTCTACACAAAGACACGTATGGGAATGGTTACAGCAGCTTTATTCATAATCACCCCGAACTAGGAAGAACCCAGTGTCCATCAACTTCTGAATGGTAAACAAAGTGTGGTTCATCCACGCGATAGGCTGTTCCTCTGATAAAAGAGAGCAAACTACTGTTATAAGCAACAGTGAATGACTCTCAAATGCTTTATGCTACGGAGAAGAAGTCAGACACAGTAAGCCACAAACCCCATGTTTCCATTTATGTGACATTTTGGAACAGGCAGCACTATGGGAACAGGAATCACATCAGTGCTTTCCTGGTACTGGGGCTTGGGAGAGGGAATAGAATACAGAGGGTCATGAGGGGATGTCAGAGGGTAAAGGAAATGTCTGTACCTTGATGGCAGAGGTGTTTACAGGGTTGATTCAGTGTTTGTCAAAACTCATCAAACTATGCACCTAAAGAAGGTGAGTTTTATTGGATGTAAATTTCAGTAATATTTAGAAAGAAAAAGAGAAATTGACGAGACCCAAAAGGCTTTGTTGTTGTTCAGGCGCTAAGTCTTGTCCGACTCTTTCCAAACCCATGGACTGCAGCATTCCAGGCTTCCCCGTCCTTCACGTTCTCCCAGAGTTTGCTCAGACTCATATCCATTGAGTCCTCCATGATGCCATCTAAAGAGGCTTATGAGCCCAAAATTTCCCAAGAACGTATGGATACAGATTCAACTTCTACCCAACATTTTGTCTTAGACATAATGTTTATTGAGATGTTAAGGAGAAAAATAATTGCTCCTCCCCCAGTATAAACAAAATAAACTCACAGCCACTGTCTGAGAAGGGATGACAATAATGAGAGTCCGCCCGTGAAACCACTGTCCACCCGTATCTCCATCTGGCGCAGCTATGTGGTCACTTTGCAGGGAGGAGGGTATGTTGATCTGAGAACTTCTGTGACCTTGAATTTCACTCTTGGGAGAGTCACACACACTCCACTGCTAAGATGTCTCATTTCTCCAAAGGAGTCATTGGATATTTGGGAGTTCACTTTCCCCACTCTTAGGAAGTATATATGTCTTGGGTTTTTCAGAACAGATCCAGTGTTTGTTGAAAAAGAAATAATGACAGTCAACCTTGTTTGGATGCTTACCATGTGCCGCCTTCTCTGCTGACAGCTTGCATGGGTGATGAGTGCTCATTTCGCTTTCTCAACCCCTGTTTTGTAGGTCAAATATCTGACCCTTACAGAGAGGCTGGCGTAGCAGACACGCTGTAGATCCCAGTCATGCCCTGCCCATTTTCCCGTCGCCCTGACTACTTCAGTGCTCCTGGCCTGATTCCAACTGCCCGAGATCTTTCTCTGTTGAAACCTTCTTTTCCCACATATGCGGGAGAATGTGAATGACCCTACTGTATGATACTAAGCAGGAGTCAACATATAAATATCATAGCTCTTTGCCTCTTGGGTGGGATAACTCTGGAGTCTGCTGGGAACCAGCTTCCTGCATTTCCACGGGGAGTTGACTCCTCCGGGGCTCACAGCGTATTTGGTGGCCCTCCTTTCCCCTGTCTCACTGCCCATCCTGCCCCGTGTTTACTTACCCATGGAAAGTAAGCCACGTGCACTGCATTCCTCACCTCTTGTGCCACATCTGGAGTAGCTCAAACTGAGAGCTCAAATGGCACCTTGGAGACTTACTGCGGCCGCAAGCATGGGAACTGGTTCCCAAAGGAGGCTCTGGGACCACCTGTAGAATTAAAATAAATTTTTTAAAAAGCAGAGAGAATGTCCTAGAAGGTCAGAAGGAGGAGACTCCATGGAGAATTGTCATGCTGAGGAACGGCCTTCTGGAAATGTTAAGGACTGAGTGCAGCGTTTAATCGTGAGTGAGCGTTTAGGTGTCTCCATAGTTGGCATGGTACAAACGTGTGAACAGTTGTCGTAGTTGAGGGAAGAACACAGTGATGCTGGCCAGAGAGAACTTGTATAAGATATAAGCTCAAGCCCAAGGTGGGCAATAGTGAAGCATCCACCTGGATGCTTTGTTTCCTTCCGTAATGATGTTTGGTCGCTTAAGTCCTGTCTGAGTCTTTGCAACCCCATGGACTGTAGCCTGCACCAGGCCCCTCTCTCCACGGGATTGTCCAGGCAAGAATACTGGAGTGGGCTGCCATTTCCTTCTCCAAGGGGTCTTCCCAACCCAGGGATTGAAACCATGTCTCCAGGGTATCCCTCCTTCCATAATAGCTGTTGTTGTTCAATCTCCAAGTCATGTCCAGCTCTTCTCAATCCCATGGACTACCTCACACCAGACATCTTTGTCCCTCACCATCTCCCAGAGTTTGCCCAGGTTCATGTCTATTGAATCAGTGATGCCATCATCCTCTTCTCCTTCTGCCTTCAATCTTTACCAGCATCAGGATCTTTTCCAGTGAGTCAGCTGTTCACATTAGGTGGCCCAAATATTGGAGCTTCAGCTTCAGCATCAGTCCTTCCAAAGTATATCCAAGGTTGATTTCCTTTAACATTGACTGGTTTGCTCTCCTTGCTTTCCAAGGGACTCTCAAGAGTCTTCTCCAGTACCATAGTTTGAAAGCATCAATTCTTCAGCATTCTGCCTTCTTTATGGTCCAGCTCTCACATCTATACATGACTACTGGAAAAACCATAGCCTTGACTATATGGAACTTTGTCATCAGAGTGATGTCTTTGCTTTTTTACATGCTGTCTAGGATTTTCATAACTTTCCTGTCAAGAAGCAATCATCTTCTAATTTCATGGCTTCAGTCACCATCCATAGTGATTTTAGAGCCTGAGAAAAGGAAATCTGTCACTGCCTCCATGTTTTCCTCTTGTATTTGTCATGAATTGATGGGACCGGATGCCATGATCTCAGTTTTTTTTTTTTGTATTGAGTTTTAAGCCGCCTTTTTTCACTCTCCTCCTTCACTGTCATCAAGAGGCTCTTTAGTTTCTCTTCACTTTTCTGCCATTAGAGTGGCATCATTTACCTATCTGAGGTTGTTTATATTTCTTCCAGCAGTCTTGATTCCAGCTTGTAACTCAGCCAGCCCAGCATTTCACATGATGTGCTCTGTTTATAAGTTAAATAAATATGGTGACATTAAACAGCCTTGTCGTACTCCTTTCTCAGTTTTCAACCAGTCATTTGTTCCATATGGGGTTCTTACTGTTGCTTCTTGACCCGCAGACAAGTTTCTCAGGAGACAGGTAAGATGATCTGGTATTCCCATTTTTTAAAGAGTTTTCCACAGGTTGTTATGATCCACACAGTCAAAGGCTTTAGCGTAGTCAATTAGGTAGATGTTTTTCTGGAATCCCCTTACTTTATCTATGATCCAGCGAATGTTGGCAATTTGATCTCTGGTTTCACTGCCTTTTCTAAACCCAGCTTGAACACCTGGTAGTTCTCGGTTCATGTAATGCTAAAACCTAGCTTGGAGGATTTTGAGCATAACCTTATTAGCATGGGAGATGAATACAATTGTTCCGTGGTTTGAACATTCTTTAGTTCTGCCCCTCTTGGGAATTGGAATGAGACTTGACCATTTGCAGTCCTGTGGCCACTGCCGACTTTTCCAGATTTGTTGGCGTATTGAGTGCAGCACTTTCACAGCATCATCTTTTAGGATTTTAAATAGCTCTGCTGAAATTCCATCACCTCCACTAGCTTCATTGGCAGCAATGCTTCCTAAAGCCCACTTGACTTCACACTCCAGAATGTCTGGTTCTGAGTGAGAAACTACACCATCATGGTTATCCAGGTCATTAAGATCTTTTCTGTGTAGTTCTGTGTATTCTTTCCATCTCTTCTCGATCTCTTCTGCTTCTATTACATTTTTATCATTTCTCTCCTTTATCGTGCCCATCTTTGGATGAGATGGTCTTCTGATATTTCCAATTTTCTTGAAGAGATCTTTAGTCTTACCCTTTCTGTTGTTTCCCTCTGTATCTTTGCACTGTTCACTGAAGAAGGCCTTCTTGTCTCTCCTTGCTATTCTCTGGAACCCTGCATTTAGTTGGGCATGTGAAGTTGTTGCTCAGTCGTGTATGACTCTTTGGGATCCCGTGGATTGTAGCCTACCAGGCTCCTCCGTCTGTGGGATTCTCCAGGCAAGAGTACTGGAGTAGGTTGCCATTTCCTTCTCCAGGGGATCTTCCCTACCCAGGGATTGAACCTGGGTCTCCCACATCGCGGGCAGACGCTTTAACCTCTGAGCCACCAGGGAAGCCCTTTCCCTACCTTTCCTTTTTTCCCTTGCTTTTTGCTTCTCTTTTTCCTCAGCTATTTGTAAACCCTCCTCAGACAACTACTTTGCCTTCTTGCATTTCTTTTTTGTGGGGGATGTTTTTGTTTGTTGCCTCCTTCTCAGTATCACAGACCTCTGTTCACAGACCTCTGTCCACAGTTCTTCAGGCACTGTGTTTACTGGATCTAATCTCTTGAATTTATCCATCATCTCCACTGTATATTCATAGGGGATTTAAGTCGTACCTGACTGGCCTAGTGGTTTTCCCTGCTTTCTTTAATTTTACTATGAGGAGCTGATGATCTGAGTCACAGTCAGCTCCAGGTCTTGCTTTTGCTTCCATAATACCACCTCTCTAAAAGCCAGTCCTCCTCCTGAAGTGGAAAGAAAGCAAATGAATCATGTTGCCAGCTCATGTAATGACGTCTGAGAGATGGTTCCAGATTCCTGAATGTCTGTGGGCTCCAGGCCCCTAAGCCAGGGCTGGATAAGCATCAGTTCTGGAAAAGGTAGTTGCCCAGACTCTAGGAACAACTTTATCCTGACTCCAAGGAGACCAGCTGGCTTGCTGACACCTCAAATATACCTTTGTGACATCCTTCTTGTGTGGGCAGTCATGTCTATGTCACGGTACTGTCATGAGTAGTAAATGACACAGTGTCTCTAAAGCAAAAGCTCATCACAGTGCCTGGCACGTAACAGTTAATGGGGCCCCAATGAGCAAAATTACTTAGTGCAGAAAATGACTGAAAAGTGCAGGAAAGAAACCATCTCGGTCTCAATAATGCTGACTTGGTTCTTGGAGGAATGCTTTGCTCCAAAACCTCCATAAAGTCCCCATAGAGTAGGAACCGTGATCTTCCCTCCCCAGGTAAAGATTTTACGAGCTGGTGTATGTAGAGTACCAAACCCGGACTAAACCTCAGTCTGAAGTCATAGGAAGAGACGTCAGTCTTCAAAAGAACTGGAGCACAGCTTTCTCTGAGTGGTCTCCCCCTACCTAAGGCATAACTCTGGAGTCAAGTGGGATTTCACCCTGAATCTGAGGAGCTTATATTTCAGGGTTCCTTGAGGCCCAACATGGTACTTCAGGATTCCTGTATGATCCTTCCAAGGCCCAGAATTCCATATTCACACCTTGGATTAGTTTTGTTAAGCAGGGCTGCCTCTCCAACTGAATAAGCTTTGGTCCCCACCACTGGCTAGTGGCAAGTGGTCCTTGATGGTAACACTGGCTCACAGCTGGAGTCCAGGTGAAGCTCAGGAGTTAATCCAAGCATAAATTTCTTCCTAGGCTCACTGTGCATTCTTTCAGATCTCTTCTTCCATCTGTCTTTTCTCTCCTCCCTGCCTCCCTCGCATAACAGAGACGCAGATTGCTCGAATGTAGACGCATCAAGGTTTAGCACCTGCTCTCTGCAAGGAAGGAAAGAATTTGCTCAGTGGCTGAGTTGAGCTAGAAATTAGGGTTCCTGTCTTCCAGTTTAAAGCTTTTTCTCATACTGTACCCTTTCTTCCTTCCTTCATCCCTCCTTCCCTCTCTTCCTCTTCCTAGAAATAAAGGAGTTCATCTTTTCTCTAAAAGGAAGTCACTTCATGAAAGTGACCAACAAGGGACAAAGAATGTGTGACTTATTTTTTTCTTGTTTTGCGTCCAGTTCTGGAATTCAATTGTTTTCACTAGCCTTTTGTACTGTTAGTTTATAAGAAAAATCAATAGTTTAATATAGAAAAGAAGTCCCCTGGCTATCTGTTTAGAGCTGTATTACATTCATTGCAGGGCTCTGGTGCTGCCTGCCTGCCAGGAATCCCTAACTCAAATTGTTTTGTACAATACCAGCCCAGCTGTCTGGAGCCAGTCCATCAGATGCAGGATGATACTTGTAGTAACATCATTAACAGAACTCAGACGTGTCTAGGGTGGGACACTTCTCAAAGATATTTATGTATGAAGACAGTGGTATACATTGTTGATGTTGACCAGTCGCTAAGTCATGTCCAACTCTTTGCGGCCCCCACGCTAAATCCACAGGGTTGCAAAGAGTCGGACATAACTTAGTGACCGAACAACGATGGACTGTATCATCCCAGGCTTCTCTGTCCTCTGCTGTCTCCTGGAATTTGCTTAGATTCATGTCCATTGAGTCGGTGATGCTATCTAATCACCTCATCCTCTGCTGCCCTCTTCTCCTTTTGCCTTCCATCTTTCCCAGCATCAGGATCTTTTCCAGTGAGTTGGCTCATCACATCAGGTGGCCAAAGTATTGGAGTTTCAGCAACAGTCCTTCCAAAGAATTTTCAGGGTTAATTTCTTGTAGTTTGATCTCCTTGCAGTCCAAGGGATGCTCAAGAGTCTTCGCCAGCACCACAGTTTGAAAGCATCAGTTCTTCGGAGCTCAGCCTTCTTTATGTTCCAACTCTCACATCTGTACATGACTACTGGAAAAACCATAGATTTGACTAGACGGACCTTTGTTGGGAAAGTGATGTCTTTGCTTTTTAATATGCTGTCTAGGTTTGTCATAGCTTTCTTTCCAAGGAGCAAGCATCTTTTAATTTTATGGCTGAAGTCATCATTCACACTGATTTTGGATTGACAATATAAATGTTTAACCAAACTGATTCAAATTAATAATTGGTTGCTGCTGCTGCTGCTGCTAAGTTGCTTCAGTTCTGTCCGACTCTGTGCGACCCCATAGATGGCAGCCCACCAGGCTCCTGGTGGGGTACAGTTCATGGGGTCACAAAGAGTCAGACAGAACTGAGCAGCTAACGCTTTCATCTTGATAGAGCCCATATTTTCTGTACTTGACCTCAGGGTCTCTTGGAATGTGGGAAAATACAATCCAGACAGACTATGTGATGATCTCCTAAACATCCCCCTCTTAACCTTTTTCCTTGTTTTTTCACCAACACTAGACAACAGAAGATCGGGTTAAGCCAGGTGGACCGTTGAATGAAAAGCCACACATTCTTAGCTCCACAGTGACCCATGACTTATGCTCTGACTCAAGACGAGGTGGGCCAACTGTACTCTTTCTTCAGGACTTAAAACTTGAGAAACTCACAGGGATAACCCGTTGGTAGTGATTTCTGGTGTTGGAGCGTCTTGGGGATAGTGTGGTGGGTGGAGTGCTTATGGGTTATGCTCAAGATGAGACAGCAGATAATTCACAGGAAATTCTCACATAGTGCAGGCTGTGGAAAATACTCAAGAAAGGACAAATATAGTCATTGTGTTGCTTTCCTAGGGGCGCTGTCACAAATTATCCCAAACCAGCTGGCTTAAAGCAACGGAAATGGATTATGTCGCAGTTCCGGAGGCCAAAAGTCTAAAATCAAGGCATTGGCGTGGCCACGTTCCCGTCCAGGCGCAGGGGAGAATTGCTCCTTGTTTTCTCCCTCGCTTCGAGTGGTCACCGGCAGTCTTTGGTGCTCTTGGCTTATCAGTCCATCACTTCAGTGTCTGACTGTCTTCACGGGGTGTTCTCCCTTTGTGCTTCTAATTTCACACAGTATTCTTTTCTCTGTGTGTGTGTCCAGACTTCTGTCTTCTTTCAAGGGCACCAGGAATTGGGTTTTGTCTCACCGTAATCCTGCATGGCCTCCTCCTCACCTCGTTACTTCTGGAAGATCCATTTTTAAATGAGATCTGAGATGAGACTCTGAGATTCTAGGGGAGCATGAACCATGGGGAAGAGCAGCATTCAACCTTCTGCAGTTATTGTCACCATCATAATTTTCGTCAGTATGTAAGAAGTGCAAAGTGCCCGGTAAGATTCGGGTACTGAGTAAGTGCTCAATAAATGGTAGCCTTAAATGATAATGCCAGCAGCACCAGCAATAACAATGATGCTAATAAATAAGAGGTGCCGTTCTGTGCTTAGCTGCTCAGTCATGTCTGATTCTTTGCAACCCCATCAACTGTAGCCTGCCAGGCTTCTCTGTCCATGGGGATTCTCCAGGCAAGAATACTGGAGTGGGTTGCCATGCCCTCCTCCAGGGGATTGTCCCAACCCAGGGATCGAACTGGGGTCTTCTGCATTGCAGGCGGATTCTTTACCAGCTGAGACACCAGGGAAGCCCAAAAATACTGGAGTGGGTAGCCTGTCCCTTTGCCAGGGGATCTTCCCGATCCAGGAATCGAACCGGGGTCTTCTGCATTGCAGACGGATTCTTTACCAGCTGAGCTACCAGGGAAGCCCTATGAACAAATCAGAGGATATGTCTAAAATGCCTAGTGTCATGCTTAGCGTATCATAGGACGGTTTATTCTCTTCTTCCCCACAGCAGCAGCACACAGAGGTCCGCACAGCAGGGGATCAATAAATATTGGTTGAAAAAACAGCACATTTCAGTTTCTTAGAAGAAACCCCACCATTCATCTCCAAGAAATTGACATCAGACGCAGGATGGAGCAGCCAGCAGGGCTGTCACCGGAGAGTGGGGGCTGTGGGTGGATGACAGGCCGGCTCTCGGCTGCGGGCGCCGATGGCCACTCCTAATGAGACAGAGTGAGAAATGAGCTCAGTCTGTGGAGCTGTAGTTTAATCCTTCCCGAGCCCGCGGGGCCCAGCGCAGAGACACCCGCTGACTTCAGATTCCTTGCTGGAAAAGGCACAAGCTGGTTTTGGTTTAATGGTGCAAAGGTGATCTTCAGGACCCCTCCAACTCCCAGCAGTTTCCAGCTCCGCCTGGCAGAGAGAGGGATGGAAGGACTTGGAGTCCAAGCCTGACTCTGCCCCAGGGATCCAAGTGGTTATGGGCTGGTTCTTTTCTCTCCACGATTCCCAGTCTCCTCATCTGAAAAGTGGACATGATATTCTTACCACTGGGCTCTCTTGAGGATTAATTTGATGGTGGGTCTAAAGAGAACTGAATAACCTGAAAAGAAATGCAAGCATGTTACCTGTCTAGCAGTCCCACACTACCAGATCGAAACTTCTCCCATTAAGAACCTCTGATATGGATTGCTTGTTTTCTGTTCATCAAGCCACATGCTTAGGAAAACATTTGAGATTGACTTGAATTCTGATTCTCATGAGTAAGGACAACTTCAAGTGTTATTTCCCTAGGAATTTCTTCCCAATAGGGAGCAATACTTTAAGCTAGATAAATTTGTTTATTCATTCATTCACCCATTCATTCATTCCCCTATGCATTTATTCATTTGTTCTTAGGTCCATCATCCATCTGACTGTGATTTATTGAGCATTTGCTCCATGCCCATTGTTTCTGGGGTATGAAGACGAATCCAGCAAGAACCCTAGAGTTTCATGGCACTTGCAGACGCAGGAGGGAAGTATCGATATATGAACGCAAATAACTGAGGCAAGGTCATGATTTATGGTTAGGGCTTTCCTTCTCTTGGGGCCTCAGTTTCCTAGCTATAAAACTGGACAACCGGACCAATTGTTCTTAATTCACTCCCCCTAACAATCCAAGACGTGACTGTATTATTGGAAAGAACATGAACTGGGGCTCAGGACATTCCAGGATTTGGGTCCTAACTCAAATCAGACAGATAGGAAGCTCTTTTCACTCTGTGCAGCTCAGCGTCGCAGTGTGTGTGTGTGTGTGTGTGTGTGTGTGTGTGTGTACATGATGGGCGAGGGTGAAGTAACCCCTAAGAGCCTTTCAGTGTAGAGCCTTTTACTTTATACAATTAGTCCACTCTTTGTCCAGGGTGCTCTGGGCGGGGGTGGGGGCGGGGTGGACAGTGAGCGACACATCAGCAGCAGCTGAGCAAAGATTCAGAGGAAGACGCCAAAAAGAAGGCTAAGGACGGAGCTCCAAGCAGCTTCTGTTGACTGTCAGCAGATGTTTTCCTGGGATGCTTGGCATCCTGCCATGACTGGCGATCTCTGTCTTCTGCTTTATCGGCTGAGCGTGGAAATGTCAGGTGCAGAAAACAGACACCCCCTTTTCCTCACTGAGGCCATCCTGCCATAACATGTCTGTATCCTAGCCCAGGTAGTGTGATCACGTGGGGACAATGCTGGGGCCTCAGCATGGACAGGGCAGGGTCTGGCTGAAGCAGCCTTTCGGGAGAAGAGCTTCTCTGGTCATCAGCCTGCCACTGATTTATGTTTTGTTCTGGCAACTCTTGGTAGCCCTGGGGGCCCAGTCTCAGAGGTGGGGCAGGAGGCTCTGCTGTGGTGGGGGATGCAAGAGCATCAGCAGACACACAGCTGCCAGTAAGTTGGGCTAGAACAGAAGCTCTTCAGCCAGTGGCTGAGAACTTCTGGAATGCAGTCTTAAAGAACTGCAGAGATTCTGTATGTCCTCCCTGGACTACTGATCCTCTGAGATATTCACCACATTTGAAAGCTGCCTCTCCCACTTCCCCGCTGCATGCCTTGGGCAGATTTCTTTCCACTCCTTGCCTAAGTATCCTCATCTGCAAAATTACAGGAAGTAATTGAAGTTGTGAAGGTCATTAAGTGAGTTGATGCTTAGAAAGCACTTAGAATGGTGAATGGTGTCTGGTGCACAGTGAACAACAAGAAAGTGTCAATTCTGTATAAAGTGGAGAGAGAAAATACTAATACTAACAATACCACCATCAACAATAATACTAACTTGCTCTTGGAGCACCTCAGGGCATAGCAGCATGGCCAGGGTTTTGGGAAGTGGTCTCACAACACATAAACTCGATTCACTTTCTTTAAATGAGACGTTAATAGCCCCTACCTCAGAGGGATTTGTGGGAGTTAAATAGGATTACAAATGGGTGCACTCTGCATAGATTTTGACACACAGTTAGTGATCAGTGAAACATAGCAGACGTTGTTGTTGAATTCCTGTCCAAGTGAGGGTTAAAACAGCAGTTGCCTGTGACTTTGGAAGGTGATTTATGGAAGCCAGTGGTTCTTTCCAGCAGGCAAGAGAAGGATATCAATCGGTGAAAGTAAGCCGTAAGTGAAAATTGAAACTGTCAGATGGCGTGGACTTCCCGCTCAGCCTCTGCTCGTTTTTTTCTCTCTTCTTTTAATTAGAAGTTTTTGTCTTCTGATGTGGAAGTGAAATAACTCACTCCTGACCTCAGCATGCTCAGGGCCTACCTGGAACGGAAGCCTGCCCCATAGGCACGGATGTCTTCCTTCTGGGAGATCCAGTGCTGGGGCCTGCTCCTGAAACTCACTCGGTTAGCAGCTCATCCAGCCCGACGCTCACACTGGCTTTGGATCCTGACCTGAGTTTAAAATCCAACCCTGTGACTTCCTGGATGTCGGATTTTGGCAAGTTAGTCTAAAACACATTTCTATCTTTCCTTTAGTGAAATGGTGGTAATAATAATGCCTGCTTTAAAAGTTTTTTTTTTTTTTTCAAGAATTAAATCACAAAAAGTATTTCTAGCACAGTGACTATGCACAGAATCTCCTTGATAAGTATGAGTCCTTTTCCCCTTTTCCCTTTGTCTTTTAGTGCTTTGATGCCTTGTTCTCCAGAAATGTGTGACTTTCCCAACTCAGTTAACCAGCATTCGCCATTTAAGGGAACAGTATTGGGGAAACAGTGGAAACAGTGTCAGACTTCATTTGGGGGGGCTCCAAAATCACTGCAGATGGTGGCTGTAGCCATGAAATTAAAATTTGATGCTTACTCCTTGGAAGAAAAGTTATGACCAACCTAGATAGCACATTGAAAAGCAGAGGCATTACTTTGCCAACAAAGGTCCGTCTAGTCAAGGCTATGGTTTTTCCTGTGGTCATGTACGGATGTGAGAGTTGGACTGTGAAGAAGGCTGAGCGCCGAAGAATGGATGCTTTTGAACTGTGGTGTTGGAGAAGACTCTTGAGAGTCCCTTGGACTGCAAGGAGATCAACCAGTCCATTCTAGAGATCAGTCCTGGGATTTCTTTGGAAGAACTGATGCTAAAGCTGAAACTCCAGTACTTTGGCCACCTCATGTGAAGAGCTGACTCATTGGAAAAGACTCTGCTGCTGGGAGGGATTGGGGGCAGGAGGAGAAGGGGATGACTGAGGATGAGATGGCTGGATGGCATCACTGACTCGATGGGCGTGAGTCTGAGTGAACTCCGGGAGTTGGTGATGGACACAGAGGCCTGGAATGCTGTGATTCACGGGGTCACAAAGAGTCGGACACGACTGAGTGACTGAACTGCACTGAACTGATGGACTCCATGGTTAAGAGAGCAGACTCTGGGGTCATACTACCTGGAATTGAGACTTGGTTCTAGTGTCTACTGTGTGACCTTGGTCAAAAGTTAACCTTTCCATTCAGGTTATCTGTTACATTTTTCTAAAAAAAAAAAAAGAAAGCCTAAACTTAGTGGTTTGTGATAACCATTATATTTTGATAACAATTTAGCGGATTAAGAATTCGGGGCTCAGCTGGGCAGTTCATCTTGGATCCATGTGGCATTATCTGAAGGATCCACTTCTGAAGGGTTTGCTTCACTCCTGTGCTCCACAACGTCTACCCATGGTTTGTGCTTTTCATAAGTTAGTTCTCATAGAACTTTCTCATAGGTTCTCAGGGTTGTTGGACTTCTTACAGTTTCTCAAGGCTCTGAGAGATAGAGAGTATTACAAGAAAAGCTCCTTATGACCAAGCTTCAGAAGGTTCAGAACATCATTTCTGCTGCATTCACCTGGTTGAGTAAGTTATTAAGACAGTTTGGATTCAGAGAAAGGGATTTGACTCTGTTTCTCAGTGGGAAGAACAATAAAGTATTACAGCCATTTTTAACATAGTACACCCTTGGAGCCTCCCCTTTCCACCTCTAGGGGCTTGAGGAGAATTAAATGAGATAGTGAATAGATCATTTAGCACAGCACCTGACATACAATAATCACTCAGTATAGTTAGCTCTTATGATTAGTTTTCTCTTTTCTGTTCAAGCCTTCTTCCTCACCACTTTCCTCTTGCATGAGTGCATACACACACACACACACATATCAATTTTTCCCACTTTGAAAATAAATATGAAGGATGGATTTTTAGGGAGAAATGGGAGAACCCTGGGGAACCAAATTATGGCCAGGCTTATAATTCAAGCCTGGACTGTGGTAGCAGTGGAGGAAATAGAAAACACGGGCAAGTTCAACAGCTGTTCAGGAGGTGAGCTGATAAAAGATCTCAGTGACTGATTAATTTACTACTTGAGGGAATGGGTACGTAAGGAGACGGAGATGACTTGAGGATGATGCGCAGGTTGCTGACCAGAGGGACTGGCTGGATGATGTTTTCATGGATGGCAAACTGACGTTGTGGTTCCGCGGCTGTCTCCTCTTTTGCTTCCACACTTGTCTTTCTCACATCTGGGCCTCATGCAGACATCCTGGGAATTTAGACATTGCTCTTTCAGTGACAGGGAACTCTGGAAGCTTGTCGATCAGAGGAGTGACATGAAACAAGTTGTTCCTTAGGCAGATTACATGATTCATAGCAAGGCAAGACAGGTAACTACCTCATATCCATTTCGGTCTGGTCATATTTAAGACTTTTCACTGTATTAACATGGCCTCATCTTTTGCATAGAGAATGGCAATCCTCTGGTGTAAAGTTGTAACTATAGAGAAAGTGTAAAAACAAACAAAGCTTTCCAATGTAATGAGGACATAGGCTACTCAGATTCCCCAGGGGAGGGTACTTGTCAACTGGATTATGATTCAGGGCTCTGATCCCTTTGTCTCTGCCAGCCTGAGGTGGCATCCCACATGAAGTTTGTCCATTGCTGAGCCTCTACGCTTCCTCCATCTGGATCCATCTTTATGGTCTTTGGCTTAAGTCATAGCTCACAACTCTGTGCACAGATTTAGGCTTCTCCAAATACCCTCTGGCCAGGGAGGGCTCTTCTGTGATATCTCATCTACCTCATGACTCCAACTGGTGTCAAACAGGTTAGGTTTTTCCCCAGAAAAAATGCACTGCAGAGAAGCCTTATTAAAAACAAAACTTAACATATATCATGATGACATACCAGGTATCAGTTCAGTTCAGTTCAGTCGCTCAGTCGTGTCCAACTCTTTGAGACCCCATGAATCACAGCATGCCAGGCCTCCCTGTCCATCACCAACTCCCGGAGTTCGCTCAGACTCACATCCATCGAGTCAGTGATGCCATCCAGCCATCTCATCCTCGGTTGTCCCCTTCTCCTCCCGCCCCCAATCCCTCCCAGCACCAGAGTCTTTTCCAATGAGTCAACTCTTCGCATCAGGTGGCCAAAGTACTGGAGTTTCAGCTTTAGCATCAGTCCTTCCAAAGAAATCCCAGGGCTGATCTCCTTCAGAATGGACTGGTTGGATCTCCTTGCACTCCAAGGGACTCTCAAGAGTCTTCTCCAACACCACAGTTCAAAAGCATCCATTCTTCGGCACTCAGCCTTCTTCACAGTCCAACTCTCACATCCATACATGACCACTGGAAAAACCATAGCCTTGACTAGACAGACCTTAGTCGGCAAAGTAATGTCTCTGCTTTTGAATATGCTATCTAGGTTGGTCATAACTTTTCTTCCAAGGAGTAAGTGTCTTTTAATCTCATGGCTGCAGTCACCATCTGGTATCATGTTATATCAGATATAACATTGTGTCAGATGTAACGTATGTGTCTGTGCAGTTGCTAGGGTTATGTCCCCACTTCTGCAACCCCATGGACTGTGGCCCACCAGGCTCCTATGTCCATGCAATTCTCCAGGTAAGAACACTGGAGTGGGTTGCCATTTCCTCCTCCAGGGAATCTTTCCTGACCCAGAGATCAAACCCCTATCTCTTTCACTCCCGTGTGGACAGGCAGATTTTTTTACTACCCTTCTTCATTGTAGCCTTACATTAGTTTTCTCTTAAACTTTGCAATACTGTGATTCTACACTCTACACAGTTGAATTTTTTTGACCCCATTTGGAGCATTGTAATGGAGTATTACTGCTATAACAGTAACAGCAACAATAAAAACAGCAATGGAACTGATAACAATAACAATTAGAGTAACAACAATAGCCAATTTTAAAGTGTGCTTATTGTATCAAGGCATTGCTCTAAGCACACTGTGTGTATGCTTATCTCATTTAACCACCATGAAGATCTTATGTCTTGGATGATTTTTTATGCTCATACTACAGAGAAAATTGTGAGAGGTCAAGTAGTTTGCCCAAACAGGTAATAAGTAGTGAAGCAGAAACTCAGACCTGGTTTCCCTGGTAAGCGGGGATAGTCACATTATACAGCCCTGGCAGGTTTCTTAGATGTTTTGGGTTTGACCTGAGTTTTGTTTTAATGAAGGGGTTGCAGTCTAAACTCATTTCCTTTCCTGAGTGCTGTACAGAGGGCCCTGACATCCTGCTGGATGGAAGATGGTAGAAACATATTAGGCAATCAAAATGTAAACGTTTCCACTTAAAGAACAAATTGTGGAGCATGTAGGGGACTTGAGATCCATCACATTGGAATTCAGCAGCAAGAGTGAAAGATCCAGGGTATGGTAATAAGTTGCAGAGCCAGAGGATGTCTGAGGAATGGTGATTTAATTAAAGATACCGGGATAGGGTTCATCCCCCCAACTGCTGCCAACACAGGCAAGGGACCAGGGCTCTGGAGGACAGGTGACAACCAACGCCATGCATGGGGGCTCCCGGGGAGAGCTGCAGAGACTTCTCCTCTGAACTCTCTTCTGGCTGAAAAATCTTAGAGCCAGTTCATGCATTGATGATGGCACAGACGCCAGGCTGGACATATAAAGAGTGGAGAGGACCAGGTGTGAGTGCTGGGAAATGGGGCAGCCTGGGAGCGCATGCTCCTTCATGTGACCTTCATGGAGTACAGTTCCAGCTCTTGGTGGCCTGTGGCTCTTTTCATTTTTTGAGGGAGGCTGGGCATCAGAATGTCAGTGTGAAAGAGGTTGACTTATAAATACTAGGAAAAGTAAAGAAACAAAAAAAAATTCTGCAGTCCACATCTGTTAGGCAAATAAATCTTGTATTTCTGTTTGGAAATTCAGAATTTATTCAAATGTCACTTACTCTGGAAAGCCTCTGTATTAGTTTGCTAGGGCTCCCAAAACAAGGGTGGCTGCTGGGTGGCTGGAAGCAACAGACAATTTTTTCTCTCACAGTTTTGGAGGCTGGAAGTCTGGAGTCAGGGTATTGGAAGAGCCATGGTCACTCTGGAACCTGCAGAGGAATCCTTCCTTACCTCTTTCTAGGTTCTGGTACTTCTCTGGCAATCCAGTGTTAAGACTGAGTTCAAACCCTCTAATGGGCTTCCCTGGTGACTCAGACTAAAGAATCCGCCTGCAATGTGGGAGAGCTGGGTTGGATCCCTGGGTTGGGAAGATGCCCTGGAGGAGGGCATGGCAACCCACTCCAGTATTCTGGCCTGGAGAATCCCCATGGACAGAGGAGCCGGCGGGCTACAGTCCATGGGATCACAAACAGCTGGGCACGACTGACTGATCAACTAAGCACACACACATACAGTCACTTGCTGGGCTGCACTGGCATCCAGCCCCCAGGTGTAGGTGCTTCCCAGAATTCGTATCATTAACATAACAAAAGTCCCTTTTATCATTTGGAATATTCCTTAGGAAGTTCCAAAGGCTTAGGAGCTCTGTGCCTTGAAACTATGGATGAAGATTAAATTTCTTGTCACAAGTTACAGTATCACAAATACCTTGGCCTTCCTTGGTGGCTCAGCGGTTAAAAGAATACACTTGCAGTGCAGGAGACGCAGGGGATGCTGGTTCAATTCCTGGGTCAGGAAGAGCCCCTGGAGGAGGGCCTGGCTACCCACTCCAGTATTCTTGCCTGGAGGACCCCACGGACGGAGGAGCCTGGTTGTCTACAGGCCATGGGGTCACCAAGAGTCTCACGCGAATGAAGTGACTGGAGCACACACACACACAGGCATCACAAACACCTTAGGAGAAGGCGCTCTGGAAGGCTTACATAGGATTTAGTAGGTTGGGAGGGAATGTGGGGAATAGAGAGGCCAAACCAAAACCTCAGGAAAGAGTTTTAAGGATGGGTAGGAAGTTGATGGGACTTGAAGCCACGTTTTCTTGATTACAGAGAACCTGTTGATGGGACTTGAAGCCACGTTTTCTTGGTTACAGAGAACCTGAGGGGGCTTTCCTGGAGGCTCAGTGGTAAAGAATCTGCCTGCCAACACAGGAGACTGGGGTCCAGCCCCTGGGTCGGGAAGATCCCCGGTGGAAGGAAATGGCAACCCACTCCAGTATTCTTGCCTGGAGAATCCTATGGACAGAGGAGCCTGCTGCATTCCCCCAGCTCCTCCGCCACAGCCCTCTCTGCGCGGACCGGCTCTTCACACATCGGTACTATCACCCGGAAAGCATTGTCCTGACATTTCGGTAAACTCTAGGAGACCGTCTTGGTCCTGACTGCCCCAATGCTGGGGTCCTGTAAAATTCTAGCCCTCTGCCCAAGAAATGTGATCATGTTTACTCTATATTCTCAGATCCCCTAAACCAGTGTTGGGTCTCTCTAATTCCTTGGTTACCCTGGGGGAGACAGATCCAAGGACACCTTTCTCAGACACGTCGATAATGTGTAACTCACTTAATTTGTGTCACTTCACATCTTTTCTCTTCTTCCAATTTGGGTCATTTTTTATTTCAACATTAAGAGTGAGGGGAAACTTATAAAATCGAATTCAGAGATTCTTTACATGGGGCCTAGTAGGATTCTGACTGACATGTATCATTTCCTTCCCTTACCAAGGTAAGACACAAATCACATTGGTTCTAACAATACCTGTGGCTTTGTAAAATACAGAAATAAATGATACGTTCATAGCACATTATAGTCCTTGTTGACACCCTGAAATAGTGCTGATGCACATGACTCCAACATTACAGTGGTCCTTACAGAATTACGTTAACTCATGTGACAATGTAGAAGCACACGCATTACTATATGGCAGAATCTTAAACTATTTTAGCGAATGTATTTCTATATGATTGCTTTCTTCTGTGATTATATCTATTTCATTTGCCAGAAAAAAATCATACGACCACCTTTGAAATGGCACAAAATGAGTATTAGTTTCCTATAGAATGTCAGACAGGCCCTTGTGCCTCTTCTGATTCTCTGATTTGATAGTTTTCCTCTTTCCTTGACTTTGAGCTGTTTTCCAGCTCTGAAAGTTGAGAAAAAGGAGAGTAAGAGAAATGATTCTTGTCCGCAGAGGTAAAATTTGTCCTATCGAAGATACAGTTGATCCCCACTCTCTCCCTGGCTGCTCTACTTCCTGCCCTCCCCAGTTATGAGCAGGGCTTGTGTGTATTAGCACATTTACTTTAGCAAATGTGCCAGTTGCCCATATATGTTTCTGCTCTTTGAATTCTCTCTTTGAATTGGTTCGTGACACTTTCCTGATTTCATTCATCAATCAGTTAAATAAAAGCTATAAAGCACATTCATACCGTAAAATTATTTTGCAATCTGGTGTGTATGCTTGTAAAAACATTCTCCTGAGAAGGTGCGTCTATCGGCATCACATGGCAGCACAATAAAGGGTAAAAACTCCAGCATGTAATCCCTCATCCTGGGGTACCTTCTGGTCCTAGACTTTCAGTACTCAAAAGCCTTTTCTTCTGAGGTACTATGCCATTGTTGAAGTAACACCAGGGAATGGTCATAGCAGCAAGAAAGAGCAGGGTGGATAAATTGCACTAGCGTTTCCTTACGTCAGTCTCCCATGGCAATAGAAATAAAAACAGAAAATAAATAAGTGGGACTTAATCAAACTTGAAAGCTTTTGTTTAGCACCACAGCAGGCACGCTCAGTCGTGTCCGACTCTTTGTGACCCCGTGGACTGTAGCCCACCAGGCTCCCCCGTCCACGGGATTCTCCAGCAAGAGTACCGAAAGGGTGAGTCTCTCAGTCGTGTCCAACTCTTTGTGACCCCGTGGACTGTGCCTGCTAGACTACTCTGTCCATGGACTTCTCCAGGCAAGAATACTGGAGTGGGTAGCCGTTCCCTTCTCCAGGGGGTCTTCCTGACCCAGGAAGATCAGGAAAGGCAGTTACAGACAGAACGTCTCTGAGTGCTTGTTTGTTTAGGCTGAGTGGGCATTTGGCTTTTTACTGTGCCTGTCGTTTTACTCAGTAGGGCTGTGGCAGGGGATTGTCAAGCTGGTTCCCTATTGTACACATCGGTGTAGCTGTGTTGTTGCTGGTGTGTATTTTTTTTTTTTTTAATCACAAGTCTGGGCCTCCTGGTAATAGGCTAAACATGAGCTGCTGCTTGCCTTCTTCCCTCTGTGGATGTCATCAGTGTAATCAGGGAACAGGTGGGTGCAGGCGATTAATGGGGTGGCAGGGGAGGAGGAGAGGGGGGAGCCACTCAAGAGGGTGGGGAGTTCATTTGACCCTACAGCTCAGAGGCGGTGTCTCCTGCTACAAGACTGCTGCAGCAGTTATCGGTGGGAACAGCCTTGCTCAAGCCTCTCAGTCTCATTTCCAGTCCGGGCATGCTTGAGAAGACATTACCATATTTATAGAGCTACCTGGCCCCACGGCACACGCATGAGAGGGTTAGAAAGACCTATCTATTTTTCCAGCTGTGCTGCTATCCTCGGTGGTGAGGCTGGCAGGGGAGAAGGGAGGGCTGGATCCCAACATTACAAGGAGGTGGAGGATTAGGCCGGAGAGAAGGCACAGACTGGGCCTCTTGCTTGCCTCTTCCAACCAGGTGGACGAGCCAGTGTGGCTAGCCTTGCAGCTGTCAACCCCGAGAAAAGAAGCATGGTGGGCCGCTGGTTCGGGAGAGCACTGTAGGGAGCTCGTCTCCCTGGCTGCTCCATCTTCACCTGCTCTCTTTACTGAAATTCAAAGCTGCCAGCGGATGGGGGGATGGGGGGGTAAGGAAGCAGTGAGGGAAAAGTGGACCGAGTATGAACTGAGAGTCAAAGAGATCTTATTTGCTGTATAACCTTGGGCAGATTATCTAATTTCTCTGAGCCTCATTTCACTCATCTGCACAGAAGGGATAATAATGGATTTTTGGAAGGATTTAATTACAGACATGGTTGAATGTGTCCTAATAAATGCTCCCTTTCCTTCATCAGACCGTCCTGTCTCACACTGAAGTTTTGACTTGCATCACTGCACTCTGCAATGCTTTGCTGTGGCAGTCAGAAACGCCTGTGTGAGTTTACCCGGCCCTCACTGCCCCATCCCCACAACACATGTGCACTCTTGCAATTCCTCTGCTGTGCTTCTGTCTGTCTCTTTCTCTCTCTCACACACAGAGACATATATACACACACACTAGTATTTTCGTTCTGATCAACTGTGGCACATCTGCCCCGTTCTTTATACAACTTAGTGGGTTTGGCAACCACAAAAGTCTTTCTGAGTCTCGGGATAGCAGTTGCAACTAAGGGTGCTGGGACATTTCTGACTGTCTCTTGGCACCTTGCATTCCCATGACCATCTGGCTATAATATCAAGGTTGCAATGAAAGCAATTGACAGCATGCTTTACCCCCTGCCTTTAGTCCAGCTGAAGGCCAAGTGTACCGGACTGCAATTGGGGAAAAAAAAAATCACTGGATGTTCTGATGGACTAGTGAGGAAGGGATAGCGAGCATCTTGAAGCAAACTCTTAGTTCTACAAAAACTTGAAAACCAAGCCACAAAAGCAAGTGTGCACTCACCAGGTTGGGACAATTTTTGAGCACAATTTATAGGCTCCCTTGCTTCTTTTTTCTCTTAAGGAGAACGGAGTCCAGAAGGGAGACTTTAATTTGCTGATTAAAAATGTTGAGTGAGGAGGCAAAAAGGAGAAGCCAGGCTGAGGGAGGGCTTAATATATTTTCAGAAGGAAAGGCGTGGTGCCACCTGAAGAACAACACACACAGGAGGGGAAGGCGTCCAGAAAGGGTGTGGGAGAGGGGCTGAGCAGAAAGCTGGTGGTGCTGATGGCGCTGGGGTGATGTGATAACCGTGGCTGGGGAAAGGGCAGGAAAGGGAGAGAGTCACAGGAGTGTTCAGGAAGTTTTGCTGTGCAGTGTGACCGTCTCATTTCCATCTCTTATCACTACAGCCTGTATTTCTCATCAGTCCTTTGGGAACTGGAAGTGTGTGTGTGTGTGTGTGTGTGTGTGTGTGTGTGAGAGAGAGAGAGAGAGAGAGAGAGAGAGAGAGTGTGTGAACTGCCAAGATTGGACCTGAGGAGGCTGGATTGTAGGTGTGTTACTGGCACCTATTACCAGATCAGCAGAGCCCTAGCCTGTACTGGCTTATCTGGCTGGACTCTAGAAGTGTGATGTCACACTTTCCATTTGTAAGAAAAGGAGAGGAGTGCCCACTTTAAGGGCAGCAGAGAGTCCTCTGCCTGCAGCTCACGAAACTGTGCGCTGCTACAGTGCTTTTGTCTAACAGAACCCACTCAGGGTGGCGAGCAGAGGAGAAAGAGCAGCACTGCTTGGGCTGCTGGAGCGCCAAGTCAGACCGGAGCCCACCCCGTCTCTTTGCGGCCAGGCAGGAGGTGGAATGGGAGCCCCGTGCTTGAGAGTCTAATTGCCATGAACCCACCTCCGTCCACTCCCGTGATATACATAGGCAGCTGTAATGCCCTGTCTGTCCAAATATTTTGCTTTCTCAGACTCTGTTCAAACCCTCCCTCCCCCGTGAAGGATGTCTGGGAAACCCTTACCAAGCTTTTGCTTCTCTGAACAGCTAAAGAACGGCTGCTCCTTGGCCTCTGTGTCTCCTGTGATCTGACGCTCTCCTGGGGCCCTCTGTGTCCTAGATTCAGCCTAACTTCCCAGCCTCATGTCCAGTGACTACACTGCTCACGGGTGATCCTTTTCCCTCAAAGTGCTGCTTTCCCAAAAGAGGAATTCTGCTTCTTTGTCTTTACATAGATTCTCTTGCTAGTTCATTTTGAATAATGAATAATGAATTAGTGTAGGAATAAGACACATTTGTCTAAAATAACCTCAAATAACATTAATTGTGCATGTTTATAGCAGTTTATAGAGGTCATGTGACAGAATTAGTAACAAATGAGGCAAAGACCTTTAGTAGAGATTCGGTGATTATTCACAGGGATGTGGCAATTGCACACTGGATGTCGCTGTAAATGAGTCTTTTAAAGATCACTCCAAAAGGCAGTACAGCAAATTCTGGGAAGTTGACATTGATGATACAGTTTTTGCATCTCTCTAAACCTCCCATAAAAACAGAGCTAGGATACGAAAACCAAACACACTGACAATATCTACGTTTCAAAAGCCTAAGGTATCCTTCAAACCTCGAGTTACAAGCAGATGTGGACAGTCCACTGGCACTCAGAGATCTGCCTGGTATCAGAAACTGTGAGGCAGGATACAGGGGGGTGCAACAGACTCTGATAGCTCGAAAAGCAGGACAAGAGCCAAGTCTCCACCAGACATTCCATAAAAAGCAGTCAGGAAGATTTGGGACAGCAGCTTTAACTGCTGGGCTTTTGGACACTCCTGTACACAGTGAGGGCTTCCCTGGTGGCTCAGGCGGTAAAGAATCTGCCTGCAATGTGGAAGACCTGGGTTTGATCCTGGGGTTGGGAAGATCCCCTGGAGAAGGGAATGGCAATCCACTCTAGCATTCTTGCCCGGAGAATTCTATGGACAGAGGAGCCTGGTAGGCTACAGTCCATGTGGTCTCAAAGAGTCGGAAACGACTGAGCGACTAACACACAGAGATATGCAGTGAGGTGCACTTATCCCTGGGGTAGCCTGTCAGGGCTCACGTAGTCTGAATTCAGTGGTCTGTTACTGGTGTCTCAGATGGTAAAGAATCCGCCTGCAGTGTGGGAGACCTGGGTTCAATCCCGGGTGGGGAAGATCCCCTAGAGGAGGGCATGGCAACCCACTCTAACATTCCTGCCTAGAGAACCCCACGGACAGAGGAGACTAGCGGGTTACAACTCGTGGAGTTGCAGAGTCGGACAAGAGGGAGTGGCGAAGCACAGCACAGGCACAGCAGCTTGGCTCTGCTCCAGAGCGGAATCTCACGTGGGTGGGAGACTGCTGGAAACAGAATCCAGGTTAGGCTGGCCAGAGCCGATGCAGCAGAAGAAAGAGTGTTAGACAACAGCAGGAGAGAGCAATGACCTCAGAAACCAGGTCACATCATGAAGCAATCCATGAAGCTAGAACGTCTGTCACGATCCATTTACTCCTTCCCAAAGCTCAGGAAAACTAATCTCACGTAACAATTAGCAGCAGAAAGGGATCAAGTCTGAGTTTACTACAAATTTACTGATAAAGAATAAGGAGATAAAGAAGGAAAATAGTATCTCCAATGACAATGAAAATCCACTGTAAACTAGAGCTGCAAAACCGATCGAAACTGTAGCCTAAAATTTCAACGAAATTAAATGACACTTGTTCCTTGGAAGAAAAGCTATGTCAAACCTCAACACCGTATTAAAAAGCAGAGATATACTTTGCCAACCAAGGTCTATGTAGCCAGAGCTGTGGTTTTTCCAGTAGTCGTGTATGGATGTGAGAGTTGGACCATAAAGAAGACTGAGAGCTGAAGAATTGATGCTTTTGAATTGTGATGGTGGAGAAGACTCTCGAGAATCTCTTGGTCTGCAAGGGGATCAAACCAGTCAATCCTAAAGGAAATCAACCCTGAAAATTCACTGGAAGGACTGCTGGAGAAACTTCGGCCACCTGATGAGAAGAGCTGACTCACTGAAAAAGACCTTGATGCTGAGAAAGATTGAAAGTAAAAGGAGAAGGGGGTGACAGACGATGCAATAGTTAGATAGCATCACTAACTATATGGACATGAATTTGAGCAAACTCCAGAAGATAGTGGAGGACAGAGGAGCTTGGCATGTTACAGTCAGCCCATGGGTCAGACAGGACTTAGCAACTGAACAGTAATGAAAAAAATTTTTTTCAAAATATACTAACATAAATGAAAATAATGATGGGGAAATGAAAAAAAATCAATCTGTAAAACAAAAACTAAGTAATGAATTTAATAGAACTCAAAAAAGAATTAGAAGAAAAAAATTCTTAAAGATAAAGATTAAACTGAAAAGAACTCAAGACTGAGTAAAAACATCAGAAAACGTCATATTTTCTATCCTTGAGTATCTTAAATATGTCACTATATTGTCTCCAAATATAAAGTGTTGCTGTCAAGAAGTCAGATGATCATCACATTTTCTTGCTTCTTTAAGTAGCTTAGTCCTTTGGCCTGGGTGCAGAAAGTATTTTTTTAGAATGTTTTGGTGCTGGTCATTCTAGGTCATTTTGCTTGGGTACATGGCATTCTGAATAGACTGACTAAAAACATCATGAAATAAAAATGAAAAGAAGTAAAATTTAAACATCAAACCAAATGAGAAAAAAGATCAAAATGATTTTTGAGAGTAATTAACAGAAATAAAAGGTAAAGAACAACATATATAATACAAATTCAGAAAGAACACCAAAGTAATGGGATAAAAAAACAAAAAGAACAGTTTAAAACAACTTTGCTAGATTAAAACAAGTAAGATTTGACGGCACATACTGGAAAGGAACAGCATGTACCCAAGCAAAATGCCCTAGAATGACCAGCTCCGAAACATTCTAAAAAATACTTTGTGCACCCAGGCCAAAGGACTAAGGCACTTAAGAAGGCAAGAACATTTGATGGTCATCTGACTTCTTGACAGCAACACTTTATATCCAGAGACAATAGAGTGACATATTTAAGATACTCAAGGAAAGAAAACATGAGTCATATATTATAAATCCAGCCAAACTTACATTCACATATAAAGACTGCAGACAAACTGCTATCAACAAGTGAGAACTCAGAAAATATTGTTCCCAGGAGCCTTTACTGAGTTAAACTACAAGTGAGTGAAAATGACTGGAGAGACATTGACGTAAGGCCCGGTGGGGAGCGTTAAATATATATCTACCTGTAGAACTACATATAAATGATGTTATAGGGAGAAGGCACAGGCTACAACATCTATAGCACTGAAATTTTAGGAATAGAGCTACTACGTTTTAAAAGGGAGAAAGCATGAAAAGGATGGATTCAGCTTATGATTACTTTAGAGTTATTAACTAGAAATAAAAGGATATTGCTCCAAATCAATTCCAGGGATAGAAGGTGGTAAAGAAAGGGTACTAGCAAATTTCAGTATTTACAGAAGCAAGCTAATAGGTGGATACTGGGGCTTCCCAGGTGGCTCAGTGGTGAAGAGTCAGCCTGCCAGTACAGGAGACACAAGGGATTTGATCTCTTGGGTTTGATCCCTGGGTCAGGAAGATCCCCTGGAGTAGGAAACAGCAACCCACTCCAGTATTCTTGCCTGGAGAATCCCATGGACAGAGGGGCCTGGTGGGCTACAGTCCATGGAGTCACAAAGAGTCAGACATGACTGAGCACTCACACACACAAAGGTGGATGAAAGTGAAGGTGAAGGTCGTTCAGGCATCCGACTCTTGGCGACGCCATGGACTGTCCCGTCCATGGAATCCTCCAGGCCTGAATACTGGAGTGGGTAGCCTTTCCCTTCTCCAGGCGATCTTCCCAACCCAGGAATGGAACCAAGGTCTCCTGCATTGCAGGTGGATTCTTTCCCAAATGAGGTATCAGATGGATACTGGAAGTCTTATATAAAAATGTTGATGTAAAGATAGAAATAAAGAAAAAAGACCACATTATGAAGGACCATTTGTATAAAAAGTAGTTGTATATTTATAAATATAACATAAAACAATATGTCAGAGGGCGAATATAAAAAAGCATATTAATAAATGCAATGAGCTTAATTCACCTGTGTAAAACAATCAGATTCTCTAACAAAAAAAGTTCTACATACTGTTATAAAAATTATATATATATATATACACACACACACATATATAAACCCTTAAACTATAAGACATAGGTTAAAAATAAAAGGGTCAGAAAATATATATCAGCAAAATCAAAATAAACCAGAGGATATTTTCCTTATCCCCAAAAGAAACCCATACCCATTAGCAGCCAACTCCCATTTCTTTCAATACTCCTAGTTCAGGCAACCACTTCTCTATTTTCTGTTCATAGATTTTCCTAACCTGTTTCTTATCAGTGGAATCATACAGTATGTCCTCTTCTGTGACTGCCTTTATGCACTGAACATAATGTTGTCGAGACTCACTCATGTTATAGTATCTACCAACTTCGGTCCTTTTGATTGGTAATTCTTTGCCTTGATGGTTGTTCAGCTCTGTGAAACACACTAGAAACCATTGAATTCTAGAACTTTAAATGGGTAAGTTATTTGGTACGCAAACTGTATCTCAATAAATAAATAATAAAATTGAATTAAGGTTCATAATATTCATATCAGAAAAGGCAGGATCAAGATAGTGTGACCAGGTGTGTCCCGTTTGTTTGGACTTTCTTTTTTTTTTTTAACATTGAAAGTTTCACATCCTGGGAAGTCCCTGGGCAAACTGGGATGTTGGTCACTGTTAATTGATACCAGTGATATTTAAAGGAGATAGAAAATATTTATAATGTTAAATTTTATAAAGTCCAGCGAAGATAGAGTCATTATTTATATTCATACATACAAAGCCACAGCCAAGATAGGAGATATAATAAAGAATAGAATCTCAGGGCTATAGCTAACATTCTTGGCTCAACTCAAGACAATGAAGTGGACAAAATTTGATAGAATTCAGAAGGCCTAAATAGCACAATGAATAAAATAGATTTTGGAATCTCAGTAATTGAGAATACAGATTATTTTCAAATGTGTATACTGAATTGACAACTCATTCAGTTGTCCATATTTTGGGATACACATACAAACACAAACACACACACACACACACACACACACCCCTCAATAAAGTCCAAAGAATAGGAATAACAAACATTTATGAGGGTATTTAATGAAAGAAGAAACTATAAAAAATTGTAAAAAGTTTTCTCTGGTAGAGGAATATTTTTAACTGTTACTAAAAATATCTTGGGGAAAGTAAAATGCAATTATAAAATTATTTTAAAATAATAATAATGAAAATATAGCATGTAAAATCTATGGAATAAAAAGAAATATCTGTCAGAGGAAAAAAGTCATATAAATATAAATAAAATGTAAAAGATGAAAACAAGTGAATAAAATACCCAAATCAATAAAGCTAGGAAAAACTTGAACAAAGTAAACTGAAAGAAATTAGGAGGAAGGTAGGAGTTAATAGAATGCTTCTGCTGCTGCTGCTAAGTCGCTTCAGTTGTGTCTGACTCTGTGCGACCCCATATACGGCAGCCCACCAGGCTCCCCCATCCCTGGGACTCTCCAAGCAAGAACACTGGAGTGGGTTGCCATTTGCTTCTCCAATGCAGGAAAGTGAAAAGTGAAAGTGAAGTCTCTCAGTCGTGTCCGACTCTTTGCGACCCCATGGACTGCAGCCTACCAGGCTCCTCCGTCCATGGGATTTTCCAGGCAACAGTACTGGAGTGGGGTGCCATTGCCTTCTCCAAGTTAATGGAGTAGAAAACTTTAATAAGTAAATCCAAAAGTTGGTGCTTTGAAAAAATATCAGTAAAACAAGCCACTGGCAAATCTGATCAAGAAACTGATGGCAGAAAACATAGACACATAGATAACACCCCAGAAACCCCCCTGAGGACTCCCTGCCTTGTGAGGAACTCCATGGTGTGAAGAACTCCGAAGCCCTCGCTCAGGTATCTGCCAACTCAAGACAGGAGTGAGACGTGCCGCAGAGAACAGCGCTCACCTTTGTCGTCTCCCTGCCTCTCAGAGTCTGCATGGATTTTGCTCCTGTCTCATACTGCTTCACACTTAGTGTACAATTTCACCCCTTCCACATAATCAGCAACCACCAGTACCGTCATGATGGAACAATCTAGTCCTAGTATGTGAATGTATACTCTATTTTACGGAAAAATACAGAGAAATCGCATCAGCCAGTATCCAGCAGTCTGCTCACTGCCGTTTCCTAGGACTCCCTTTTGGAACGCTCTTCTTTCTACCTTCCTTCCTGCTTTCCTTTGTGTTATCGCGAGAGCTCCAGATTTGTCTCCCCGTGTGATAAAGGTAGCATCAACCTTGCTAGTGCGTCGTGCGTCTTCATGCCCACTTGATAATGTTGACGTGTCAAAATTTACACTTATTTTCTCCAAAAAGATATTATTTATCTTTCGTAGCTTCTATTACATTTAAAAACATTGTTATGCTTTTAAGATGCAAGTCACTGAGTGAGTGACAGATATCAACAGGACAAGGTCTAGGCAAGGTACAGTAGGATAAAAATTGCTGATAAGGATATGCTGTGGAAAATAAAAGTTAAACTCAGAATTACCACATAATCTAACAATTACTTTTCTCAGTAAATATCCAAGAGAAATGAAAACATATATCCATGATCCCAAACATGAACCACATGTATACCCGTGGTGGATTCATGTCAATGTATGGCAAAACCAGTACAGTATTGTAAAGTAAAATAAAGTAAAAATTATTTTTTAAAAAAAAAAAGAAAAGAAAACATATATCCACATAGAAACTTACTTGTGGGTCAATATTTAGAGCAACAGTATCATAATAGTTAAAAGGCAGAAACAAACTCCCATCCACAGGGAATAGATTAATAAAACATGGTGTATCCATATAATGAAATATTATTCAGCCCCAATATGAATAACATATTGCTACATACATAGAGGAACCTCTAAAACGGAAGCTAGTCACAAAAAGCTCACCTGTAACACGATTCATTTTGCAGGATAATGTGTGTGCATGCTCAGCCGCTCAGTCATGTCCAGCTCTTTGCAGTCCCATGGACTGTAGCCCACCAGGCTCCTCCATTCATGGGATTTTACAGGCAAGAATATGGGAGTGGGTAGCCATTCCCTTCTCCAGGGCATCTTCTCGACCCAAGGATCAAACCCGGGTCTCCTGCATAGCAGGCAGATTCTTTACCATCTTAGCCCCTAGGGAAGCCCTTGAATGCCGTTAAAAGCAGGCCTGAGATGACAGCTTGCTTGCAGGTGATGACCCCAGTGATCAGGAGTAAGGCACTGGGAAGTCATTAGGAATGCAGAGAAAACCAGGCCAGTTGTGGAATTAAGTTGGCTACTGCTTCCAAAGCTTGATGCTCCAGTTCACTAGGAACTCTTGAAAAATCTTGAAATGAACCTCAGAACTGTCAGACCAAGGACAACAAAGGAGGTCTTTATCCTTCCAGTGGTTCAGGGGCCCTTCAGTCACTAATTCACCTGCACTTCTACGTTGCACATATTTGAGCATCCATCAGGTTCCCAAGGTTATCCATTACCTGGTGACAAAGAAGCCCAGGAGATGAGAGATATTAATAAATGGCACAGGCTAGCAGATCTCATTGTACCTGCATTCAGCTGTAATGAGATGAGACCAGGATGAGACTCGTCTCTGTTGCTGACACTGAGGAGGAAGAGGTGTGGTGGAAAGTATTTATTGCCCAAGTGATGCTCAGTTCAGTTCAGTTCAGTTCAGTTTAGTCACTCAGTCGTGTCCGACTCTTTGCGACCCCGTGAACTGCAGCACACCAGACCTCCCTGTCCATTACCAACTCCCAGTTCAGTTCAGTTCAGTCGCGTCCGACTCTGCGACCCCATGAATCGCAGCACGCCAGGCCTCCCTGTCCATCACCATCTCCCGGAGTTCACTCAGCCTCACGTCCATTGAGTCCGTGATGCCATCCAGCCATCTCATCCTCGGTCGTCCCCTTCTCCCAGAGTCTACCCAAACTCATGTCCATTGAATCGATTAGTATTCAACAAATTATGCTGCCACCCATTACCATTCCACCTTTCAGAGTACTTTAATGTACATCATCTGTGTATGACTATCCCAAGTTTAGTCTCCTTTGAGACTCCTCACCCTTACAGTTAAAGGGACTCCTTAAATGCTCGCATTGAGACCTCAGGCTGTCAGAGCCTGGATTGACTTCACAGTTAGAAGACCAGAGGATGTCATTTCTTTTGTAAGTGAAAGTTGCTTAGTCATGTCCAACTCTTTGCGACCCCATGGACTATACAGTCAGAATTCTCCAGGTAAAGATCTAGTGATAATCTTTCTTATTTTGAAAAATTTCACTAAAAGCATCCATTACACATATGCATTTACAGATGAATATCATGCCCATTCCTCTACATTTGTGTTTTTGTGCTTTTATCAGTTTTAAAGGATATTCACTCTTTCAGTAAATATGTGAGTGTAATTCACTGGGCACCAGACACAGAGAAAAGCAGTGGCCAGCGCAGGAGACAGGAGGGATTTACTTACAGTCCTGAAGGGAACTCAGACTTGAGCACACAGTTCCAAGTTCCAGGAAGCCATGGGGGCACCTCAGTGAGACCGTACTCAGGTTTGGGAATTCAGGAAATCGGGGGAGACTCTTTTAAGAAAATGATGTAATAGACCCATTTTGGAGGTCAAAGCGATGGTCACCAGGAAGCCTTAAAGGGTATATGGGCAGCAAGGACTCTCTCTAGCAAGTAAGCAGGACGGATGTTATCATTGCCCTTTGCAGATGAGGAAACTGAGGCTCACAGAGGTGAGGTGACTTCCTCAAGGTTGCGTTGGTTAAAGTGACCCAGTTTAACAGAAACCTCAAAGAATTTTTGCTTTATGAGAGCCTTTCGAGCAAACAGTGCTCCTCAAGATGAAATAGGATTTAATTATGGTTGCATTAGATATAGAAACCACCTCCTGGCTAACTCAGCCGGGGGCCTGATTATGATATCAATGGCAAGGCACCTGGGTGTAACACACCATCTGGGACTGAAGCTGGCGGGTGAGTCTATCAAATTTTTGATTGAAATCCTCTTTCCTTGCATTAGTTTCCACTATCTCTGTCCACTGGAAATTCAAGCCATTAGGAAAACCCAATTAAGTCTTCAGAAGCTAAAATATCCCTGCTCTGACCTCCAGGAGGCCACAGCTTCACAAAACATTGTCTGCCGGGGATCTTGTAGGTTAGCACGTTTACTCCACTTTAGTGGTCATCAGTCCGAGAAAGGCCTCCGTGTCAGAGTGCTAGGTCCTGGGTGAGAGAAACTCATGTTGAGAGTGCCCACAGAGAACAAGACAGGCTCATGGTTCAAATGTAATTGTACAGGAGCCATGTTCAAATGTCTTAAAAAAAAAATACAGCAGTGGGGAAGAAAGGGCTCATTCGGTGGATCTCAGAGGCAGAATGAGACCAATGGTTGGAGCTGCTGGGAAGTCAGTTTTGACTCTGTATCTGTGGACCCACTGGGCCTTGCTACTGCTGTGTGGGACACGGGCACAGAGGGCTGTCTGTTTTGGGAAAGGTGTAGGAGAGAGTGGGCTAACAGCTTGCAGATACCCGTGAAGGGGAGTTTCATGCTGGATAGAAAGGGAAGCTAGAAATCCTTTAAGAAAACGTCCACCCTGGTAGTCGTCTTGTCTGTGGAGTGATTGCCCGAAAGACAAAGGAGCTAATGTGCCTTCATCTGGTTTTAATCCCTCCAGATTACTTACTGTGCCCTTCACGCCCTGTGACTATCCCTGAACCCTTCCTAGGGCATGTCATAAATGCTGGTACTTCCGGAAATTGCCAGAATATTATACACGTTAAAATGTATGTATCCTACATCACATCGTCCTGAAATCTTTAAAAGTGCCAATATATGACACTTCTGTATGTGACAAAGTGTGGTCTTGTGGGTTAAACAAGTGCTGTCTGTGTTCCCAGGGACTGTATGCTAACGAGACCTTTTTCTTCTTCAAGATTTCAAAGCACAAGCTTTTATTTTTGTAATCAGATTCTGCTCTTTAAATTTTTGAAATTTATCTTTTTAAATTTTTATTGGAGTGTAGTTGATTTACAATGTTGTGTTTCTGCTACATAGCATGAATCAATTATATATATATCTATAAAATATATATATATTGACCCTTTTTTAGATTCTGTTCCCATACAGATCATTACACAGTACTGAGTAGAGTTCCCTGTGATAAAGAGTAGGTTCTTATTAGTTATCTGTTTCAGCAGTGTGTAAATGTCCATCGCAGTCTCCCAGTTTACCCCTCCTCCTTCTTCCCTGTTGGTAACCATAAGTTTTGTTTTTTATGTCTGTGACTCTATTACCATTTTGTAAATAAGTTCATTTGTACCAGTGTTTTTAGATTCCACACATAAGTGATATTATATGGTTTTTGTTTTTCACTGGGTGACTTCACTCAGTATGACAGTCTCTAGCTTCATCCATGTCACTACAAATGGCATTATTTCAGTATCTTATTTGGCTGAGTAATATTCCTTTGTATATACGTGCCACGTCTTCTTTATCCATTCCTTTGTCAATGGACATTTAGGTTGTTTCCATGTTTCCTGGCTATTGTAAATAGTGCTGCAGTGAACAGTGGGGGTATATGTTGCTTTTCAAATCACGATTTTCTTCTGAGATATGTCTGGAGTGGGATTGCTGGATCATATAGCAGCTCTGTGTTTGCTTTTTTAAGGAACTAACATACTGTTCTCCATAGTGGCTCCACCAGTCTACATTCCCACCAACAGTGCAGAGGGTTCCCTTTTCTCCACACCCTCTTCAGCATTTATTGTTTGCAGATTTTTGTTGACAGGTGTGAAGTAATACTCCATTGTAGTTTCAGTTTGCATTTCTCTAATAATTAGTGATGTTGAGCATCTTTTCGTGTGCACCTAACAGAGATCTTCAATGCCTTCATCCCCAAAGGGAGAAGCACAGACTTACGAATCAAAACAGCTCCATGCTTTTAATCATGGGGAGTGGATGTTAGGTGTCAGGATACCTGGGTTTTAGCTCTAGAACTCCACCTCAGAAAATGTGTGATCATGTGAAAAGATCAGCTCTGCTGGAAAAAGAGAAGAGGACAGGCCGAGTGGCAAGAACAGTGAATGTTAGGAATGAGAACTTCTTCCAGTTTGGATGGAGAAAAAGGAATGTCATGGGGACTTGGTGGAGATTAGTCTTGAGAGGTGGGTTAGAGTCCAAATATGAAATGTGAACATCTACTACTGTGGGCAAGAATCCCTTAGAAGAAATGGAGTAGCCATCATGGTCAACAAAAGAATCCGAAATGCGGTACTTGGATGCCGTCTCAAAAATGACAGAATGATCACTGTTCGTTTCCAAGGCAAACCATTCGATATTACAGTAATCCAAGTCTATGCCCCAACCAGTAATGCTGAAGAAGCTGAAGTTGAACAGTTCTATGAAGACCTACAAGACCTTCTAGAACTAACACCCAAAAAAGATGTCCTTTTCATTATAGGGGACTGGAATGCAAAAGTAGGAAGTCAAGAAACACCTGGAGTAACAGGCAAATTTGGCCTTGGAGTACAGAATGAAGCAGGGCAAAGGCCAATGGAGTTTTCCCAACAGAATGCACTGGTCATAGCAAACACCCTCTTCCAACAACACAAAAGAAGACTCTACACATGGACATCACCAGATGGTCAATACTGAAATCAGACTGATTATATTCTTTGCAGCCAAAGATGGAGAAACTCTATGCAGGCAGTAAAAAACAAGACCAGGAACTGACTGTGGCATAGATCATGAACTCCTTGTTGCCAAATTCAGACTTGAAGAAAGTAGGGAAAACCACTAGACCCTTCAGGTACGACCAAATTAAATCCCTTATGATTATACAGTGGAAGTGAAAAATAGATTCAAGGGATTAGATCTGATAGGCAGAGTGCCTGAAGAACTAAGGACGAAGGTTCATGACATTGTATAGGAGGCAGGGATCAAGACCATCCCCAAGAAAAAGAAATGCAAAAAGGCAAAATGGTTGTCTGAGGAGGCCTTAAAAATAGCTGTGAAAAGAAGAGAAGCCAAAAGCAAAGGAGAAAAGGAAAAATATACCCATTTGAATGCAGAGTTCCAAAGAATAGCAAGGAGAGATAAGAAAGCCTTCCTCAGTGATCAATGCAAAAAAACAGAGAAAAACAATAGAATAGGAAAGACTAGGGATCTCTTCAAGAAAATTAGAGACACCAAGGGAACGTTTCATGCAAAGATGGGCTCAATAAAGGAAAGAAATGGTAGGGACCTAACAGAAGCAGAAGATATTAAGAAGAGGTGGCAGAAGAACTGAACAAAAAAGATCTTCATGACCCAGATAATCACAGTGGTGTGATTACTCACCTAGAGCCAGACATCCTGGAATGTGAAGTCAAGTGGGCCTTAGGAAGCATCACTATGAACAAAGCTAGTGGAGGTGATGGAATCCCAGTGGAGCTATTTCAAATCCTGAAAGATGATGCTGTGAAAGTGCTGCACTCAATATGCCAGCAAATATGGAAGACTCAGCATGGCCACAGGACTGGAAAAGGTCAGTTTTCATTCCAGTCCCAAAGAAGGGCAATGCCAAAGAATGCTCAAACTACTGCATAATTGCACTCATCTCACATTCTAGCAAAGCAATGCTCAAAATTCTCCAAGCCAGGCTTCAACAGCTCATGAACCATAAACTTCCAGATATTCAAGCTGGATTTAGAAAAGGTAGAGGAACAAGAGATCAAATTGCCAACTCATTGGATCATCAGAAAAGCAAGAGAATTCCAGAAAAACATCTACTTCTGTTTTATTGACTATACCAAAGCCTTTGATTGTGTGGATCACAGCAAACTGTGGAAAATTCTGAAAGAGATGGAAATACCAGACCACCTGATCTGCCTCCTGAGAAATCTGTATGCAGGTCAAGAAGCAACAGTTAGAAATGGGCATGAAACAACAGACTGGTTCCAAATTGGGAAAGGAGTACGTCAAGGCTGTATGTTGTCACCCTGCTTATTTAACTTATATGCAGAGTACATCATGAGAAATGCTGGGCTGGATGAAGTGCAAGCTGGACTCAAGATTGCCAGGAGAAATATCAATAACCTCAGATATGCAGATGACACCACCCTTATGGCAGAAAGTGAAGAAAAACTAAAGAGCCTCTTGATGAAAATGAAAGAGGAGAGTGAAAAAATTGGCTTAAAACTCAACATTCAGAAAACTAAGATCATGATATCTGGTCCCATCAGTTCATGGCAAATAGAAGGAGAACTGCAAGGAGATCCAACGAGTCCATCCTAAAGGAAATCAATCCTGAATATTCATTGGAAGGACTGATACTGAAGCTAAAACTCCAATACTTTGGCTACCTGATACAAAGAACTGGCTCATTTGGAAAGACCCTGATGTTGGGAAAAACTGAAGGCCGGAGAAGGGGACGACAGAGTATGAGATGGTTGGATGGCATCACTGACTCAATGGAGATGAGTTTGAGTAAACTCCAGGAGTTGGTGATGGACTGGGAAGCCTGGCATGCTCCAGCCCATGGAGTTGCAGAGTCGGATGTGACTGAGTGAATGAACTGAACTGAACTGAACTGAACTGAGGAAAAGTACTGATTGTCTCATGAAGTAATTTGACTTTGGCCTGTTATAAAATGTGTTTTCTTGAGGATTTTCTACAAGGGAACAGCACAATTAGAGCAGCACTTAACAAAATGAAAACTTACAAAGTGGAGGACAGATTTTCTTTGACAAAGACTGAGATCTGAGAGAGAATTAGGTGGCCCCACCCCAGTTGAGGGGTGATAAGGACCCAACCTAGGACAGGGAAAGTATCGGAGACAGTGACAATGTATTTGGGAGTGAAGGTTCACAGAACTTGGAGTAACTAACTGCTCAAGGGAAGCAAGACCCAGATAATAGTTAAATGCCACTCTGGGATGGTCAATCTAGATTTTCAGGAGCATTTTTGGAAATAAGTAGAGTAGACTGGCTAAGAACACTGCATTGGCATCAAACTTATCCTTAGTTGGCTCCTGACCCTGCCATTTAATAAACAAGAAATCAGCTGTGTCCCCTTTCAGAGTCTCTATTGCTTCATCTGTAAAACAGAAATGGCAATATTAGCAAGTTCATAAGATTGCTCTGAGGAGTCAATGAAAAAAAATCCTTAAGAAATTTAGCAAAGTATCCAGTTCATGGGAAAATGATCAATAAACATTACATATAGTTATTAATTATTCCATGATTGATGAAAAGTAAAATGGGTTGGAAGGTGATATTTTCTGGAAGTCAGATTTGCTTAGGGAAAATTTGGGAGGTTTTTCTTTTTTTTCCTGTCTTTTGCAGCTGGAGTAATGTTTCTGTTGCTTCCATGGGATGATAAAACCAAGGGTTTGAACCTCATAAGGTGTTTCTATCTTTGCTTCAGCTTTTCTCTTTGTGCAGATTTTGTTCTTTTGGAAGGCTTTATCCTTATCAGTGAAGCAAGGTTGGAAGTGGTTTGTGACCAAGCAACTCAGCTTTATCAACAAAGACAGACTAGCCCTGGAGCACCATTTAAGCTTTTTCAAGAAAAATCCCGGATTGGCTTTATTTGGCCAGATCACTCCTGGAACCGTCAGCTGCAGCCAGGAGCTGGGTAGTGGGTTCAAACCCTCGCTCCTACTACTTGGTTGGAGTCGGGGAAGCAGCGTTACAACAATGATGAGTCTGTTTGCACACCTGTTGATTTTGCTGAGCTGGCTACATAATTTCCCCTCAAGGCTTTTCTCATGCCATAAGGACAGAGTTGTCTATACTTTTTTGCTTGGCACAGAAACTGGAAAATGTGGAGTGCTACCCCACTGCCCCTTCCTTCTGCCCCCTACAGCACTCCCATTGCAGGCTCAGTTGGCCAGATAATACCCCACATACTTGAGTGTTTAGCTGTGCTACTTGGGGCATGCTGTTTTTGCCTGGGCTAGCCACCACTTGAGATTCTGGGCAGAGCTATGAATGAACACATTTCAAATGCTATCAATATTTTATGAATTTCCATCCACTTGCTTTAATGGGGAACTGTAAAAGCATTTAGCCATATTACACCCCATCTCTCAGGCACTGCATTATTCCAACAGAGCTGTTTTATTAGCGTCAACCACCAGGGTTATTGGGATGGCTTTATCCCTCCTTCCCCAGGTTTGTTCATCTGCATATATATGTAAGTCCATTTGCCTGTCTACCAAGCTTTCTTAATTTATTAAATAAGGTCGACCACTAGCAAAGAGAACACGGTTTTGGTAATGAAGCATGTGCACATGCACCCACATGGGTATGCGGTCATACACACACACACTGGTGCACTAAGGGAGGTTCCATCGCCTGGCCCTGCGTGTCTAGACTTGAGCTTTACAAGGACTCTTGGTTTCATGGACTCCCCTGGGTTCTTTTCTGGAGCATTTACTCCTTTGTCTCCTGAGGATAAAACTTCTCGGGGAAGCATCTAACCTGAAGTTTAAATATTTGAATTTAATGGTGAAGTGTCCAGGCATCAAAGTCAGAGGGACGACTGGCTTCACAGCTCAGCTCCACGACTTACCTTTATGATCTTGGGCAAATCAGTTGACTTGGCAGAGCCCTCTCTGTCAAAGGGAGACTTCAGGAGTCACCTTTCAGGAAGGGGTGAAGAGCAAGTTGGGGAACCTGTGAATGTGCTCCGAGACAAAGCTGCCTGGCAAACAGGAAGTGGAGGGGCTTGGGGCTTTCTCTCTTTCCACTTCCGGATATTGAGAGTTTCTGGGCTAGAATATGCATTTGTTTCTGGAGATGGCATCTGCCTGCAGGGTATTCCTGAGCTCAGCCTCCCTCCCATCACAGATTATCCCTCCATCAAAAATCCTGCCCCTCTGGACCTCACCCCGCCACCATCCACTCTGAGAACCCTTCCTTGGGCCCCTCAGACGAGGTTAGAGACCTTTCTTTGAGCTTTCCCATCACCACCCACCCTGTCTCCATATTACAACATTTATCTCACTCTGTTATAATGGTCTTTTCCCTTCCAGATGACCAGCTCTTTGTGGTCAGAGTGCAGGCATTATTTCTTAGCACAACCAACAAAGCCCCTGGGGATCTGAGCTCTACCACCCTCATCTCCCAGAAGGCTTCTAACCACTCCTGTCTGCTTCTCTGTCCATGGAGTCTAGCCACCATTTTGTTCAACACCTTCTCTACACCACAGAGGGTTCTAACCACAGTGTCTGCAGTAACTCCTTCGATCCATGCATCATCCTAATGAGATAGGGACTGCTCTGATCCCCGTTGTACACATGAGGAAGCTGAGGCTTAGAGAAGGTAGGGACCTGTAGCACAGCCCCAGGGAGGAAGGAAGAGAGCCGGGCTTTCCCCTCCCGTGGTCTCATTCTGGAGACCGCGCACACCGCTGCGCCCCGCTGCTTACCCATCCTCTGTTCCATCCCGTCGCGCCCAGACGGGCCTCCACGTGGTCCTCCCGCCTGCTGCATTCACTGCCGGCTCATTGCCTTTGCATACGCTACCCGCTTCTCACTGGAGTTCCCGTCTACCTCCCTAACATTTTTTTTTCTTCAGACTTTATTTTGTTTTATTTTACTTTCAATACTGTATTGGTTTTGCCATACATCAACATGAATCCGCCATAGGTGTACATGTGTTCCCAATCCTGAACGCCCCCCCCCCCCCCCCACCTCCCTCCCCATACCTCTCTGGGTCATCCCAGTGCACCAGCCCCAAGCATCCTGTATCCTGCATCGAACCTAGACTGGTGATTCATTTCTTATATGATATTATACATGTTTCATTGCCATTCTCCCAAATCATCCTAACCTCTCCCTCTCCCACAGAGTCCAAAAGATTGTTCTATAAATCTGTGTCTCTTTTGCTGTCTCACATACAGGGTTATCATTACCACCTTTCTAAATTCCATATATATGTGTTAGTGTACTGTATTGGTGTTTTTCTTTTTTTTTTCTGGCTTACTTCACTCTGTATAATCGGCCCCAGTTTCGTCCATCTCATTAGAACTGATTCACATGTATTCTTTTTAATGGCTGAGTAATACTCCATTGTGTATATGTACCACAGCTTTCTTATCCATTCATCTGCTGATGGACATCTAGGTTGCTTCCATGTCCTGGTTATTGTAAACAGTGCTGTGATGAACATTGGGGTACATGTATCTCTTTCAATTCTGGTTTCCTTGGTATGTATGCCCAGCATTGGGATTGCTGGGTCATAAGGCAGTTCTATTTCCAGTTTTTTAAGGAATCTCCACACTGTTCTCCATAGTGGCTGTCCTAGTTTGCATTCCCACCAACAGTGTAAGAGGGTTCCCTTTTCTCCACACCCTCTCCGGCATTTATTGCTTGTAGACTTTTGGATAGCAGCCATTCTGACTGGTGTGAAATGGTACCTCATTGTGGTCTTGATTTGCATTTCTCTGATAATGAGTGATGTTGAGCATCTTTTCATGTGTTTGTTAGCCATCTGTATGTCTTCTATGGAGAAATGTCTGTTTAGTTCTTTGGCCCATCTTTTGATTGGGTCGTTTATTTTTCTGAAATTGAGCTGCAGGAGTTGCTTGTATATTTTTGAGATTAGTTGTTTGTCAGTTGCTTCATTTGCTATTATTTTCTCCCATTCCGAAGGCTGTCTTTTCACCTTGCTTATAGTTCCCTTTGTTGTGCAGAAGCTTTTAATTTTAATTAGATCCCATTTGTTTATTTTTGCTTTCATTTCCAGTATTCTGGGAGATGGGTCATAGAGGATCCTGCTGTGATTTATGTTGGAGAGTGTTTTGCCTATGTTCTCTTCTAGTAGTTGTATAGTTTCTGGTCTTATGTTTAGATCTTTAATCCATTTTGAGTTTATTTTTGTTAGAAAGTGTTCTAGTTTCATTCTTTTACAAGTGGTTGACCATTTTTCCCAGCACCACTTGTTAAAGAGATTGTCTTTAATCCATTGTATATTTTTGCCTCCTTTGATGAAGATAAGGTGTCCATAAGTGTGTGGATTTATCTCTGGGCTTTCTATTTTGTTCCATTGACCTATATTTCTGTCTTTGTGCCAGTACCATAATGTCTTGATGACTGTGGCTTTGTAGTAGATCCTGAAGTCAGAAAGGTTGATTCCTCCAGTTCCATTCTTCTTTCTCAAGATTGCTTTTGCTATTTGAGGTTTTTTGTATTTCCATACAAATTGTGAAATTATTTGTTCTAGCTCTGTGGAAAATACCACTGGTAGCTTGATAGGGATTGCATTAAATCTATTGCTTTGGGTAGTATACTCATTTTCACTATATTGATTCTTCCAATCCATGAACATGGTATATTTCTCCATCTATTAGTGTCCTCTTTGATTTCTTTCACCAGTGTTTTATAGTTTTCTATATACAGGTCTTTAGTTTCTTTAGGTAGATATATTCCTAAGTATTTTATTCTTTTCGTTGCAATGGTGAATGGAATTGTTTCCTTAATTTCTTTTTCTACTTTCTCATTATTAGTGTATAGGAATGCAAGGGATTTCTGAGTGTTGATTTTATATCCTGCAACTTTACTATATTCATTGATTAGCTCTAGTAATTTTCTGGTGGAGTCTTTAGGGTTTTCTATGTAGAGGATCATGTCATTTGCACTCGCCCTTGAAGAGTCAAATATACCTTCCTTAATGCCATGGCTTTGTGTGTACCTACGTGGCACTTGGGCAGATCAGATTCTGTTTACTCACCTAGTTTGCATTTGCCTGGAGGCTTGTTAGAGCAGGGGCTGTCTATGCCTTGTTCACGCTGAGTCCTGGTACATAATATTGTTCTTGGTCCCTAATGGAAAATTAGTCACTATTTATTGAATAAAGTTTTTGACATTCTTGGAATCTGAAGAGACTTTCCCAGTATTGTCATCTCTTTCAACCCCGACTTCCACGTAAATTGTATACGTAAATCTCTGTCTTTGATAGTATGGTTATCTGCATGCATGACTAACCAAGATGCCAGATCAAATGAAATAATTGCAAGGTAAAGGTCCATGTACTGTGTGTCCGTCTGATTTGCCTAAGGACCAGCCAAATGAGCCCTAGGGCTCCAAAGCTAGATTGGTACATCTACAGAGTATTTAGGGTAGGGACTGGAGGTCTCATGCTAATCTCTCTGGGACTTTTTGAAGAGGGAACTGTGCTCACAAGAGAAATGGAGAAAAAATATACTGACTTTATGCTCAAACATCTGGGCCCATATGGCTCTCTCCAAATGCCAAGCATCTTCAGTAAGTGGTACTGGTATGCAAGGTTACCGTCATAAACTGAAGTATTTCCTACACATATGAACATAGATGGTAGAGTCTACAGAACAGACTTTGAGTCCACTTACCCAAGTGGGCTCTTGGGTGAAGAGGGCTGCCCACTAATTCACTCAGAAAGATGGGGATCCATAGTACAGAATGAGCATAAATTCAGATGTACCTCATCTTTTAAAACCGTGACCTGACCCACCAGAGAAATGAGGCCCAAAGAATGTCAGATTCTACCATTCAGATTAGCATCTTTTCTGCAGGGTGTTTGTGGGGTGTATCCCTTCTAGGCTAAAGTACTAGATGTGGGCAGAAAAGTCATACTTCTGCATAAAGCATCCGACACAAAGCGTGTAGGAGTAGAGGGCACTGGACAGTGGGTCTGGGACCAAGTTCGCAGATGGGCAGTGTCCAGTGCCACTGAAAGGAAGACTGAACTTAGACATCGAGCAGCAGAGGAAGAAATGTAGACTCAGCATGAAGTGGGGGCAGATGATGGGGAAAGAGGGAGGTTCTAGGTGTTTCCTGCAATCAGAGAGAGAACTTGCTTTGTCAGCCTTCTGTCCAGCAGGTCAGGGTCATCAGCAAGCATAGGGCTCCCCAGAGTGTACTGGAAAAGTCATCATCTTCTGAATGAGTGGTTGGGGGGATCGTGGCTGGAGCTAATCTTCTCATCCATCTCAGCGGATCTGGTGGTGCCAGTGGGTGAGATGGCCAAGCTTCTTTCCTTTCGCCAGCTCCCTCAGTTCTTCCATCTTTAGCATAAGAATGAAGATCATTTCAAACAAAGGTGTGAAATCAACTGTGTTCTTCTTCTCCCTACACTAGCGAAATCTTTCTCCTGAACAGACAGAAAACCTTTCAGCCTCATGACAGCCTCCTGTCACCCTGATGCCCCATGTCTCTCTGCTGACATGATAGCTGAGTGTATGAGACAGACAGTGTCTGTGTAATGCTAGTGCCTTTGTAGTGGAATCACCAGACTGGGATGAGGGGGAGCAGGTTGGGGCTGGGAGATCCAGGAAGCTGGGTCTTTTCCTCTTCCTTCATCTCCTTTCCGGCAGGTTGGTGAGATAGCAACAAGCCTTCTTGATCTAGAAGCCCAGTCCACTGTTCATAGAGTCTCGAGCTACAAAACTCCAACTCCAGATCTGATGGTTTTAGTACAAACCAACTCGACTCTACACGCAGTTACTGAGGTCTTGCTTTGTACATGCAAAGCTGTTTGATGCTGAGGGACTACAAAGGTGAAGAAGAAGAAAAATTAGAAGGACAGCTCCCATTGAGAACATGCTAAGTGCCAGGTTTTGTGGTTACTGTTATATATAAATTTACATTTAAACATCTCAGCAACACTATGATTAAGATATTAATAGCCTCCTATTCCAGATGAAGAAACTAAGAACTCAGGGTACAACTTGCTAAGGTTATATGAGTAATATATGAGTAATGGATCTAGAACTCTGATTTAGGTCTCTGGTTCCTAAGCTTATACTGTTAACTTTTATGTTCTATTTTCTTCAATGAGTGCTTTTAGCAGGCTCAAAAGTTAAATGTGTGTGTATAATGACTATCAATAAGGCAAAATTTTTCTTGTAACCCAAAGAAGAAAGTGTGCTATATAGCATTCATAGGATTTTTACATCAGACATAACTAGGCTTGAGTTTCTCTATTTCCTAATAGCTGCATGATACTGCTGACCTCTCTGCACCTCAGCATTCTCATTTGTAATAATAATACTTATTAATATTATATCTGGAATTGTGATGAGGGTTAAGTAAGAAAATGTATGTGAAATTTACATAGTTAACAAATGTTGTCTTACTCTGTACAAAGCCTTCTGATGCAGTCCCATTTGATCCTAATAACTTTGACCATGATATCATTATATTATTATTTTCTTTTTGGAATTGAGAAAACCTAGGCTTAAAGAAGGTAAAAAAACTTGTCCACTGAAGTTAGTAAGTGGCAATGTGGGGCTTGAGCTCAACCTGCTATTGCTAAGTCGCTTCAGTCATGTCCGACTCTGTGCAACCCCATAGACAGCAGCCCACCAGGCTCCCCCGTCCCTGGGATTCTCCAGGCAAGAACACTGGAGTGGGTTGCCATTTCCTTCTCCAATGCATGAAAGCAAAAGGTGAAAGTGAAGTCACTCAGTCATGTCCGACTTAGCGACCCCATGGACTGCAGCCTACCAGGCTCCTCCATCCATGGGACTTTCCAGGCAAGAGTACTGGAGTGGGGTGCCATTGCCTTCTCTGTGAGCTCAATCTATCTGATCTCAAAAACTACTTCTGGGCAGACAAATTGAGCTCTGTTGGTAGACAGAGTGGCATGAGATCTGTCTGAAGATCATTCAGAACTACAGAACATGTTCTCTCCCCATATCTGGCTGCCTTTTGTTGATAGGATGGACTATGGGGAACCTGTATCATTCTGTTGATTCTAAAAACATGTTATACGTAGAATGTTGTTTGGAATTTACCCCAGTATTCTCTTTTGGATGACTGATATATGTCGAAGAAAATAGAGCTTTCTTTTTGATATTCATGGATGTTTCTGTAACTCATGCCTCAGAGTCGAGCAAGCTGAATGACCAAAGATGTTTTTCCTAAAAGAAGTAGATTAATACCAATTAACAGGCTGAGGTAGGAGTGGAGACCTTAGCTTGTTCAAAATGAGTTGTGACTTCATGTCACCTGACACGTGCATAATTACGCTCACCAGGAGGCATCCTCCAGGGCACACACCACAAGAAACGTGTACTTAATTGTTAGTCACCATGCATATATGCTTAATTACACATCCTGCTACCTGCAGGATTAATAACATGTAGTGTTACATGCACACAATCAGAAGAGGTGACATTTGATGACATTAAAAGAGCTGGGAGAACATAAAGGAGCGATTTTTAAACAGTCGCATAATGTGGGTGCTTTTTTTCCTCCCCATAGAAGGCATCAGACACTAATTTCTATTCAATCAATCAAGAAGCACTTATTGAACAAGTCCCGTCAATTTTGCTTGTATAATATCTTTTGCATCTCTCCTTTGCTTTCCATTTTCATGATTGCTAATGTCACCCTCACTCATCTGACAGTCTAAGGTAACTGGAAGGACACGGCATTCAGATCTCTCTCTAACCCTTGGTCAGCATCTTGGCCCGGAGCACCGTCATTTCTTCCCTGCATTGCTGTGTGCGCATGCTCAGTCGCTCAGTGTTGTCTTGACGATCCCATGGACTATATAGCCTACCAGGCTCCTCTGTCCATTGGAAGTTTCCAGGCAGGAATACTGGAGTGGCTTCCCATTTCCTCCTCCAGAGGATCTTTCTAGGCCGAGGGATCAAACCTGCAGCTCCTGCATCTCTTGCCTTGGTGGGCAGATTCTTTACCACTGCACCGCCTGGGAAGCCTGCTTTGCTATAGAGGTCCCTAACAGGTCTCTGCCGGCCAGCGCAGGAGACACCGTTTCAATCCCCGATCCGAGAAGATCCCACACGCTGCACAGCACTGAGCCTTTGCCCCGCAACTATGGAGTTTGTGCTCTGGAGCCACGACTACTGAGCCCATGCGTCCTCGAGCCGGTGCTCCGCCACGAGATGCCGCTGCAGTGAGACTCCCTCACACCACAACCAGAGAGTAAGTAGCCCCTGCTCACCAGAACTAGAGAAGAGCCTGCACAGCAAGGAAGACCTAGCACAGTCAAAAACAATAACTAAAATTACTTTAAAATATGTATTAGTTTCAAATGTATAGCAGAGTGATTCAGCTTTATATATATATATAAAGTGAAGTCGCTCAGTCGTGTCTGACTCTTTGCAACCCCATGGACTGTAGCATATATATATGTATGTATTTTTCAGATTCTTTTCCATTTTAGGTTATTACAAGATACTGAATACAGTTCTCTGTGCTATACAGTAGGTCCTTGTTGGTTATCTATTTTATATATAGCATCATGTATATGTTCATCCTAAACTTATTTGTCCCTCACTCCCTTTTTCCTTCGGTAATCATAAATTTGTTTTCTGTATCTGTGAGTCTATTTCTGTTTTGTCAATAAGTGCACTTGTATTGTGCTTTGTTTAGGTCTCACGTGTAAGTGATGTCATGTGATGGCTGTCTCTCTCTGTCTGACTTATTTTGACTTAGTATATGATAATCTCTGTTGCTGTTCAGTCACTAAGTCATGTCTGACTCTTTGTGACCCCGTGGACAGCAGCACGCCAGGCTTTGCTGTCCATCACTGTCTTCCTGAGTTTCCTCAAACTCATGTCCATTGAATCAACGATGCCATCCAACCATCTCATCCTCTGTCTCCCTCTTCTCTTACCCTCAATATTTCCCAGCATCAGGGCCTTTTCCAATGAGTTAGCTCTTTGTATCTGGTGGCCAAAGTATTAGAGCTTCATCATTATCAGCAGTCCCTCCAATGAATATTCAGTGTTGATTTCCTTTAGGATGTACTGGTTTGATCTCCTTGTTATCCGAGGGACTGGGTTGATTTCCTTTAGGATGGACTGGTTTCAAGGAACTCTCAGGAGTCTTCTCCAGCACCACAGTTTGAAAGCATCAATTCTGTGGCATTCAGCCTTCTTTATGGCTGAATCACATCCATACATGACTACTGGAAAAAACATAGCTTTGACTGTACAAAGTGATGTCTCTGCTTTTTAAAACACTATCTAGGTTTGACATGGCTCTTCTTCCAAGGAACAGGTGTCTTTTAATTTCATGGCTGCAGTCACCATCTGCAGCAATTTTGGAGCTCAAGAAAATGAAATCTGACACTGTTTTCTACATTTTCTCCATCTGTTTGCCATGAAGTGATAGGACCGGATGCCATGATCTTCGTTTTTTGAATGTTGAACTGTAAGCTAGCTTTTTCACTCTCGACTTTCACTTTCATCAAGAGGCTCTTTAGTTCCTCTTCACTTTCTACCTTAAGGGTGGTGTCATCTGCATATCTGAGGTTATTGATATTTCTCCTGTCAATCTTGATTCCAGCTTGTGATTCATCTAGCCCAGTATTTCACATGATGCACTCTACATGTAAATTAAATAAGCAGGGTGACAATATACAGCCTTGATGTACTCCTTTCCCAGTTTTGAACCAGTCCACTGTTCCATGTCCAGTTCTAACTGTTGCTTCCTGACCTGCATACAGATTTCTTAGAAGGCAGGTAAGGTGGTCTGGTGTTCCTGTCTCTAAGAATTTTCCACAGTTTGTGTGATCCATACATTCAAAGGCTTTAGCATAGTCCATGAAGCAAAAGTACATATATATATTTTTTGTAATTCCCTTCATTTTTCTATGATCCAGCATATGCTGGCAATCTGATCTCTGGTTCCTCTGCCTTTTCTAAATTCAGCTTGTGCATCTGTTCTTATGATAATCTCTAGGTCCATCCAAGCCACTATTTTTATGGCTGAGTAGTATTCCACTGTATATATATACCACAACTCCTTCATCCATTCGTCTGTCAATAAACACTCAGGTTGCTGCCGTATCTTGCTAAATAGTACTGCTGTGAACATTGGGGTCCATGTATGTTTTTGAATTATGGTTCTCTCCAGATATATTCTCTGTTCAGTTCATTTCAGTCACTCAGTCATGTCTGACTCTTTGAGACCCCATGGACTGCAACACACCAGGCTTCCGTGTCCATCACCAACTCCTGGAGCTTGCTCAAACTCATGTTCAATGAATCGGTGGTGCCATCCAACCATCTCATCTTCTGTCATCCCCCTTTCCTCCTGCCTTCAATCTTTCCCAGCATCAGGGTCTTTTCAGTGAGTCAGTTCTTTGCATCAGGTGGCCAGAGTATTGGAGTTTCAGCTTCAACATCATGATATATGCTCAGGAAAATGCAATTCTAATCATCTCAGTCTTTAGCTTATAATTCCCCAGTGATTGCATTTATCCACAGAAAGCTTGGCATCTGAGCTTGAACTACCGGGTCCTGTTCATCCTGGCCCCTCCCCACCAACTCAGCCTCTAGTCACTATCACCCTCTGCCTCTGAGGTCCAGCAACACTGCTTTCTCTCCATTCTTTTAGCAAACCTCCTTCTTCAAGATCCTTTCACACATACTGCTTCTTTTCCCTCCAAATTTCTTCTCCAGTTCTGTTTATCTAGTTAAATGCTACCTAACCCTGAGATCTCAGCTCACATATATCTTTCTTAGAAAAGCTTTGACTAGTGCCCCAGTCTAGGTTAGGTCTCATGATCAAACACTAAAATTTTCCTTCAGTAAAAAATTGTCACAATACACTATCTTGGGTCATCTGTGCAGTAGTTTGATTAATACTTGCCTCAGTCATTGTAAGTGCCGCAAAGATGACATCTGAGTGTATTTCATTTTCCTTTATGTCTTCCGCTCCTGGTATATATAGTTCCTGGAACATAGTAGCCTTTTAGTGAGGTTATCAGATTTAATGAATGAAAATGTAAGATGCTCAGTTAATTTTGAATTTCAGACACATTTCCCATCCTTTTTTTAGTTTAAGTTTGCCTCATGCAATATTTGGGACATACTTAAACTAAAAATTAAGTTTTACCTGAAATTCAAATTTAACTGGACAGTCAGTATTTTATCTGGCAACCATACTTCAAAGCACTTTATATTTGATTTATTTAATGAATAAATTAATGATTAAATGAAGAGTCAGAAAACCCTGGTTCTGCTTCAGCCATTGTTTCCAGTTTCTGCTCACCAGTCACTTGATTCTTCCTCACATATACAGTGAAGGGAAAAGATATGTAACTAAGACTCCTAGAGTATTGGCATGAAATAGTGAAAAATTATGGCAAAAGCCAAATAATGATCTCTCCTTACCACAGTCCTTTCAGACCAGTTATTTATTTCTAGAATTATCTGACAGGCTAAATTATTGCATCCTCCTCCTCCAAATTCTAACTCTCTCTAATGGCCAAAAAGAATCTTAAATACACCTTTTTTGCATGCTCTTCTAGGCCTTTTGTAATTTGACACTGTCACATTTTAGATCTAACAGACAGGGCTAGAATTTATATTTAATATGAATAGTTAAGAAAAATAAAAATCAATGGAAAAAATCCATAATGAAGAAAACATAAAAAATTTAAATAAAAACTGAATCGGTATTAGTGATTTTTCCTCTTGCCTCAGGCTACAATATAGCTTTGTACAGCACTTTTTATTTAAACTTTCGCTATTTGCTCATCGTGGATTTATTTAACTATGATTTTTTTAAAATTTTTGTATTAAAGTACTTGTTATCATGATTATTGAACATTTTGAAGTCCCCTTCAGTTTTGTGCCTCTTCCTAATCCCAGCCCTGATGAGTGGAGACAACCTTTGGGAAAGAACATACAGGGAAGAGCTCGTCGGGAGCAGATAGAACAGGATCTAAAGTGCCATGCTGAATTTATCCTGTGGGCCATGGGGGTTAGACAGGTTTAGGGCAAGAGAGGGACAGATTCTGACATGAGTTTTGGAGACTCTTTTTTAAAATTATTTTTACTTTACAATATTGTATTGGTTTTGCCATACATCAACATGAATCCGCCACTTGACATATAGTTGCTGTATAATATATAAGCTATGGGTTTCCTAGGTGGTGCTAGTGGTAAAGAACCCACCTGCCAATGCAAGAGACATAAGAGATGTGAGTTTGATTCTTGACCGGGACGATCCCCTGGAGAAGGGCATGAGAACCCACTCCAGCATTCTTGCCTGGAGAATCCCACGGACAAAGGGGCCTGGTGAACTACAGTCTGTGGGGTCACAAAGAGTCGGACATGACTGAAGCGACTTAACACGCACACAGAGTACAGGGGTACAGGGTGGTGATACACAGTTGTTAAAGCTTACGTTACATCTGTAGTTATAAAACAGTGGCTATATTCCATATTGTACAGTATAGCCTTGTAGTTTACTTATACCTAGTAGTTCGTACCTCTTAAGCCCCTGCCCCTACACTACCCTCGCCCCTTCCCTCTCCCACTGCTAACCACTAATTTGTTCTTCATGTCTGTGAGTCTGCTTCTTTTTTGTCACACTCAGTAGTTCATTGTATTTTTAAAACTCATATGTAAACGGTACCAAACAGTGTTTGATGTCTTTATCTTTCTGACTTATTTCACTTAGCAAAATGCCTTCCAAGTCCATTCCTGTTGCTGCAAATGGCAAAATTTTATTCTTTTTATGGGTGAGTGATATTCCATTGAGTGTGTGTATACCACATCTTTATGCATTCATGTATTGATAAACACTTGAAAAGTGAAAGTGAAAGTGAAGTCGCTCAGTCGTGTCCGACTCTTTGCAACCCCATGGACTGTAGCCTATCAGGCTCCTCCATCCATGGGATTTTCCAGGCAAGAGTGCTGGAGTGGATTGCCATTTCCTTCTCCAGGGGATCTTCCTGACACAAGAATTGAACCCGGGTCTCCCGCATTGCATGCAGACGCTTTACCGTCTGATAAACACTTAGGTTGCTTCAGTATTTTGGCAACTGCAAATAATGCTGCCTTGGACATTGGGGTGCATGTATCTTTTTGAGTTGCTTCTTTTGTTTTTTGTTCATGTACAGAAACCAAGAAATAGAATAGCTGGGTTGCATGGTAGTTGTAGGACTTCGCTTGTGGCTCAGATGGTAAAGTGTCTGCCTACAATGTAGGAGACCCGGGTTCGATCCCTGGGTTGGGAAGGTCCTCTGGAGAAGGAAATGGCAATCCACTCCAGTACTCTTGCCTGGAAAATCCCATGGATGGAGGAGTGGAGTGTGGTAGGCTACAGTCCACGCAGTCACAAAGAGTCGGATGACTGAGCGACTTCACTTGGTCTTGATCTTATGGTAGTTGTAGGCTTCCAAGGTGGTTCAGTGGGTAAAGAATCTGCCTGCAGTGCAAGAGATACAGGAGAAACTGGTTCAATCCCTGGTTTGGGAAGATCCCATGAAGAAAGGCATGGCAACCCACTCCAGTATTCCTTGCCTGGAGAATCTCATGGGCAAAGGAGCTTAGCAGGCTACAGTCCATAGGGTCACAAAGAGTTGGACTTGCACTGACTCGCATACGTGGTGGTTCTATTTTTCCTTTTTTTGTTGTTTTTTTAAAAGAAACCTCCCTACTGTTTCTCACGGTGTCTGCACCAGCTTACTGCCTTTTACCCCAAACCCTCGCCAACACTGGTTGCTTGTATTCTTTTTGAAGATAGCCATTCTGACAGGTATGAGGTGAGATCTCTTTGTGGTTTTGGTGTGCACTTCCCTGACGATTAGCTTTATTCTGGCTACTGGTCTGGTCAAGAGAGCTGAGTGGAGGGATGGTGACTAAAGCAGTGCAGGAAGGCAGTGCAGTGAGCCACGTGTGAGATAAGGAGTTGGAGTGTGTCATGAAGACCAGGGAAACGACAGCCCGCATAGTGAACGGGGACAACTAGACGTGCCCGGAAGGAACACCCTCTCTTTTACCTCTGTTTCCTGGCTTTTCTTCTTTCCTGTCTGTCCTGCGGTCAGCTTAGCATGTCTTGTTGGAGTAGATAAGGAAGGGAGGGAGCACAGAGGCCTGGCTCATTAGCCTCAGTGACCAGAACTCTGACTACATGGATGCTGCCTGATTGATTTGCAGATCTTCTGGGCATTTCCCCAGCGCCTACATAAATTAGTTCCCCAGAGATCCATACATTGAACATTGTACTCATTGTTCCCTGCCTATAGGTTCCCAGAGGTGGACCAAGAAATTCACTTTCTGAAATGATCTGGAAAGGGGCCATGTTATTGATACTGTCTCACCCTGGTATTTGTACTTCAAAAAGCAGTGTACTCAGTTCAGTTCAGTTAAGTTCGGTTGCCCAGTCGTGTCCGACTCTTTGTGACCCTATGAATCACATCACGCCAGGCCTCCCTGTCCATCATCAACTCCCCGAGTTCACTCAAACTCATGTCCATTGAGTCGGTGATGCCATCCGAACATCTCATCCTTTGTTGTCCCCTTCTCCTCCTGCCCCCAATGCCTCCCAGCATCACAGTCTTTTCCAATGAGTCAGCTCTTTGCATGAGGTGGCCAAAGTATTGGAGTTTACTCAGGGTCTCGTTATTTCAATTAAAACTCATCTAGCCCTCCTGAGTAAAAAGAAATATCAATATTGCAAAGACCCCAACTCCACCATGTACTTGCTGTGTGGTCCTAAGTACCCTGCATGATTTTTCTGTGCTTTTAACCTCACCTTTGGGAAGCAGCTTGCAATAGATAAATGAGCCTGAGTGATGGGATTTCAGTCCTGATGCTACTACTCTCCCGTTGTGTGCCTTTGGGCAAATGTTTTGTCCTTTCTGAACACTTGCCTTCTCCTTCTGTCAAAGAGAGACTGGTGCCCTGACTTGTAGGGCTGTGATCAGGACAAACGGTGTCCATTCCTGCCCAGTGGTTAACACTGAGCACTTAACATTCAGTAAATGTTAGCCATCTCCTCCCTGCAATGGTTAATGGAGACAGGTAGTAAGAAAGAATGTGCCCCAAAGGGTGGCATGTCAGTTTTTTCAATCTGGCAAAAACTAAAGCACATTTACATGCCAATATTTGCTGATACAGTGAATAATTTCAGAATAATTTTACAGCTGCATATACAGAATGCCAAAATTCAATATGAGGGTGGGTTTTGGTGAAGCAAAATCATTCAAGCTATTTGTAGTGTCATATAGGGAAATGCTGCCATATTTCAGCTTTAGTAATATTTTTTAAGTGCACTCAAAAATTAAACTTTCCATCAGTGAGCTCTTTTGATAATCTCAGGGAAAAACGAGGCATACATATACATAGAGCCAGACCATCCTAAATTAGTTCATTAAAAACAGGCACACATTGTCTTTTTATTTGGATATTCAGCTTAGTTATTCCTTTATATATTTTTAAGTTGAATCTCAAATCAAAATAAATGTGGTCTCACCCAAGAGTGCCATATAACATTTACAGTTTAAGTATTATTTTTCTCCGTCGGTAAGATGGAACTCAAACCTGCTTCCAAGATGTGGTATAAAGACTAATAATATATAAAAAGAGCTTTGCCTAGGGTCAGATACAGAGCAAAGATTCAATGACTACTTGTTAGGATTACCATCACTGTTACAGTAGTTATGAATACATTAAATCTTTGCTTGATTTTTTCAAATCTTTTCTGATTTTATATTGAAATGTTTTGTCCAACGATGTAAGTGGGCCTCCTTTTTTCCTTAACATTGTGGCCTTTTCTTATTACTTCTGTTTCACTTTTCTTTAAAAAATATGCCATAGAATAATTAATTTTTATTTATAAAAATGAACAAAATAATCTTTTATCTTATTAGAAATATACTTTTCTATAGTAAAGTGAGGTTCATAAGACTCCCACAACCTGGATTCTTATAAAAAGTTTATTGATTTATTCAGTCACGAAGCAAGATCTGTTATCCGGAACACTTTCCACTATCCTCTCGTATTTTGAATTTAACGTTACCTTTGTGGTCTGTCTTCCAGAATATTTAAATTTGAATTTGACTTTATCGCCTTTGGAATATTGTTAGGATACTCCCTTTCTTTACCCTCCTTTCCATTCTGCCATTAGTTGGCATGTTCTCAGTGAATGCAAATTCACTTTTACATCAGCAAAAGCAAAATTGAATAAGGAAGGCCATCTGATATGTAGTAAATCAAACAAAACCACAATGAATTTCAAAGCCGAGTATAAATTTAAGATACAGCATGATGTAAAGGAAAGAGAAATGAGCTCAAATCAGGTGATTTGGATAGAGTTTAGACTCTGTACTGACTCACTTCATGACCTTGGGAAAGTCACTTAGCTTCTCTTAGGTTTCTTATTTTTCCTTAGTAAAATTAAGTGTAGTGCTAGATAAACATGAATTAATCACTGATTTCAATTAAACATATTATAATTCCCATCGGTTAACAGTCAAAAAATTAAGCCTGAACTCCATCAAGTATTGTAAAATAATTTGAATTTCTACCAAAATGAAGTTATATATTAAAATAACCTAATTTTTCTCTTATTATGGAATCTCAGATTATAGAACTCCAAATATAACATCTCTTGATTTCTTCAAAGAATTTGGTCAAGTTTCTCCTTACACCTTCTGGATAAGTTAGAAAAATGTGGATGAGATCAGTGGTAAATAAACCCAAGAGATGACTGGACTCTCCAGAGGAGTTACATCAATGTATTAACACAAAATACTGAGCCCTGTCCTCAGATACTCTGGGAGGCTTTGGGTGAAATCTGGTGATCACAGTGATCTCCAATTGATTCTCAAGGTCATCATGATTTGGAAACTGCTAGACTAGACGATAACTATGTGTATTAGTTAGTGGCTGAAATGCCAGTGTAACCTACCAGGGTAAGTTACACATTTCCATCCTTGACCTGGTGCTTGTCAATTCATATGAACATGGTTTGGTTGACGACACAGAAGGGATGCTGGTCAGATGCATAAATACTGCAGACACACTTGATGACAAAATAATGACTTAAAATCACTTCAACCAGTGGGATAATCAGTTGTTGTTCAGTCACTAAGTTGTGTCCAACTCTTTGCAACCCCATGGCCTGCAGCATGCCAGGCTTCCCTATCCTTTACTATCTCCTGGAGTTTGCTCAAACTCATGTCCATTGAGTCAGTGATGCCATCCAAACGTTTCATCTTCTGTTGTTGCCTTCTGGTCCTGCCCTCAATCTTTCCTAGCATCAAGGTCTTTTCCAATGAGTCAGCTCTTCGCACTTAGTGGCCAAAGTACTGGAGCTTCAGCGTCAGCATCAGTCCTTCCAGTGAATATTCAGGATTGATTTTCTTTTAGGATTGACTGGTTTGAGCTCCTTGCTATCCAAGGGATTCTCAAGAATCTTCTCCAGCACCACAGTTTGAAAGTATCAGTTCTTCAGCACTCAGTCTTCTTTATGGGTCAATCTTAACAAAGTGAAGTTTAAAGGGTGCATAAATTTCTATCTTCTATTTACGAATTTTTAAGTTAAAAATGTAGTATCAAATGAGGTGTACCTGACTTGTGAGCATCTCATGTAGAATAGACATTGAGGTTTTAGAGGGCTAGAAGTATAACATCCTTTTGAGAATAAAATCATTTTCATGTGAAAACGTTTTGTATATGGTAGTTCTGTTTAATTAATTGAGGAACCTCTGTGCTGTTTTCCACGACAGCTGCTCCATTTGGCATTCCCCCCAACTGTGTATGAGTTCCCTTTTCTCCACATCCTCACAAACACTTGTCTTTTATTTTTCTGTTAATAGCATTCTGACAGGTGTGAGGCAATATCTCATTTTGGTTTTGATTTGCATTTCCTTCATTATTACTTACCTCATGATCCAGTGGATCCACTTCTGAGTATTTATCCAAAATGATTGAAATCAGGATCTTGAAGAGATAGCACCCTGTCTTTATCACAGAACTATTCACCATAGCCAAGGGGCGGAAACAATCTAAATGTCCATTGACAAACAGCTGACTCAAGAAAACATGATTTATGCATACAAAGGAATACTATTCAACCTTTAAAGAAAAGGAGATTCTGTAATGTGTCACAATATGACTGCACTTTGAGGGCACTATGTCAAGTGAAATGAGTCAGTCATGCAGAGACAAATACTACGTGACTCTGCCGACATGAGGTATCTACAATAGTAACATTCATAAAACCAAAGAGTGGGATGCCGGTCACCAGGAACTGGAAGAAAGGGGATATGGGAGTTGTTAATCAATGGGCATAAAGTTTCAGTTGAGGAAGGTAAACAAATTCAAGAGATCTACTGTACAACATTGTATGTGGGAGCAATGGTATCATATTGTTCATTTAAAAATTTATTAAAAGGGTACATTTCATATTAAGTGTTCCTTCCACAAAAAGAAAAAACACTCGTACAAAGTGTAAAATATTATACATATTATAAAATGACAGCAGTTGACCTCAGGCAAGGGCAGAATGGATTGGTAGCTAAAAAGGAGTCCTAGATTCAAATCCTATGTTAAAGACAGTGGTTTGGTCTCAGAAAAATTATTTAATTATTCCATATCACAATAAACTGTGGAAAATGCTTCAAGAGATGGGAATCCCAGACCGCCTGACCTGCCTCTTGAGAAATCTGTATGCAGGTCAGGAAGCAACAGTTAGAACTGGACATGGAACAACAGATTGGTTCCAAATAGGAAAAGGAGTACGACAAGGTTGTATATTGTCACCCTGCTTATTTAACTTCTATGCAGAGTACATCATGAGAAACGCTGGGCTGGAAGAAACACAAGCTGGAATCAAGATTGCCGGGAGAAATATCAATAACCTCAGATATGCAGATGACACCACCCTTATGGCAGAAAGTGAAGAACTAAAAAGCCTCTTGATGAAAGTGAAAGAGGAGAGTGAAAAAGTTGGCTTAAAGCTCAACATTCAGAAAACGAAGATCATGGCATCTGGTCCCATCACTTCATGGGAAATAGATGGGGAAACAGTGAAAACAGTGTCAGATTTTTTTTGAGGGGGGGGGGGGGGGCTCCAAAATCACTGCAGATGGTGACTGCAGCCATGAAATTAAAAGACGCTTACTCCTTGGAAGAAAAGTTATGACCAACCTAGACAGTATATTCAAAAGCAGAGGCATTACTTTGCCAACTAAGGTCTGTCTAGTCAAGGCTATGGATTTTCCTGTGGTCATGTATGGATGTGAGAGTTGGACTGTGAAGAAGGCTGAGTGCCGAAGAATTGATGCTTTTGAAGTGTGGTATTGGAGAAGACTCTTGAGAGTCCCTTGGACTGCAAGGAGATCCAACCAGTCCATTCTGAAGGAGATCAACCCTGGGATTTCTTTGGAAGAAGGAATGATGCTAAAGCTGGAGCTCCAGTACTTTGGCCACCTCATGCCAAGAGTTGACTCACTGGAAAAGACCATGATGCTGGGAGAGATTGGGGGCAGGAGGAGAAGGGGACGACTGAAGATGAGATGGCTGGATGACATCACTGACTCGATGGAAGTGAGTCTGAGTGAACTCCGGGAGTTGGTGATGGACAGGGAGGCCTGGTGTGCTGTGATTCATGGGGTGGCAAAGAGTCGGACATGACTGAGTGACTGAACTGAACTGAACTGAGCTTCCTCACCTATATTATGAGGATAATACCTTCCTAACCAGGGTAGTATGGATGTGAGAATTGGACTATAAATAAAGCTGAATCCCGAAGAATTGATGCTTTTGAGCTGTGATGTTGGAGACGACTCTTGAGAGTCCCTTGGACAGCAAGAAGATACAACCAGTCCATCCTAAAGGCGATCAGTCCTGGGTGTTCATTGGAAGGAGTGATGCTGAAGCTGAAACTCCAATACTTTGGCCACCTGATGTGAAGAACTGACTCTGAAAAGACCCTGATGCTGGGAAAGATTGAAGACAGGAGGAGCAGGGGACGACAGAGGATGAGATGGCTGGATGGCATAACTGACTCAATGGACATGGGTTTGGGTGGACTCCAGGAGCTGGTGATGGACAGGGAGGCCTGGCGTGCTACAGTTCATGGGGTTGCAAAGAGTCAGACATGACCGAGCGACTGAACTGAACTGAACTGAACCAGAGTAGCACTAAGAACTAAAACATGTCGCATATACTGTCTAGCACACAGTGACACTCAGGAAATGGCATATGAGGAATAATCATATAGTGTTCAGAATGGAGGAAGAATGAGGCCAGCTGTTTTCTGTGATTGTCAGGTGACCCCTGAGTTCCAAACTGGGGGAACCATACTTTAGGAGACTTCTAAAAGGAGAGTGTTCAAAGCAGGTGGTGGCACATAGAACCAGAAGGATAGGTGGCTGTTCAGTTCAGTTCAGTCACTCAGTCGTGTCCAACTCTTTGCGACCTCATGAATTGCAGCACACCAGGCCTCCCTGTCCATCACCAACTCCCGGAGTTCACTCAAACTCATGTCCATCGATGGTGATGCCATCCAGCCATCTCATCCTCTGTCATCCCCTTCTCTTCCTGCCCCCAATCTCTCCCAGCATCATGGTCTTTTCCAGTGAGTCAAGTCTTCGCATGAGATGGCCAAAGTATTGGAGTTTCAGCTTCAGCATCACTCCTTCCAATGAACACCCAGGACTGATCGCCTTTAGGATGGACTGGTTGGATCTCCTTGCACTCCAAGGGACTCTCAAGAGTCTTCTCCAACACCACAGGCAAAAGCATCAATTCTTCGGTGCTCAGGTTTCTTCACAGTCCAACTCTCACATCCATACGTGACTACTGGAAAAACCATAGCCTTGACTAGATGGACCTTTGTTGGCAAAATAACGTCTCTGCTTTTGAATATACTATCTAGGTTGGTTATAACTTTTCTTCCAAGGAGTAAGCATCTTTTAATTTCATGGCTGCAATAACCATCTGCAGTGATTTTGGAGCCCCCCAAAATAAAGTCTGACACTGTTTCCACTGTTTCCCCATCTATTTCCCATGAAGTTAGGTACAATCAAATAGATCGGAATGCATTGAGGGTGTTTTCTCTTGAGAAGCCAGAGGACAATATCAAACTAGCTGAAGGGAAAATACTAGAAAGCTGTTCTGGTTTTTGACTCATCACAGAGCTTCACTTGGGGATGACCCTACTGGTCTGGGAAGTATGTCTCAGGAGATACTTTCTATGATCAGAAGAGCATGAGTGTCCTGGGCAGGAGTCAGGGTGGGCTCTCCCACCCCTGTTGTGTGCTCAAGCCACATGGGCAAAGTCTTTGGGAGCGGGGCCCTTTCCTAAGGTTAGAGTTTGCTTAACTGAAGACCTCTAAGGCCCTCGTGAATGTTTGGATTATGTGGTGGGGGTGGGGGTCGGGGGGCGGTGGCAGCAGCCCCGTGCCTTCCTGAAGGCTCTTGTGTGCTGGGGGAGTGGACCTAAAGATGGGGGAGGCTGTCAATGACTTGCTGCTCCAAAGATGGAAGGTGATCTGTGTTTCCATCTAGTTTAATGCATCTGACTTTGCTCCCAGGGCATCATCCAAGTGCCTACATATTGTACCCATCCGTCTTTCCTGAACTGCAGAGTTGGGGGTTGTGTTTGGCTAATGAACCTCTTCAGAAAAACATACTTCCCCAAATTAGGTTCTAATTGCATTGGGAAGCAGCAATTGCCTGGAACCTGTTAATATTTCAGGAGGTTGCATCCACCTGAGTGATTGGAGAGCCTTGTAGAGCCCTGTAGAGGGTGGGACTGATAGAATTCTGAACTGACCCCCACTCCACCAACCTTCCCCATTTTCCCACCTTCAGCCTCCCTGTGGGTCATCAAACTGGACACTGATGAAATCTTGGTTTCAAAAGATCTTAAAACTAAGTGGGATTAGATTTATGGAGCCACAATATTTGGATTCTCAACTAGAACAGACCCATGTACCCCCATGCATGTACATGCTAAGTTGCTTCAGTCATGTCTGACTTTGTGTGACCCTATCGACTGTAGCTTGCCAGGATTCTCTGTCCATGGGGTTCTCCATGCAAGAATACTGCAGTGGGTTGCCATGCCCTCCTCTAGGGCATCTTCCAGACCCAGGGATCAGATCCACATCTCTTGTGTTCTCCTGAACTGGCAAGCAGGTTCTTTACCACTAGCACCACCTTGTAAGCCCCTTTGAACACCTACCCCTCATTTTATCAATTAGTCCACTTGGCAATATCCCTGGGAAGTAGCCTTGAACCCCTCCTTAAACATCTCCCAAATTGGGCAACTTGCCACCATCAGATATCCTATTCTATTTTTGTACAGCCTTGGGAGCTAGAAACGTCTTATTGAGGTCAACCCAGTATGAATTACTTAGTTCCTTTGGGGAATAATACTAATGAGGATGATCATAACAGTCTGCATTACTGAAAAGTTACTACCAATTAAACACTCTAGTAAGTACGTTTTCTGGTTTAATCCTGATGCTTTAGGATATATGTTATGTATCCTACTCTGTGGATTAAGAAACTGAGGCCAAGAAGGTTCTTATGATTAGTCCAAGGATCAGAAGTGCGTTTCAAACCCACATCCCTAAGACTGAGATAGCTCATTCTCTCAACCTCTTCCCTGTACTCCAAGTACAGGTCTGTGCGTTCTGTCCAGAGTGAGGCCTCTTTAAATGTACCCCTCCATACCCTACCCCCATCCAAAAAGAGAAGGCATGTCAGCTCTGCAGCTCATCTCAAACCTGTTCCTACATTTGGCTCTAGTCAGTATGAGTACTCCTGCCCCAGAGCAGAGGTTTTCAAACTATGCTCAGGAAAGTAGATAAAGGGACCAGGGGTCTGCTGTGGGGCCTGAGAGGGGCTGGGATGGTAGGGCCCTGACCCTCATCTTCAGCCAGGGTCCTTTCTCATCTTTTTATGTACTAGACTTCTGTATAAGCTCTCTATTAGAGAAAAGATTCCATGGCTCATAAACATTTGAAAACTGTGCACTGGACTAGAATATAGACATCACATCTAAATGTTAATGGGGTATCTTAGGCCAGTCTCATATGTTATAACACCAGCCTCTCCTCACATCCAACTCTGAAAACATACATGACCAATGCTTGTTGAATAAAGGAAGGATTTACATGTCAGGCAGTAAATCTTCCTAAGTATTTCTAATCTGTTCTTTCTCAGATGCTCCATTCCTGTGTTAGGACACCTCTGTCTCTGTCTTTCTTTATCTCGCTCTCTTTCCTTGAATGGGGAAAGAAATGGCCACCCACTCCAGTATTCTTGCCTAGAGAATCCCGTGGACAGAAGAGCCTGGTGGGCTGCTGTCCATGGGGTTGCACAGAGTTGGACACGACTGAAGCGACTTATTATGCCTGCATGCATTGGAGAAGGAAATGGCCACCCACTCCAGTATTCTTGCCTGGAGATTCCCAGGGACGGGGGAGCCTGGTGAGCTGCCATCTATGGGGTCACACAGAGTCGGACATGACTGAAGCGACTTAGCAACAGCAGCAGCAGCTTTCCTTGACACCCCGATGCTCCCACTCACGGGCATATTCATCTCCTCGGGTCTGTGTCTTCTCGGCTTACCCGTGTCTGCATCTTTGCTTTTTCCCCACCCCCACCCCACTTAGGCTTTCACCCTTAGGAACTTAATGTCTGTATTGATCACACCTTTTTAGTATTTTTGATGCTTTGACATTTTGAGGCCTTGCTGACTCTGGAAGGGCTGCCTTTAATTCCCAGAGATAAAAAAGAACCTGCCTGTAAGTGCATCTTTCATATGCGACAGTCTAACACCGAGCCCTCCCACCCCACCCCCAGCCACAGCGTTTATTTGACTCTTGCTTTCTGGGCCACTATTTTCCTGCCCTAATCACCCAAAGGACAGGTACCGGGTAACAAAGGACAGCTCCTTAGAGCCTTAGAGCCCGCTGGAATATGTAAACTGGGCAATCCTAAACGTGGTGTTCCTGCCTCACCCATTCCTCCCCATGGAAACCACAATAAAGGCTCTTGTCCCTGTTTGTTTCAAGTCTGTCTGCCTCCTGACTGAACCCGGTGCTCCCCTTGCGACCACCGTGGCGCGCCCGTCCTCTTGGACTTGGCGTGCTGCGGCTGACTTTCTCAGTGGCCGTCAGCTCTTGCTCTGTCAGTTTCACCGTGCCGGAGTAATGATCAGACCTGCACTTTGAAGCATCTTTTTCTCGGATTTTGGCCCTCTTGCCCTCTGCTTCTCTCATCTGCACTTTCAACAGCTGTTGCTCTCAGTGAATCCAGATCTTCCCAAGAGTCTTCCTTCTAGGAAAGTCTGAGGATGGGCATCTACACGTGGTTTCTGAATAGCTAACACTTTTCCCCAACAAACACATACATGTGCATGCCTGGATATGTCCTAGCCCTGCCCTGACTGGCTTCCCTCATAGCTCAGTCGGTAAAGAATCTGCCTGCAACGTGGGAGACCTGGGTTTGATTCCTGGGTCAGTAAGATTCCCTGGAGAAGGAAATGGCAGCCCACTCCAGTATTCTTGCCTGGAAAATTCCATGGGCAGAGGAGCCTGGAGGGCTACCATCCACGGGGTTGTAAGAGTCGGACACGACTGAGTGACTAAACCACCTACCACCCAGCTCTGGGCCCTTCATGTCCCTCCTGGGTCTACGGCCAAGAAGCCTTCTTGAATTTCACCCTCCTCTTTCCTCCTTGCACAGAGCTTGCCATGTGCCCTTTTTGGCCTGAACGGCTTCAACCACTCTAAGAAATAATACCAAGAGCACTGCTTTTGCTGTGTGTCCTCCTCTTCTCCTCCCTGTGACCCCACCCACAACATCCTGGCAGCTGGCCGCTCCAGTTCCAGACGGGGCAGCCCCTGAGGGTGGTACTAGCTCCGCCCCCGGCGTACAGCGAGCTGACGTCGATTTCCTGCAGGGAGGGGTGAGTTTGACGTGTGCACTCTCTGCCTTTTCCCGTCATTTCTCTGAGGAGCCGCCAGACACACACACACATGATGCACGCACACACACACACACACACACACACACACACACACACACACTTCTACCTTAAAGCAATGCCTCTGTTTTACCTATGGGCAGTCATACCCTCAACAGTCCAAAGGAAGCCATTCGATTTCTTTTAGAATAGTTGTAGGCAGTATGTCTGGAACTGCGTGGTAAAGGCAGAATTCAGTTTTGTTAATGCAGGAGAAAGATCTGAACATGTGGATTCAGATCCAGGGAAAGACAAGAGAAAGAGGCAGAGAAAAAGAAGAGGAAGTGATGGGTGAGTGAAAAAATAGAAGGAAGGAGGAAAGGAAGGAGAAAAGAATCAGTTGACCGGTAGCTCTTGTCCAGACTGATTCCTTGGTTGGTGTACTCTGGGAGGCTGGGCTATGGGCCCTCATTTCCTAAAGCCTTATTCCCCTATCTACACTGTCTCTAAATAATTGTGTTATTCTTGGGACCCTGTCAGCATTTAAGGCTTATCCAGTGGCTGCCAGTTGCACTTGGATGCAAATGCCTGGAAAGACCCGAAAGGTGGGAGGTGCTGATCTAACCTGCTTTGGAGCCACTAAGATGGGCCCCATCATCTGTGCGCCGCCCCACCCCCTGCCTGGCTCTGCACACTCAAGGGCAGGCACCGGTCTGGGAGACTTACTGCCTGCCACTTCTTTCTCCTCATCCAGAGAAACGTGACCGGTAGGTACAGGCTCAAGATTTAAGAGATTAGTGTGACCTATCCCAGCTCCAGGAAGCAGCTAGCATTGGAACAGTTTGTAAGTTTTGAATGTGCCAAATCGGGGTGGGGGAGCTAGTCCATTCAGGAGATTCATAAGACATTCCGGACCCTCCTCCCAACTGCTGCTGCTTCCGCATCCAGCGATTTCTCCACTGAGCCTGTCCCCTGTTCCCTGATGACCCACTGGTGATTGCTACCTCGGGAAGGATGTGGCTGGCTCCAGCTTGGAGGGTATAAGGCGATCTGGGTCTCTCAGCCTGTCTGCCTCCTAGAACGGCGCCATCACTCCCCGTCTCTTTCTGACCCTTGTTTATCTCATCTTCCCTTGTTCTCTGCTCTATTTTGTTGTAATTTCACCCACGGGGGAGGAAAAAATAAAAAAGTCTGATATGGAGTTATCACTGGAGTAAATGACATTTACTGTTAATGTGGCGGCAAATGGCCTCCTCCCCGACTCGTGATGTTTTAACTCTCTTAAGGAAGGAAGGGGCACTGGTCTCTGCTCCAGGCCCCAAGGCCAGGGGAGATTTTTCATCTGTCTCATTAACTCTGAGGCAGGATTTTAGCCACCACACCATTCTGTGGAGAGAGTGCACTGTGGGTAAATCGTGGCACCCCAGCACTCGGCAGGCAGAGCCCAGGGCCAAGCTTCAGGACCTTGGTTCCTGCCTGCATCCACGGCTCAGGAGCTGCTCAGGGTCCCCGAGTTAACTTGCTTGAGCTTCAGTGTTTTCATCTGCCAAATGGAAACAGCAGTCTGCTCCACTGGTCGCTTTGAATGATGATGACACTATCATGAGATGAATGTCTTTGAAAGCTAACACAGTATTAAATGGTAGCTACAATGAGGGCTGTTTTTATTTGTTTCAGTGACTGCAGAGTGCAGATTTTTTTTCCTTCCCAATATCAACTGCAGAACACACTTCCGTGTCTAGCTATCCTTGGATCAAATCTTTCTTTCAGAAAAGTTTCTAATATAGGTCATTTTAATGTCTAGTCAAGGCTACAGTTTTTCCAGTGGTCATGTATGGATGTGAGAGTTGGACTGTGAAGAAAGCTGAGCGCCAAAGAATTGATGCTTTTGAACTGTGGTGTTGGAGGAGACTCTTGAGAGTCCCTTGGACTGCCAGGAGATCCAACCAGTCCATTATAAGGGAGATCAGTCCTGGGTGTTCCTTGGAAGGAATGATGCTAAAGCTGAAGCTCCAATACTTTGGCCACCTCATGTGAAGAGTTGACTCATTGGAAAAGAGTCTGATGCCTGGAGGGATTGGGGGCCGGAGGAGAAGAGGACGACAGAGGATGAGATGGCTGGATGGCATCACCTACTCGATGGACGTGAGTCTGAGTGAACTCCGGGAGATGGTGATGGACAGCGAGGCCTGGCGTGCTGCAATTCATGGGGTCGCAAAGAGTCGGACACGACTGAGTGACTGAACTGAACTGAACTGAATGTCACCTCATTTGGTCTCCTTACCCCAGTTTCTCCAGTCCAGACCATTCTCCACCATGCCAGGAAGGCTGTCTTTCTGAAACACATGCCTGATCCTACTTACACTCACACACACGCCCTCCCAGGAGCTCCAGCTGCCCATGAGTTGACTTAATACTACAATCAGACAAAATTTACCCATCACCTGCTGTGCGTTGCAGGCACTGCTACTCAGGGGAACGATAGTAGGGAAGTAGACAGGAAAGGTTGTTTTGCCCTCCTGAGCTTTATGTTCAAGAAGGGGAGACATAAAATGAACAGGAAGATAGCAAAGAAGATCGTTTAGATAGTGCTGAGTTACGTGAAGACAGTAAAACCAGGGGATGAGATGAGATAAGGTGAGGGATACGAGCGTGAGCGACACTGGATATATGCACTCCGACCCCAGTAACCGAAGGAAGCAGCTGTGTGGAACGCTGCGGGGAGAGGGTCCTCAGGACCAGAAACAGCAGTCACGGAGGCCTGGCTATGGGACTGGCTTGGCAGCGCTGAAGAATGGAGTGGGGGTTGGTATGATGAGCAAGGGAAGGATGGTGGATGGTACCCTGAGTGGGAAAGGCAGGACCCTGCAGACTATTACAAGATTCTCAACTGTCCTCTAAAGGCCAGGGGAAGCCTTTGCAGAGTGTGAGGCAGAGGAGTGACCTGATCAGATGTGCCTTTTGTGAAGATCACTCTGGCTGCACCATGGAAAATGGGACTTCCATGGGTGAAACTCCAGAATTGGCTTTCAAAGCCCTTTATCAGTTGGGTCCAGCTTACACCTCCAGCCACAGGCTCTGCTAAGGCTTCACACACCTGTGCTGCTGGTAAACTCAGAGAGGAGCTGTCTCCTCCATGCCGCGCTCCTCCACCTCTTTAATTCGGTTGCTGCTCTCCTTTCTTCTGGGAATGCTCTCCCTGCTGTCCTCAGTGGTTTCACGCCTGTGGTCACCCATTCTGCATGCCTGGATGTGGGGCCAGAACCTGAGCACATTCTCAGGGAGATGACTGGGCACTCCAGTGCTTGCCCACTATGCGCCTGGCATCGTGCTGGGCTCCCAGGATTCAGGGGGAGCGAGACAGACATAGCCCTGCCCTCATGGAGCTCATAATCTGAAGGATGAGGGTGGGTTCAGGCACACTATGGAGCCTGTGCCTTGGAAGATAACCCAGGGCTGTACGTGGTCATTGAGGAAGCGCGGAATCATAAATTCATGGGCACGTGGCCTGTGCCTTGGAAGATAACCCATGGCTGTACGTGGTCATTGAGGAAGCGCCGAATCATAGATTTATGGGCACATGGCATCTCAAGCTTATAGAACCAAGTCATACTAGGAGAAAAAAACATCAGGAATTAGAAATGAATATTTATCAAGTCTCTGGAGGACAGGGTGGCTGTCTAAGCTTAGAAGTGATAGAGGAGACGACAGAGGAAAAGACATAAAGCAAACTGGGAGAAAATACCCACAGCAAATATGACAGAGGATTAATATCTTTATTAAGGAAAGAGTGCATGCAAATCAATTAAATTCACGAAGACCCCAGCCGATAAGTGAGCAGAGGGCACAAAGAGACAATTCTCAAAAGAGGAAGCACACACAAACACAAGCAAAACATGTTCATTCTCTCTAACAATCAAAGATACGCTTATTAAAACCAGGAGACAACACTTTTTGCCTCCTGAATTAACAACGTTTCAACAAAGAAAGAGGAGGATGGCCAGTGCTTTGGAGAGTGGGCTGACAGAGATCCGCTCATGCATTGCTGGTAGCTGCGTAAACTAGGGCAGCCGTTTTGGAAAACAGTTTGGCAATGTACATGATGAGTCTCAAAATATGATTTAATTTTAGTAATTTAATTTTGGCATTTTTTTTCCATAGGAAGATTCCCCAAAATAGAGAAAAGTTCTATGCACAAAGATTCCCCCCACCCCCCCGAGCATTATTTATAGTAGCCAAAGGAGGGGCAGGGGTGGGGTGGGGAGGACCAAATGGCAACCAGAAAGGGTACAGATATCCATATAAGGAAACACTCTGTGGCCCTTTAAAGAGATGTTTATGAGATGCTTATTCTCTGTGCTAAAGTTAAGTGGCAAAGGAGGATGGAACAAGGAATTACTTATGTAGCATGATTGTACTCAAAGGGGGAAAATCACAGACTGATTGACTTAACAGTTTCCCACACTGCTGGATAGATGAGCACATCCCTGGGGTATTGATCTGGGGACAGGGATGTGGACTGGGTCACCTCGTTTGCATCCTCTAAGGTTGGTGACTTGGTAAAAGACATGGGGGGGGCAGTCCCAGTCTTCCTTGGGGAACTTGATCTAGTCCCCCAACTTCTGAGTGAGCTTCCAAACTGTATGGTTTCCATAACCCAGCTGGGGTCCATTTCACGAAGGAGGCAACAAGGTTCAGAATGGTTTATCCCTTGCTCGAGGTTGCATGGATGTGTGGTAGGGCTGGTACTGGAATTCAGGCCATCTGAATTCAAACCAGTGCAGCCGCCTGCCTGTACATCTGCATCAGTGGACGCGCAGTTTATTTACTTGGCAGGTGTATGTGCTCCACCCATACACATTTTGAGTGTACACACCTTGTATGTATATTCAGTGCACACATAACCCAACCCACCACAGTTACCTGGATTGTTCCAGTTTTATGTCTTAAAGTCGGGAGCAACCACTGGTCTCCCTAAGCATCTGTGTGTTTCACCCTGCTTTGTAAACACACACTTGATGCATCCCCGTGTATCTCTTGGCACGTCTGGGTTGGCTTTTCTGCCGCAAACTGTCTGCTACTTTGGCTCCAGCCACCCAGTCAGCTTCACAACATCTCTAGCCCTGGGCCAGATTCTTATTGTCCTGTCCGAGAGAGGAGGGGCTTGAGGGAAGCCCCCAAGTCTGGTTCCCAAGAGCCAGTGTTCCGTCGCAGGCAGCCACCATGGCACCATCTAGCCGGCTTCTTGGAAGCCGATAAACGTCCCTCCCCGCTGATATCCCGGCTCTGCTCAGCCCAGGAGTAGATCTGTTTGCTTTCATCGGGCAGAAATGCACTTGCCTCTTGCCTCTCGCGGCTTAATTAGCTCTAATGCGGGCGGAGGCTGTCCTTGGACGGCTTCCCGCAGCTGCCCTCTGCTGGCCGGCAGCCGTATTGGCGGCTGGACCCAGGGAACCAGACGCTGCGGTTTCCGCCTGAGAGTCTGCAGCCAAGAGGCTTGTTTCCCAGAGAGACCCTGAGACGGAGAGGCAGTTACAACAAAAACCTTATGACCAGTCTTGGCACACAGAGCAGCCCAAGTCCCTCCCTCCTAAAATAAATATGTACAAAGATGTTTCCCTGTGTCCACGAGGAAAGCTAGGTCATTAACATCAACCTGTGTTTGAAAGCACAGTTCTAACCTTGATGAATTTGCGCAAGCTGCTGCCTGTTTCTGAGCCTTGATTTTCTCGTCTCATCTGTAAAATGGGCACCACCATAGGGTTTATCATTCGGTTCTTGAGAGCCTTAATTGAGAATGTCTGCAAAGTCCTGACCAGTGTCTACCACAGGGAATTCTGATAAATGGTGAGTGTTATTATTAATGATGCTGCTATTGCAACTGCAGCTAGCACTGGGACTGTTTTGCCTTCCCTGCAGTGATAGGAGAAGGCTGTGCCGATCAAATGCTTTTTGCATTGGCTCTTGACATATTGTTAAGATTTGACAAACATCTTTTGATTATTACTATGTCCCAAGTGTTGTCCAAGAGATGAAACAGGTATAGAAATAAATAACTCACTGGACCAAAGGCAGAGTAACTGCGCTAAATCTGAAATAAAGTAGAGAGTTCTTTTATTCAGTTGAAGTGTGTTTGTAACATAATAATGATAATAATACAATCTCATGTCTGTCTAGCATTTTTCAGGTTTCATAGTCCTTTCCCAGGCCCCTCAGAGAGATAATGGATGTGAGTGCTGTAGAAAATAGACAGCTTTCTGCAAAATTAAGGTGATTTGTATTGAAGAGTGAAGTTTGTCTATATCCTTCATTGACTAAACAGATCGCTCTCTCCTGTTAGATTGATAAAGACGACCTCAGAAGCATCGAGTCAGGGACTCTTAGGGCGAGGAGAGACTATCTGTTGCTGTCTCCATCATTTCTCTTTACAGAACAGCTGTCAGGCAGGAATCTGTGCTCTGTCTGAATGCTTCCGGGGATGGGGTACTCTCTTCCTCTCTAAGTAGAGGCTGATCTGTCACCGAGTGCACAGATACCCTGAGTGCTCTGCCTCTCTTTTCCTCTTACCACCTGAAACCAGGCAGCCAGTTATGTTCGTGTTGCCTCCGAATATCGCAGCCTCTTTATCCCCATGGCCCCTGCACAAATATCACTTCCACTGCAATCACAGTAATTTTCTAATGGGACTGTCAAACTTCCCTCTTCGCCCTGACCCATTCTCCTCACTGCTGTTGCCACAAGCAAATCTGATCTCGAAGTCCCTCGTTTAAGCCCTTCGCCTCTCCCCTGCCTGGGGAAACCCAGGCTCCTTAGGCCCACGAGAGCCTTGCCAGCCTGGCCTCTGGCCTTCTCCTGGAGCAGAGGCTGGCAAACCACGGCCTGTGGGCCAAATGCAGCCCACAGCCTGTGTCTACCATGAGCAAAGAATGGCTTCTACCTTTGCAGAAGCAAAATGTGGCACTGTTAGCCTTTTTCCTTGCAAAGGTTGCTTGAAGAGTTGAGGACACTCTCTCTTGTGCTACAAAGCTTGAAATACTTACCTTCTGACCCCTCATTGAAAAAGTTAGCTCAGCTCCTGATGGCCCCACACACTGACTTTCCAACCACCAGAGATAACTTGCCAGACTCCAAGCATAAGGTGTTCTCCCCTCTGTCTATAACATCTTCCCCTGCGTGTCTCTCTGACACACACACTAACCCTTCAATGTTAACAGCTAATGAGCTTGGCTACTTTGTGTCAAGAACCACTACAAGTACTTTACATGGGTTAATTCACTTAAGCCACACAACAAACCTGTGGGGGAGATATTATTGTCCCATTTTACAGAGGAGGAAACTGACATGCCAGAGGTCACTTGCCCAGGTTCCAGACCTGCGAAGGGGTCAAGCTGATTGAAGACTCAGCTCCCGTGTCCTCTGGGAAGCAAGCCCTCTCAGAACTCCTGGAGGCAATTGTTGTTCCCTTTCCTCAGGACTTCCCTGGTGGCTCAGACGGTAAAGCATCTGCCTATAATGCGGGAGACCCAGGTTTGATCCCTGGGTCGGGAAGATCCCCTGGAGAAGGAAATGGCAACCCACTCCAGTATTCTTGCCTGGAGAAATCCATGGATGGAGGAGCCTGGTGGGCTACAGTCCATGGGGTCGCAAAGAGTCGGACACGACTGAGCGACTTCTCTCTTTCTTCCTTCAGATAACTTTGTGCCTACCTGGATTATAGTATATTCCCTGGAAGGATGCCACTGCTTGTTTCTGAGGCTTCCTTTTGCCCATGTGGAGACCTGCTAGGGGCCATGGCTCATGTATCTTACATTTCTGATCTCATCCGCCATGATGTGTCCAGACTAACTCACCACTGGTGCTGAAAACACTGTTCAAGTGAGTCGGGTGGCAGGATTTCCCACAGGCAAGCCCAGTGGGCTGTTTCAGGAGTGTATTGACAGTGTGGGTCCAACTGACCTCCTGCTTCAGGAAGAGGACTCATTGACTTAAGGGTCAAGGGAGGCATCAGCACCTCAGAACTTGAAACTCTTACTTGAAGGCTTGAGATTGACCTAGGGGTGGGGATAGGACAGATTCTTCCAGGGTTGGTCTCCCTGAAGAAGATGGAGATTTAAGTCAAGAAGGAACAGCACATCTTAAAACGTCTATAAAAGTGGCAAAAAGAAGTAATGCCTCCAAGTAGGGGTCTGATAAGTCTCCTCTATGGTAAAGAGGTGTATTATTTATGCTCTTAATTTTAAGATTGGAAGCTCAGTCAAAAGGAGGTGGCTATTGAAGCTCAATTATAAATTCCTCATCTCAGGGTTATTATCTCTGTTATTATTATTATTATTATTATTTATTGGAGTGCAGTTTCCCAGGTGGCTCACTGGTAAAAAATCTGCCTCCCAATGCAAGAGATGTAGGAGATGCTGGTGTGACCCCTGGGTCAGGAAGATCTCCTGGAGGAGGAGATGGCAACCCACTCCAGTATTCTTGCTGGAGAATCCCATGGACAGAGGAGCCTAGTGAGCTACAGTTCATAGGGTCACAAAGAGTCGGACACGACTGAGTGACTGGGCATGCATGCACGGGTGTAATTGAATATCTGAGGATCTTGAAAGGCTCCTTTGTTCTTAATTCTTGGAGTCCCAGGATAAGAATACTGTAGGTATTCAGTCCACATTCAAGAATCACAACTGGTTAAGGACTGAGGAAGCCTTAATTGTCACCCAGTTCAATCCAGTGGGCAGAAATACTTGGGCATGAGACTGATTCACCTGGAACAACACAGGGGCATCTCGCAAGCCTCAGGTGAGGAGCCTATTTGGGTCACAAGCACAGCTGGAAGGTGGCTCCACCAGCCACGTCGCCTCTCTCCTCGTGACTCTCCTGTCGGCCACTTCCATCCTCCCTGGCTTCCCCTCTGAGGCTCAGAACACGGTGGCTTCCTGTGGTTCTCACCACTTGTGTTCCATGACCCCCCCAGAGATGAGGGTTGGTGTGAAAGTCCCAGAGAGACCCCCGACTGACCTGAATTATCTGCAGGGCTCACCTCTGGGCCAGTTAGCTATGACGTGGGGCCAGGATGAAACAACAAGGAATGGTCGCCAGGGGCCCCTCTCTGTGTATGGAGGACATCCCCAGAGTTGGGGAGGAGCGGATTGTGAGCTCAGTGACGACTCCAGTTGGTAGCCACTACTAAAGACAAGAATAGAGCTGTAGCAAGGCTATTAGATATCTCTCTCTCTCTCTCTCTTTTTTTTTTAACAAAACCCGGGACTAAGAAATACTGTTTGGAGTCTTCAATTCAGTTCAGTTCACTTGCTCAGTCATGTCCAACTCTTTGCAACCCCATGAAACACAGTACACCAGGCCTCCCTGTCCATCGCCAACTCCTGAAGTCTACCCAAACCCATGTCCATTGTGTTGGTGATGCCATCCAGCCATCTCATCCTCTATCGTCCCCTTCTCCTCCTGCCGTCAATCTTTCCCAGCTTCAGGGTCTTTTCAAATGAGTGAGCTCTCCGCATCAGGTGGCCAAAGTATTGGAGTTTCAGCTTTAGCATCATTCCTTCCAATGAACACCCAGGACTGATCTCCTTTAGGATGGACTGGTTGGATCTCCTTGCAGTCCAAGGGACTCTCAAGAGTCTTCTCCAGCACCACAGTTCAAAAGCATCAATTCTTCTGTGCTCAGCAGAAAGTTTGGAGTCTTGAGTCCTTCCTTTAGGAAGAAGAGTTGTGGAAGAACTCCCACTTGCTAGGCTGTTTTATGTTCAGTCCTCAGAGCAGCCATATGAGAAGGTTATTTTTAATCCCATCATGCACATGAGGAAATAGAGGCGCTGCAGTTTCAATGCTCTACCTGAGGATGCTCGGCTGGCACAGGTCCAGCCCGGGAGGGGAATCTGGACCTTTGGGTACCCTAAGGCCTTGCCCTTTACTTTGCACAGCTTTATACCTTCCACCAGCTGGAACGTCATTTTACTCTTCTGTGCTTTGGTTTCTTCTTCTACAAAAGGTGATCCTTTCCAATTTGAAACTTCATCTTTTCTATTTAATTTTCACACCTTTTTTTGTGTCTGTGTTTTTTTTTTTTTTTCCTTCCCATTCTCAACAGACATCTGTGTCTCTAATTCTCTGATAACTGACACATCCCCTGTAATTACAGAAGAAAGATACTCTCGCCTTGTGAATTTCTGGGCAGTAAAGTAGTGGGCTGGTTAATACCTCACTCCAGTTTTATGGAGGAGGGAAGGTGTATGGGGTTAAAGTAGATGAAATCCATGATCGAAAGACTAGGCTCTAAGTTTAGCCTCCAAGCTAACTTGTGTGAATGCCAGTGTGATGCTTTTTCTCCAGAACTTCAGTTTCCTCATCTGTAAAAAAGAGGTTCCACCTGCATCCCCTAGACCAGGCAGTATATGTGTGCGTGCATGCTGAAGTCGCTTTAGTTGTGTCCAATTCTTTGTGATCCCCTGGACTGTAGCCTTCCAGGCTCTTCTGTCCATGGGATTTTCCAGGTAAGGATACTGGAGTGGGTTGCCATGTCCTTCTCCAGGAGATCTTCCTTATGTGGGATGGAACCCATATCACTTACGTCTCTTGCATTGGCAGGCGGGTTCTTTACCACTAGCACCCCCTGGGAAGCCCCCAGGGAATATGTGGTTGGGCTACTAAGGAATCTTTTTTAAAACCAGTTCGTGTAGGTGGACTTTCAGTGCTATAAACTTCCTCTGTCCCTGTTCCTACAAGTTTTCTCATCTATAAAATACTGCAAGTTGGACAAAACGCTTTGCCTTCTTCCAACTCTCAAATTCACAACCTCTAGTTTCTGAAATGTGCACCCAACCTGTGCGTCTCCCTGCCTCACCCCACACCTCACCCCTGCAGGGGTTCCTGTTCATGCACAGCCACCTGAGCTGGCTCCCTGCTTCTCCCCTGCCTCCTCTCCCCATCATCCCAGTGACTCACTCACCCCCAGAGCTCCCAGAGATAACTCCCAGCGGCAGGCCCTCTCCACTCAGCTCAGAAGGTGGCCACACACTGGGCCAAATAAGCTTCTTACCAGCATGTGAGGGGATGGCATTAGAGTGCCCATCTTTTTTTAGCTTTGCTTTAGAGGGAAGCTGATTTGAGAATACATTTGGAAGACGTCCCTCTAATGTCATGCTTGGGGTTTATGAAGTTGGGGACCCAGAGAGAGAAGTTCTTCCATGTCTCTTCTGGTGCCTCCTGCTGCTTCAAAGATCAGTGGTGTTTTTCTCACCTCCCAGGCCCCTCGGAAATCATTTGGCTCCACCTGAAGCTGGCTGTGTCTGTGGTAGCAAGGCTCTAAAGCTCTGGACATGGGATTAGAAAGTCTGATCAGTGTTGTGATCTTTGGGAAGTCATTTCACTTCTCAGTTTTGATTTCCTCATCCATAAAGTATTAACATCATTAACTGCAGTTAATAAGACAGTAAACACAATCAGAGCCAACATTTACAGAGTTCTTGCTACCTACTGGGCAGTGAGGTATTCCATACACCATCTCATTTAATCCTCAGAATAGTCCTTGAGTTGAAATATTATCATTAGTACTATTTTTCAGGCAGGAGGAGTAAAGCTCAAGGGACTGCAGTAACTCACCTAGTCTAGAAAATGGCAGAACCTGGAATCCAAACCCAGCTCTCTGTGGTTTCAGAGCCAGTACACTTGACTATTATCCTACACTCCTGGGCTCGGCCTGAGACAGTTCCAGCTATCCACTGCTGTGTAGCATGCCACCCCAAAGCTTAGTAACATAAAGCAACGGCCACTGCATTATGTTTGTGGATTCTTTCGATAAGGAAGTTGGCAGGGCACAGTGAAGATGCCTTTTCTTTGGTTCACAATGTCCAGTATCTCATCTTAGAAGATTCAGAACGTCTGAAGATTTTTGTTTAGCACCTGGGCTGGGATGACCTGAAGGCTGGGTTCCTTCTGAAAGTGTTGGCCAGAGTGCCTGCATTTAACTCTCTGTGTAGGTTGGGCACAACATGATGGCCTCTGGGTATTTGAACTTCTTATGTGTTCCCTTGGGGCTCCAAGAATGAATGAAGCTGTGTGCCTTTTTAGGATCTAACCTCAGAAATCACATGGCAATACTTCTTCCTACTGTCTTTGTCAAAGTAGTCATAAGCTTACTCAGATTCAAGAGGCCAGAACATAGATCTGCCTCTCAGAGGCTGGAGTTTTAAAGATTTTTGTTACAAACCACCATCAATCGGGTCAGCTGTGAGCTGTGCTGGGGCATCAGACGAGGTTGATGAGGAGACTGAAGACGCTGATGGGGTCAGGGCCAGGGGGCACTCATTGGTTATATGGTTGGCCTAAAAATGAACTTTCGGAGAGTCTGAAGTATAAAGAAAGGCCAGCGTGGTGGAGAAAGCCCAGTCTTGCTCTGAGTCAGCTCTGTTATTCAAGACAGCTAATCTAGCGTGTCCTGTAGTGCTACAGAGTTTTCCAGGCAGTGGTGATGGGCGAAACTGATCAGGGAGCAGATTATGATCATATAATCTAGTTTCCTGATAATAGTTCATGGTCGAGAACATGAGTATTGGAATGAGACAGACTCGGGTTCAAATGCAAACTTGACTATTTCCTAGCTTTGTGAACCTGAGCGAATAACTTGACCTTTCCAAGTTTCAGTTCACTCTTATGTGAAATAGCATAATAAAAAATAGTACCTCTCTCATAGGACTGTTGTGAGAATTAAATTTAAAAAGTGCCTAACTTGATACTGGGAACATAGTAAGCACTGATCAAACATCACTTCAGTTCAGTCCCTCACTCGTGTCCGACTCTTTGTGACCATGAATCGCAGCAGGCCAGGCCTCCCTGTCTATCACCATCTCCCAGAGTTCACTCAACCTCATGTCCATCGAGTTGGTGATGCCATCCAGACATTTCATCCTGTTGTCCCCTTCTCCTCCTGCCCCCAATCCCTCCCAGCATCAGAGTCTTTTCCAATGAGTCAACTCTTCACATGAGGTGGCCAGAGTACTGGAGTTTCAGCTTTAGCATCATTCCCTCCAAAGAAATCCCAGGGCTGATCTCCTTCAGAATGGACTGGTTGGAACTCCTTGCAGTCCAAGGGACTCTCAAGAGTCTTCTCCAACACCACAGTTCAAAAGCATCAATTCTTCGGCACTCAGCCTTCTTCACAGTCCAACTCTCACATCCATACATGACCACAGGAAAAACCATAGCCTTGACTAGACAGACCTTTTTTGGCAAAGTAATGTCTCTGCTTTTCAATATGCTATCTAGGTTGGTCATAACTTTCCTTCCAAGGAGTAAGCGTCTTTTAATTTCATGGCTGCAGTCACCATCTGCAGTGATTTTGGAGCCCCCCAAAATAAAGTCTAACACTGTTTCCACTGTTTACCCATCTATTTCCTATAAAGTGATGGGACCAGATGCCATGATCTTAGTTTTCTGAATGTTGAGCTTTAAGCCAACTTTTTCACTCTCTTCTTTCACTTTCATCGAGAGGCTTTTTAGTTCCTCTTCACTTTCTGCCATAAGGGTGGTGTCATCTGCATATCTGAGGTTATTGATATTTCTCCTGGCAATCTTGATTCCAGCTTGTGCTTCTACCAGCCCAGTGTTTCTCATGATGTACTCTGTGTAGAAGTTAAATAAGCAGGGTGACAATATAAAGCCTTGATGTACTCCTTTTCCCATTTGGAACCAGTCTGTTGTTCCATGTCCAGTTCTAACTGTTGCTTCCTGACTTGCATATAGGTTTCTCAAGAGGCAAGTCAGGTGGTATGGTATGCCCATCTTTTTCAGAATTTTCCACAGCTTATTGTGATCCACACAGTCAAAGGCTTTGGCATAGTCAATAAAGCAGAAATAGATGTTTTTCTGGAACTCTCTTGCTTTTTCGATGATCCAGCAGATGTTGGCAATTTGATCTCTGGTTCCTCTGCCTTATCTAAAACCCGCTTGAACATCTGGAAGTTCATGGTGCACATATTGCTGAAGCCTGGCTTGGAGAATTTTGAGCATTACTTTACTACGTGTGAGATGAGTGCAATTGTGTGATAGTTTGAGCATTCTTTGGCATTGCCTTTCTTTGGGATTGGAATGACAACTGACGTTTTCCAGTTCTGTGGCTGAGTTTTCCAAATTTCCTGCATATTGAGTGCAGCACTTTCACAGCATCATCTTTCAGGATTTGAAATAGCTCCACGGGAATTCCATCACCTCCACTAGCTTTGTTCATAGTGATGCTTTCTAAGGCCCATTTGACTTCACATTCCAGGATGTCTGGCTCTAGGTGAGTGATCACACCATCATGATTATCTTGGTTGTGAAGATCTTTTTGTACAGTTCTTCTGTGTATTCCTGCCACCTCTTCTTAATATCTTCTGCTTCTGTTAGGTCCAGACCATTTCTGTCCTTTATCGAGCCCATCTTTGCATGAAATGTTCCCTTGGTATCTCCAATTTTCTTGAAGAGATCTCTAGTCTTTCACATTCTGTTGTTTTCCTCTATTTCTTTGCATTGATTTCTGAGGAAGGCTTTCTTATCTCTCCGTGCTATTCTTTGGACCTCTGCATGCAGATGCTTATATCTTTCTTTTTCTCCTTTGCTTTTTGCTTCTCTTCTTTTCACAGCTATTTGTAAGGCCTCCCCAGACAGCCTTTTTGATTTTTGTGTTTCTTTTCCATGGGGATGGCCTTGATCCCTGTCTCCTGTACAATGTCACGAACCTCTGTCCACAGTTCATCAGGCACTCAATCTATCAGATCTAGGCCCATAAATCTATTTCTCACTTCCACTGTATAATCATAAGGGATTTGATTTAGGTCATACCTGAATGGTCTCGTCGTTTTCCCTACTTTCTTCAATTTAAGTCTGAATTTGGCAATAAGGAGTTCATAATCTGAGACACAGTTAGCTCCCGGTCTTGTTTTTGCTGAGTGTATAGAGCTTCTCCATCTTTGGTTGCAAAGAGTATAATCAATCTGATTTCAGTGTTGACCATCTGGTGATGTCCATGTGTAGAGTCTTCTCTGTGTTGTTGGAAGAAGGTGTTTGTTATGACCAGTGCATTCTCTTGGCAAAACTCTATTAGCGTTTGCCCTGCTTCATTCCTCATTCCAAGGCCAAATGTGCCTGTTACCCCAGGTGTTTCTTGACTTCTTACTTTTCCATTCCAGTCCCCTAGAATGAAAAGGACATCTTTTTTGGGTGTTAGTTCTAAAAGGTCTTATAGGTCTTCATAGAACCATTCAACTTCAGCTTCTTCAGCGTTACTGTTTGGGGCATAGGCTTGGATTACTGTGACATTGAATGGTTTGCCTTGGAAATGAACAGAGATCATTCTGTCATTTTTGAGATTGCATCCAAGTACTGCATTTTGGACTCTTGACCATGCTGTTCACCATGATGGCTACTCCATTTCTTCTGAGGGATTCCTGCCCACAGTAGTAGATATAATGGTCATCTGAGTTAAATTCACGCATCCCAGTCCATTTTAGCTCGCTGATTCCTAGAATGTTGACATTCACTCTTGCCATCTCTTGTTTGACCACTTCCCGTTTGCTTGATTCATGGACCTGACATTCCAGGTTCCTATGCAATATTGCTCTTTACAGCATCGGACCTTGCTTCTATCACCAGTCACATCCACAGCTGGGTACTGTTTTTGCTTTGGCTCCATCCCTTCATTCTTTCTGAAGTTATTTCTCCACTGATCTCCAGTAGCATATTGGGTACCTACTGACCTGGGGAGTTCCTCTTTCAGTATCCTATCATTTCGCCTTTTCATACTGTTCATGGGGTTCTCAAGGCAAGAATACTGAAGTGGTTTGCCATTCCCTTCTCCAGTGGACCACATTCTGTCAGACCTCTCCACCATGACCCGCCCATCTTGGGTGGTCCCACAGGGCATGGCTTAGTTTCACTGAGTTAGACAAGTCTGTGGTCCGTGTGATCAGATTGGCTAGTTTTCTGTGAGTATGGTTTCAGTGTGTCTCCCCTCTGATGCCCTCTCGTAATGCCTACCATCTTACTTGGGTTTCTCTTACCTTGGACATGCGGTATCTCTTCACGGCTCCTCCAGCAAAGTGCAGCCACTACATCTTACCTTGGACGAGGGATATCTCCTCACGGCCGCCCCTCCTGACCTTAAATGTGGAGTAGCTCCTCTCGGCCCTCCTGTGCCTGTGCAGCTGCTGCTCCTTGGACATGGGGTAGCTCCTCCCACTGGTGCCCCTGACCTTGAGCAAGGGGTAGCTCTCTTGCTTCAGTCATGTTAAATTCTATGCGACCCTATGTAGCCTGCCAGGCTCCTCTGTCATGGGATTCTCCAGGCAAGAATACTGGAATGGGTTGCCATGCCCTCTCCCAGGGGATCTTACCAACCCAGGGGTTGAACCATTGTGTCTCCTGCACTGGCAGGCAGGTTCTTTACCACTTGCACCACTTGGGAAGTCCTTTCTGAGTGCTTACTGTGTGGCAACCACTGTCCTGTTCATTATTGTTACATTTACTGTTGCTGTTGGCAGACATCGTCTATCTGCTGTTTGTTCAGGGGAGGGGCTGAGCCAGTAGGGAGGTAGATGGAGCCGTCTGGGCTTCAGGAAACCAATACCAACAGCCAGGTGTACAGGTTGGGTAACCCAGGGGAATAAAGAAAGCCCAAAGGCCCATTTGGGCACTTAGGTACGCAAGGGTCTCCCCGAGTTTGTCAGTGACACTATTCCCAATTCTAGGGCAGATGTACATCTGAGGGACTTGGGGAAGGAGCTGGAAGTTCCTGAGACTGTACGTCTGCATGGCTGGGGTACAGACGAAGGAGAGGCCACACTGTCCTTCTTGGAGTTGTGAACCTCAAAAGAGACAGAGGATGAGACTGTGCTTTGCAAGCATGGAAGGTTTGACAACACTGGGAATAATGAAGATGATGCCCCTCTGTAGCAGGCATCTGTTTGCAGTTTTCACTAATTTTTAACGTGCTGTGTTGGAACAGAGCAGGCTCTGAAGTCAGGCTCTACTTCTTATCAGTGATGACTTCAGCAAATTTCCATTTTCTTTGAACCTCAGTCTTCCCATCTATTAAGTGTGGATAATAATAACAATAACCATCTTAATTTGTGTGAGCATTAAATGAAATCCCATCTAAATATTTTGACATAGAGTAAGCCTATGTTTTTCAGTGTCCGTTAGACTCCCAGATTAGAACTCCCCAAAGCACCTGTTTAAAATACAGTCCCTAGATCTCCTCCTATTAGAGCCTCTTCACTGCTTATTTTGCTCCATATTTCCCTAAAACTTTTACTACGTGATGCATAGTATACTTACAAATTTTCTTATTGTCTGTTTTCTCCATTCCTTTCTGCTAAACTCCATAAGTAAAGAAGGCAATGGCAGCCCACTCCAGTACTCTTGCCTGGAAAATCCCATGGACGGAGAAGCCTGGAAGGCTGCAGTCCATGGGGTCGCCAGGTGTCCGACACGACTGAGCGACTTCACTTTCACTTTTCATGTTCATGCATTGGAGAAGGAAATGGCAACCCACTCCATTGTTCTTGCCTGGAGAATCCCAGGGACGGCGGAGCCTGGTGTGCTTCCGTCTATGGGGTCGCACAGAGTCGGACACGACTGAAGCACCTTAGCAGCAAACTCCATAAGGGTAGGGGCTTTTTGCTGCTATACCTCCAGCTGCTAGAACGGTACTCGATGAGTGGAAATAAAAGAACACAGGGATAAGTGGGAATCTCTGGAAGAGTCTTCAGGTTAGCCTTTTCCAAAGTCACCCCAGGGGCTTCTTATACACACTCAGGTTTGAGAACCACCACAGAAGGTTGTTCTGTGTACCAATGTGATCAACATGGGTTGTTTTTTCCCCTTCTTTCCTCTCTAAGTGACTTAAATTTGTTTAACTTGCTTAGAGAATCAAATTACCAAGAAGAGATAACAAAGTGAGTAGCTCTGGGATGGATGGGGTTATCTGATTAACCCTTGAGCACCCCATCCTCTGTTGCAGAGATATAGAAACTTTAAGGGGAGAGGCTCTGACTTGGTGTATTGTGGTGGGAGAAAGGTAGGAATCCCTTAGGCACTGCTCTTGCAAATGGATGCCTGGGGATGTAAAGATTCTGGGAGTTCTGGAGAAAACAGTCTGCCTACTGACCCCACCTTCTGTTCAGTTTGACTCAGGGCCTTGCTCACTCGACTCTCACCACAGTAGACTTGGGAGTTAGCCTAACTACTGACCAAATGGTGCATGGCCTCAACCTCAGCAAGATGGACCAGGCCTCAAAACGGGACCCTGCTTCCTGGGATGAGCTGGCTCTAGCTCAGAATGACAGATCAGCTTCCAGTCCTGGGAGAGAACCCAGATGGCAGGCTGACCAGAATCCAAAGGCCCTGGGAGTCGATGGAAGTTTGAGGTCTCACAGGGCGCACGAGGGACTGAGGCTGGTGGGGAAGAGAGCTGGCATCCGTGGCATACCTGCTACCCAGCTGTGCCTAATGACGTCTCCTCTGACTTTCAGGTTTAGCAGTTACTGGCTATGTGACACTGGGTTAGTGGCTTCCCTCCCTTAGCCTTGGTTGTGTCATCCATAAACTGGGAGTGGTAATAACACCATCTCCTGGGGACGGTCATGAAGATGTGATGAAGATCAGAGAACTCCATCAGGAGTAGGCCCAAGACATTTGTCTTCTTTCTTTTCTAACTTTTAAAATCCCAAGACACTTAAGGAAAAACAAAGGAGAAAATCAGATTAAGGAGGGTGGCTGCTACATGAAGCAGAAGATGCAGTTCTGGGGAGAGGAGCTGAGGGGAGGGAGGTGCGCACCGGGGGGATTTGGGAGCCACTTGATTTAAGAAGCTGGAGCTAATCAGCCCTTCTCGGCTCATCACAGGCCTTGCAATCAGGGCTCCACCTGCTCGCCTGCTGCTCTGCCCTTGGGGAAGCAGCCAGAGCCAATTTCTCCGCATTGTTCTCCCAGCCCTCCGCCTTGAAGGCACACTCCGAGCTTAGCCAGGAGGGCGTGGGAGGACTCAGAGTTCCAGGCCCGGGCTTCAGATCTGGGCTGCCCAGTGTGGCACCTTCACCTATCTCATGAGGCTTAGGAGGTGGTGTGACCTGGCCAGGGTCTCATAGAAAACCAGGTCTGGAGAAAAGAAGGGCTTTTATGTTCATGTCCATGGGCACTTATTCACTCATCCATTTCCCATTATGGGTGCTGGACCCCATGGGCCACACAAGGCCACGTTGCATTCTTAATGGTACTTTCTTTCCAGTGCTTCGTGCTTCCTTCTCTAAGATCCAAAGGCATTCATTCCAGTGGTAACTTAACTCAGACCTGGATGGGGGCCATGGACAAATTTCTGCCGACCCTTCCATGCCCCTCATCTCAGTCCTAGGTTTTCAAGCCTTAGAAATTGCTAAGGACGCCAGGAAATCATGGATCCAGTTGGAGTCAGTGGAATTTAGTTTATTTGAAATGACTGTAACTGAATGAAATAGAATTACTAAACTAAATGGAAATAATTGAATTGAAATATAACAAATTGGATTGAATTGAGATTAATTGAAATGAAATCAATGGACAATGTATTGAATCATGGTACTGGAGGAGGTCTGGACATCACCTCCTTAAACCTGCTCATTGTGTAGTGAGGGAATTGAAGCTCAGAAAAGGGGAGGGCAGAGTGTGATGGTGGGTCAATGACTTTGACAAGGTCAAGAAAGTGGCAGAACCAGGCTTCCAAACTAGGTTATGTGACTCCCAGGCCAGCATCTATCCCACTAGGACATGTTTCCAGGATCGGTAGGGTCCAAGACTAGGTTTCAGAAAGCAGACAAGGAGTAAATGGCAGTCAGGAAGTGAAGATGACTTTGGGAAATAATTAAGCATCCTAATTTTAATAGCCTTCTTGACCTAATGAATAACCAAGGTTGTCCTCTCTCCCCTGAGGTTGACTTCTCAGATCTTCCTATCTGAACTAGGGTGAGTAATGAAGAAAGAGAAACCTGAGACTCTGAGCCTAATGGCAGAAAGTATGGCAGGGAAGTTTTTTGGAGGGTTGTTGTCAATGAAATTGTGTTTACTTTGAGGAATAAAGATATTATACTTTCAGATGCCCAATCATAGATCATTGTGCTTGAAAGTCTAAGTTTAATACCATTCCTTGGATAATGTTAAAAGGTTCTATGAAAATACACATGTGCTAAGTGAAGACAGCATATTTAATATCCATGCATTAGTGTAATAACCTTATCCTATCATCTATCTAACACGAGAATGAAGGTTTGTGTAAAGGGTGAAAAGAAATTCGGTTTGAAAGAGGGAAGCTGGATCAGTGGTCAATGCTTTTATTAACAACTGGTATAAATTGCTTTGAATTTAAATCTGAAAGTCTCTGTAATGAGGAGGCATTATTCTTAAGAGGAAAGTGTTATGTAATAAGTTTGGATTCCTAAGGAAAGGCAAATAGCAGCCCATTGACCTCCCTTGCCCCTATCCTCCTGCAAATAACCACAAGTGATAATCAACAGAATAAACCAAGTTTCACGAGTAGTCTTCATAACAACTTGGGGAGGTAAGGCAGGCACCCTTGGCCTCACTTAATGGAGAAGAAAGCAAGCCCAGAGATCTTCAATAACTCACCTTAGGTCACACAGTCCATCCCAGGCAGAGGAAGGGCCAGATCTCAAATCTTGGCCCCCCAAATCCAGAGCCCTTTCAAACACAGTGCTTGTTGGTGATTTTACAACCGAAATCCATTTTCATTTAGTTGTTCCTCTGTTGTGTGGGATAAGGGTGGTGGAAGTCCTGGAGTGGAGACCTCAGACAGCCAAGGGTGGCTCCAGTCTATCTCACAGACTCAAGCCTCCATGGGGCAACCTCTGGAGTGTGTAATCGTCCTAATGAGCCGTGGCGCTTGTCGAGGTATGTGGTCCGGACGCTTGTTGCTGTGATATGAAGATAATTGGGCCTGCCACGGGAACAGCAAACTGGCCGACAGGCTCTTAGCAGACCGCAGGCTGTGGGCAGAATGACACACTGAGGGATGCTGCCAGCTACCCTGGCTTCTGTTTCTCTAATGTTTATGATCACAGTCGTCTCATATCACCAAGCTCTAAAACCAGAAGGAAGACCTCTATAGGAGATGATTTGGACACTGGAGGTAGATTTTGGCACCAGCCCCTAACGGTTTCAGATGAAAGCTAATTGAGTTCAGGAAGATCTACAAAGGGAAAATCATAGTCATCTACCTTAGACCCACACGTCTCCAATCCAGGGGACTCTCAGGCCCCTCTCAGGGCTTGGCCCGACTCTGAGCTCCATGTAAAATCCACAGAAGGTGCCTCAGCCAGACACTAAGTGACGTTCCATTTCTTTGACTTAATTTCAGTTTCTATTTTTACCCCCGCATCAGTACCTGGGTTGTCTTTATGTTCCCTTATGATCAAGCCCCTGCACTTACCTGTTTCTGCCACTTGATTCTAACCATCATCCGTTCGCAAATATGTAATGAACACTGTTTATGTGATAGATTCTGTTCTAAATCTTTGTGAGATAATAGTTAAAAAGCCTAGGCAGTGGCTTCCCTGGTGGCTCAGCTGGTGAAGAATCTGCCTGCAATGTGGGAGACTTGGGTTCAATCCCGGGGTTGGGAAGATTCCCTAGAGGAGGGCATAGCAAACCAATCCAGTATTCTTGCCTGGAGAATCCCTATGGACAAAAGAGCCTGGTGGGCTACAGTCCTTGGGGTCACAAAGAGTCGGACACAGCTGAGCAACGAAGCACAGCACAGTCTTCATCAAGATTATATTCCATCGGGAGGCAAACAGGAAACGAAATATACACGGTCATATCAAGCAGTGGTGAGCATAATGAAGACAGTAAACTAAGGCACAATGTCAGAGGTGCTGATTTAGGTGGAAGAGGAAGCCAAGGACAAAGGCACTGAGAAGGGGATGCGTGGGAAACATCGAGGAGTCATAGAAGGCCCGCAAGGGTGCAGTGCAGTAAAGACTGGGGAATGCAGTGGAAATATTGTCAGATTATGAGCTGGATGCAATTTCCCTCAGAGTCTTGGAGGCCAGGGTAAGCTTGTTAGGGTCCCTGTATTCTGCCAGATTCCTCTGATGCCAGTGGCATCTGCTTATATTCCAAGATGGCTCCCCCTTTGCTCTTGTCCAGGGATTCCCCAAGTCGGATGATTACAACTATGGGTTTCTTTCACAGCCTCACTGTGCAAGCCAGAAGCAATAGTTAATAAGGCTGAAGGACACATAGTGGGCTCACAAGTTCTTGTGTGTTACTTCTGGGTTGTTTTCTTTCCGCTCAAGACGGAGTCAAATTCTCTTCCAGCCCCTGCTTCGTTCTCGTTGCCCCAGTGGATCTGTGTTACTGTTTACACCGCAAATCTCCAGAAATACTCTGGAAGCTGGCTTTGCTGCAGTAAAACTTTTTGCTATAGTAAAAAGGAGCACTTTGTGAGAGAGATTGTAATCAGAAAGAAATTTGAATAATTGATGAGTTTCTTCATTATTGTGGTGAATAAAACCACAGATCCCATCCCTGTCACAGCCTGCCTATATCCCTTTCTCTCCAGCTGCGTTTCATGGCTGTGATCATTTGCACATGCTGTTCACTGCCCTGAGAAACTGCATCCCCTACTTCCTCTCCACTTGACAGACATGCACTCACAGTCAACCTGCTTTTTGAGACATCTCTTGACAACCCCATGTTGCTATGCAGTCCTCACGGGCTCCTTTGTCACATTCCCGTGTACCCACCTCCCCAGTTTAGGTCATACTTTAGTAAGCTAATCCCAAACCTACTGTCCTCCAATCGAGAAGGTCAACCTCAAGGACTGGGACAGTCAGTATAACTTATCAGTTACAAGCTTCACTTCTGAGTCACATTGTGTGCGGTTACGTTCTGGTGCTTACTAGCTGTGTGCTTTGGGGTAAATTGTTTAAATCCTCTCTGCTCCTGTTCATCTCTTAAACCGGGATGGTAATAATTTTTACCTATTAAGTTTGCTTTGAGGTGATGCACGCGTGTGTGCCAAGTTGCTTCAGTCGTGTCCGACTCTTCATGATGCTATTGACTGTAGCTGACCAGGGTCTTTTGTCCATAGGATTCTCCAGGCAAGAATACTGATCTGGTGGCCATTCCCTTCTTCAGGGGATCTTCCTGGCCCAGGGATCAAACCTGAGTCTCTTATGTCTCCTGCATTGGCAGGTGAATTCTTTACCACTAGCGCCACCTAGGAAGCCCATTTGAGATGATAAACACTGTCAACTGATCTTACTGCTTTTTTTTTTTCAGTAGTTATTTTTTAAATTTTTATTTATTTTTAATTAATTAATTTTAATTTATAATATTGTATTGGTTTTGCCATACATTGACTTGAATCTGCCATGAGTGTACATGTGTTCCCCATCCTGAACCCCCCTCCCAAATCCCTCCCCATCCCTTCCCTCTGGGTCATCCCAGTGCACCAGCCCTGAGCACCCTGTATCATGCCTCAAACCTAGACTGGTGATTTGTTTCACATATGATATTTTACATGTTTTAATGCCATTCTCCCATATCATCCCGCCCTCGCCCTCTCCCACAGAGTCCAAAAAACTGTTCAATACATCTGTGTCTCTTTTGCTGTCTTGTATACAGGGTTATCATTACTTTCTTTCTAAATTCCATATATATGCATTAGTATACTGTATTGGCAGAGAAGGAAATGGCACCCCACTCCAATACTCTTGCCTGGAAAGTCCCATGGATGGAGGAGCCTGGAAGGCTGCAGTCCATAGGGTCGCTGAGGGTTGGACACAACTGAGTGACTTCACTTTCACTTTTCACTTTCATGCATTGGAGAAGGAAATGGCAACCCATTCCAGTGTTCTTGCCTGGAGAATCCCAGGGACGGGGGAGCCTGGTGGGCTGCCGTCTATGGGGCCACACAGAGTTGGACACGACTGAAGCAACTTAGGAGCAGCAGCAACATACTGTATTGGTGTTTTTCTTTCTGGCTTACTTCACTCTGTATAATAGGCTCCAGTTTCATCCACCTCATTAGAACTGATTCAAATGCATTCTTTTTAATGGCTGAGTAATACTCCATTATGTATATGTACCACAGCTTTCTTATCCATTCATCTGCTGATGGACATCTAGGTTGCTTCCATCTCCTGGCTATTATAAATAGTGCTGCGATGAACATTGGAGTACATGTATCTCTTTTGATTCTGGCTTCCTCAGTGTATATGCCCAGCAGTGGGATTGCTGGGTCATAAGGCAGTTCTATTTTCAGTTTTTTAAGGAATCTCCACACTGTTCTCCATAGTGGCTGTCCTAGTTTGCATTCCCACCAACAATGTAAGAGGGTTCCCTTTTCTCCACACCCTCTCCAGCATTTATTGCTTGTAGCCTTTTTGATAGCAGCCTTTCTGACTGGCGTGAAATTGTGGTTTTGATTTGCATTTCTCTGATAATAAGTGATGTTGAGCATCTTTTCATGTGTTTGTTAGCCATCTGTATATCTTCTTTGGAGAAATGTCTGTTTAGTTCTTTGGCCCACTTTTTGATTGGGTCTTTTATTTTTCTGGAATTGAGCTGCAGGAGTTGCTTGTATATTTTTGAGATTAATTCTTTGTCCATTGCTTCATTTGCTATTATTTTCTCCCATTCTGAAGGCTGTCTTTTCACCTTGCTTATAGTTTCCTTTGTTGTGTAGAATATATGACAAACCCTCAGCAAACATTATCCTCGATGGTGAAAAATAGAAAGAATTTCCCCTAAAGTCAGGAACAAGACAAGGGTGCCTACTCTCACCACTACTATTCAACATAGTTTTGGAAGTTTTGGCCACAGCAATCAGAGCACAAAAATGAATAAAAGGAATCCAGATTGGAAAATAGGAAGTAAAACTCTCACTGTTTGCAGATGACCTGATCCTCTACATAGAAAACCCTAACGACTCCACCAGAAAATTACCAGAGCTAATCAATGAATATAGTAATGTTGCAGGATATAAAATTAACACAGAGAAATCCCTTGCATTTCTAAACACTAAAAATGAGAAAACAGAAAGAGAAATTAAGGAAACAATTCCATTCACCATTGCAATGAAAAGAATAAAATACTTAGGAATATATCTACCTAAAGAAACTAAAAACCTATATATAGAAAACTATAAAACACCGGTGAAAGAAATCAAAGAAGACAGAAATAGATGGAGAAATATACCTTGTTCATGGATCAGAAGAATCAATATAGTGAAAATGAGTATACTACCCAAAGCAATCTATAGATTCAGTGTAATCCCTATCAAGCTACCAATGGTATTTTTCACAGAACTAGAACCAATAATTTCACAATTTGTATGGAAATACAAAAAATTTCAAATAGCGAAAGCAATCTTGAGAAAGAAGAATGGAACTGGAGGAATCAACCTGCCTGACTTCAGTCTCTACTACAAAGCCATAGTCATCAAAACAGTATGGTACTGGCACAAAGACAGAAATATAGATCAATGGAACAAAATAGAAAGCCCAGAGATAAATCCATGCACCTATGGACACCTTATCTTCAACAAAAGAGGCAAGAATATACAATGGAGAGAAGACAATTTCTTTAACAAGTGGTTCTGGGAAAACTGGTCAACCACTTGTAAAAGAATGAAACTAGAACACTTTCTACACCATACACAAAAATAAACTCAAAATGGATTAAAGACCTAAATGTAAGACCAGAAACTATTAAGCTGCTAGAGGAAAACATAGGCAAAACACTCTCTGACATAAACCACAGCAGGATCCTCTATGATCCACCTCCCAGAATATTGGAAATAAAAGCAAAAGTAAACAAATGGGACCTGATTAAAATTAAAAGTTTCTGATCTTACTTCTTTTTTTTCACCCCTCTACATAGCAACCATGGTGAGTTAAAAAATAAAATTATACTTTTTTACAGATTTTTCAAATGTTTATGACCTGTTAACATTCAAGCCTCAGTTCCAGTAACTGCTCAGAAAGGGTTTTGGGACTATTTACAGTAAACCCCCTATTCAAGTTACTGTGTCCCATTACCCTTACAGGTAGTGAGCAGTATTTACCACATATTTTAATTCTTTCTCCTTCTGTGGACTCATTAGGATGATACTCTTGTTTCCTTATTGTTAGGTAGGACCATGCCCCTAGTTCTGGCCAAGGAAGTATGGGCAAAAAATGATCTTAGTTATTCTGAGCAGTTAATTGCCAATGAAAGACCTTCCAGAGATCTGTTTCTCTCTGGCCTGGTAACTGGCATATGTAAGATGAGTTTCTTCATGATGGTGATGAGAAGAGACCCATTTGTCCTCTGAATCTGCAGGGCAGCATGAGTATATGTGTGTTCAGTCGTGTCTGACTCTTTGTGACCCTGTGGACTGTAGCCCGCCAGGCTCTTTTGTCCATGAGATTTTCCAGGCAAGAGTACTGGAATGAGTTGCCATTTCCTACTCCAGGGGATTTTCCTGACCCAGGGATTGAACCCGAGTCGCTTGCATCTTCTGCCTTGGTAGGTGGATTCTTTACTGTTGCACCATGTGAGCAACAGTAAATCTTAAGCCACTAGGATTTGGGGGCTGTTTGTTACTGTTGCATCATTCAGCCTAATCTGACTGATACACCCTTTGTGTTACTTATTTTACCTATGAAAAGTATTGCTAGTTATTCCTCAGTATCTACTGTTTCTTTCTTCTGAGGTAATAGAACTTTGTGTTTTTTACTAAGGAATGGCTGTACCTACATTTCCCAAGCGTCCTGACAGGTGATATCACCGTGTGATAACATTTGGCCAATGAGAAGTGAACAGAAGCCGTTTTTGCTGCTCTGAGCCTTACTCATAAAGAGAAAGATATGCCCATTCTTTCAAACTAGCTAGAAGGTTGAAGTGATTATTCCATCATTAACTAAGCAGACGAGTGAAATGCCTAAAGATGACAGAGCAACAGGAGGGAAGGAACCAGTGTTCCTGACGCTGTGGAACAATCACACCTGTTCTCTGGATTCCTCATGTCTGAGCTGTTATATGATTAAAGATAAACTTTTTATCTTGTATAAACTAATGTGATTTGGGGTTGCTATCATAGCAATCAAATCTATTTGCTCACCACTATCCTATTTATTTCAAGTCATCTTGCTCATTTATTCAATTGATTACTATCTATTCCCACTGCTCCACTCTCCCTCACTACCCCCCACCCTGCACAAATGTAGGTTCTACAAAAACAAGAATAGTTTCTGTCTTATTCATTGCTTCAACCACAGAACTTAGCATACTGCCTGCTGCAGAGTAAGTGCTTAAAACACATATGTTGAATAATAGAGTGTAAGTGACCTAGGTAACCACTGAATAAATTGTTAATGTTGCTAGCTATTACTCCTTTCTTATATCTTAGGACAGATTTTTATACTGTCCGTCATAAGGATTTGATCATGTGACAGTTCTTGTGTCTCTTCTGGTTAGAAGAACATTTCTTTTCTTCCTTATTCATCAGATTCCTTCAAAGACAAATTTTGGACTCATCAGAGGCAGATAGAATATTATAGCTAGAAGGGACATTGGCCATCATGTGACATGACTCTGTTTATAAGGGTGTGAACGAGCTCAGACTGGCATTAACTTGTATCTTTGTCAGTTTGGGCTGTTTTAACAGATTGGGTGGGTTGTCAACAACAGAAATTTATTTCTCACAGTTACAGAGTGGGAGATGAACAAGATCAAGTTGCCAGCAGATTTGCTGTCTGGCAAGGGCCCACCCCCTGGTGGCAGAATGATGACTTCTTGTATCCATCATGATGGAAAGAGGGCAAGAGAGCTCTCAGGGTCTCTTTCCTAAGGGCACTAATCTCACTTATGAGGGTTCCACCCTCATGACATAATTATCTCCCAGTGGTCCCACCTCCTAGGACAATCACATTATGGGTTAGGAGTTCAACATACGAATTTTGAGGGGACACATACATCCAGTTCATAACTATCTGCTACAAGCCACACAGCTAATTGGTGAGAGGAGGGCCTAGAACTCAGGATTCTTGTCCTTGTCGTGCACTTATTATCACAAGAAATTCCAGTTCCTCTTGGGTAAGATATTCTTGGATCAACCTTAATGGATATATGTGGTATATTTCTTAATATTTCCTACACTGGGACTTCATAGTCACGGTGCAGCAGTGTCCCCAATTTTACACCTTACCACCTGCCCACATTTGGAACCCAGGAGTGCTAAAGCCATAAAGTGACTTAGAGGTGAGTTCTGCAGCTCCCTAGGTTTCCATATGAGGACATGGAGCCCTGGCAAGGTGAAGGAACTTTGCTGATTGTGCTTGGCCCCATTAGAAACATGGGGAGGAACTTGTGGTATTTTTCTGAAAAACTGTAACCCAAAGTAGGAGTGGGTTGTTTTGGAAGATAAAGAGTTCACACTCCTGGAAATATTCCAGCAGAGCCTGGATACTAGATAACAGGGATGTGGGTAATGGGCTCAGGGATCACGTGAGTTTCAATAAACTTTGCTGAGAATACTGAGAACAAATACAATTTAATACAATGAATACAATATGTAATAAAATCTAATATAATAAAATCAATTAGGTAGCTTAACTCTCCTTTCTCTTCCAATTTTGCCTTCTTTGAGTCCAGCAGATGTGAAAGAGAAATTATTAATAGAAAAGAATAGTGCCTGACATAGGGTTCCCAATAAGTGTCCTTGAAATCAATTAATATGACCCTTTTCAACTTTTTGCAGCTTTCTTTCTCTAATTCCCACTGATTCTTTATAGTTACAGGCAGGTAAGTATTTGGAAGCATCTCCAACGTTATCTGGCCTAGCAGTTTCAGAAGATTTGATCAACAAAATTCTCCATTTTTTTAAAATGCCTGTTTGATCAATACTCATAATGCAAGTTAATGTATTAATGATTCTGAGATGTCTCATGGGGGGCTGAGAATGAAAACCAAAAAGAAAAAAAAAGCTTACTGAACTCCTCAACCCCCAATTTATCTGTAATATTTTATTGTAGAATCTTTATAAAAAAAAGTTTTGCAAGCTGTGAATATATCAGCACACTCTTTGGAAATGCCAGCCTAGCTTCAGCCCCTCATTTCATGCAGGAAAATAATAGAGGCTCAGAAGAGGAAAAATGGTCAGAGTCAGGACATGAACCCAAGTCATTCATTCAGTCCTGAGTCCACTGCATGCAGTGTGTCTCGTTGTGAGACAGCACATTCCAAAAGCAGTTCTAAATGGTCAGTGTTTTCACTTAACAGCTCATCTGCCAATTGATTGTCACAGAAATATGGGACCAGGACAATGTTTTGTGAAATGAATGGATTTACAAACCAGGGGACCAGCCCTGTGCCCTGCTCATTAGGATTTGCATGCGGAACATCAGTGTGACAGGCCCAGCAAGGGATTTGTTTCGCTCATTTAGAGTAAGGGAGACAAGAGATTAATCACTTGAACCCTGGCACGCCTTGCTTCTGCAACCCCACTGTGCATGCCCACCCGGCTGACCCTGATCTGATGCTCTCTTGTCTCTGATCTCAATCGTCTGTCTGTACTCTCACTTGTATGGCGACAGCCTCCAGGGCTCCCATCCACAGAAGTGGACCAAGCGCCTGGACTGGAGGAATAACTCCTAAGGCAGCCACATTCGTCCTTGGGTCTCCCACAGTCGCCTTCATACACACTAGGTTTAGAATCTCAAGTGGCCCCTAGGCCAGGTTTCCACTAACTCACATAGGAACTGTCCCTTGACATCCTGTTCCCATCCTTGACATCTATCCTCCAAAGCAAGAACAGTCCCTCCCTCGGCCAAGGGCCACTCCTGCCTGCCCACCATATCCATTTGTCATCCAACCTCCATTCTCCATCATCTGTATTACCTGTGGTTCATCTCAGCAGTTTACCAATATCTTCTATTATTTTCATTTTGCATGTGTATAAAAACAGAGTTAGTGACCTTACCCAAGGTCACAAAGCAAATCGAACAATCCCAATAAACTAATGTCAAAGTTCCCTCCAGGGACTGATCAGTTTCTCTGTCCTCTTTCACATCTAAACCCCTCAAAAACATTGTCAAGCGTGCAATTTATTTTCCTCCCTGCAAGGTTCTGTCTTCAACTGGCTCCAGGTGGATTTCTGCCTTATCACTCTATCCTAAATTCACTAGCCATTCTCATGAAGCTGAGTCTGAGTTGTCATTTCACTTGACCTCTCTACCACTTGAAAAACAGTAATCATTCATCATGGAGTTTTCTTTTGATTCTCCTCCCCCTTACCTGCTTCCTCATTCTCACTTTCAACTACCAGCACCTACTTTTCTGCCTAGAATGTTGAAGTCCCCAGAGTGTGATCCCATGTCTCCTCTTTTCCTGGATTCTCAGCTTTGCTTTGCTCTGCCCTTCCCACTGTTCACTTCCTCTGTAGGAAATCCAGACCATCCCCTGACTTGAAGAACCATCTGTAGCTGATGGTTCCCAGATTTATCTCCCCAGTCCAGACTCCCTTCTGAGATCTAAATTCATGACTGGCCATTGAGCTAACCTTGCCACACATCCCAAACTGAATCCTTCACTTTCTGTCCAGCCTCAGACACTTGGCCTTTTGCTTTTTCCTCTCTGATGTTTCTCAACTCTTCATCACTTAATTTCCCAGGCCAGAAAGTTGGGAGTCCTTGTTAACATCTTCTAGTTTCTATTCCCTCTGCTCTCCCAAGTCATCAATCACCAAATCCTATTGCATCTCCATCCAAATTGTAGTGCAAATCTGCACACTTTTCACCTCTCACTGCCTCTTCCCTAGTCAAGACGGCCACCCGTTTGCTTGATGCCCTTCTGATCTTTTCTCGACATTAGAGGAAGAATGTGTTTAACTTTTAAATCACAGGTCTGATAAGTGTGCTCAAGCACTTAAAGTCTTCAGTGGTTTCTTTGACTCCTGGAACGAGAGTCACAATTCTCCGACCCAACAAAGAATTGCATGGTCTAATTCTACCTGAACCCCATCTCACTCCCTCCCCTCGCCGTATCTGCGGTACCCCACTCACTCTGGCATTCTGTCTGTTACTCCTGTGAAACCTGTTCTTGTGTCAGGACACCCACATCTTCCCTTTAAGGATGCTCACTTCTTTTCAGAGCTCCCAAGAGAAACATGTCCTCACGTTGTAAGAAGTCAGTCCTCCTTGTCAACAGCATGCTGTTATGACTGCCTATATTTTTCACTGTATATCTATTTATATAATTATAGACTTTTTATTTATATAATTATAGACTTCATGTCTGCTTCCTTGATTAGAATGTAACACCCATGAGGGCAGGCACCAAGTCATGTGTGTTTTGTTATTCTAGCACCAACCTGGTAATTGGCACATAGTCCCATGCAATAAATGCTGTAAGTAAATAAATAGATAAATAAATGCAATAAATAGATACATGTAAATGAATCTCACTAAGCTTCCTTTGAAAATGAAGGGGTTGGCTTCTTCAGGACCGCTGGCAACTGTCTCTGATCTAGAGTATTTCAGTCCTGGATTCTTTACCTTTCTGATTGCCCATTACCTTGTCTGGGAAATGGAGAAACAAAAGCCCATCTAGTCTGTTTCCCAGGGGGAGACACAATGAGAGGATCAAAGAGGGCTCAGTGAAACTCTGTAATACAAACATTTTTAGTAGTTTTTGCTTCAGACTGGTGCTATAAGGAGGGTGGTGGGCTACTGTCACAATATGAAAATCCAAGTTTGGGCTTCTATTATGGACTTCCCTGCGTGGCCTTGGGTCTCAGTTACTCCAGGTATAAAATGGAGCAGTTGGGCCAGTTACAGCTCTAAGGTCCATTCTTCCTGTGACACTGCATGATCAAGTCATGTGTAACAAGGTACAGAGATGGCTCAATCAAGTGTTCTGGCAGACAACTTGTATTTTCACCAAGGTTCACTAGGAAAGAGCAAAGCTTATTTCCGGAGGATGGTCACGTGACGGCGCAACGCAGGAGCCGTCATGCCGTGTGACCAATCATTGGGGACAAGTCCCTGGCTTTATTTTAGGAGCCAGGCTTTTAAATTCAGATCTTCTGGTTGTCAGCGGTAGAGCCAGAAGGCATTATCCTTTGCTCTCAGAGCTTCCGTTTTCTCCTTGGAAACACAAAGGTGATAAAACTGAGCTCCTTGAGCTGAAAGAAGAGAAAAAATGAGATGATGGTTGCAAGAGTTGGTGGCCGTGAATTCCCAAATGCTCTGCAGGGAAGTGCTGCTGTTTCCTGAGCATTTTGAGCCAGCAGGCATGTGCACATCTCCTGGAGAGTGGGAGTGGGCCCATTATCCTTCTAGGCAAAAGCCTGCCCAGAACTTCGGAAACAAAGGGCGACACAGGAAGTCTGAGCACTTGAAAGCAACAGGATGTTCCCAGGTCTCAGCATGAGGTGCAGAGCACAGTTTTTTAATCCAGAGATGGCAAAAATGGGCCTGGAGTAACTTGATACTGCAGGCTATTGTCTCAGAAATGATTTATTAGCTGAGGCTGCTCTGAACTCAGAAGTTTGCTCCTGCCCAAGGCTCCTTTCTCCACAAGGGAATCTTGCCTTCCCTGGGGAATGACTCTCTAGAGATGAATATGAAAACTCTGTTTGTCTTGTGACACTCTTGTGGCGGCTCCATTTTTGGCTGTATTCTAAGCTCATCTTAATGTCTACCCAAGTAGGTTGGTTGGAAAGGGACAGGACCTCCCTGTAATAGGTTTGTATTAGACCGTGTCTATTAAAGAAAGAGCTTTTTATTTTTAGTGTGTGAGAAAAAGGACATCCCATATAAATTGTTTAAAATCCGAACTCTACCATTTACCATCTTTATAAACTTGAGAAGATTGTTTACTTGTTTGAACCTCTATTTCCTGTTTTATAGAAGGGTGCCTCTGAGGATTGTGTGATAATCGAAAGATAAAATGCAGGTCCCATCACAGGGATTTACCAGATGTCAGTGATTTTTCTTCCTTTGAGAGGGTAAGAGGTCACCCAGTCCATGCAATCAGGAAGGTAGCGCCTGCATCAGATATTTTTCATTTTTGTTGCTGTGTCAGTCACCAAGTGCTACATAACAAGCGATCGCACATTGTAGAGACCACGTGATGAGCATTTATTTATCGGACAGTTCTGCTCATCTTAGCTGGGCCCAAAAGGAAGCTCTGAACTGCAACTGCTCAATATGCTTCTTGTCCTCCTTGGACCAACAGATGAGTCAGGGATTTTTCCCATGGAGATGGTAGAGATTCACGAAAGCAAACAGGAACAGAAGATGACTTTTGAGGCCTAGACTCAGGAGTGACTCCCTGTCATTGCCACCCGTGTTCCATAATCCAAGAGCAATTCATGTGGTTCAGTCCAAGTTTAAGAGGTGGCAGAAGGGATTCTGCCTCTAACAGAAGGAAGTGAAAATCACTTGACAAAGGTTAGGAATACAGAAAGGGGTGAAAAATGGAGCCGTTAAAGAAACCTACCACAGATACAATGCATTCAGATATTCTTCATATATGCAGAGGAGAACCTACCATAAAAGGTTGAAGGAGAATTCCGCCCTTCCACCCTCTCTAACCAGTAGGAAGAAAACTATTTTCTGCCCCTGTTTCTAGAAGCTAAACCATAAGAAATAAGTAGGCCTGTCATATAGTCTTGCCCAGGGTGGTATTCTTTTTTTTAAATTACTTTTATTGTTTTAAAAGTCACTTTAGATTCATCTTTTTGTTAGGTAATATGCACACATGGTGCAAAATTCAAAGGGTCTAACTAGTCACTTGCAGTAAAAGGGATGTGTCCTTTCCCCCCATTTCCTAGTCACAGTCCCTTCGTAGAAACCGTATGACCACGAGAGTTTGCAGCTTCCAGGGAAATCCACATAGATTTGTACAGCATAGGCACGCTTTTTCTTTTTGCTTTTGCAGAAAGGATACACATATCATATTCTGTACTTTGGCTTCTTTCACCTAATAATCTACCATGTAGCTTTTGCCAGGATACAAGCTTTTGCTTTCTTTTAAGCAGATGGCATTTTTTTCCTTTACAAAGGAGGATTTTTTGAATTTTGAAGGAGTAGCCCAAAGTTCAGGGCTGGTAGAAATTATGTGAGGCTTAGATACCCTGGAGAAAGAAATGGCAACCCATTCCAGTACTCTTGCCTGGAAAAGCCCATGGATGGAGGAGCCCAGTAGGCTACAGTCCATGGGGACGCAAAGAGTCGTGTACGATTGAATGACTTTACTTTCACTTTTCTCAGTGGGGTTCGGGGTCTAACATGAGTCAGAGTGCATGTAGGGGGAAATCAAGACCTCTGCAATGGAACTGGATGATCCAAGAGCTTAGCTGTGTGGACTCTCCTTTGCCCTTGGTTGGCACCTACCGCCTTCCTATCAGTGCCATGTGTCCCCATTGCTCTGTGATACATATCTTATCTACTGACGTTTAAGTTGGTTGTTTCATCTGCCATCAAGAACCCCGACTAATACAGAAGAGGGCTGGGAGTAAAACAGGTGACACGCTGGCACTGGGAGGTCAGGGAAGAGTCAGACAAATGTAGGGCTGAAGACAGCAAAGATCTGCTGTTGTTGAACTATGAGGGTCTTGGAAGTGTGTGTCAGGACTGGAAGGATGGAAAAACCCTCACATGCTGTCTATGCAGCTGGACACCAAACCTTTCCTGAGCCCTTCCACAAGCCCAGCATTCTTCTCAATGCTGAGGATCCAGTGAAGGAAAAACAGACCATCTCTGGCCTCATGAGACTCATATTCTAATTAGGTAGAGATACTATAAAGAAACAAACAAATTTATCATATAATATCAGTTCAGTTCAGTCGCTCAGTTGTGTCTGACTCTTTGTGACCTCATGAACCTCAGCACGCTAGGCCTCCCTGTCCATCACCAACTCCCAGAGTCTACCCAAACCCATGTCCATTGAGTCGGTGATACCATCCAACCATCTCATCCTCTGTCATCCCCCTCTCCTCCTGCCCTCAGTCTTTCCCAGCATCAGGGTCTTTTCCAATGAGTCAGCTCTTTGCATCAGGTGGCCAAATATTGGATTTTCAGCTTCAACATCAGTCCTTCCAATGAAAACCCAGGATTGATCTTCTTTAGGATGGACTGGTTGGATCTCCTTGCAGTCCAAGGACCTCTCAAGAGTCTTCTCCAACACCACAGTTCAAAAGCATCAATTCTTCTGCACTCAGCCTTCTTCACAGTCCAACTCTCACATCCATACATGACCACAGGAAAAACCATAGCCTTGACTAGATGGACCTTTGTTGACATAACGCATAATGTCTGACATAATGCATAATGCATAATACCTGACATTGCATAATGTCAGGTAGTGATAAATTCTACGAAAAGATTATAGACAACGAAAGAGGTACTATTTAGCTAAGTGAGAAGGAAAAAATCTTTGGAAGAGAGGCCATTAGGCTTGGCTAGGAAAAGATTCTGCTCAGTTTTTATTTTTTCTACATTCAGTCCTATGGCACAGACAAGGCAGACATGGCAGTCTTCTGGGTCATGGAATTTGAGAGTCATCCCTCCCTCATTATCTATTCCCTAAAATTCTGTTATAATTAACTAACGCTTCACCATTGTTGCCTGTTTCCAGTAAACAGTCATTTTATCACAAAGGAGACTGAGCCTTCAGTTCAGTTCAGTTCAGTCGCTCAGTCGTGTCCAACTCTTTGCGACCCCATGAATTGCAGCACGCCAGGTCTCCCTGTCCATCACCAATTCCCGGAGTTCACTCAAACTCATGTCCATCAAGTCGGTGATGCCATCCAGCCATCTCATCCTCGGTCGTCCCCTTCTCCTCCTGTCCCCAATCCCTCCCAGCATCAGAGTCTTTTCCAATGAGTCAACTCTTCGCATCAGGTGGCCAAAGTACTGGAGTTTCAGCTTTAGCATCATTCCTTCCAAAGAAATCCCAGGGCTGATCTCCTTCAGAATGGACTGGTTGGATCTCCTTGCAGTCCAAGGGATGCAGTTAATTTACTTTTTGTACAGTTATTATATGGCAAGGTGAGGATGCCTGCCTGGCTGCTGGATCCAGAATCTGTATCTTTGCTCCCGTATTATGTTGCTTGAATGCTCAGTGAGATTTCTTTCTTTTTTTTTCCTACTCTCTGGTTCCTTGGTCAGAAATGTTAAGAGGCCTAAATAACAAGGGATGTCTCATTCTAGCCCAGCATCCAAAGTGTGAGATGAGCACTATCAAAGGTCCCAGAGGTGACTGAGATGGAACAGGACACTGAAGATACTGACTCATATTGTGAAAAAGTCATTTCCTTTTCAATTATCTTTAAATGTCAAGGCAGAATCATCTTAGTTGGGTGCTAACATCTTTAATACTTCTCACACTTGCTAATCTCCCAATTTCCATCCTTTACATATATATATATATGACAAAGTAGGAGCATGCTCCAGGCACAGGACCTCTGTTAGGTAACAGTGGTGGTGGTGGTTTAGTCACTAAGTTGTGTCCGACTCTTGTGACTCCATGGACTGTGGCCCACCAGGCTTCTCTGTTCATGGGATTCTCCAGGCAAGAATACTGGAGTGGGTTGCCATGCTCTTCTCTAGGAGATCTTCCCAACCCAGGCTTTGAACCCAAGTCTCCTTTGTAGGCAGATTCTTTACCACCGAGCCACCATGGAAACTGAATAAGTAATAGTATCCTGTGAGAATTACATTAACAGCTGTATGTTTTCATTATTATTGTTGTTGGAACAGGAATGGAAAACCACTATTGTCTATTTCAAACTTGTTCTCTGGCTTTCCATTTACTATGGTAGTTTAAAGCCCTTCAAGAAAATTAGAGATATTAAGCGAACATGCAAAGATGGGCTCAATAAAGGACAGAAATGGTATTGACTTAACAGGAGCAGAAGATATTAAGAAGAGGTGGCAAGAATACACAGAAGAACTGTACAAAAAAGATCTTCATGACCAAGATAATCACGATGGTATGATCACTCATTTAGACTCAGACATCCTGGAATGTGAAGTCAAGTGGGCCTTAGAAAGCATCACTATGAACAAAGCTAGTGGAGGTGATGGAATTCCTGTGGAGCTATTTCAAATCCTGAAAGATGATGCTGTGAAAGTGCTGCACTCAATATGCCAGCACATTTGGAAGACTCAGCAGTGACCACAGGACTGGAAAAGGTCAGTTTTCATTCCAATCCCAAAGAAAGGCAATGCCAAAGAATGCTCAAACTACCACACAATTGCACTCATCTCACATGCTAGTAAAGTAATGCTCAAATTCTCCAAGCCAGGCTTCAGCAATACGTGAACCGTGAACTCCCTGATGTTCAAGCTGGTTTTAGAAAAGGCAGAGGAACCAGAGATCAAATTGCCAACATCCACTGGATCGTGGAAAAAGCAAGAGAGTTCCAGAAAAACATCTATTTCTGTTTTATTGACTATGCCAAAGCCTTTGACTGTGTGGATCACAATAAACTGTGGAAAATTCTAAAGAGATGGGCATACCAGACCACCTGACCTGCCTCTTGAGAAACCTGTATGCAGGTCAGGAAGCAACAGTTAGAACTGGACAAGGTATAACAGACTGGTTCCAAATGGGAAAAGGAGTACGTCAAGGCTATATATTGTCACCCTGCTTATTTAACTTCTATGCAGAGTACATCATGAGAAACACTGGGCTGGAAGAAGCACAAGCTGGAATCAAGATTGCCAGGAGAAATATCAATAACCTCAGATATGCAGATGACATCACCCTTATGGCAGAAACTGAAGAGGAGCTAAAGAGCCTCTTGATGAAAGTGAAAGAGGAGAGTGAAAAAGTTGGCTTAAAGCTCAACATTCAGAAAACTAAGATCATGGTATCTGGTCCCATCACTTCATGGGAAATAGATGGGGAAACAGTGGAAACAGTGTCAGACTTTATATTTTTGGTCTCCAAAATCACTGCAGATGGTGACTGCAGCCATGAAATTAAAAGACGCTTACTCCTTGGAAGGAAAGTTATGACCAACCTAGATAGCATATTGAAAAGCAGAGACATTACTTTGCCAACAAAGGTCTGTCTAGTCAAGGCTATGGTTTTTCCAGTGGTCATGTATGGATGTGAGAGTTGGACTGTGAAGAAAGCTGAGCGCTGAAGAATTGATGCTTTTGAAGTGTGTTGGAGAAGACTCTTGAGAGTCCCTTGGACTGCAAGGAGATCCAACCAGTCCATTCTAAAGGAGATCAGCCCTGGGTGTTCTTCGGAGAGAAAGATGCTAAAGCTGAACCTCCAGTACTTTGGCCACCTGCTGCGAAGAGTTGACTCATTGGAAGAAACTCTGATGGTGGGAGGGATTGAAGGCAGGAGGAGAAGGGGACGACAGAGGATGAGATGGCTGGATGGCATCACCGACTCGATGGATGTGAGTTTGAGTGAACTCTGGGAGATCGTGATGGACAGGGAGGCCTGGCGTGCTGCGATTCATGGGGTCGCAAAGAGTCGGACACGACTGAGCGACTGAACTGAACTGAACTGATAAGCATTTATTTAAATACTTTAAATAAAAACACTTATTTTATTTCAAAAGTTTATTTAAGACTTAAATAAGTCTTAAATAAGTGAATAATATAAATGGAGTATAAATAATAAAAATTATGAAGATTGTGGTTAAATGACATAGTTATGGAAATATTGTTTCACAAGACAATTTTGTATTTTACTTTCATCTATAGGCCTGGCAGCCTTACCCTTGTCCCCCAACTCTACCGTGTATGTTAGTCCCCATGCAAGTCCAAATAACTGACAAGAATTAGCTGATTACAAAACTGGATACAGTTCTGAGCATTTTAAATGCCTGTTTGAAGCATCAAGCCTGTTTGAGGAAACGTGGCTTGGTAAAAATCCACTCACCTGGAGAGCAGGAACCCTGGCTGTCTTCTGGTCTCCCTCACTGGTGTGCTGTGTGACCACGAACATTGTTCCAGCTCTCTGAATCAATGCTTTCAACCTGCGGTGCTGGAGAAGACTCCTGAGGATCCCTCAGACAGCAAGGAGATCAAACCAGTGCATCCTAAAGGACATCAATCCTGAATATTCATTGGAAGGACTGATGCTGGAGCTGAAGCTCCAAAACTTTGGCCACCTGATGTGAAGCGCCAACTCACTGGAAAAGACCCTGATGCTGGGAAAGATTGAGGGCAGGAGGAGAAGGGGACAACAGAGGATGAGATGGTTGGATGGCATCATTGACTTAATGGGCATGAGTTTGGGCAAACTCAGGGAGATAGTGAAGGACAGGGGAGCCTGGCCTGCTGCAGTCCATGGAGTCGCAAAGAGTTGCACACGACTTAGCAGCTGAACAACAACAACAGACCCCCCGCTGGTCTGCTGTGTGACCGGGAACAGACTGTTCCAGCTCTCCAAGCCTCAGTCGCCTCCTTTATAAGACCAAGGGGATTAACTAGATGATCTCTAAGGTCTTTTCAGCTCCACAGTGTGTGAATATTTTCAATATTATTTTTATTAAAAGAATCGCTTTACCATTGAGAATTTCAAATGTTTTTATAATAAACCCTCAGAATCAAGGGCAACAATATATTTGCAATAGAAATTTCATTAGCATATTTTGATAGTTCTTGATCATTTTTGCATGTATTAAAATGAAACATTTGGTAAAAATTAAACATTATATGCAAATGAGTACAACAAGCCTACTTTTTGAATAATAATTCATTATCTCCCTTATAATATATGTGAGTGGCTTCTTTTTTCCTCAGTACGCTGTAGCTATTAAGTCAGCATGTTGGAAGTTTACCAAGAAGTATAGCAGAGGACCCCATCTTTCATTTGCATAAGTCCCAGAATTCCACCTGTCGAAAATTATATGCTATTAATAGATGACGAGACTGTCACTTGATGCTCATTTATAATGTTGTCACTGGAGCCTAATGAACATTTAGGACGTATTTCAAGAATTGTTGCACATTCTTTTTTTTCCTTTTTGCCACAGAGAGGAGAGTGTGTTTGTGCCACAGCAGAAACGTATTACGCTGGAAAAGTGCAACTGGCGGAGCCCTTGAATCTCTCTTGTGCATTTCCCTTCTTCGTTTTTTTTTAAAATACAGACTCATATAATTACAAAGAATAGACTGGGAAGAAATTTGAGGATCTTCTGCTAAGTGTCATTCACATTATAGGTGAAGAAATTTTAGCCCGAAGCAGTCTAGCAACTTGCTCACAGTTGTACAGTTAGTGGCTGTGCTGGGAGACTAGGATCCAGTTCTCCTGATTTCTTTTTCAATGTGTTAATGCATTTCTACAGAAGTTGGCATGTGAGATATAAATACAGAGACTAGAAAGATATATGAAAATATAGTGACCATGATGTCCGCATATTTATCTCCAGGGTCAATTTTAGAGAATCACGAAGTTGGTCAAGTTTCTCAGCAGTATCATAATTCCACTTTTTCTCTGATTTCTTTCTGGACCAGTTACCCCAGCCAAATGATCATCTTTCGTGCACACTGCCAGGACTGACTGCTCAAGCCACTGGTTCTGGACATTAACATTGGCTGCCATGTGGCGCTGTTTTCTTGAAATTTTAATCCAGATAGTTCTGTATCTGCTACAGTACATTTCTTGAGGAGTAAAACTGTTCTCTCTCCGTTTCCATGCTCTGTGACACCCAAAGGCTAGCAGGTAGAATGACTCAAATATATTAATGGTCTAACCTGCTCTTTGCTGAAATTAGCGGTCTCTGTAAGGCTGCACAGCGAGTTGAAGATGAGGTTCGAAGAAAATATATACAGCCTCCCAATGTTACTGTAGAATTGGTACCAGAGGGGGAGGTTTCACACATTTGTGACTTTAAGGTAGCTAAAAAGTATGAAAACTCTGGGCTTCCCAGGTGGCACAGTGGTAAAGAATCTGCCAGCCAGTGCAAGAGATGCAAGAGGTGTGGGTTTGAGCCCTGGGTAGGGCAGATCCCCTGGAGGAGGAAATGGCAACCCACTCCAGTATTCTTGCCTGGGAAATCCCATGGACAGAGGAATCATGGTAGACTCGTCCATGGGGTCGCAGAAGAGTTGGACACAACTGAGTGACTGAATAGGCAGGCACGTGCCAACTCTATTTCATTAAGATAAGTCTTCATATCTGACAGATAAAATATGCACATACTTTACTCTGATCATGTGAGTAGTGGTATATTCACAGTTTGTCTGGGAGAGTTACAAGGAGACTCACAAAGGCTGAGTCTCAAGATGGTCTGAAGTACAGGCTCTGAGAGTAGTGAAGACCACTTGAAAACAGGTGACCAAAACACCTGACCTTTCCTAACTCACCCCACCTATGCCAAGAAATACCATACTTTTCAAAGATGTACAATAGGATTGCCATAGGTTCTAAGGAGATTTTAAACTTTGGAGGCAGAACCACCAGGGCTCCTCTCTACTAGCTGTGCAACTTTGGGCGAAGTAAGTAGTCTTTGTGAGCTTTATCTGGTTTGTAAAATGGATTTGATATCGACCTCACAGGATTGTTGTTAGTGTTAACTTAAAGGTGAAAGCGTAGTAAAGTGTTTTAGACAAGCAGCTTTCATATGGTAAAGTGATCAGTGAAGAGTGATAATAGCCGCAGTGTCCTCAGCTGCAGTGTTTAACCAGTATACTAGGAAAGCAACACCCTTATCGCATCTGAGAACACTGATTATGAACTGCCTTACTCTCTAACCGTTATGAGTACTTATCCGCTCTGGACTATAAACTCCTTAAGGGGAAAATGCATCTTAATCACATTATAGATATGAAAATGGAGGCTTAGAGAGAATAGTGATCAGATTCTAACAGTCATCCCCAAGAAATCCTGACATTTGAATAATATCAACTGATATGGATAATTTTTGCATATTTTTAAGACAAAAAGGCTCATTACTCCTTTGCTTATCAAGTCATTGTGAGCAGTCTCTGTTTAGGGTGATATTCAAGGCCCTTCACATAAAGCCCAACCTACCCTTTCCAGTTTCACCTCGATCCACTCCCCAGCAGGAAGTCTGTGTTTCAGACCCTCTTAGCTTCTCACCGTTCCCTGAAAAGGCTCTATTACTCCGTTCTTCCATTCTTTCGTTCTTTCGTGTTTTTTCTTTCGTTCTTTTGCCATCCTACTCACCTCCTTTTATGCCTGGAGAAATACAACTTAATAGCCACGAGTCAGCTGTGAAGCTTTCCCCAGCCACATCGGTTAGACGGGAAGGATAATGACGGTCGCCATCCCACTGAGCCTCTGTCCACGCCAGACACCTTGTTCCCAGGACTTACGCCGTGCTCTGCGGTTCCATGACCACAGTTGTCTTTTGACTGGGTACCGTGTAACTTTCCGAGCTGGAGTGCTCGCAACTTGATGTAACCACCTGAGGGCAGAGACCAGGACCCCCTCGTCTGGGCAGTCCTAGCACAGGATCCCTGTGTGGTTTCTCAATTCCTATCCATCGACTCAGGGGATGGTCAGATTAGGGTTCTAACTGATAAGTATCTGTTGGGTGAAAATACCGCAGAGAGGATTCGAATATCAGACTGGAGATCAGGCTACTGGCTGTCAGTTTCCTTCCAACTGTAAGCTTGGTCGTCTCACTACCCCCATGTTCAGATAAATTCCCTCATGTTGGGAGTTAGGAATAAAAGTAAGAAGCAGACGCTGAGATCTCATGCATGTTTGAATTCCCAGGCCTCCTTATCCACGAAAGGTTCAGACATGGCCTCACAAACATTCGCACATCTGGAGCTCCTCTCCCCCTTCTCCCCTCACCCCGCCTTGGCAGAATCCCTGTGGCTTTTTAGCAGACCGTGCATGAGGGTATCTATAAATAATCACCCAAATGTAACGCCACCCAGCCCGCCGGGTTAAATACAGACATTGGATTAGATCCAGGGAGGAGGGGACAAGTGATTCCCAACTCAAAGAAATTGTTATGAATTCCATTTGCTGTGTGAATATGTACAGTGGATGTTTCCTTCCACGAGGACAGGAAAATAGCAATTAACTCAAGGCTCCTGTTAGAGCTGCTACTGTCTCCCCTGCTTCATTTTTCCCCGTCTGGATCCCAACATGGGTGCTGATGTGTCTAAATGTGGGTGTCAAATGACAGATCTCTCCACACCTGTTCTAAGTGTACCTGCCCTGCCCCTGATCACCGCCTCTGCGTCCCTTCAAAGGGAGAAGCTGTGGCAGGAGTATCTTCACTTGTCTGCCGTGGATCTTAGTAGGATGGTGGAAAAAACAGACCTTTGACTTCAGTTAGAACTAGGGGAAGTTCTTGCTTCACGACTTACTAACCGTGTGACCTGAGCAAAGTTAACTTAACCTATCTCAGTCTCATCAGTTTTTGTATTTATACAATGGAGATAATCTTGTTTACTCGCCAGCATGCTGGGAAGATTTCACAGGACACTTAGGTAAATTTTCTGGTCCACCAGTGGTCTCTGGGTAAAATAACTCATCTCTTTCTCACCTCATAATCTCATGTTATTGACCTCTGGAGATGAAGTGGTCATTAGTGATTATTTGGTCCACTGCTTACGTCTAATAGATGAGGAAATGGAGGGTTAGAATGACAAATGATGTGTTTCAGAGGCATTGCATGGAGTTAGAGATCGACTAGGACCAGGATTCGAGTGTGCATCATTCATTCATTCATTCATGCTGTGCACGTATATTCTAATATTTGTTGAGTCCTGTCAAGCAGCAGTGAAGGACACAGTGAAGGGCAGGGAAGCCTGACAAGCCTCCATGGGGTTGCAAAGAGTTGGACATGACTTAGCGACTGACCAGGAGATCAAGCAGCAGTACTGAGGAACGTACAGGCGAAAGGTGCTCCCCAGCTGGCCCGGAAAAGACCTAATGATATCAGGTAACAGTTTTGAGCTCTCCTCAGACTCCACTGAGTGCAGGAATTGTTTAGAGAACTTTAATCCTTCCCCAAACAGGTGAGATACAGATACTATTATCTTTTCCATTTTGCCTATGGGGGTGGGGGGTGGGAATGAAACACAGGAAGCTTAAATGATTTCCGCAAGTTTACACAGCTAGTAAGTGGTTGCTATGGAATTCTACCCCAGGTAGTGTCATTCCAAAGTTCACACTTTTAACCACCGTATTATAGCAGCTGTTAATGAAGATACAAGACCAGTGATTTTAACCCACGAATCCAGAGAAGCACAGGGACTGTAGGAGTCCAACACTCTGCCATTCCAGCCATCCAGGGGGAGACTGGGAAGGCTGCCCAGAGGGCCTGACTGGGGAAGTGATGTTGTTCATCTAATACTGTTAATGATACACGATACCTTAACTCCAGAGGTGAAAATTTGACAGAATTACATGGGACCAGGCAAAAGATTCCAGGTGAATCACAGAAACACATGATATGGGAGACCAACCTTAGTAGCTGGTTTGGTAACATTTTACACACATTGGTTGCGTGAGCATCACAGTAACGCCTTTGGAATGCAGGCAGCGAATGGATTATAATTCCTCGGCGTGTCAGATAACAATACCTAGACTCAGAGATGGTGGCTCATTTCGATCAAAGATGCTAAGCAAGACAGTAGAAGAACTGGGAATAGAATGATTCTCCTCTCCTAGTTATTCAGGACATTTTCTGTCCTTTACCCAGCTTCTACCTCCCCTCCGCCCCCCGGTTATCTAATTTAAATATGAAGAAAGACTCAATAATTTAGAAAAAGGAATAATTAGTCTGACCATCTGACCGTCTTCCCAGACATCAGGTGTTCTCATCAGTGTTTTATGATCCTTAATCTCAGATGGACCTCAGTGAAATCCTCGAACAAGAACCTGCAAGGTAGATATTCTGCATTGTTGGCTGGAGTGAAAGGCCTTTGTTGCCAAAAGAGTGAAGCTATAGGAAATGACAGACTTGTATTTTTGCCCTGGGAGAAAGATTTACCAAACCGATCGTGGGTGTGAGCAAAATCAGGGCAGAGATAAGCCCATCATTTTTTAAAGAAAACGTGTTTTGGATCATACAGAGATTTTGCTCCCGATGACAAGAAAGTGATAGCTTTATCTATTGGAAGCTTTATTAAAGACAGCCATAACACTGATTGCCCACATCTTCTTGGTCGCTTATCTCTCTGAGAACATAATGTAAAACCAAGGGCCTTCACTTAAAAAAAAAATTGCACATGGACAGATACATGCAAAATTTTAGTACATTTTCAGGGGCTTCCCTGGTAGCTCAGACGGTAAAACGTCTGCCTACAATGCAGGAGATCCGGGTTCGATCCCTGGGTCAGGAAGATCCCCTGGAGAAGGAAATGTCAACCCACTCCAGTACTCTTGCCTGGAAAATCCCATGGACCGAGGAGCCTGGTAGGCTACAGACCACGGGGTCACAAAGCCTCAACACAGATACCTAGTGATGTACAGACAAGAGATCAAAATCTGTTTTTAGTTACTTAGTAAAACTTAAGAGGTGTTGGATTATAAATTTCTATGAACAGGGACCTTGTCTTATTCGTTATTATGGCCCTGTTGACTAGGAACACAGTAGTCCTTTGGTTGCATTAAACTGATCTGTAGTATGTTAACTGCTGTATTAGTTAGCTATTCAGTTCAGTTCAGTTCAGTTCAGTCGCTCAGTCGTGTCCGACTCTTTGCGACCCCATGAACTGCAGCACGCCAGGCCTCCCTCTACATCACCAACTCCTGGAGTTCACTCAAACTCATGTCCATCGAGTCGGTGATGCCATCCAGCCATCTCATCCTCTGTCGTCCCCTTCTCCTCCTGCCCCCAATCCCTCCCAGCATCAGGGTCTTTTCCAATGAGTCAACTCTTCGCATCAGGTGGCTAAAGTATTGGAGTTTCAGCCTCAGCATCAGTCCTTCCAAGGAACACCCAGGACTGCATAACAAACAACCCCAAAAGATAATGGATTAAGACAGTAGCAGTTTACTTAGCTCATGATTCTGTTAGCAATCTGGATTAGGATCAGCTGGATCCTTTGGGCTCAGCTAGGTTCCCTCATGTGTCTTTAGTCAGTTGTGAATCATCTACAAATTGTTTTTGTTGATTTTGGCTGGGCTTTATGACGTATTTGGAACCTTGACCGGGACAGTTGTGTTGACTTAACTGTGGTCCACATGGTTTGTATCAAGCGTACCTTGCTGCCACGGATAACATCACCAATGGGTGGCATGGAGGTAAGTACTCCAGAGAGATTGGCAGTGGCGTGATCAATGGGACAAAAAAGGAAGCTATGAATAGCAGCTGAACACGGGTAAAAGATGGAAGATCAGTGAACATTAAGCTGACCAACTGCAGATTTTTAGGCTGTAGCTCCAGTTACATGTGAGGGCAGTGGTCTCAGTTGTCTACTATCACTATCAGGATTATGCAGCCTGGAATTTCTGAAAGCTACGAGGATGAAGGATTGAGACGTAGGGTAATACTGTTAATGTGATACGTGTGTACCCAAGAGGGTGAACACACTGGAAGCGTTCTCACCACCCCTCCTTGTGACCAGAATAGAAGATTCTTCCTTTGCACACACCCTCATCTGGAACATGATTGCCTATTTAGTTGGCCGTATTTCCTGTAGAGTATCAGTTCTCTGGGGACAGACACCTCATCTGTATCACTATCATTCTTACATACCTGGCACATGGTAAGGGTCCTGTACATAGTTGTTGATCCAATCTGCTTAATACTCTCTTTCATGGATAATTTAAGAATTTGAAGACAGAACTAAAGCGACAGGTCTCACAGAGCAAGATACAATATTTAGACCTGTTTCCCCAGCACCTCACAGCCATCCATAAGGTTTGTCCCATCTCTAAAAGTCTCAGAATCTTTTGATTCAACTTCAAGGCCACATGTTTTTAGGGCGTGTCAACTTGCTTCTGATGGATGTCCCCAAATGCAAGCAATTTTGATGTAGGTGGAAGGACAGTGATAATTATCATAATAATCGTGTTGTTCTTTTCAACTCTTATTAACCTGGATTTTGTTTAAGAGGTTTCCAATTAGCTTCTTGAATCTGCACAGTTAACCTTTTCTGAGCTTTTCTCTGCAGATTCTCTCTCTCTCTCTCCAAGCCCTCAACCCTCATTCCTGCCCATGGAGCCTCACAGGAATAGCTGGAATCCAGCCTCCTGAACAGCTCCTGAACATGGGATAATTGCAATATAATTAATGAATTAAAAAGAATGAAATGTTTTAAGTGCTTTCAATATTCCCTTTCCTATAATTATCTACAAGAAACATGTTCATTAACAATCTTGTGCTGACAGCCCCCAGGCTCTGGATGAGCTAGCTCAGCTTCCAATAAGAAAATGAATTGATGACCTCACCATCACAGACCATCACAACTTCCACGGGGAGAGGAGAGGCCATAGCAGAACCACCATTTGGACAGTGGTTGGCCAGATCAGACTTTCTCCTCACCTAAGGTCTCAGCGCACCTTGACTAGTCTCCCATGCTGAGGACATCCTCTCTGCCTGTCTCCCCAGATTTGTTTTGCAGAAACACAGTGCTTGTTGGTCCCTGGTAAGTATCTTATATCTCCTATTGTCGTCCCCTTGCCTTCAGCTAGAAAAGAGCTGAATCCTTAATTCACAGAAATATATTAATGACTCAGATCCTTTAATCCTGTGCCTTGCCATCAGGAGTAACATCGTCTATGATGAGGAGCCAGAAAGTGTTCAGATCCACAGGGCATACCTGACATACATGCCTGGGGCCTTTTGACCATTTCTATTAAGAGGGAATATTCTATTAAGTAAAAATTGGTATCTTACAGAATAGAATTTAAAACACATATGAATTTTAAAAGATAAAGCATTATACTTTGAAAAATCATGCTGATGGGGGGCTGCTCCAGACTGGATCCCCAAATTCTCCAGGGGTACTGGGCCACTGACCACATCACTGGAGACATTTGTTGTTAAGTATGGGCTAATGAGATACCCCTGAAATAGGTATTCAGGGGCAGCCCAGGGCAACTAATCTTATGCTGTGGAATTTCCATCAATGTGACAGTTTATAAGAGGGGCATTGGGGGATAGGGTCACATCGCAGAACCCCATCAGCTTATTTATTTATTCCATATATGAGTTTCCCAAATGTGCAAGGTACTAAGCCAGGTCTAGTGTAGAATATGTTGATGAATGACACAAGGGCTGTGTATTCCAAGATTTTATAGAGTAGTGGGGGAGATAAGATTTCTGTCTATAAATAACTATAATAGAGACAGGGCTAGGAACTGTGAGAGAGGAGCAATAAAGGTGCTGTGGAAGTCCAGAGGAGGCAGATATTATCTACAGTTCAGGGGATCGGAGACTGTCGTGGAGGAAGAAGATTTTCAGCTGGAACTGGAAGGACAAGTAGTGTCTGGATGGGCAGAGACGGTGCAGGAGGATGGTTTCTTCAACACCAAGAAAGCATCCTTAGCAAAGGGTTCAGAGTCTGAATTGGGGAAGCAGTGGTCTGGCCAGGACTGACCAGGGATGGGACAGTGGAGGCTAAATGTATAGTCGGGGTGTGGCTGCAAGGAAGCAATGCCGAAACTAAACTTTAGGAGGAGTATGTGAAGGCGTTAACAGCGCAGACTAGGGTCAGCTGCTTGCAGATTTTTGGCTTATGAGTCAAAGAATCTTGGTGTTTCAGAAAGATAGCCCCGCAGCCCAGAGAAGCGTCATCTAGGTGTGTGGAGTGAGAATGGGGGTCGGAATTCAGGGTAGCAAGTTGGTGAAAGAATCCATGCAGGCAATAAAGAAGGAGTGATTGGTCAACACCACATACAAGTCTACCATCTCCACTGTATACACAAGAGGACTCAGGCTGCCATTGTACCTTGGAACAAATACAGATTGAAGAGTAGAAAAATTGGGCAATGGAGTCACAGGGCGTACTGAAAAGGGCTGAAAGTTATTTAAAAACCCGATCTGTTTATATAAGCAAACCATCGAGTATATATTTTTGAGGTGGTGGAAATTGATCATCAATAAAATATTTATTGAGGATCTTTGGAATGCCTATGAAATTCTGTTTTGGGTACAGGCAGAGGCAGACTGGTGGGGAATGCTGATTAGAGAAATTAGGCAGGCCACAGATTTGTGCAGCTATCAATTTAACAAAATGAGTTGAGATAAGTGGGCCCTTTAAGAGTTTGTTGATGTCAGGACAGGAAAGGATCTGGGGATGCTACGTTCAGTTGCCTTTTTCACAGTCCCTGAAGTGGGTATTGCACAGAGTTCACGGCAGGCGAAGATGATCAGTTGGCCACAGAGACAGAAGCAGTTATTTCCAAACCCTCAGGCAACTCCAGAAGCTTTGCACCACCCTGCCAGATTGAAGTCAACTGGATGCTTCTCAGTCCTCTTAAGCCCAAACTGTGTTGTGAGCTTTCTTGTTTTCCAAAGGGCCCGTATTTATTCCTTTATTTGAACCAAGCACGATCCTTATATCCTCAAGATGGTGTGGTCTCTGAATTAAAATGGGAGGTTAAGACTTTGCATCTCACAAGGTTAACAGAATATGGCTTCTGGAGTCAGGCCAATGGAATTGACTCCCTCCCCCTTTTTTTCTTCTTTTCTTACTGTCTTTTACTGATTGGTAAATTTGGTAAGTTTCCTGAAATCTCTGAGGTTTGGTATCCTTATCTTTGAGCTGGTATTATGATAGCATTTGCCTTCAAGGCTCATTGTGTGGGTTAGATTAGATGATGCACGAGGTCTTTAAACAGAGAGCCTGATATTCACTGACTGCTCAGCAAAGGTTCCTTACTATTCTTCTAATTATCATAGTGGTTTCTGGTGTGCTGTTCTCAGATTGTCTGGCAAGTTAGTCCTTCAGTTCAGTTCAGTTGCTCAGTCGTGTCCGACTCTTTGTGACCCCATGAGTTACAGCACGCCAGGCCTCCCCGTCCATCACCATCTCCCGGAGTTCACTCAGACTCATGTCCATCGAGTCCGTGATGCCATCCAGCCATCTCATCCTCTGTCGTCCCCTTCTCCTCCTGCCCCCAGTCCCTCCCAGCATCAGAGTCTTTTCCAATGAGTCAACTCTTGGCATGAGGTGGCCAAAGTACTGGAGTTTCAGCTTTAGCATCATTCCTTCCAAAGAAATCCCAGGGTTGATCTTCTTCAGAATGGACTGGTTGGATCTCCTTGCAGTCCAAGGGACTCTCAAGAGTCTTCTCCAACACCACAGTTCAAAAGCATCAATTCTTCGGTGCTCAGCTTTCTTCACAGTCCAACTCTCACATCCATACGTGACCACAGGAAAAACCATAGCCTTGACTAGGCGGACCTTAGTCGGCAAAGCAATGTCTCTGCTTTGGAATATACTATCTAAGTTGGTCATAACTTTTCTTCCAAGGAGTAAGCGTCTTTTAATTTCATGGCTGCAGTCACCATCTGCAGTGATTTTGGAGCCCAAAAAAATAAAGTCTGACACAGTTAGTCCTTAAAGAACTGTATCACCGTCTCATAATTTTCCTATCTAAGCATTGTCTCAGTTCTGACTTCTTGGAGCTTTTTAATTTGTATCTTAAGGGACTAAACCCACACTCTGTTCTTTGGAAGTTAAGTGTATATTCTACTCAATATTATTTGAGTATAAGTGACAGAAATTCCAAGTAGCCAAAGCAAAAAGAAAATGTATGACCTTATAGAGCACACTTCAAGGATGACTGGAGAAGCTCAAGCTGAGTTTGAGGAATCTTGAGTTTTGCATGTCTATGCTCTGACTTCCTCTGTTGCTAACCATCAGGAGGTCAAGATAGCCCCCAGCAAAATCAGACTCACATTCTACCGCTTGAGCAACCTTTGAAGAAAGATGCCCATTGGCTTGACATGGCTCTCCTGCCCACCCCAAGTCATCCTCTCTGGCTAGCTGACATGAATAAACTAGTTAGTCAGGCCTGGTTTCTGTTCCCATCTTTGAAGCCAGAGGCTGAAATGAACCTCTTACCCCATGGATTTGAGCATGACAGGGGGTTGGTTTCTAGTACTGTGGTTCTTCAAGTGTGGTCACTGGACCAATAACATCAACATTCCCTAGAAGATACCTAGGAATATAGATTCTCAAACACTCTCCCAGCTTTTTAAGATCAGAAACGCTAAAGGTAGGTTCAGGAACTGTGTTTTAATAAGCCTTCCATGTGATTCTGATATATGATCAAATTTAAGAATCATCATTCTAGAAGAAAGGGTATAAAAATTTTCCAGAAAAAAGCAAGAAGGAGCAAGCAGCAACACCTGGTGCCTTTCGCAGTGTGCACCCCAGTAAATTACCATGCTTATTTCATGGGAATCTGAGAGTCCAGGGAATCCTGGGACTAGAGCAAGGCCTTATGTCTACGAAGCCCAGAGCCAGCCTCAGATATTCTGTTTCCTAATCTAGCACTCCTTTCACCAAAGCACTGTAAAAGAAAAGGAGAGAAGAAATGCCTTGCCACGAGGCATTCATTGCAGCTGATTGTGTAGCTGTTCATTTTTTAAGACACTTTTTCACCTAAGTAACCACTACCCAAAAGTGGCTTGCCCAGTGCATCTTTAAGACACAAGCTTCCCTCCTGCCCTGGAGGCATTAAGGCCTGAGAAGTGACAGGCACGGCAGGCAGCAGTCCCATTCTGTTAGCTTCTCATATTCCAGGACGTTTCCTGGCGCCCAGAGGTTCTGCACAGCCCGGTGACATGGTTATCTGCAGGTGGTACTGACTCCAGGGCTGAGTTATTTGTATTTTGCATTTGAAAATCATCTCCCAGTTGAGGTCAGATGAAATGACTTTTGCAGAACAAACCAGATTGAAGTCAACAAGGATTTATCGAGCAGGGAGTGTGTGGCCAGTGTTGTTGGTCACGGCTGAGCTTAGGAGGGAAGGAGGAAGCACAGGCCCTTCCTCCAGGGAGATCCCGATTCCGTCTGGCAGGCGAGATGAACACGCCTGAGACGATAAGACAACTTTTACTGGCACTCATCCTTCTGCGGTGTTATTGTGTGCCCAGGACCTGAACCTTCTTTCCGTGTTTGAGGAGTTTTCCGTCTGAGGAATCTTGATGAGAAACAGTCCGTGTCCTGCTTTAGTAGAAAAAACTAGATATAAACTCTTGCTGCTGCTGCTGCTGCTGCTGCTAAGTCGCTTCAGTCGTGTCCGACTCTGTGAGACCCCATAGACAGCAGCCCACCAGGCTCCGCCGTCCCTGGGATTCTCCAGGCAAGAACACTGGAGTGGGTTGCCATTAAAAGGAGAGCATGGTTGGCCAATCAGAGGTACCAGCCTGGGGGTAGTGGCATAGGAGGGAAAAGAAGATGAGATAAAAGTTCATCATGGTGGCAGACGCGGCCTCTGCCCGTCTCCAGGGCACTGGTGACGGAGATGCCAGAGGTGGCGCCGGAAGCCCTGTGCTGAGGGCGTGGGTGATGCGAGTCCTGAAGCCTCGGTTAAAACAATGGAGCTGCCGTCCCTACCAGACTGCTGATGTTGGCTAAGGGTTTTTGAGGTGTGGACTCCCTTGGTTTTCTAGGCCTTCCCAGCGATGCTGTGAATTGCTCAGTCTCCTTCCAATCTTTGCCTGCTGGGCTGAAGTTTCACGGGAGTCAGTTTCGGTTGCTTGCCCCTCCGTCCCAGCTAAGGAACGCCGCCTCCTCTCATTCCCCAGCACACTCCGTGCCTCCCGCCGTGGCTTTGTGCAGCTCTTCCTTCTTCCCGGCCTCTTCTCCCCTTACCGCCCATTCTCTGTACCTAGTTAACCACTCCTCACCCTCTGATGCTCCAGACCCTAGCTTGAGCACCTTTCTTCACGGCATCCTCCCCTGAGTTCCTGGAGTACTTCTCTTCTCCACTCTCAGCAGCCCCTGCACTCTGTCTTTGAGACACTATCCAAGCTTTTTTTTTTTTTTTTCCCCTAAATGTGTGGCTATTCATTTCTGTCTGTGTCCTTAAACTTGGTCTAGGCCACATGAGGATAAAGACTGTCCTTTGCTCACTGTTGTATCACTATTGTCTCAGATAGGTTTAGGCACTTAGAAGCTGTGTGCTGTCTGGAGCTGTTGAATAGCAGGGGAAAATGAAAGCTGTTAGGAAGGGTGGAATACACTGTAAATAAAAGTACTTCTGAAAGCACTGTGAAACCAGAGCGGCCAGAGAAAGCTTCCCAAAATAGATGGAGCTTGAGTTGAATCTTTACGTATTTGTGAAATCTGGACTGGGGAGGACAGGGTGAACACATCCCAGATTCACAGAACAGCATCGTGGCAAGAGTAGGAAAGGGCTTCCCTGGTGGCTCAGATGTAAAGAATCTGCCTGCAATGTAGGAGACCCTGGTTTGATTCCTGGGTCAGGAAGCTCCCCTGGAGAAGGGAATGGCAACTCACTCTATTGTTCTTGCCTGGAGAATCCCATGGGCAGAGGAGCCTGGCAGGCTATAGTCCATGGGGCCGCAAAGAGTCGGACACAACTGAGCAACTAACACACGCTTAGAGGACAAGTGAGTAATTTACCTGCTGTAACAAGGGGTCTGTGCAGGAGATGTGTAATAGGTTAAGTCACGTAGGTAAAAGGGTAGATTTTGATAGATTTTTTTTTTTTAAGGAAGTGAAACCTATCTCTTCTGTTTTTAAACTGGTTCTAGTGAGGTGTGTTATCCTTTGAATCTCTACTTCTCTGTTTGTGAAATGAGAATAGCATTTGGTCCATGATTTCCTTGGAGTGGAGTATATGGTGAAGTCATTTCCGATGTTCCTTCTGAAAAATCAAACATGATGATCTCCTGCTGGGAACCCTTCAATGGCACAGTTTCCTGCAGGACAAAGCCTGAGAGGCATAGCCGGGTCTCAAGGTTCTCAGTCATGGGACTTTCACCTGTTTCTCCAATTGGGCTTCCTGTTGATCCATCTTCAGCATTTCCCCAAGCTCTTTCACACCTCTTGTGTTTGTACATGCATTTCCCCCCAACCATAATACCTTTCTCTTTCAACCATTTCCCTTCCTAGTCCATCTGATGAACTTGCATTAATTATCCATTTAAAACTAGCTTATGGTCACATCATCCTCTATTCACTCAAATTTAGCCATCTTGACTCCCTTTAGAGTTTATATACATGTTGATGATTAGCTTTTTCACAAGTACTCCAGCACTCTCTTTGTGCCTGGAACACAGCAGATACACACCAAATGTGTGTGTGTGTGTGTGTGTGTGTGTGTGTGTGTGTGTGTGGTCACTTAGTAGTATCCCACTCTTGGCAACCCCATGAACTGTAACCGTCCAGGCTCCTCTGTCCATGGGATTTCCCATGTAAGAATATTGGAGTGGGTAGCCATTCCCTTCTCCAAGGGATCTTCTTGACCCAGGGCTCAAACTCAGGTCTCCTGTGTTGCAGGCAGATTCTTTACTGTCTGAGCCACCAGGTTTGTGTCTTAAATCAAATCTAGCTTAAGAACCAGAGAAGGCAATGGCACCCCACTCCAGTACTCTTGCCTGGAAAACCCCATGGATGGAGGAGCCTGGTAGGCTGCAGTCCATAGGGTCGCGAAGAGTTGGACATGACTGACTTCACTTTCACTTTTCACTTTCATGCACTGGAGAAGGAAATGGCAGCCCACTCCAGTGTTCTTGCCTGGAGAATCCCAGGGACGGGGGAGCCTTGTGGGCTGCCGTCTATGGGATTGCACAGAGTCGGACATGACTGAAGCTACTTATCAGCAGCAGCATGAGAACTACTGAAAGCTAGACACGTTCATGTACTAAACATTTGATGCGTATCTATTATATTGTAATTAAACATTAAGCATCAATAGTAATGGTGGTGACTTTTGTGGTACTAGAACCACAAAGACTTGTGACATCTTGATGATGGAAGGGAACTGGGGAGTGCCTAATTCAATCACTCTGATGTCAGATAAGGCAACAGAGGTCCAAGGATTTAGGAGTTCGTTTAAGGCCACCAAGTAATTCATAGCAGAAAAATAGAAGAATTGACTTCATATGATCCTTAGTTTGGGAATAAATCCATCTCACAATGTGTCTTAATGCTTATTATAACTATAACCTTTTAGCCTTATAGGTTAGCTCCTATTTTTATAGCTCTAGCTAACATTATGAGGGATTAAAATTATTTTTTTCCTATCTTTATTATTACATTATGTGGCTGCAACTAAGTCATAGCCTGTGCTTTCCCCTGTTTTTAAGATAAGTATACAAAAATGGACTTCCTAATATTTGAAGAGTTTATAAATTATAAATTCAGCAAATTTCCATTTCCACCCACCCCCTTTCCTGCTGCAGCAATTCAGGAGCCATTTGGTGGTGATTTGTAAATCTTCAAACCTGTAACAGGAGACTGGATAATTCAAAGTGTGCATCCAAAAGAAATAGTTTGCCTCACATGGAACAATGAGCCGCCCTGTAATTGAATCGAAGACCTGAGACGGCATGAATGAGATCATGTCTGTAAAATGGTCTGAGCTCCTCAGAGGCAGCCACTCCATAAATACGAGGTAGCGTTGTTCTAGCATTTGTAACCCCACATAATATGAGCACTACTCACTGTGAGAGGAAAATAGCCTGTACAGGGTTTCATAAATAAAAGCTTCTGTGCTTGCTTAGCTTCGAGCTTTGCTCTGGCCTCTGGGCCAGTCATTTACCCTGTTTTCCATCTTCCCACTAAAAAGAGCATGAAAATGTTGGAAAGAATTCAGCAAAATGTGCCATCCATTCAGAAATTCATCCAGCGTTTATGGTGCGCCTGGTACACGAGAGCTGTATGTGGGGTCCTCAGTAGCCTGATGGAGTCTCTGTCCTCAAAGTCTTATCCCTGGTCTTCCCTCTGGTGCCGAGAAGCTCTGGTGCCAGGCCCCAAGTGATTATTTCCTCCACACTGAACCTCTTCCTGGTGCTCTCAGAGCCCACATTGGTGCAAATATTTTGCAGGTGATTTCAGAAGATGCTCAAAAATGGGAACTATTTCCATTTTTTGTCCTTCCCCCAACTCCAAAAAAAGTCTTGCTGAGAAAGCAAGTGCTGTGATAGAGGGATAAAGGTAGACTGCTCATCCCGTCATTGACTCAGCTGACATTTACAGAGCTCAGGGCTGTGTTCAGAAGCCCTTGACTTCAGTCCTGGTTCTGAGAATGACCTACCTAGGAAACTTACAGCTACCTCCTCTTTGAAATGCTGGCAATATGTGTCTCTAATTATGAAGTTTCAGAGGGTTGTCATTGGTAGTCATCCTGCTTCCATCCTTCTAATAACACGTATGAAATAGCTCTTTACTCCAAGAAAACCTCACGTTCACTAGTCTACTATACATGCACAGATGAGCTGCAGTCCCTGTCATCACCAGGAAGCTTTTATTATAGATAAGAAGACAAGACCTCTACCCAAAGGTATATATCCAGAAAACCATAATAGTCATCCATTTATGATAAATACAAATATAGAACCTTGTACATAAAAATGCTAAGTGTTTATGGGTGAATGACCCACTGAGTTAATCAAACAATTCAAGAAACATTTGTCAAGCATTATTGAGTTCTTGGCCTTGCATGCTGTAAAAATTGTGAGAAGTTGGACCTGTTCTTAATGGGGTGACCTGAAAAGGCTTCACTGAGGAGGTGATGTTTAAGAGTTTGCAAAAGCCAGGTTCCATGCCAGCAGGGACTTCCTTTCATTTGCGGCCCTGTCCCTGCACCCAAGCCAGTACTCAGCATGTGTGGATCCACTCTGTGTATTTGTTCAGCGAATGAATGAATGCAGTCACAATGGCCAGGTAACAAGTGCATGTGACGAGTAAAAGCTGCACCGACTCTCTCCTAATACAGCTACCCGTGTTCAAGTCCAGGGAGTTGCACTGAGCTCCAGGACCGCACGTGCAGCCCTTCACCTTGATGACCAGCAGCATCGTTTGCAACCCTGCATGTGCCCTGGAGACTTTCCTGGGATGTCTCCCAGGTTTAATTGTTTTAGATTCAGAGTCTGAAGGAAGAAGTGAAGTGAAGTCGCTCAGTCATGTCTAACTGTTTGCGACCTCATGGACTGTATCTTACAAGACTTCTCTGTCCATGGAATTTTCCAGGCAAGAGTACTGGAGTGAGCTGCTATTTCCTTCTCCAGGGGATCTTCCTGACCCAGGGATTGAACCCGGGTCTCCTGCATTGCAGGCAGACACGTTACCATGTGAGCTACCAGGGAAGCCTCCTAGAGTCTGATGGATGGGAAAGGAACTGGGAACTCGTGATTGGATCATGACCCCACAGCCCAGAGTTTGCCAGCACTTGTCCAGGACACTAATGGAACTGATCTCCGAAACACGCCCGCGCCTCTTCAGTGGCTTTTGGCCGCCTCCACCCTTTAGGGCTCTTGAGGCCTCGATCAGCATGAGTGAACGCTGCAACTGCTCTTTATCGAGACTCTCTGGGTGGCCCTGGGTGAGTTACTGCTCCCCACTGGGCCTCAGTGTCTGCATCGGGAAACTGTTGAGGCTGTTCTGCACAATCCCCAGGGGCTCCTCCTCCCACTGTCGTGTGTCATATCTTGCACCGCTTAGAGTCAGCAGTAGTCATCACCATGACTAATGTGTTCTTGGGATGGAGCATTTCTGCTTAGCAAGGGCCTGAAAGTTGGACTGGGTCTCTCTGTGTGCTTCTACCAGAGTGGAGTGCACCCTTCAGCCCCAGTGACGAGCTTCAGCGTAGACACCTGCCTATACCAGGCATAAACAGGCCCAGCCCCAGGAAATGCAGGCTCATGAATTTCATGGCAGTGCCTGGAACCTGAAGCCTGGACCCCATCCAGGGTGTAGGTGGGAGGGTGTTGTCACTCAGAAGTCAGTTTCATTCAATAGATGGAAAACTCCACTCCACCCGAAAGAGGATGCTACAGGGATCCAGGAAAAGGCTTTGGATCATGAAACAGCTCACCAGGGGCCAGTCTCCAAAGTCTTACAGAGGCAGGGCTGAGAAATATTTTACTGTAGGGCATGAGAGAAATTATTTACCCTCCCCGCTCCTTTCCCTGCCTCTCTCAGGAAAGGTGCTAGGGAGTTACAGAGGAGTTGGGATCCTCCCGTACACACTGGAGTGAGCTGGACCATCATCAGACTCTGTGCCTTTACACTCATAGCTGTGTCCTCGAAACTTTACATGACAGTGCATAACCTTGTTGTCCCTCTAAAATGCGTTGTTTCTCCCTCTAACATGGATATAGTGTCCCCTGCCTCCCAATGCTATTTTAATAATGAATATCTGAGAAATAAAATAAGAAAAAGGCAATGGAGTAGTGTAGAAGAAATAGAGAACACTTTAGATTCTCACAAGCCAGCGTTCATAATGCTTGCTCTGATCTTTCTGAGATGTGTGACCTTTGGACATGTTACTTGACTCACTGAGCATCAATTTCTCAGCTTACCCAATCCTACCCAGGACAAGCCACTGTCCGGGAGTAGTACAAGGGCAACACGAAAGCCCTTGGAGCTGGTGCTCAGCTGAGATCGACTTCATTCCATTTGGATGAGCCTATCCTGAGCGAGGCTAAAGCTGAAACTCCAGTACTTTGGCCCCCTCATGCAAAGAGTTGACTCATTGGAAAAGACTCTGATGCTGGGAGGGATTGAGGGCAGGAGGAGAAGGGGACAATAGAGGATGAGATGGCTGGATGGCATCACGGATTCGATGGACGTGAGTTTGAGTGAACTTTGGGAGTTGGTGATGGACAGGGAGGCCTGGCGTGCTGCAGTTCATGGGGTTGCAGAGAGTTGGACACGACTGAGCGGCTGAACTGAACTGAACTGATCCTGAGCTTGCTTGTCACTGAAGAACCCACCTTTTGACCCAGTTAGTTCCTTCCTTGAGGAGGGCTTTGGATGGAAATTCAGTGGAGGAAGGGCGTGGGGTCTGCAGCATAAAGGCACTGGAGCCTGCCACCCTGGCAAGGGAGAGCGTGTTGTCACTGATGTTGTCTGGATTTGTTTAGTAAAAATCTGATTATACTCTAACTGGTCCTACTGTTTTGTGTTTATTGTTTGTAAATTGTGTTATTGTTTCAAATTCTCTAGAGACACTGTTGCCCTTTATTGCCTATACTCAGAATGGATCACCCCCACTACTCCACCCTGGGGATAGGAGAGGAAGGATTCTAGGAATCACTTCCCCTCTGCCCCAACCCCCGCTCTTTAGCCAAAGAATTCTGCTTTCATAAGGTGTATATATTGGGGTTTGAGCAAAGCTTTGACTGGGGTGCACGTTCTCCTCCTAGAAGAGTAGGAACTTCTGGCTAAGGAATTTTTTCCTAGAGGTCTGTCCAGTCTTTTATAGAGCCTTTTTATGTTTCTAAAACTGCCCTCCCCTGGGAGGAAGGGTGCAAAGCATTGACTTTATGCGATTGCACAAATCCCTCTGAAGACCTTTGGAAGGATCCATGGATATTTTACTTTTTATGGCAATTATTCCTGATGCAGCTCTCCATGACCCTACCTTCCTCTTTGAAAATACAAAGACACATGTCTTTTTCTGTGTATCACTGTGCCGGGAGCTGGCATTTCAGGGAGGGAAAGGGTTAATATGATTCTGTGTCTCTTGGAGTTTGGGGATAACAGGGGGACAAGGTCAACAAGGGCTTCCCCAGTGTCTTGCTGGGTAAAGAATCTGCCCGCAATGCAGGAGACATGGGAAATGTAGGTTCAATCCCTGGGTTGGGAAGATCCCCTGGAAAATGAAAATGGCAACTCACTCCAGTATTCTTGTCTGAAAAATCCCATGGACAGAGGGCTGTTGTCCAAAGGGTCACAAAGACTGAGTGACTAAACGTGGCACGGAGAACAACAAATAATCTCAAACAAGTGACACAATTACTAATTGAGTTCAGTGCTAAGAGTATAAAGATAGTGTTGTGATGATCACGGATACCAGAAGAGATCATAGTTTAGACTGGGGAGGAGTAAGAAGAGCCTTTCTGCTAAAGTAATATTTAACCACAGACCTGAAGAAAGCTTAATGATAGATGGTCCAGGAGTGCAGAGAACAACATCCCTGGAGGCAGGAATAGCAGTTGCAAAGCAGCTGAGAAAGGGTGTGAGCGAAGGTCCTCTGGAAAAGGAGATGGGCCAGTACAGAGGGAGAGGGCTGGGAGGGGGCTCGAGGGGCCAGCAGAGGCCACATCTAACCAGGCTCTAGAGGCCACAGCAAGAGCTGTTGCAGTCCCTAAAATGTTTTTTTTTAAGTAAGAAAATGCCATGACCTGATTTTTATTTTAGAAAGACCCCTCTGGCTGTGCCATGGAAAACTGAGTCACTCGGAACTTGCTGAATAATCCTGAAGAAGCTTTGTCTCAAAAATAAATCTCAATGACAGAGTTGTAAATTCCAGCTTTGGGGTTTGCCTGAGTCAGCCCCAGGTCTTTTGTGCCTGGGGGTCCCGGGCTCAGAGGGTCACAGACACATCTCCAGGGGAGTTCCACGCTGCTTCCCTCCCTCCGCTGGGTGAATCAGAGCTTCTTGCCCAAAGTGGGTGGATCCTCCTGCCAGCTCCCACCCTCCGCATCCACAACAGGGGAGGCAGCTCTGCCAAGTTCCCCTCTGGAGTCAGGGACACCACCTGTCCTGCGTGTCCTCCTCCTACTCGGACAGCTGACAGCCTCCGTGACTCGTGAGCTGGGGAAGCACCGATCACCAAAGCCGAAGGAACCTTAGAAACTGTCCAGATCAGTCACCCAAATTACAAGCACAGGGGAAGGAAAGGTGCCCCAGAGGATGAATTTAGCTAGAGGCAGAGTCAGGACCAAGGAGAGTTGCGAGGTTGCTCTGTGATAAATGCTTCCAGCGTGGGCTGGTGCTGGGATTTGAGCGGAGACATTGTAGGTATTGAGATGAGCTCTGGAGTGGGCGTCTGTAACCCGTATTCCAGCCCCAACTCCAGAGCTTGACCTTGGGCAAGTTTCCTTCCTCTGAGCCACACTGCTCTTCTCTACAGCACCTAAGGGCATGGTGTCTGAAGTCTGTTTGAGCTCTCTCACTGCAAGACTGCAGGACTCAGGTAGGGACCTAGAAAGGGGCAGACCTGACAGAGGATGTTTGACTGATCTCTGCAGTGGCTCTTGTCCGGTCAGACTGAAGAAGCTAATGGAACTGCGGCTGTCAGAGGCTGTCCGTCCCCACATCCACACACACACACACACGTGAGGGTACAGCCCCACGTCACCATCAACTCAGGGGCCAAACTCAGCTCTGCTTTTCTTGACAAAATCCCCCTTACCCCTGGAAGTTCCCCCACTCCCTAGCCTACATCAAAATGCATCTGCCTGTTGCTCATCTTCCGTGAGATTTGGTCCCAAAGCTGGTCCCTTTGTGACCACATCTTAAGTAGAATATGCATGACTGCTGTCGATGGTACTGATGGTGGCGATGATGGCAGCAATGGCTGAGTCATCCAGCTCACTTGCATCTCCTCATCTAATCCTCCCCACCATACTATCGTTAAAAGCAGTAATACACACACCCCAGTGTCCACACAGCACTGCTTACAGCAGCTGAGGCATGGAGGCAGACGAAGTGTCCATCAGCAGCTAAGTGGGTAAAGAAGATATGGATTCCATATGGCTGGAATACTACTCAGCCATCCAAAGAAGGAAATAACGCCTTTGGTAGCCACATGGATGGGCCTAGTGACAGGGGATGAAATGGCTGGATGGCATCATCGACTCAGTGGGCATGAGTTTGAGCAAACTGGGAGATGGTGAAGGACAGGGAAGCCTGGCGTGCTGCAGTCCCTGGGGTTGCAAAGATGGCCTGAACAACAACTATATATATATATATATATATATATATAATTGTATCACATTGTAAACCAACTATACTTCAATGAAACAAAAATACCCAAAGCCAAGAAAAACATTTTATACATAAGGATATGGAAGGAAAGAAGAACAAGACATCATGAAGATCACTCGGTTAGTGACGTCAGTAGAATTCAGCCTCCTCTTCGGCCAAGGTGGAAAGTAACTCACTATCCTTGCTGATAAGGAGTTAATAAATAAACATCTCCCCTCCCGCTGCCCAAACATGAGATCTTTATCCTAAACCCAGGGAGTGACATGTGAGAGAAGATCAGGTGAGAAAGGAGACTCCGTGGTGGAGACGGGATCTCAGCCATGCCAGGCGGGCAGCTGCCAGGCTGGCTGTGCTCTGAGCCTGGCCCCAAGTTGGCGTGTGGTGGAAGGCCTCTTGGCCCCTACTCACGGAGGCTTCGCTTCCTGGCTGTTCTCTCTTCTTTTTCTCTGTCACTCAGTAATGTTAATCTTAACCTTTAAGAAAGTCCATTTCTTTCTTTTTTTAAAAAAACTTATTTTATTTTATATTGGATTATATCCAAGTAGGGCTTCCCTTGTGGCTCAGACATTAAAGAATTCGCCCGCAATGCAGGAGACCCAGGTTCAATCCCTGGGTCAGAAAGATCCCCTGGAGAAAGAAAATGCGACCCCCTCCAGTGTTCTTGCCTGGGAAATTCCATGGACAGAGGAGCCTGGCAGGCACAGTCCATGGGGTCGCAAAGAGTTGGACATGACACACACACACACACAGCCAAATAACAGTACTGTGACACTTTCAGATGGACAGCAAAGGGACTCAGCCATACATACACCTGTGTCAATCCCCCCCAACCCCCAAACTCCCCTCCTATCCAGGCCTCCACAGAACAGTGAGCAGAGTTCCCTGTGCTATACAGAAGGTCCTTACTGGTTACATGCGGCGTAGGGGCAAAAGTGGATAACCAACAAGGACCTCCTCCAGGTGATCCCTGGGTTGGGAAGGTCCCCTGGAGGAGGTCCTTGTTGGTTACCGATTTTAAATATAGCAGCGTGTATATGTTGATCCCAAGCTCCAAGGAAGCCCATTGCTTTCACATACATATCTGAGAGAACCATTCAGATGGCCTCTTCGGGGTCCCTGCCTCTACATAAATGCATATACATAGGTATACACACACACACACGCAGACACAAACATGGAGACACTGAAAAAATCAGCTAATGCCCAAAAGGGTAAACGGCAGAAGCACTGTGTAACGCTGAGTTCCTATGATTTTGCACCTGTGGACCTATTTTTGTAGGTTTATGAGCAATGTCTATGAAGGCGCTTACAGAATATGCAAGCTTCTCTCCTTCCAGTGTGGCCTCTCTGTGCCCTGAGGGTGGAGTACGTTTTAGGAATCGGGGCAGGGAACAGTGTTCAGCTCCTTGCTTAGCTGTAATGCCAGGGTCTCTGTAGAATAGGTCCTTTGGCTCTAGGTGTTGCTCCTGGCCTCCCCTTACCAAGGTGCGGCTATTTTCCAGGGCTCTTGGGGGCCTAGAAGTTTCTCCCAGACTGATTACAGAGGCGGCAGCTCTCTGCTTTCCCTACTCACGGTGTCCTGCAGGCTAGGGTGTGCCACTGAGAACACCTCCTGTCCAGGGGGAAGAAGCTTAGTCTCTTTCACGCCTGTGAAGCTCTCTCCGCCCTCTCCCTCCAAGAAATGGATCATTCCCCCTCTTCTCGTGGTCTTCTAAAATGTTGTAACATAATCCTTCTTAAAGGCCAAGGTCATAAATATCAGTGCCCTTCCTGGGTTATTGTGGGGAAAAAGATATCCGTGTAAAATAACATATTTTCTAAGTAATTTTTCCTTTTCTGTAAATTTGTTTAAAAGTCAGAAAAGATTCTGGAAGAGTAAAACACAGCCTGCTGACGGAGGGATCTATACTTTTGGCCTGCTGTTAGGGAATATACAGATAATCATTAAGAAATCATCCTAAGAGGCTAGCGGGAGGGATGAAATGAAAGAAGATACTGCAGGAAAAAACATGAAGTTCTGTGCTTGGCACATAGTTAGGACTCGGTGAGACGTGGGTGCGCGTGCGTGTGTGTGTGTAGGTGTGTGTTCACACACTCCTGCAGAGCTGCAGTGGGCCCACGGGATGGGGCAGGATGAGTTACTTTGCTTTCCTTTTCTCCGAGACAAGTGATTTTCAGCAGAAGCCCTCCTCACGACTCTCAGGCCCGACTGAGATTATAATTAATAGCTCTTCCCCACTCGATTTCTTTCTCTCATGCTCCAGAAGGACACTGGCGGCCTATGTGCTTCCTTTTTTTTGTTTGGCCTGAGGGGCCATTTCCATCAGCGGAGGTGCCGAGGGCCCCTCTGCCACGGCAGAGCTCATTAAATGCACGGCCTGTCCTGGACAGGTGCTCACGGAGGCCCGAGTGCTCAAAGCTTCCAGAATGGCCTGGCTTCTGCCCAGTGCGGGCAGCGTCTGCCAGCCTCCCTCTTGCTTGTTCACACAGAGCCTCACAGCTCAACCTCCGGTGGGATTTAGTCAAGGTGCGTCACGTGTTTTCAGAGTTTACCAAAAATCCGAAGTAACTGCTTACCTAACATGGCAAGAGGGAAAGCACGTGCGTGTCACAGCTACATAGATTTGCGCTCTGGCTTGGACACACACTGGCTGTGAGGTCTTGGGTGAGATTCAGGCCTGCTGTAACAAGGATGGGTGTTCTGCCTTTTCTCTCCCGAGCACTATGCTGCTGCTGCTAAGTCGCTTCAGTCATGTCCGACTCTGTGCGACCCCATAGACGGCAGCCCACCAGGCTCCCCCATCCCTGGGATTCTCCAGGCAAGAACACTGGAGTGGGTTGCCATTTCCTTCTCCAATGCATGAAAGTGAAAAGTGAAAGGGAAGTCGCTCAGTTGTGTCCTACTTTTAGCGACCCCATGGACTGCAGCCCACCAGGCTCCTCCATCCATGGGAGTTTCCAGGCAAGAGTACTGGAGTGGGTCGCCAGTGCCTTCTGGGCTGACCCGTATGAGAGAACTTTCTCCACTGAACTTAATCATCCATTTACTCCTCTGTCTCTTCACTAGCCTATACTTTATTTGAGAGGTGGGATTGTATCTTGTTCAGTATTGTAATCCCAGTGGCTAGCAAGGTAACTTCATTGTAGGTACTCCATAAAATATTCGGTGGATGAATGAAAAAACTAATAGAGTGAATGGATAGATGGGTGGATATCTCTTAAGCAGATATTCCCTCATCTGTCAAATGGCAGAAATACCGTCTACTTTATAAAGATTTTATGGAGATTAAATAAAATGAACATCACTAAATCCTTATCACAATCCCTGGTATATAAAAGATACTAAGCAAAACCTGGCTCCTTTCCTGCATTCATCCGTGCTTGCCCTCAGGGTGACATGTTAACTTCAGCAGATCTTACCAGATATCAATCACCCATTTGTGAGCTTTCAGCATCCTAGTTCTTCGCTCATGGCCAAGATAATCTTTAAAAACTGCAAACCTAATCATTTCACTTTTCTACTAAAATCTAATCAATGATGCCCCCAAATCAGCAAGTAAAACAGGTTGTTTGTCCATCAATCATCAAAAGTCTCAGTGTAGCCTGTGGTGTTCTGTTGACGTTGATTCTCACCTGCTTACCCAGCCCCTGGATTAGGCCATTCTGTCCCCCTACCACACTGGGGTTATTCTAGGCTTAGAATCCACAAGACTAATACTTTCTGGTCCTTCATATGCCTTGTCTCTCCTGCCAGCAGTGGCTCTCACCCTAGGCTACACTAGCTTAGGACACCTTGCTATAAATGCTCATAACTCTTTGGGTTTGTTTTCTTCATTAAACGCAGTTTACAATATGTGCATCTGTGTGACGGTATGATTAGTGCCCATCTCTGACGTGGATTCTGTCTGCTTTGCCACATCCCTGCCAATTAGCACATTATCTGACATATAAAAAGGAGTCAATGAGTATTTACTGAAGAATGAAAGCCCTAATCTTCCCCAAGTCCTGCTTTCTAGCTTCTCTCCCACTGCATACACTCACTAGCCAAGGCGTGTCTATCATCCTTTCCACTCTGCATTTAGGGATTTCCTGCTGTATTTCTGCCCCTCAGTCTGGCATGCTTGCTGGCAAGCTGAGACAGACACGCATGTTCTGATGGGCGCTCGGAGTTCGTAAGTCCTGGGAAACTTTGACACGCTTTCCTCTTCAGATCCAGTCTCCTGCCCATGTGCTCGTCATCTTCTCCAACCTACCTCCCCGAGCTCATTTTGCCTGCGTCCTCTCTCCAGCTTGTAGCAACTACATCCCAGGAGTCTGAAGTGGAACTGGGTGGCTGACATGGGAATTATGGAGACACCAACGATGACCTTACTGCATCTCAATAGGTCACCACGTCTGTGGCTTCTCAGGAGCTGCAGGTCAACAGAGATGCTGCCCCAAGAAAGGAAGAAAGCAAAGTTCCCTGAAACCAGTTATGAGCTGAGTCTTCGCACAAAATCCCCTGGGGTCCATCAAGGCAAGGGTCTGGACCTGCATGCACTGAGAGGAAAGCGCGTAAAGGTGACTGAGCAGCTGGGCCTGTGAAGTCTGAAGAATGTGCATGTCCTTAACAACAGCGCTTGGAACAAAAGCTCTTTTTCAGACTTTATCATGGATCAAGTCACACTGCAGAGAGGAATTCTGTCCCTGCAGGAAACTTCCTGATCATATGATTTTTTTTCACTTTTTGTTTTTTTTTTTTTAAACTTATAAAGGCTATTTGGAGCCTGGGCACATGAAAAGAGAGAGTTATTTACAGCATGTCACTTTGAATCAAAGAATAGAAATGCTTTGGGTCTGGGAGCATAGACCTTGCACAGAGTAGAAGGAAAATTGTATTTAGAGATAGATTAAAACCCCAGTGCCTCCACCATCTGGCTGGGGGCCCTGCCTAATTAGGTGTCACCTTCTTCCTTCCTTCCATCCTTCCTTTTTCAGTCGCACCTTCTTCCTGTGGCTATTTCTTTGTCATAAAGTGGGAAGACTGGTGCCCATATACACAAGGTTGATATGAGATTCGAATGTGACAATGCAGGTGAAATACTTGGAGAGACCCTCAGGAAAAGGCAGCCCTTTTCTCACACAATCGGATTTGGTGAGTTCTTGAGGAATTTTAAGAAGGAGGGGACTGCCAAATTGGATGAGAACCACTGTCCTAAACAACTTCCTCTTGGGTTTTGTTGGGGTTCCTGCCATTGGCTGGAGCAAAAGCTTGCATTAGAAAGAACTCAGTCTTTTAATCCTCATTTCTTAAATTAGCCCTGAAGTGAGATATAATTCCAAAGTGAAATTATATTCCCTGAGAAACGTACATAGGGAGTCGTTAAAGGAACACGTGCACAGCTAGAAAGGTCTCTCTTGAAAATTTTCACCCTGGTATCCAATTCGTGATTGAGAGCTGACATCTATTCATCTGAGTTGTTTCTCTGAGTTGATATTTTATCTCCATTCCTGCAGCCATCTCCTCAATTCTAGGCTTCATCCATTCAGTTTAAGGTTATTTTTGAGCATCTATCCATATGTTTAGGTCTTCCTACCCCTGGCTGGATTTCTGCAACAGTCTCCAAGCCAGCCCCATGAGCCAGTTCTTCTTGCCTAAGCCATAAGAATCATCTTAAAATTCCACATTTGTGTTGCTCCCACCCCGTTCTCTGTCGCTTACCAGGGTACCTTAGTGTTGACTCTGACTTAAGTCCAAACGTCACAGATTTGAAGGTCCTCCAAGATATGGCTCCCCTTGACCTATTCAAATATCTCTCAATCTTTGCTGCTCACCAAGTCAAATCAAAATTACCTTTTTCATCTCCAAACAAGTCATGCTGAGTCCAGTTCTGAGCCTCTGCATAATGTTCTTGCTGCTGCTGCTGCTGCTGCTGCTGCTGCTGCTGCTGCTAAGTCACTTCAGTTGTGTCCGACTCTGAGCGACCCCATAGACGGCAGCCCACCAGGCTCCGCCGTCCCTGGGATTCACCAGGCAAGAACACTGGAGTGGGTTGCCATTTCCTTCTCCAGTGCATGAAAGTGAAAAGTGAAAGTGAAGTCGCTCAAGTCGTGCCCAACTCTTAGCGACCCCATGGACTGCAGCCCACCAGGCTCCTCCATCCATGGGGTTTTCCAGGCAAGAGTACTGGAGTGGGGTGCCATTGCCTAAGCCAAAAGAATCATCTTAAAATTCCGCATTTGTGTTGCTCCCACCCCGTTCTCTGTTGCTCCCACCCCGTTCTCTGTTGCTTTCCAGTGTATCTTAGCGTTGACTCTGACTTAAGGCCAAACTTCACAGATTTGAAGGTCCTCCAAGATATGGCTCCCCTTGACCCATTCAAATATCTCCCAACCTTCGCTGCTCACCAAGTCAAATCAAAATTACCTTTTGCAGCTCCAAACAAGTCATGCTGAGTCCAGTTCTGAGCCTCTGCATAATGTTCTTACCTTTCCTGAAATGGATTCTCTCATTATTTGTCTGTTTTTGAAATGTATATGTGTAGTCATATCTTACCCCCTACTTTCACAGAGCCTATTACTATCTTTTTAATATTCCTTCCCATTTTTCAAGGTCAGTTTGAAAGCCAGCCTCATCCAAGAGGCCTTTGCTTATCTCTCTGGTTCATGCTGACCTTTCTTCTCTGAACTCCAAATACATTTATAATTAGTCAAAAGAAGATTACCATTTAGTTATTCTCAAATGCTTCATGTAGTGCGTGGGTGGGGGTTGTTTAAAAGGTAATTTAGCCCTGATGCGCCAAGTTAGGAAGTTCCTGGCTGGATCGCGTGAGTTTGGGGAAATATTTTAGAGCTAGCTGGTGAGCAGGGAGCTGCCTCTTCTTCCCTTGCCTCTGCCCATCCTCTCACTCTTTTCTTAGTCCTGCCTGGAGAATACGTTTGCTAGTCAGGTCACCGTCTCACAACTTCGGTGCTCATGTGTGGCTCTCCGCTAGCCCTTCCTTTGTACTGTGGCCTCCTTACCATCACAGACAGCTGATTCTGAGGTTGGCTCCTGACACATCCCTGTTTATATTCCATTTCCCCGCTGCTGGCAACTCAGAACTCTCGCCTGGTACTCAGAAAGTGACTGGAGGCAGCTTTCCGGTGGCTGATTCCAACCTCGGGCCTCACTGCTCACTATCCGTTGAGTTATCCTTTTCATAGACATCACAGAAACTAAGGTCCGAGCAGCACAGACACAGGGCAGAATGATGACTCGGAGGGAATGTGACTTTTCTGAAGGTCTCAGAGAAAGATCTCAATGCAGATCTCCTTCCCTTTTTTTTTTCTTTTTTGCCTAGCTCGCTTTCAAGGATGCCATGTTCCAGCACATTCAGTGGGGAATCTACCTTATTTTTGACCCCCCTCAACCTGAATCACAACAATGTTTGATGCAAATAATGACCAATTACATTTATCAATATAACTTTATTTCCAAGTCATTGTTAAAGGGAAAATGTCATGTTTCAAGGGAGGAAACTAATACCCGATGATGTGGCAGTGGGTGCCTCGTGAGACGGTGGAAATCCTCCCCATCCGTTGAGGCTGGCCTGGGATCACAACCCCCTGACGTGCTCAGGGATGGGCTGGGTGTCAGGTCATGCAGAGCATGAACCCGAGGACCATGAATGTTGCCTTGGAGGAATTAGGGAAGGAACCTGGAGGTCAAGCTTGACAGTACCTTCCTCGACTGTAATGACACCAGGCATGAAACTCACAGGGTTCAAAATGAAATGCTGGATTTGAAAAAGAAAAAAAAAAAAGTGACACAAAATTAAATGGCCAAGAGCTGCTGGCAGAGTTTTAACTTTGACTTGGATTCCCAAATGACTTAATTCCATTTAAAGCCCAACTCAAACTTTGCCACTCCATAAGACCTTTCTCAATCTTCCTTGTCAAGATAAATCGTTTCCCAAATATTGTCATAGAATTGGTTAATATTCCACTGTTGGCTTGTTTGTAGCTTGTGTGTTAGCTATTTATGTATTTGTCTGCCTTTCTAATAGACTGAGAGGCTCTTGGGACAGGGGCTCCCTTAATGCATCTTTATGCCCCTTCCGGCCCGGGACGGGGGCCCCCTGAATGCGTCTGTATGCCCCTTCCGGCCCGGGTGGCAGATAGGCATGTATACCCTGCTTCTCCCTCAGCCTCTGTTCCAGGCAGGCATTGATAATCTATCGCAGCGTTCCTTACCATAGAGCTTGGAAAAGGCCTCAGGATCCTGCACAACATCCTTAAGCTGTCTTCATTAACCGGAGTTCTCATGCAAAAGAAATCTATTCGGTGTATCTGTTTATGACAAGTAGCATAGTGGCTTGCAGAGTTCTTTTGTTCAGTTAATATTTGTTGACTTAAACCAACGCCTGACAGGCATATCTAGGTGGGATAAGGGTGGAATGAGCTGGGGCAGAGAAGGGCTTCCATCCTTAGAGTCTAGAGTATGGGTTATGGGAAGAGAGTCACCCAGAACACAATCTTCTGATGGTATGGCAACCTCGGAATTTAGGATCACTGCATTGGCTATGCATGACAGACTCGGGTCCAGGCAAAGATCTTTAGATCATCATAGACAGACAGGACTGCTCTGGCAGGACAGCTTTTCTCATGGTAGTGAAGACAAGAGACATTCTAGAAGCATTTGTTGTAGGCCTGCACATGAAATTGGAAAGGTCTACATCTGGCACAGATTAAATGAATGAATAATCAAAGATGGCTCCAGGGACCTGCTCTCCAAGCCTCACATGTCTTTATCATGTTGGATTTTCCTCTATAAACCTAACGCTTCACTCATCTCCTATTTTGGATTAACCAATCCCTTCTATTTTCTTTCCTGGTGGTTTTTAAGAGTATTCCTATTGGAAAGAGACTTTATGATAAAACAGGTGTCATTGGTCATTTATGAAAGGACTGCCTTTGGATCAGGTGTTCACTCTACAAGGAACATTTTTTATGCAAAGAATGGTTAGTCACCACTTCTCTTGGTACCCTGATAAGAGCAGATTCATCTGAGCGAGACAGATATGGAGGTACTGGGAGTTTCCATGTTGGACTTCTTCAGTATAGTTAAGGCACCATGAAAAAGTTCGAGAGCCACTAGATTAGGGGACAAGTTCAAGAGGTCAGTCCATGGAAGTCAGAAGAGAGAAAAGAGATCCTGGTACAAGGGAAATTAGTTGAGCCAGTATTTGTATCTGGTACCATGAGACTGGTTAGGATTATCATCAGCCATGTTGAGTTTCAGAGATGTTCTTGAATCTAGGATTGGGTCTGTTTCATCAGTTTTGGAAAATCTTTGGCCATCATCTCTTCTAAGATTTCTTCTATTCGCTCCTTCTGGTACTCCAATTATATCATTTGTTATAGCCTTAGATAAAGTGAAGTCACCCAGTTGTGTCCAACTCTTTGCGACCCCATGGACTGTAGCCTGCATGTACCTTTTTCAGTGTTTTTTCTCTCTGTGCTTTAGTTAATTTCAGTTAATTTGTTTTTCAATTCGTGGTTCCTTTATTCAGCTGCGTTAAGTCTGCTGTTAAGTTTAGACATTAATTCTTTCAGATATTATACTTTTCAATTTTATAATGTTTATTTGGAACGGTTTTAGAGACTCTTTATTAAACTTCTCATTTTTAACCTATCTTTTCATCCTTTTATATTATTTTACCGTACAATTATAATTTTTAGAAGTCATCATCTGTTAATTCCAGTATCTGGGTCACCTGTGGATCCACTCCTGTTGACTATTTCATCCTCTTGCTTATAGGTAGCAATTGCCTTTTAAAATTTCTTTAGCAGTCTTGAAATTGTATTGTATGCCAGATATTGTGTTTGTGTTTAGTCAACCATAGACACTGGAATAAATACTATTTTACCCCAGGAGACAAACATTTTGCTTAGTGAGGAAGTTAGAATAAGGGACTGACGATTTCAATTAAATTCAGTCATGAGTTGGGTTAGATCACATCTGAGTTTCAGCTTTATTTAGTTTCAGTTCACCTCTGATTTCAGATGTCTAAGGTCAAGATGTATCCTGTGTATATTGTTGGTCCTTGTCTCTATCTGAATTTTGAGCTCCAAGGACCGTTAAGTCAGGCAGATTTTTCTTTTTCCATCACAGCCATCAGTTCAGTTCAGTTCAGTCACTCAATCATGTCCAACTCTTTGCAACACCATGGACTGCAGCACGCCAGGCTTTCCTGTCCATCACCAACTCCCAGAGCTTGCTCAAACTCATGTCCATTGAATCAGTGATGCCTTCCAACCATTTCATCCTCTGTCATCCCCTTTTCCTGCTGCCTTCAGTATTTTCCAGCATCAGGGTCTTTTCAAATGAGTCAGTTCTTTGCATCAGGTGGCCAAAGTATTGGTGTTTCAGCTTCAGCATCAGTCCTTCCAATGAATATTCAGGACTGAATCCGTTTAGGATTGATTGGTTTGATATCCTTGTTGTCCAAGGGACCCTCAAGAGTCTTCTCCAACACCACAGTTCAAAAGCATCAGTTCTTTATAGTCCAACTCTCACATCCTTACAGGGCTACTGGAAAAACCGTAGCTTTGACTAGATGGACCTTTGTCGGTACAGTAACATCTCTGCTCTTTAATATGCTGTCTAGGTTGGTCATAACTTCTCTTCCAAGGAGCAAGCTGTGTTTTCATGGCTGCAGTCACCATCTGCAGTGATTTTGAAGCCTCCAAAATAAAGTCTTTCACTGTTTCCATTTTTTCCCCATCTATTTGCCATGAAGTGATGGGACCGGATGCCATCAGAACAAGAACCAGTTTCCCCTACAGTCAGTCTCTCCTATCAGTAAGCTTCCATAAGCCTCTTATCCTTATCCCTTAGAGGGCATACAGAATGAAAACCACAATCACAGAAAACTAATCAAACTAATCACATGGACCACAGCCTTGTCTAACTCAATGAAACTATGAGCCATGCTGAGTAGGTCCACCCAAGAAGGCCGGGTCATGGTGGAGAGTTCTGACAAAACGTGGCCCACTGGAGAAGGGAATGCCAAACCACTTCAGTATTCTTGCCTTGAGAACCCCATGAAAAGGCAAAAATGTATGACCCTGAAAGATAAACTCCCCGGGTCGGTAGGTGCCCAGTATGCTGCTGGAGAAGAGTGGAGAAATAACTCCAGAAAGAATGAAGAGATGGAGCCAAAGCAAAAACAACACTCAGTTGTGGATGTGACTGGTGATGGAAGTGAAGTTTGATGCTGTAAAGAACAATATTGCATAGGAACCTGGGATGTCAGGTCCATGAATCAAGGCAAATTGGAAATGGTCAAACAGGAGATGGCAAGAGTGAACATTGACATTTTTAGGCATCAGCGATCTAAAATGGACTTGAATGGATGAATTTAACTCAGATGACCATTATTTCTACTCCTGTGGGCAAGAATCCCTTAGAAGAAATGGAGTAGCCCTCACAGACAACAAGATTCAGAAATGCAGTACTTGGGTGCAATCTCAAAAAGAACAGAATGATCTCTGTTCGTTTCCAAGGCAAACCATTCAGTATCACAGTAATCCAAGTCTATGCCCAACCAGTAATGCTGGATAAGCTGAAGTTGAACAGTTCTATGAAGACCTACAAGACCTTCTGGAACTAACACTCCAAAGAGATGTCCTTTTCATTATAGGGGACTGGCGTGCAAGGGTAGGAAATCAAGAGACCTGGAGTGATGGGCAAATTTTGCCTTGGAGTACAAAATGAAGCAGGGCAAAGGCTAACAGAATTTTGCCAAGAGAATGCACTGGTCGTAGAAAACACCCTCTTCCAACAACATAAGAAACAACGCTTCACATGGGCATCCCAGCCATTAGCCGCCTGCAAGTCCACCATGCACTCAGCAAACATCCTCCGTGGAAGAATCAGCGGGCTGAGAGAAGTGTTGCATTTTGACGTCGGGTCCTGGAGATTAAACTTCATCATATTAGATCATATGACAATGAAAAGTTTTGCTGGCTTGCCATTACACCGTACAAGATCCTTTGCCTGTTGCAGGTAGAACATTTTACCTTCTCTTTCCAAAACATGGCAGATGCTCTCAGAGAGGAAAGCAGTCACTGTTTTCTGCTTATATAGGAAAGGTTCAGCTCCCTTTGAAATTAATTTTCCTAGAATTCTTTGAGACTATGGTCCTCTAATTTCTTTTAAAGATATATGATTTTTTTTGATAGTTTTAGTTGTTGAAACAATAATGTGTCTTGGCTGCCCACATCTGAATCAGAAGTAGAATTCTCTGTGGCTATCATTATGGTTTTACGCTGAGACCTCTACATGGAAGGGCTGGGATATTTATTGTCTTGTGAGGTTTGGCTGCAGTAGATATTTTTAGTAGGTTCTCATGGTCTCAGTATATTAGTTATTGCTGGTAAGACACATCATACTCTGAGTGGCTTTACAAGAAGTATTTATTTTTCTTACTTATGAACCTTTGTGTTGGCTGTGATTAGACTGGTGTCATCTGAGCTTGGCTTTAAGCAAAGGATTGGATTCAGGTATATCCACAGACTTTAACATTCTGTTTGGCCAATTGGGGTATGCTTTTCTTATGTTGGGTCTAAGATAATCAACAGAACCATGATATATTAGCAAATTTAATTTGCTTGCTATTGGCATGTCTCCTTACATTCCCTTGGTCAGGCCAGGTCGCTGTGCCAAGGTCAACTTTAATGGGACCTTAGGGAAGCAGGCACCCCTCCAGTACTCTTGCCTGGAAAATCCCATGGATGGAGGAGCCTGAAATGCTGCAGTCCATGGGGTTGCTGAGGGTTGCACACGACTGAGCGACTTCACTTTCACTTTTTACTTTCATGCATTGGAGAAGAACTCCAGTGTTCTTGCCTGGAGAACCCCAGGGACGGGGGAGCCTGGTGGGCTGCCATCTATGGGGTTGCACAGAGTCGGACATGACTGAAGCAACTTAGCAGCAGTAGCAGGGAAGCAGATTCCACCAATAGAGGGAGGCTCCACAAGGATAAAGCATATGGGTGCTATCTTTTTACAGGGGAATAAAGAATTTGAAGACATATTTCAGTCTACCATGTTAGGGTAGGAAAATCAAGGCACAGTCACATTAAGAAAAGCCTGTTTAAAAAAAACCACACAACTCTAAGCCCCTCATCCAGAAAAGGAGCCCCTGACATTTTTTGCACTAACCTTTTTATCCTGAGATCGTGTATGACAATTCTCACCAGAGAGAGAGAAAGAGAAGAGATTCAAGACAGATAAAGCCAAGATGCTGACCTTGCTCCAGCTGGAAATGTTCCTTTCACCTGTTCTTCCCTATTCAGATGCTAATGGACAAGTGAGTCTATTAAGCAAAAGGAAACCCAGGTGCCTCATGAAACAAACAACCCAACCTGAGCAGCCCAGAAGACTCACAGAATTGCTGCAGTTGGCCGCACACATCTCTGTCTGCACCTTAGTCTTTGCCTGCATATAGTAGTTCTCAAACTTTAGCAAGCAGCATAATTACTTGGAAGGCTCATTAATCAGAGTCCTGGACCATAACCACAGAGTTCCTAATTTAGTTGGTCTTGGGTGGAACCCAATTTTCATTTCAAACAAGATTTCAGGTGATGTTGATGTTGCTTGTCTGGGAACTACAGATTGAGGACAATTTCCATAGGTCATAAATCCTCCAAAGCAGACACATTTCATGAATTCTCCTGAGAACTATGGAAAGGCTCCTTCATCCTTGAGTTGCCTTGATCTTCTGCCAGGGCTCCTGATGGGCTGAGGATATTCATCAGGCAAAAACGTGTGAAGCTGCAGTTTGGCATGGTAAGACTAGCCCTATGTTAGCATTGCGTTGTGTCCAACTCTGCGACCCCGTGGACTGTAGCCCACCAGGCTTCATGGGATGTCCCAGGCAAGAATACTAGAGTGGGTTGCCATTTCATTCTCGGAAAAAAAGTCTAAGCACTGGATAACTAGTTGATTAAAAAATCCTTTATTCAAAAAATAAATACATAAAAATTTAAAAAGAAATTCTTCATTCAATAATTATTTAATTTTATTGTCACACTCTGTGTAACTATGATGTTGGATAATTTCTTAAATTTTGCAAGTTTCAAAATTTTTCTTTCTTTTATTATCCTTCTCCCACTACCCCCTTTACATTTTGATAATAAATTTCGTTTTCTATGTCTGTAAGCCTTTCTCTGTTTTGTAAATATCAATAAGTTCATTTGTATGTGGAAAATTCTGAAGGAGGTGCCTCTTGAGAAACCTGTATGCAGGTCAGGAAGCAACAGTTAGAACTGGACATGGAACAACAGACAGGTTCCAAATAGGAAAAGGAGTATGTTAAGGCTGTATATTGTCATCCTGCTTATTTAACTTATATGCAGAGTACATCATGAGAAATGCTGGGCTGTAAGAAACACAAGCTGGAATCATGATTGCCAGGAGAAATATCAATAACCTCAGATATGCAGATGACACCACCTTTATGGCAGAAAGTGAAGAAGAACTAAAGAGCCTCTTGATGAAAGTGAAAGAGGAGAGTGAAAACGTTGGCTTAAAGCTCAACATTCAGAAAATGAAGATCATGGCATCTGGTCCCATCACTTCATGGGAAATAGATGGGGAAACAGTGGAAACAGTGTCAGAGTTTATTTTTTGGGCCCCAAAATCACTGCAGATGGTGATTGCAGCCGTGAAATTAAAAGGTACTTTCTCCTTGGAAGGAAAGTTACGACCAACCTAGACAGCATATTGAAAAGCGGAGACATTACTTTGTCAACAAAGGTCCGTCTAGTCAAGGCTATGGTTTTTCCAGTGGTCATATATGGATGTGAGAGTTGGACTGTGAAGAAAGCTGAGTGTCGAAGAATTGATGCTTTTGAACTGTGGTGTTGGAGAAGACTCTTGAGAGTCCCTTGGACTGCAAGGAGATCTAAGCAGTCCATCCTAAAGGAGATCAGTCCTGGATGTTCATTGGAAAGACTGATTTTGAAGTGGAAACTCCAATACTTTGGCCACCTGATGTGAAGAGCTGACTCATTTGAAAAGACCCTGATGCTGAGAAAGACTGAGGGCAGGAGGAGAAGGGGACGACTGAGGATGAGATGGCTGGATGGCATCACGGACTCGAAGGACGTGAGTCTTGAGTGAACTCCGGGAGTTGGTGATGGACGGGGAGGCCTGGCGTGCTGCGATTCATGGGGTCGCAAAGAGTCGGACACGACTGAGTGACTGAACTGAACTGAACTGTATCATTTTAGATTCCACATATAAGTGATATCGTATGGTATTTGCCCTTTTCTTTCTAATTGAATTTCACTTGAATGATCATCTCTGGGTCTATCCATGTTGCTGCAAATGGCATTATTTCATTGTTTTTATGGCTGAGTAAATGCATATAAATATATACACACCACATGTTTATCCACGCAAGTCTCAGTTTTCATCTGTAAAATAGATAAAACAATTGTAAATACCTTAGAGGACTATGGTGTGAGAATACAATGAGATGGTAAATGAATGAAACTTAGGACAGTGCCTGGCAGCAATTAATGTTTGGTAATAGTATGCTATAATTTTTTAAAAAATTTAATCATATGAAATTGCTCTGGGTATTTAAGGAGAGGATGAGAGGCCATTTCTAGATGAAAGATAAAGCAAAGTTTCAAGGTGAAAGGATCACTAGAGCTGGGTCATAATGGTCAAGAAAGATTTGGGTTTGTAGATATTTCAGGTGGGGAGGGAAGGGCAAAGAAGGGCAAGGGAAGCAGCAAGCATCTGGACACACAGTCGCGAAAATGCAGCTGGTGCCAGTGAAGAGGAAGAAGGTAAATTTGGAGCGAAGTTACATGTGGAAAAGCCATGTAGTGGAAAATAACAGGAGACTGGAACTGAAGCAAAAGAAGGGAGACCTTGGTTAACAAGGCCCGGAATTTTGGACTTTACCTGGGAGAACGTTTAGAGAAGAAAGTGATCCTTGGACTCGGTTGTACTCTCAGCCCCAGCACTGAAGATAACCATCTTGGGTTCCCGCTTTGACATTCTGAAGTTCAGTTTCCTTGCTGTAAAATGGAGAATATCTATGCACACACACCGTAGTGCTGCCATGAGGATTAAAGAAGGATATTTACATAATTACACCTTTAGCAGTGCTCTGTACAAACCTTGAGTTAATTCTTTTTTGAAAAAAATCTTGAAATAGTTTAGATTTATGGAAGCGTTGCCTTCCCCCTCCCCCCCCCCCCTTCATCTTATTTTAATGGCTTATATGCTGATGCTTCGGGGAAGGCAATGGCACCCCACCCCAGTACTCTTGCCTGGAAAATCCCATGGATGGAAGAGCCTGGTGGGCTGCAGTCCATGGGGTCGCTAAGAGTCAGACATGACTGAGCGACTTCACTTTCACTTTTCACTTTCATGCATTGGAGAAGGAAATGGCAGCCCACTCCAGTATTCTTGCCTGGAGAATCCCAGGGATGGGGGAGCCTGGTGGGCTGCCGTCTATGGGGTCGCACAGGGTCGGACACGACTGAAGCGACTTAGCAGCAGCAGCAGCATGCTGATGCTGTATTTATCAAACCTTAGAAATTAACATGCTAATGTGGTGGTGGTGGTGTTCAGTTGCTAAGTCGTGTTCGACTATTTGCGACCCCATAGACTGCAGCACGCCAGGCCTCCCTGTCCCTCACTATCTTCTGTAGTTTGCCCGAAGTTCACTCAAGTTTATGTCCATTGAGTTGGTGATGCTATCCAACCATCTCATCCTCTGTCACCGTCTTCTTTTTCCTTCAGTCTCACAGCATGAGGGTCTTTCTTTGCATCATGTGGCCAGAGTTTCAGAGCTCCGGCTTCAGCATCAGCCCTTCCAATGAATATGGGTACTGTTAACAACAGACTTCATGTTTCACCAGTTTCTTTTTTCCCTAACGGCCTTTTCTGTTCCCCGATTTGATTCAGGTACCACATTGCATTAGGTCGTCATGCGGCCTTAGTCTCCTCTGTTCTTCACCAGCTTCTTGATCTTTCCTTGCCTTTCGTGAACACACCTGGACACCTTTAAAGAGTATTCAGGTATTTTTATACTGTCTGGAGCCTGAGTCTATCTGCTCTTAATTATGATTAGACTGAAGTTAAGTATTCAAGGGAAGAATGTCAGAGATGATCACATAAAATCAGGGATATATGCAGGGCTGGCTACATAATTTTGGCGGCCCAGTGTAAGATGAAAAGTGAAGCTCCTTGTTCAGAAATGTTCAGGTGCTAAATAAACAGGTTTTCTGTTTCCTCCTTTTGTGGCATGTTTTTATTTGTTCTTTATTTAATGTTATGCCACATAAACAAAAAAATAACCTTTTAGATTTTTGGCATGCATTTTATCACTTCTCTTGCTATTGTACAATGACAGTTTTAAGTACAAATATAAGAAAGAGCACTTCACTTGTATGCAGAATCATCAAAATTACACAATTTGTATTTTGAAGCTTGCACATGCATGCCTTTTTTTTTTCTCACCAACACAGCCGAGATGCTGCAAAACTAACTCGGTGGTTTTTATCTCACTTCTTGATGTGCGTACGTTCTTCCAACACTTTCTACCTTCTGCTCACTGATGAATAAGAAAAGGCTGAAAGGAAAAGGTCCACACTGCTGCTGCTGCTTACTCACTTCAGTCATGTCCGACTCTCTGCGACCCCACAGAGCATGGCCCACCAGGCTCCTCTGTCCATGGGATTCTCCAGGCAAGAAGACTGGAGTGGGTAGCCATTTCCCTCTCCAATAAAGTAAGACGTGAGTGAAGTGAGTGAAGTGAAGTCACTCAGCTGTGTCTGACTCTTTGCGACCCCATGGACTGTAGCCTACCAGGCTCCTGCAGCCATGGGATTTTGCAGGCAAGAAGACTGGAGTGGGGCGCCATTTCCTTCTCTGGAAAAGGACCATGAGTGGCCCTACATTTCACATTCTTTCTGTTGTCATTTTTAGCCTAAGTACTTGGCTGAAACGGGGAAGGATCATGAGTAAAAAAGAATATGATAAGGTTCCTCGGTGATTTGTCTCATAAAACACCATTGCTTTTCTTCTCTGTTCACAGCAAGTTCTGGTTCCCAGGGGCCATGTAGCTTCTAAGAGCTGTCGGTCTCCTTGCTTACTGAGTCATAGAATGATACATTTACCTTGCACTTGCTGTGAGTCGAGCTGAACTTTGTGAGTCACGGTTGCACTAGAATCCTGTGCTGCTGGGGTATCTGGGTACTCCCGGCAAACAGGGTGGCAAGAAACGGTGGGCATGCAGATGGCACGTGTATCTCCTGCACACATGCATGACCCCATCAGACATAACTTAAAACACAAGTTCCAAGACAAAATCAGTAAGAATTTCAATACATCAAAAGCAGAGCATTAAATCCAGCACAGACCCACCCGAGTGTGGAGCCCTGTGCATCTGTGAAGGCGCACGTCCTTGCGACCTCACATCTGTGAAGCCAGCCGCAGCTCTGTGAGATCAACATCAGCGTCGCTGCTCTGCTTAACCTCATTCGGTTGGTTAAGGGGGCATCAGCCGGATTTCTCCACTGCCAGGTTGACGTTTTTCCCTTGCCACCCTCTGTTTGTTAGAAGCAGATCGTGAAGTCCACCCACACTTAAGAGGGGAATGAAGCTCCATCTTCTGGAAGGAGGAGTCTCAAAACATTTGTGGACATCTGTTAAAATCGCCACAGTAATTAATAAGCATTTTGGAGTAGCCAGTGCTTTCTGATTCTCGTATCTCAAGGGCCGATTTTGGAATCTCGTGACCCACATTTGCCTGCAGTTCTGTGATACTATGAGTCTGGCAGCAAGATTATAAAAGAGATAAATCTTGCCTGCACTAGGAATGCTGGTATCTTACCAGTAAGAGACGCTGGGTCTTGAGGGTGACACAGACAATAGGTAAAGGGACCCTCTACCCAGGAATTGCACTGACTTGCTTTCCTTGGACAATCCTTCCTTTTGTAGGCTGTGGGGCTCATGTGGTGAGGTGGATTTCTATTCATAGCCCCCTCTTCAAGTGGATGACTGGGAGCACGTAATCATCGGCCCATGGAGCACGGAGCTCCAAGCCCCCTCATCACCCTTGGCGTGTGCCCCATCTCCGCCTGCCCGCAGTTCCCCTCTTTGGCAGATGCTGTCGGCACAAGACGCTGAGTGCCGGCAAATTATTTCCACTACTTCCTGAAATTAGCATTTCAGTACTGCATTCATCCAAGGCTCTCAAAACTCTTAATCAACAGGAATATGCCAACCTGAGACTGGGTCACAGAGGGACAGCCTGGAGATCTGGGTAGATTGGTGACAGCTGCTGCCCTCTCTCTGAAGAGGAGTGCTGTAGAGATCTTCGTGCTGGGTGACAGGAGGAGGGATGAGACGGTCTGTTAAGGTCTCTTCCAATCTGGGAAGTCTATGAATATCCCTACCAGCTGAGAGTGATTCTCCATGCTTTATTCATCACGAAAATGACGCAAATCCAGAAAAGCAGTTCTTTCAAAGGTAGGTGGCCACTAAACCAGGCATCCAAACACTTAGCACTCTGAAAATACTTGCAGAGGAAAGTCCTTGAATTTAAAAGAAAAAAAAAAGGGTCATTTCAGGAATAGATGGATAAAACATAGTGTACTTGGTAGTACCTAGGAATAGACTAATGGGTTTTAAAACTCATGAGCTATGATTGTCCAGAAAAGGTATTGTAATTCTAAGTTGTATTAATAGAAGCAGAATGTTTTAGATGAAGAAGGATAAGTCCTCTCTACTCTGTGGTAACCAGACTTATTTGAGCCATACCGTTCCATTCTTGTTATAACTGGGAGGTTAGGAGAAATTGAGGATTTTCAGAGAAAGTTACCCCAGATAGTGAGGGGGTCTCTGAATCATGCAAACAGTGAAAAAAAAAAAAAAAGCCAAAAGAATCAGGCATGTAAAGCCTAGGACTCATCGACTTATGAAGCTTATCACACAAGATGGAATAAAATGTGAAAGAAGTTTCAAGAAGCTAAGAATAAGTCCTAGTGAAGAAGTGACAGGGATTCTTGTTTTAGGGGCACAGAAGGAAGATCATTCTGACAACTGGAGGTCTGCAATGAGGGAAGAGTGAATCTTGTCACACACTCATCAGAGGTGGCCTGAGATGATAGATGCAAAGGATGCTGAAAAACATGTGAACAGCGGGTGATCCATTACTAAATGGAAATACTATCAGAGAGACACCAGTTTTGTCCATATCAATCTCTAAGTTTAGCCAGTTCCAATCAAGATCTTATTAAGATCATTTTGTTTTAAAAGTTTTCAGTTCAGTTCAGTTCAGTTCAATTCAGTCGCTCAGTCATATCCGACTCTTTGTGACCCCATGAATCGCAGCACACCAGGCCTCCCTGTCCATCACCAACTCCCGGAGTTCACTCAGACTCATGTCCATCGAGTCCGTGATGCCATCCAGCCATCTCATCCTCAGTCGTCCCCTTCTCCTCCTGCCCCCAATCCCTCCCAGCATCAGAGTCTCTTTCAATGAGTCAACTCTTCACATGAGGTGGCCAAAGTATTGGAGTTTCAGCTTCAGCGTCATTCCTTCCAAAGAACACCCAGGACTGATCTCCTTCAGAATGGACTGGTTGGATCTCCTTGCAGTCCCAGGGACTCTCAAGAGTCTTCTCCAACACCACAGTTCAAAAGCATCAATTCTTCGGTGCTCAGGTTTCTTCACAGTCCAACTCTCACACCCATACATGACCACTGGAAAAACCATAGCCTTGACGAGCTGGAACTTTGTTGGCAAAGTAATGTCTCTCCTTTTTAATATTCTATCTAGGTTGGTCATAACTTTCCTTCCAAAGAGTAAGCATCTTTTAATTACATGGCTGCAATCACCATCTGCAGTGCTTTTGGAGACCAAAAAAATAAAGTCTTACACTGTTTCCACTGTTTCCCCATCTATTTCCCATGAAGTGATGGGACTAGATGCCATGATCTTCGTTTTCTGAATGTTGAGCTTTAAGCCAACTTTTTCACTCTCCTCTTTCACTTTCATCAAGAGGCTTTTTAGTTCTTCTTCACTTTCTGCCATAAGGGTGGTGTCATCTGCATATCTGAGGTTATTGATATTTCTCCCGGCAATCTTGATTCCAGCTTGTGCTTCTTCCAGCCCAGCGTTTCTCATGATGTATAACTTTACAGTAAATACCTGTATATCCAACACCTAGATTTTATCATTGACAGATTTAATGATGGCTTCATGAAGACATAATTCACATGCCATACAGTTCACCTGGGGAAAGTATATAGTTCAAAGGTTGTTAATATATCCACAGAACTGTACAACTATCACCATGAATGATTTTAGAAGATTTCTATCACTCCTTTCAGAAAGTACCATGTCTGTCATCAGTCAGGCCCCTTCCCCTCCCATGTCCCATGTGCTTTCCAGCATCCTGTAGCCCTGGGAAGCCAGTAATCCATTTTCTGTCTCTACCGACCTACCCATTATGGACACTTAATGTAAATAAAGTCACCCACCCATTATGGACACTTTATGTAAATAAAGTCACCCGCCCATTATGGACACTTTATGTAAATAAAGTCACACAACACGTGACCTTCTGGGACTAAGTTCTTTCACTTAGCCTGACGTCTTTAAGGTTCATCCATGTTGCAACATGTATTGATACTTTATTGCTTTTTATTACTCCCAAATATTCCTTTCTATGAGTATGACACATTCCATTTATCTGTTCATCAGTTGATGGCCAGATGGGTTGTTTCCACCTTTTGGCGATTATGAATCATGCTGCTATGAACATTTGTATATGAGTTTTTGTGTGGGCTTATGTTTGTTGTCGTTTCTCTTGGGTACGTATCTTAATTTCTGGGTCATATAGTAACTCCGTGTTTACCTTTGAAGAACTAAAAGAATATTTCTAAAGCACCATTGGCACTTCACTATACTTGTTCTGTAACATATCTATCCATCCACTAGTTTTTTCTTTTTCCTTTTTGTTTCTGTGCCTCTCAAAGTAACCTGCAGACTTGTGTGCTGTGACTCTAAAAGCTGCAGCATTCATATCAACAGGAGCTGTGTATTTCATCGTACGTGAATTTTATGAGGGGATGTATTTTTCCTCCCTCTGTAAAATTTACATACAGTAAAATGCACAGATCTTGACATATGCTCTGAGGTTTGACCAATGCATTTACCTGTGTAACTCAAACCCCTCTCAAGATATAGAACGTCCCCATTTTCCGAAGAAGTTTTCTCATACCCATTCCTAGTCAATCACTGAATTCACACTCTCCCCAAATGCAATCATTGTTCCAATTCTTTTCCTTTTCATATAAAATAACCCCCACAATCTGTACACTTTAAAAGTAAGATTTATTTCACTAAGTCTACTGTTGTCAGTTATCAATACAATCAGAAAAAAAAAAAAATCCAGAAAGCTCTGAAAAGCAAAACCTGAATTTTCTGAGCATTGGCGACTATTTACAAAGTATTTACATCATATTAAATATTACAAGTAATCTAGAAATTATTTAAATGATACAACATAATGTGCGTAGGTTATATACAAATACTGCACCATTTTATATAAGAGACTTGGGCATCTGCAGGTATTGATATCCTGGGGATTCCTGGAACCAACCCCCTACGGATACTGGATGCTGAGGGATGACTGTAGTTTATTCCTTTAATGGCATAATTTCCCACTATCTGGATATACCTTGTTTTGTTTATCCAGTGACCACTTGGTATTCTTTTTGTTCAGTTGTAGTGTTTAGCTATTAAAATTAAAGCCACTATGAACATTCACAAACAGATCTTCATGTGGACATAGTCTCTTCTTTCTCTTACTTTTGGATTTGCTATATCTTAGGTTAGGTGTGTACTTATCTTCACCAGAAACTTTCCCCAGAGCAGTTGTTCCATTTTCTCTTCCCACCCAGAATGTAAGAGAGGCTGGTGGCTCCATATCCTTGTCTACGTCCGAGGTTACCAGTATATTATATCCATTTTGGTAGTGTAAGCAGGGTGACAATATAGAGCCTTGATGTACTCCTTTTCCTATTTGGAGCCAGTCTGTTGTTCCATGTCTAGTTCTAACTGTTGCTTCCTGACCTGCATACAGATTGCTCAAGAGGCAGGTCAGGTGGTCTGGTATTCCCATCTCTTTCAGAATTTTCCACAGTGTATTGTGATCCACACAGTCAGAGGCTTTGGAATAGTCAAGAAAGCAGAGGTAGACATTTTTCTGGAACTCTCTTGCTTTTTTGATGATCCAGCGGATGTTGGCAATTTGATCTCTGGTTCCTCTGCCTTTTCTGAAACCAGCTTGAACATCTGGAAGTTCACGGTTCACGTATTACTGAAGCCTGGCTTGGAGAACTTATATGCATCATGAGAAACGTTGGGCTGGAAGAAGCACAAGCTGGAATCAAGATTGACCCTGCATTGATAGGCAGATTCTTTACCATCTAAGCCATCTTTGACAAATTATCACAGACCTAGTAGATTAGACAACACAGATTTGTTGTCTTACAGTTCTGTAGGTTAGAAGTCTGACGCAGATCTCACCTGGCTAAAATCAAGACCTTGACCAGGCTGTACTCCTCAGAGGCTCCAGGGGAGAACCCACATCCTTGCCCATTCCTTGTCACATGGCCCCTTTCCTATCTTCAAAACCAGCAGCATTGAATTTCTTTGATCATTATTCTGTGTACACAGCTCCATCCGATCACACCTGGAGAAGGTTCTCTACTTTTAAGGACTCATGATTAAACTCAGCCCATCCATCTGATACTGCAGGATGATCCCCACATCTCAAGTCCTTGACTGTAATCACATCTGTAGTCTCCCTTGTGTCAAAAAGCTAACATATTCACAGGTTCAAAGAGTTGAGACATGGACATCTTTAGGGGGCCATCATTATGCCTACCACAAGGGAGCCTCTTGCTGGTTTAGTAGGACTTCTACTCTGTTTTTTGTTTTTAATATAATTTTTACTCTGAAGTTGAACAGTTCTATGAAGACCTACAACTTTCTAGAGCTAACACCCAAAACAGATGTCCTTTTCATTATAGGGGACTGGAATGCAAAAGTAAGAAGTCAAGAAACACCTGGAGTAACAGGCAAGTTTGGCCTTGGAGTATGGAATGGAGCAGGGCAAAAGAGTTCTGCCAAAAGAATGCATTGGTCATAGCAAACACCCTCTTCCAACAACACAAGAGAAGACTCTACACATGGACATCACTAGATGGTCAACGCTGAAATCAGATTGATTATATTCTTTGCCTCCAAAGATGGAGAAGCTCTATACACTCAGCAAAAACAAAACTGGGAGCTGACTGTGGCTCAGATCATGCACTCCTTATTGCCAAAATCAGACTGAAATTGAAGAAAGTGTAGAAAGCCACTAGACCATTCAGGTATGACTTAAATCAAATCCCTTGTGACTATACAGTAGAAATGAGAAATAGATTTAAGGGACTAGATCCGATAGATAGAGTGCCTGATGATGAACTGTGGACGGAGGTTCGTGACATTGTACAGGAGACAGGGATCAAGACCATCCCCATGGAAAAGAAATGCAAAAAAGCAAAATGGCTGTCTGGGGAGGCCTTACAAATAGCTGTAAAAAGAAGAGAAGTGAAAAGCAAAGGAGAAAAGGAAAGATATAAGCATCTGCATGCAGAGTTCCAAAGAATAGCAAGAAGAGATAAGAAAGCCTTCCTCAGTGATCAATGCAAAGAAATAGAGGAAAATAACAGAATGGGAAAGACAAGAGATCTCTTCAAGAAAATTAGAGATACAAAGGGAACATTTCATGTAAAGATGGGCTCAACAAAGGACAGAAATGGTATCGACCTAACAGAAGCAGAAGATATTAAGAAGAGGTGGCAAGAATACACGAAAGAACTGTACAAAAAAGAGCTTCATGACCAAGATGATCACAATGGTATGATCAGTCACCTAGAGCCAGACATCCTGGAATGCGAAGTCAAATGGGCGTTAGAAAGCATCACTATGAACAAAGTTAGTGGAGATGATGGAATTCCAGTTGAGGTATTTCAAATCCTGAAAGATGATGCTGTGAAAGTGCTGCACTCAATATGCCAGCACATTTGGAAAACTCAGCAGTAGCCACAGGACTGGAAAAGGTCAGTTTTCATTCCAATCCCAAAGAAAGGCAATGCCAAAGAATGCTCAAACAGCCACATAATTGCACTCATCTCACATGCTAGTAAAGTAATGCTTAAAATTCTTCAAGCTAGGCTTTAGCAATACGTGAACAGTGAACTTTCTGATATTCAAGCTGGTTTTAGAAAAGGCAGAGGAACCAGAGATCAAATTGCCAACATCCGCTGGATCATCGAAAAAGCAAGAGAGTTCCAGAAAAACATCTATTTCTGCTTTATTGACTATGCCAAAGCCTTTGACTGTGTGGATCACAATAAACTGTGGAAAATTCTGAAAGAGATGGGCATACCAGACCACCTGACCTGCCTCTTGAGAAACTTATATGCAAGTCAGGAAGCAACATTTAGAACTGGACATGGAACAACAGACTGGTTCCAAATAGGAAAAGGAGTACATCAAGGCTGTATATTGTCACCCTGCTTATTTAACTTCTCTGCAGAGTACATCATGAGAAATGCTGGGCTGGAAGAAGCACAAGCTGGAATCAAGATTGCCGGGAGAAATCTCAATAACCTCAGATATGCAGATGACACCACCCTTACGGCAGAAACTGAAGAGGAACTAAAAAGCCTCTTAATGAAAGTGAAAGAGGAGAGTGAAAAAGTTGGCTTAAAGCTCAACATTCAGAAAATGAAGATCATGGCATCCGGCCCCATCACTTCATGGGAAATAGATGGGTAAACAGTGGAAACAGTGTCAGACTTTATTTTTTTGGTCTCCAAAATCACTGCAGATGGTGATTGCAGCCATGAAATTAAAAGATGCTTAGTCCTTGGAAGGAAAGTTATGACCAACCTAGATAGCATATTAAAAAGGAGTGACCTTACTTTGCCAACAAAGGTCCATCTAGTCAAGGCTATAGTTTCTCCAGTAGTCATGTATGGATGTGAGAGTTGGACTGTGAAGAAAGCTGAGTGCCGAAGAATTGATGCTTTTGAACTGTGGTGTTGGAGAAGACTCTTTAGAGTCCCTTGGACTGCAAGGAGATCCAACCAGTCCATTCTAAAGGAGATCAGTCCTGGGTGTTCTTTGGAAGGACTGATGCTAAAGCTGAAACTCCAGTACTTTGGCCACCTCATGCGAAGAGTTGACTCATTGGAAAAGACCCTGATGCTGGGAGGGATTGGGGGCAGGAGGAGAAGGGGACGACAGAGGATGAGATGACTGGATGTCATCACTGACTTGATGGACATGAGTCTGAGTGAACTCCGGGAGAGGGTGATGGACAGGGAGGCCTGGCGTGCTGCAATTCATGGGGTCGCAAAGAGGACCGAGCGACTGAACTGAACTGAGTTAATAGTTCTTTGTGGTTTTGGTTTGTATTTTCATGATGACTAATAATGTTGAACACTTTATCATTGTTCACTGGTCATTTGTGTATTTTTTTGTGAAGTGTATACAGATATTTCAGGCTTCCTGAGTGACACTCGTGATAAAGAACCAGCCTACAAATGCAGGAGACATAAGAGATGTGGTTTTGATCCCTGGGTCGGGAAGATCCCCCGGAGGAGGGCCTGGCAACCTACTCCAGTATTCTTGCGTAGAGAATCCCATGGACAGAGGAGCCTGGCAGGCTACAGTCCACTGGGTCCCAAAGAGTTGGACATGACTGAAGTGACTTAACATGCACATATACAAATATTTCAGCTATTTTTTATTGAATGGTTTGCCTGTTCATTATCCAAATTATAGGAGTTATTTGCATACCCTGGATAACAGTCCTTTTTGTGTATTTATGAATATTTTCTCACAGTCTATGGCTTACCTATTGATTTTCTAAATGGTATCGTTTGAAGAGAAGAATTTTTAGGTTTTGAGAAGATCTTCTTTATTACACTTTTCTCTTTTATGGTTATGTTTTCTATAATCTGCTTAAGAAATGTTTGCTTATCCCAGATCATGAAGATCATCTCTTATATCTACTTCCAAAAGTTTATGCTTTCAATTTTTGTGCTTACGTCTTGATCAATATCAAGTTTTGTGTAAAGATTGAGATTTGGAGGGTTTCTTTTTTTTAATGTGAATATCCAATTACTTCAGCACAGTTTGTGAACAAGATTTCCCTTTTAGCATTTGATTCCTCTGATGCTTTTGTTAATAAAAACAGATGACCATGTAAGTGTGGGTCTATTTCTCGACTTTCTATTTATTTTTGACCCACTTGTTAGTTCCAATACAAGCACCACCGAGTTTGATAACTTAGGTTTATTGTATTTTTTTCTCAGCAGTATTTTTTTTTTATGTTTTATGATAGGGGTCTTTCACACGTGTTGTTAATGTTTTCTTAATATTTTATTTCCTGATGCTATCGTGAGGGGAATTGCTTTTAAATTTTATTTTCTAATTACAAGCTTACATATGTAAAAATACAGTTGATTTTTAAAATGAAACCCTGTATTCTACAGCCTTGCTAAGTTTACCTCATCTCTCTTGTGTAGCTTTTTAGATTCTTTATCCTTTTATTTGTAAATAAGCATGTCATTTCAAATAGTTTTGTTTCTTCATTTTCGATTTTTATGGGCTTTATATCTTTTCTTATTATTGCAAGTGGTTAGAATTTTCATTAATGTTGAAGAGAGGTGGTAAGAGTAGGACTCCTTGACCAGTTTCTGATCTAAGGTTCCATATGGCACAATTGAGGATGACATTATGTGTACATTTTATAGTTATCTTTTATTAGATTGAAGAAATTTCCTCATTCTTTGTGAAACTGTATCATAAATTGCTGCTGGGTTCAGTAAAAATGCCTTTTCTATGTCTATTGAAGTGAATATATGGTTTTTCCCTCTTTTTCTATTAATATGGTGATTCTTTTAAAAATTGAGAAAACTTATATGCTACAAAATTAGCCATTTTTAAAGTGAACAATTCACTAAATATAAAACCAACCTTGCATTCCTGGTATAAGCCCTTCATGCTCATGATAAATTATCCTTTTTAGATATTATATTTGATTTACTAATACTTTGTTAAGGATTTTTGTACCTATGATCATGTAGGAAATTTGTCTTTACTTTTTTTGGTAATGTCTTTGATTTTTGATGCAAGGATTATGCTAATCTCATATAGTATATTGGGATGTAGTCACTGCTGCTATATGATTTGAAAAGCTTGGCATAATATTGATACTATTTCTTTGTTACATATTTGGTATAATTCACTGAAGAAACACTTCTGAGCCAAAGATTTTTTATGATAAGTTCTTAGATTAAAATATTTAATCTTGATAGTGGGCTATCCATGTTTCTGTTTGGAATTCCCATTCTGTTCATAATTAAGAAACTGAAATTTGAAGCACAGTTGAGTTATTGTTTTTCATTAAGTTGAGCAGGCCTTTATATTACATCATTATCTGCTAGGCAGATAATACTGGCAAAAATAGTGTAAACCGATCTTCTCTTAATCCCTACAGCAAATATTTATATGTAGTCTGTGGCTGTTGTCAGTTTGTTTTACCTGGAGGGTAGGAAGGAAGGTAGCCTTTATCTCTTTTAGAAGAAACCCCAAAGAGGCGATCACTGTCTTGCTCCAGGACACAGTGAGGATGGCTGCGTTAGTTTCTGTTGCTGTGTGTCGGGGGTGTGACTCTCAGTCGTGTCCAACTCTTTACGCCCCTGTGGACTGTAGGCGGCCAGGCTCCTCTGTCCATGGGATTCTCCAGGCAAGAATACTGGAGTGGGTTGCCATTCCCTTCTCCAGGGAATCATCCTGACCCAGAGATCAGTCCTGGGTGTTCACTGGAAGGACTGATATTGAAGCTGAAACTCCAATACTTTGGCCTCCTGATGCAAAGGGCTGACTCATTTGAAAAGACCCTGAAGCTGGGAAAAATTGAGAACAGGAGGAGAAGGGGACGGCAGAGGATGAGATGGTTGGATGGTATCGCCGACTAGATGAACATGGGTTTGGGTGGCCTCGGGAGTTGGTGATGGACAGGGAGGCCTGGAGTGCTGCAGTTCATGGGGTCGCAAAGAGTCGGACACAACTGAGCGACTGAACTGAACTGACCTGAACTTACTCTGTTTGGATGGTATCTCCTGCAAAATTGTTTCTCTGTGCAGGCTTTAAGGATCACCAAACTTGCCTTTTTAGTGAGGAGAACACTGTCTCCTTGTTGCTGTGCCTAGCCATCCTCATGGAACTAAGTTTGTATTCTTTACTAATGTTAAAGGGGTTTAATGTTATTAATTAAGGACTCAGGTAAATTCATATTCTTTTCCTGTGTCTGTTGATGTCTGCTCATCATAATAGTCCTTGTAAAAACCGTGCAAACAACTCAGTCAGTCAAAAAAAAAAAAAAGAAAAATTAAAAATTGATGATATTCTGTGTTGGTAAATATTTGGAGAAATTCTGTTCCTATATAATATTGGTGAGTTTGTAAACTGGGTCTGGATTTATTTAAAGAATGGCATGGCAGCCATGCCTCAGAATTTCAAAAATGTGAATTATTCTTCAGCCCAGCTATTACTTAGGTGTCTGTTCTACAGAAACTATTCTCATCGTGCACAAAGGGAGGCACAAAGGTGTTCCCCTCTGCATTTGACTTGGGAAGGCATATCTGGAAGAGCTGCAGTGATCATTAAAGGGGCAAATGTTAAATACATTCTGTAGATTCACATTTGGGAAAATGACAGATTTTTTGAAGGATGAAATAGATCTACATAGACCCAAACGGAAAGATCAAGATACGGCAAAGTAAAAGAGCAAGATACAATATAAAAGAGCATGTTCTTAGGTGTGAGTGGTGCCTGTATATATGAAAGTCATGAAAAGATCCGGAAAGATATAGGCACAATTTCAACAATGATTTCCATTGTGAGGGGAATTGAATACGGAAATGGGTGTGCAGGTTTTGAAAGCAGTCTTTCATTTTTTACTTATGATTTAAAAATTGTGTTATACAATGCATTTCTTTAAAATGACAGAACTGTTAAATAGCTGAATAAAAGAACAGAAACAATTCTATCTTTATTTTCAAGGTTTGATGACTCTATGGATTCCCTGTTTTCCCCCTAAATCCTGGAATCATGAACAGATTGACTCCCGTGGATCTCATTCCAGGGGTGAGCACTGTTGTCTGCATTTTCCAGACAAAGCTTTACGACTTGACTTTCCCTGGGTCAGATGCAGGGAAGCCTGTCTTGCGCAGCAGCCCTCGGTCAGTGGGCCCTTGAAGAAGGAGACAGATAAATGGAGAACACACTTCTTGGCTTTGTTGTGTGCTTCACCATCTTGTGTGGTTCCTATGAAGCCTGATACACCTTGAGGCAGGTGGGGATGGAAAGGTGAAGCGCAGCAGGGTGGACCAAGCAGGCAGAGGGTGGGACAGAGCCTGCAACCTCCTCGGGAGGGAAGAAGTGCGGAAGGTGATCCAAAGCGAGGAGAGAAGTGCCCTGCAGCAGAGGCAGCGGGGCGCAGGCAGTGTCAGGCCTGCGCCACAGGCCTTAACACGGGCTCCCTGCGAGCACGGCTGGGGGAGTCCTCGGAGATTTCCTGAGAGCTGGAGAGAGGGACAGTGCGAGGGCTAGGTGGCCGCATGTGGGTCACAGAACAAAGGTTATGGTAGATAGTTCCCATCCCCAAGTTAAGAGGAAGGGAGAAGGAGCTTGCACTAACGTGCTGGCTGTCCTGGAGAGGACTGGATACCGCTGGAGGGTACACTGCATGCTTTAGGAGGGTGTGGAGGACTTAACTTTTTTACCCCTCTAGCAACAGCATGGTACACCGCATGGCCTATGGTTCAGGTCAGTTCAGTTCAGTCATTCAGTCGTGTCCAACTCTTTGCAACCCCATGGCCTGCAGCATGCCAGGTTTCCCGGTCCATCACCAACTTGTTCAGACTCATGTCCATTGAGTTGGTGATGCCATCCAACCATCTTATCCTCTGTCGTCCTTAAAGAAACTGCTATGAATGAATGAATTTGTCCTATAGACTTTGGGACAAAACATCTTCAGATGTTTCGAAACATCAAAATTCCAGCTCCCTCACTAATAGGTTATAAATCTTGGCTAATTTATGTGATCTGTCTTGGCTTCATCTCTTTTTTTCTGCCTAATGTAGCAATACATAGCATTTAATTCATAGGGAAATGGTGAAAATATAGATGGCAGAGCATACATGGAGTGTCTGGTTCATAATGAGTAAGATTCCAGAAGTGTGTTATTTTCCTGCCTTACTGGTGAGAATCTCAAGTCAAGGATCTAAATATAATCAAAAGACAGAGTTATCAAAGTTAATGTGTCAAGCAAGGGCTTGGGTGCATAAAAAGCACCAAGGCAGAGGTGAGGGAAAAACCAGGAGGGGAGCTCAGTTGCCTCTGCGGCTCCTGAGGGTTAATTAAGGACTCCGGTAAATTCTCTTTGCCTCACCCCTGGGTCAGGCTGGCTGCCGAGACTGGAGCATGTTTGCAAGCAGGCAGGTCTGTGCAGGTTCCAACCTCCAGAGCTGTCTGCCTCTGAGAGCTGGGGCCCCAGGCGAGGCGGCAGCAGGCCGAGTGCACAAGGATGTGGTGGGGCTCAGAGCAGAGGGTGGCTCCGGAGCTGGCAGGTGATTTACAGCCCTTAAATGGCTCTCCCCTTCTGCAAAACTCTTAATTTAATAGACAAACATCTTGGGATAAAGGCTCGCTAGAGACAGGACTGATGGGCTAAATGCTGGAAGATTAAAGACCTGCAGAGGGGAGTACATAACTCTATTATGAAAATGGGAAAAAGCTCCCATCCCTCCCCTCAAATGGCAAACCTGAGACTCACCACCAACAAAGGAGGTGGGATCGTGGAGGTTTCAAGGAAGTAGATTCAAAATCATGACAGTTGAAAGGTACCTTAGTCTCTGCATTGCCCAGCATCTTTTGATCTGAACGTTTGGCTTGTGAGAAAATGGAGTCACCGGGAGGTCAGGTGTCTCTGCAAGGTGGGTTTTGATGAAGTCAGTGGTAAGACTTGGCGCCTAGGCTTTCACTGCATCCTGGTTCCACAGTAGACAATAAACCGCTGGTTCAGTCTGAGACACAGCTATACCCTCGGTAACTAGTCGAGAGCCAGACACTTACTGCTTAGGCACTCAGTCGTGTCCGACTCTTTGTGACCCCATGAATGGTAGCCCACCAGGCTCTTCTGTCCATGGGATTCTCCAGGCAAGAATACTGGAGTGGGTTGCCATTTCCTTCTCCAAGACACATAGTAGACCCTCCAAAAATAGTTGATGAAGAAATAGAGTATCCGTGGGATTTTCAAGAACATCTCCCTGGAAACCTATCACATACCTCTCAGCAAGGTGCTGAGCTTAGTGTCTGGAGTTGATTCTTGTGCTCCAGTCCGTAATTTGGGTCTTGATTTGCTAATACGTTATCCTTGTATGTAACTATACATGAACAGCGTCAGTGTTTCAGAATGTGTCAGAGTGTAAGTGGAAGCCTCTTTAAGTTCACATACAGATGTTTGTAGACACTAATAGCAGTGATACACAAGTTCAAGTCCTATGTCTGCTCTTTTTAATTAAATAGATTGTGTTTAGTATTCTCCTTTAGAAGATGTCAATACCTTCAAACTAGCTGTTTCCATTTTAGGAATTCAACCTTGGAAATACTCTTAAAACTCTGAAAATCTTTTTTTTTTTTCTTTTTAACTAAGCTATAGTTTATTCAGGATTCCCAGGTGGCACAGTGTTAGGAAATCCACCTGCCAGAGCAGGACGCTAGAGATGCAGGTTCAGTCCTTGGGTCGGGAAGATCTCCTAGAGTAGGAAATGGTAACCCACTCCAGTATTCTTGCCTGGAAAATTCCATGGACAGAGGAGCCTGGTGGGCTACAGTCAATGGGGTCTCAAAGTGTCGGACCTGACAGAGGACACACACAGAATTTACAATGTTGTGTTAGTTTCAAATGTATAGCAAAGTGTTCAGTTTTATTGCTTTTCCAATTATTTTCCATCACAGGTTATTACAAGATATAGAATATAGTTTCCTGTGCTGTGCAGCAGGTCCTATATAGTAGTGTGCATATATTCATGCCAAACTCCTAACTTATCTCCCCCCGCCAGCTATGCCCTTTGGTAACCATAAGTTTGTTTTCTATGTCTGTGAGTATACTTTTGTTTTATAAATAAGTTCATTTGTATCATTCGTTAGATTCCACATATAAATGATATCATATGATATTTGTCTTTTTCTGTCTGACTTTTTCACTTAATATGATAACCTCTGGATCCATCCATGTTGCTGCAAATGACATTATTGCATTCTTTCTTATGGCTGAGTAATGTTCCCTTGTAAACATGTACGGCATCGTCTTCATCCATTCATCTGCTGATGGACATCTAGGTTGCTTCCATCTCTTGGCTGTTGTAAGCAGTGTTGCAATGAACACTGGGGGCATGTATCTTTTAGAAAGAGTTTTCTCTAGATATATGGCCAGGAGTGGATTGCAGGATCTTACGTTAGCTCTGTATTTGATTTTTTAAGGAAAGTCCATACTGTTCTCCATAGAGGCTATACCAATTTACAGTTCTCCAGCAGTGCAGTCAGGTTCCTTGTTTTCCTCTCGCTCTCCAGCATTTCCTTGTAGACTTTCTATGGTGGTAATTCTGAGTGGTGTGAGGGGTGACTCACTGTGGCTCTGACTTTCACTTCTCTAGTGATCACTGACACCAGGCATCTTTTCAGGCGCACATTGGCTGTGCCCTGTGTCTGCTTTTGACTGTGGGCACAGCTTAGAGCGATTTAGGTCACCAAATAAGGTCCAGTTTTCTGCTTTATGTAGTGGTTATGATCATAGTGTTGACTTCAGTGGGTTGTTGGGAGACTTTCTGAGACGCAGTGTGGTGCCTCGGCCACAGCGGGTGTTCAGTGGGGGCTACCTAATATTCTGTATGGATGTGGCGAGGAGGCTTATTTCTGTCTGTTACTCCATCACATTCTTCAAATATCCTCAGAAGCTATCTGTTTGGAGCTGATTCGGGGGAAAAATACCTTATATACCTCCTCATTTTTTGATGGTTAGTCTCATTTTGAATCCTACACAACTTTTGAATACTTCTGGGCTTTTGACATTCACTGAGAACTTAATTTGTCTTTACAACTTTGTGTTTCCTCTTATCAGCCTCAGTGTGGAGGACCTTCTTATTATTTTCTATGTATTTTCTTTAATTTATTTATTTTTTTTCAAAATCAGTTTTGGCAGACCTATCACTTGGTCTTGTTTACCTGGTAGGTAGGTGATAGGTGATTATTGAGCACCTATTATGTGCTGGCTGTGCTATCCCTTACATGCTTTACTGTGCCTTATTTCTATACCCTACAGAAAACAGCCCAGGTTATACTCATTCTTACTCTCAATTTGCAACCTGTTAACTAACAGCAGTAGTACATGAAAGATTTATTGATTAAAACTTTACAGGACATGAAGTTGGGAGGAAAAGTCAATACACTGAATGATAATCAGGGTTCTTGGCAAGTGGGAACACTAGGTCAGCTCTTAGAAAAAAACACAATTTGAATATGGATGAATATCAAGTGTTCACTTGAGTTCAAAACCCCAACTCTATAAAGACAGAATGACGATACAGTTTAGTAGAAAGATAGGCTAAAAGTTTGAAGTTCTCTTTCTATTTGAGGGTGGCATGAATCAAGCGAGCTTTGATTGAAACTTAAAATCTAATGTTATTGAAGACTGAACTAAGACTAGGTTCATGCTCAGTAAAGGAAAGTGATACTCTGCTGTATTTAATCTTGGCCCAACCTTACCTGCAGTCGTGAGTTCAGCCTCAAGTCAGGGGCAATGGTGACAAACCAGAGTGTGGCTGGAGGAAGGAGGAAGAAGAAATCAGATACACAGAATACTTAGATAAACTGCAGACTGTTCGCCTTGAGAAGGGAAATTTAGGGGAAAGTAAGTTGGTAGCTATCTAGAAACATCTGAATACTTGTGCAAGAAGACACTGGATGTTAGAATAGCACAGTAGATGGAATTGCAGGAAGGTACAAACTAGCTCAACATGAAGAATATATATATATATATATATAATTAAAGCTTCCTGCTTAAGAAACTGGCTGTCTCATAGTTTCGCCAAAGCTAACCAGTCAGATATGGGGTAATCACCCTGGCCATCAGATGTAACGGAGCGTGCAGAGTGTCACAGAGGGTGCTGAAGCAGCATTGTGTAAAGTGAAGCACTGTATCATAGGTGCTTTATATGTGTGATACATATTTATTGAATGAAGATTTAACAGCTAGATACATTGCTTCTTTGAATATCTGATACTATTAATTTTTAAAAGCAGAGTTTCACTAGCATGGAGAGACGGATTTTGAGAGGGTTGGTTAAAACTGGAAGGGGGTGGATAAAGGAAAGTAGTTGCTCACCAAAGTTGAGGATGTGAGACATACCATGAATTTTGAAAGAAATAATGCTGATTATATACTCACAAAGAGCATCTCAGAGTTTATAAAGTATTTAGTCCCATGATTTGTGATCTAAACCTCACCAACAAAAGAGATATATAATGGTATTACTGCTTTTACCATCACCATTTAACAGAGGAGGTAACGAAGACTTGGACAGGTCGTTGAATTGACTAAGGTATAGAATTCACTTTCTTAGACCAGATTTTCAAAATTTCAGATTTTAAGTTTTTGTTTCTTAACTGTATCCCACTCCTATGGGATTGAAAAAGGAATAGACATAGGAAAATAAAGAGGTTATTATTATTTTTTTTAATGTGGTATAAGCTGGAAGTGGAAGATATTTCAATATCTGGTTTTAATTTTAAAAACTAACAGAGATGAGAGAGTATCAGCCCAAGCAAATAAAGCTAAGAAACCATGAGGGTGAAAAATGAAAGTCTTTGTAAAGAAAGACATTCAAAAGGCAGCTGTACAGACCAGGAAGCGAAGTCTGGACACAGGCTGAATTCTGGTGTGTTTGTTCCTTCCTGGACTTAGTGTGGTCAGGTACACAGAGAGGTTTGAAGGGAGGGGAGGAAGAAAATGAGGTTTCCTTTAGAAGCCAGGCAGTATTGCTCTGCCGTGGTGAATAGGTAGTTTTGAAAATTACACACTAAGGTGGCAGGTAATTTTTTATTATTATTATTTTTTTATATAAATTATGAGTCCTGAGTTGAAATTGAGAAGGGAAAAAACAAGGTATTTGAAATGATTAGGAAGGAGTAATATGGGCTTTCCTGCATGTGGCCAGCGTGGTTAATACCCACTGTTACCTGGAAGAGGCAGTGTCCATTCTGCTTTGAGGAGCCAAAGGTGACCTTGACCGAGAGCTTGCCTGGAGACGGTTATGCCTGAATCCCCACCCTGCTCCCTTAGCACCTTCTGATCTTATTATTGTAACACACATCACAACGTGTTATGACTACACCCTCTTGCTTGCCTGCTCTGCTCCACTGCAAGACCCAGCACTGAGTCTCCGTAGGTTCTGGAGATGTAACAACGGCAAGTACCGCTGCCAGGCTGGAGTCTTGGTGCCTGAAAAACTGAGCTGTGAAAAATGAACCCCTAATATGATAGGTGGAAATACAGGAGCTCAGAGAGCAGGACTGAGGACCTGAGGGAAATCAGGGGAAAATACTTACGAGGTACCACCTTTCATTATATATATTCTACTGGGAGCAACATGGACCTTGCCCCTTAGAGGTTGCCATCAAGTGGGGAAGACAGGCATGAAGTCATTAAAGCAGAGTAACCCCAGATGTACAGTATGCCACAGGGAGGGTTCTGGACAGTGTGGGAAGGTGGCATAGGGGGCTGGAGGGTCCAGCTGATCATTCCTGATGCCACACAGCCTGTTGGTGGCAAGCCAAGGGTAGTTTCTAAACCTATGTATTGTTATGCTAGTCATTTCTTCCTTATATGTTCTGTAATAATTTTGTAAAATTTCTGTTTGCCCTAACCAAGGGGTTCTTTAGAATTCTGTGGCCCATACATCTGAAAATTAGATGAAGGCTATGAGTCATATTTTAAAACTGTGTATATATACCTAGCATATAAATTTGGAAGTAATTTGGGGCTTATAGTACATAGACTCTTAGGTTCTGAATTCCTGTTTTGAGCTCTTTCTGAGGTGATGCCTAGCTCTCCTTTCGGCTCATTCCCAACCTGCATCTCCAGCTCTGCTATCTCCCTTGCAGTCCAGATGCCTTACCTAGCAGCTGTCTACTGGGCACCTCCCTAATCGTTCCACTAGGGTATACTACAATTAGGATGTAGAAGAAGCTATACTTGGTCAACAGCTCATGTGTGTTGGGGTTGGAGGTAACAGTGGCATTAAGAGGCTAGGAGAAAAGATTTGTATTGATTAAACTTCTCGGTGAGCAGGTGGAGATGGCTAACAGGCAGCTGTAAAAATGTGTCTGGTGCTCAAAAAAGGCTAAGGAAGAGATGTCAAGCTAAGAATTGTTAAACTTAGGAATGGTAGTTTCAGCCCTGAGTTTGTGGGATACTGCCACAGAAGAGAGTGGGGAATTGGTGGAGAAGTAGAAGGAAGAAATACAAAAGAAAAAAAAGAGGAAGGAGGGGAAGGGAAAACGTGGGAAGTAAATGGAAGAGAAAGAGAGAGTCAAAGAGGGTTCTGAGTAATATCCGCCTCCTAGGAAGAAATGTCAAGGAAGACACTTCACATAACAAAGGATATACACCACTACATATAAAATAGATAACTAATAAGGACCTACTGAAGAGCACAAGGAAGTCTTCTCAATACTCTGAAATGACCTAATGGGAAAATAATCTAAAGAGTGGGTGTATGCATATGTGTAATGGATTCACTTTGCTGTACACCTGAAACTGACACAACTTCTTAAATCAACTATGCTCATAGTTTCCAGGAGGAAAGGAAAGATATAAGCACCTGAATGCAGAGTTCCAGAGAATAGCAAGAAGAGACAAAAAAGCCTTCCTCAGCGATCAATGCAAAGAAATAGAGGAAAACAACAGGATGGGAAAGACCAGAGATCTCTTCAAGAAAATCAGAGATACCAAGGGAACATTTCATGCAAAGATGGGCTGGGTAAAGGACAGAAATGGTATGGACCTACCAGAAGCAGAAGATATTAAGAAGAGGTGGCAAGAATACACAGAAGAACTGTACAAAAAAGATCTTCACAACCAAGATAATCACGATGGTGTGATCACTCACCTAGAGCCAGACATCCTGGAATGTGTAGTCAAGTGGACCTTAGAAAGCATCACTACAAACAAAGCTAGTGGAGGTGATGGAATCCCAGTTGAGTTATTTCAAATCCTGAAAGATGATGCTGTGAAAGTGCTGCACTCAATATGCCAGCAAATTTGGAAAACTCAGCAGTGGCCACAGGACTGGAAAAGGTCAGTTTTCATTCCGACCCAAAGAAAGGCAATGCCAAAGAATGCTCAAACTACTGCACAATTGCACTCATCTCACATGCGAGTAAAGTAATGCTCAAAATTCTCCAAGCCAGGCTTCAGCAATACATGAACCATGAACTCCCTGATGTTCAAGCTGGTTTTAGAAAAGGCAGAGGAACCAGAGATCAAATTGCCAACATCTGCTGGATCATGGAAAAAGCAGGAGAATTCCAGAAAAACATCTATTTCTGCTTTATTGACTATGCCAAAGCCTTTGACTGTGTGGATCACAATAAACAGTGGAAAATTCTGAAAGAGATGGGAATACCAAACCACCTGATCTGCCTCTTGAGAAACCTGTATGCAGGTCAGGAAGCAACAGTTAGAACTGGACATGAAACAACAGACTGGTTCCAAATAGGAAAAGGAGTACATCAAGGCTGTATATTGTCACCCTGCTTATTTAACTTCTATGCAGAGTACATCATGAGAAACGCTGGGCTGGAAGAAGCACAAGCTGGAATCAAGATTACCAGGAGAAATATCAATAACCTCATATATGCGGGTGACACCACCCTTATGGCAGAAAGTGAAGAGGAACTAAAAAGCCTCTTGATGAAAGTGAAAGAGGAGAGTGAAAAAGTTGGCTTAAAGAACATTCAGAAAATGAAGACGACCATGGCATCTGGTCCCATCACTTCATGGGGAATAGATGGGGAAACAGTGGAAACAGTGTTAGACTTTATTTTTTGCGGCTCCAAAATCACTGCAGATGGTGATTGCAGCCATGAAATTAAAAGATGCTTAGTCCTTGGAAGGAAAGTTATGACCAACCTAGACAGCATATTCAAAAGCAGAGACATTACTTTGCCAACAAAGGTCCATCTAGTCAAGGCTATGGTTTTTCCAGTGGTCATGTATGGATGTGAGAGTTGGACTGTGAAGAATGCTGAGCACCGAAGAATTGATGCTTTTGAACTGTGGTGTTGGAGAAGACTCTTGAGAGCCCCTTGGGCTCCAAGGAGATCCAACCAGTCCATTCTAGAGATCAGCCCTTGGAGTTCATTGGAAGTACTGATGCTAAAGCTGAAACTCCAATACTTTGGCCACCTCATGTGAAGAGTTGACTCATTGGAAAAGACTCTGCTGCTGGGAGGGATTGGGGGCAGGAGGAGAAGGGGACGACAGAGGATGAGATGACTGGATGGCATCACGGACTTGATGGACATGAGTTTGAGTGAACTCCAGGAGTTGGTGATGGAGAGGGAGGCCTGGCGTGCTGTGATTCATGGGGTCGCAAAGAGTTGGACACGACTGAGTGACTGAACTGAACTGAACTGAACTGATACTCAAGTAAAATATTAAAAAGAGACAAAGAGAGATAGAGACATTACATAAGAAAAGAAGTTAAAGATCATTCTTGGAGTATGGTGTTGTCCTTGGCAGGTGAACTGTGAGTGAACTTTTGGGAGAGGAGGGCTAATTTCCCTGGGCTGAGGAATTCATGGAGAATAAGATGTAGGAAGAGACATGGTAGAGGACCTCTTCAGAGGGCTCATCTTTGAAGGGCTGAAGAAGGCTGGGCTGAAAGAAGGAAACCTGTCATCCAGATGGAACTGCTATGGAAGAGACAGGATTGTTTAAAAGAGGAGAGTTCGGAAACTCGGAAATGGAGGGCCCAACTCCTGGAATAAAGTCTTAGAGGTGAAGCCGGAAGGAAAATCTTGGGTAATAAAAGATCTTGAAGGAGGAGAGAGGGAAGGGAGAAAGCATAAGTGCACTTAAGCTTGGAGGTGGGACAGGGGCTCCCCGCCCTGAGAGTCTATAACTGGGATCTCCCTGCTGTGTGAATGGCTGGAGGCTGTTCCTTCCTCTCTTTTCCCCGAAGTTCCCTTTGCTTCAGCCTGAAGTCATAACGGTGGTTTAAAATGGCCCTGCAGTCTGTCTCAGCGTCTGACTCACCGGGAACTCAACCTTTTCAGAATACAACCTTTAAAGAAAGTTTAAACATTAGACATCAAAAACAAAGGGAAAAAAAATGTTTTCCCTAATGCTATTTGCAAATGTCATTTTAGAGCTGAGGAATCTGGCTGGAAAACTGAATCCTGTTTCCCTTTCTCTGGCTCACTCTAAAGTGGAAAAAGAGAATATGCCAACTTCTGGAACCTTCCTTCAGCCCCTGATGGGACGAAAGAGCCACGATTTCTGGGTCCTGTGTTTGCTGCCACTTCCTTCTGCTGGGCCTCAGTGTCCTCATTTGAGTAAAGTGAGACTGGGCATGACAGTCTCCATGGTTTCTTTCAGCCCAGAGAAAGATTCTAAGACTTGAAATTACACAAATTACTTGGTACCCAGATTTTCCATTAAGTGATGCATTTAGCTATGAATCATGTTTCATGAAATGGGGAAAGGAGAGAAAATGAAGGTATAGAACCCCGAACAAGGGGAAAAAAACAAGAAGACGCAGATGTGGTATCCTGATCGCATCTTTTCCAGGAAAGTTCAGCCCTTTTTCAAAAACCCTTGACACAGAGATATCTTGCCACATGTCACTGACTCATAGGGGCAGATCAAAGTGAGTCTTACAGCTGTTCCTTCACCTTGACCTGAGAGATAAAGAAAGCTGAAGGCACAAGGGGTGACTACCCAAGGCATCAAGGAGTGATATTAGGACAGAATGAAGCTGAAAAAAACCCTAAGGAACCCTGCAGATAACTTTCACATTCTAGGGGACTTGAGGTGGGGACTCAGGATGTCACAGCCCATTCTCAGTGTTGTCTTTCACAGTACATTCTGCCCTAGCAGTTGGAATCATGACAAGCTGAATGGCTTTGAGCTACATAAACTCTTTAAATTTCCATTTTGTTCATTATTCAAATTGGGATGGGATATATTTACCTTGCAGGATAATTTTGAAACCATATGGTATGTGAGAAGTTTGCTCTCGTTGCAGCCTAATGGGTGTGGGTTCGATTTCTATGGCCTTTCACTAATCCATTCATCGTGATGGTTCGTTTCTTCCCTGTTTTCCTTTCCTCACACCTCCATCTCCCCTCACCGACTTTGCACTCTTTGCTAAGACTCTGCTACCTATTTCAAGAGATGATCAATGAGAATTCCTGCATGCCTCACTGCCACTACCAGCCTGCGGGGGTTTGTGCCTGTATGATTAGCTTCCCTTCTTGGTAACTCAGCTGGTAAAGAATCCGCCTACAATGCAGGAAACCTGGGTTCAATCCTTGGGGTGGGAAGATCCCCTGGAGGAGGGCATGGCAACCCACTCCATTATTCCTGCATGGAGAATCTCCAAGGACAGAGCCTCCGTGGGGTGGGAAGATCCCCTGGAGGAGGGCATGGCAACCCACTCCATTATTCCTGCATGGAGAATCTCCAAGGACAGAGCCTCCGTGGGGTGGGAAGATCCCCTGGAGGAGGGCATGGCAACCCACTCCAGTATTCCTGCCTGGAGAATCTCCAAGGACAGAGGAGCCTCCGTGGGGTGGGAAGATCCCCTGGAGGAGGGCATGGCAACCCAATCCAGTATTCTTGCCTGGAGAATCTTCATGGACAGAGGAGCCTCCGTGGTCCATGGAGTCCAAGAGTTGGACACGACTGAGCAACTACGCACAGCACAGCATTTGTTACTACAGACATTTGTTGTTCAGTTACTCAGTCATATCCGAGTCTTGTGACCCCATGGATTGCAGCATGCCAGGCTTCCCTGTCCTTCCCTATCTCCCAGAGCTTGCTCAGACTCATGTCTGTCAAATCGGTGATGCCATCCCACCATACCATTCTCTGTTGTCCCTGTCTCTTCCTGCCTTCAATCTTTCCCAGCATCAGGGTCTTTCCCAGGGAGTTGGCTCTTTGCATCATGTGGCCAGAGTATTGGAACTTCAGTATCAGTCCTTCTACTAAATAGTCTGGGTTGATGTCCTTTAGAATTGACTGGTTGGATCTCCTTGCAGTCCAAGGGACTCTCCAGAGTCTTCTCCAAAACCACAGTTCAAAAGCATCAATTCTTCAGCGCTCAGCCTTCTTTATGGTCCAACTCTCACATTCATACATGACTTCTGGAAAAAATCACAGCTTTGATTATATGGACCTTTGTTGTCAAAGTAATGTCTCTGCTTTTTAATATGCTATCTAGGTTTTACGGACTTCCATGTGGCTCAAATGGTAAAGAATCTTCCTGCAATGCATGAGACCAGGGTTCGATCTGGGTTGGGAAGATTCTCTGGAGAGGGGAGCTGCAATCCACTCCAGTATTCTTACCTGGAGAATCCCATGGACAGAGAAGTCTGGCGGGCTATAGTCCATGGAGTCACAAAGAGTTGAACATGACTGAGCGACTAACACACACACACACATCTAGGTTGTCATAACTTTTCTTCCGAAGAGCACGCGTCTTTTAACTTCTTGGCTGCAGTCATCATCCGCAGCAATTTTGGCGTCCAAGAAAATAAAGTCTGTCACTGTTTCCATTGTTTCCCCATCTATTTGCCATGAAGTGATGGGACCAGAGACCATGCTTTCCTTTATTGAATGTTGACTTTTAAGCCAGCTTTGCGCTTTCCTCTTTCATGTTCATCAGGAAGCTCTTTAGTTCCTCTTCACTTTCTGCCATAAGGGTCGTGTCTTCTGCATATCTAAGGTTATTGATATTTCTCCCAGCAGTCTTGATTCCAGCTTGTGCTTCCTCCAGCCTAGCATTTCTCATGATGTACTCTTCATATAAGTTAAATAAGCAGGGTGACAATATAGAGCCTTGACATACTCCTTTCCCAATTTGGAACCAGTCTGTTGTTCCATGTCTTGCTTTAACTGTTGCTTCTTGACCTTCATACAGGTTTTGCAGGAGGCAGATAAGGTGATCTGGTATTCCCGTCTCTTTAAGAATTTTGCACAGTTTGTTGTGATCCATACAGTCAAAGGCTTTAGCATAGTCAATGAAGCAGTAATAGATTTTTTTTCTGGAATTCTCTTGCTTTTCCTATGGTCCACTGTATCATAGATTAATTGTTCATACTTTTCATATAATACTAGAGACTTATTGTTCATGTTTTTATCCAAGGTTGATCTGTCTACTTCTGCCTCTAGATGCCATCCCTACTTCTCCGCCAACTTTCAGACGAACAACCCCTGCTCAAGGCCACTGCTCTAACAATCTAGAAATCATCCTGGCTTCTCTGAATCATGTATTTTTTTTTCCCTCTGGATAATCTTACCAATTCACATGATAATACAAAGCAACATTTTCCATGATTCAAAAAAGTTCCCTAGACCTCAGGCCCACCTGCATGTCCCTATTTATAGTGAAGGACAGCTTTATGCTTCCGGCTCTTCAGACTAGAACTCTGGGCTCATCCTTGACTCTCTTCTTTCTCAACCTCTACAGCCAATCTATCAAATCCTGTTGGCTCACTTTCACAATTCATCTGACAGGGGACTACGACTCACAGCTTGTGTTGCAATACAGCCACAACCCCTCGTTGGCTCCCTGTTTTGACCTTTTCTACCTTATTTTCCTTCCAGTACCCAGTAATCTTTCTTTCAGAATATGAACCATATCTGTCTTTTCTCCACTCAAAACCTTCCTTTGATTAATAGCTTATCTTATTCAGAGTAACAAGTTCTTACAGTGACTTGCACTGCCCTGTCAGTCTGGACCCCATTGGATCTGATAGGGTAAGATAGTCTCTGCTTTCATCTGCTCCAATCAGATTTGTCTTTCTGTTGCTCTTTAACCCCACCAAGTTCATTCTGTCCTTAAGACTCTCGCTTGTGAATTTCCCTCTGTCTAGAATGCTCTCGTTTCATATGGTTCATATATTGGTCTCTCACTTACTCAGTGATGGTTTTCAGAGAAGTCAGTGTTGGCCATCCTATAAAAAACGCCGCATTCTGCACACATGCCCTGCACACTCTGTCTTTAAATTCCTTTATATATTTTTGCATGGTACTTACTACCTTTTACATAATCGATTCCTTTAGTTACTGATTCGATTATGATCTTTATGAGAACGAAAGGATGCAACTTGGTTGTATTCTTAACCCCTGGAACAGGGCCTGACCTATAGTGGAAGCTTAAAAATTATTAAGTGAATAGATAACAAAGTGGCTTCAGGTAATTTAGTTGAAGTTGCTCTATCTTGGCTTCTTCAACTTCAGGACTGGAGATAATATTTCCCACTTTGTAAGATTGCTAAAAGGAACATGATAACGTATGCGGCGCAGAGCAGGATGGCAGTAAACAGCAGGTATTGTTATAAACATTGAACAGATTAACCGGACAGTGTATGCAGAGTTCCTGACATGCATTCTGACATGGAGTTGGAGCTCGGGAGGTTGTGGTTCTCAGTACTCAGAACACATTTGCTGATGATTTAAAATTTACTGTTGGCAGGAAGTTGGATGATAGCAGCTGAGGTTTTGGTTCAAGTTTTCATTCAGTACTTACAAGGAGCTAGACTTCAGACAGATTACTTAACCTCATCTTAGTTTCAGATTTTTCATCTCTAAAAGGGAAATAGTTGTGTCCTAGCATTACTAATATGATTAATAAGCTATTTTGCATGGCAAAGGGGAAATGCAGTTGCAGATGGGAGTAAGGTTGCAAGTCAGCTGACCTAAATGTGCAGGTTATCCCGGATCATGGGGGTGGGCCCTTAAAAGTGAAAGAGGAAGACAGAAGAATAGATGCAGGAGATGGCAAATTAAGAAAAACTCATCTGATATGGTTGGCTCTGAACATGGTGCAAAGGGCCACCAGCCAAGAAACATGGGTGGCCCATAATCTCTATTATGATTTATGAGAAATATATATTTGGTCATTTAGATGACCAAAATATGTTTATCATATATATTTGGTCTTCTTCCACAGTTCCTGGCTCATGTCTCCCAAACCTCTTGGAATTTCTGACTATGCAAGCAACAGGAGCATCTTTTGCTATAATGTTTGGTTTCTTGTCCTCAGTTCCGGAAACTGCTTCAGAGACATAAAGGTGAAATGGGTATCTTGTCACTCATACAAGTCCCTTTCTACCCCAGTGGGGTTTGTGTTCATGATGTGACTTTGGAAAGGCCCTAAGTATAGGGAGAAGACTGGCTGCAAGGGGTACCAACCTTGAATAGAAGGTTAGAAATTTCAGCCCCCTCACCCCATTCTTCAGGGAGGGGAGAGCGGCTGGATTGAGTTCAGTTGCTAACGGTCAATGGTGTAATCAGTCATGTACTTGTGATGAAGTCTCCATAGCAACCCAAAGGACAGGGTTCTGAGAGCTTCTGGGTTGGTGGATAAGTGGAGGTGCTGGAAGTGTGGCACCCTGGAGGGGACATGGAAGCTCCGTGTGTGTTCTTTCCCCGTGTATTTCCCTACACATCTCTTCCCTCTGGTTGCTTCTGGGTTATATCCTTTTATGATAAAAGGTGATCTAATAAGTAAATGGGTTTCCTGAGCTCTCTGAGCCTGTCTAGCAAGTCACTGGAACCCAGAGAAGGGCTTATGGGAACCTCTGATATAGCCAGTTGGTCAGAAGCATGGGTGATAACACAGATTTGCAGTTGGCATCCCTGGTTGGAATGGGTCCTTGGAACATGCAGTCTGTGATCAGTTGCCCAGAAGAACAGATGACAACTTGGGCTTGTGACTGGCACCTAAAGTGGAGTGGGGTTGGGGGCAGTCTTGTAGGAGGAGCCCTTCAACTGTGAAATCTAATGCTGTCTCCAGGTAAATAGAACTGAGTTGAACTGTAGGATGCCCAGCTGGTGTCCAGAGAATTGCTTGGTGCTCTAGAAACCCCCTCCCAACACACATGTTGAAATCGAGTGCAGAATCCCCAAGATCTAGTTTCTGTAGAAACCAGATAGAGCAAGAAAATGGATTCTCCCCAAGAATCTCTAGAAAACAGTGCAACCCTGCTCCCTGATTTAAGCCTCGTGAGAACCCTTTCAGACTTCTGACCTCTAGAGCTATGATGATAAATCTGTATTGTTGAAGCCACTAAGTTTGTGGTAATTTGCTAAAACAAAATAGGGAATGAGTACAGTTGCTATACTATCCAGCTATAAAATAAAGGTGAGAAAAATCTGAGAGAGTAGCACTGACTTATATGCACTACCGTGTGTGAGATGGACAGCTAATGGTAAGCTGCTGCATGACACAGGGAGCTCAGCTCAGCGCTCTGTGATGACCTAGAGGGTGGGATGGGGCTGGGCAGGAGGGAGGCTCGAGAGGGAGGAAATCTGTGTGTACTTACAGCTGATTCCCTTTGTTGTTCAGCAGAAACTAACAAAACATTGTAAAGCAATTATACTCCAATTAAAAAAATAAATAAAATCAATTACACTACATATGTATGTAGTATAGGAAAAAAATAAAATAGAGATGGTGAATAGGTTACCTCTAACATTTATGGGGCTCAAAGCAAGATTAGAAAATTACATTCTTAACCTCTAGCCCACCTTTCCTTTTCTTTCCATCCCAGCTCTTTCCTACGTCAGGAGGCTCCTTATGTACCTATGTGTAAACCCCAGCCCGCAAGTCCAGCCCTTCTATGTGAAAGGAACCCCTCAGGCCACTTTTAGACACGGAAGAATGATGCCAGCAGCTGAGTCTGTTCTCACAAGGACCGATCCTTGGGTGAGGCCTCGCAGGTGGGCGTAGAGTGGTCCAAGCAGGTCCTTCTGGGGCACTGGGTTTCTGACACATGGCCTGAAAGGTGGACTCTCAGGTCCAGTTAAGCATGTCCATTTGGTCCCGTATAGTCTTCAGCTCCTCTCTGCAAAGGAGAGTCAGGAGGCTCTCTAAACATTACTCTCAGTCGATTTTTCTGTGATGCCAGAAGTGTTCTCACTCTGAACTGACATGTTGCTAGAGAGCACTTGAAATATGACCAGTGTAACTGCAGAACTGAATCTTAAGTTTTATTTACTATTAATTAATTAATTCAAATTCAAATAGCCCTTTATGGCTAGTGGCTACCCAGGTGGCGCTAGTGTTAAACAACTCACCTGCCAGTGCAGGAGACGTAAGAGCCACAGATTAGATCCCTGCATCCAGGAGACCCCCTGGAGAAGGGCAAGGCAACCCAGTGTTCTTGCCTGGAGAACTGCATGGACAGAGGAGCCTGGTGGGCTGCAGTCCATGGGGTTGCCAACAGTCAGACACAACTGAAGCGACTTAGCACACACACCATGTTAAACAGTACAGTGCTAAAGTGTGAGGTGCAGGACAGGGAGTCTTCCTGATCAGGTCTTCAGGCAGTGTTGATGATAAAGTGCATGAGAAGAAGGGAAAAAAGTAAAATTTTGAACACAAAGAAGTTATTCATCCTCCGAGGAGAAAATCCGTGTCTTAAAGGAGCTTAGCTTTTCACCTGGGATCTGTCAGGAGGTCTGCTGTTTCTCCTTTCTTTGGATCTTTCTGTACATTTTGTCCTCTTCTCTGGCTTAACTCCTCCTGGCTCTTTGAGAACTCAGCTCTAGCTTTTTATATCAGTCAGTCTTTGCTGTGTAATCGATCCACTCTAAATTTAGCAGTTTAAAACAACAATCAATTTTTTGGTTTGTTATTCTGCCAGTTGTCAGGTTGGGGTGGGTTTAGCTAGATGGTTCTTCTGGACTTGGCTGGGATCAGTCCTGTGTCTGGGGTCTGCTCTTGGGCCAGGCTGAGATGGCCTCAGCTGGGATAGTCATCCCTGCCACGCATGGAGTCCCATTCTCCAGAAGGACAGCTTGATCATTTAGTGGTCACAGGCTTTGAGGAGAATCAGCAGATGCTCCCAAGGCCTCCTGAGGACAAAGCTCAAAGTAATATACCACGGAACTTCAAAGTCACATTATAAATATGAGATACAGTGACTGTAAGACTTGTGTGCATTTTTTGTAACCTTGCTCATTTACCTCTTGTTGAGAGTCTTCCGCTCCTTCCCACAATTCCCAAGCCAGTTGGATGTCCTGTGGCTGCCTCCACATGCCAAACACTGGATTCTTAATGTTTTTCCTCTCATTAATTTTTTTGCCAAACTTCACGAATTAGGCATGTTTATGACTATTAGTTCCATCTTAGAGATGTGGAAGGCAAGGACCAGAAACCTGCCTGTTCATGAAACTACACATGGCAGAAGTGGGGTTGAGTCCAGTGCTGTCTGACTCCAAACTGCAGTTTCTCAATCTTGGCACCACTGGCGTTTTGGAAAACATGAGTCTTCACTGTGGAGAGCTGGCCTGTGCATTGTAGGGTGTTCAGCAGCGTCCCCAACGTTTACCCAATAGATGCCAGTAAGGCCCCAGCCAGTTGCTCCAGATGTTGCCAGGTATCCCCCAAGGTGGGAAGGGGCTGGTGAAAAACCACCTGCGGTTGACAGCCAGTGCTCTAACCACGCCTCTCACCCCATCTCACAGCACTGTCCCCCCTGAGTGAGGAAGCTGAGTCTCATTTAGAGTCAGCACCCAGTATTTGCTTTTAGCCTGAAGAGGAATGTAGAACAGAGGCACCGCTGGGCCCAGGGTGGGAGCCAGGACCACCTTTCCAGCAGGCTTCTCTTGGAACTCAGTCTTCAGCATTTAGCCTTTCCTCTTTCCTAATGCTTCCACTTTTTCATTTTGAATTCAGCATCCTAGACCCGGTTACAGTCAGTGAGAACCAGCCAGTTCTCCCAGGATGTGAGGTGATGTCCCCAGAGCAGCCTACAGAGATAGCTCCAAGTTGGAATGGCTTTGCTGTTGGTGGCGGGGAGCTAAATATTTCATCTTCATAAAATAAACATAGATCGTCTCATCATGAAATATACATAAAAATGTTTAAACATGTTAATTATTAAACCAATATTGATTCATATTGGATGAGGCATTAAGGGAAAATTAGCTAATGTATTTAATATCTCCTCCACAGTTGACTAGTATCAGAATTCATCATATCTAACCACTAATAAGCATAAAAGTGGCAAGTAATATTCATGATCAGGGGTGAGTGAGCGCCGGGCAGGAAGTGATGGGGATGGAGGAAATACGAGTCTCTAAAAGACAGCCTTTCAGTTGTCATAGCCCATCCTTGGAATTTCAGGCATAAATCACTGGATGCAGTCAGATCATCAAATTTTGATAAACCTTTCATATTGGGACAGTTATTGAATATCATTTGGACCTGGCTTCCTTCTCAAAAATGAAATGGGATGGCAGATACAATTTAGAGTCAGAAAGAGAAGGGGAACAGGGCTTAAAAACCCTGGGATTGAATTCTGCCTTATTGATTTTTATAGGGCCTTAGTCTCTATTTACTCACCTGCAAAATGGAGTCATATCATAATAGTATCTACCAGGTGGCCTTTTCCTCTTATCGTTTTGTGTGTTTTAATCTTATACCCCTTACCAGATTTAAAATTCGTAAAGGGAAGAGATTTTTCCCTGGTATTTTATTCCTGTGTTCTGAAGGGTAACTAATTTAGTCCGTTAAAAATCTTCTGTGGAATCAGAAAAACATGGATTTGAATTCTGGGTCTTGAGCTTGTTACAGTCTGTGCCTCAGTTTCCTCACGTGTAAAGTAATTTAGTTACACCTGCTATGAATATAAACTGTTATGACGTGCCAAAAGTGGTAAGAATATAGCATGTAAGAGGTAAATACTTGGTGATTGTTATTACTCTGTTTTCCCAGAACAATGATGAAGAGATAAACAGTTGGCAAATTTTCAATGATATCTTAATGGATTTTTTAAAAATCAGTAATTCATGAACATTTAATACAGGAAATAATTTAAATATCACCACTGTAGATAACTATGGGGTCATGCAAGCTAGCTTCTAGCACAGACTCTGCCAGGGATGGGGACAAATATTGGAAAGAAATTCGGCTTGTTGTGCCTGCAAATTCAGTGTCTAGACACTTCCCCATGGGTTCTGGTGCCTGGAAAGGAGAATTTGTCTTTAATGTGAAGACGTGCTTGGAAACAGCTGCTTAGAGTTCAGCTTCTGCCATCAAATCACTTAACAGGTGACTGTAAGAATGAGATCAAAAGATCTAATGCACAGTGTCATTTTGGGAGTGAAAGGAAAAGGAAAAATGAACCCAGCCACATTTTGCTAGTTTAGATACAACAATTTAGATGCTGGAGTGGGTAGGCTTTCCCTTCTCCAGGGGATCTTCCCAACCCAGGGATGGATCCCAGGTCTTCTGCATTGTGGCGGATTCTTTACCAGCCAAGCCACAAGGGAAACCCAAGAATACTGGAGTGGGTAGCCTATCCCTTCTCCAGGGGATCTTCCAATCCAGGAATCAAACTGGGTCTCCTGCATTGCAGGCAGATTCTTTATTGACTTAGCTATCAGGGAAGCCCTTAGATAGAGCAGACACCATATTTTCTCAATTTTTAGATATATTTTATTTTTTTCATTTTTAACTGAAGCATTTCTGAAATCAGAATATGTCTTACAATTGACATATACATAACTCTAATGCTCCTCTCCGTTTCCTAAGGAGATCTTGTTACGTTAGTAGTGTCTTATAATTGGAAATGTCTTCAAATGGAGGGGAAGCAGGGTTACCCATCTCATCGTAACTAAACAAACCCTCCTAAGAAAGAGCGCTGCTTCACCTGGGATCAGCTGTTGTGGGTTCAGGAATCTGCTAAGAGGTGGCATAGAGTAGGAGCCCCCTTGATGTAGTCTCTCACTGCCCTCCGCAGCGAGTTCCATTGACTTGTCTTGGGTTATTCCTCAGCTCAGAGGTGGGAAATGGCAGACACATGGACATGTCGCAAACACATATTCTCTGGATGCCTTTTGGCATCGGCTTACTGTTATGTATCAGGACCCATCGAGCTCTGAAACTGAAAACCTCCAGCAGTGTTCCTTGCCTACCAGATGTTACACAGATGCATTGCAAATTGTTATCAGAGCTCAAAAAAAGAGGAAAAGAGAGGGTTGTTGAAGCCTTGAGGGCATATGACACAGTAAACGGTGCATTTAATTTCAACTTAATGTGAGAGAGTGTGTGCACTAGATTAAATATTATCTGATCATTAAAAACATATTTATGGAAGTTTAGCAACTTTGTCAGAGATGTGTGACTAATAACATAGAGTTGTGAGGCTTCGAAAACATATTTGTCTTAATCGACTGATGTTTAGTATGGATTACTGACTGTTAAATCAAAATAAAAGTTTTCACTTGAGATTTTGTATTTCATTTGTGACGGATTTGTCTTCATCCAGACACTCGTATTGGAGACCCAGTTTGCCCATTAAAAAAGCCCACTCTAGTAGAATCATAGAATTTCCACGTTGGGAAAGTTCTTAGAAATCCATTCTCCTTCCAGTTCTTTTTGGTGAAAGTGGTATCATCTGTTTCGAATTGCAGCTTTATTTTCTGAATAAATGTAGTATTACCACACCAGGGAAAATTTGGAAAAGGAAATGGGAAAACAATGTCAGCTGTATTCCCTTTATCCAAACAACTCCTTCTTTTTCACTTTCTGTGCATCTGTGTGTGCTTTGTACACAGTGATAATTGTGGTATACATGTAAGTTATTTTTAATCTTCCTTTTTCATTCTTGCTATTTAGTTTTCATGACCACTGTGTTTAGTGACATAATACTAGTCTATGGAATAGCTACGATGAAAAATACTGAACTATTTCCCAATGTTGAGGCATTCAAATTGCATCAAGTTGACCTAGATTGCCTGAGTATGAATCTTGCTTCTCCCCAGTGAACAACAATGAATTACCTAAAATTTCTCTATCTCAGCTTTCTCATCTGTAAAATCGGGATAATATTAGTATTTCCTCATAGAGTAGTTTTGAGCATTAAATGGTCAAACACATGTTAAAAGTATTCATAGTCAAGAGATTAATGTTTATGTATATTGGTATATCATGAGAGTTAGACAAATGGAAAGGAAGTCTCAAACATTATTTCTTTTGTACAAGCATCCTATTTTTTTAAAAAAAATAAAATTTATATAAAATAAGGATTAGTGAATAAATGGTAAAAAAAAAAAAACAAAAAAACAGAAAAACGAACAAAACAAAACAAAACCAAAAAAAACACCAGAAAGTAAGCATTTCAAACTAGCACATAATGAGTGCTCCATCAGTGTTAGCTATTATGTTGATAAATGAATCAGCTATGAATACACTGATACATATTCCTTCCCAAAATGTTAAAACATGTCCTTCAGGGGGATTCCCAAGCCATTTTCATAAAAGCTCATGCAGATAGTGATACATACCCTTTTAAAAAATTTTCAAAATCAAATAATCAATTGCCTCCTTGGATCACTTCACTTTGGAGTGACTTTAGTTATCGGGAGTGTCTTTCTCATGTTTGATCCAGATGGGCCTCCCACTGAATCCCACACAGTGATTAGAGTCAGTCTTTGCCATAGTGCAGATTATTGCGTGTCAATGCCCTAATCTCAGAACATGACCCCTGGGACACTAGTTACCCTCCCCCCCCCAAGTCAAGCCATCAAAGCCATGCTGACTCCACCCACAAAATGCATCTTAAAACCAACTGCTGATCTCCTCTTTCCTCACCACCACCCTATGCTAAGCGTGCTCATCACCTCCAGCCCTGGTTATAGCAGCAACCTCCTAATTGGTTCTGCATCTGCTCTTGGCACACGGTCACCAGTCTGAGAACAAAATTTGTGATGTAAATCCCTTTTATAGCTTCCAGTTTCTTAAACTAACATCTAATAGTGCTATAAAGAACTTTGCCTGAATCTTCCCCCATCTCTCTTTCTCCTCATCTCTTTGATCCTTGTCCCTTCTTCACCACAATCCAGCCATGCTGGTTTCTCCTCAGGTATCCCAAGGTCTTTCATGGGTGAGGGGCGTTTGTAACATTGTCCCCTCTGCCTGGAAATCTGTCTCTATCCTTAGCTTAGCCAGCTTCTCCTGTCCTTCAGTTCAGTTTAGTTCAGTCGCTCAGTCGTGTCGGACTCCTTGTGACCCCATGAATCACAGCACGCCAGGCCTCCCTGTCCATTACCAACTCCCAGAGTTCACTCAAACTCACATCCACAGAGTCAGTGATGCCATCCAGCCATCTCATCCTCTGTCGTCCCCTTTTCCTCCTGCCCGCAATCCCTCCCAGCATCAGAGTCTTTTCCAGTGAGTCAACTCTTCGCATGAGGTGGCCAAAGTACTGGAGTTTCAGCTTCAGCATCATTCCTTCCTAGGAACACCCAGGGCTGATCTCCTTTAGGATGGACTGGTTGGATCTCCTTGCAGTCCAAGGGACTCTCAAGAGTCTTCTCCAACACCATAGTTCAAAAGCATCAATTCTTTGGTGCTCAGCTTTCTTCACAGTCCAACTCTCACATCCATACATGACCACTGGAAAAAACATAGCCTTGACTAGACGGACCTTTGTTGACAAAGTAATGTCTCTGCTTTTCAATATGCTGTCTAGGTTGGTCATAACTTTTCTTCCAAGGAGTAAGCGTCTTTTAATTTCATGGCTGTAATCACCATCTGCAGTGATTTTGGAGCCCCGAAAAATAAAGTCTGACACTGTTTCCGCTGTTTCCCCATCTATTTCCAATGAAGTGATGGGACCAGATGCCATGATCTTCGTTTTCTGAATGTTGAGCTTTAAGCCAACCTTTTCACTCTCCTCTTTCACTTTCATCAAGAGGCTTTTTAGTTCCTTTTCACTTTCTGCCATAAGGATGGTGTTATCTGCATATCTGAGGTTATTGATATTTCTCCCAGCAATCTTGATTCCAGCTTGTGGTTCTTCTAGCCCAGTGTTTCTCATGATGTACTCTGCATAGAAGTTAAATAAGCAGGGTGACAGTATAGAACTTTGACATACTCCTTTTCCTATTTGGAACCAGTCTGTTCTCCTGAAGTGTGTCTTCCTTAAGAAGGTCTTTTTGGAAACTTCTATATACAATATGCTTATCTGTTTTACTCTATCAGAGTACCTTGCAAAGTACTGTTTAACAGTGTAATCATATGTGTATTTGTGTGTTTGTACAACCGCTCACTGAAGTAATAATTTACCAGGTGAAATGCATTTGTGAACTGACCTTGTTAGTCAAACCTGAACCTGAGTTCAGACAAACAGTGGTCATAGATAATCTACCATCATCTCTTTTGTGTGCCTAGAATTGGAAAGAAATAATCTTGTTAATGTTTGTTGAACACGTATTGTGTTCCAGGCCCTGTTCTAATAATTTTATTTGTACACTTTCATTGCCTAAGAAACAAACATTAATACTGCCCCATTTTACACATAGAAGAGACTGTAAAGGGCCCCAGGTCTCATGACAGAAAAGCGTCAGGGCCAGGATTTGAACCCAGGCTAGCTCTGGTGACCGTCTTCCTACCACCACCACTCTGGAGAAATAGACTTTTGAGGGCCGTAGTTTTGATTTAGGAAGGAAAAACTCAAAAAGCACATGAAACACTCCATTTTTCACAAAATATGAAGATAAAACAGACATTAAATGAACCTTTTCAGAGTAAACTATTACATGATTTTAAGTGATATTATTATCCCCCCCAAAAGAAAACGCAAGAGACCAACATGTCAGAAAAGGAAGCAAACACTGCCAGGTGGTTTATAAATGACTCCATGGAAGGACCGGCTGTAATAATGACACATATAACACGTGTTTCTGTATGCATCTATTAACTATACTGTGTGTGTGTGTGTGTGAAAAACGCTACTAAAATGAAGAAGACATATACACGTTCTGAAAATATATACATCTTTGGTACTTTCCCTCTTTTTAATAGCTTTCTTCCATTCATAAAAATACTACATGCTTATTTAATTGATCAAAAAGTTTCCAAATGTTTAATCCTCATGTACTATCAGCCTCTAGAGTAGAGACGCTATCATTGTTTCATGGTAAGAAATCTGAAGGCACTTGCCTGAAGTGAGTCCCATGGGAGAGCAAGGACTAGTCTCTGAAGGCGCAGAGACAGAGAGAAATAGCGCAAATCAGGCAGACTTCAGAATCAGAGCCACCGGAGTCGACACCACACACGCCAACCGTAGGGCCTCTTTCTTTAACCCTTCTGACTAGTTTCTTCATTTGGACAACCGGTTTTTAATGCCTAGATTGCAGGACTCTTGTGACGATTCAGTAAGATAATGTCTTAGATGCACCTGAGTCGGAATAAGCATGTACTTTTTAGCTGTTTAACACGTGAGTTATTTTTCTCCTCACCGTCCTGGCCCCTGTCTCCTTTTCTTCTGGCTCATCATTCCTGAACAGCTCAACTGAGATGATGTAATGCTTCAATTGCCTGACCCGGTCCTGCTGTGGGATCACGGCCACAGCTTTGCTTGATGAAAGCACTACATAAATAAGCATCCTGGAAACGCTGACATAACCTCAGTCGCCATCAGGTGACACCTTGGGAGAAAAAAAAGATGGGTGTCTTGATCTCAACTTATAACTCTAGAGAAAACCGGACACGGGCACAGCTTCATGTCCTGGGCATCCCTGAACTCGCAGGTGTTAGTTAAACTCAAGGCCCGTTGCATCACGTCCACAAGATAAAACATGCAATCAAGAGAAAACTCTGTGGATGGATCTCTCTTTTAGTTCAATTGCAGTTCCTTCTGACTCCCGTTTTATTTCCTGAGCATGTTTGGAGAAGGATGGAATGAACAGAGTTTGGAGGGAAGGTATTCAAGTTCAAGTCCCCACTTTGCAACTTGCTGACTCAGTGATTTAAGTCAAATCAGCTTCTTTTTCTAGGCCTCGGTTCTCTATGAATGGAGAATGATTGCCTGTTTCTAGGGCTTCCATCAGGATCAGACTCAAAGCTTCCTCTGGAAAAGAAGGTGGTGCGTTCTTTTCTTACTCATGTGATTTTATCAGAGATTTGTCCAAGTTGGGTTGATCCTGTGAATGCCCAGGTCCTTGGGTTTTACTGGACAGGCCCTGGAGTCCTCTGTCCACCAGACCTCTGACCTACATAGCATCCTTAGACCCTTTGGGAGAGGGCTTGTGGGACTTCTGCCTTTGCACACAGTTATACTGACGTGTCCTCTGTCAACCACGCCATCTGTCTGTAGCTTTCTTGGCCTGACGCAGGGATCACACTGCATAGACATGGGGGAAGCCCTAATTAAGAGCCCTGGGGTGCTAAGGTGGCATGTGGCAGAATGCATCTTGTCTTGAGCATGCCAGCAGTAACAAGCTAGGAGTTAAATCCTAGACTCAGCTCTCACCTTTCTCTGTGGATGGGGACCAGGGTGGGATGATGCTGCGATGCAGGAAGGTATAGCAGTTGAGAGCACTCACTCCAGAGTCAACCTGAAGGGATTTGTGACCTTAGGCAAGTCATTTCATCTCTTTAGTCTTCAGTTTGCTTTCTGTAATATGGTACTGAAGGTCACCTACCTCTTAAGATCAGGTATCAATACATAGCCGCCTTTAGAATAGCATTTGTGTTAGGGGAAGCACACTGATTGAAACCACCCACCCTGGCCAGGCACCATAGTAACCATTTGCATGAGTTGTTTTGTGACAGGAGATCCTGATGAGGAATACGGAACTAATAAGCCATCACCAACCGGAAGAGTTCGGGAAAGGTCTAAAGGAGACGCTGCGTGTCCGTCCACTTCCCAGAATCCCTCTCGCTAGCATCCATCTTGGCTGAGCGATGCGTGCGCCACCAGGAAAGACTCTGAATTAGAATGATTGGCCAAAGACCACCTGGAAACTAATTCCATCACCATAAAACCCGAGACTGCGAGCCACGGGCAGAGCAGTTCTCCTGGGTTCCCTTACCCTGCTGCTCTCCACCCAGTCGCCCTTTTCCAATTAGATCTCTTGCTTTGTCAGCACATGTGTCTCCTCGGACAATTCATTTCCGAGTGTTAGACGAGAGCCCAGTTTCAGGCCCTGGAATGGGTCTGCCTTCCTGCACCATTTGCATCAGGAAACTCAATGAGTGTTAGCTTATAACTAAGAGCTACCACATGGGCAGGCCCCTGGTACCGTACAATCTCTGGGCTAAGCCTTTGGATCATTTGTCCTCTTTACTCCTCATATCATAAAGGTGGCTCTCCCCAGCCTCGTTTTACAGATGAGAAAGTAGAGGATAAGCCAAGAGAGATGGCATCCCTGACCAAGGTCTTCTAAGCCCACTTCTGCTTGGTCTGATTCCAAAGCCTTGGTTCTGAACTCCCTAAGCCATATGTGGTGGGACAATACATATATTTTCATACATAAAACGGTATTAGTAGACATCTATTGATATTTTAAGTCCTTTTGGTATATTCATATATTTAATCTTCATGATAGATTTTTGAGGTAAGAGGCATTATCTTCCCCATTGTGCATTTGATGCAATGGACAGGGTTGGAAAGGTTGTATGAGGCAGCTTGAAGGCTTGGGGCTTTTTTTTTTTTTTTTAATCTGTAATTTATTTAATTAAATTCAGTGTTTTCCAAGTGTGTTCAATGGAGTACTAATTTTTAAGTTCCTGTGTAAAAATAAAGGCTTCTAAGGCAAACATGTTTTGCAAATTCAGCCCAGGAAAGTCCCCTCCTGGAGATTCATAATATGTATTTGCATATCAAAGGAATGGAGTACCTGGGTAGGGAGGAAACCTGCTAAACTTTGTTTAACCCAGTGTTTCCCAAATGGATTTGACCTGAGAGATCTCCCACCCCCTTCCCTCCTGCCTCACACACCTGCACAACATCTGTCAACATTCCACAAAGCCTTTTGGCAAAGTTCATTCTAATTCAACTCAACCTACATTCACTGAAGGTCAGGTCTGTGCCCATCCTCTCTTTACTGGGCTTTAAAGACACGTGGGAGAAGGGTTTTTTCTCCCCCCTGCCCCCCGCAAGTTCATATTCTCCAAGTTCTTGGTAGGAGAGAAAAAAAAAAGCACAATAAATATTTAGGGAACAATCCAAATATAAAGTTAGATGGTTGATGCTGGAGAGACAGCAGTGGTAGAGAAGGAGAGCAGCCTGGATGGAGGAAGGGTTTAGCTGAACCATGCAGAAGGAGAACCTCAGACTGATTTGCAAAAGTAAGACTGAGAAACCTCCCCTTATCAAACAGACACTAACTTAACACTAGAAGGGAAAGCCCATTTCTACGACTAGGTAGTTTCTCGCTTAGAGTAACAGTTTTTGCAAGAATTGTCATATTAACTGCTTATTGTTATTAGGATTATATTTGCCACCATTAAATTAGATGATAGTTGTAAGAGTTAAAATATCTCTGAGCAAATTCTGAGTTTGAATTCATCCAGGACCGCCTCAAGCCGCATGGCTCCTATAGGCTTCTTAACCCATTCTTATCATGTTTACCATGCCCTATTTTGATGGACAAAACAGGCTCTCTGATAAGAGAGACGTGTGAGTAGTACAATCACCCACAATCTCCCCCCTTTTCAATGTTCTGATTCTTCATCCTTATTGCTTCTGAGCTGCCATCACTTTAGAACCATTGGCCTTTACATGGAAACCTTATCTCCCTATTAATTTCCCAACATACTCAGTTTTCTTTTTGAAAGCTTGGTGAGTTAAATGACGATCTTTGGTTGGGTGAGCAGGAGAAGGAAGGGTGTCCCAAACAGTGGGTGGAGTAGAAGCAAAGGCTGGGAGGTGGGAATGAGCACACGTCCAAGAGCCTGGAGAGCAAAGTCTAGCCTGCTGCTGCGGGTGTGTGTGAGCTCAGGCTGGGATGCCCACTTCGCTTTGTCGAGCTGCTGAGTACATAGCAGCATCTCAATGCCTTTCCCTGCTTCCCTGTCATTGCCTCCCTCTCTGACACATGGGCCCAATGCAGCTCCTTTCTCTGGCTGTATGTTCATCCCCCTGGCTTTCTGGTGGTTGTTGTTATCAGAATCAGGCTCCATGGTAGAGTTCCAATCACATCCTGTCTCATCTTTTCCTCACCAAGCTAACTGATTCAAGTATTCTGTGGAACTTTGGAACTAAGTGGCTGAAACTTTGAACCAAGCTCTGTGGCTTAGAAGTCATAGTCCTTATTTATTCAACAATTACTGAGTGTCTGCAGCACAGCTTGTGTAATATATATCCAACATTCAGAAAATGAAGATCATGGCATCCGGTCCCATCACTTCATGGGAAATAGATGGGGAAACAGTGGAAACAGTGTCAGACTTTATTTTGGGGGGCTCCAAAATCACTGCAGATGGTGACTGCAGCCATGAAATTAAAAGACACTTATTCCTTGGAAGAAAAGTTATGACCAACCTAGACAGTATATTCAAAAGCAGAGACATTACTGACTAAGGTCCGTCTAGTCAAGGCTATGGTTTTTCCTGTGGTCATGTATGGATGTGAGAGTTGGACTGTGAAGAAGGCTGAGTGCTGAAGAATTGATGCTTTTGAAGTGTGGTGTTGGAGAAGACTCTTGAGAGTCCCTTGGACTGCAAGGAGATCCAACCAGTCCATTCTGAAGGAGATCAACCCTGGGATTTCTTTGGAAGGAATGATGCTAAAGCTGAAGCTCCAGTACTTCGGACACCCCATGAGAAGAGCTGACTCATTGGAAAAGACTCTGATGCTGGAAGGGATTGGGGGCAGGAGGAGAAGGGGATGACAGAGGATGAGATGGCTGGATGGCATCACAGACTCGATGGACGTGAGTCTGAGTGAACTCCGGGAGATGGTGATGGACAGGGAGGCTGGCGTGCTGCGATTCATGGGGTCGCAAAGAGTCGGACACGACTGAGAGACTGAACTGAACTGAACTGAGTGCTTAATAGCACTTTTCTGGACACTAGAGACGCATGTGAAGATTTCTGCCTCCTAGAACATAGAGAATTAGCCCATGTTTCTGACATGGTATGACAAATATAACAGAAAATACACATAACATGAAATAGGAAAGTTACAATGAAGGATCCTGTTGGGATGGATATTGAAATTTATGTAGGAGTTCATATGTTATTGAGCCTCAGAAGGTGAAGAAGGAGAGTGAGTGTCAAGAAAGTGTCCTCTCAAAGCACCTCCTGTGTGGGAGAGAGAGAGTGGAGTATAGTCACTCACACCCAGGCCTTGCAGCTCACTGTCTTGAGTTCAAAATCCTCCTCTGTTATTTATCAGCTGTGGAATCCCTGACTGGGGGTGACTCTTGGTGTCCTCAGTCTTCTGACCTATACAGTTAGAATAGCAATGCTGTTAATCCCATAGCTTTGCAGTAGACAATAAAAATGAGTAGATGCACTATAGCAGTTGGAACAGGGTCTGGCCCATAATAGGATTTGAATGAATGCTGGTCAGCACTGTTAAATTTAGGAATTTATTAAAAGTTTTGCCATGTGGCAGCCACATTCTAGGGGTTGGGATAGTACAAAGAATAGGACATAAAAGATCACTGATCTTTGGTTTATATACACTATTTAGGAAAGATAGAAAATAAAGAAAATATTTAAAGGTAATTTTAAGTGATGTTAAGTACTATGAAGAAAAAGAAGGTGCTGTGATGGGATAGTTGTTTAGGTACATCAGAGAGGGTTTCCTTGAAGATGTGACTTTTGAACTTGACCCCAGTATTGAGAAGGACTATTTGAAGATGAAAAAGCAGGCTTAAAACTCAAGATCATGGCATCTGGTCCGATCACTTCATGGCAAATAGATGGGGAAACAATGGAAACAGTGAAAGACTTTATTTTCTTGGACTCCAGAATCACTGCACATGGTGACTACAGCTATGAAATTAAGACGCTTGCTCCTTGGAAGAAAAGCTATGACCAACCTAGATAGCATATTAAAAAGCAGAGACATTACTTTGCCAACAAAGGTCCGTCTAGTCAAAGCTATGGTTTTTCCAGTGGTCACGTATGGCTGTGAGAGTTGGACTTATAAAGAAAGCTGAGCACCGAAGAATTGATGCTTTTGAACTGTGGTGTTGGAGAAGACTCTTGAGAGTTTCTTGGACTGCAAGAAGATCAAACCAGTCCATTCTAAAGGAGATCAGTCCTGAGTATTCATTGGAAGGACTGATGCTGGAACTGAAACTCCAATACTTTGGCTACCTGATGGGAAGAGCTGACTCATTTGAAAAGACCCTGATGCTGGGAAAGATTGAAGACAGGAGAAGAAGGGGACAGAAGGACAGAAGATGAGATGGCTGGATGGCATCACTGGCTTGATGGACATGAGTCTGAGCAAGCTCCAGGAGTTGGTGATGGACAGGCAAGCCTGGCATGCTGCAGTCCATGAGGTCGCAGAGAGTCGGACATGACTGAGCGACTGAACTGAATTGAACTGATTTTAAGATCTGGGTACAGAGGTTTGTAGGAAGAGAGACCACAAGGGCAAAGGTCTCAAGTGAGAGCAGTCTTTCCATACAGAAGAATAAAAAGGAGGTCAGCACGGCTGAGGTCAAATGGGCAGAGGTGGGGGAAGGTGTGATGATAGGTGAGAGTGGAATAGCTCACAGGGCCCCACAAGGCAGGGCCTGCGGCACACAGTAAGGGACTTGGTGTTTGTTCTGCGTCACAGAGTCAGCTATTGCACAGCTGAGTGAGAGCTGGGACTGAAATGAACAGCATACATGACTATTTCTGAGTGTTAATAGTCACTAGACCTGAGGAATGAATACATGGTCCTCGTTACTCACTGGCCCACTTGGTCCCAGAGGCCCTGCAGAATTCTCTCTTCTGCCTTTCAGAATAGACCTTTTCCCTTAATTAAAGTGAAAATTTTGTAACCATCGCTGTCCGTTTAGCCCTGAGTTCGTGACTTATCACACTATACAGGGGAGAAAACAAGGAGTTATTGTTGCTAGAGAACCATGCCTTTCGCTCTTCTGTGACCACAGTTGCTATCCTGTTGAGTTAGCCAAGTGTGATGTAGGGAAAGGCCTGGCCGTGGGAGACGTTTCCTCCATCCATCAGCCAAGGGCTTGGCAAGCAGCCGACGCCATAGCTCAAGGAGGGACTGGAGATGATTTAATTGGAGTGTTGACAGAGTTGTGGGAATGGGTAAGGGCCCCACCGAGGCTGGTAGGGCAGGTGGGGGCTGACAGCAAAGGGGAGCTTTTCTCACCCGGCCCTGATGAAACAGGAGCAGGCAGTGGGGTGGGGCCAGGCAGAGGCTTAGCTACAGGAAAGGTCCGCTGAGCAGAGCCCAGGCTATAACCGAGTGATGTGGCCTCAGCAGAAGTGGAGCCAGCAAGGAGCGAACAAGGAGAGTAAACACCTGACTTTCCTTCTCTCCATTCCTGATCTCCTGACAAGGTCTTCTGCTGGGAGAACCCATTAGAAGCTAAAAAGCCAGAGAATTGTGGCAGGCCGAATATTGTTCCTTAAAGATGTCTATGTCCCAATCCTCAGATGTGTGAATATGTTAGGTTGCATGGCAAAAGTTGTGCTTGGAATCAAGTTGCCAATCAGCTAACCTTAAGGCAGGGACATATCCCTCACCTATTACCTGTATGAGTCCAGTGTAATCAGAAGATTCCATACAAATGGAAGACGAAGCAGAGGGAGAAAACTGTGGCGTGAGAAGGACGCCTCTTAAATTTAATTGAATTTTAATTGAAATTGAAAGGGGCTGAGAAATGTTGATAGAAACTGGAAGAATCAAGGAAACGAATTCTCCCCAGAGCCTCCAGGAGAAACAGAGCCCCGATGACACCTTGATGTTAAGTGAGATCCATTTCAGAACTCTGTCCTCCAGAGCTTTAAGAGAATACATTCTTGCTGACTCCAGCTACCAAGTTTGCGATAACTGGTTACAGCAGCCACAGAAAACTACACAGGAGCCTAGAAACAGCACAGCGTAAAAGAACAGAGCGAAGTTAGAGAGGCCAGAGAGTGTATCTGAGGGTACAGTAGAGAATATTCTGCACGCCTGGGTCCATGTCTTGGTTCTTTCCTTGCTCTGGGGCTTTAGTGAAGCCACTTCCCTCGCCTGGGGCTTCATTTCTTCACCTGTGAAACATGGGCCAACATACCTACTGCACTGGGTAGTTGTGAAGGGTCAGATGTGAAAGTGTCTTATAAACTCAGGTCACTTGCAAGTTGGGCATCTGAAATATAATGGCCACGGGAAAAATGACTCAGTGCAAAATCTCCACTTGAGGCATTCCCAAGTTGAAAGCTTTGTACCTCTTGCTGACATGATTTTCCCATTACGACTTTTTTTTCAATGTGAAAAATTAGGGCATGTCTCTAAAGCATACTTCCCCACGGGGCCTGGAGCTGTCCTGGCTGGGTTATAAATTTTTTTCTTTCAATGCAAAAATTTATGGCTCTTTTTGGAAAAGATAGGTTGCAACAAGCATTCACATAATCATGTACCCAGACACACATTGCGTGTTCTAGAAAATGAGGCTGCCCATGAGAGACATAAATAGAGGAGCTCATGATTTTTTAATCACACATCCCACAAACCAGTCTAACACCTCTTGTGCGTGCAGGCACCACACACATTCACATTAATTTCTCCCATAAAGGGGCACCCAAATGATTGAGTCTGCCAACTCCCTCTGAAGCATACAGATGTAAAGACCTTAAATGTACATACACCCTACACTCCCCTTTGCCGTCACTGGACCCACAATGAATTGCGAGGCCAAATAAATGCTTGACACCCGCAGAAAAGTGTCTCCTGTATGACAGTCAGAAGGAAAAGTCAAATTACTTTTCATGACTTTCAAAATGGCTCGAGGAAGACAAGTTGGTTTATGTATTAGATTTATCTGGAATTTACATTTTGATTGGCCAACAGTCTGGGCAAATTCCACAGTAACCTATTGATCTGACAGAGACTTTTGACAGCTCTGAACAATTGCTAAAATGGCTTTTAAAACCCAGACGGCGAGAGCTGGAGAAATTTTCCCAGTGAGCCATCTCATTCATCTTCTATCCACCTCCCCACCTCCCCCACCAGCCCTGGGGTGGCTTTTTATAAAGCAAATGGAGACATATTTTCAGAGACGCAAGATGAACATCCTCCTGGAGTTTCCCTCTGTTGCTTCTCCTTCTCTTGCCTCCACACGTGCTTCCTCTCACCCTTGATCACGTTTGCAGGCTCTCTTCCTCCTCGTGAAATCCACAGTCGGTTCAGAGCTCGCTTGCTTGAGGCTGATGGAGATGATAAGTGTGTCTCCAGGTTTCCAGGCTGGCATCTTTCTAAAGTACGCCCTCGTCTCTGTAACCCAGCTTCAGATACTGAGCCAGGAATCATCCCGATTTCTCTGCCTTCTGTCTGAAACATAATCTATCATCTAAGAATTTTGTATCCTTCCCAACCAATATGACTTGTTAACAGTGTATGTCTGTATCAATTATTTCTCCCTTATCGTATCTGCCTTGGATCACTGTGGTTTAATTCAAAGAAATATAAGCACCTACTGTCTTCAGGCTATTGCTGAAAGGAATGTGCAGATAAAGATGAAGCCTTTTAGGAGATTATAATGTAATAAAGCAACGATTCTCAAATGTGGTACCCAGACAAGCAGCCATCAGGATTACCTGGGAACTTGTTAGATATGTAAACTCTCAAACCAGATCCAAGACCTACTGAATCAAAAATTCTGGATTTTGTGTTTCAACAGAGCTCCCATGTGGTTCTAATGCAAGCTAAAGTTTGAGAATCAGAGTTATATAGTATTTGAGACATGCACACAAAGCTGATATTGATTTCTGTAGTAAAATTGGCAACATAGTGCTAAATGGGGAGTCCAGAGGAAACCTTGATAAACTTCATGAGGCAGTTAAGGAGAATTTGGGGGACAGTGGGAGGGCTTTACAGAGGAGAGAGCCTCGTATTGTGCTTTGAAGAAGGGTCTAGAGAACCTTCCGGACCAAGGATACAGGGGAGCAGAGGAATGATCCCAGCATGGCAAATGTCTAGCCCTGGAACTGCCCTTTTCCATGCTCTGCTCATGACAGACATTACTAATAGATCATGCTATGTTTTCCTGCTGAGAGCTGGTAATGGTCTTAGAAGCCTTTCTAAACACATTTCTCTAGGCAGCCAATAGCAATCAATTAGAGTTGGCAGGGATTTGCTTGTTTCCTGTTTCTGGAGAGAGTCAGCAAACTAAAGGAATGTTCAAGCAATTGACCTCCTATTGGGGGCACCCAGGGGATTAACTTTCAATAGGTAAGATTGCACAGGGCCTTGAATGCCAACTCAGAGCTTGAGCTCGTTTCCATGTGCGAGAGGGGAACCATTAAGGATTTCATCTAGAAAAGTGATATGATCAGGACTGTTTAATGATTAGGCATTTTGCCTTCTACTCTCTGTAGATAGTATCTTCCCAACTTGGCTGCCCATCAGAAGCACTTGGGGAGCTTTAAAAACTCTGAATGCCCAGACCACACCCAGGACCAATTAGATTAGAATCTCTGGGGATGTGATCTGAGCACATTTTTAAATCTCCCCAGGCAATTACAGTGGGCAGCCAAGTTAAGGATCCAGTCGTTTAGATTATAAATTTATTGAAGTGGAGATCCTCTGTTATCCATCCATTTCTATATCGTACATCAGTCCAGTACAATGTCTTCGATATCGCAGAGGCTCCGTCCATCAATGCCTGATTGCTGTGCCCTCTGTGTAGAATTGCCTGCCTTTCTCAGGAAGCTTTTGAAACAGGCACAAGCCAAACATTTTGAAATCATAGCAGATTTTTCACCCTACGCTTAAGTAGTTGGATACCCTGCTTAGAAAACCAATGGCCCCAGAGTTTACCAGAGGTGAATAGGTCATGCTTCTCTTTCTATTCCTGCTGGAATGGCTCATGGAGAATGTGAAACACAGCAGAACTGGGTGAAGGGTCAGAGAGGTGAATGCATTTTAATGAGTGGGAAAGATTACGTGAATGGACAGGTTAGAAGACTGGAGGAGAGCTCTTGCCTGGGAGCTCAGTGTCATTTACTCTGTGTTCTGCTCTTTGTTGCTTTGTGTTTCCGTATCCCAGATCTCATGGTTCACTGTTGAATTACTCATTTCTCCCTTACAGCTTCTTTTAATGCTTTTCTCCCCAAAGAGATAATTCCACCTTTGAGACTCTTCACGGTAGAGTTTTACTCTAAATTTGTATTCCTCTTAGGGAAGTTGGCGCCCCCCAGAATGCTCTTCCATGCTTATCTGCTAGAGTCTACTTCTATAAACCCCGTTTGATATGTTTCCTCCCTGACACCCCAAGACAGGTTTAGGGGCCTGCCCAGCAATGACCTTTATCAAAACAGTGAGATGATTTTCCTGTTTTCCTCTCCCTTTCATACTCCTGATTATAAGAGTAATATGTGTTCCTTTACATACATACATATATATATATATTTTTTTAATATAGAAAGACATTTTTAAAACCCTAAAAATCTTTTTGTAAACCTATGTCTCAGACAAAATTACTGACAATGGTCTGCTGCTGCTGCTGCTAAGTCGCTTCAGTCGTTTCCGACTCTGTGCGACCCCATGGACGGCAGCCCACCAGGCTCCCCGGTCCCTGGGATTCTCCAGGCAAGAACACTGGAGTGGGTTGCCAGTTCCTTCTCCAATGCATGAAAGTGAGAAGTGAAAGTGAAGTCGTTCAGTCGTGTCCGACTCTTCGCGGCCCCATGGACTGCAGCCCACCAGGCTCCTTCGCCCATGGGATTTTCCAGGCAAGAGTACTGGAGTGGGGTGCCATCGCCTTCTCAGGTGTAGTGCTCACAAAGTTGGTTTTCGGTGTATGTGTATGCTAACTTATTTGAGGCGGTAGCTTACATCATTAGAGGTGCGGGGAGGATTTTGTTACATTGTAAATGAGGCGTAGGCAGGATCTTTAATTTAAAATGACTACTTCAGTCTCCACAGGATGGTTTACTCACAACTTTCATGAATCAGTCCTCTCTTTTTGAGTATGTTTTTGCCTCTATTTATGCTGCTATAAACTATGTGCGCACACACGACACACAAATCTCTGCTATTCACATTTTGTGTATTTTTTTCTGCATTACAAATTAGTTTCTTTGGATCTTATAAATGGGAATACTGCTTTAAAATATTTGAATATATTTGGCTCTAGATACAATAGGTAAATTGCTTTCTCAAAAGACATACAAATTTATATTCCCAGCAGCAGAGAAAAGTGCTTATCTCACAGGGCCCTATTTGGAAGGAATTTTGCTTCCCAGTTTTTCTAATTTGAGAAGTGAGGATAATAGCTCATTGTTTTAATTTGCATTTATTTAATTGCTAGTGAGGTTGCCTTTTTAAAACATATGTTTATTTTATTTAGCATATTCATTTTCTCATTTATGAATTGCTTCTTCCTGACATTTTATGGCCCATTATCAGTTGGAATCTGAATATTTTGTATCATGTATTAAGGATAAATCTTATTGTGTTTACATAAGTTTTGAACTTTTCCAGCTTTTCTTCCTAGTGTTTCAATTTTGCCTGATATGTAAATATAGGTTATTTTATGTTTTTATATACTAAACATCAAATTTTTCTTTTTGTAATTTCTTCCCTTTTTTAATGAAAATAGCCTCTTTCTCCTTGTCCCTCAGTTTGGTCCCTATTACTTATTTTTTGTTTAAAAATGTTTAAGCATCCAATTCAATTGTTTTATAATTCTGTAATTCATTAAAGTAGACAGTGCTGATGAATGCTTCCTGGCATTCCATGACTTATAACCCATTGTAAAAGGGGCTCATGACCATGTATTAAAAATAATACTTTCCTTACAGATATGTGATACCCTTTCAATGTTCTGTTAAATTTCTATGTATGTGTGGATGGAAAACCTAATCCTATTTTCCAGTACCTGTGTCTTCATTGACGTGTCTATTATTACACCAGAACCATAATGTTTTATGATTTTTTTGCTGTATAATATAGAAAGGTAAATCTTTTCAATAATTCTTATTTTTCAAAAATTACTAAATCACTTTTGTTATCATTATTGTGGATGAATTTCAGAATCCTCTTTTCAAGTTTCCAAAAATATTGTCAAGATTTTGATCGGAAAAAATATGATAAACTTATAAGTTAATTTAGGAAAAGATGATGCCTTTACATTACTGAGTCTTTGGCCGAGGAAAACTATATATCTTCCTATTTAGTCAGTTTTTTGCATCTCACAGTAAAGTTTTGTGGTTTTCTTATATATAGCTTGTTAAAGCTATTCATAGGCTTTTTATTTTTTCTATTGCTACTGTGGATAAGATATTTTAAAATCATATTTCCCAACTATTTATTGCCATGAAAGAACTACGCTATTATTTTGGTGTATTTATGCTGTAACCAGTCTCTATCTACTAAGCTTTCTTATTAATGTTAATAGCTTTGTAGTTGATTCTCTTGAATGTTCTTCATATCAACATGTATCTTTGGCAAATAATGATAATTTGCTCCTATGTTTTAAGCAACGATTATTCTAGCAAAGCTGTCTTTATTGCAAAGAATAAAAACTTATCGAATATAGGTTAAGAGAAGTAAATGTGTCTGGTGGGGGTTCTAAAGGGGCTGTAACTGATGGGCATGACCAACCAACGCTGTGGAAACAGGAGCCTGATACAACCCTGTCTCATGGGAACTTGAGCTTACTAGAAACCCCCGGTCACTCTCTCTGTCACTTTGGAGCTACACGATATTTTGCTTCCCTCCACTTTTTGAGGCTGTAATATCTCCTTGTCTCTGCCCTCTCTCTCTTAGAAAACTTTCTCTGCGGCACATGCAGCTAAATGTATACTTGTTCTCATAGTACCAACATCCAGCATGGACCCATGACCTTCTCTCTGACTTTATGTCCAGCAGGCCACCAGAGACACTCTAGCTACTGGCCAGTTAATGGATCAGCTGATGTCAGTTCAAAGGTTCACACCTGGTCCATGTAGCAATGCCTGGTTTGGGGCTGGGTCATATGGTAGAAACACAGCCTCAGAAATCTGTTTTTCTTCAGATCCGTGAATCCTGGTTTTAGCAAGTTTTACTGGCTCCACACCATGGATGAAATAGTTGTTCAACTTCTTTTCTGCTCTTGGAGAAGTTTATAAAGTAGAAGAATTATCTCTTTCTTGAAAGCTTGAAAGAAATTACATGGAAAAAAAAATTGTTCGGGACAAGCGTCTTTCAGAAAAGTAGTTTTCCGATAACTCTTTCCATCTCTCCTATAGCTGTTGCTCCAGTGAAGTCATAAGTATTTCTCCATTTGTTTCTTCACTCGCCCATGACCTCCTGGACAGGCAGAACCATGTTTCATTTATCTGTTTGAGGCCAGTTCCAGGCCAGGGGCTTACCCTGAGTAGACCCTTGATTGGTGTTGAGTTGTAGTGATTCCAACCAGATAATAGAAAGATAAGAAAAAGAGGGCTAGATATGGAGTCAGAGGACTAGAGTTTTAGGTTAACTGTTTTTTACTAATTGAGATGATTCAGGTCATTTGCTTTCCGAGTCTCACTTCTCCAGCGGGTACAGTTGTGAGGTTTGTGATGAGAGTGTATGTGTGTGGAAAAGAGCCTCCAAAAATCTCTACCATGCTTTAACATTCTCACTTAAGGTTAGATGTAAAGCCTAGGTTTCTGCCCAGGAAATTAAAAACTAAACGGCTGTCAGCATTTTGTGTTAATCCTTGTGGAACCAGGGAGGTAGTAATAAACAAGTAAATAAAGTATACATGAATTTAGTTTTATTTACCCTCTTACAGCGGTAGGTAATCATTTGTTAGCTCAAGCCCCGAGGCATTGCCTTCTTGACAGCTTATGAGGTATGCGTGGGAAATCTAAACATTTTCGTGAAAAATTCCAACATACTTTCACTGTATATGCCTCCTATTTGAATGGGGGCCCAAAGCCTTTTTCTAACAATTCATTGTGTTTGAAATAAACCGGACCCCTGATTCTGGCATTTTGCTGAGGATGCTGCCTTGGCGTTGATGTCTCTTAGTCCTCTTGCTCACCCTGACAGGCCTGGGTATGCACATTCATAATCTCTTCTGATTTGGGCCAGTTAGATGCAGAAAGGTCTGATACACATTTATGGATCTTTTATGTGCCCTTTGTTTTCTTAATCACATAGGGTATTTTGATGGATCGCTATCAGACTGTGAGAAAGAAGAAAAATGACCTTCACCGGCTTGGGTAATTGAGTGTCTTCCTTGCCCCTGGTAATGATCAAGGGCAGTTCCCATCAAGAAGGCCCTCAATTCAGAGACGTCAGCATTCTGCCGCGTGGAGGCCTAAGATCAGGTCACACCAAGCTCCCGTCTCTAACGCGCATTTCAGATGTGAGACGCAGGCACCAATTGCAAATCTGAGGACATTTCCATTATGCTCCAGGCCAGGATTTTTAATTTAGAAAAAAATAAACCTGTCAAGGTCTAAAAGAAAGGCTCTTAGATATTCTGGCCAATGGTTTATTTAAAAATCCAATAATGCAATTTCTTCAGCAGCAGGAGGCAAGAGACCTTCTCTGGGATGAACGTACCATAAAAGGATGGTAGTTCAGTTCCCAATCTGTGAAACAGAAGGGAATTTAGAAAAGGAAATCCTACTCTGTGGACCCAGGACAGCCTACCCTGAATGCATTCCTAGCACAAAATAACTGTGAATTGGAAGCAAGAAGATCTGGTTTTCTGTTTCACTTATTATCCAGTGGACATGGCCATTCACATGAATGTTTAAATACAAAATTTAAACTTTAAGCACAAAATTTAAATTTGTAACAAACATGCCAATTGTCTGCTCAGCCCTAGCCATTTGTAGCCCCAAAGCAGAGAAAAGGGAAAACTCTCCATCCACTCTATCACCCCAACCTGTTGGTTACAACTGATTGACCCAGAGAAGCACCACTGACCCCCTGAGCCAATAAGACTTCATCTCTCTCTACTTTGAAATCCCAAGGTATAGAACAGACTCAGTTAACTCCAGGCACTGGAGCTGTAGGAACCAGTTATCTCCAGGATTAAAATAACCAATTTGACATAGCCATGATGAACTGTGGCTAATCTGAAGAAGCTGGTCCTCAGACAAGAGACGAGACTGCTTGGGTAGGAAAAGCAAAGATATATCCTGAGAGAGAGAGATAGAAGACATCTGATGGTGCTCTAGTTCCTGTGAGGCCTGGAAGTTGAGTTCCATGAGAATTTTTTACTTCCTTTTTCTTGAATTCCTTTGAGCAAGTTTTTAACTACTAAAAAACTCTAAGAGAATTCCATAATTTTCTATCAGAGCACGCTTTAGGTACCTCTTGTCTTACCAATTGATTCAATTAACAAATATTTATTGAACATGTTTTATGAACAAGACATCTATAGTGAAAGCTGAGAAAGGATAAGGAAGCCAGGCATGTCTTGTGACTTTGTGGAGCTTGCATTTTAATAGGGAAAAAAAGAACAAAAGCAAAGCTAGAAAGACAGCTCATAAATGAACACATAAATGGAAGCACATTAATGAACTTACTAAATGCACAGAAGAAGCAAACAGAACTCTGAGAAATAGAACAGTGAGACTGGCCTCTTTGAAGACGAGTGGTCAGAGAAATTCTCATAAGAAGTGATACAGCAGCTATGACTGAAAGGATGCACAAAAAATTATTAGAGCCATTAAGGAAACTCAATAAGATATATAAAATCAATTGCATCTCTATATACTGGCAATGAACAATCTGATAATGATATTGAGAGAACAGGGCCATTTATAAAAGCATTGAAAATAAAATTATGAATAAATCTAACCAGGAAATTATAAGCTTGTATTCTAAAAAAATGCTAAGTATCCATGAAAATAATTAAATAAAACACACATAGAAACACACATGGTAGCAACCTAGATGTCCATCAGCAGACGAATGGATAAGAAAGCTGTGGTACATCTACACAATGGAGTATTACTCAGCCATTAAAAAGAATACATGTGAATCAGTTCTAATGAGGTGGATGAAACTGGAGCCGATTATACAGAGTGAAGTAAGCCAGAAAGAAAAACACCAATACAGTATACTAACGCATATATATGGAATTTAGAAAGATGGTAAAAAAAAAACCACACACACACATAAATGAAAAGATATATCATATTCATGGATCAGAAGACTTAATATTGTTGAGGGTGATCTGTGGATTCAAGATGATCTCTATCAAAATGCTATCTGACTTTTTTTTTTTTTTTAGAAATTGACAAACTGATCCTAAAATACATATGAAAATATAAGGGACACAGCATAGTTAGAACTATCCTGGGGGGAAAAAAGCACATCAGTTCAAAACTCATCATAAAACAGCAGAAATTAGGATAGTGTGGTACTGGCATAAAGATTAAAAATATAGATACATAGGATAGAATTGAAAGCCCAGAAATATTCCATTTATGATCAATATATCTTCAACAAAGATGTTATGGCAATCAATTCACTAGAAGGAAAATAGGTTTTTTTCCAACAAACGGTGCTAAGACAACTGGTTATCGACACTTAAAGGAATAAGGTTTGGCCCCTTCTTACATTGTACATAAAACTTAACTAAAATGGATTAGACATAAATATGAGAGTTGAGGGCTTCCCTGGTGACTCAGCTAGTAAAGAATCCACCTGTAATGCGGGAGACCTGGGTTTGATCCCTGGGTTGGAAAGATCCCCTGGAGAAGGGAATGGCTACCCACTCCAGTATTCTGGCCTGGAGAATTCCATGGACTGTATTGTCCATGGGGTTGCAAAGAGTCAGCCATTTCTGAGAGACTTTCACTTTCACTTGTGAGAGCTGAAACTATAAAACTCTTAGAAAAAAAAATAGGAGTAAATCTTTGTGTCTTTTGGTTAAGCATTGGTTCTTACCTATGACATCACAAGTGACAGGAAAACAGAGATAAACTGGACTTTATAAAAAAATTAAGCTTCTTATGCTTCAAATGGACTTCCCTGGTGGCTCAGATGGTAAAGCATCTGCCTACAATGTGGGATACCTGGGTTCGATCCCTGGGTTGGGAAGATCCCCTGCAGAAGGAAATGGCAATCCACTCCAGTATTCTTGCCTGGAGAATCCCACGCATGGAGGAGCCTGGTGGTCGCAAAGAGTCAGACACGACCGAGCAACTTCACTGCTACTGCTGCTGCTAAGTCACTTCAGTCGTGTCCGACTCTGTGCGACCCCATAGACAGCTGCCCACCTGGCTCCCCTGTCCCTGGGATTCTCCAGGCAAGAACACTGGAGTGGGTTGCCATTTCCTTCTCCAGTGCATGGAAGTGAAAAGTGAAAGGGAATTTGCTCAGTAGTGTCTGACTCCTAGTGACCCCATGGACTGCACCCCACTAGGCTCCTCTGCCCATGGGATTTTCCAGGCAAGAGTACTGGAGTGGGGTGCCATTGCCTTCTCCAGAGCGACTTCACTACTATGCTTCAAATGACACCATTGAGAATGTGAAAAGACAACCCACAGAATGCAGAAAATATTTGCAAGTAATATATTTGCTAAGAGATTTGTATCCAAATATATACATGAGGACTCTTACAGCTCAGTAATAAAAACATAACCCAATTAAAAGTGGGTAAAGGATCAGAATAGACATTTCTCCAAAGAAAAAACACTGATGGCCAATAAATATAAGATATTCTACACTATTAATAAATAAATAAATGCAAATCAAAACCACAAAGAGATACTACTTTATTTACTCTATATAATCAAAAAGACAGATAATAACAAATGTTGGCAAGAATATTATGTGGATAAATTTGAATCATTTTACACACTGCTGTTAGAAATGTAAAATGGTATAAACAACCTAGAAAGCAGTCTAGCAGTTCCTCAAAAGGTTGAGGAAAATAGAGAGTTGAGTATGGAGTGGGTATGGAGTTTCTTTTCTGGGTGGAGTATGTGTGTGTAAGTATATATACACACACTATATATACACACTATAGACACATACACGCAATGGAATATATACGTGTGTGTGTACATACATACACAGTGGAATACTACTCACCCATAAAAAATAAAATCTGCCATTTGTGACAACATGGATGATGAACCTTGAATGTATTGCACTAGGCAATGTAAACCAAAGAAAGACAAATATCACATGATTTCACTGATATGCAGAATACGAAAAAAGAAAAAGAAAAAAGAAAAAACCAAGACTCACAGATACAGAGAAAAGATTGGTGGTTGCCAGAGGGAAAGAGATTTGGGAGAGCAAAAGGCGGAAGGGGATCAAGAGTCAAGAGCACAAACTTTCAGTTCTAAAATAAATAAGTCATAGAGGTGTAATGTACAGCCTGGGGAATATAACCAACAATATTGTATTAACTTTGTATGGTGACGGATGGTAAGTAAACTTGCCATGGCAGTCATTTTGCAATTTATAGACATACTTCAGAGATACTGAAGACTTGCTCCCAGACCACCACAATAAAGTGAATATCACAGGAAATCAAATCACATTAATTTTTTTGGTTTTCTAGTGCATATAATAGTTCTAATTACACTATATGTGCTATAGCCTATTATTAATTGTGCAATAGCAGTATGTCTATGAAAACAATGTATATACCTTAATTAAAAATACTTTATTGCTAAAAAATCATCTGAGCCTTCAGCAAGTCATGATCATTTTGCTGTTTGAGTGTCTCACTTCCATGCTGATGGCTGTTGATGGATCAGGGTGGTGGTTGCTGAAGGTTGGGGTTGCTGTGGCAATTTCTTAAATAAAACCATAGTAGAGTTTGCTGTATTGATTGACTCTTCCTTTCATAAACCAATTCTCTGTAGCATGCAATGTTGTTTAATAGCCTTTTACCCAGAGAAGAAGAACTCTCAAAATTGGAGTCATTCTCTCAAACCATGCCACTGCATTATCAGCCAAGCTTACGTAATATTGTAAATTTAGGGGTGTCATTTCAAGTCTTCACAGTGTCTTCACCAGGCGTAGATTGCATCTCAAGAATGGTTTTCCCTGCTAATTCATAAGGAGCAGCTACTTATCTGTTAAAGTTGTATCATGAGATCATAGCAGTTCAGTCACATCTTCAGGCTCCACTTCTGGTTCTCTTGCTATTTCCACCACATCTATGGTTACTTCATCCACTTGAGCTCCCAGAAGTCATCCTTGAGGGCTGGAATCAATGTGTTCCAAACTCCTGTACGTGTTGATATTTTGATATCCTCCCATGAACTATAGATGTTTTTAATGGCATCTGGAATGGTGGATCCTTTTCAGAAGGTTTTCAGTTGACTTCGCCTAGATCTCCGGGAGGAATCTATGCCAGCTACAGCCTTACAAAATATATTTCTCAAACAATCAGATTTAAAAGTCAGAATTACCTTTCGGTCCATGGGCTGGAGAATGGATGTTGAGTTAGCAGGTTTAAAGACATTAACCTTGTTATACATCTGCATCAGAGCTCTCGGATAACCAGGTACATTGTCAGTGAGCAGTAATATTTTGAAAGGAACCTTTTTTTTTTTTTTTTCTGAGCAGTAGGTCTTAATAGTGGGCTTAAAATACTCAATAAACCATATCATAAACAGATGTACAGTCATTCAGGCTTTGTTATTCCATTTCTCGAGCACAGGCAGAGTAAATCCAGCATAATTCTTAAGGGCCCTAGGATTTTGGAATAGTAAATGGGCACTGGTTCCAACTTCAAGTTGCCAGCTGTGTTAACTCCTAACAAGAGAGTCAGCTTGTCCTTTGACGCTTTGAAGCCAGGCATTGACTTCTCCTCTCTAGCTATGAAATTCACAGATGATACCTTCTTCCGATATAAGGTTATTCTGTCAACACTGAAAATCTGTTCTTTAGCATAATCACCTTCATTAATTATCTTAGCTAAATCTTTAGAAAACTCATCGAAGCTTCTACATCAGCACTTGCTGTTTCATTGCGTACTTTTTTGCTGCGGTGATGACGTCTTTCCTAAAGCCCAGAACCAGCCTCTGCCCGCTTCAGACTTTCCTGCTGCAGCTCTGTCACCTCTCTCAGCTTTCATAAAATTGAAGAGAGTTATTACTTTGCCCTGGATTAGGCTTTGGCTTAATTGAAAAGTTGTGACTGGTTTGATCTTTCCAAAGCACTAAAACATTCTCCATATCAGCAATAAGGCTCTTTCACTTTCATTTCATTTCTGTGTTCACTGGAGTAGCATTTTTAATCTCCTTTGCATTCACAACTTGGCTAACTGGTGCAAAAGGCCTTGCTTTTGACCCATCTTTGCTTTTAACATGCCTTCCTCACTAACCTTAGTCATTTTTAGTTTTTGATTTACATGAGAGACATGGGACTCTTCCTTTTACTTGAACATTAAGAACCATTCTAGGGTTATTAACTGGCCTAATTTCAATATTGCTGTATCTCAGGGAATAGGGAGGCCTGAGGAGGAGGAGAGAGATGGGGGAATGTCCTGGAAGTAGAGCAGTCAGAATACACATATTTATCAAGTTTGCCATCTTGTGTGGATGTGATTTGTGGAGCCCCAAAACAATTACAATGGTAACATCAAAGACCACAGTGACAACTAATATTGAAAATATTATAATAGTGATGATGGAAAGTTTGAAGCACTGCAAGGATTACTAAACCATGACACAGAGACCTAAGTGAGCAAAAGCTGCTGGAAAAAAGTTGCCAATAGACTTGCTTGATACAAGGTTATCACAAGCCTTCAATTTGTTTTTAAAAAATGAACAAAATGGTAATTCTTATCTGAGAAGTGCAATAAAACTAGTTATGCCTGTATACAGATGTCGAATTATTACATTGCACACATGGAAACAGTATAGTACTGTATGTCAAATATACTTCAATTAAAAAAAAAAAAAAAAGGAAATGTAATGTCCCTGCGGATTATATCCAAAATGAAGAACATTCTTGGATACTGATACCAGGAACTTCTGAATACAAAGTGGAATTTTTGTCATTTTTTTCCATGTTGACATATTTCTTTTTAAATCAGATAAAGCATTGATGATGATGATAAATGATGATAGTTAACATTTGCTAGCTATTTGATTGTGTGCAAAATCTGTGCAAAGCCCTGTACAGACATTGTTTCTTTATTCTTGCAGCCACTTTCTATGATTTGTTTTTTCTCCTTTATTTTTAGGTGGGGTAATTGAAGGTAAGACAGGTTAAGTAACTTGTCCAAAGTCACACACTTCACAGGGACACATCTGAAATATGAAAGCCAGGTATGTTTGACTCCAAAACTCACAGTCTTGACCTCTGATTATGATGTTTCATAGCAAGCATGATTGTGTTTTTGGTTTGTTTTTTTTTCTGTTTTTCACATTTTTAAGTATACAATTAATGCATGCTCATTGAGAAAATCTGAAAATCATACAAATGTGTCTTAGGTAGCCTTTGGGAGCAACCGGGTATTTGAAATAAGGAAATAGGATTGCTAATAAAATTATGATATAGATTAACATTTACTGCTCTTAATGGATGCGTATGACGTACCAAGTGAAATATGGGTTAAACCTCAATGGGATCATGTGATCTCCTTACATATAAATTTTTATTATTTAAATATATGTAAATCACATATTGAAAATATTTGTAAAGAGAAAGATCTAGACATTCTTATATCAAAATGCTCTGAGTGGATTTGGACAACTATCTTTCTTTTTGCTTTGCTGTATTTTCTGATTGTTTTAGAATCCTTGACTTTTGAACAAATCAGTTCTCTGGATTAACTCATTCTTTCCATTTCCTTTGAGAAAATGCCTAATGCCCACTGCAAGTTAGACCCTCCTGGCTAGTAGACTGCTCTTTGATGGCCCAGCACACTTTTGCTTTCACTGACTTTCCATTAGCCTACAATTACAATCCTGATCGCAACAGATAAGAGTGACTCTGCTGTAATGGGAGCAGGCGGGGCACCCAGTGTCAGACAATTAGTAAGTGGACTCTAGTCACACGGTTGAGTTGTGTGAAAGGACCTCATGCTCAGACTTCAGAATGACCGCTTTACACATTTCCAGGCATTGTTTCTTTCATTTTGTTCGTCCATGAGAGTCTCCTCTTTCCTTGCCATTTCCTTCATATGTTGACTGTCAGTCTCTGTCAGGGAACGACAACAACAACAACCAACAGAAAAAGCTTCTGTCGGTTCATCAGTTCAGTCCTTAAAAAAGGAGGGGTGTGGTTAGTTCTCCTGGGGACAAACCCTACTAAGTGTTTATCTCAACACAGAGCACATTGGCAGTATTTGAATACTTGTGTCTCCTTTTAATTATTCATAATAACTTGGAAGTCCAGGAAAAGGCAAAGAGGCTGATGGCAGATTCATCAGTTTTTATTAACGATAACAAACTGCATTTCTTAGAAAAGACACCACCACACAGGTTCACTCCTCTCCAGGGAGTTCAGAGAATGATGTTGCTTTTTCAAAGAAGGTCTTTCAAGTAAGTTTCTCTGTTCATGATAATAGATCTCAGAATGTGTGGAAAAAGGCCTTAGACATTGCGTCTAGCCCTTATCTCACAGATAAAATGCTGAGGCTGAGACAGGGGAAGTGGTCAGCCAAAAGGAAAAGAGCAAATCACAGTCCAAATCCAAGAGCAGAACTGAGTCTCCTGACTTTGGGTCATGGGCTCTTTCTGTACAGCATCCAGCAGTTAAAGTGTATGGGTGACATTTACAGGGAAGGTCACCGTGAGTCGTGTAGACTGCAGCGGACTAGAATGAATATGATCTGCCATTTGCTGAAAAGCACACACACGTCTACAGGATGGATTTAGATCCTGGCTCTTAGTGGGCACACCCTACTATATTAAATATCTCATTCAGAAACTCCAATTCAGTTATAAATAGCTTTCTTTCTGTATATTGAGTGGATGACTTCCTGGTTTCATGAAAAGTTTTCAGAGATCATTTACCTGAGTCTCCAGTTAAAATGCCTTTTGCAGCCATCCATTCCTTCTCAGTGATGAGGAACTCTCCACTATACAATTTAGGACATTTGATTGACAAACAGCCCCAGATGTTAGAATTCTCTTCATCAAGACAAAACAAAGTTCTTTTTACTGGTAAAACTTTTGCCTCTGAAACCAAACAAGAATTAGTATTCTCCGTTTTAAAACTGTAAACTTTTGAAATACACGAAGGTGGTTTGCATGTCCTTCCAAATTTTCTCATCTCCTTTACCCATTCTTCATATGATATATGATATTCAGCTGGGTGGTGTATTCAAAAAGGTGAGGGAAAGTCCCTCCAAACCAAAATAGCTCTTCAGATAGTCCATCATCATGCCTAAAAGTTAATCCAGGGTACTAAAGAATTCAAAGAGATGTCAAAAGAAGTGTAAGAAAGGTTCAGAAAGGAAACATGGGGAGGGATTTTAAGTTAATATTAATAACAATGACATCTAACATTTATCAAAATCTTACAATATGCTAAGACGCTGTTGAAATCCTTATATATATTATTGCATTCAATTCTCATTGTTAACCCAATATACAGGCATTTTATCCCCACTCTGCAGATGAAAAAATTAAATCTCAGGGAGGTAAGTTGACTTGCTCTCAACTTGCTTCCCTGGTGGCTCAGCTGGTGAAGAATCTGCCTGTAATGAGGGAGACCTGGGTTCGAGAATGGGCCTATTCCCCACTACAGTATTCTGGCCTGCAGAATTCCACAGACTGTATAGTCCAAGGGGTCGCGAAGAGTAGGACATGACTGAATGACTTTCACTTCACACTTCAAGTTCACTTAGCCCCAAAGTAGCAGAGTCAGGATTTGAATCACATCTGTGTAATACCAAGGGCTCCCCTGGTGGCTGGAACAGTTTAAGAATCTGCCTGCAAGGCGGGAGACATGGGTCTGATCCCTGGGTCAGGAAGATCCCCTGGAGAAGGGAATGACTACCCACTCCAGTATTCTTGCCTAAAGAATTCCATGGACAGAGGAGCCTGGTGGGTTACAGTCTGTGGGGTTCTGTAGAGTCAGACACAGCTGAGCCGCTGTATATAATTCCAAAATCAGCACACTTGCCTTCCATCCTGGGGTGAAGTACTGGAAAGTATATTGGAATTCTTGTTAAAACACTTGGGTGTGAGATCTATTACCGCCTGCTAACCTGAGCAATTTACTTCATCTCTTTGAGCCTCTGCCTTTTCATCTGCTCTGCATAATTCTTTCACTTGTCTTTTCTTTTCTATTTATTATGATACAGTTTCCCATGAATAGGATTAGTGCTCATATAAAAGAGGCCCCACAGAGCTTCTGAGCACCTTCCACCAGGTGAGAACACAAGAAGTCTGAGATCTGAAAGGAGGGCCTCACCTGACCTTGCTGGCACTCTGATCTCAGACTTCCAGTCTCCAGAACTGTGAGAAATACGTACATTTCTGTTGTTTGTAAGCCGCCATCTCTGGTGTATTGCAGCAGCACAAATGAACTAATACAGCCTGTTTACTTGCTGCTTTTAGAATGTGCACTCCTTCAAAGCAGGAGGTATATTTCATTCATCATATGTTTATTCACAACATACAGCACATGAAAAAAAATGAAGTTAGCACCTACTAGGAGCAAGACAGAACACACGCTAGGTGCTGAACTGCCATATCGCCGGACAGTTTCTCTAATGAAGGAATAAATATGTGAAACCAGAAAGACCAGACTTCCTCCCTCCACAACAGTTAACATTGCTTTAAATGTAATGAATTCCATTTGCCACAAAACAGCAGCCCATAAATAACTTTCCTTTGGATATAGAGATATATCTCACATTCAGAGAGCAGGAGATAAAATCAGGTGCCCTGTCATTACCACCACCGCTGCCATTATGGCTATGATGATGAACACGAGGTTATTATTATTTTTATGCTCTTTAGCAAATGAGTTTCCTTTCTTTCCTCGGAGCTTCCAGGAATGTTTCTCCTGTGTTTCCAGCTGTTGCATCTTGTTCTGACACTTCTGCCAGGGAGCTATGTGGAGAGGGGCGAGGGGGCAGAGGGTTCAGCAGCTGACCTTGGACGCGGGCTGGCCTGCTGGCTGCAGGCTGCCGCGCGGCTGCCGCCACCACTTCGTCCCTCCCTGGGCCACACCCAAGGCCACCACTGATCAGCTCGCTGAGCACTTTACAGCTGCAGCCTTGGACAGGCCTTCAGAGAAATTGATGGCAGTCAGTTCCCAGCAGACTGAGGCACATCGGCTTGTCTCCTGGTCCCATGAGTTTCTTGGCTCCCCTTTTAATTACTCCAGTAAGCTTTCTGCATATCAGCCAAGGCAAAACCTGGAGAGAGAGAGACAGGGAGAAAGGCAGAGACGGAGAAGAGGGCGTTGAAACACAACAAAGTGGGGTGCTTTCTTCACTTGTGCCAGGAGACTAGGTCACATGTGTTCATTTTGAATTAGGATATGAATTACTGGAGAATTTGATTAGAAAATCAAGAATCAAGTTGAGTTCAAGACCCAGCTCGGCCAACTAATTTGGTGAACTTGGCAAGCTGTTTAACATAGCTGAACTCATCTTCATACCTAAAAGAGAAAATTAGTAAGACCACTGTAAACAGAGGTAAATGTAGATAAAACTATGGCCACTCCTACAGATATGATGAAGACAAAGAGAGTGATAAATGCGGATGTTTACTGAGCAATCAGAGCAACCATGATAAACGCTTTACACGGATGATTTCTTTCTTAATTCTTTTTTTAAATCGCCTTATCATTTGATATAGGGAAAATCTTTTCTTCATTTTGTATAAGTGGATGGTGAGGCTAAAAAGTTTAGGCTTGTTCATGTTTATAATACTAGAGATCAAACCTAGGTTTCTCTATACACAGAGTTCTTGTTCCATGTTGTCTACGTAAAATACTGGGGAACTCGCTTACAAACCTAGGTTTCTCTATACACAGAGTTCTTGTTCCATGTTGTCTACGTAAAATACTGGGGAACTCGCTTATGCAAATTCCCTTGATTTTATGTTTAGCCTTCCAGCTCTCTATGTGCGTTGTATGAGAGACATTGGATACAGGCATCTTGGCTTGATACTCATTTAATTTAAAATTCTCAATTCTCTTTCTTTCTCAGAACAAAGGAAAGCTCTGTGCCTCCAGTATTTACATATCTGCATCTTTGCTTTTAAGACCAGCCAGAAGTGTCAAATATCAGTGGTTTCTACCTTCTATGTACATCTTTCTCATCAAGGCTTTAAAATCATATAGTGATTGATTGTCGTGATGTGCGCAGCAGACTTCCTACATCAAAATCTCTCCAGGAACTTGCTCAAAAATATATTCCCCATCCCCTTCCAGCACTTTTTAATTACAGTCCCTCATGCAGGGACCTAGGACACTGCATTTTAACAAGGGCCCCTGCTGATTTTCGGAAACACTAATGTTTGAGAACTACTTGTGGCTGAACATTGTGGTTCAACTGGAGCGTGAATTCAAGACAGTGCATCGCCCTCGCCTTAGCCCAGCAGTCCCTTATGATGCTGCCTTCACAGAGGGGTTAGCGCCTTCCTCAGCATTTGTCATCTGAACACTTGGTTGTCTCCCCACCAACCCTCCAGACAGCCTTCCTTCCCCCAACACTTGCTTTCTTGTACATAATACTGAGTTTCGTTGAGGGGAATGTATCTGGGCCTAGAGAATGAATCATGATTCACTGATGGTCAGCCCCATTCCTCTTTGCTAGTGACTGGCTGTGGATGAGAATGTGAGCTGATTCTGCTAATGTGAGGCAAGGGTGGGGGTGGGGTGGGGGGTGTTCCTGGGAACCACGCTTATTTCTTACAAAGAAATATACATAAGGAGAAGTTCCTTTACTCAGTCTCCTTGCTGCTTTGGCCACAGACCTGTCAGGACATGATGTTTAAAAATACCCTCTTTATCTTGCCACTATGAGCTGACCAACACAAGAATGAGAAGGCAGCATAGTGAGGATGGCAGGATAGAAAAATACGTCTTTGCCAAGTCCAGGTTCAATGCAGGATACAGGATGCTCGGGGCTGGTGCACTGGGATGACCCAGAGGGATGGGATGGGGAGGGAGGTGGGAGGGGGGTTCAGGATGGGGAACATGTGTATACCTGTGGCGGATTCATGTTGATGTATGGCAAAACCAATACAATACTGTAAAGTAATTAGCCTCCAATTAAAATAAATAAATTTTTATTAAAAAAAAGAAGGAAAGAAAAATACTTCCTTCAAGACAAGCTTAGATGGACTCTGGTCTCACTGTGTGAATCAGTGTATGAGTCTCACTGTATGAAGCTTAACTTTGGGTTAAGCTATTGTTCGTCCATTGTTAAGTCATCATTAGATTCTTCTTTGCAACCACAAACATCTTAAGTTTCTTTTTACAGTCTTGACCTGTAGCATTTCTTCCCTCCAAAATCTATGCAGAATAGCTGTTTTGAGACTTTATCAACCCAGCACCCAGCATGTGACCTCTCCAGTGGAGGAGTTAGATGAAGAGAAGTTAGCATGGCCGTTTGACTGAGTTGTCACATATCTGATGTCATAACTAATCTTTGGCAGGTTGTAGAGCCCAGCCAGAATTGTTTCTGTAGGTCAGGGGTCGGCAAGCTGTGGCCCACAGGTCAAGTCAGGCCCACTGCCTGTTTTGTAAATTAAGCTCTATTGGAATACAGCCACACTCATTTATTTACATATGGTATATGGTTGCTTTTATGCTACAGTGACTGGTTTGACCATCCCCAAGAAAAATAAATGCAAAAAAGCAAAATGGCTAAAATGGCTGTCTGAGGAGGCCTTACAAATAGCTGTGAAAAGAAGGGAAGTGAAAAACAAAGGAGAAAAGGAAAGATATAAGCATCTGAATGCAGAGTTTCAAAGAATAGCAAGGAGAGATAAGAAAGCCTTCCTCAGTGATCAATGCAAAGAAATAGAGGGAAACAATAGAATAGGAAAAACTAGAGATATCTTTAAGAAAATTAGAGACACCAAGGGAACATTTCATGCAAAGATGGGCTCGGTAAAGGACAGAAATGGTATGGACCTAACAGAAGCAGAAGATATTAAGAAGAGGTGGCAAGAATACACAGAAGAACTGTACAAAAAAGATCTTTACGACTCAGATAATCACGATGGTGTGATCACTCACCTAGAGCCAGACATCCTGGAATGTGAAGTCAAGTGGGCCTTAGAAATCATCACTATGAACAAAGATAGTAGAGGTGATGGAATTCCAGTTGAGCTATTTCAAATCCTGAAAGATGATGCTTTGAAAGTGCTGCACTCAATATGCCAGCACATTTGGAAAACTCAGCAGTGACCACAGGCCTGGAAAAGGTCAGTTTTCATTCCAATCCCAAAGAAAGGCAATGCCAAAGAATGCTGAAACTACCACACAATTGCACTCTTCTCATATGTAATGTAAAGTAATGCTCAAAATTCTCCAACCCAGGCTTCAGCCATATGTGAGCCGTGAACTTCCAGATGTTCAAGCTGGTTTTAGAAAAGGCAGAGAAACCAGAGATCAAATTGCCAACATCCGCTGGATCATGGAAAAACCAGGAGAGTTCCAGAAAAACATCTATTTCTGCTTTATTGACTATACCAAAGCCTTTGACTGTGTGGATCACAATAAACTGTGGAAAATTCTTCAAGATGGGAATACCACACCACCTGACCTGCCTCTTGAGAAACCTATATGCAGGTGAGGAAGCAACAGTTAGAACTGGGTATGGAACAACACACTGGTTCCAAACAGGAAAAGGAGTACGTTAAGGCTGTATATTGTCACCCTGCTTATTTACTTCTATGCAGAGTACATCATGAGAAATACTGGGCTGGAGGAAGCATAAGATGGAATCAAGATTGCTGAGAGAAATATCAATACCCTCAGCTATGCGGATAACACCACCCTTATGGCAGAAAGTGAAGAGGAACTAAAAAGCCTCTTGATGAAAGTGAAAGAGGAGAGTGAAAAAGTTGGCTTAAAGCTCAACATTCAGAAAACGAAGATCATGGCATCTGGTCCCATCACTTCATGGGAAATAGATGGGGAAACAGTGGAAACAGTGCCTGACTTTATTGTTTTGGTCTCCAAAATCACTGCAGATGGTGATTGCAGCCATGAAATTAAAAGACGCTTACTCCTTGGAAGGAAAGTTATGACCAACGTACACAGCGTATTAAAAAGCAGAGACATTATCAGTGAAGGTCCGTCTAGTCAAGTCTATGGTTTCCAGTAGTCAGGTATGGGTGTGAGAGTTGGACCATAAACAAAGCTTAGCACTGAAAAATTGATGCTTTTGAACTGTGGTGTTGGAGAAGACTGTTGACAGTCCCTTGGACCACAAGTAGACCCAACCAGTCCATCCAAAAGCAGATCAGGTCTGGGTGTTCATTGGAAGGACTGATGTTGAAGCTGAAAATCCAATAATTTGGCCATCAATGAAGAACTGACTCATTTGAAAAGACCCTGATGCTGGGAAAGATTGAGGGCAGGAGGAGAAGGGAACGACAGAGGATGAAATGGCTTGACGGCATCACCGACTCAATGGACATAGGTTTAGGTGGACTCCGGGAGATGGTGATGGACAGGGAAGCCTGGCGTGCTGCGGTTCATGGGGTCGCAAAGAATCAGTCACGACTGAGTGACTGAATTGAACTGAACTGAACTGAACTGACTGGTTTGAATGACTTTCACAAACACCACTGGCCTCAATGCTGAAAATATTCACTATCTAGCTAGCCCTATACAAAAAAAAAATAATAATAATAAATTGCAGATCCTTGATATAAATAAACCATCTATTGGTTAAAAAGAATATCCTGTGTTTTAGATATCATATGGGAAGGAGATCACTCGAACTTTAAGCATCAGACTTTTCGGTTCAGTTCAATTCAGTTCAGTTGCTCAGTCATGTCTGACCCTTTGCACCTCCACAGACTGCAGCATGCCAGACTTCCCTGTCCATCACCAACTCCCAGAGCTTACTCAGCCTCAGGTCCATCTAGTCAGTGATGCCATCCAACCATCTCATCCTCTGTTGTCCCCTTCTCTTTCCACCTTCAATCTTTCCCAGCATCAGGGTCGTTTCAAATGAGTCAGTTCTTCACATCAGGTGCCAAAGTATTGGAGTTTTAGCTTCAGCATCCTTCCAAGGAGTATTCAGGACTGATTTTCTTTAGGATTTTTACTCTCATCCAAATGGAAGGACAACCCTCTTTACCAACGGTGTGGACAGAAGGGGTCTCTGTAAGCAGAACCAGTACATTGTCACATAAAAGAACCTCAAATCTTCCCCAGGCTTTGGACAGGCAGAGGGTAAAGCATAGCAAGACTCAGACTTGAATGCCTGCCAGGCAAGGGGCAAAGCCCAAAGGAGATATGAACACAACCAAGAGTGAAGTTGGATCAAATACTGAAATTCAAAAGAGGATAATAGCGTAAGCTGAGCAGTGTGGTTTCTGGAACTGAAAACCAGAAGTAGTAAGCCTGGGGAGTCAGGGATGGAGGGTCAGGAAGTCCAGCATAACTCTAATGGACTGCAGTTTGTAGGTTTGGAGTTGGCCTTCAACTCACTGTTAAAGGGCTTCCTAAGACCAACCTGCTGTACAAACAGCTGCTGAGAACTGAGAAGCTGATGGAGGGCCATTTCTGGGTAGCATGGGAGAGACTACGTGAGCCCCATTTTTTTTTCCTTGAGGTTTGAATCACCAGATAATCTCCTTATCTATAGAATAATGCTGTAGCCACCCAAATCTCTTAGGCAAAAAGGGAGGATGTCTTTAAAGGGGCGTTTAAGGTCAACTGAGCCCATGGGAGTCCTGGTTCACCCCTGTAACCTAAAGTAACATCTGCACCCCGTGGGCTTGTTCCCTTATCTACAAAATACAGCAGGTGGGGTGTCAATAAAAATATATGTGGGTGGGCACATGATGTTTAGAAACACATGAAAAAGTGCTTGCTAAATTGTGAAATTCTGTGTAGATGTGAAGTGTCACTGTTACTGAAGGTGACTCCATCCTGGTAGCCCTGCAGAGTGAGCTGGCCTAAAAGATCACCTAAAATAGCCATCTAAATTAACCTGTTGAAGGGGAGAATTCATGACTCCCTGTAAGATGTTGTAGAATGCCTGCCAAGAGCTCTTTCTGCTTAGTGTAATTGACACTGAGAAGATCCTTGTGACAGTAACTAGTCACAGATTCAACCTCTTCCAAAGACTATTCCTTGTCAGACATAATAAAGCAATAATATCCGCGTGTATATGGGTGCCCATTTTTCTGCTTGTTAGAAAGGAAATGTGCATGCAGCTGGGCTACCGAAGAGCCCCAGCATACAGGTCTACTTTAATAAAGAGGTGAAGAGCTGTATCAGACCAGAAACACAGTCCTGGCATCTAGAACATGCACAGCAGCATGATCTGGAAAACTGGAAACCACATGAGTACCCAAAACAGTTAAATGGATAAGCAAGGCGTAGAGTCTCTTATCAGGTTGCCCTTGGCAGAGGCTACAAATTTAGGGAAGCCGTGGGGCCCTGTCCAGGGTGGTCAGCTCTGCTGGAGGGAAGCAGGCAGTGTCCAGACACGGAGGTCAGAGCTGAGAGAATTGGGTTGGGGATGTTTGACCCTGGAGCAGAAACAGTTCACTCCGTTCTCCATCTGGGGTTTCACTCTTTCTAAAGAAACTCTAAAATGTTTCCAAATTCTTAATCATATGTGTAAAGTTTGTGTGCTCTGAATTAGACACAGTCTTTAACATAATACATAAATTTCTGGTATTGAACTTGAAAAGACAGCTTATCCTGCCTCATTTTACTTTACTGTACACATACAGCCTGCTTACTTGCATAGGACTGATCTTGCCTTTCTAGTTAAGTGCTGTGATGTTTATCCAGATTCATAGACTTCTCTCTGTTGAAGCTTTGCACGTGGCCAACCCCATCCAACGCTAGATTTGCAAGTAATTCGATCTGAAATACAGCAATGGGAATGAAGGATCTACAAGTGTAGTCAACAGTACGGATGCATCTCACTCTGGAGCTAAAGAATATCGGCACAAATGATTCCATTTTCGTGAAGTACAAAAATGGCAGAATACCTCATGTCATTGAATGCATGATTCATGTATCATTGAACACATTGAATCACAATAGTGGTTATTCTCAGACAAGTAGTACTAGGAGGGAGCCTCAGAGGGGCTTTGGGGATGCTGTTTATGTCTCTTTTTTTTTTTATTTTTAGTTCATTGAGGTATCCCATTCATTAAAAAAAAACCATCAAACCATGAATTTACGATATTTCTACTTTTCTATGCATGTCATATTGGCATAAAAAGCTTTAAAAAATGAATATGGAACCAGGGACCTAAGACAGTGAAGCTCACAAGCAGCTCAGTCATGAACTAACTGGAGCACCTTGGCAAGTCATGTTACCAGACTGAGCCTCAGATGTCCCTTTTCTGAAAGAGGATTAATGATTCCTGCCTCACAAGGCCCTTGTGAATGTTCAATTGGAAGGGAAGACAGCATGTAAGTACTTAGCACAGCGCCAGGCACACAGCAGACATCTGGTGTCTGGTTGCCTTTATGGTTGTGTGGTCCTTACATCGTCCAGGCTGATACCATTTCACACTGAATGGTAATGTCAATGTTAACCATCCTCTGGGGTCCAGCAAGAGACATACACTCACTGTGCACTGCGGGGGGACCCAGGTTGTGCACTAAACACAGGAAGGAGACAGGAAATTGTGAGACAAGGAGATAGAGTAGCATCTGTGGCTTTGCCTTCCCTCAGGCTCAGTCACCCTTGATCCCAAAATATTAAATGGAAAATTAAAAAGAAATTAAAATCCACGTATTTTAAATTATATGTCACTTTGAGTCATGTGAGGAGATCTTGCACAGTCCTGTTCCTCCCAGGATGTAAATTGTTCCAGCATGTGATATCTCCAAACAGTATATGCTACATGCCTGTGAGTTTAGGATTAAACATAGCATATACAGGGTTCTATACTATTGTGATTCCAGGACTCACTGGGGAATCACAAAACTTGTCCCCATGAATAAGGGGGTGCTATTTTGACTGTGTGGATCAAAATAAACTGTGGAAAATTCTGAAAGAGATGGGAATACCAGAGCACCTGACCTACTTCTTGAGAAATCTGCATGCAGGTCAGGAAGCAACAGTTAGAACTGGACATGGGACAACAGACTGGTTCCAAATAGGAAAAGGAGTACGTCAAGGCTGTATATTGTCACCCTGCTTATTTAACTTCTATGCAGAGTACATCATGAGAAACGCTGGACTGGAAGAAACACAAGCTGGAATCAAGATTGCCAGGAGAAATATCAATAACCTCAGATATGCAGATGACACCACCCTTATGGCAGAAAGTGAAGAGGAACTAAAAAGCCTCTTGATGAAAGTGAAAGAGGAGAGTGAAAATGTTGGCTTAAAGCTCAACATTCAGAAAATGAAGATCATGGCATCCGGTCCTATCACTTCATGGCAAATAGATGGGGAAACAGTGGAAACACTGTCAGACTTTATTTTGGGGGGCTCCAAAATCACTGCAGATGATGACTGCAGCCATGAAATTAAAAGACGCTTACTCCTTGGAAGAAAAGTTATGACCAACCTAGATAGCGTATTCAAAAGCAAAGACATTGCATTGCCGACTAATGTCCGCCTAGTCAAGGCTATGGTTTTTCCAGTGGTCATGTATGGATGTTAGAGTTGGACTGTGAAGAAGGCTGAGCACCGAAGAATTGATGGTTTTGAACTGTGGTGTTGGAGAAGACTCTTGAGAGTCCCTTGGACTGCAAGGAGATCCAACCAGTCCATTCTGAAGGAGATCAGCCCTGGGATTTCCTTGGAAGGAATGATGCTAAAGCTGAAGCTCCAGTACTTTGGCCACCTCATGAGAAGAGTTGACTCATTGGAAAAGACTCTGATGCTGGGAGGGATTGGGGGCAGGAGGAGAAGGGGGCGACAGAGGATGAGATGGCTGGATGGCATCACGGACTCGATGGACGTGAATCTGAGTGAACTCCGGGAGATGGTGATGGACAGGGAGGCCTGGCGTGCTGCGATTCATGGGGTCGCAAAGAGTCGGACACGACTGAGCGACTGAACTGAACTGAACTGAAGTAGAAAGCCAGTACAAATCAACCCCCCTAGGACTATACAGTGGGAGTGGCAAATAGATTCAAGGGATTCGATCTGATAGAGTGCCTGAAGAACTATGGACAGAGGTTCGTGACACTGTATAGGAGACGGGGAGCAAGACCATCCCCAAGGAAAAGAAATGCAAAAAGGCAAAACGGTTGTCTAACGAGGCCTTACAAACACCTATGGAAGAAGAGAAGCAAAAGGCAAAGGAGAAAAGGAAGGATATACCCGTTTGAAAGCAGAGTTTCAAAGAAGGGCAAGGAGAGATAAGAAAGCCTTCCTAAGCAATCAAGGCAAAGAAATAGAGGAAAACAATAGAATGGGAAAGATTAGAGATTTCTTCAAGAAAATTAGACACACCAAGGGAATATTTCATATTAAGATGGGCTCAATAAAGGACAGAAATGATTTGGAACTAATAGAAACAGAAGATATTAAGAGGTGGCAAGAATATACAGAACTATATAAAAAAAAAAGATCTTGATGACCCAGATAATCACGATGGTGAGATCACTCACCTAGAGGCAGACATCCTGGAATGTGAAGTCAAGTGGACCTTAAGAAGCATCACTACGAACAAAGCTAGTGGAGGTGATGGAATTCCAGTTGAATTATTTCAAATCCTGAAAGATGATGCTGTGAAAGTGCTGCACTCAATATGCCAGCAAATTTGGAAAACTCAGCAGTGGCTACAGGACTGGAAAAGACCAATTTTCATTCCAATCCTAAAGAAAGGTAATGCCAAAGAATGCTCAAACTACTGCACAATTGCACTCATCTCACACACTAGTAAAATAATGCTCAAATTTTCCAAGCCAGGCTTCAACAGTACGTGCACCATGGACTTCCAGATATTCAAGCTGGATTTAGAAAAGGCAGAGGAACACGAGATCAAATTGCCGATATCTATTGGATCATTGAAAAAGCAAGAGAGTTCCAGAAAAACATCTATTTCTGCTTTATTGACTATGCCAAATCCTTTGACTATGTGGATCACAATAAACTGTGGACAATTCTTCAAGAGATAGGTATACCAGACCACCTGACCTACCTCTTGAGAAATCTGTATGCAGGTCAGGAAGCAACAGTTAGAAATGGACATGGAACAACAGACTGGTTCCAAATAGGAAAAGTAGTACGTCAAGGCTATATATTGTCACCCTGCTTATTTAACTTCTATGCAGAGTCCATCATGAGAAACGCTGGACTGGAAGAAACACAAGCTGGAATCAAGATTGCCAGGAGAAATATCAATAACCTCAGATATGCAGATCACATCACCCTTATGGCAGAAAGTGAAGAGGAACTAAAAAAGCCTCTTGATGAAAGTGAAAGAGGAGAGTGAAAATGTTGGCTTAAAGCTCAACATTCAGAAAACGAAGACCATGGCATCTGGTCCCATCATTCCATGGGAAGTAGATGGGGAAACAGTGGAAACACTGTCAGACTTTATATTTTTGGTCCCCAAAATCACTGCAGATGGTGATTGCAGCCATGAAATTAAAAGACACTACTTGGAAGGAAATTTATGACCAACCTAGACAGTATATTGAAAACCAGAGATATTACTTTGCAGACTAAGGTCCATCTAGTCAAGGCTAGGGTTTTTCCAATGGTCATGTGTGGATGTGAGAGTTGGACTGTGATGAAAGCTGAGTGCTGAAGAATTGATGCTTTTGAACTGTGGTGTTGGAGAAGACTCTTGAGAGTCCCTTGGACTGTAAGGAGATCCAACCAGTCCATCCTAAAGGAGATCAGCCCTGGGTGTTCTTTGGAAGGACTGATGCTGAAGCTGAAACTCCAATACTTTGGCCACCTCATGGGAAGAGTTGACTCATTGGAAAAGACTCTGATGCTGGGAGGGTTCAGGGCCAGGAGAAGAAGGGGACGAATGAGGATGAGATGGCTGGATGGCTTCACGGATTCGATGGACATGAGTCTGAGTGAACTCCAGGGCATGGTAATGGACAGGGAGGCCTGGAGTGCTGTGATTCATGTGGTCACAAAGAGTCTGACACAATTGAGCGGCTGAACTGAACTGAACTGAACTGAGAGTACATCATGAGAAGCACTGGGCTGAATGTAGCACAAGCTGGAGTCAAGATTTCTAGGAGAAACATCAATAGCCTCATATGTGCAGATGATATCACCGTTATGGCAGAAAGTGAAGAACTAAAGAGCCTCTTGATGAAAGTGAAAGAGGAGAGTGAAAAAGTTGGCTTAAAGCTCAACATTCTCCCATCACTTCATGGCAAATAGATGGGGAAACAGTGGAAACCACGACAGACTTTATTTTTTGGCTGCAACATCACTGCTGATGGTGATTGCAGCCATGAAATTAAAAAACAGTTACTCCTTGGAAAAAAGTGATGACCAACGTAGACAGCTTGTTAAAAAGCAGCGACATTACTTTATCAACAAAGATCTGTCTAGTCAAAGCTATGGTTTTTCCAGTAGTCATGTATGAATGTGAGAGTTGGACTATAAAGAAAGCTGAGCACCGAAGAATTGATGCTTTTGAACTGTGGTGTTGGAGAGACTTGAGAGTCCCTTGGAATGCAAGGAGATCCAACTAGTCCATCCTAAAGGAAATCAGTTCTGAATATTCACTGGAAGAACTGATGCTAAAGCTGAAACTCCAATACTTTGGCCCCTTTATGCAAAGAACTGACTCATTTAAAAAGACCCTGATGCTGGGAAAGATTGAGGGCAGGAGGAGAAGGGGATGACAGAGGATGAGATGGTTGGATGGCATCACCAACTCAGTGGACATGAGTTTGGGTAAACTCTGTGAGTTGGTGATGGACAGGGAGGCCTGGTGTGCTACACTCCATGGGGTCACAAACAGTCTGATACGACTAAGCGACTGAACTGCACTGAACTGAGCACAAAGCTGGAGAGCTCATTAAGGGAGAGATTATGGAGGTTAAAGAAGTCCAGAGGTTGAATTTTATTCTGCAAGTGAATGTTACTGAAGCTAGTAGTTTGGCAAAGAAGTTGCATGAAGCTGGGGTTCTGCCAAATTAATCTTGCAGAAAATTAAAAGGGATTAAAACAGAGAAGGGCTTCCCTGGTTGTTCAGAGGGTAAAGAGTCTGCCTGCAATGCAGGAGACCCTGGTTCAGTCCCTGAGTCAGGAAGATCTCCTGGAGAAGGGAATGGCAATGCACTCCAGTTTCTTGCCTGGAGAATTCCATGGACAGTGGAAGCCTGAAGACAAATGTTACCTAATTGAAAGCATATCAGCTCTCCAGAAATCAGACAATGATAATGTTATTCTAGTTGTTATTATTAATACTGTAAGCAGTAACAATGACCCAAAAAGTTGGAAACAATGACCACAATCACTGTGATTTCACTGTGCGTCTGCTAGGCACCACATATTTTAAAAGCATCTCATTTAATTCGTACTCAGAGCACAATGAGGACGGTAGTCATTTATCAGGTTCTTAGTAAGTGCTAGGCACTGTTCCAAGCCTTTATACATATTAATGCATTTAATCCCCATAAGAGCCCTGGGAGATGGGTACTATTGTTGTCTTCAGTTTATAAATGAGTAAACTGTAGCAAAGAGAGATTAAATAACTTGTCTAAGGCCACACTGCTGTAAAGTGACAGAGGTGGGATTCAAACCCTGGCAGTCTGACTCTGACACATACCCATTATATCAATATTCTAGATATTATTATGCCCGTATTCATTCGCGCTGTTAACTAAGACAGCAGTTAAATCACTTGCTCCGAGACACAGAGAAAGAGGGAGAGACCTTGATTTGCATGACAATGAAGCTTGTGGGCTTCATCACCATCCAGTCTGCTAAGAGCAATAGCTTCCAATCATGATTGAAAACAAATTAAACATCAGTCAGATATTTTAAGGAAGCAGCGCATAGCAGTAACAATAGCAAACATTTATTGAACACTTTTATGCCTAGGAGTTTGTATGTGTTATCATATTCTAGAAAGTCTATCAAGGAAGGACTTTTTATCCCTGTTGAACTGATGAGGAAACAGTCTCAGAGAAGTCACAGACTAGTAAGTGAGAAATCCAACTTTAAGAGTTAGGCAGCCCAACCTAAAAGCATGTTCTTATCATTCTACTTAACTGTCTCTCAGCCATAAAGAAGCTGTTTCCAGGATTTGAAACATCTCCTGCCCTTTTGCACCCCCATCCCCAGCTAATTTTACACTCAGTGGTATCCTGGGGCAGTTTAAAAAACATTCCAAGTCTTAACCACTGCAAGGAATTCTCAGCTAACCTTTGCAGGGTGAGCTGCAGCAGCAGATTCTTTCCCAGGTTAGTAGAAAGCCTCAGGCTTCAGAAGAGCAGGTGCTTGGCTAACCCAAGTGTCACCTACGTCTGATGTATCTCATCAGCCTCAGGGAGAAACAGAGTTTGGTCTGCTCCTTCTCCCAGACGCAGCCCTGGTGCAGCAAAAGGGAGAGCCAGTGGCCTGCTTGTGGGGGAGCCGGAGTCAGCTCGTCTTCCGAAAGCACAGGAGCCGCGGGGCCCCCCGCCACACTCCTCCGTTCGTGGACGAGGCCCTGCTATGATCACAGGCCCGGAAGTGTGGCTGGGGCCTGCACTTGGCTTCCACGGCATCTGTTTCAGAGGGAGTTCAGAGGCTCCCTTTCCATAAACACCTCTGCTTCCAGTCTTGTCTTGAGGTCCAAAATCCTCCTCCACAGTTGGGTAAAACTCCTTATATCAGTCAGGGTTTAAGCAGAGAAGGAAAAGCAGCAGCTTAACAGAAACCGTGCCAGCAGGACATGCGCACACGCATCATGCACACATATGTAATATACACACACACGGGTATATAATCACCGGAAAGACTGATGCTGAAGCTGAAGCTCCCACACTCTGCCCTTCTGTTGCAAAGAGCTGACTCACGGGAGAAGACCCTGATGCTGGGAAAGATCGAAGGTGTGAGGAGAAGGGGATGGCAGAGGATGAGATGGGTGGATGGCATCACTGAGTCAGTAGACATGAACTTGGGGAAACTCTGGGAAATGGTGAGGGACAGGAAGGTCTGACGTGCTATAGTCCATGGGGTCGCGAAGTGTCCGACACGACATGGTGACTGAACAGCAGCAACAATCTGCAGAGCAGCCCAGAAGGCTGGAAATTCTAGGGCAGGAGCTACGGTTCATTCGTGGGGTTCCTTCTGCCTCAGGAAAACCTCAGTCTTGCTCTCACAACCTTTCAACTGTTGGCTTGGATGAGGTGCATCCAAATGATAGAGGATACTCTCCCTTGAAATCAACTAATTATTGATACTAACTACATCTACAAAATACCTCCCTAGAGACACCTAGTGTTTCATTGCTTAACTAGGTACTAGCCAGTTGCCCAGTTTTATGCGTAACTTGGTCTAGCCAAGTTGGCAAACAGGATTAACCATTGTGCTCTTCATGTGATAATGGAAAATTCACGAGGATAGTGGTTATGGCTCTAACTTTCTGTTATCTTGGGAAGATCCTTTTTCTTCTCTGAAACTCAGGGCTCACTTCTGCAAAATGGATGTTGTGAAGAAAATGCAAACGGGTAAGTCATGGTGGTTTATGTTTGTCAACCTCATACTCCTAATGTGTCCCTCCCCACCCTTTCCCCTTTGGTAACCTGAAGTTTGCTTTCCGTGTCTGTGACTCTGTTTCTCTTTTGTATAGATTCATTTGCACTGTTTTTCTTAGATTCCACATATAAGCGATATAACATTTGCCAAACCACTATACATAAAATAGATAAGTGAAAAGAGTTTGCTGTATAACACAGGGAATTAGATTCAGTATCTTATAATAACCTAGTAATGGAAAATAATCTAAAAATATATTTTATAACTGAATCACTTTGCTATACACCTGAAACAATACAATATTAAATATCAATTATACTTCAATTTAAAAAAATTGAGTAAGGCATGAAAGTTGATTTTAGATATTTCAGAGTGTCTGTCATGAAACACCTAGCTTTGTTCTAGGGAGTTCCAGAGGGCAGAGCCAGGGCCATTGCCTGGAAGGAGAAATGCAGATTTCAGCTTGAAGGAAGCTTGTCTCACAGTGAAGTTCCACCCGAAAAGAGAGGGCTTGGGAAGATAATAGCCTCCCCGCCTGCAGAGGAGTTCAGACAATGGATGAAGCAGCATTTATTTGGGGGGAGAACAGGACAGTAAGCATTACGTTTGGTGCTCAATCTCCTGGAGAAGGAAACGGCAACCCACTCCAGTATTCTTGCCTGGACAGTCCCTCGGACAGAGGAGCCTGGAGGATTACAGTCCGCAGAGTCAGACACGACTAAAGGGATTTAGCATGCACACGCAGTCCCAAAAGACTCCCCAGGTGGCGCTATTGGTAAAGAACCCGCCTCCCAATGCAGGAAACTTTCTAAGAGACGTGGGTTCAGTCCCTGGGTTGGGAGGACCCCTTGGAGGAGGGCATGGCAATCCACTCCAATATTCTTGCCTGGAGAATCCCATGGACGGACGAGCCTGGTGGGCTCCAGTCCGTGGGGTCACAAAGAGTTGGACACAACTAAAGCAACTTCACACGCCCCAATACTCAGAACTGCCTGTTAGTGTGATCATTCTTCACTGCTAGTAAGACTTGCCTTCTTTCCTTCTCTCTTCCTGGACCCTCCCCTGCTTCCGAAGCTTGTTGACAGACTGTGCTAGGCGACATAAAATGTAAACAAATCCTGGAAGAAATATTACTCATTGGCACCCCTCAGATATATTCTCTAGTTTATTCATGCGATTAACAGTATATCACCAGGGTAATCTCTTAAACCAGTTTAGATACTCTCACCCAGCAAGGCACTGAGAGATAAAGCACAGGAGCATTTTCTGATCTGGCAGATGGAACTGGACCTAGTAAAGAATACGGGGGTGGCTGTTGTATCCAAAAGGTTGCTTTGCATTAAGACCCAGTGAAAACTAGGTGTGGCCCCTGGCCTAGACAGTATGGTACACTTGGGTTAGCCGAGCACCTGCTGTTCTGAAACCTGAGGGTTTCTACTAACCTGGGAAAGGATTTGCTGCTGCAGCTCACTCTGGAAAGGTTAGCTGAGAATTCCTTGCAGGGGTTAAGACTTGGAATGCTTTTGAAACTGCCACAGGATACCAGTGAGTGCAGAATTAGCTGGGGTTGGAGGCAGCGGGGTGGGAGGGCGCGGTCCTGGAAGCAGCTTCTTTCTGGCTGAGAGGTAGTTGAGTGGAATGATAAGAGCATGCTTTTGGGTTGGGCTGCCTAACACCTAAAGTTGGATTCCTCCCTTACTAGTCTGTGACTTCTCTGAGACTCAGTTTCTTCATCAGTTCAACAGGGATAAACTGTAGACACAGTAGCTTATGACAGATGTACTGTGAAAATTCTGATTGAGTGAGACCATGGCAGAGGGGCAAATGAATCATAGTGAGGACAAGCAAGCACTTTTTAGTGGATGGGCAATTTTAGCCAAGATGGAACAAACAGAGCCTTGGACAGACAGGTGTTCTGGGGAAACGTGTGATGGATGATCTGTACAGGTCAATAGGGTAGAAGGAATGTACTGAATCTGGAGACAGTTTAAGTGAAAGGTATTGCAAGGGCTGCAGGAGTAGCGATGATATGATTCTTATGGAACTGAAAGAGAAGATGGGGTCTAAAAGTAAAGGAGGAAGTTGGAAGAAAAAGTGACAGTTTCCAGTTTCAATAAATTACCAAGGGACAGGTTCTTATTAGGTTTTATCCTTGCTTCCTGTAAAAACCTCTTATCAGCAAATGTAGTGGGGAGTTGCCACGTGGCCCAAAGCCTGCTGTCATGGTGGAGAATGCTGAGCTCACTACCTGGCCTTGGTTACCTCCCAGAGCCTTGGTTACCTCCCAGAGCCTTGGTTTCCCAACCTGCGTGATATGGATAATCTTCCCTGCTCTGCAGGCTTGCATGGATGCTGCTTTGTAAGCCGTAAACCTCTGTGCAAACAGTCATGTACTCAGGGACAGACCCTGTTGGTCCTGAGGGAATTTACAACACTTGAGACCGAGTCCCGAATCAGCTAAATTTTGCCATCCAAATGAAGGTGGCAGGGATGACATAGAGCCTAGTGACAAAGACATTCATCTGTGGCCATCAGAGCTGTGTGCTGGGTATCTGTGGAGTGTGTTAGCTGCTTGGATTGTTCAGTGTGAAATTTAATTTGGGCTCCTGGGTGAGCAGGGAGGAGGGCGTGAAAGATATGACACTGGTTAATTTCATGTTTTACAGGCCCAGAAACCCCAAAAGTATATTTCTTGGCGAAAACTGAGAACCTGCAGGCCACTGCATGCAATGATATGCAGTCCAGGGGGAAAATAGAGATAGTGAGGGAAAAAAAAAAAGCATCAAGAATATATCATTTCCTGAAATCAAATAAACTTACAAGCTTCCATCTCAATGGGTGAGACTGACAGGCAGAGAGAGAAAGGCGAAAAGAGGGTTTCTTTTAACTCTTGCCAATACATTTTCACATAACTGCAAACACTCCTCAGGATGGCATTCCAAGTGCCTCGCCTCGGTCCTCATCCATCTTTCCGCGGGCAGATCGGATCACATTTCGCTCTTTCTCGCTGCCTTGTAGACAGCCGCAGAAGACTCAGACTCCAGATCGTAGCACAGCTGCCCCTGCGCTCAAGTCCTGCCTCACACTCCCTCCTGCTCCCATCGCCACCGGAGCTGACTCCACCAGCAGTGCCGACTGATGGGTTCCCAAACCTGCCGGCTCTCTCTGACCCTCATCTCCACACCTGTATCTGCATAGGTTCCGTCTCCCTGGGATTTCTTCTACCTTAGCTCTTTCCTGGGTTTCAGGAAAACTCAGTCTGTACAGACAGCAACTGAGGGTCAAGACTCTGGCATAAAGTAGACGTGATATTGGGTTTCCCTCGTGGCTTTTGGTAAAGAACCGGCCTGCAATGCAGGAGACCCGAGTTTGATCCTTGTGTCCGGACAGTCCCCTGGAGAAGGGAATGGCTACCCATTCCAGTATTCTTACCTGGAGAATTCCATGGACAGAGGAGCCTGGAAGGCTACAGTCCATGGGGTCACCAAGAGCTGGGCACAACTGAGTGACTCACACTTTCACTGTTTTCAGGCATCTTAATTTTACTGGCTTCCATCACGTCATCCTGTGGTCCCCGGTTGTTATGGAGATTCAGTTGGTTAATGTATAGCATAGAGCACAATGCCTGGCACATGGAAAGTAGTTGGTAAGTGGCTTGTTTTTATTATGAATGTAGCTCCAATATTACTGCCTCTGTGAAAGCTTCTTTCATTTCCACACACAGAATCAAAGTGCTGGTTCCATTGCTCCGTAAATGATCCAATTGCATCTTGAATGTGCATCAATTACTGCAAACATTATGTTGAATATTGTACTTAATAGTCACTTTTATGTCCCCACCCCCACCCCCGTTACACTGTGTGTTTAGGTGCATGGATCAGATTTGGCCATCTTTATACGCCCAGGGCTTAGCCAAATGCCCAATACAAAGTAGATACTTGATTCGTGTTGGCCAAACTAGTGAAAGAGAGAATGAATACATGATTACATGCACGGATTACCCTGCAAGGGCTGGATCAAGTGCCAGCTCTCCCAGGAAGTCTCCTCTGTCTTTATCAGCGGAATGAAAGATCCCCTTCTATGACACAGCTCTCTGCCTGCATCCTGCTACCATCACGTTGTGACTGCCACACAGGAGGCTCCGGGTCTTACTCACCCCTGTCAAGCCATCATCATCGTCATTATTAGCACAGGGCCCGGAACAGAGTAAGGACTCAGTATGTGCTCTTTTCCCTTGTCCTTCTCCTTCTCCTCTTCATTATCACTGTTTCCAGGGTAGCCAACATTTGGGAGTTCATCAGGGTCAGGCTGGGGGAAGTGTTTGCTAGATGCAGAGATAGCCATGGGGCTGGGTTTAGGGCCCAGACCACACACACAGAGGCATACGGTGGCAGGAAGCTCTGAAAGACTGTGCATAGTAGCCAGAGAAAGTCAATATCCAGGAGAAGCTGTGAAAACGTAAGAAAACACAAAGTCCTTTAGCTAGATGGATACTTGTAGGCAAGAAGGTTTGTGTCAGCTTGTGAGAACAACATCATGGGCCATTTTGCTTCTGCTTAGGAAGCTATCAATTGTGAGTTTTTGAACAAAGAAAAGCTTTGAAACCATTACAGATAAACAAAGCAGGAGGTCAAAATAATTATTGGATGAGTGCATATATATCTGGAACTATTTTTAGCGTCTGTTTGTATGTGAAGGAAAATAGTCACAATATAATTCAGTGTGTGTTTAGTATGTGTCAGTTCCTGAACTCAACCCCGTACACGTGTCAACTCATTGAAAACACACAACCTTAATTTAAAGCAGGTACTGCTGCTCTTATTGTGAAAGGGAGACTCATGGTAAGTGAGTAATTTGCCCAAGGTCTTATGGGCAGTAAATGGTGAACTTGGATTTGCAGCTGGGCAAGTGACTCCAGAACTCCTGTCCTCCGTGCATATAAAAAGGGTCTGTGGGTGTTAGGGGTAACTGAGAGGCAAGCACACGCAGTGTGGTTTCTAAAAACATATGCGCCAGGTGTTTCTGAGTATCTACTGCTGGGTCAGGTTTTCTGCCAGGTTCACAGAGAGACCCAAGAATGAATGGACGGCACAGTCCCGCGTTCAAGAAGCTTACAAGCTTGGTGAGGGAGCAGGCGGATCCAAATAGATATTAAGGACTTCAGCTCCGTTTCATAAACTGCGTTACCATTGATTCTGTGTTGGGTACTGTGTCGAGTCTAGGGCTTAAGAGAAACGAGGAGGCCGTGATGCAGGCTTTCAGGATGCTCAGAGAGCATGAGACAGTGGTAAGTTTTATAATTAACGCTGGAGTCATCGCATGCTTGTTCAGCACCAACTTCCTCTCAGTATAAATCCAAAGCCCACCGCGTCGAGCCCATTGCAGATTCTCCCGGCCCCTGGCTACTTTCTTTTGTCCCCTAGAAGGAATGCCCTTTCAGGTGTGGGTCTTGTCCTCTGTATCTGCTCTACTGCAGGGGTTGGGCCCGTTCCAGGCTCCAGCCCACTGAACCTGCCTTATCTTGATGCAGTTAATCAACTGCTGGTACCATGTGGGTGTGCCTGCCAGACCCAACCTCTCCTACTAGACAGATACGCCCCACTTACAGAACCCTACTGTTTGGGGACAGATACTAATCAGGTCAGGAACAGTTGCCTAGCCTGAGACGACTTACGTGTTAGCTGAGAGTGAAGCATGAGATAGAGGGTGAGCTGAATCCATCAGATTTCTTCTCAGAAAAGTCAGACAGGAAGGACAGGGGGATTAGGTTAGTTGTAAACAGGCAGAGAAACAGGCCAGTTCAATCGGTAGTGGGGCACTTAGTAAGGATTTAGAAAGCTGAGTTGGCTGAATGACCGCACGGTCTGCCATCTTGGAGCTGGGATAGTCACCGGTGCCTGGACTTTCTGGAGTGGGTCCCTGACGACTTGAATTAGCTCCTGTGGTTCACTCTCCCTGGAAGCCAGAATTGGTGGGTTGGATCATACCCCTTCCTGTTCTAGTGTGTGTTGGTGTTAGTCACTCAGTGGTGTTCGACTCTTTGTAGCCCCATGGACTATAGCCCATGGGATTTTCCAGGCAAGAATACTGGAGTGAGTTCCTGTTTCCTTCTCCAGGGGATCTTCCTGACCCAGGGACTGAACCTGGGTCTCCCGCATTGTTGCAGATCCTTCACCATCTGAGCCACCAGGGAAGCTCCAGTCCTAGTGGGTGGAGACAAACCAAAGGAATGTCCACAGGCTCTTCCTGGAGACGCTCCTGTTGGCCACTTGTTGCTGACTATCCTCCATCTACACACACACACACACACACACACATCTTCCTTCTCCCTCTGCCCCAGCCCTCACCCCACGCCATTCTCTGTGTTGTGCTAAGTCACTTCAGCCATGTCTGACTCTTGGCAGCCCCACGGACTGCAGCCTCCCAGACTCCTCTGTCCATGGGATTCTCCAGCAATGGTACTGGAGTAGATTGCCATGCCCTCCTCCAGGGCAGCTTCCTGACCCAGGGATGGAACCTGTTCTTATGTCTCCTGCGCTGGCAGCCGGGTTCTTTACCACTAGCTCCACCTGGGAAGCCCCTCTCTCTGTTGAGTGGGAATGAATGATTCTGATGAGAGTGACTAACCAAGAGGATTTTATTGGGTATTCCCTCTTCCAAAGTAATGAAGTCACTTAAGGAGAGTCATATAGGAGTAGATTAATAAACTGTCTCTTGACCATCTATGGTGGGCCAAGGATACAAAGATAAAAACCACTACCCTCAGGACTCCCCAGACTTGTGAGAGAAATGCATTGTAAATGGACATTTATGCTCTCAGGAGCCCTGGGCTTGGTGAGGGAAACACCAGGTATCGGGCAGGCAGTGAATCACTTAACTTGGCCTAAGGAGAGAGGGTAGGTGTGATGGGAACAGCATATGTGAAGACTTCAAGGCGCAGGAGAAATGGCTTTTCTCAGGAGAGCAGAGAGGAGTCTGCAGAGATGGGCAGACAAGTGTCTGGAGAGGAGCTGGGCTGACTCACACTGCCCCAAGTTCCGTCCTTGGAGCAGAAGCCTCAGGTGGAAGCAGGATATGAAGCTTTCATCTGCACCTTCAACCTTGTGATCAGAAAATTCTTTCAAAGATATAAAGCCTCTCTGAACTGGACAACGCTTAGGGTGCTGGCCGAGGCCTGCATCCCTGCCCTTCCTGCTGGCACTCTCCTCGCCTCATCTCTTGATCTCTGCCCTCTCCAACTCACTCCACATTTTCTTGTTTGGTTTGATCTTGAGTGAAGGACTCTGTCCTTCTTCCATTGGGACCTTGCTTCCCTACTGTTCTCTCGCTCTCTGGAACATCTGTCCCTGCTCACGTCACCCAGCTGTGTCACATGCCCGCTTCATGCCCCCCACATCCATCCCTTCCTCCCAGTGGCCTTCCCTCACCCTTCCCTGACCCCGGCCGTCTGCCCAGCTTACCCCAGGGGTGAACCCTCCTATCTCCCTACCCTTCTCCCACACCACGTGGAGTTGCTTATGGAATCAGTTTTGTAACTTTCTGTTTACTATCCGTCTTTCCTTGTAGACCAGTGGCTGTCAACATATGGTGGTTTTGTTCCCAAGGGACATTTGGCAACATCTGGAGGCATTCTGGGTTCACAACTGCGTGGTGCTATCTCAGGGGTACTGCTCCATTCCCCATGATGCACAGGATAGCCCACTCCCAACTAAGAATCTGGCTCAAAATTTCAGACATGCCATAGACTGTGGGCTTGATGTGGAGAGACCATGTTCATAATCTTATGTCCTGCACTGGACCATAAGCGCATGGACTGGCCTGTTGTTGTCCAGTTGCCCAGTCATGTCCAATTTTTAATGACTGCATGGACGGCAGCATGCCAGGCCTCCATGTCCCTCACCAGTGGATGCTTAACCAATTTCTGTGGACTGTTACACACACACACACACACACACACACACACACACAGATCTGTCTTGTGAGCAAACTCATGCTCATGCGTGCCTCCCTCCAAGTTGCCACTTCTGTTCTTCCTTAAACAGGCCCCACACCCTCAGGTTGTGATTCCAAGTAAAGCTACACCGTATATGTACATGCCTCATTCCACCTAATATGTAATTCACCACCTCCTCAACAGTGAAGTTGTCTTACCAACTTCCACCTAGCCCCAAACTGATCCTACAGCCACACCCATGTAGGTGTAACTGTGTGTACACATAGGTATCCCTGTGTGTGTACCCCTGTCCAGAGACTTGGCACATTTCCCTGCACCTGCACTTCATCTCCAAGACACATCAGCTCTGCAGCAGAGGCTTTCTCTTCTTGATCACATAAAACAGGTGCCGACCAACAGGCCCGCACAGACACGCGCAGGAACACGCACTGGTGCTGCAGACCAGATGACTGGATGGGGGGAGGGCACGGCGCAGAGGGAGGCCCAGAGCAGTTAACAAAACCTCCCTGTGGCCCCATCTGAGCTATGGGACTGTGAAATGTATGGCATTAAAACTCGGTCTGAAACCAGACTTCAAGCAGAGGTAGCAAATCCAACTCCTATTAAATCCTCTGTCTCTCTGTCTCACCATCTCTGTCTCTAACACACACAGACACACACAGACACACACACAGACACACACACACACACACCTTTACAAATTTTCTTTTTTTAAAAAAAGTCAAACTGCAGAAAATAATTTTAATCAGCGTCATGCCAGTGTGGGCTGAGGGTGAAATAGGATATTAATGCTTTTATCTCTGCTGGGGACATGGCTGACTTCACCACTGATTCCGTTCGAAGTCGCACCCCAGGTGTGTTCCCATAGCATTTCTGCATTAAGCAGCTGCGAGACCAGATCTCACATCTTTTATTATCTCGGCAAAGCTGCACGCACCGAGTGGCGGGGCCATAATGAAAAGATCCAATACCCCATTAACGCAGCTAAATATTTGACTTCTAAACTCAACTGGAAAATGAAACTCGGTGCCTGGAGAGGAGCGGGGAATGGGCTTCAATGTCTGAGAACTGAACCACAGTGGCTTCTTGTCCTGCAGCCCTTTATGGTTTGCAGAGCCTCTCGCAGGCACCTGTTCGCTGAATGTTCTCCACTGCCCCCTGGTGTGGGCGTTCTGAGCCCTACTTCCTAGCTAGGGAGCTGAAATTGGGGAGGTCAAGTGGCTGGTCTAGACCCCACATGGTCCAACTCCAGGCAGTTTTGGTCGGCAGAGTAGGAGCCCCAGTAGCTTTTACTTATTCAATTTTAATTAATTATTGTTGGCGGTACTGGGTCTTTGTTGCTGCGCGTGGGCTTCCTCTAGTTGCAGCAGGCAGGGCCTCCTCTTCATTGTGGTTCATGGGCTCCTTTCGGGGGTGGCTTCTCTCACTGCGGAGCAAAAGCGCGAGGGCCCACGGGCTTCAGTAGCTGTGGGGCACGGGCTTGAGTTGCTCCAAGGTGTGTGAAATCGTCCCAGCCCAGGGCTGAACCTGTGTCGCCTTGCCTTGGCAGGCAGCTTCTTATTCACTGTACCACCAAGGAAGTCTCTGCCACAGCAGCTTTTAGTCCATGTCAGTTCTTTTTCTTTCCCACCCTCTGGCTCAGACTTTCGTGTTATATTGAGAATTTTCTCAACAGAGAATATGGTTTCCATTTCACACAGGGGGAAACCTGCCTTCCTGCCTTCCCTCTTCTCTCCCTCCCAACACAATTGTATTGAACCCCTGCTGCTACAATGTGCTGATCCTGGCTGGATGCTCGGGATGGAGCATCCCAGAGAGGGACTGAGGTGGTCCCCGTCATCATGAAGCTTCCCATCCATCTAGCAGGAGGGACAGGGGGCATTTCTGAAAATAAGGAACAGAGAAATACAAGGAGCCAGAAGAACTGAAGGGATGTGAAGAGGATGGCTTAGGGAAGGCTTCCTATGAAAATGACCTCAAAGCCGAAATTCATGTGGGGCTCAGCTATGAGGAGGGGAGGAGATGGAGAGTTTCCTGGAAGAAGCATTGTGTGCACATGCTCAGAAGCGTAAAGAGACATGCTGACTCCATCTCTGAGAGCGGTCCATTGTGACGGGGAGGGAAAGTTGATAGTAAATTGTCCAGAAAAATAGACAAAGCATAGACCTCAAGGGAATTGGGGAACTGAGTTGAGAGGCTGTTGTGAAAGTTGCTGGTGGCTACGGAAAAGGAGGGAACTTTCTCAAGCTTTAATACATGAATAAATCCCCCAAGGCATGCAGATTCTGATTAAGGAAATCTGGGATGGAGCCTGAAATTCTGCCCTTCTCACAAGCTCCCAGGCGATGCGCAAAGTGTGGTCCACAGATCGCACTTGAGGAAGAAAGCCTAGACGATGCTATCTGACTTGGTGTCCCCTGGGTACATGTGGCTATAGAGCAACCGAAACACTGTCTGTTCAAACTGAGATGTAACCGGAGCGTAAAGCAGGCACCGATTTCGGAAAGCTTTGATAGTTAAAAAAAAAAAAAGTTAAAATGACCTCATAGTAATGCTCTTATTATTTGCCTGTTGAAATGATAAAATTTTGACATACTGGGTTAAATAAAGTGTCATTAAGATGAATTTTGCTTGCTTTTACCTTTTGAATGTGGCTAGAAAAATGTAAGTTACAGATGTTGATTACATGTTAACCTCTTTGGGATAGATAGGTTAATTTAAATAAAATAATTCCTAAATTTGATTCTACCTGTTTCTTTACCTTCTCTAAATATGGGTCCTAGGAGACTTTGGATCACCCTTGTGGCTCGCGTTCTATTTCTGCTGGGCTGTACTTCTCTGGGCCTGGTTTTACCAAGTCCCGTGTTGGTTACAGTTCAGATACTGATACAAATGATTCACATATTCATACAAACGTGAAGTGCAAGGATTCTCCTCTGCTTCCTCTTCTGATCTCTGAGGAATTACCCTAATTATAGTTTCCCAAGGAATTTCAGTCTCCAGACAGCTCCAGGGACAGCACAGCAACTCGGGCCTTCTCTTAAACAATGTACCTCCCCCCTTCTCTGTGGGTTCATATTTTAAAGTTGGACACAATATATTTAGAAGATTATTCATTCATTCTAATTTCCCCTAAACACCCCTCTGGGCAGGAGAAAGGGTTTGTAGAAACATTGCCTAATGAGTCCGAACTAAATCAGAAGGGAGTTCAAGGCTGACTTTCAATGGGACCGCTTGCACCTGGACAGCATCATTCTGGTTTCATGCAATTTCAGACCCAGGAAGGGCTTTAGAAGTCACCGTGTTCAGTTCTGCAGATATTGGCATAGAGGCAGCAGTGCCTTAGTCGAGACTGTAAAGGCAGTCGGTGGCAGAGAAGGAAAGAGCTCGATATCTAGACTTCCAGCCCTGTCACGGCCACCAGTGCAGTGGTGCTGACTAAGGCCCAGCCAAGGACAGCGTCAGTGTTGCTCCACTGACTGGCAAAACCAGAACGAGCAAGCCACTGCCCTTGGCCTTAGTTAAATTCAGCATGAATTTATAAGCACAGTTCAATGTGAACATTGCAACTACATGTACAAGGTAAGTGGGGCTGTGATTCTTGGCGATTTTCTTTCTCATCTGGTGATATGCACTTTCATCCTTGGGGGAGTTTTGTTTTTTATTTCTATATCCCTATAATACCTCTGGGGGCTTCCCTGTTAGCTCAGTTGGTAAAGAATCCGCCTGCAAAGCAGGGCCAGTTTGATTCCTGGGCGGGGAAGATCTGCTGGAGAAGGGATAGGCTACCCGCTTCAGTATTCTTGGGCTTCCCTTGTGGCTCAGCTGGTAAAGAATCTGCCTGCAATGTATTCTGGCCTGGAGAATTCCATGGGTACAGTCCGTGTGGTCGCAAAGAGTCAGACATGACTGAGTGACTTTCACTATAACACCTCTGTCCAATAGCAAGATAACGTGAGCCAGAAATGCTAGCCATGTTTGTAATTTTAAATTTTCCGGCAGTCACATTTAAAAAAGTAAAAAGAAATTGGTATATATAATTTTCAGAGAAGGCATTGGCACCCCCCTCCTTGCCTGGCAAGTCCCATGGATGGAGGAGCCTGGTGGGCTGCAGTCCACGGGGTCGCTTAGAGTCGGACACGACTGAGCGACTTCACTTTCACTTTCGCTTTCCACTTTCATGCATTGGAGAAGGAAATGGCACCCCACTCCAGCGTTCTTGCCTGGAGAATCCCAGGGACGGGGGAGCGGGCTGCCGTCTGTGGGGTCGCACAAAGTCGGACACAACTGAAGTGACTTAGCAGCAGTAGCAGCAGATATAATTTTAATAATACATATTATTTGAATGAATATATCCAAAATGTTATCATTTCAATATGCAATCAATTAGAAAACAACCCTAATGAGGTATTTTACATTTTTTTTCATGCTAAATTTTGAATTTAAAAAAAAAACTGTGCAAAGAGAGTTAAAAGAAACAGGTAAAGTTTACTTTAATACTGTATAGTTCAGTGTGTCTTTTATGATTACAGCACAATTCTTTTCAAGGTGGCTCCATTTTAGTGCCCCAGAGCCACATGTGATCAGTGGTTATCCTATTGGACGATTCCAGCTATAGAGCTTAGAAAAGTGCCGGGCACATAGTAGGAACTGAAAAACTATTTAGGAATAAATGAATGGACTAGAAAGGTGCGTCTCACCAATCCCCTGGTATAGTTCAGTCGTGCCAGAGACGGGGAAACGAGGCAAGAGAGACAGTGACTGACTCCGGAGTAGTTCCCATAATTGCCTTCCTCCGGGACTAGAAAGCAAGTGTGGCGCCCGGCCAGGAAGCAGGCCCTGCCTACCCTTGACCGTGGCTACCCGGGTGCTCAGCGCAACCCTGACATATAACAGGTGTCTGGTAAATGTGTGTTGAGGGAAAGGTCACCTCGCTAATTGGTAAGAGAGCAGAGAAAAGCAGAGGCTCCTGCCTCCCGCCCAGGGCTCTTTTCATTGTACCCTGCTGTCATGAAAATTGATTTATGCTCAGGACCTGGAAGAGTGTATAACAATTGTATCAAGGATATGCTGGGGGGGGCGGGGTGTGGATGCCGAGACACCGATTACTGTTTAAATCTCTCTGTGAATAGGTGTTCAGTGGGCACAGCTGGAACTCATTGTGTCGGGGCCTGAATGGGCCAGCAGTTGGGGTTCTGGATGTCATTTACATGGAAGACAGGAGCCTGCTTCCCAGTTCCTTTCAAACAGACATGTGCTTTGGGATGTTCCTGGGGCTCCCTGGACTTCAAGCCGCAGGATGACAGAGCTGGCTCAGCATGCCTCAGCCAGCCCCGGCCTCTCGATCATTATGGATCTCCATTCCCGCCCCCCATCATTTACGGCCCAGAGAAGGGCAACCCCAGCGACCTCTCCCCAGACCTGTCCTCTTCAGGGAGGAGCCTCTCTTTTTCTTCTGGCTGAGACATAGCCGAGTTCCCTTCTTTCCAGCTGCTCTCACTGGTTTCCAGCAAGACTGCATTCCAAGGGAGAAGTCGTGTCTCAGAATCACATAACTCATAACTATCACGTGTCTGGGTTCAAAGGCAGCTTGCTTGTCTTCTAAAGCCGATCCCCAGACTTCATGTATTTGCATATCCCCTCATGATCTTTGCTATTCCTATCTCCTCTTCACAGTGATGTTTCCTCTAAAGCTTTCTGCTCTCTAAAGTTAAATAAACTTATTTTTGAAGGAAAATAATAATAACTTTGGAAGTCTATGCATACATATTACAAATATGCTCCATATGAAAAATAAATATATAGCTATTTGATGATAATCAAAATGTATTTAATATTTACATGGAGCCACACAATCTCTTAGCATCTTTTACAACCAACTGTGCCTCCACAGTGATACATGTCTCGCTCTTAAAACACTGTTTTCTCGGGCAGCAGCCTCATCAGACAGAGAAGACCGAGGCTCAGGCAGAGGCAGGCTCCGTCTGTCACCAGGCAGGTCTTACAGAGAGTGGGTGGCAGAGCTGGCTTGGCACTTGGACTCACTGCTTCTGAGACCCAAACTCTATCAGCTATTTCTTCTGCTGTGGCAGCAGCCAGTGGTGAACTCAGCGCCTCCATCTGATGCGGTAAGAAAACAGAGGCTTTTAGGTCACAGGTTCGAATCCCAGCTGCGTATTTGGGGTTGCATGAGTTCATGCCAATAGCTTCATCTTCCCTAGTCTACACCTTTCAGGAAATGGGGATGATGCCCAGCTTGGAGTCATAGAGACATCTGCATTTGTAAACTGGCTCACAAAAAACTCTGCTCTACACACTAGCCCAGCACTCTTCAGTAGAAACTTAAAGCAAGCCACCTAGATCCTTTTAAATTTTATAGTAGCCACATTTTTAAAAAAAGAATAAGAAGAAATAGGGAAACAATTTTAAAATGAACAATATAGTTTATTTAACCCATTATCTCTAAGACATTCTCATTTGGATGTGTATTCAATTTAAAATTTTTAATGAAATAGTTTCCCTTTTTATACGATAGTTTCAAAATCCACCCTTGTATTTTATATTTTAAAGCATGCTGAACTTGAACATCTTCAAAATACTTGTACCTGTGATGGTTTATTTGCTCACATCACAGCCACTGATGAGACAGGCTGGATAGACATTGACATCCCCATTGTAAAGATGGCAGAACTAACCCTCAGGAAGGTTAAATGACTAGCTTAGTGCCACACAAGTAGTAAATAGCAAAGCCAAGTCTGGAACTCAGGCTTGCCAATTTCTCAAACAGGGCTTTGCTCAGAATCCTTAATGAAGATTCCAAGTTCACCTACTCTTTGTAAAGCAGTCTGATTTGAAGACCAATCTACCAAGCTTATTCCTTTAAAATAACTGATTTACTATATAGTTGGTGTTATGTGTTAATAGCTTGAGCCCATCATTTTTTTTTTTCTTTTTAAGCTAAAGGGAAGGGAGATGAGGTTATTGCCAAATGCTGAACTAATTAGCTCCACTGTAGGTTTACTTAGAAGGCTCATTTTAGCAGGTGTATTATTTAAGCATCAGATAACTGATTTGTTAATAACTCTTTTTCTTGCTCTGGTGAGTATAATTGTCTTCTCTGGGGTTCAAAGAGGTAAAACTTTCCCCACACAGAGACCTGATTGTAATGTTCAGTCTTTGATAAGATTTATTCTTACGTCAGGTTTTCTGGTTTTCTTTCCCTGTTCTTTTTCTGCCCCCAGGTTGCAGGGTGTGTGGGAGTGCTAATCTATATAGAATCTTTTTCTTCTCCTCTGTTTGTCTTCCTTTGACTATTTTCTCTTGTGAAGGCAAATACAATAATAACATCTTACTTTCTAAAGCTCTTTTCATCCTGATCGAGTTCCGAGTGCCACAGAAGACATTGCATTTCAAAACTTATGGAAATGCAGTCTTACAGGTTACAAATTTAGACAACATGAAAAGTCAGACACGCAGGGCCCTTGAAGCACATTAATTCACTCACAACACTCTCTGTCCTCTGAGCAGCTACAATTAATCGTCTCTGAGCTAAGCCAAGCCTTTTGCTCAAGGTAGCACAGACCTCGTTAAGAGAAAGGGAATGATGTTTATTTATGTGTCTACATTTCCATGTGATTATTGGGAGCCCACGCAGATCTGTTGGGTTCATACCAGCGACGCTGGAAGAGGAGCTTGTATTCTCGCTGCAGTTTTGCAGACAAACCAAACGTTTGCATCTTTATTTTTTTTACAGCTCACTTTTCCTATTCCTTCTCTCCAGAGCAAAAGAATCCGTGTTTCTTTTATAAACTGTGCAAAGGCTGCCTGTAATAATTTAGAAGAATACAGCCCAGATGCCTACCATCTTGTGTGAACTCTGGCTTCAGCAATAGCCGGCCTCATCTCAAACCGTGCATATCGCTCACCCACACTGCCCAGCCTGCTCCCTCAGCCACCTGGGCTGTCTGCCTTCAGCCACATTGGGATTTTCATCTGGACCAAGCTCCTTCTTGCCTCCAGGAACATTCTTCTTACAATGTTCTTCTGCCAGCATTTCCGCTGGCTTCTGATTGCTCAGAAGGACTTGGCTCACACAGTATCTTCTCTACTGGACCTGCTCTGCTAACCTGTCTTTTTTTTGTCCTGGTTTTCTGCGTTACTGTCTGCCTTGCAGCTCTACTGAGTATTTGGTGCTCTCAGCTGGAGTGTAGCCATAGCCCTGAACCCCCAGGAGACTGTTCTCTTCAGCTGCGTCACCCTTGCAAAAGAAAGTTTGGAGCCATTCACGGTGGTTTTTACTGCATCACTGTTTAGGGTCTAATTTCAGTTCAGTCACTCAGTCGTGTCCAGCTCTTTGCGACCCCATGAACCACAGCATGCCAGGCCTCCCTGTCCATCACCAACTCCTGGAGTAGTCCACCCAAACCCATGTCCATTGAGTCGGTGATGCCACCCAGCCATCTCATCCTCTGTTGTCCCCTTCTCCTCCTGCCCTCAATCTTTCCCAGCATCAGGGTCTCTTCAAATGAGTCAACTCTTTGCATCAGGTGGCCAAAGTATTAGGGTCTAAGAGTAATTTCTAAATCTATCATCCATGCTGGAATGTAGAGAGTAGCAACTGGTTCCCTGTCTCCTCCAGCTCATGGCTGGAGAAAACCGTTGCTCCATTGATCAGACTGGTCAGGGGATATGGCAAGAGGATTTGAATCACTGACTTTTCCATCCAACTGCCTGACATTATTTTTTGCCATGAGTATCCTCTCTGAGAACTTCTTACTTAGCTCTTCTATTTGTAGTTACTTTATATTGTACATAGTGGAAAGGGAACCCTAAAATTAGAAAGAATCAGCATAAGTCCCTTTCACTGTACCTTAGTCCTAAATTAACATGTGAGTGGATTTCCAAGAGAAGAAATGAGCTTGTATTACACTGAAGCCATGTAAACTTTGTGAGAGAGAGGGCAGTGGAGGTCAGAAAATAGACAATTTACCATTGTTTAATGTCAGAACTTCCGAAGTCCTTTTACATGCGTTATCTCATTTAATGTTCAGATCAAGCTTAAGCGGGAGTCGAATAGTGTAGGATGCAAACAGGAAAGTAAAGACTTATAGGGAAGACCCTTGGGTTACAATTTGTACCATAAAGGGTGTGTGTGTGTGTGTGTGTGTGTGTGTGTGTGTGTGTTTCACATGGGTTTCTACTCAGGTGTTTACCTGATCTGTTTGCGGTAACTGTGGACAGAACGGCACTGTTAGGAAGGACTCTGGTACCGTGTACGGTTTATCCAGACTGGGTGATGATGGACCGTGTTTGTTGTGGATGTGGCCATGGTCGTGGTGAAAAGGCAGAACACACAACATACAGTTTAAAACCTTGGAAAATTCCAAGTTCCAAAGTACTAGACATCTGTGTAAGCTGGCTTTTGAGCCATTGAGACACCAGGATCCTATTTCTGACTCCCCCAGTAATGAGTAGTGCGGTCTTCAAAAGGTCATTTCCTTTACAAAGGTCATTATGAGTCTGTAAAATTTGAATATTGTAGTAGATAATTGATACAGTTTTATCCAGCTGAGAGTGTCTTTGATTTTATAGGAAATTTATAATGACTTCATTTTTAGAACATGCATTCTTAAATAATGGCATATTCCATCCTAATAGACAAGTACATTTTTCTCCTCTTTTTCACCCATATAGGTTCCTTAAATAGGACATTTACTTGTATAAACAATATTGGCTATATTGGCTACTTAAAATGCCAATACTGACTCATTTTGTGTAAAACTTGAAGGTGTCATGTGTTTTCTCTAACACGTATCTTGGAAGCTCTCAGATTCTCATTTCTTCTTATTTTTCGCGGTAACAGCAGTGGACCTACCCTACACAGCTCATTCTCTATAATGAATGTATGCTGTCAACATGCAGGTAACATAGCAGAGAATCATAGATGCAAACTGTGTGAAAAGAGGATCAAAAAACAGCAATTCCTGAAGTTCTGAGGAAGCTTTGTCCTTCCTGTGACAAAAATAGAACATGTTCATCATGGAAAGATTAAGGGAGAAGAAAGAAGAAGCAGTTGGTTTGCACGTTTAGCCCCTGATAGCAGAAAGCATGTCTGTCTTGCCAACTGTTGTATCTCCAGTGATTTGTAGAATGTCTGGGACTAATTAATAGATAGACGCTAAATTTATGAATGAGTAAATGAATGCCAGCTAGAAGGAAAAAGTAGACACACCTAATCCTGAACCACAGAGATAACCACTGTTAACAGGGAGTGTACCTCCATCTAGACTTTTCGCTGACATGTGTGTATTCGTTTCTTAAAAATCAGCCTTGTTGAATATAATTTACATACAACAATAGGCATCAAGTTTAGACTACAGCTCAATGAGTTTTGACAAATGTATACAGTCATCCAAGCACTGCTGTGGTCACGATTATTTCTTCATCCCCAATAAATCTCACGGTACTTTTGTGGTCAGTCTTTTTCCCCTTTTCTTGAGCCCTCACTGCCACTGATCTGATTTCAAACTAATCTGAAATAACGCAGTATGCAGTCTTTTATATTTTGTTTCTTTCACATGGCATAAAGGCTTTGAGATTCATCCGTATTGTTGCGTGTCGTTAGTCTGTTCCTGATACTTTCCTTGGTTATACAACGATTTGTTCATCTGTTCACCAGCTAATGGACATTGAGCTTTTCCAGTTTTGCCTATTGTTATGAAGCACCTAACATTCCTGCACAAGTCTTTATACGGACCTATGTTTGGCTTTCTGTTGGGTAAATACCTGGGAATGTAAATGCAGAGTTAAATTTTAATTTTATGTGAAATTACCGTCTTCCAAAGTGGTTGTATTATTCTGCATTCTCACCAGAAAACCTTGTGAGAGAGCAAAATTTGCTGTTGTCTTTCTTAATTTTAGTCATTCCAAATGAACGTATGGAAGTGTCTCACTGAGGTTTTAATTTGTGTTTAGCTTATGACTAGGGATGTTGAATATCTTTTCCTGTGCTTATTTTGCCCATGACTATGTTACCTCTTAGTGAAGTGTCTGTTCAGATTACTCTTTCTTTCTTTTTTTAAAACCTAGTTGTTTATCTTTTTGTAATGGAGTTGGATGGGCTCTTTATACATACTGGTTGCATGCTCTTTATCAGATATGCTTATTACATATTTTTCCCAGTGTGGAGCTCGCCTTTGCATTTTCATTACAGTGTCTTTTTAAGAGCAAAGAATTTTAATGTGGATGAGGCCCTATTTGAGAATTCTTTATGGTTTCTCTTTTTTGATGTGCTATGGTCGAAATTTTCCCCTAGCTCAAGGTCACATGGATTTCTTTCTGTATTATCTCCTAGAATTATATTTTAGCTCTTACATTTAGTTTTATGATACATTTTGAGTTAATTTTTGTGACTGGTATGAAGTAAGGATTGAAGTTCATTTTTAAATATGTGCAGGTTCAATTGTGCCAGCAACATTTGTTTGAAAGGCTAATACCTTTCCCCATTGAATTACTTTGACTCCTTTGTCAAAAATCAATTAACCAATTATATCTGAATCCATTTCTGATATTCTTTTCTGTTCCATCGATTTAAATGTTATTTTTATGCCAAAACAGCTGTGTCTTACATCTGCAGCTTTATAAGTCTTCCAAACAAGTACTTTGCCTCTCAACGTTCTTTTTTTTCAAAATTGTTTTGTTTTTTTTTAGGTTGTTTGTATTATTTTGATTTCCACAAAAAAATGCTTATTGGGATTTATGTGAGTCTATTTATTAGTGTGGTGAGAACTGACATCTTAGAAATATTGCCTTCTGATCCATGAGCATGATACATATGCTCATGAAAAAAGGGAGATCCCTTTTTTCAAGTCTTTTAAAAGTTTTCTTTTAACAATATTTTCTAATATTCAATATATAGAAATTTTAATACTGTGTTAAATTTACCTCTACGTATTCATGGTTTTTGAAGCTATTATAAATTATATGTGTACATATATGTGTGTACATATACATTTTTAAAAAATTTCACTTTCTAATTATTCATTGCTGGTATATAGAAAAATGAAACATTTTGGGCATTTATCTGGTATTATTCAGATTAAGAAATTTATATTTCTTGCCTAGTTTGCTGAAGGTTTCTTTTTAATCACAAACAATTAATGGATTTTTTCAGATGCTTGTTCTATATTGGTCGAGATAATATGGATTTCCTTATTAGTAGACTAATATGACAGATAACACTGATAGATTTTGGAGTGTGGTTACAGAATAAGGAATTTGTCTGGTCTTTGTTGTTCCTGGTTCCTGGAATGGAACTTCTGAACATTTGTAATTTCCTGACTGATGGAAGTGTCCTATTATTCATGGTGGGTCCCTGGGAATGTGTCTGAACTTTTACTAACAAGGCAGTTCATGACGAATTCCTAAATAGTTTCAGAGTGAAAGCTGGCTTTGATGGGAAGACCAACTGTGCTGCTAAGAGGCTTGGGGTTTTGATCTAGCTGGTATCAGCCTGACTTCTAGGGAGAGCACAGAGGCTGGAGATTGAGTTCAGTCACATGCCCAGGGATTCTGTCCATCAGTCTATTTAATGAAATCCCAGTGAAAATTCTGTACACCAAAGTTCATTTGCACTTCTGGTTAATTAACCCATCAGTGTGCCAGGATGGTGACTTGCCCAGATTCAATGGAGAGAGAACATGAAATTTTCATGTTCAGCAGACCTCATCCTATAAGTCTTTCCTTTTAGCTGGTCCTGATTTGTACCCTTCATAATAAAACTGCAATTATTAGAAAAGCACTTTCCTGAGTTCTATGAGTCATTCTAATGAACTATTGAACCCAAGAGGATAGTGAAAACCCTTGAATCTGCAGCCAGTTGGTCAGAAGTATGAGTGGCCTGGGGACTCTGCAATTTATTGCAAGTGTCTGAAGTCATGGCACTCTTGTTAGGGACTGTGTTCTTAACCTGTGAAGTCTGTGCGAACTCAGGATAATCAGTGTCAGAACGGCATTGTAATCTTGCAAATGTTGAACCAATATTTTATTCCTGAAAAAATAATTCCACCTAGTCTTAAAGATTTATCCTTTTAAAATATCACTGAATTCATTGTGTTAATATTTTATTAAGGAACTTTTCATCTACACTCATGAGAGATATTGTGCTATATTTTTCTTTTCCCTTAATGTCTTAATGGTTTTGATGTCAAGATAAGGCTATATTCATAAAACACACTGGGAAGTGTTATCTCTTTCTATATTCATCTGAAGTGTTTATGTAAGGTTGGTATTACTTCTTCCTCAAATATTTGGTTGAGTTCATCATTAAAGCTACATGGGCCCGGACTTCTCTTTGTGGCAAAGTTTCTAAGTATAGATTCAAGAACTTTAATAGATAGTGTTCAAGTTATCTATTTCTTCTTCAGTGAGCCTATGGTTAGTCACTCCATTACATAATACATTTAATCTTGGTGTTAAAATTTTTGTCATATAGTCATTTGATATGTGATATTCTCTTATTATTCATTTAAAGTCTATAGGGTCTATAATAATGCCCCTTTTATCATTCCTGATATTGATCATTTCTAGTCTTCTTTATTTCTGTTAAATCTGCTGAAGTTCTGTCTGTCAAATTTTTCTCTTTTCAAAAAATCAGATTTTTGTTTTATTAATTTACTCAATTATTTGCTTGCTTACTGTTTCTTTGATCTTCATTCTTAACCTGAGTGTTTCCTTTTTTTCCCTACCTACGTTAGATTTTCTTTGATCTTCTTTTTCTGATCTTCATGTATTGTTTTCTACGTATTTTTTAGCTTTTATGTATTATGCATTGACTTGAGACCTTTCTAAACTGAGTGTATGATGCTACAAATTTCTGTCTAAGCCCTGGTTTATCTGCATAGTGCAATTTTGTCATGGTGTGTGTGTGTGTGTGTTTATTGTCACACAATTCAGACCGTTCTTTTTTAAACTCCTCTGTGTTTTCTTCTTGGACTCATGGATTATTCAGATATGTGTTGTTTAATTTCAAATATTTGAGGATTTTTTGGAAGGCATTTATTTAGATTTTCGGGGTGCCTAGATTTGTATCCTTTGAAACGTTAAGAATGAAAGTGAAAGTCACTCAGTCGTGCCGGAATGTTTGAGGCCACATGGACTATACCGTCCATGGAATTCTCCAGGCCAGAATACTGGAGGGGATAGTCTTCCCTTCTCCAGGGGATGTTCCGAACCCAGGGATTGAACCCAGGTCTCCCGCATTGCAGGCGGATTCTTTACCAGCTGAGCTACAAGGAATGTTATCTGGCACTACATTTTTACTTGAAAGATTGTGGATTCTGTTGCTGTCCTGTGCTAACATTCCTTTAAAATTTACTGTATTTGATTTTTAGTATAGATACTTCAAATTTCTTCCGCTTAGTGTTACCATGATATACTTTTTTCCCATTCTTTTACTTTAACCTTATCTTTGGCTTTACAGTCAAGGGTTGTAGGCATCACACAGTTCAGTCTTGCAGTTTGCTATACAGCCTGTTGTGTCTTTTTCTAGAGTTTGATTATTTATATTTAATTATTGATATGGATAGCTTTATAGCTAATGTTATGCTATTTGCTTTCTATTTGTACCGTCTGTTCTTTGTTCACTTTCTCTTATTTACGTTTCTTTCTTCAACTGAGCATTTTCTATGATTTTATTTCATCTCTACTATTGGTTTACCAGTTAATCATCATTTTTATTTTTTTAGCAATTAGTTGCTCTATGGTTTATGATGTACATCTTGAACTTATTGCTGTTTATCTCCAAGTAATACTACATCAAGTTACATGTTATATAAAGGCTTTGAAACAGCGTACTTCTGTTTCCCTTATTCTGGCCTTCATGCCATAAATTTTTACTCCTACATATGTTACCAACTCCATGAAACACTGCTAGCACATTTTAAACAGGCAATTACCTTTAACCGTGTTTAAAATTATGAGAAAAAGGGCCATATACAAAAACTATGTGAATTACTAATTTTAAATGTGTCTCCTAGCACATGACCTTACATTATAATTGATTTAGTTCCGTTATCTTCACCTTCCTCATCTTCAACTCATGCCTTAGAAAAATGCTAAAGGGCCCTTTTAAAGCAGGGGTCTTATAGTACTTTGGATAATGCATCTCTTAGGAGTAAAAATATCATAAGTATATCTCTTTATGTGTAATATGTTTATTCATAAATGTTATACATTGCCATGGGGCTTCCCTGGTGGCTCAGTGCTAACTGAATCTGCCTGCAATGCAGGAGACCACCTTCATTGTAGGAGATGCAGGTTCAATGCCTGGGTTGGGAAGATTCCCTGGAGGAGAAAATGGCTACCCACTCCAGTACTCTTGTCTGGGAAATCCCATGGACGAGGAGGCTGGCAGGCCACAGTTCCTGGGGTCGCAAAGAGTCAGACATAGCTGAGCGACTAAACACATACACTGTCATAGACTGAGCACATTTGTCATCAAGTATGTACATAAGAAAAATACACTCCCAAAAATAAAAAAATAGAAATAGAATTCCAGTATCATCTTCTCAGAACTCATTAAGGATTATCTTTGCATCTCTAAGATGTCTGCTTACCCATGTTAGAGATTGCTACTCTCAAACGTGGGAGTCCCCTAGTGGGCTGCCCTCTATGGGGTCACAAAGAGTCAGACACGACTGAAGCGACTTAGCAGCAGCAGCAGCAGCTGGTGGCTCAGATAGTAAAGAATCCTCCTGCAATGTAGGAGACCTGGGTTTGATCCCTGGGTCAGGAAGATCCCCTGGAGAAGCAAACAGCTACTCACTCCAGTATTCTTGCCTGGAGAATTCCTTGGACAGAGGAGCCTGAAGGGCTACAGTCCATGGGGTCGCAAAGAGCCGGGTGGGCATGCCTGAGTGGCTAAACACTCTCAAGTATAAACATTATAAAGTATGGGATAGACAGGCAAGGTACTGGGCTTAGTGACATGACATATGACAACTCAAAAAGGCATAAACTTAGCATTCACACGGTATTCTGTATATATAAGGAAACTGAGGCTTATATAGGCTAGCGAACCAGCTAAGACTGCATATTAGGCAGAGAGGAGTCAAGTCTAAATGCAAGCTTCTTCATTATGAGTCCAGTTAAGTTTTCTGTGCACCACTGTATTCCACCTTTTGAAAAATGATGCATTGGACCTGATATACATAGACAGCATCACCAAGCAGCTGCATAACTGTCATTAACTCAAAACTCTTTCATAATATGAGATTAAAAGTGTAGATTCCAAAACAAACCACACAAGGTATTTTATTAAATTAGCACTATTTAATAATGAAATTCTAACCATGTTAGAATATATAGATGACATTTAATCCTGTGTTTCTATGTCACTTGCCCTTAATCCTTTCATTTCAGATACAAAAGTGAGGTCAGTATGAATTAACTTTTCGTTTCCAATTAATAAGGGAAGGTTTGTAGAGAAAAGTAGGCCTAGAAGAATGTCATGGACTCAGACTAGAAGGAGGAAGAGAGGAAAGGAGAATATTTGGAGAATCGAGGTCCCTTTGGAGGAAGTCCCAAATCCCAACTTCTGTCCACCAAGTAATCACATAGAGCAGACAGCAAAAGACTGGACCAGATTCAGTCACTGACCTGGAGATGAAATTCTCCACTTTCCATTATCAGCTCGGCCAGAAACCCACTCCCCCTGGAGCCATACTTAGCCAACTTGCTATCTCCTTCTACCCTGCCTGGTTCATAAACACAGATACGGGCATGGAGGTGCACAGACCCAGCACTTCTTCCCCAAAGGGCAAACTATTTTTGTACAGCATCAAGCAGAGTGCAGGGACCAGAAATAGTTGTAGTAAATAAAATAACAATATTAAATCCTGTTCACAGCTCTGTGAGTGATGGGTAAAAGGAGATAAGAAGAGAAGATGAAGGATCGGAACTGAAAATCTTCAGCCCACTGGCTATAGTAAAGTAAATACATTTTATAGAGGTTTAGTTTGGTATAAGAGAAAGAGCATGGGCTTGACACTGGAGAGACCTGGGTTTATGTTCCCAGCTCTACCGTTTCCCATGGCTAGATTGTTAGCACACCACCTCAACCTTTCTGGCCTCAGTTACTTGACATTTCAGAAGAGAATGCAATTATTCAAGTCACTAGAGAATTGTACTGGATATCAATGTGAGAATAAATATGAGACTGCTTCAGTTCAGTTCAGTTAGTCGCTCAGCTGCGTCCGACTCTTTGAGATCCCATGAATCGCAGCACGCCAGGCCTCTCTGTCCATCACCAACTCCCGGAGTTCACTCAAACTCATGTCCATCAAGTCTGTGATGCCATCCAGCCATCTCATCCTCGGTCATCCCCTTCTCCTCCTGCCCCCAATCCCTCCTGGCATCAGAGTCTTTTCCAATGAGTCAACTCTTTGCATGAGGTGGCCAAAGTATTGGAGTTTCAGCTTTAGCATCAGTCCTTCCAATGAATGCCCAGGACTGATTTCCTTTAGGATGGACTGGCTGGATCTCCTTGCAGTCCAAGGGACTCTCAAGAGTCTTCTCCAATACCACAGTTCAAAAGCATCAGTTCTTCGGCGCTCAGCTTTCTTCACAGTCCAGCTCTCACATCCATACATGACCACTGGAAAAACCATAGCCTTGACTAGACGGACCTTAGGTACCATTTAATATTTACCATCTATGTGTTCTCTAGGGTCATGTTGAAGTCAGTCTTCCCTCCCAAGATCTGATCATTCCATTACCTTCATCTAAAGTGACTGTTTCCTCTTCCTAGATCCTTCAGAATAATTGGTAGCCACATTACAAAGAGTAAAGTGAAATGGATGAAATTTATTATATTTCATTAAATTCCACAAATCAAGAATACCAGAATTACAGCACACAACTAATATAAAAGATAGCAGATATTTTATATTCATTTTTCATACTCTATCAATATACGGTATACACGTTACACTTACAGCATATGTCAGTTCAGAGTAGCCATATTTCAGTTTCTCAGCAGCCACCTGTGGCTAGCTACTGCCACTCCCAAGAAGTAGTCCAAGGGAGGACAACTTTCCTACTTGCTATGGACTGCATGCTTTTCTAAGGCCATTCTTGAGTGGCAACCACCATCCAGTGACCCGGGGCAACTCTCCATAAAACCAACTTAGTTTTTGAGTTTTAATCATTTTAAATATCTTTCCTAGCAGCTGAGATTCAAACATTAGATTGAAAATGGGACTTGACCTTTGAGGGTACGGACTCAGTGCCCCATGGATACTTTTAAAGGCCTCCTCCATTGTTCAGATAAACGAAGCTGGGAAGAGAGATTAGAATCCGATTGCTCTCCTTTAACTATCCAGCGATGTTCAAGAGCTGCAGTGTTATTGGATTCCAAAAGCTCTGTTTGTGCTGGTTGAGTGCAGAAGTGCCCAAGTGTATAAGACCCTTGCTCAGTCTACCATGGCCTACATTTGGCAGGCTCACTAAGGCGTGGAGGATTATGCAGCTTAAACTGGTTGAGAATGGTGATGGTTGTTAAAAAAATATCATCAACCACAACAGAAATCAAAACAGAAGTACAACAGACATTCCCCCATCCGCCAATGTAGTATTTTATCTCAAGGCTCTAGACTAGACCAAAGTTCTCTTAGAGCCAGACAGTCTTAACTGAACGTGTTCATCTTGAAATTTCACGGTTATTAACATGTGGGGAAAGTGCCCATGGGTTTGTAAAAGCACGGAAGCCTGGAGAAGGGTCTGGGTTCTGCTTCGTTTCTGCATAAGCCCCTTGGAAGCGTCCAGACTTAGGATAATTGAGTAGGCAGTGGCTGCACACCGATCTTCTCTTAGGTAGATGGCAGCTTCCCAGGAGACAGATGTTTGCACAATGAATTCTGGGCACAGTCAAATAGGATCAGCACTTAGAGAGGTATTTATTTGCAGGGGAGAAATGCAGTTCTCATTCCATAGAGCCCTGGAGAGCAGCGAAATGTCAACGCAGCTCTCCTGCAGCACGTGTCACCTCAGACGAGCTCGTGATGAACAGGTCTAACTCTTCTGACTTGAAAATAATGCATGCTGCAAGTGCTTGAAAATGGCTCCATGCTTCTTCCCATCTCACGGGCTGCATTTTATGAAAGCTGGAGGAGGGACAAGGAGCCAGGTCTGATTCTCGCTCATCAGTCAAGGGAGTTTGCAGCTAGTCTCCTCTGTGAAACATCAAGGCAAAATGAAAGGTCCCTTCTTTCCTCAGGGAACCCCTCTCTTGCCTGCCTTCAGAGGAGACTTGCAGTGCAGGCAGGATCTATCTTGGCCCATTTCGGGGGTGACCTGTCAGGGATTTGGGGCACCAACCAGAGCTGGAGTCCTTGCTGCACTTTTTTCCAGATCCCAGGTTCATTTTAGTTTATAGGTAATTTTTCTTTAATAGAGTAAATGTAAAAAAATGGGGTGGTGAGGAGGGGCCTCCTCCCACTTAATGTGCTTTACCTTCAGCATTATACACGGCAAAAATGGTAACATTGTACATACTAGGGGAATATTTTCCTTTGTTTGACTGGCTCATAATGCAGGTAAGTGCACCAAGCAGAAAACATTATGGTTGCTCATCAGAATGAACTTTTCATTATTGTATGCAGAAAATGATAAAAAGAGAGAAAAAGAAAGATTGGATTAGGTATTGGTAAAACTAAGTGTCTTGATTATTCGTTCACACAGTAGCCTTTTGCTGAAGGCATGTTTTGTGTTAGATGATACCCTAGGTTCTGGGTTTTAATCCTGCAAGTATCGTAAGGCCTAGGCCACTTCCTGAACCTTCATTCCCTTAACAGTGAGATAACACACAATCTGATTTCATCATATACTAGATTGAGAATTTTGGTTGGAGATTACCTGGTAGGATAGAAAGTGGATCATTGTCATCCTTAGGCCCAGTTCATCAGAGCAATGTATCAGCTAAGTTTCTGTTGCCATAAGGCTGAGACCTGGGCAGCAGAGTTTGTGCTGTACCTGGTCCTGAATCTGTGACTCCTGGATGTAATACAGCAAGCTGCCACATGGCAGTTAGGCTCCCAGTACACACCAGAGCTCATGGACTCACAGGCAGGCAGAGATAGAGGTACTTTTGAGAGGTGGTCATTCAGTCTTCTCGAAACTGAGGTCCTCAGGGGTTAAATAATTTTGTTAAGGTCTGTTTTAGTAGCGTTCTCCAGAGTAACAGAATTTATGATCTCTATCTATATAATAGAATACAAATATATAATGTTATAGTATGTTATTGTATTAGAAATTATATAATAATATTTATAATATATTACAAAAGTTATAATATATGCAATAACATATAATATGTATATTATATCAGCAGAAGAAAGCTAATGTCCCTATTGGAAAGCAGTCAAGGAAGAATTTTCTCTGAGAGCGTGTGGGGATCGCTCACATTTTGTTCTGTTCAGATCTTCAGCTAACTGGGTGAGACCCACACACATTAAGGGAGGGCAACCTGCTTTACTAAGTCCACTAGTATAACACACCTTCACAGAAATAACCCAAATAGCATTGGACCAAATATCTGGGCACCCTGTGGCCCAGTCACAGTGACACATCAGATTCTCTAACCATCACAGGGTCACCCCACTGAAAGGGTGGGAAAGCCACAAGGAGAGCTTGGACCTCTGGATCTACCTTTTGGATTCTTTCCTTTTACATGCTAATTTTGTAAATGTCTCAATATATTGATTAGACATATCCATGCATGTACTTTAAAGAAATCAATATACTATAAGCTAATAATAGAGATCCAAGAGTGGGAAAATGCCATATTCAGGTTATTTCTGATTGTTTTATTGATATTCAACATATAGATACCTAAATTATTCCCTGTAGTCTACTTGAGCCAGGAAAAGGGGGCCATTAAAATATTTCTAGCTTCCATCTCTAGTCACATGTACTTTCACTTGTTTTTTGGGATGCTTGTGTTAAAAAGGTTAAAAAAAGAAAGTTTTTTAAGAAGATGAAAGTTTAAAGAGAGAAATCAAGTTTTACTATCTTTGGTGATGTTTAATAACATCATGAAAATATTTTAAAATTAACTGTGACCATTGAACTATAAAATGTGTAAGGTTCAGCAACATCTCTCTGTTCTGGGATTCTGAAGCAAATCTGAGAAAGATGTAGGAAAAACATTAACTCCATGTTGAAGATGAAGATATAAGTTCTAAGAAGTTGTTGCTGCTGCTGCTGCTAAGTCACGTCAGTCGTATCCGACTCTGTGCGACCCCATAGACAGCAGCCCACCGGGCTCCCCTATCCCTGGGATTCTCCAGGCGAGAATACTGGAGTGGGTTGCCATTTCAAGAGACACAATTAGCGGTGAAAGTAAATATCCTGAGTGTTACCCAGTGCTTTCAGATAAAAGGTTTTTTTTAAATTATTTAAAATGGCTTATGTGTGTTTCCTCAGGAGAGATTGATGGCTGGATATGATTAGGGTGAAACGGCTTGCTGATGTGGACATTTGTTGGAGCGCTTATCTCTTCTTCATGGAGAGTCAACTGGAGAAAGTCTGTGTGCTCTTAGCCAACCCAGAGAGGAACTGGGAGAGGCAGGATGAGTCCTACCAGGACTCACCGGGTCGGAGCCAATCCCGAAGCTAGTTACATGCCTGTTTTCATCAGCTATGTTGTCCAACAAATTTCTTTTTTGTGTGTGTGCTTCAGCTGGTTTCATGCGAGTCTCTTGTCATTTATAAGCAAGAGAGTGTTAATTGATACAACAACTTTGATTAACTACTCCTGTTCAAAGCCTGTCTGAAGTTGTTGTAACCCCCTGGAGTGTGTAGCGATCCTGCAAGATGATTAGCATGGAAAAGTGTACGGCTTGGTTGTATCATGGTCTGATTATTTAACAGTGTTATTATCAGCAAGATCTAGTACAGGCAAATGTCCTAGCAGAGAAGAACAATGACTAAATTCATTAACCATGGCTTTGTTTACAGTCTCATTGTTTAATCAAGCAGACATTAATGTGTTTCTTGGGATACCTGTCCCAAGAAAAGCCTGCAGTGCCCACCAATGAATGACAGAGAGCTGAATATCTACAGCTCTGTCTGCTCAACATTCAAAAAACTAAGATCATGGCATCTGGTCCCATCACTTCAAACAGTGGAAACAGCATCAGACTTTATTTTGGGGGGCTCCAAAATCACTGCAGATGGTGACTGCAGCCATGAAATTAAAAGATGCTTACTCCTTGGAAGGAAAGTTATGACCAACCTAGATAGCATATTCAAAAGCAGAGACATTACTTTGCCAACAAAGGTCTGTCTAGTCAAGGCTATGGTTTTTCCAGTGGTCATGTATGGATGTGAGAGTTGGACTGTGAAGAAAGCTGAGCACCGAAGAATTGATGCTTTTGAACTGTGGTGCTGGAGAAGACTCTTGAGAGTCCCTTGGACTGCGAGGAGATCCAACCAGTCCACTCTAAAGATCAGTCCTGGGCATTCATTGGAAGGACTAATGCTAAAGCTGAAACTCCAGTACTTTGGCCACCACATGCGAAGAGTTGACTCATTGGAAAAACTCTGATGCTGGGAGGGGTTGGGGGCAGGAGGAGAGAGGGACGACAGAGGATGAGATGGCTGGATGGCATCACCAACTCAATGAACGTGAGTTTGAGAGAACTCCGGGAGTTGGTGATGGACAGGGAGGCCTGGCATGCTGCAATTCATGGGGTTGCAGAGTCGGACATGACTGAGCAACTGAACTGAACTGAACTGGGTTTAGTATTGTCTTTCACACCAGCCAGCAGCAGGGATCCAGGCTCCATCCACAGTGTTCTATGTGGACATTTGTAATAAAACAGAAGATGAGAAAGTTATACAGCATTTGACCTTCAGAGTAGAAAGGTCCTTAATTCACAATTAGATAATCTATTTGATCTTGCCATCAGACAAGCTCGCTTTATCTCACACACCCGCAGAGGAACCTCACCCATCTTAGGGAGAGAACATGCCGGGCTAACACTTAGCAACTCCAGGGACAAATCTAACTGGTATTTGTTGCCTAGAGGACTGTGCAGAGTCAGGTTTTGGACTACTGGGACAGGGTTCCATGACGAGTTGGCAGTGCCCACCCCAGGCAAGAGGTGCACAAGAGATAATACTAAGGAGACACCGAGACCTATTGAAAACCTAGAATATCTGGTAGTTTGAAACAAAATACAGATTAGCCAGTTCAACTCAAGCTAATTGCAGCAGAAGTCATTAACAGTGATAAGGGATATTTTTGTCATAAAATAATAATTACCCACACCTTCTCAAAAGCAATAGCCCTGAACCCAGAAAGGAAATGTGTTTATAAGCCAGTTTAATATTATTGCATAGGCTTACAGTATTGTGTCATGGTTTGCAAAAGTGTGACCCAACCTGGCTGAGTTGAAGAACATAATTACAGGGCTAGGTTTCAAGCCCTGGGCTGGGTTTCAACTTTGTCTAACTGTGTGTTCTTATGCAAATCATTCCACCTCTCAGATCCTCAGTTTCTTCATCCATGATGGTGGAGATCACCTGTGACTCACAGCCTTTCAAGGAAGATTGTAAAATTAATTTTTTAGGGCTAATAATATTTGTAAAGCTCTTAGCAAACTTTCTGTCACACTATAAGCAAGAAACAAGGGCAAAAAAATAGCAGTGCTAGTGATATCATTTTGTCTAACCCCATGAGTGATGATAATGTGGTCGGGATCTGTCACACATGGGATGCTCAGGGTGTGGAAGCAGCATATACAGTTGGGATGTAGGGAAGGTTTCACCTTTCAAAAAATAAACATGCAAACAGAAACTCTCTGCTTTGTGTCATCCATTTTGCTTTAATGATGCCTAATTAAAGGTGGTAGGAAATCATGGTTAAGTGCATTGAATTGTGAGCTCAGCTGTATGATTTTAATTTCAGTTTGGTGCTTACTAATTCTTTTCTCATTGATGATGACAATCATAGCATCTACCTATTGGGATTTTTGAGAAGATTACATAAGTTAATACATGGGAAGTAGGTGGAGACATGCCTGGCCCAAAGTAGGTGTTCAATAAGCATAATTTTTAATAATAATATAATTCCTATCAGAGGTATAATACTTCTAAGCATGTCTCCAATTGACTAAGGCTTACTGCCTGTCAGGCTTTACATTAACTGCTTATCTCCTTTAATCATTACAGTAACCTTATTGGGATAGATGTTACTTGCTAAGGAAACTATATGTTCCCATGGGCAGTTCTGTATATTCACTGCTATACACTCAATAGCTGACTCAGAAAAGGTGCCCATTAAATACCATCTGGATAAATTATTGGATCCTCACTTGCCACATGAAATGAGCATTAACTGAGGATGTTAATGTTAGGTGCATAATATTCCTGGTAAGACTTACTGTACTGATGCCAGGTCTGGCCCAAATCTGTCTGACTCCAAAATCTGTTTCTCATGTCCACTATGCTCACTTGAATTGAAAATAATTAGTGTTTATTCATACCTCAGGAAAACACGGTGTCACCCAAATGAAAGTTTATCTATCTTACTATCTTATTGGGGCAAATGTGAATTCATCTTCACACCCCTTACTCCCCCAAATCATGCTCATGTAGATAGAATTAACTTCAAAATTACATACATCAACAGGACAGGACTTTGTACAGAACAAAAACCACTGGATGGAATAGCTTTGCAAGCTAACAGGGATTTCTCACTTTCTAGCCCTGGAGGTATTTCTGAATGGACATGAGCTGGCTGTCAGGGAACAAGATGTGGTACAGGAATCCCCAGACATTTAGCACAAACACGTATTCACACTTAATCATGCAAGGTTAGAGCTGAAAGAAAAAACTGAAGGGATGGTTTCGTCCAGCCACCTAATTGATAGATTATATCAACTTTCCATTACTGTGAACCAAATTCCCACAAATTCAGTTTCTTAAAAAAAACACATGTTATTGTCTTACGGTTTCTATAGGTCAGAATTCTAGGCATGGGGTGACTTGCTTCTTCACTCTAGAGTCTCACCAGGTTGAAATCAAGGGATCAGCTGGGGCTGTGGTTCTCTTGCAGGGCTGAGTGTCCCCCTCTGAGCTCAGAGGGCAGAGGCAGAACCCGTTTTCCTGTGGCTGTAGGACTGAGGTTCCTGTTTTCCTGCCAGCTGTTAATCGGGGACTATTTTCAGCTCCTAGTGGCCACCCTTGTTCTTTGCTGTATAATATAACTTAATCCCAAGAGTGCTGGGTCATCATTTTCACAGGTTATACTCTCAAAGGAGAGGGGATTATACAAGGGCAAGGGTCACTGGGGGTCAACTGTAGAAATCTGTCTACCAGACATGTTGAGAATACATGGCCCAGAGGACAAATAGACGTGATCTGTCTGGGGAACAGGGCTTTACTGGTGCCAGAACTGGATTAATGGCCCTTCACCTGGCTCCAAGTTCATCTCTCTACTTCTGCTCTCTGTAAATCAAATGCTTCAAAGTTGTGTACCTAAAAGTCAATCATCCTGATTTATAATGCTGTATTACTCAGAACACATTTGGTAGCAAGTGAAAAAGAAAAACAAATGAAGCTGACTTAAATAGACAGGAAGGTTATTGGCTCAAAGGGTGAAGTGTCTGTCTGTGACCTAAGGAACTTCCGGATCTGTTTTGTGGGTTAGTACGCTAAGAGTCGGACACGACTGAGTGACGTCACTTTCACTTTTCACTTTCATGCATTGGAGAAGGAAATGGCAACCCACTCCAGCATTCTTGCCTGGAGAATCCCAGGGACGGGGGAGCCTGGTGGGCTGCAGTCCATGAGGTCACTAAGAGTCGGACACGACTGAGCGACCTCACTTGCACTTTTCACTTTCATGCATTGGAGAAGGAAATGGCAACCCACTCCAGCATTCTTGCCTGGAGAATCCCAGGGACGGGGGAGCCTGGTGGGCTGCCGTCTATGGGGTCGCACAGAGCTGGACACGACTGGGGCGACTCAGCAGCAGCACCAGCAGCCCCTCTATGTCGCCTTCAGGCTCAGGAAGGCCTCCTCACTCGGGCGGCAAAAGTAGTCGCCAGAACTCTCAGCTTGGATTTTGCCAGGTCAGTATGTCCATTATTATTATTTTGGCTTTAGGAGTACTTTTAAATAATGGTTCCAGTAAATATTCTGGAGCTGACTCTGATTGTACCAATTTGTGTCAATACCTATCTCTAAACCAATCACAGTGACCACTGGGATAGAACACCCTGACTGGCCAGCCTTGGTTATACATCCTAGAAATGTGTTAGAATCAACACCTGTAGGACCACAGGAACTAAGAAGGCTCGTTTCCCAAAGGAAAATAAAGGTCAAATACTACCAACAGCCCATGTAGGGCTCCCCCTAGCGGAGAGTGAGAGCTAGGGTGCATGCTAAGTCCCTTCAGTCACCCCGACTCTGTGCAGCCCTATGGACTGTAGCCCCCTAGCCTCTTCTGTCCATGGGGTTTTCCATGCAAGAATACTGAAATGGGATGCCGTGCCCTCCCCCAGGGGATCTTCCCAACGCAGGGATTGACCCCACGTCTCTTATAGCGCCTGCATTGGCAGGCGGCCTCTTTACCACTAGCGCCACCTGGGAGTTAGGGTAGGGCAGGCCTATTAGGGAAATGCCAGACTGGATGAAGCACAAGCTGGAATCAAGATTGCGGCGAGAAATACCAATAACCTCGGATATTCAGATGGCACCAGCCTTATGGCAGAAAGTGAAGAGGAACTAAAGAGCCTCTTGATGAAAGTCAAAGAAGAAAGTGAAAAACTTGGTTTAAAACTCAACATTCAGAAAACCAAGATCATGGCATCTGGTCCCATCACTTCATGGAAATAGATGGGGAAACAATAGAAACAGTGAAAGACTTTTTATTTTCTTGGGCTCTAAAATCACTGCAGATGGTGATTGCAGCCATGAAATTAAAAGACGCTTGCTCCGTGGAAGAAAAACTGTGACCAACCTAGACCGCATATTAAAAAGCAGAGACATTACTCTGCTGACAAAGGTATGTCTAATCAAAGCTATGGTTTTTCCAATAGTCATGTATGGATGTGAGAGTTGGACCATAAAGAAAGCTGAGAGCCGCAGAATTGATGTTTTTGAACTGTGGTGTTGGAGAAGATTCGATAGTCCCTTGGACAGCAAGGAGATCAAACCAGTCCATCCTAAAGGAAACCAGTCCTGAATATTCATTGGAAGGACTGATGCTGAAGCTGAAGCTCCAATACTTTGGCCACCTGATGCAAAGAACTGACTTATTAGAAAAGACCCTGACCCTGGGAAAGATTGAACGCAGGAGGAGAAGGGGATGACAGAGGATGAGATGGTTGGATGGCATCACCGACTCAATGGATGTGAGTTTGAGTAAGCGCTGAGAGTTGGTGATGGACAGGGAGGCCTGGCGTACTGCAGTCCATGGGGTCACAAAGAGTTGGATGTGACTGAGTGACTGAACTGTCTGACTAAGGCCTATTAGAGTGATCTGAGAACAAGAGAATAGACTAGATTGACTGTTCATTAAATCACTAAAACAGAGAAATCAGGAACCGTCTTGATGAGTCTGAATGCCTGGGTTCGAGTTGTGGGTCCACCATTGCAAGGCATTATCTTTATGCAAGTTGTACTAAGTCCTTGAGCCTGCTTCCTTTTCTGTAAAGTGGGGCTGCCTGCTGCTGCCTACCTCATCTTTCAGTCACTGCAAAAAATAAGGTTTCAGAAACCAAAGCGAAACAGAGGAGCGACTATCTGAGATTTCAAAAAGACTTACAGATGCTGAATTATTAATTCAAGTAGAACACTGAAATTTTCAATAAGGTTATCCCTTGAGCCTGAGCCAACAGGATAGTGTGCTTTTAAATACCTTTTCTAAAACCCCTTTTAGAAGTCACATTCCCACTGGGGTAATGGCCTGGGTAAGCTCAGATCTCAGGTAACTGAAACTTTGGCAGCCTGAAGGAAGCAGAGAAGAGAGAGAAAGCTGGGCATGTATATGAGAACCCATCTTTATGTGCTTATGTCCAAAGACATCCACTCTCGTGGCTGGGAGAGGCAGTTGGTAAACCAGGAAGGGAACAGATCCTGGCTGAGGTATTTGTAAGTGATGACATGGCTCCAGAATTTGAGTGTGTTTGCTGAAAGAATGCAGCCATAGCTGAAGATACAAAGATTAGGATTCAATATGCAAATAAGCTTCATAAAAGGCAGAAGAGTATTAGCAGACTGAATGGTTTAAGGGCTTAGGAAGAACTTCTGTTTATTCAATAAATGTATACTGGACTCCTCCCATGCAAAGGGGTAGGTAGAGTGGTGCTGTGAACGTGGGCCTTTGTAGCAGGGCGACTGGGTTTGAATCCTGGTTCTGGTAGGTGATACAGGGCAATCTGTTTAACCTCCTTAGTTTTCCTCATAGTACAATAGGGTTCCTAATCATACTGATAGTACTGATGTCATAGGACTGTTTGAAGATTTAAATGAGAGGGTATTTGTCACGCATGCAGAGTAGGTACTTCCCAGGACACAGGGCAGGGTTAATCCACGCTCACTGTACTCGTATGTACCAAGGTCTGATCACAAAGGTATCTTTTGTGCCTCTGAGTTTTAGTTGTGGCTCAAGAAATAGATATTAAACAATAATATCGCAAATAATTGTTTAAGTACCATGATGGCACCTGTTACGAAAGGGAAGTTAAGAGTTATGAGAGAGTTGGTATCAGGAGACCTACCTTGGTCTGAAAGTCAGAGAAGTGACATTTATCCCGGTCCCTCCAGAGTGAGGAGGACTTAGCTGGTAATGGAAAATGGCCTAAGACAAGAGGCAACAGCCAGCCCAAAGACCTTGGGGAATAAAGGAACTTTGTAACTCTAGGTATTGGAAGGGAGTCAGCAGGTTTGGAGTGGAGGGGGAGACATAATATGAGGGAGAAAGATCGTGTTCACCCTTGCCCACTTCATGTTTAAGTGTTAGATCCAGATTGACGTTGCAGAGGTACAGCATGCTAAGTTGCTTCAATCATGTCCTGACCCTACGGACTGTACCCCTCCAGGCTCCTCTGTCCATGGGATTCGCCAGGCCAGATTATTGGAGTGGGTTGCCGTGCCCTCCTTCAGGGCATCTTCCCAACCCAGGGATCAAACCCACACCTCTTAGGTCTCCTGCATTGGCAGGCGTTTTTTTTTTTTTTTTCACCAATAGCGCCACCTGGGAAACCCTAGAGATATGGCATATGAACTAAATATTTAAGGAGGGGTCAGATTTGGTCAGGCTTCCCTGGTAGCTCAGCTGGTAAAGAATCTGCCTGCAATGCAGGAGAGTCTGGTTTGATTCCTAGGTCGGGAAGATTCCCTGGAGAAGGGATGAGCTACCCACTCCGGTATTCTTGGGCTTCCCTGTTGGATCAGATGGAGAAGAATCCACCTGCAATGCGGGAGACCTGGGTTTGATCCCTGGATTGGGAAGATCCCCTGAGGAGGGCATGGCAACCCACTCCAGTATTCTTGCCTGGAGAATCCCATGGACAGAGGAGACTGGTGGGCTGCAGTCCGTGGGCTTGCAAAGAGTTGGACAGGACTGAGTGACTAAGCACAGCACAGAATTGATTACACAGAAGTGAATGGTTGCTGGAAGAAAAAGACCTGGCAGTGGAGGGACCAGTCTGTGATCCCTTCATTGGGGCACAGAAAGAGGGACACTGGGAGCCAGGAGCCAGTGAGCATTCAGTTTTGCTACCAGAGAAGGTTGTTGCCATTGTTCAGTCGCTCAGTCATGTCCGGCTCATTGCAGCCCCATGGACTGCAGCCTGCCAGGCTACTCTGTCTATAGGATTTCCTAGGCAAGAATACTGGAGTGAGTTGCCATTTCCTTCTCCAGGAGATCTTCCCAACCCAGGGATCAAAGCTGAGTTTCCTGCATTGGCTGGTGAATTCTTTACTGCTGGGCCACCAGGAAAGCCCAGCTGAGAAAGTACAGAGGTGATAATTAGCTATGAATAAGATGGTAAAGAACACAGAGGCCAGGTGCTAGAAGGCTCTGAGTCCTGGGCAGAAAAGTTCTGGTTTTGATATTTTTATATTTTGGTATATAATTATACATCCTCCAGGCTCTGGATAAGTAGAATGCTGGCTAAAAGTTGTGTTTTAAGCATACTGTTCCAGCAATTTGGGGACAGGGTAAGGATGGAAATGGAAGGGCAAAGAAAGAGAGAAAATGAATTTTAATTTTTATTCAATTAGGGAGATATTCATAAAAATCTTGATGAAAGACATGGAAGGCTTGAATGTTGCTCATACATGCTAATGACTCAGTAAATATTAGTTTTATTCATTCAACTTATTTTAAAACAAAATCAAAAGAATTCAGTGGTTTAGTCGCTAAGTTGTGTCCGACTCTTGCAACCCCATGGACTGTAGCCCACCAGGCTCCTCTGTCCATGGGATTTTCCAGGCAAGAATACTGGAGTGAACTGCCATTTCCTTTCCCAGGGGATCTTCCTGACCCAGGAATCGAACCCAGGTCTCCTGCATTGCAGGCAGATTCTTTACTGACTGAGCTATGAGGGAAACCCATAAAAAAGAATTCAGTAAGTGCCAAATGTTATATCTCATAGAAGCAAATTTTTCCTCCTCTTTTCTCTTGTAGCATCTCCTGTAGACCTTGAATGTGCCAAAGCTACATTCTGTGGTGTGTTGTGATCATTTACAGAAAAGTTTGGCTTGTCTGTGGACTTCAGCCTCCGGTAAGATAGAGACCAGGGAAGCTATTTACTTCTGACTCTTTCGCATCACCTCATATTCCATAGGCACTTAACTAATGTGGACATTTTTCTGCCTTTGTTCGGTGTATTCTAAACCCAAAACATTCCAGATTAAGGAATTTTAACTCCTCTGAGATTTGATAGGAGTAGTAAACTCAGACTTTCAATGCAGCAGCAGGTAGCTCAGATTCCTGCACTTTGCAGTCGCTAAGTCGTTTCTGACTCTGCGACCCCATGGACTGCAGCACACCAGCCTTCCCAGTCTTTCGCCATCTCCTGGAGTTTACTCAAACTCATGTCCATTGAGTCGGTGATGCCATTCAGCCATCTAATCCTCTGTTATCCCCTTCTCCTCTTGCCCTCAATCTTTGCCAGCATCAGGGACTTTTCCAGTTAAGTCAGCTCTTTGCATCAGGTGGCCAAAGTATTGGAGCTTCAGCATCAGTCCTTCCAATGAATATTCAAGCTGACTTCCTTCAGGACTGACTGGTTTGATCTCCTAGATATTCAAGGGACTCTCCAGCACCATAATTTGAAAGCATCAATTCTTCGGTGCTCAGCCTTCTTTATGGTCCAACTCTCACATCTGTACATGACTACTGGAAAAACCATAGCTCTGACTATATCAACTTTCATTGGCAAAGTGATATCTCTCCTTTCTAACATGTTGTCTAGGTTTGTCATAGTTTTTCTTCCAAGGAGAAAGCATCCTTTAATTTCTTCACAAATAGGGCCAACTCTTATCTTTATTTAAGGAGGAGAAAGTAAAACTTTCAGTTTAGCCCTGAACATTTATCTGTATATCTTGTCTATTTGGCAGGGGGGCGTGGGGGTGGCACTGGGGGGTGGGGAGACAGTTTGACCAATTTTTTGTTTTTCTTGTTCACTTCTGTTTTCCAATAGTTAAAGTTCATCTATAAATGAAACAATCTATAAAATATAATAAGGTCAGGCTAGAGACCATAAAAGTCATCTACTTTATATGTCTTGAAGCCAGAGTCCAGGTGTAGACATCCATGAATGAGACCGGCAGAGAGGGATTCTATAAAATTCCATGCAAAATTTTGTAGGCACTTAAAATATATATATTTTCACAAGCGAGAGGATCCATAGAAATTGTGACCCAAAGCGATCCATGACTCTAAAAATATAATCTAATGCTTATCAAACTATCATGTTTTGAAGACTAAAAAGGTGCCATCCCATCGTCTCATTAAATGTCCTTGGGGAAAGGTCCCGTTCTAGTATCACCCAGGATCTACAGACAGGAAGTTCTTTCTCGAGTCTGTCCTAATCCTTTGGCACCTCCCTCATCATACAAGTCCTTGGTAAATTCAGTGGAAATAGCAAACAGCTGCTCACCAACACCCACCGCAAAGAAAGAACAAGACATTTCTCACATATCTCAAGCTGCCTTAAATGTTCTTTCTTTGGCAAAGAAGAAAAAAAAAAAGAAATATATTTTTGGCCTCTAAACCTTTTCCCACCCGTGTGTATTTCTGCAGAAATGTTATCCATATGGTTCCGACTGCTTCCTCCATAAGTCATTAAGAATGCTTTGCACTGAGAACTTTTCTGATGACCAGAGTCTTTGGAGACTTTTAAAAATGCCCCTTTTAGCCTTTCTTCATAGAAACAAAGCCACTAAACAGAGCCAAATGCAAATGAACTAAGACCTAGAAAGGTTGAAGTTTTATTCAAAAGTCAGAAACCATGAGGCTTGAGTGAGTCTTAAATATGTCCATGCAAAGCCTTCATCTCCTCTTCCAGGTACAAGAGCTGATAAATACTCCATTGGCCCAGAGGATGCCATGGTCTCAGACATTTAAGTTGATATTTAGAGTTGAATGTGGGGACCCCATTAAATTCTAAGCTCTTTCAATCACCCTCAAGCTTCCCTATTATTCTCAGATGACACAGTGAAGATTTTGGAGTCAATTTGGGTGTGGAATTCCTGACTCCATCATCTACTATCTGTACCTTGGTATACTGTTACCTATCTCATATCTCAAAACGTTTTTTAAATTGTGAAAGATAATATAGGGATGCCCCAAATGAAATGCCTGATGCACAGGAAAAGTTCAAAACTTCTCGTTCTCCTTTTTCTTTTTCTCTATAACAGTAAACAGAATCTGAAAGAGTTCTATGTTTCCTGAGGGAAATATTGACTGTGCTTGGGCAGGAGAGGATGATAGGAAAATGTTCCATAGTGTTAAGTCCCCTTTTCCTAAGTCATCTGGACCACAGCCCATCTTGGGAGTTTGATTAAGACAGAAAAATTAAAAGGAATTAGTCGGTACCTTGGTCCTTCTCTGAAGCTCCCTAACTAGGTGTTTCAGACTGATTTCAGAGCTGCATTCCCAGCAGGGCTGCTGTAGCCTAATATGACTTAAGGTGGGATATTTGAGCTGGGAGATCATGGAGAAGCAGAAAGAAAGAGAAGAAAAAAAAGAAAGAAAGAAAGAGGGGGTAGCAAGACACCAGGGGTGGGGGTGGGGGGGAGAGGAAAGGTTGAAGAGAACGGAAGCAGCAGCAAGCAATAAGAGAAATAGGAGGTAGTGACCTGGGGCTGCATAGTGACATGGACGAGAGATGCAGTGTGTGTTGTGTTTATTTCTTTGTGGTCAGAATCAAAGACAGGACTGTTTCAGGAACCATGGCCCAGGATCTGAACCTGAGCCAAAAGCTAAGGGAAGGAGAGAATTGTCCAAGCGAAAATGGGAGACGTTTCTACCAGGAAGAAGCAGAAAATCCCTCCCTGGGTCAGTGGCCGGAGAGCTGTCCGTGGTGCTGACTGCCCGTCCTTTGGAGCAGAGAGGAGAAGGAAGGAGGAACTTTGAGCTGGCTCCTGGTCACTCTGTCTCCTCCTTCTCTCCTCAGGCCTGCACTTCTCAGACACATGCTCACTCTCTTTTCCTCTCTTTTCCCTTTCCACCTCGCCAGTTAAATATTTTCTTCTCCAGTTCTCAGTTCCTCACTCAAGAAAGCACTTTCCATTTTGTTTCAAGACTCCTCTTCCTCTAATTAATTCACTAGCCTCTAGATCTTTTAGGTCTAATCATCACATCTCTCTCTTATCACCCTTTGGATAATAATAACATTAGTAACAATAGCAACTGTAGTTAAAGGTAGCATGCTTTGAGCACTCAGGATGTGCCAGGGAGTAGTCCAAATTTTCTTAGATATATTAACTCGTTTAAGTATTCCACCAACCATGTTAGTAGGTAGTTATATTTTCCTGTTATACAGTTGAGGAATTAAGACTGAAGAGGTAAGTGATTCAGCCAAGATCACATAGCTGTAGGATTCTGACTTGTCTAGAGCCAGCACTTTTACTGAATCTGGTTTCCTTTAAATTTCTCGTCAATTTTTCATTATTGTTCCCTGCCCCTTCATCTGGTACCTTCATCGATGCCGACCCTTGCCTCGGCTTCCAGGGACTTCAGGAGCCCTCACTGCTGATTTGGTTTAAATTTTAAAAAAGGAAGCAAAGTAAGCAAGCACACAGACTATGCACTGTGTGAGAATTCAGACTGTGTTCTGGCCTTCGTGTCTACTTAAGGAAGAGGCCCCGTGTCAGCAGCCCCAGCCGGCATCTCAGACTAAATGGGGAGCCTTCGGTTCTGTGTACCAATGCCTTCGCCTCCGTATCCTCGCCCCTTTCCGCTCTCTGTGGTATGGAGAGAACTTTGCGTCTCCTCAGCGTCTCACTCCTACGTCCTGCCCACGTAGAGAAGCACTCGCTTACTTCTGGGAGGTTACACGGGCCCGTGCCTACACATACAGAGAAACAAACAGCCTTAAGTACTCACAGAGAGGCACTAGATACAAACGGACCCGCACGGGCACCTCCCCAGACAAAACCACACTCGGATAGTTACGCACCGACACACAAGCACCCGCATACCCAGAAACACTCGGATACTCGCGACGCGCACAGCTCCAGACACGCGGAAGAGCATCACGACGCGGGGGGCTGCGCATACACGCCACATACAGTCCCTCCGGGTGCTCAGACTCGGAGACGCGCCACCCCAGCCCCGGACCCGCGCGACTCCCCGGCGGCTCTGGCTTCAGCCCACCCAGGCCGCCCCTCCCTCCGAGGAGGAGGCCTCCCTTCCTCCGTCCTCTCTCCGCTCCTCCTCCTCCGCCTAAAGATGCACAAAACACTCCTCGGAATAAACCCCGGCTCCTGGCTCCGCCCCGCCCGCCCCCCGGCAGCCGCGCCCCCATTCATTTTCGCCCGTCGCCGGGTAAGTCCCTCCCCCCGCGTAGCCCGGCCTCCGCGGCTCCCCGCCCGGAGACCGCGGCGCACTTGGACTTCCCTCTCCATTCGCTAGCCGCCTCGCTCCCGGGCCCCGCGGCTGCGAACTGATCTGGCGCGGGGAGGGAGGGAGGAGGCAAGCGCAGGCGAGCGAACGGGCGAGAGAGGGAGAGAGCGAGCGAGCCACCGCCGGGGAGCCGGGAGGCAAAGGCAGTAGTGACCGCCTTCCGGAGCCGGGATTCATGCCTGTCCTCGGGACCAGCGAAGGGGTCTTGACGGCTGAGTATGAGCCGGGCTGCTAGGAGCCAGGTACCCCCGCGCCTGCAGTCCCCGCGCCGTTCTCGGTATGCGAGCTGGACGCAGGGCTCTCCCAAGTTCCCTCCGAGCCGAATAAAAAGCGTCCGCCCGCAGCTCTCCGCCAAAGACGGACATTGACTCCAGGTAAGGCAGCGCCGGGCGCCGCGCCGGCAGCCCCGCTGCCCTTGGAGACCGCCCGGGACCGCATGCGGGGCGCCCCCGCCCGCCCGGCCCCTCCCCCTCCCCGCACCCTTCCGCGCTGCCCTCGGCCGCCCCGCCGCCTGCAAGTCCTCGCAGGTCCCCAGGAGGGAGGGGTGTCTCCGTATTCTGGGGCGCAGAGGGTTAAATGCGGGTCTCAGTAAGTGGCGTGTGTGTTCCTAGCGCGCTCCCGACGTGTGTACCATGGTGAGAACTTGATATGGTGCTAGTGTGTGTTTGCGTGTGCGGCGTCGTTTGCGTTCGATGCGTGTGTTTGTGGTGTGTGTTTGTGTGTGTGTGTGTGTGTGTGTGTAGGGGAGGGGTGAAAAGAGGTCCTATAACCTACTTAAGGCCCGATGTGTGTGTGCATGTTTGTACGTGTGTGTTTGTAGGTGCGCTCTTGTCTCTTTTTAATTAGGTCTCTCCGGCGCACAGGGAATCGGATCCTTGTTTTAGGATCACGTAGCCATCGGGAAACCCGCTGTGGACTCCCTCTGGGGCTCTGGGCTTGGGATTTGGCGAGGATTCTGGGAACCGGGATGGTACCTTATTCAGCCCAGTGCTGGCACCCTTGAAGGAAGATTTCTCCAAAGGATGGGGATCTGCTGCACTTGGACTCACCGTTTAATATGAAAGAGAAATGGCCAAACTGAGGCAATGAGACGCTGTCACTTTAAATCCCACACTGGGCAGATTCCAGGATTCTGGTGGGAATTTGGAGTCACTGGGTAGTGGGTGACGGAAGGAGAGAAGTCATCTGTGGGCTCATCTGGGGCTTGGCAAGTCCGGGTAGAGTCTACCCTGCCTCTCTCTGCTTGTAATCATAACAGCATTACAACCCCTCCTGCTTCTGGTGCTCTGGGGAGGATCTGGGCAAGTTTGCATGGATCCCCCTCAAGGGAGAGGAGAAAGGGCCCTCAGGGACTTGCTCATCCATCATAGCTACAGAGAATCGCAGAGGAAATCTCATTTGGGGGCAGCTCTGGGAAACATGGTAGGAGATGGATGGGGCACTTTCCTAAGACAGATCCCTCATTCCCTTCCCCATTCCAGGCCTGGGCAATCCCAAGAGAATCTTTTCCTATACTGTGCCTCCTCATGGCTCTCCTGGGCTTAGGAGGGTACTGGGAGAAGGCAGAGAGGCTGTGTGTGTGTGTGTGTGTGTGTGTGTGTGTGTGCGCACGCGCGTGCGCGCATCTGTGTGTGTCTGTGTTTCAGTACTGAGGGAGACCTACAATTTGGGAACTGGTTGTGGGTGGGGAACTCATGGTGGAATGTGGCGGTAATTGACTTAAAACTGCTGCTGATGTGCACCTCGCATCTCTTGCTCGGCTCCAACAAACTGCCAAGGGCACACGGGTGGTGGGAAGAATCTCAGTAAGGAAGACAGTCCCTCTTTCCTCTTTCCTCCGCCTCCTAGGAGGCGGCCCTGCTAAGTCCCTTGGCCTCCCTGGCCAGGTCCTGTTAGGCTTGGACTCCGGGGCCAGCCATTGATTTGATTCCCGGATGCCTCTTAAAGGCTTGCCCTACTCAGCAAAAAATGCTGAGTTTCACGGCTGTTAGCATGGCTTCCAGACTCCGGCAGCTGTTACTTTCCCAAGGTAAGAGGCAGCATTCAGCTCTTAGGCAGTGAGGCTCCAGAGGGCAAGCGCTGAGGTACTGGGCCACAGCCTCTTGTCTGCCTCAGCAGGAAGGGGCCCATGTATAGGCCTTCTAGGGGGGAACGTAGAAATATACTTGTCTTAAATACTTACACGTATTTATTTCTCTTCCGGGGAGAGATAAAAGCAAACGTGTTTGCAGGAACCTGCCCTGGCGGGTGGGGGGCGGTGCTACCTGCAGGCACTCGCAGACACTCTCTTCTCTGGTCAGAGGCTGATGTCTCAGGCGGAAGCCTTCACACGGCCACCAGGAATCTGCTTTGGGAACCTTAGGCCAGAGCAGAGGTCCCCGGTTCACTTTGCCTGGGGTGTGTGAAGGCAAAAGAGGAGACCCCATGTTAGGAATTGCTCTCATCTTATTTTTTTAAAAATACGTAGACAGTCAAAGCTGGAAGGAATATTAAGGAGCAGACAGCAGGAGTCTGTAGCCAGAGAGGATGTGAGAACTCCCCAGCCTTCTCTAGTGAGTTGGTGGGATGCCCAGGTCTAGAGCCTGTGGTGCCTGACACCCAGATCCACGTCTTTTCCTCTCATATTGCTCTCCACCCCTACCCTGCCACCGTGCTCCCATCCAAGATAATCACTTGTCTTCCCTCATCAAACTTCTCCTTCCAGAGATGCATTTCAGAGCTGTTCCATCTGGAAACATGACCTGGAGAGAAAAGGTCCAATGTTTTAATCACAGTCCCCATTAGACAGACAGACAGATACACACACACACACACACACATGCAGAGAACATACATTCTTTCTCCAGTGCCTTCAGAGGCACTTCAGGGACCGGTAGGCACTTCATGCCTAGTAGACAGAAGCCAGCAGGCATCTGGACTGTACCTGAACTCTTTATTAAGAAATGCTTTGCTTTCCAGAGAGCCAAGTGTCCACCCCATCTAGCAATGCAAATACTTCAGGCAAATTCGTTTCTTTACATTAATGAGACTTACCTGTATATAGTCATATGTATGGCCGTCATAGGAGCACACACATACATGTAGTCACCTGGACACGTGCAGATTCAGAAATCCTTTCTACTTGCTATATTTCCCAGAAGAGAATTGCAACCTCCACACCAAATTGCATTCCCCTATGTGAAAGCATCACCCACACGAAGACTGGGACTTATAGTCCCAGGGAAGGGGAAGTGTAAAGTCCTGTGAAAGATGTGCTCTTAAGAAGTCAGGATCAGGCCCACACAAAAGTGAGCTCCCGGACTCCTTGGTGCTTGGGTTCAGGGTGCAGGTGAGCATGGAGGGAGAAAACAGGGGTTTCAGGCCCATCTGCAGTACAGCCTTTCCACGCAGGCTTTTCTGGGGCTGGATGGCACTTTAGCTCCCAGAAGGGGGAGCTGTGACTCCATTTCAACCAAGAAGAAACAGCTCAGAGATTCCAAATCAGCTGTTGGGCCCCTGTTGAGTTTAGACAGCCCAGCTCAGGCTGCAGCGAATATATTTGAAATTGTACAGGCAGGGACCCTAGAAACACTGTCCCCCTGGTCACTCCAAATAAGACATCTCCTTCTTAATGCTTACAAAAGTTTATGCTTTTGACTGGAAAGTCCTCTATTTCTCCGGAAAGATCTGTGCCTAAGGGGCCTTTGGTTGTGGGAAGAGGCAGTTTCCGATTTGCATCCTCTCGCTTATCCCCCTCCCAGTTCCCTGGATGAGATCACCAGTACCTACTGCCTGAACAGGCCACCAGGGTTAGACACACCTGCTCTTCTTGCCTCCTCGCCTCCCCCCTGCTAAAATCTAAAGATTAACAAATTGTCCACTAAACTCCAGGTACTCATACTGTAGACAAGACAGGGGTCATGTGAAGAGGACAGGTCTTCAAATGTCATTCTCCAAATAATTCCCCTCATTGTTCTTCATTCAAACCCCTTCTGCAAGGAATACCTCTGTCTTTCCTCCATCTCACAACATCAGCCTCACATTTTAAAAAATCCTACCTGTATTTCAACATGCAGCTCAAATGACTTTTCCAGGAAGTCTTCCCCACAGCTTATTTTGCAGTTAATCTCTTTCGACCCTGTCCTTGCATATAATTTTGTCTGACACTCTGTTTTAGCTTGCGTCTCTCCTTGCCCTATCTCCTAGCTCTTTGGGCCTGCATCTTGCTTGCCCTCTTCAGTACGGTCAAAGATCTCAGGAGCATCTTTTGTCCCCAGGAACTGACACAGGGTAGTTGCTCTAGAAATGTTTGCTGTTACATCTGAAGCCCAGACTCATCAGCAGCTGTAATTTCTCTCTCTCTTTCTCTTTCCGATAATTGTTTCATATTCACTCAAAGCAATGCAATAATGGCTTCAACATTACACCCCCTTTGCCAACGAGGTAGGGCCACCAGTAATGATACACAGGCCGGTAAACTTCTGTCCTTCTTAGAAATGAAAATTTCCCTGCTGTGTTCCAGGGTCTTTAGTTTTGTTCTTATTTAATCTTCCTTCTCACCCAACGAGACAGATACAGCCCCTTTTTTACAGAAGAGAGAAGTGCAAGGATGGAGAGGTCCCTTCACATAACCAACGGAGCTAGACTTTGAGCCTAAGACCTCCTTGCTCCAGCATCTCTGCCTTTCCCAGTGTACCGCTGAGTTAATGGTAGCCATCATGGATGGCTAACAGGATTGGGTTGTTCAGTAGATGCCAGGAAGAGTTGGGGGGCATATCATTAACTCTTTGAAATTGATGTTTCATGATGTATTCATCAAGGAATCTCAGTGTTTTAATATTTCACTGTAACCAAATTGTTCTCATTATTCAAGAATCAAGAATCCGTTTTGTAATAACCATAACACGTGGCCACTCAGCCTCATTTCTAGTACTTTTAGCAATAGTGACTTCTTTGTCACACAAACCAGCCTGTGTTGTCCAGGGAGAGCTTTGTTGAATTGTTTCCTCACCTTGACACTAGATCTGTCTTCTGTCCATGGGTCTCTAAGACCGTGCAATACAAGTGTAATTCGCTTCCAGTCTTATAGCTGCAAGTATTCCCTTTCAGACTGGATGGGCTGGTTTTCACAGCCCTGTCTCCTGTAATATCCATTCAGGCCTCTCACCAAGCTGGATGTTGGCCTAGACATTGTCTAGTTTATCTTACTTACAGGGTAAGCCACAAAAAGGAGAGGTGGAATTGAGTGAGGATTAAAAGGAACGTTCTTTCACGTACTGATTTGAGTGGTATTTGTCGGCTGCCTACTGTTCTTCAAACCTTGCTGTAGACCCATGCCACCACATAGGACTTTCTGTGACGCTGGATAGGCCTTCCACGCTGTCAGTATGGTGGCCCGTAACCGCATGGGACTGCTGAGCACTTGGAACCTCGGTGGTGTAACTGATAAATGGGTTTTTAATCTTACTTGAGTTTTATTCGTGTTTAAAACCTAAACAGTTGTATGAGGATAGTGGCTACTGTATTGAATAGCACAGATCTAGATGGGAGAAATGTAGCGTCAACATGGTCCTGTTCTCATGAAGCTGATGATCTAGTGGGGAGAGCTTGCTAACAGATGAGTAAATACATGGGCTAGCAGAATAATTTCATATAATAGTAAATATCATGCAAATAAAAATTGGGGCTAATAGGCTAGAAAGAAATGTAGGTCACAGAACTTTAGGGTCATCAGGAAAAGACCCTCCGGAGAGGGTGATATTAGAACTGAGATTTAAATGAAAGGACCCAACCACATGCTTACGTGGGGACATTCTATCGAAGGCAGAGAACAATGATGGTGTCACTAGGTGGGGTCAGCCTCAGGAAATCTAAGGGATGGTGGGACTGAAGCTTTTGCCTGAGAAAGAGAGCATCATAAGATGAGGATAAGGTAGGGAGAGGCCAGATCACAAAGGCCTCATACAGGGTGAGGGGTAAGAAATGTAGACCTCTCCCCTTTGAAATCTCCCTGCCTAGGAAGTAAGTAGTCTGTGGACTGCACTGAGGAGAGTTTGGAGATTGACAGAAGCTCATCGTTATGTATTCTCTCTGGGTTTTCATCGTGTCCATTTTTAATCAGTCATTTCAGTGAATGCTTCTAATCTTAATTCCTAGTCTTGCTCTGAGTGCTGTGAACTCTGGAAACATCCAAATCTAAAGGGAGGAAGGGAGGACCTGAAGAGGGGAAAAACAGCTAGAAAAGGAGGAGGGGGATGAATACCTGGGGAGAAGGTAATTGAAATGAAGTCTGATGAAAAAGGATGAAAGCTGGAATCAGCTAGGATCAGCAAATATTTATTGCATCTCTTGTCTGGGAAAGGCCTTGAACAAAATGGCTTAGGGGGTATGGTGATGAAATCTGCCAGGATTAGATGAGATCTGCAAATCCATAAATGATTGTCTTTCATGGGGGACTGATCATTGTCATTTCAGAAGTTCTGGGAGGGACTTCTGAAGTTCTGGAAAGGGAAGATTCAAGGAAGACACAGAAGTGGTGATGGTGGGAGGAAGGAGGCTGTGACTAGAAGGTGGTGGAGATCAGAGACAATATCTTTTTGTTTTATGTCTTCATTAACTCCAAGTCTCATATACTAAGACCACAGGGCCTCAGGGTACCTGATTCGAGTCCTAGCTCGTACCACCATGTATTTGGACTACGTTAAGAACGCATCTGCCCTTCTCTGACCTTGCCTTCTGCAAACAGAAGGACCATACAGTGGCCTGCTTTACAGAAGGGATTTGCTCAGCTTTATGGAAATGGTGCATGACAAAATTCTTGCAAAAGCAGAGAGAGAGACCCATCCATAATAGTCACGCTTCATCATAAGGTACAGATGTCTTCTCAAAAGCAAATCAAGGCGAAGTCATGACTCAGGGCACAGATTGTGACTCAACATAGGGTTGCTGAGTGGGATAGCTCTGCCTTTCTTGTAACGCTTAATATCGGAGTGATTAAGTGGTAGCATGAAACCCACTGTCCTCTTGGAACATGGTAGCCTATAAAGGCTGCCTAGAAATCCATAGACAGTCCTTGCTACTGAGGGGGCAGAGAAGACAATTAAGAAGATAATGAGGCTGAGGAAAAGTGAAATTAATTTCTCTTTTGCATGTGAGGGTGAAGGGATCTTTATTTCTCAAAGGAACTATCTTTTGGAGACTGCAGGTGGCCTGAAGGAGAACACACTGGAAAAGACAGGGTGTGAGAAAGTCAAGAGTGGTAAACCGCCTGGCCTGTCTGCTGCCCACAGGCAGACACCTGTAGCAAAGAAGGCCTGTGGCGGACACAAAAGGCATCATTCTGAACAAATCTTGTTCTCAGTTTGTGGAGATTTTCTCACGGGGTGCAGAGCTGTATGCAACAATGTCAGGGCCATCTTGGGAACCGCTAAGAGAGTGCATGCCCCCCAAGGGTGAGGAGGTGGATGCATAAGGCAGTTAACAAAAGCAAGACGCAGTCATGTTTGTGCAAACTGCAAAGGTCGGAGCAGCGGGGCTCCCAGTAAATGGCCCATCTGAACAGCTAGAACCCTTTGTAAGGGTTAACCCAATACTGGCCCAGAGGGGTTTCTGAGATATAATTTATCTAGCCTTTCAGAGGTCCTGCAAATGAGCCAGTGGGAACCTCTCTGAGAAATAATGGATCCAGGGGGTATTGTGGAGCTGCCGAGTTACAGACTACAAGCTGATTCAGATGGAGGGAGGGCAGACAGTTAGGATACGATTGCTGTTTAGAGAGCTCCAGCTTCTGAGTGGTCAGTTCTTACACATGTGAATTTCTCATGGGCCGTGGGATCCCTAGAGATTCCGGAAACCCCAAGATGAGTTTGGAAGAGTGTCTGAGCACTGTGACAGAGACTCTACATTAAGTAAGTATGTTGGATTTACACAGTGGTTGATAAGCTGAACTTCTCACAGAATTTCATGAGTTCTGAATTTACAGGTGCATGGTAGGAGATGGACCCACATGAAGCCTTAGCTGACACTATAGAAACATCTACGCAAAACAGAGGAATCATTAAAAAAAAGAAAATCAGCACTTCAGTGTATTGGGAATTCAGAGAAAGATGGAAATGTACGTTACCCAGCAGGGGCGCATAATATGGTTTTTATGCTGGAACAAATTTTGGAAGCATGACTCCTTGAGATGGCAGTGGGCCTCATCATACGCCATTACCAGGAATAGATGAGGCTAGGTGGGGAGGGTGGTGTCGCTGAGAGGGGTCATCAGGAATTTTATTCTGAATGCATATCACTAGGACAGCATCATTCAGAGTCCAGTGAAGCCTTACAAATGATACCCGAAGAAAATATTTCTAGATCAGGTGCAATTTTACCTGCCCTCTCCTCTCATTTCTGACAGTGGGAATTACACACTTAGGCAGAGCCTAGGATGGAACTTGAGGAGATCTGGAAGGGTCTTCACCCACAGTGTTTAGAGATGGCTGAAATATCACAATTGGAAAGCCAGTGTTGAAGTGGAGGAGTGTGTGTGCCAGGCATGTCGCCAGCTCTTTGTGCTGGAACGGGCCCTCGATGTACACATCCTGTTGCATGGTCTCAGCAAGCTCGCGCATGAGCAGTATCCCACCCCCCCCCCATTCAGTACTTACTGCTGTGATGCCGCTCAGTCAAGGCCGCACACGGAGCCAGTCATGTTGAGGATTTGTACTATTTCTGTCCTGCTGGAAAGTGCAGTGGCTGACAGCTTGGTCGCCAGACTTTGTGTGCCCCCTCTGCAAATGCCCCCTGTGACCTTGGCCAGATTACCTAACTCTCTATGCCAGTCTCCTCATCTGCAAAATGCGGATAGCAGTAGTCACTCTTCATAGAGACATTGCGGGGTTTTAATGAGTTTATACAATAGGTGCTTTGAACAATGCCTGACAGATTATCACCATCATATAAACGTAGACTATTATGTCTTCTTCTTTTTTGATTATTACTGCACCCTGTTTGCACTAGATGAGATACTGCTCACGCCCCAGCTTTGTTCCCCAACTGGAAACGTTCTGTAGGAAAGAGATTATCCCTAGGTTCGAGGCACGACCTTGCAGACGAGCTTTCTCAGTCATCTTTGCCAATCCTGTCCCCTAATGTGGCAATGTGATACCAGCAGGTAGGGGAGCGATTAAGAGAGTGGGAAAAGGCCAAAAATTCAAAGTGATTGAGGCAGATTTTTTAATTCTTTCTGTCACCGTGTGTCCGAAACCAGATATGTTAATAGCTGCACAATCATCAAAAAGTCATCAGGGCTTTTCGGCCTCAGGGCTGAAAAGTCATCTCCAATATGGTCTGGGTCAACTTTCTCATTTTTTTTATATATACGTTTTTTCCTCTTTAGGATCAAACTGTACCTGAGTTGGTTGTGGTTCCCTCGTCCCCTGCAGCTGTGTCATTGTACCTCTTGGTTTGATGCTCTGATCTTTCGCTTTCAGTAAGGTCTGGGTATTCAGCAGATGTCTATGGGCAAGCAGCTGATTGACAGCAGGCTGCACGCGCTCCTGTGAACCTTGTTTGTCCTTCTCCTCCTCACGATGTCTCTCCTCTGTCTTGTCTTTGTCATGTATCTTGCCAACTGCTTGCATATCTTACCATGTTTCATCTTATTCAGGCTTCAGTCACTTTCTGAAGTTAGAATTACTCTCCCCATCTTCCAGATGAGAACCTCATGGCTCAGAGGTGCGAAGATTTGCCCCAAGATATGCAGTTAGTGAGAGCATGACATCTCAAACCCATATCAGGCACCAACCATAATGTGCTTCCACTGAACTGCCCTCTCCCCACACACGCCCTAAGGCATGGTCCAGTCCTTAGCAGCTTGATGGCTTCCCCAAATCAAGGTGGATTCTTGCTGTTTGCTCTCTATTGTTTTAGTCCAGGTACATTGTTGCAAATGTTTAAGCCTTCTGTCACATCAGCTGTGCCCTTAATCCTGGTCTTGTATATGCCTAAATGAGAACGGCATCTATCTTATGTGTTCCAGGAGATGTTGTAAATGGTGCTATTGGAGGGACGCTTCTTAAATCTCCTTAATAACCTGCATTTTACTTTCTCTCTGTCTCTATCTGTCGGCATCATGAGTATCTTCCACTCTTCCGGTGCTTTCTGGCTGCCAACTCCATAGCCGCTTAAAATAGAAATTTAACTTCACAGTGCCTCAGCAGGAGGCCTCAGCTCCGCATGTTTATTTGGACCCTCAGTTACCGAAGTTCCTGTGTTGTTGAGACTAGGACCAGTGGTCATAGAATAAGCTCCTTTCTCACTCTGAGCTCCAGCCAAGAACCACAGTCTTACTTTTCTTGAGAACAGAATTGCCAAAGCCACTTCTGGTAACAGTAGCAGGTTTAAAAGTAGCTCAGGAAATAGACGGCTGGAGGTGGCATGAATTGTGATAGGCAGATGTTGCAAGAGAAAAGCAATAGCTAGATAGAATATATATTATGTTATATATATATATATATATAGAGAGAGAGAGAGAGAGAGAATACGTATGTGTGTGTATTCTCTCTGTGTACACAGATTGGCATCTAAATATAATCTCTCTCTTTACATACACACACGCATACATGTGAGTGTTTAAAGGAGTATTGAACATAGTTGAGAACAGGTAGAAAGGAGAAAAGTGATAAATATAGAAGGAAATGCCCAAGGCAGAGTTCTCTCTGTTAATGAAACATGAGCCCAGATATGGTCATAAGATCATCTGTTGCCGAAATGTGATCAGGGAAAGGGTCTTCCAGCTGCAAATGGGATGGGGAGACTGGGTTGGGGAGAAAGAGGGGGCGGAACAACTCGGGAGACTGGGATTGACGTCTATACACTATTGGCACTGCATATGGAATAGATGCCTGATGAGGACCTGCGGTGTGGCTCAGGGGCCCTCCTTAGCGCCCTGTGGCAACCGAAACTGGAAGGGAATCCAGACAGGAGGGGACCTGTGTACACGGAGCTGATTCATTCTGCTGCACAGTAGAAACTAGTCCAGCGCTGCAAAGCAGCGGTACTCCGATAAAAATTAATTAAAAAGAGAAAAAAAAGCAGTGATACAAATGAGATGAGGCTGGCCCATAAACCTACACAAAAACAAAATATTCACGTTCCCTAGTAATCAAATAAATGAACATAGCAATGCGATGCCACACAACATCCTCAGAATGCGTTTTTTTAATGCCAGCATCCAGTCTTGGCAAGAATGAAGGGAAAAGGACACTCTCCTGGGGCATTGGCAGAAATCTTTATTGAATACAACCTTTTATGAAATGCGACTTTCATTCTTTCATTTAAGAAACAAACAGGCATTGTTTATGGAGCACTTGTTCTGTGAGACATTGTTCTAGGGGCTGTGAATGCAGCAGTGAGCAAAACCGACTCAGCCCCTCCCTGCTCGGAGCTGACATCCTCGTGAGCGAAAAGAGAAGTAAATAAACAAGCAAACGTATAGTGTGCAGGTGGGGGTGGAGGCTGGTGTGACGGGAGAGGGCGGGCTGACTTGGTAGATGGGCAGTGGCGGTCCTCAGTGAGATGTTGGGACGGGGCAGAGGTCTGTAGAAAGTCCGGGGAGAGCCCTGCAGACATCTGGGAAGAGCATTCCAGCAAGAATCAAGTCCCTGAGGTCAGCCTGTGTCCGGGGAACAGTAAGGAGACCAGCTGGGGCTGCAGTGAGGTGACCAGGAGGAAGGCGGGAATAAGAGGGGGTGCCTTGGGGCAGGGGCAGATCCCTCTTCCCTTCTCTACCACCATCATTGTCTTTGTCCCTGGTTTTTTAAAAGAAGATGTAAATCCTTCCATTTTAAGAAATTTCCCTTTCTAAGAAGTAATTAATTATTTGTGTGAAAAATAGGAACTCTATTGGAGTGTTTGGGGAAGAAAAAGAAATAGCAAAACAAAGCATATCATGGAACATCTAGAGTCATTCAGAATGCTGGTGGAAAAGCACTGATACGCTAGAAGGTGGAGTGCAAAGAGGGAACCTGGGAAACGGGGCGGCAGCAGCCCCTCCCTGATGTCTGGCTGTGAGGATGAAGGCCAAGTGCATAAAGCACTTAGCAACATGATTGGCATACCCTACGTGCTGGATCAGTGGCACTCATGATGACTTTTATTGATATGGATAAATTTTTTGGTAACCTAAGATTAAAAAAAGCATAAGGTACAGAATATTGTGTATAGCGTGCTATTCTAAAAAAGATCCCTAATATTTGAGTGATTATCTTGGGTGATAGGCTATGAGTGAATTTCAGTCTCTCCTTTATACTTACCTGTAGTGCCTAATATTTCTTTAATGAATGTGTGTTACTTGGGTAATGAGTGTTTTAATAGTAGGATGTGGTGGACCAGTGAACAGTTCTTGCTAGAAAAAAGACCCAAGGCAGAGACATGTGCTTTAATGCAGAGTTTGCTAAATTTCTAAGTTATTTGTCCTAAATCAAATTTAAATGGACTGAGTCTTTTTTTTTTTCCTTGACCTTGGCCTCAGCAATTATAGTTATAAAAACCAAATATTTGGTAAGTAACTTATGCAATGCAGTATACACCAAAGTAGCTATCATGCCCTTGAAAACAAACTGAGTCCATCCTCATCTTGCCATCTGCCTAGAGAGATCCACTGTATCTCCTTGGCTTTATTACTCTAGTTTAAGAGTTGAGTTAAGGGTTCCAAGAATGGAACTTTAAAAGAAAGACTTGAAACCATGGGTCTAAACATTGAATAGTCGCTAAAAGGGATTTAACAATGACAGATTTTGTCCTCAGTTAAGCCATTGTCTTGAGCTCTTTTGGAGGACGTGCCTGGCTCTGACGTATCCCCACAGGCTAAGTGGGCAGTGGCATATAGGAGACTGTGTCTTGCCGCCTTTGTGACCCCGATATAATTGCCCTCAAAGAGTGAATGAATTCACAAAGGTATATGTGAGCTGTATTCAAGGCAGCCTCTTCTGGCAATGAAATACTCCATAGGAAGCCTGAGAGTGAGAGCGTGCCAGCCCAAGTGCCCAGGAGAGGGTTGCTTTGTTTAGTCACTTAGTCGTGTCCGACTTTTGTGACCCCGTGAATTGCAGCGTGCCAAGCTTCCCTGTCCTTCACCAGCTCCTGGAGTTCGCTCTAACTCCTGTCCATTGAGTCAGTGATGCCATCCAACCATGTGATCCTCTGTTGCCCCCTTCTTCTCCTGCCCTCAGGGTTGGGACAGGCGGTGGCATTGGAGGGAAGGATCTGACTTCATGGAAATGGAAAGGGGACATTCCACATAGAGGAAGTGGTTGGAGCAAAACCACAGCCCCAAGCTTGTGTCTGTTTTTCATCAGAGAACCATAGAATGTTAGAACTGAGCTAGAAGGGACCTCAGGCTCCATCGCACCTGGCCCTCCTTATCTCTCTGAGATAAAACACTGAAGTCTCCGACAGGGGGAATGTCATGGCAAAGGCCTCGATCTTGTAATAAAGATGTAACGGTGTTCAACCTAAAACCCCCAGCTCTTGACTCCCAGAGTATTGACTCCACAATTATTCCACCAGCAGAACATTTCCATTGTCCATGGTGCACATGCTATTCTGGAACTCTGAGAAAATGTCTTTGTGTGGTCAAGTAAATTTGGGAATTGCTTCAGTGATTTACCCTCTTCTTGGAAATCAAATTATGTGTAAGCACATTCAAGGCTCTGACAAAGTCCTGTCATAGAGATTTTAATTTATTTTTATTTAGTTCTTAATGTTTGATATGGGGCTTCCCTGGTGGATCAAATGGTGAAGAACCTGCCTGAAAGGCGGGAGATCCAGGTTGCATCCCTGAGTCAAAAAGTTCCCCTGGGGAAGGCAATGGCAGCCCACTCCCAGTATTCCTGTCTGGAGAATCCCATGGACAGAGGAGCCTGGCAGGCTATAGTCCATGGGATTGCAAAGAGTCTGAGCGATTAGCACTGAGCGACTAGCACTTACTTTTCTGTGTAGCTTACTTTGGGAAACTCTACACTACGCACATCTGTCTCCCATAAAAAATAAGAATATTGTGAGTATGGAAAATTTTTATATAAGCAATTCTGGTGGTCCATATTATTTCAGACATGACTATCATGTTAAGAAAATAATCAAAGATGAGTAAGAAGGGCAGTTTCCCAGATTTGATATAAATTTCACCTTCGTTCCCCTCTCTTCCTTCCTCTTGCTTTGCCATTCTGCCTTCCCACTCTCTGTCTTTGCCTCCTTATTCCCCTCGTCCATCCCTCTTCCAGTTTATTCTGGCTTCCCCCTTACTTTTCTTTGTGGAGTTACTGTGTTCCACAGTCTGGACAGTCTCCAGTGGATAGGACGTCTTTCTGATCTGAAGCTCTGCGGGTCTGACAATGAGACAGACGTGCGCCGTGAGGTCATGCAGAGAAGCTGGTACTGAGATCGGAGCATCACAGCATGTTAGGAAGAAGAGAGGAGATCTGTCTGTGTGAGCCATGAAGGGCGGCTGGATGGAAGAAGGGCCTTCCGAGCGGAGAGTGGGAGATGGAGCAGTGCATCCTGCCTGGAGGTGGGCCCAGAGGTGAAGCTAGAGACAGAGTCTAGGGATGGAGCCTATACAGCCTTAGAGCTTCTATCAAGTAATCTGTGTTTGCAGCATTGCTGGTAACTCTTGAGAAGAGAGTGGGCTTGATCAGATCTGCGGTTGAGAAAGGCAGAGAGGGGAGTAGGGGAAGGGGAGAGGGGAGTCTGGTGGCCGGGTAGTAGGTTATCAAAATTGTTCCAATGGCCAGTAGAAGATCTTCTAGGCTTAGGGAAGTGGCAAGGGAGTGGATGGATTGGAGAAACAGTGATGGTGGGACACAGGAAAGGGAGGGGTTAAGGATGACTTCCTCCAAGGTTGTGCCAGACCTAGGCCTGCTCTCTCTAAATAGTGCTTCCAGAAACAGCAGGGTCTCAATTATCTCACCGTGGGCTGTGAAATTCTAAAAAAAAATAGTTCTCAAAACAAAATTAAGTTTAATTTGCTTTAATTGAAAATAAACACATGCCATGTACAGCACTCTTTGGAGGAAGAGGAAAAGCTAGAAAATGAAATGAGCAGTTGGTTGTGGTAGACCCTTAATTATTAGAAATTCGGAATGAGAATTGGTATTGGTTGAGGACATTCATTGGAGTTAAATTCAGGAATGGGACTTGTAGGCCTTCTCTGTAGGCACTGGTTTTCTTAAATCTCTCAAGTTGTTTTTATTATTATGAAGAACATTATAATGGAATAGACTCTGTAAAAATACTGAGTCACTATGCCATACACCTAAAATTAATACAATATTATAAATCAATTATACTTCAATTTAAAAAAATGAACAGTATAAGGCAGTTGTGGAATAAAGGAGTACAAAACACGGGAACTGGGGCTTCCTTGGTGGCTCAGCAGTAAAGAATCTGCCTGCAAAGTTGGAGGCGCAGGTTCGATCCTTGGATCAGGAAAAGCCACTGGGGAAGGAATGGGCCACCCACTCCTGTACTCTTGCCTGGGAAATCCCATGGACAGAGGAACATAGTGGGCTACAATCCATGGGGTCACGAAAGAGTCGGACACAACTTAGTGACCAAACAACAGCAACAGCAAAACATGGAGTCAGACAGCTGGGGTTTGATCTTTCTCTGTCATGTCAGCTGTGTGGACTTTGGTGAGTCCTTTCATTTCTTAGCCTCAGGCTCTTCATCTGTGAAGTGAGGATACTAATCCCTACATTATTGGATTCCTTTGAGGATTATATAATTAATATACTTGAACATTCTAACATACTGCTAAGAAATGATGGAGAAGGAGGGGGAAGGTGAAAGAGGAAAAGGAAGAAAAGGTGGAGGAAGGTTGAAAGGAGGTGGAGGAAGAATCCTGCAGTGAGTCCCGCGGAGGAACTCAGTCATGTGGGATTTATCCAGAGCCTACCTGTTCCACTGCTGGGGGCTACAATGGCAAGAAACAGCTGGACCTTGCCTCTGTGGCACCTCTGACAATCAGTATTCTCAACCTCTAGGCCATAGCGTGGAGTCAGAGAGGCAGGCTGGGTGGAGGGAGGTGTTTGGAAAGCCTCGAGTTGTGTTTTGGGAGCCTGTATCTCAGCTGGACCATCCTCTTTCTCTTCACAGCCACTCTGCCTTCCCCAACCAAGTTCAGATACCGTGGCTCTGACGTAGGTTCCACGTGTCACATGAGGACATAGTCTGACAGTCACTTTCACATCAAGGTGGTGGCAGCTTGGAATTTTTAAGGTTTAAGTGTCTCATTCTAATGATACCAGCATGTTAGAATCATAGTTGTAGAATCTTAGGATAATAAAAACTGAGAGTCAGAATCTCATGGACTCGTAGAAAGTAATATTAATGGAATATAAAAATCAAGTCTTAGTACCACCAACTCTTAAAAATCATAGACTCAAGAAATTAGAGTCTTGTGGAAGAGAATGGCATTTTGTGGTCATCTGGTCCACCCTCCTTCCTAGTTCCTGGAAAATACTAACATAGCATTAAAACTACAACCATTCTTGAGAATCTTTGTACAGGTTAAAGGTATCCATGAAATAAATACAATGCCTAACAACGCTGATGGTGATTCATTGGCCAAGGGCCACTGCCGGTGGAGACAGGTGGAATTTCTGAAGATCGTGAACGTCCTCAATGGGGGAGTAGGGAGGGCCATCATTGACCTTACTCTACCCGAGACAAGCACTTAAGTAATAGAAAGCTTTGCTCACTGACCATCCCTGCTGTGATAATTCACGTTGTCGTTTTAGAAAATAGTCCCCTGAGCATCAGTCTTCTTTCTTAGGACTGTAAGCTCTGGGAGGGTGGGAGTGATATGTGGTTCCATGTGACTTCTACAAGGCTTCTAGAAAAGTGCTCCCCATAGGTGGACCCTTGAGGTCTCCTGCCTTGTTATCTTTTCTCTCCATAGCTCCCTCTTGTTTACCGAAGGTCAGCTAGTGTTGATCCCTGTCCTTGCTTGTGTTTCCTCTGAAGTGCTGGCTTATACGGCCAAAACTTTTCTTAAAACAAACAAACAAACAAAACCTGGCGTCCATTTTGGGTGGGGTCGTTGTTTCCTCCGCGTCCTCTCACAGGCACAGAAAGAACCAGGACTAAGAGTGTGTAAGCGCTTTGCTTTACACAGTGGAAGCTCTGTGTGTGTGTGTGTGTGTGTGTGCACACGCACCATGTGTGGGCATGTGCTGCTCACATAAAATGTGAGTCTGATTGCTTGCACGAACATATATAGTTGTATCTAAACGTGCTCCTGGATTCCTGTGTGCATTCTTATGTGGACAAACTTGTATGACATGAATGTGCCTCTGAGTAGGGGAGAATTACGTGGCTCTTGACATCTGTCTGGCGAGCATCTCCTCTATGTCTGGTGTTGAAGAAAGTGCCTCCATAGACGCACGTCTATTGCATTTACAACTATGAAATAAGCGTTAGAGCTTCTATTTTGAAGGTATGTCAACTAAGGCTCTTAGGACTGAAGTGATCAGGGCTGGCATTTGGAATGGAGCCTCTATACGAAAGACGTGTTTGTATGTTTTTGTGTTTGAGTGTGTTGTTATGTGGGTAGGGGAGTGTGTGTGTGCACCTACAAGTTTGTTCATGGGTATATAGGTCCATTTATATTTACCTTCTTAGCGTGCATTTCTTAATACCTGTGGATGTCTCTCTCTGTATTTATGTGTGTGTATGTATATGAGTATGTATGCAGTAAATATGTATACACTGGCTGAAGCAGTAATAATCCAACAAAGCAAATCTGTGTCTCTGGATTTGGGGGTCAAGAGACTGTGGAGAAGCACATCCATGAGGCAGGAGCGGAAGCTTAGTATGATTCATCCACAGTGCTGACATGACCATGTGCTTTGCAAGGATTGTTCACTACGAGTTATTAACCCCAGAGATTTTTTTTTTTTTTCAAAATAAGTATATTCAGGACCAATCCAGACCCACTAAATCCGATCTTCCTTGGTAGTGCCCTGATTTGAATGTAAAGTCCCCTCAGCAATTCTGAAGAGCATCCTTAACTAACAACCTCTGCTCTCTGGCAGCCTTCCTCCAACAGAGGTTCCCAAAGACTGGTGTGTGTCTGCATCTTTGCAGATATTGATTGACAGGCAGGAACCCAGTCTCCACAGTCCTGGAGCCTCCCTCAGAAGTTCATGGTCTGGACCCAAGATGCTTTTGAAAAGCATTAGACGTGTCCATTTCAGGCAACCCCAAGACCACAGTGTGAAATATTAAGGGAGGCTTTAAAGATAGAAGAAGAGGGAAGCAAAGCAAGCAGATATCCGAGGGCATCCATGATACGGATACTGAAGGAGGGGAAGAGATAAGGAATTGGGAGGAAGGACGCAGGAGGGTATCAGAATGTTCTTGTGTGGTCCCTCTAGAAGGTGCAGAGGAGTAAAAACCCACAGGGATTATTTTCTCTGTGTCCCACTGATGTTATTTCAGCAGGAGCTCTCTGAGGCAGGCCCTGTTTCTCTGTTTTACAGATGATGTGACTGAGGGTCAGATTTAAGTGATTTTTTTTTTTTTGAATTTGCACAGGTACAGAGCTGGGATTCGAACCCAGGTTTTCCTGCCACATGCTGGCAGGAAATAAGTATTAGAGCTTAATACTCTTAATACTCCCCCAAACGTCCTTTCCCTATTAACTACGCTGAGGTTTTTCTCAGGCCCTGACCTGAACCCACATAAATCTCAAGCAGTCTGACACAAAGCCAAGCCACATAAACAACCCAAGTTCATTGTTCTGATGCTCTGAGGGGCTGAAATAGAACTTTGAAATTCTTCTTCACTTTTAATTAAAGCAAGATTTAGGCCAATCCTGGGTTCCCAGTTCTATTTAACTGCGACTGCTTTTAACCGTTGCTGTATTTTAATTGTTGCAAATGTGACGCACCGATCCATCTTCCTTGTAATGCTCCTCGGGTTCTGCTCCATCTGTTGGAGAGAAAACATTTGCAGAAATCTCTCGGCTTCTCTCCAAGGGCTGAAACTTCGGTTGTAGCAAGGATTGCGGTGCCGGAAATGGACCTGGCCGTCGGTGAAATCAGGAAATTGGCAAAATCTGTTTCCAGTATCTTTTGGACCATCATTTCCCCAAACTCAGTGCTCTCCTGCATGAGTGGCCAGTTCCAGTACAGTCCCCAGCGTGCATCTAGGGGCGGCTGGGCACCTCACCATTAGGCCTGTGCACTCACATTTACAATGGAACCATCCATTCTGTTCTCATTTTTGTCTGTACCATATTTCAAGCTAGATCCTAAAAACTGGGGTTTTTCTAATAAACTATCATTCATTCTTAATAATAAGGACTATGCTTTGTGTAGAAGGGGTTTAGGACCCACATGTTGCTAGACTGAGTTCAAGTCATTTCTTTGCCATGTTTTAACCCAGCAAAGCACTCAAACTCTCTGAGCCTAGATTTCCTGGGAAAGCCCTGGGATGGCCTAAGGATCAAATGGTTTAATTAAAGCCCAGATGTTCTGCAGATTGTGAAATGCTGCACTCATGCTATACATACCCAGTATGCTTTGTCAGCTTATTTTGGTGGTTCTTTCTTTCCTTTATTTATGTATGAGACATTTGCTGAATGAATGCTGTGCTTTGGTGTGGGGATACTGACATGAATAGGACAAAAGGTACATGCTGCAAAGCCCACGTGTATGGCAACATAAGTGTTAGCACATTTGCCACCTCTTTTCCCGGGGAGTAAGGGGATTCTTCAAAGAGTGGATGACCTTGAACTGAATGTTAAAGAATAAGGGGTTTGTTAGGTTCAAGTTGGGGATAGGGTGAAGAGAGCATTCTTGGCGGAGGGATTGGTTTCAGAAAAAGGAAAAGAGGGGCAAAACAGATCGGGACATGCTGAAATTATCTGCAGAGAACCTAGAAAGTAAAGGCAGAGATTATGGGCAGAGGTTCGGAGAGAAAGGCACGGGGAATGATAAGGTACAGTGACAGTAGCTGATAGTTGACATCCAGAGGTGGAAGGGAGCCACTGACGTGTAATCAAGGAAGTAACTCAGTGTGATATTATGATTTGTAATAAGAAATATAAATGAGATCTTCATCCCCCTTTCTGGCACAGACCTCTGAAAACTCTTGGAATTTCCTTAGTGATGAGCGCTTTTTTTATGTTAATGAGATACCTTTTGGAAAGCACTTAAGAATGGGGGCTGGATGCGAGTGGGCCCCACCAGGTGATTAGAGGGCTGGACCTTATCCCCCAACCTCTGGGGAAGGGAGAGGGGAATAGAGGTTGCATCAGTCACCAATGGCCAGTGATTTTGTCAAGAAGGCTCATGTGATGAAACTTCTATGAAACCCCCCAAAAAGAAGGTTTGGCGAGCCTTGGGGTTGGTAAAGACCCAGAGATACGGAGAAAGTAATGCCCTTCCTTGCCCTTTGCATCTCTCTCATCTGGCTGTTCCTGTAGTTATAGCTGTATTTTCTTAAAATAAATTGATGATCTAGTGAATAAATGGGTTGCCTGAGTTCTCTGAGTCACTTTGGCAAACTAAACTCCTGGTGGGCGTTGTGGGGGACCTCTGCTCTCTAGCCAATCGATCAGAAGTAGAGGTATTTATAACCTAGGCTTGTGACTGACACTGTTAGATAGGGGGTCATTGGAACCTTCGGTCTGTAACCAGTTGGTCAGAAGCACAAATAACAACCTGGGTTTTCGAACAGCATCTTCAGCCCAAGGCGCACAGTCTCTGGGTAGATAGTGTCAAAATTGAGTTGAATTTGAGGACACTCAGCTGGCGTCTGAGGATTGCTTCTTGTTGTTGTGGGAACCACAACTCCCCCAACCCTGGTCACACGGTCATTGTTCTCAGAAGACCAAGAGACCCAGCAATAGCAATAGATGGCCTTTTACTGGACTGTGTTATTTTATCGAATGCTCAGAAAACTAATGCTAGAGACGAGGTGCAATTCAGCTGAAACAGAAAGTGAGGTGACCAGAGCTGACATGATGTGACCATTTAGAGAGGGGGCCCCACAGATGGAGTCAAAGCCACAGCTGTCTGCCTGTAGACTCTGCTCTTTACCGACTCACTATCCACATTGGCATTTTAGGGATTCCCAGTTCACTTGGGAAGGAGTGGGTAAAGAGAAAGAGGCTGAACAAGTAACAGATTGCGGTTACTCCCTGAGGGTAAAGAAAAAAAACAACAAAAAAATTCCCCGTAGAATTCTAAACAGAAGTCACTCTGGTGGTGGGATTCCTGGCATCATTCCCCGCTTTTTCAGGGAGGCACTTTGGAGAAAGGGGGAAAGTCTATGTGGCAACTTCTCACCGAGGGGGTGAGGCAGGAGTAGGAGAGGAAGCGGAGGCCTCTGGCTTTTGTTAATTAACATCCTTCACATCAACTCTAGCAGGCTCTTAGGAAACACCTAACATTTCTGGATAATGTCATGGAAGCTGTCTTCCTTGGCAATCCACCAGACACAGCACCCCAAAGTGAGAAGGCCATAAAACAACCCATAAACTTTATATTTTTTTCTCTTTCTATAATTACATTTTTATGGCATTTTAAAATTCCTTGAAGGAAGAGCCATAGACTCACAAACTCTGTGGTCTGAAATGTCTCTGAGATTTTCAGCCTCTTTTTCCATCTGTGAATGCCAGCACCCACTCCTCAACCCGACTTCCGTCTATCGCTGAAGTCCCTGCCTGTTGGGCCTTTCTTTCATTCTGTGCTGTTCTTCTTTGGTTGAAAATTAGAGATTGATGGCTTTCAAATGCAGATCTAAAATTTGTTGTCTAAACGCGAAGGACTGTGTTTTATTCTGTTTTCTGTCGCTGGTTAAAATGTACTTTCTTTTATAAAATGCTAGTAGTAGTACTTTTGATTTCTGTTCAGCTAAATGTTCTTTCCTAGAACAAGAACATGTTGATAACTTCCTACTGGTTCCCAAAATCGGTTTTATGAATTTGACTTGGCCATGGAATCAGAAAGAATAATGTTGATGCTATAGGTCACACACAATAAGTATATTTTTCTTTCCACATTTGACTGCAGAAGATTGCTATCATATCTTTGTATAGTTTGTCATCTCCTGTAATATCTTGGTAATGTCTTGCACCTACTAGGTTATCATTAAATATACACAATAAGTAAGTGAATCTCCAGGTAATCAAAAATGTATTGAGTATCATTTCTGCATTCAGGACTGCTTGGTGTTGAAATGTACACAGTAGTATAAATAAATTTCAGCCACAAGTTTTAACCATGAGCTTACAGTTAAGGCTTTCGAGTTGGCTAAGATTAGTGCTTAAGGATCAGGTTCTGGAACCAGACTGCCTGGGTGTGAGCCCACTCGCTAGCTGCATAACCTCAGGCAGGATCCTTAACAATGTACATACCTGTCTGTACAGTGGGTTATGATAGAAAAAGTTGCTATAAAGAGTTTACCCAGGTAAATTTTTAGAGCAGTACCTGATACATAGGAAATCCTCAGTAGATATTGACTCTCATCATTGAGACTTACATCATCAGAACAATAGAACAGGTAGCCAAGGTTGACCTTGATTCCCAGCGTACATGGTCCTGTTCCTGACTGATTAGTTGAGTAAACTTGGAAGAGTTGCTTAACCTCTTTGTGTAAATCCAAATTCAGAATAGTCAGTAAGACTTTAGTAAGCTAACAAGTGTAGGATGGAGAAGTTGAAAAAGACTCCGTGAAGAGGAGTTGAAAAAGACTCCGTGAAGTTTGTTGCTCTGCAGAAGGCAGTGTGATGGGTGGCTGGAAAGGTGAAGTAGCCTATGGAAAAGGTCTGGGGTCACTGAGTTTCCTCCTTCTGGAAAGTTCTTTGAGGTATCCGTAAGTTTATTCTTTTTCCTTAGGGTGGAGACATTGAAATGATTGCAGCTGAGACATTCTTTTTCACAGAGACACGTAGAAACAGAACTTCTGTTCGCACCCCCCCCCCCCCCACAAATTCATTACCTTGACAAAAACCCTGCTTATTATAAAGGCGTTGATGAAAATGATGATGAAACTTAAGGTTGCAGATGAAATTAAGGGCACTCCGGTTGTTAGAATGTTGTTCAGGGACTGGAATTGTTACCAAGTATACTTAAGATGGGATCAATCTGGTAAGGTTTTCTGTGTGACGTGAGTGGAATCAGATGTGTTTGTGAATATTCAAGAGGCAGAGATTGTGGGTGCTTCTGACTCCCTGGATTTTGCTTGTTGCCAGAGATTAGGCTGCCATCTGGATAATACCTGCATCCAAGATGTTGCATAGATTCTTGCTAATTTTCAGAAGTTTGTCAACAATGCCTTTTGTTTATCTTCATGCAGAGAAAAAAAATAAATGCTAGAACATGAAGATTAGGAGAAGAGATTGGTCATGTAGGGTGGGGGCGGGAAGTCTGAGGCTCAGCTTTTCACTGCTTGGTGGGGGACCTTGGCAAAGCACAGCTGAAAAAAAAAAATCAGGCTTGAGCAGAAGATGGGGAATGGATTATCTATTTGAGTGTCTCTCTTGGTAAAGCCCAGGTGTCTGTACAAACGGATGGGAGCTGTGGCGTTTGAGGTTGACTGCATGGCCAGAAACTGGGAGATTGCAGGGAAAGGCCTAACCTCAGCCCTGGGTACGCATTTTACCTGAAGTACCTTGGCAGCCCACCTGTCCACTCACACGCTCATCTGCTCATGCAATCAGCGTGTGCAAGAAGGCTAGCCTTTGTACTAGAGGCTGTGGTTAAAACGATAAAGTAGAGATGTCTCTGCTCTTAATGAGTTTAATCAATTGATGAAAAACCTACCACGTGCCAAATACGATGTAAAAGTGAACTAGACAGTGTGGAATTTACTTTTAAAGAGCTTAAAATCTAGGAGAAAGATTACTGTTAAGCAAATAGAGTATGATATGAGTGTGCTAGAACATATATATATATATATATTCCAAATAATAATAATAACAATATATATTTATTGAGCTTAGGGCTTCCCCGGAAGCTCAGTTAGTAAAGAATCTGTCTGTAGTGCAGGAGACTGCCTGCAGTGCAGGAGACCCAGGTTAGATTCCTGGATCAGGAAGATCCCCTGGGGAAGGAAATGGCAACCCACTCCAGTATTCTTGCCTGGGAAATCCCACGGACAGAGGAGCCTGGTGGGCTACAGGGGTCACAAGAGTCAGACACGACTGAGCGACTAAACCACCACCATATTTACTGAGCATTCATTTGCTATGTATGAGGCATAGTACTAAAGCACTTTATTATATGTACTTCTCGAATGATTTTCCCCGCTCCCATCAGGAACAGGTAGAGTACAGTTACTCTCCAAATTTTACCAACAGGAAAACAGGTTCAGGGATGTGAGATAAATTGCCCAAGGAAATGGAAGAACAGCAGCAGGGAGGGAAGCAAGCGATGTCTGCAGGCCTCAGTGCCAGCCCGCTTGGCCTCTCTCCCTCTGCTCCATCCTCCCTGACGCACGATAGGGGCTCTGGAGGAAAGAGCAACTAACACTCTTGGTTAGAGGGGTGGGGTGGGGGCAGGAAAAGATGCTTAAGCTGTGGGTCCAGTTAGAGTTCATTAGGAGGACACGTCCAGGCAGAGCTGCCCAGGGTGCCCGAAAGGAGTGGTCTGAACCATCACAGACTGGAGAAAGAACAAAGTGAGAGTGAAGTCGTTCAGTCCTGTCCGACTCTTTGTGACCCCATGGACTGCAGCCTACTAGGCTCCTTCGTCCATGGGATTTCCCAGGCAGGAATACTGGCGTGGGTTGCCATTTCCTTCTCCAGGAGATTTTCCCAGCCCAGGGTTTGAACCCAGGTCTCCGGCATTGTAGACAGACGCTTTACCATCTGAGCCACCAGGTAAGAATTGAGAAAGAATAATTAGCTCTAAGTAGGTGGGTTGGGGACAGCCAAGGAGTCAGGGCAGGAGAGGGACAGCCCCATCCTTCCACACAGCACAGCCATGGGCAGGGAACCATGTCTCAGATTGCGGTACAGTCAGCCCACTCTATCCATGGATGTGGGGCCCGTGCATTCAGATGGTCCACTGTCCCGTGCCATTATATACAAGGGACTTGAGCATCCTTGGATTGTGGTTTCCATGGGGTGTCCTAGAACCAATCCCTGAGAATATCAAGGGACAACTTTATCTGCCAGGGGTCACTTGCTTCTCAGAGATTGAATGAGAGAGGAAGAATTCACTGACCTGATTAGGAGATAAAGAGACCCTACAGAGATAAAGAAGGAGGAGGCAGGGATTAAGTGTAAAAGGTGGGCTTCCTGGTTGAGGAACTCCTTTGAGGGGAATAGACAGCTTTCAACCAGGGTGTTGTAGGTGGAGTAAACGTTTTGAAGAAGCCGGATCCGTCAAGTTCAATGCAAATGGAGTGAGTGTGGTAAGTGCAAGTGAATGAGTCAGGAAAAACGCTGCCTAGTGCCAGGCGGGGAGTAGAGCGGTTGTTAAGTTCAGGGTTTATGACTGGAAGAACGTGACCCATATAGCCAGCTTTCTCTTGCTGATGTGTTTTTAATCAGATGTTCTTCTAAAATTCACCCTTCGCTGACTCCATGTCTCATTCCCCAGAGGCAACGTGGAGCAGTCTGCTTACATCTGCACTTTATGCAGCCGTGGGTCCTTCTCCCATCACACCTGGTGGGACACACCTTGGACACAGCACAGCAGCCAAAGTACCATTGCACTGAATGGCCTGAAGCGAGCACAGCCCTGAGAACAGTAGGGAGCACCTGGAGCACACTTCCTAAGTTCCACGCACATGGCTGACTGCTTTACATGCGTTCACTGGTCTAGTCCAGGTGACAGTCCACTATATTAATCTGTCTTATAGATATGTAAACTGAGGCAAAGAGCAATAAAGCAACTTGCCAAACTTTTGTAAGTCATTAATGGAAAACCTAAGATGCCGCATGCTCCGTCTCTCTAGTATACTGTACGCTTGCTGCTGTGGATAGAGTTTCTAGCACAAACGTAGGGGCAGTTCTTATGAGGAGAGTTACGTTTTAGAAATAGGAATGAAAGTAGCATCAGGCCATTGCTAATACCGTGGAGCTAATTTTGCTCACAACTCAGCTGTCACCCATGGGGGACGCTTACTGGTCACTGGTCTGGAGCTCTCCCACGTGCTGCACATGTTAACTCTGGGTCTAGTGCCAGGCCATGATGAAAATGCAAGTAAGATTCCTTCCCACTTTGTGGATACAGAAGTGAGGGCTTAGACAGTGAGGTAATATTCCCAAGTGATTTGTGGTAGTTGGCAGATTTGGGGCTCAAATTGAGGCTGATCTGGTACCAAAGTCCTTGTTCTTATGGGAGATATTGTGCAAGCCGTTTCCCTTCTCTTTGTTTCTGCTTCTTTGTCCTAAAACAAAGGAATTAGATCAATGTTTCTGAATTGGCAGTCTTTTAGGTATCACCTTAACAATTTCTGCTCTGTGTTTGTTCCATTTATGCTACTTATCCTTCTTTAAATTAATCCACTTCTTATATAAATGCGTACATTTGCAAAGGAAGCTCTCTATCACTCTCACTAATTTGTTTCTAAAAAGCATTATGTTCACTAAATAGATGGTAACGGTACATATAATGCAATGAAAACAAAACTGGTGTAAAGATATTCTACTTTATAGTCTAACATACTTTCAGCTACGGTCTTGCCCGCCCAAGTCTCTAATCTCTAGCCTTGCCTTCTTTTTCTAAAAAAACAAAAAAAACCCAAAAAACTAAAAATGTTAGAGAGAGGCTCTAAAGACATAGTAGCTGCAAAAAGAGCCTTTCTCCTTGAAATAACCAGGATTGAGAGTTGAAAATAGAATTTTTTTTCACTATATGACTTAAAGGTACTTTATGAAAAATTGGATCTCTCCTTACGGTTCTGTCTGTTCTGGCTAGCTTGAAATGCTAGACCTGGGAATCTGTAGCATCTTTCCAGCTCTTGCATTCTTGAATTCTAAGAATCTGCAAAAGCTCCTCCAATAGAGATCCAGTTTGAGAGACTTGATTGCGTGGTTAAGTTGAGGGTGTGAGTCTAGACTGAGCTATGGAAGAAGGAAGTAAAGAGAGAGTTGTTATGCTCTAGCTGTCCGGGAACATCTAAAAGGGAGACAAGGATTAGAGCCCATAAAAAGCTCATTGCTGGCAGTTCGTTTCTAGAGCCATGTCCCTCCGTTCTAACCTTTTCACTCTTCCATCATTTTACCCTGATGCCCATTAGCTCCCTACTTTACAGCCCTTCCCATGAGTCTCATCTACTTGTCCCTCCCTCGCTTGCCAGAGAATGGAAAGGACTGATTTCCATGTGGAAAGACCTATGTCTAGTGAGGATTTGCCTTTCTAAACCTCCTTTTAGAATTGAAGTACAGTTGACTTATATGCTGTGTTGGTTTCAGGTGTACATCAGGCTGATTCAGCTTATACATAGATAGAGATATATTTCAGCTTCTTTTCCCTTATAGTTCTTATAAAATATTGAGTATAGTTCCCTGCACTCTACAGTAGGTCTTTGTTGGTTGTCTGTTTTATATATAGTGGTGTGTGTCTCCTAATCCTGATTTATCCCTCCCTTGCCTTCAACAGTTCTGCAGGGACAGTTAACAAGAACCGTGGATTTAGTCTGTTCCCATCATTGACGGAGCATTTGGCAAGTGTGATTTCACTTTCTCCAGCAACTCAGTGAAATGAGTGAGAGTTAGTGTCTCATTGGACGCATCCGAAGATGAGATATGGAGCATGTTGGTAACTCAGTTGAGTCCCTCCGCTTCTGAGGCCTGTAGAGTCTTTCCGTGGTGGTGAGGCGTGGCAGGTGTGCCTGGGTTGGGGAAGACTGGGTGCTTGGACTGGGGGCAGTTCCTGGACCATCCCTGCACTCGGGGTGGGCATACTGTCACACGCCTCTCCTTTCTTTGTTCACTGATAAACTGATGATGCTAATGAGACCCTACCCATGGATGTGAGCCCCTTGGGGGCCAATTAACTTCACTTTAGTTCAGCTGCCAGGAACCTCAGAACTAAATCCAGATCAATTAACTCTTCCCAGGTGCCTGGTAGCATCTCTTCCTTCATTCATTTGAACTATTCTCTGTTCCATTTTTATTTTTAATTGTCCTGACTTATATCTTATTTAACTTTGTAATATGACTTTACATGGGTCTGAGGGTAGGTGGGGAATGGATTCTAGATAAATCAGTAAAACCTCTTTAGTATCATCTCAGTAGAAGGAGGATGGCTCTTGGGTCCTCTTCTGGTTGGAGAAGAGGAGGTTGTTCCTGAGAATATGACTTGGAGAGGTGAGCCCTTTCTGGAGAACAAGGGCACTAGGGGAGGGGCCAAATCTGGGCCATGATGTGCTTTTTGCCAATAAAGTTTTATTGGCACCCAGTGATATTCATTTAAAAATGTTATTGTCTATGACTGCGTCCATGTGATAATGTCAGAGTTGAGTAATTGACACATGGGCAATATGGCCCCTAAACTTAAAATATTTACTACCTGGCCCTTTAAAGAAAAAGTTTATATTCCTGATGATCCAGAGAAAAACAAGGTGAATAGGTGACACTGTCTAGGTAAAGAGAAGCTAAAGTTTTATCTCCCCCCTTCATTTAATGTCTCATTTTTCCTTTCCTCCCTATTTTTTCTTCCTTCCCTTTTCCTTCTCTCCCTCACTTCCTTCTTTCCTAACTGCCTGTCTACCTTTTTTCTTCCCTCTCCTCTTATTTTGAGATGAAAGAGGCCCGCTAGTTAGTTCTTTTCTGTGTATGAAGAGGACACTGAACTCCAGAGACTGGAATTGACTGCCAGAGCATGGCCGCAGAGAGACAACCACTTCCCAGCTGCTTGTCCTAGCATGTTTCACTCTGTAACAGAACAGGATTAAAAGGCTAAGAAGAGATGAGCAATATGAAAATATAGGAAAAGCATTTATCACAGTGCCTAACTATGTAAGTTCAGTCACTCAGTTGTGTCCAACACTTTTTGACTCCATGGAAGCCTGATAGCACGCCAGGCTTCCCTGTCCATCACCAGCTCCTGGAGCTTGCTCAAACCCATGTCCATCGAGTCAGTGATCCCATCCAACCCTCTCATCCTCTGTTGTCCCCTTCTCCTCCTGCCTTCAATCTTTCCCAGCACCAGGATCTTTTCCAATGAGTCAGTTCTTCGCATCAAGTGGCCAAAGTATTGGAGCTTCAGCTTCACCATTAGTCCTTCCAATGAACACTCAGGACTGATCTCCTTTACGATGGACTGGTTGGATCTCCTTGCAAGTCTTCTCCAACACCACAAAAGTGGTGTTGATTCAAAAGAATTGATTCAAAAGCATCAATTCTTCAGTGCTCAGCTTTCTTTATGGTCCAGCTCTCACATCCATACGTAACTATTGGAAAAATCATAGCTTTGACTAGACATACCTTTGTCGGCAAAGTAATGTCTCTGCTTTTGAATATGCTATCTACGTTGGTCATAGCTTTTCTTCCAAGGAGCAAGCGTCTTTTAATTTCATGGCTGCAGTCACCATCTGCAGTGATTTTGGAGCCCAAGAAAATAAAGTCTGTTACACTTTCTATTGTTTCCCCCTCTATTTGCCATGAAGTGATGGGACCAGATGCCATGATCTTAGTTATCTGAATGTTGAGTTTTAAGTCAAGTTTTTCACTCTCCTCTTTCACTTTCATCAAGAGGCTCTATAGTTCCTCTTCGCTTTCTGCCATAAGGGTGGTGTCATCTGCATATCTGAGGTTATTGATATTTCTCCCTGCAATTTATTATGTGCACAGTGCTTAGCACATAATAAATGATCAGTGAGGCTTAGCTTATTTCAAGAAAAGCCCAGTCTAATTGCAGAGGCAACAATCATATGCTCCCAATCTGAATGGGGCTTCCCGGTGGTTCAGTGGTAAAGAATCTGCCTGCAGGAAACCCAGGGAATGCAGGTTCGATCCCTGGGTCAGGAAATGGCCACCCACTCCTGTATTCTTGCCTGAAAAAAATCCCATGGACCGAGGAGCCTGGCAAGCTACAGTCCATGGGGTCGCAAAGAGTTGGACACATCTGAGTGACTAAGCGTGCACACACAGTGTGGGGAGATAGCTAGGACTTGGACTCAGGTATCCTAGCCTCCCAAACTGTTTTTCCACTGTAGGATTCTGTGAAGTATCTACACAATAGTAGCATACGTTTTAAGAAATAAAGAACAATTGTATTCCTCCCAAGCTTTAGGATTTGAGAGGGGGCTGCACAGTCAGGAAGGACTTTCTGGAAGAGGCAAGGCTTCAGGGGGACAAAATGGGCAGAGAAAATGTTCTGCAGGGATATATACAGGAGCACATTTCCCAAACTGTTCAGAAAATGGACTCATTGTGGTTATAGAATCTGTACTGTTGTGTAGAAAAGGAAAACAGAGTGGGAATAAGGTTAGATCCTGTTAAGGGAGAGATTAATTAAGATATCTGGACTCGGTCCTGTAAACTCAGATGCACCTGTCAGCACAGGGATGCATTGACCTGCACAGGTAAAAAGGGTAAGGGAGAGATCATTTGTCAGTATTTAAAAATGGAGAGATTTTACACACAAAAAAATCTAGATTTCCTTCTGACTTCTGAGAAATCAGGTGACCTGGCAACCTAGAAATATCATTCCTCCCCAGAAGTGGTCTGCTGTCCTAGACTGGGTAATATGCTTACCATTTGTCACTATGCTTCCTTCTTAAACTCTGAACCAGACCACTTCATTCCCTCACATTTGTGATCTGGACTCTGTTGGCTTTTGAATTTACATTCCCTGAAGAGGTGGTGATGCACGAAAAATTCATCATCATTGATATGATGAGATCAATGTTTAGAGGATGTTTATTTGCTCATCAGACATTTATTGAGCATCTATCGATATTTCCTGCAAGGCTCTGGAAGGGAAGAATTGAGTTCAGGAGATGAATTAGGAGGCTGGTCCAGTGGTTCAGGTGAGAGAAGATTAAAACTGCTTAGGAATAGAGCCATCCATCGTGAAAGAGGTGGGACCCTTCTCCCTCAATCTTCAGAGTCCTCCTTTAAAGAGAAGCCTGCCTCATTCCATTTCCATAGGATCAGGTCCCTGTCCTTTTAGGCTTTTCCACCTGGCTTCTTTTATATTACATTCATCTGAGAAAAGAGAACCTTCCTCTCTCCTCATAGTCTCTCTCTCTTTCTCGTCTTGTCAGATGAACACATCCCATCTGGTCTCGATTCCCTGCGATTCACCCCCTGCATACAGAGTAGATGGTTCTGAACCTCCGAGGGTGGGCGTGTGCCTTCACAGACCTGCCTGGAGGAGGGCAGACCAGGAAGAGCCAGGCTGGCAGCATCAACTTCAGAGAACTGCCTTTTCAAATCAATACAACCGCTTTGTTTCCACCTCTGCATTTGACTGCAGCAGGCTTGTTCCCTGCTCCCCAGCATGGCACAGCACGCATGCTCTCTCTGCATTTCGCTCCCACCCTCAGAGGCCAGCCTCTCCATCACATCCCCAGTGTGTTCCCCAAAGTCCCAGATGTCTCTCCATCCCTCACTCACATTCCAGGATGATTGCTCTCAGAGTAAGGAGGAGCTGAATTTGGGAAGTTGGCATCACTGGGAATGGTTCTTATGCTGAAACAAAGCAAAATCTTACAAAAAAATGCCTGTAGGAATAAGAGAGGATGCTTGGAGTAGTGAAAAGTGTATGCAGGAGGAGGCAAGAAGACTTGGTCTTGGTTTCTGCTATTAACTGGCTATGGGATCTTGGGCAAACTTGGTTTCCTTTTTTCAGGAAATGAAGCACCTGGACTCGATTCTCTTTAAGGACCATTCAACCTGAATAGCTCAGAGGATTAAGAGGACATTTCTGATGGCTGTTCTTTTCAACTTATTCATGACATATTGATGTACCAACCAGGATACTTTTACCCTTATGTTTCAGCCTTACAGAGAACTGTCCTCCTGGAGGACAGGTGAGACTCATTGGAAGAACTTCCTGGCTGCGTGAAATCTTAGTGCTTCTTAAGCAGAGCTCTTTCCCTTCCTTGTAGACCATCAGGAATAAGTTTAACATCACACCGTGCAATATTGAGATTCTGTGCGCCCTGGAGATAGAAGGCTGGATCAGATATCACACTTGGGGCCCCTCCCCACCTTAGGAGAGTGTTGATAATCTCACAGAAAGCCAGTTTTAGGTTTATGGATGTCAGTTACCTCATCTTTTAGCCTGACATCTAGCACACGAAAAGTATCCAGTAAGGAACTGTAGAAGGAGTGAAAGTCGCTGGTGTTTGATCATAGCGTGTCATAGGGTGCCTGAGTCAGAAAGGCCCTTAGGGATCAACTTAAAAGCTCCCCTTGTTTTCTGCATGGACAGACTGAGGTCCACGGTCAGGATGGGATTGGACCCAGATCACGCATGGAGTCAAGCCAAGCTGGGCCTGGCGCCCGGGCACCCTGACCAGGGCCTTTGCACCAGCCACCTCTCATGGCATCCAGCACGGCGACTTGGCTCCTGCAGTCTCACATTAACCATTTCCAGAGGCCCCTCTGGGTTTTGTGTAAATTATCGGAGCCTTCTGGGAGAAGCGCAGCTGGAGCTTTCTCTCCTCCTCCTGGGCTGGCTCCTTCTGTTGGTCTCTGTGAAGAGACCATTATAATTTTCTCCCTGCGTTCCAGCAGCGCACGGCCACCCCATCACTCACTCTAACAGACCCCGCTGAACACCCACAGTATATCTCGAAGCCATTTTCTGTTTGGAAGTCAGTGGCGGTCAGCCAACATTTCAGTAATATTTGCTTTCCTAAGGCTTAGACAAATCAAATCCATTCACTTCCTCAGACTCTATCTCTCTTGTCTGCCATAATTTCCCCTCATCCAAGGCAAGCCAGAACTGACCATGGTTCTCTCTCTCTTTCCTCCCTCCCTTTCCTCTTCCCTCCTCGTCTTCCTTCTCCTTCTTTTTCTGCCTCTTTCTCTAAGTTTCCTCTTCATTTCAGTAGTGAAGAATCATAGCTCAAGACAGTATTAAATTTGGAAAAAATCAAAAACAGCTGAGCCAAACTTCCTGATTCTAGAGGTGCAGAGACCAGATTCCGAAGACATGGGAATACTAGTTACCCTATGTTGATAATAACCTCTGCAGTGGTATTAGGAATGGGGTTAGAATTCAAGCATCCTGACTCAGCCTAGTCCAGAGTCAGTTAAACTTCATAGCACCCTCTAATTTGTCCTGCCTCAGGCTTTGTCTGCGCGGGTGGTTCTGGGACTGAGGTTGGATCTAGGAGGGAGAGGGACACCATGTTTGGGTTACCTTAGGTTCACTGCTTCGGCTCTCTGAGGCTCAGTTTCCTTGCCTCTGAAGTAAGGATTGAATCCCACATCCTGCAGAAGATAACAGTGCTGTTGTGGGGCTCAAACGAGGTAATGTGCCCCTCAGTCCCAGAGTGATTTATATATATACACACACGCCCATTCCTGCTGCTTGCTATTATTAGCTTTCTTCCTTGAACGAGGACTTTCAATGGTTCAAAGCTGTGTTTATTCTATAGTAAGCATCTGGGGCATCCTGGTAAGGAAGCAGGTATGGTATTTTGGGGCCAAGAATCTCTTTTAGGAGCTCACCCATTCATCTCTCTGCCTACTGTGTGCTAGGCCCCAGGCCCAGCAGGGCAGCAGCGGCCTTCTGGGACTGCATTTAAAGCTGCCTCTGTCAGGGAGTGTGCCAGCTAGAAATAGACCAGGCATTTCCTTTAGAGTTTCACGAAAATGGATCCTTTGGGTCAAAGGCTCCTTAATCTGCAAAACACAAGCTGTTTGCCTGACTTGCGGCCTCAGCAGACTTCCTAGGTTTGCAGGGGCTTTGGTATGGAAAAAAACGGTTTGTGTTTTGAAGATTAAAGGCCCTTTCATCCAAAAGATGCGATTTTTGTCTTCTTTCCTCAAGTTCCCAATGAAACACCTTGTTCCTTCCTGGCTTAAAACCTACAAGCCTCCTTTCTTATGCAGAGATGGATTAAGTTACACTACACATTCACAGCCTCTGGGAAGGATGGAACCTCAGTGCATACTTAGTGCCCCCTCCTTCAAGACTAGCCCTCCTCTTTTACTCCCAATATGGGCCAATCATCCATATAAATACATTAACATCATCTGTTTTTTTTTTTTTTTTAAGACTATAGCTTCTGGGAGTTCATCTTCAGAATTTATGATGAAGACTGGAAGAGAGAGTGCATTTAAAAACACTGCTCAGACTCACAGTCCACATTAGCTTAAAGATGCCAGCCTTGGGGGTCAGATTCCCCAACCCAGTAGCAGACAGCACAGAGTGAAGTTAAGAACCTCAAATCACAGCCTCAAATCACATGTCAACTCTGACTCCTACTGTCTATGATGTGACTTTGAACAAGATACTGAATTTCACTAACCTTCAGTTTCCTTATCTACAAAATGGAAATAGCTAGTGAGTCTGTAAGCCACTCTTGGCTTTACCCTCCTCCCCCAACTCATCACCAATTCAGTGCCTTTAAACCACTGGCATTTATTATTAAGCTCATGCATCTATAGGGAACTATAGTCAATATCCTGTAATAAACCATAATGGAAAAGTTCATGCATATGTGGGTCAGCTAGGGGCCCACTGATCTAACCTAGTCTCACTGATCTAAGCTGGCCTTTTCTTGCTCCTGAAGTTCAGCTGAGGCTCTGCTCTAAGCTTGGCTTGGCTGAGGCACGTTAGCTGGACTTCATCCTCCTACTGAAATACCCATCACGTTCGTTTTGTGGCAGTTACAGAAGCACAATAAGTTAAGCAGAAACCTACAGGGTCTCTTGAGATACAGGTGAAGAATTAGCACAGCATCAATCCTGCCTCATTCTAATGGCCAAAGGGATTTATGAAGATGAGCCCAGATTCAAGAAATGGGAATAGACTCTATCCCCTTTAGTAGAAGAAATGGAAAACACCATGAGGAAGTGCCTGACTAAAGGAAGGGGTGATCTGGAGTCACTGATCAGTTCAGTTCAGTTCAGTCGCTCAGTCATATCCAACTCTTTGCGACCCCATGACATCCACAAATATCAATGGGATAGGCGTAGTATTGATACCATGCCCATCCCATTGGTATTTGTGGATGTCAACTGAAGTAAAATTTATAAAGTTCTTGACACAGCTCCTATCATACACTGAAAGCTTATAAATTATCTCCATCACGATCATCAGTATAGGAAGGACTCAAAAATGGTGGCTAGAATGATTAAATACAGAATTCCTAAATATAGCAACAGAGATGGGAAAACAGATGCTCAGAAAAGTAACGAAGCTTTCTCAAAATCACACTGTGGGACTAGTTGAGCCCTTAAAAATCAGACAGCGCATTGTTTTCGCTTTGGGATTTGGAGGATGATGGGAAGGATCCTGATACTAGCTCATGGTAACACGTGACATCCCAACAGTAGTGAGGCATTTTTTCCTAGAGGTAAACGAGGGCCTCAGAGGATCCTGCTCATCACCCCGACCCCCCACCAGCATGGTAGGTCTTCAGTGTGCCTCGTATTCACCTGGAACATTTATTAAAAATGCAATTTGTTTTGAGAAATAACTGTTATCTGGTAGGGTTTTGTGTGTTACTAGCAGTAGAGGACCAAACTCACGCTGGATTAAAGTTAGAAAAATAAAAAAAAAAGGAAACCAAAATAACACACTAGTTTTGAGACGATGGGAAACTTCTGAATCTTTCTGGCCTCTGCTTCGTCTCCCATTCAGTGGGAATAATCGAGCCTTCTTCAGAGGCTTGTTTTGAGAGCTAAGTGAATCACGTATGTCATATTAAAATGACTTACTGGTGTTCCCTTTGTTGCTATTTTTGTTTAGTTGCTCAGCCGTGTCCAACTGTTTGTGACCACGTGGACTATAGCCCACCAGGCTCCTTTGTCCATGGGATGGATTTTCCAGGCAAGAATACTGGAGTGGGTTGCCGTTTCCTTCTGCCTTGATGGATGTTAATTTCTCATTTCTGAAATGGGAGGTATAAATCTGTGCCCTCTATATGTTACAAGTGGCTCTGAGATCAAACAAGGGCTTGATGAAGCATCGTGAAATCTTGCTGGAATGCAAGGATGGAATGAGGAGAGTCTCAAGAGAGACGGTGCTTATCGTCTCCAAAGTGACGATGCTTTTTCAAGTCCTTAACTGCTAACCTCAGCACCTGCTTAAGCCCTCAGATGTCTGTCCCTTGCCTTTTTCTTTGGGTTCCGTGATTGTCAGAGACAAGCAGCAGTTGTCACAGTCCTTCTAATTCATTCTTTTCAAAGCATCCTGTGCAGGAATAAAGCCGTTTCACGAGAACCAGCAGAGCCCTAGAGCTTCTATCCAAATGGATCCGCCAGGACCCTTTCATCTGCTTTCATTAGTGACCTGTTGAAAACATTAAGCCAAGGGTCAGAGCTTTTGATGAGTAAATGCTGAAATTTAGGTTCAGATGGAAACTTAAGTGTTTTATTTATTTGCTCCACTGAGTAATAAGAATAGATTAGCCACAGGGAAGAACTCAGGGCCATTAACTCCGCAGAACACTATTTATTTATTGAGCAGTTATATTCTGAGCACCTGTATAGCACTGGTTCCCATCTTTGGCATCCCTTTCTGACTCCAGGATATTCAGTGTGCTTCTGTGGGGGAAGCAACGTTTTCTTACTCATCTCTGTATTCTGTGTGGCATTTAGTTCAGTGATTTGCATCCAATAGGTCAGTTTGAATGACCTGTGCCTTTTGCTCACACTAGTCCCATTACCTGAAATACCTTCTTCTATTAAGTCCTTTTTTTCTTCTTCCTTCAGCTGGAAAATCTTAAACCTTTAGAGCCCAAGAAAAATCTCAGAACCCCTGAGAAGTCTTCTTGAACTGGCTGTGTTTGAGTTATTTACTGTACAGCTCAGGGAACTATGCTTAATATCCTGTGATAAACCATAGTGGAAAAGAATATGAAAAAAATGTGTATATATATATATATATATGAAAGTGAAGTCACTCAGTCGTGTTCGACTCTTTGTGACCCCATAGACAGTAGCCTGCACCAGGCTCTTCCATCCATGGGATTTTCTAGGTAAGAGTACTGGAGTGGGTTGCCATTTCCTTCTCCAGGGAATCTTCCCGACCCAGGGATCAGACCCAGGGATTGAACCCAGGTCTCCTGCATTGTAGACAGACGCTTTCCTGTCTGAGCCACCAGGGAAAACCTATATGTGTGTGTGTGTGTGTGTGTGTGTGTGTGTGTATAAATGTGTGTGTGACTGAATCACTTTGCTGTACAGTAAAAGTTAACAACAACATTGCAAGTCAACTATAGCTTCAATAAAATAAATTTGATGAAATCCTCATCCTTCCATTGACTGCTTGTCTCCTTGGTAGAATGAAAGGAGAAGCATCGACTACTGCTTTTTTCGTCTTCTTTCCCAAGTACTCTACACTCCACGCCTCCATTTATCCATGTCCCATGCATGCTTTATCTCTCTCAGTGACTCTTCAGTTCCCATCAGGGCAGTGAAAACTTTCAGCCTCCTCTGTATTCTCAAGTCCAACAGACATTTTGGGTCATTATGTTAGACGACTCTGTAGCTTTCCCAAGCTTGAGAGTCTTCTGAAGTATTTCTGCTCCTCTCCTTGGTGGTGTTGCTGTCTCTTGATTCTCCCCTCCCCTCTTACCACCCCTTCCTACTCTGCGTCACAGGATCCTTTCCTCCTCAGCCTGCGTAACTGTGAGCATCACTGCACGTTTGTTGCCACGACTGTCGACTCACACGTGTTCATGGGCACGCTCATCCAGTCCGAGAGCCCTAACTGCTGCGGGAAGGAGGACCCCTTCCAGGGCCCGAGAGCGAGCTCTCGTCTAACTCCTGTTTAACGCTTGGAAAAGAGTTGTCTTGGGAGACACACATGCTGACGAAACTAAGACATTGTTGGGAAAGGACCCCTGCACAGTGGGCGGTAGGGTCCGGGAACCCAAGAGGACTGCGTCTCGGGTTTTATGGGAATAGATTTCGTTTCTGTTTTTTTTTTTTTTTGCCAATTATTCTAACTCAAGGTCCTTCCTGGTGGTGCACGCATTGCTCAGCCAAGATAAATGCCAGTGAGAAGGGAAGTGGTAGGCCATGTCAGCTCTTCCCGAACTCTTCTGGTTGGTGGTGGCTTACTAGTCTCATGTTCCTTACCAGACCTCCTGTGATAAAATAACTGGTTAAATAAATGGTTACTATGGTGCCTGGCCAGGGAGGGTGGGTTCAGTCAGTGTGCTTCCCCTAATATAACTACCCCTAGTTCACATTGATTAACAAATTTCCACCCCTAGTCCTGGCCTCTCTTCTGATTTGTACTGAATGATTCTACAGCCTACTGAATGCTCAACAGATACCTCAAACTCAACAAGTCCAGGAGGAAACTTGTCGTTATTCACTCTGAATCCATTGATTTTTCACTACCACTTATTTTCATGAATGACACAATCATCAAGCTAATCATCAAACCAGTCCTAGGAGTCATCAGAGATACTGTCCTTTCCTCACCCCACGCTCCCAGAGAGCCCCTGTGCTGTGTGCTTGGTTGCTCAACCATGTCTAGCCATTTGTGACCCCATGGACTGTGCCCCGCCAGCCTCCTCTGTCCATGGGGATTCTCCAGGCAGCAATACTGGAGTGGGTATCCTATCCCTTGTCCGGAGGATCTTCCCTACCCAGGAATTGAACCGGGGTCTCCTGCATTGCGGGTAGATTCTTTACCAGCTGAGCTACCAGGGAAGCCCAAATAGTTACCAAATCATACTAATTTTGCCTTTCAATATTTTTACCTTTCTGTATCTTAAGTACATTTTGTTTAGACCACGTCTCACTTGGACTACCGTAATGCATGCATGCACGCTAAGTCACTTCAATTGTGTTTGACTCTGTGTGAACCATAGCCTACCAGGCTCCTCTGTCCATGAGATTCTCCAGGGAAGACCACTGGAGTGGGTTGTTATGCCCCACTTCAAGGGATCTTCCCAACCCAGGGACTGAACCTGGTGTCTCTTATGCTTCCTGCATGGTAGGCAGGTTCTTTATCATTGGTGCCACCGGGGAAACCCAGACTATTAAAATAGCTCCCTTAGTTTTATTCTTGTCTCTTCTTAAATCTGTCCACTACCCCGTCAAAAATGAAACTCTTAACATAGAATTCTTCTGTTTAAAAGACTTCATTGGCTCACTGTGATCTCGCAGGGCTAACCATAGCCTTTGATCTGTTCAGTTCATTTCTGCCTGCCATATGATTGCTTCCAGTTCCTAGGCAAGGGGAGAAGAATCTATGTCTTCAGGAAACTGGTTGTGCATAAAGATATGATTTTTTTTTAAGGGATCTTAATTTTAGTTCTTTTGCTTCATCTCCTGCCAGTTTTTGCTTAGAAATCGCCACTACAGTGACTTAAAAATGTTTGTAGATTTTATACTCACAACAAAATCCTTCATTGGTTTTACATGCTTCTTTTCTGGCCTGAAATATAAACTGCCCCCTCCCCGCCCCGGTTAGTCACCTTGCAAGTGCCCCTCTATTTCCTCAGTCTTCTCCTGGATGGCCTCTCCAGGAAGCATTTTTAGAGATCTTAGCTTGGGGCTCCACACCCCGCAGAACACTGTTTTTGCCCTGTTACATTATTTTAAAATTATTACATTATCCATTTTTTGTGTGTCCACTTCCTTTTCTGCACTGTGAGATCTAATTAAAATAGTAAGGATTCAACTAATATTTGTTGGATTTTACCAAACTGGCTTCGAAAAGACATTCCAAAATGTTGATTTCACTTTCCTTTTTGAAAGATCCCCTGCAGAGACGGCTGACAATTTTGAAGGAACACTTAAAAGACAGCTTCCTTGAATTTAGATCTTCACATTTCCAAAAATTACTCCAAATGAAATATTTATTTAAAAAATGCTGTACATAACTTACATTGTTAATTTAAAAAATGGTATTTATGATCCCCCCCAAACAACAGGAATTCCACATATTTCTATTTTCTTCCAAGTTGTCATGGCCCTTTCCTAGATTCAGTATTTCCAGAAATTTACACCTCCATTGACTTATCAGCCATTCTATTCATTAGCATATTTGTAACTGGTGTTGTGATTGTTTATGATTGTCAAAACAGGAATGCTACAATCAAGGATGATGCGGGTCTTTAGCTTAATATATTAAAGCACTGAGTCAAAGAATTTAGATCTGGCTTAGGTTGAAGTTGTTGTTGTTCAATCACGAAGTCACGTCTGACTCTTTGCAGCCCCATGACCACAGTGCACCAGGTTTCCCTGTCTTTCACTATCTCCTGGACTTGCTCAAACTCATGGCCCTTGAGTTGGTGAAGCCATCCAACCACCTGATCTTCTGTCATTCCCTTCTCTTCCTGCCCTCAATCTTTCCCAGCCTCAAGGTCTTTTCCAGTGAGTTAGCTCTTTGGATCAGGTGGCCAGAATATTGGAGCTTCAGCTTCAGCATCAGTCCTTCCAATGAATATTCAGGGCTGATTTCCTTTAAAATTGACTGGTTTGAACTTGCTGTCCAAGGGACTCGCGAGAGTCCTCTCCAGCACCACAATTTTTCAAAAGCATCAATTCTTTGGCACTCAGCCTTCTTTATGTTCCAACTCTTACATCCATACAAGACTGCTGGAAAAACCATAACTTAAGTCAGGAAAGTGATGTCTCTGTATTTTAATATGCTGTCTAGGTTTGTCATAGCTTTCCTTCCAGGGAGCAAGCATCTTTTAATATCATGGCTGCAATCATTGTCTGCAGTGATTTTGGAGACCAAGAAAAATAGAATCTGTCACTGTTTCCACTTTTTCACTGTCTATTTGCCATGAAGTGATGGGACCAGATGCAATGATCTTTGTTTCTTGAATGTTGAGTTTTAAAACAACTTTTAAACTCTGTTCTTCCTCTCTTAACAAGAGGCTCTTCACTTTCTGCCATTAGAGTGGTATCATCTGCATATCTGAGATTCTTGATATTTCTCTTGGCAATCTTGATTCCAACGTGTGATTCATCCAGCTCAGCATGTGTACTGGATTCTGAGTATACAGCTCAGTATGATGTACTCTGCATATAAGTTAAATAAGCAGGATGACAATATACAGCTGTGATGTACTCCATAGGTTGAAGTTAAATTCTGCCATTTTTAAATAATTTGACATTGCAAAAATAACCGTATTTGTTTTAGGAAGAGTCAGCATTTTATCATCTGCACGATAGAAATAATGTTATCTATTTCATAGGATAATTTTGTGGATTTAATCCCATGGAGAACATGAAACAGTCTGGTGTGATATCTATCGGCAGCGTATAGTAGGGGCATGGCAGACATTCACTCATCCTTACTCAGGCATTTAGATGTAAGGTGAAGTATGGGTACCATTGTCAAAGTGGGCACTGGGCATGGACATTGTAAGAATCAGGAACAGGGTAGGCAAATGTAGTGAAGCATGATGGTTTATAGTGTGTTCAGCCAGTGCAGTCAGGGAGAGAATCTGGAGAACAGGGTGTTCTGAGGGTGGGGCGTGGAAAAGTTAAGTAGAAAAACTGAGTGTACGGAGGGTCCAGCTGGGAGACATTCAGCGCAAGACTAAGGGGCCGGGCAATCAGTAGGGGACCGTTGACTCCGTCACGGTCGTATGTGTATGTGGGAAGATCCCTCTGGTAACTAGAGTGGTGTTAGGATGGAGGTGCAAGAGATAAACGACACAGGAAGTCCAGTAGGAAGGTGGCTAGGGCCGTCCACGTGAGAGAGCCCTGTTCAAATGACAGGTAGCAAGAGAGAAGGGATTTCTGAAGAAAAGCATGCAAGGGGGAGAAGAGCAGGATCACACTGAGGCCTGGAGAAGACAGAAGGATAGGATTGTCAAAAGAGGCGGATGGATGTGAAAAGAAGGGAAATTGACTGGACCTAGAGATGGCAGCGATGGTGGGCTCGGTGGCGGAGGTGGTTGAGTCAGGGGAGGAGGAATTTGGGAAAAGTCTCAGGCTTCTCACAGACTTGATTTGGGAGACTGTGCTTCACTTCAGTGTGGATCATGAGAGGAGGAGATGGGAGAGAGTGATGGTGGTTTTATTTGGGATACTTTGAAAAGACTAGGGGATTTCCTAGAGATATCGATTATGCGGTTGAAAATAATAATATAAAATATGCAAGTTATGACACTTAGTCCAGTGGTTTCTGGTTTAAGAAAAACAAACGTCTATTTGCGGCTGCCCTGGGTCCTCGTTGCTGCGTGGTCTGGCTGCGGCGAGCGGGGGCTGCCCTTCGTGGCCGCGCGGGGGCCTCTCGGGGCGGTGGCGTCCTTGCTGCAGAGCTCGGCTCTGGGCACGCGGGCTTCGGTAGTCGCGGCGCCCGGGCTCTGGAGCGCACGCTCAAGACCTGTGGCTCACGGGCCTAGCTGCTCTGCAGCCTGTGGGAATCTTCTCAGACCGCAGATCAAACTCATGTCTCTTGAATTAGCAGGCCGATTCTCTCCCGCTGAGCCCCCAGTTAAGCCCCAGACAACATACTTCTAAACTCCGTATCACGAGGCACAGAAGACCGTCAGGGCACCCCAGTCCACGGAAAGTGAAGCAAAGACGGAGCCCAGCTTCTTCATGTGGTAGGGCCCCCGCTCTTCATCCCAGTATCACTGATGACTTCTGACTGTCTGATATTTGGACTGATGTTGAAAGTAGGTGACAAACACATCACTAGAAGTTCTGGTGTTTTTTTTTCTAACTGGAGTTCACTGGAGTTTTACATGGAGCTGAGCACTGAGTTCAGTGTTTTAATACATGACATCTTTACTTTTGGCCAAACAGGATTCATAGAGTAAAATCAGGAGAAACAAACAAACAAGCAATAAAAAAAAATCTTAATTCTTGTCTCATCCTTTTTAAACTTGCTTTTATCAGGTTTCCTCTGATACTTGGATGAGAGTTAAGGCAGGTCCATGATTTTTCCAAATTATGTTCAGTGTTCTTTCTACTCAGTTCTACTTCTCATACACAGTCTCAATTCAGTAACTGAAGTTTCCATTTCAGTGTATTACACCAAATAAATCGAATTTTATTTAAGATGGAAACTTGACTTTCCTCCCAGTCTCTCCTGCCTCCTTCCAACTTATGATTCCGTCTTGTGCCCTCTGTCTTGTCAGCCTTGATCTTAGTTTCTTTACAGTGAGGGTTTTGGTCAAAGATGGAGAGATAAGGAGGTTGCAAGAGTCTTCCTTGCCTAGTACTTTTTGGACAGCTTAGCATCCGTTCTTTGGGGGCTTAGCAGGTGTTCGGTGCTAACTTTTTGAACTCTCAGCGTTTGTGGGAGAATATTTGGAGCTGTCTTTCTTCCCTGAGTTCTCTCGCTGGCGATTCCTTTGATGAGGGAAAATGCACATCTCTGCGGCCGCTTGCTGACCACTCAGTCCTTGGACCCTTGGTAAATGTCAGGGCAGTTCCAGTTTCCTCCTGCTGGTGTCACCTGGAAAAAAAATGCACAACCTTGAAACCAGAGTTTTATTTTATTTGATGTACAAAATGATGACTTAAGCCTGCCTTGCAGCCTCTCAGCTCTGAGAGACCACTCCAAAGAGATAAGAGAGGAGCCAGGAAATATAGGAGTTTTTGTAACAAAGGTCAGGTGGTTGGAACTTCAAAAGATTCCTGTTAATTAAAAAAAAAAAAAAAACAGACACCGCAAGTTAATGAGTTTAACACTTCTCTGTGCGTGAGAAGGTGCAAGAGTCTGGGCTTATTGAACTCATCCCTTTGACATGCACCTTCACCACCTAGGCCAGTGTTCTGTGCCGCTCCCACACTGAGTCCCTCTGGGTACACAGTCCGGGGTGGCCACAGTGGTTGAGAGCTTGGTCGAGGGCACCCTGTTTGTCTCTGGTGCTCCCAGTGTTTCCTTAGGTCTCACTATTGGTTGGAGGGCAGGGAGGCTACAGTGGCTTGATGGTTGAGCATCCTTTGTTTCCTGATAACGGCTGGTAGCACCTTCCCTTCACACTGGCATGCCCTTTCCCTCCACTGACGGGGCTGGGGCAGCCTCTCCTGGCCTCCTGTTGCGTGTGGCCCTCTCCCAGTGATGGGGGACACATTCCTTTTATGCAGGAGCTCAGCGCGTACTTTTATGGGCAGTCTCTACTCTGCCACCAGATTTCAGCCCTCTCTTGAATGTCCCCCTGCAGAGTTGTCTTTAGATTTCTGCAGTGTGAGGCAGACACTCATCTGCCGTATTCCTCCAAGCTCCTGGGACATTGGTCGTGTTCTTTGTGGGGTCCTGCTGAAGCTTGAGGTCCAGGGCTTCTCCCGATTCTCCCCTGGAGCTGTGTGGGGTGAGCAGGGGGATTCACAGAGCAGGGGGATTCACAGAGGGTGGGCCGTTCTCCCCCTGACCCCACTGGTGGTCCCAGCACCTCACTCTGTGTCATCCTGTGGGTGAGAAGTTAAGAATCTCCACAGGAGCATTTGGCTACCTTTTTTATAAGTCCTGGATAGTGGTCATGCACGCTCCTTATAATACAATAGCTATTATCTTGGTCTTGGCTCAAACCTAGGCTAAAATAATTGTATTTGAAGTCCTCTTTAATGCTTATCTGAACCTTGCACGACACTCATCCTCCTGTTACTGCCTGGATTTTACGGGCGAGGAAACCGGAGGTGACGGGGTTCATTCATGTGCTCAAGGTCACCCAGCTTTGAAGGTTTGTACCTCCTGGAGATGTCTCATCTGAAAGCTCCTCAGGTTGACACCAGGCTCAGGAGGCAGGCAGTGTGGGTGATCTCCAGTCCAGTTGTTAGCCTCAGGGCCCCCAGGATGGGCAATGGAGCTGGCCTTCCCTTCCATCCTCTGGCCCCACGTGTGGGCCCCTGCCCAGCCGTCACTGTAGAAAGCTCCAGAGGTGGAGCTGGTGACGGTGCTGCTGGAAGGCTCTGCTCCCCCTATCTGCCTCTTGCACATGTGTTCCTCAGAGGTAAATAACTCACCACGGCCACGATCGGAGGACGCGCTCTGTATGGGCTGAGCTGTTCCTCAGTGACACTGCAGGCTTATGTACAGCAGGGCTCAGGCGAGGGCCCTGCGAGCTTCAGCCCCATCAGCAGCTCCGCGCCCACCCGGGTGCCTCACAGCAGCCAGACTGACTCAAAGAAGGTCATGGGTGGGTCAAGGACAGAGCTCAAAAACAGAGCCAGCCTCTCTTTCCCAGGCTCTGAGACCCCGTGGCAGGATGTTCCTTTTATGAAGGCTGGAGAAATAGCAGTGCTGAATTGCATGGTGACGGGATACCTGGGGCTGTCTCTGGGACATGAAGATGGAGAGATGTGGCTCTGAGCAGGGGGGCGTTTTTATTTCAAATGAAACTAAATGTCTGTCTGTTTATTTTGAAGGGAGGGGGCAAGTGCTCAACCAGTGATGTGCGGAGTGAACTGAGTTCTCCAAATGTTAATAAAACAAGGAGACGGAATCTTTAAGAAATGATACAAGTGAACTTACATACAAAACAGAAATAGACCCATAGACAGAAAACAAATTTATGGTTCCCAAAGGAGAAGGGGAGGGCATAGATTAGGAATTTGGGATTAGCATATAACTTTACTAGGTATAAAGTAGATAACAAACAAGGACCCACTTAAAGCACAGGGAACCATCATCAATATTTTCTAATAACCAACAAGGGAAAACAACCTGAAAATATATGTGTATTAGTTCAGTTTGGTTCAGTCGCTCAGTCGCGTCTGACTCTCGGTGACCCCGTGGACTGCAGCACGCCAGGCTTCCCAGCCTACCACCAACTCCCAGAGCTTGCTCAGACTCAAGTCCATCAAGTTGGTGATGCCATCCAACCATCTCATCCTCTGTCATCCCCTTCTCCTCCTGCCTTCAATCTTTCCCAGCATCAGGGTCTTTTCCAGTGAGTCAGTTCTTCACATCAGGTGGCCAAAGTATTAGAGCTTCAGCTTCAGCATCAGTCTTTCCAATGAATATTCAGGACTGATTTCCTTTAGGATTGACTGGTTTGATCTCCATACAACATATATATGTGTGTGTGTGTGTGTGTGTTTAACTGAATCAATTTGTTATACACCTGAAACTAACACAACATTGTAAATCAAGTATACTTCAGATAAAGAAAAAGATAAAAAACAAGGAGATGGATGAGAGTGACCTTTTTAGGTGGTGTCACAGAGCAGAAAAGGCTTGTTTGAGCCCTGTCCTGTCCATTAAAAATAAAACACCATCCATATGTGTAATTTTAAGATTTTTGCAACCCCATTAAATAATTAAAAAGAAAGAGATGAAATAAACTTAAATAATATATTGTATTTACTATTATACATCCAAAATACTACTCTTTCAACATATGACTGGGCTTCCCTGGTGGCTCAGCTGGTAAAGAATCCGCCTGCAATATGGGAGACCTGGGTTTGATCCCTAGGTTGGGAAGATTCCCTGGAGAAGGGAAAGGCTACCCACTCCAGTATTCTGGCCTGGAGAATTCCATGGACTTTATAGTCCATGGGATCACAAAGAGTCGGACACGACTGAGTGATTTCCCTTTCACTTTCAACATATAACCATTATAAGATATTGGTGAGTCATCGTGCATCCTGCTCCTCTGTCTTTGAGACCTGGTGGGTGTGTATTTATACTTACAGCACATCCTGATTTGGAAGAGCCACATTTTACCTGCTTGATAGCTGCACATGGTCAGTGGCTTCCAACCTGGACAGCAGGTTGGCTTGTCCACCGGCCAGCTTTGTGGTGTTGGGCCAGTTACTTATTCCTCTTGGACCTCAGTGTTCCCTCTCCCCCCATTAAAAATGGGAATCACAGCCTCTCACCATATTGCCATGAGGTCACATGTGTAAAGCAACTAGTGTGTGTTTCTGGCACATAGTAAATGCTCAGTTAATGAACAGGTGATTGCCTCCTTAAACTGACCTGCATCCCAATTAAATTCTAAGCTCGCTACAGGAGACTGAAAGACAGCGTGGTCTCTGCACACCGTGGCTGGCGTCCTCTCTTTCCTTTCCTTCCACGGACACTGTCTTCTCCCTGAGGTTCTGCCTCCCTCACTCCTTCTCTTTCTTCAGGTCACTCTCAGAACGACTTCATCAAGCAGCTTTTCCTCCACACCGTGTATGGGGAGCAGTGGCTTCACTGCCAACCCCGTCTCAGCTGCCTTCATTTTCTTTAGAGCTCTCCATACTGCCACATGTAGTCATTGCCTGTTTGCTTGCTTCTCCCAACTGAATATTAAAGAAGCCCTGCTTGCTATTTAATTTCCAGCTAAATATGTTAATGGATGAATGAATGAATATATTGAACATCCACAATGCTTTGCCCTTAGTGTGTAGCCTAAAAATGAAATGCAGTCCTTTCTCGATGAGAGATTCAGAGGGAGATACAGGTGACTGCAGGCCCTCCATCAGCCCTAAAATTTCACTGAAGCCTCTGCCACCCTGCATGCCACCCTGGGCACACACCCCATTGCTCTGCCCTCTCCCACCTCTGAGACTTTTGGTATGTTGCCTGCTCTGCTAGGATTCTCTTTTCCTCATCTCTTCTTACCAAAACCTCACATGAGTGAGTGAGTGAAAGTCGCTCAGTCACGTCCGACTCTTTGCTTTGTGACCCCGTAGACTATAGTCCATGGAATTCTCCAGGCCAGAATACTGGAGTGGGTAGCCTTTTCCTTCTCTAGGGAATCTTCCCAACCCAGGGATCCAACCTAGGTCTCCTTCACTGAAGGCGGATTCTTTATCAACTGAGCTAAAAACCAGCTCAAATACCACCTTCCCTTCAGGGTTCTTTCCAGATCTCTGGATCTCTTGAAAACATCTCTGGCCTCTATTCTTCCACTGGACGTTTTCTGTGCTTATATTATTGATGATAGCATATTTCATATTAGAATTCCTCAGGTCTGTTTGTGACTTTGCATACTATTTTGAATCTCTAGAGGGCAGGATCTGACTTTACCTGTGTGTGGGGAGGGTAGGGATATATTGGAAACTGTACATACTTTGTAATCAGATATAGTAATACATGAGTTAGATTCCTGAAAATCAGGACTTGTGAGTTTATTAAAGCTATTTAATGTCTCCAAGTCCCAAGGAGCTCATTTGTTAATGGGAGAGCTGTACCCATCTCTTGAGAATCACTTGGACTGCAAGGAAATCAAATCAGTCAGTCCTAAAGGAAATCAACCCTGAACATTCATTGGAAGGGCTGTTGGTAAAACTGCATTTCCAATACTTTGGCCACGTGATGTGAAGAGCTGACTCATTGGAAAAGACCCTGATTCTGGGAAAGATTGAAGGCAAAAGGAGAAGGGGATAGCAGAGGATGAGATGGTTAGATAGCATCTCCAACCCAATGGACATGAACTTGGGCAATCTTCTAGAGATAGAGAGGAACAGAGGAGCTTGGCATGCTGCAGTCCATGAGGTCACAGAGTTGGACACAGCTTACCAACTGAACAACACCCATCTCAAGGAAGAAGCCTTTGTTAACCTCTAGTCTGTACTGAATGCTTTAGCTACTGCCAAGATAACAGACATTTTTTTTTTTTTTTTTAGATCCAAGTACACAATAGATGCTCCATAAATATCAAACTTGGGGCCCTTATATTAACCCAAGTCTCTAATACAGTTGATGCTAATTCGGGCTTATTTACAGAATAAGAATCACTGTGTCTGTCATGATAAGACAATATTTAAGTAGCACACATACTCATCTTTGTCCTTAGCCAATAAAACGTCCATTTCTATGCAAATGCACCTTCTAGAAACTTTCGTTATCGTCTTTAGAGTTCTGTGAATTATCATGATTTTTCTGAGTCAACAGAAAGATACTCAAACTACTTCCACGAAACGCCCACCTGTGCTTGTGGAGATGGAGATTGTACCATATTTCCCAACTACAAAGAAGGTTCAGACACAGCTACTGAATTGCCACGTGCTACAGACAACATGGCAGCGTGAAAACCAGGAGCGGGAAGACAGGAGTCTGGCCCAGTCAGCCACTCAGTGGTGGTCTTGTAAGAAGGAGCTGGGCTGGAGCAGGATGTATCAGCATTTTCACCGCTGACGTTCTCGGTGCAGTTGTCTTTGTTGTGGGGGAGGGGCTATCTTGTGCACTGCAGGACGTTTAGCAGGCCCTGGCTTTTACCTGCCAGATACCAGTAGGGTCCCCTCCGTTGTGACAAGCGGGATGTCCCCTAGGGGACAAAAAGGCTTCCAGAAGGGAAGCATTGGATTAGATCATCCCGACTTCTGTAAATTCCAGGACTCGGGGCTGAGGTCTTGCACACACACGCACACACATGTACACATGCTGCTATTTCCTTGTCTAGCCTTGTTTCACTTTTAAAAGCTGCAGTATTCTGAATCCTGTTTCCTTGCAAACAGTCTAACAGGCAGGCATTCTCGTAGGTGCCCACCCCGCACCCATTCACAACAGAAGCCACGCAGAAGGGCTGGATGGGTGACATGCTGTGATTTCAGTGTGTTATAGCTCCCCGCCAGGATCTCTGAGCAGTCGCCTCCACCCCCTGCTTGCCACTCAGGTGGGCTCCAGCAGACAGCTGGAGCTGATTTAGTTCTGCACTCCATGTAGACGGCTTTGTTTTAGGATCTGAACAAAACTTGCAGCCACAGCTTCTGCCAGCCCACTCGTCTGCTCACAGGCCTCTCTCCTTTGCCCCTGACAGCTGGGGCCTGTGGTGCCAAGTAGGCTTCTGTAGCCACTCGTAATAGAATGGTGCAATCAGACCACAGAGCGTCGTAGCCAGTTGGGTTGGAAATTCGCACCTTTCTCCTTTTGCTTTTCTCTCTTTCTTAGCTTGACTTTCTTCCCATTTTCAGCTGGAAGAGGAGACCAATAAGGGATCATATTTCTTCATGTTTTTACATGGTTTTCCACTCGATAAAATGGTTTTGTCCTTGCCAGGTTTTCACATGGCAGGCGAATCTGAGATCTAGATAGAGGCTATGACTGTCCAGAGTCACACAGCCAGCCTTGTGTAGAAACAGTCTTTTAAAGATTCTTGCTGATTAAAGACTCGCAACCCCATGAGCAAGACGGACACAGAGGCAAATAGTACAATAAAAAATAGTAAATACTAACATACAGTTATATAAGTGAACAACAGGAGCTGAAGGAAAGGAACAGCCAACAGCTTTTGAGAGGGATGGAAAAAGGAATGACCCTTGAGGGTCTGGCCTCAGCTGGCTAGTAAAGAATAAATAGGACTTGGCATGGCAGGGGAGGCCACAGGAGCAAAGACGCTCCAGCAGGGGATAGCCAGGCAGCAACAGCAGTGTTTATCATCACCCATGTCTTCATCATCACTGATGCCATCCATTTGTTGAGCACTTTCTAAAAAAAGTCAGGCGCTGCATGGGGCACTTGACATAAACGGCGTCATTTCATTTTCACGCTAGTCCTGGATACAAGGGCTATTGCTGACTCCATTTTATAGACCGAGAAACTGAGGCTCAGAGGAGTGAAGTCACTTGCCTGAATATACACTGTTTACAACTGGTAGAACCTGCATTCCAAGCTGCCTTTCAGTGTAGAGTAAGATGAGCTCTTCTAGGATAAGTGGGGTGAAGGACACAGACAGCATAATGTCAAGCTAGCAAGCAGAATGATGATGTGATGATAAAAAGAAAACTTGCGAATGTGCCCGAGTCCAGGCATGGTCTAGTGCTTCCTCTCCCCTTCTCCCTACAAGGAGCCCCTAGCTGAGCCCTCCCGTAAGCACTTCTCCAACATGGGGCCCCCGTGCTGTGCTACTACCCAAGAAAGGGGCGGCAAGACCCCCTAGTTCCTTGGCCTTTTGTTCCCCTTCTGAACACAAGATAACCTTGAGGCTCAGAGACACTGAGCCAAGTGGATTCTCTGGCTATGCTTCTTTGGGGTGGAGACATCCCACTGAGCACGGTAGAAGGGATTCGGATGAGCTCCATAAACTCTCCACCTGTAAGGTATCAATCCCGGATAGTCGTGATCATGATGCGTCCCAAGACTTTGTGCAGTCCGTCAACTGGTGATGCGAAAGCAAAGCGTGTGTTCACCGGGTGCATGTCTGCGAGAGGAGGAGAGAAGTGGGTTCTCGCTTCCCGAGTCCCTGCTGCGAGATTCAGGCTGTTTGTTGAGATAGCAGGTGGGGCAGATACTGAAGTTCCCTCCTGGCTGGAGGAAACTGTTTCTGCCATCATTCATTTCACTCTTGCTGTCAACTTACGCCTTGAGTAACTTCAGTGTGCCGAGTGCCAAGTTACAGATGCTGAAGCCTGTCCTCCGTTTCACAGATGAGGAAACTGCATATCTAAGAGGCTAAGCAGTATGTACATGTTTGTACATGTTTATACCACATGTGAACAGCAAATCAGGAGTGTGAGCCCAGATATCCGGAGACGCCACACTCTTAAGCAAAAACTGCACTGATCTTTGTAAACCCTGACCCAGTCTTCTGATGAGAAGTATTATGATGAAAGTATGTTAAAAACATTAAAAAAAACTTTTCCTTTGTCTCTCTCCCTCTCTCTTCTCTGTATATTTTTGCTTCCCCTCTCCACCTTTCCTCTCCTTCTCTCTTTTCCTCTTTCTTCCTGTCTCTTTTCTATTCCTTTCTTCACAGGACTCCACAGAATGGAGCAAGAATGAGAGGAAAAAGGCCGGCAGAAAAGCATGAACTGGAGGTTTGTTGAGCTCCTCTACTTCCTGTTTGTATGGGGCCGTATCTCAGTGCAGCCCTCCCACCAGGAACCAGCTGCAACAGACCAACATGTCTCCAAGGAATTTGATTGGCTTATTTCAGACAGGGGGCCTTTCCACCACTCCAGGAGCTACCTATCCTTTGTGGAAAGACACCGTCAAGGATTTACAACCAGATATAAAATATACAGGTAAGAGCTGGGCTAAGCTCACCCTTGCCTTTCATTCATGGAGCGCTTCGGGGGGTGGGGGTGGGGGGTGTCGTGCTTTGGCCTGGGCCTTGTGGTGTGGAGGAGTATCTGGGCCCAGACTGCTAAATACTTGCTCATTATTTATTAATTCACTTAGTTTCTGTTTATTCATTCATCTGCTTCATTACAGTGTGCAAGGGACTGTCGGTGACGAATTAGAGTAACGTGGTTTTGGGTGCTTAAAGTGGGCTGGACCTAGTGCTTAGTACGTTGCCCGCATCCTCTCTTTAAACCTCACAGTAACATCAGAGACAGCATCTGTTTATTGTCTCCACTTTATATAGAAGGGGTAACTGGGCTTTCACTAGGTGAAATAACTTTTCCGAAGTCACACAGTCAGTGAGTGGTAGGACTAGGATTCAAACCCTTCTCTATGTGTCTCCACAGTCACAGACAGTAATTTTAGTCAGTTACATCAGGTGTAGGCTGCAGTGTTTTATAGATACTAGTAATATACCAGATATCTTACCCAAACATGTTCATACGTTTGGAAACAAATAGGAATACTCCGTGAACAACTCTTTCTTGAGCAAGTCTGAACTGGTCTTTGCCTGTTGGAATCCTACTCATTCCCATAGAACTCAGCCCAATGTTCTTCTTCTTTGAAACCATCCCCATCCCTCCGCATCCCACTTGATCAGTCTCTCTTTGATATTTCCACAGCTCTCTATGCTTATGCCTCTCTAGTTGCCAGCCGTTTGCAGTTGGAGTGTATTCTTGTATTTCTTTCTCACCTAACTTGAAACTCCATGAGGCCAGGACTTACATATAATTCATTTCTGGATCCCCAGAGTGAGGTTTTATTTTCTGCCTTGTATCGTAAGCACACAAAAAAATGTGGACTGAAATAAATTGAAGAATGCAGAAAACTCTCTAGAGCTGGAGTCTTTAAGATCAAGGAAGAAAGTCAGGGTCTAACACTTCTGGGCCACTTCAAGCAGGGGAGCAAGGATGCGCGCATGGTGGAGGAAAGATACTAACCTGCAGCTGGGAAGCCATGAATTCAGGCCTTGTGTCCACTGTGCATCTGACATGAACGTGGGCACGTCTCCTCTGAGCCTCGTGTGTCATGGGTGATTCATGAATCTGCTACCAGCTGCAGATGGCTGTGACTCCGTGCTGAATATTCAAATCTGCATTTGAAAGTTGGCCCTTAATGAGAGAAAGTTTACATCTGCCCCTGCGTTCAGATTTCACCTATGCTTTTGTTTGGATTCCACTGCTCAAACAAAAATCTGCAGTCATCCAATGAGCTGGTTTCTAAGATGCTTTCCAAAAGCTCTGAAATTAAGTATATAAGATTGAACCAAGGTCACGTGGTTAATTAAATGATGGAGTTTAAATCCAGAAGTCAGGCCCCTGGTCATCTAGTTATTTCTTTCTTCCTTTATTTAATCCTCACATAATTAATAAGCACCAGCTAGAAGCCCAGAAACTGTGTTTAAGGCCGGTGACACAGTGGTGAGTAAAGCAAACATGGGCCTTGTGCTCAAAAGAGCACATTAATTAGACACAGGAACACACACACACACACACACACACACACACAGCATAAGTGCTGCAAAAGAGAAAGGGCAGGATAGGCATATTTGGGGGATGATAAACAATGATGTGGGAGACTATTACATGCAAAGATTGGGTGAGGCTTCTGTTGCAGTCTTCACCTGGACACACATGCAGGTAGGTACCCAGAGGTCCGCGTGCCCTTCTAGACCAGGTTTAGACCAGAACAAAAACCAGCCCGGATGTGCTCACCGGGGCTGTTGCCAATTGGCGCTTTCTCTTCACTGCTTTGTTGAGACACTAAAGTACGTCCTCAGGTGATTCCCAGAGTGTCTCCTTTGTGCTAACGTGGACACAGCACATTAGAAACTTGATGTTTGCATCATGAAGGAAAGACTTTACTTCCAGCTTGTGCCAGCTTGTCTGAGGCTACAGAGCCAGCCTCTCTGAAATGTCCTAGACCTCAAGCTTTGTCCAGTCCACCCGACCTTAGAATCCAGGCTAGAACCCAGGGTGACCTGAGAGCTTCAGAAGGAACCTGCTCTCCTCAGTTGAGTGGGTTAAGGCCATCTGCATCCTCATGCTTATGCAGAGGGTGACTTCAGCCCTTGGCATCCTGGTGGGGAGTCAGCGCCACTGGCAAGGATGAGAGCCTTTCAAATTAAATCCCAGCAGAAGTCCTCTCTCCTGTTGCTTCACAAGCTGAGCTGTAATCTGTGCACACACAGTTGTTTGGGTGCACAAGGTTCCTGCTCTGTCACACCTAAGTCTGAGCTGACACGCGGAGGCTGGGGAGTTTTCTGCTCTTGAATCTGCCAGTGCACAGCAGCAGCATCCTCCATCCTAGAGGCAGAGGACCTGGGTGCTGGCTCAGCCCACCCACCTCCCCAGGTATGATTTTGGCCAAGAAATGGAACTTCTCTGAGTTTCTGTTTTTTCATCTGTAAAATGGGAGTGTTCACTAAGATGATCTCCAAGGTCCTTCCCTTCTCTGAAATTCTGTGACTCCAGAAAATGTTGTCATTTGGAAATACCATGGAAGATTGGAGAGGACTCTGAACTTGGAGCCTGCAGACTCAAGTTTTGTTTATTTTGGACCCACTTTCTTCATTCTGGGCATATATGTTCATGCCTCATTCACTCATGCTCCCATCTAGTCCACTAGACTTTCATATCAACTGTATTCTGTAAGCCATGCTGTGATTTGGTAATACAGAGATGACCAACAGAAAACAGCAAAGCACGCACGCACGCGCACACACACACACCCCCCCCCAACAACAAAGTTCGTGCACACACACACATCCCACAACAACAAAGCTCACACACGCACACACATCCCGCAACAGCAAAGCTCACACACACACACATCCCACAACAACAAAGCTCACACACACATATACATCCCACAACAACAAAGCTCACACACACACACATCCCACAACAACAAAGCTCACACACACACACATCCCACAACAAAGCTCACACACACACACATCCCACAACAAAGCTCACACCCACACATACATCCCACAACAACAAAGCTCACACACACACACATCCCACAACAACAAAGCTCACACACACACATCCCACAACAAAGCTCACACCCACACACATCCCACAACAACAAAGCTCACACACACACACACATACCACAACAGCAAAGCTCGCACACACACGCACACACACATCCCACAACAAAGCTCACACACACACACACACGCACACACATCCCACAACAGCAAAGCTCACACACACACGCACACATATCCCACCACAGCAAAGCTCACACACACACACATCCCACAACAACAAAGCTCGCGCACACACACACACACACATTCCACAACAACAAAGCTCACACACACACGCACACACACACATCCCACAACAGCAAAGCTCGCACACACACACACACACACACACACCATTCCCACAACAATAAAGCTCACACACACACATGCACACACACGCACACACACATCCCACAACAAAGCTCATACACACACACACATCCCACAACAGCAAAGCTCGCACACACACACACACACACACATCCCACAATACCAAAGCTCGCACACACACACACATACATCCCACAACAACAAAGCTTGCACACATACACACATCCCACAACAGCAAAGCTCACACACACACACTCACACATCCCACAACAGCAAAGCTCACACACACACACACACACACACATATCCCACAACAGCAAAGCTCACACACATACACATCCCATAACAGCAAAGCTCGTGCGCTCATACACACACAGACACATATCTCACAACAGCAAAGCTCATACACACACACACACACATCCCACAACAACAAAGCACTGTGTCTCACACACACACACACACCCCCCACAACCTGCAGTGTACGTTCGCTCCTTCACCAAGCTCAGAGTTTGGGGTGGAAGGTTGTCAGCAAGAAAGAGTGGGCAAGCAAGCAGTTGCCCTTCCATGGAGAGGTATGAGGAAGCAGCCACTCAGATGCTCACTGTTCTCCTCTGTAGGGAGGATGATGATGTCTGTCCTCCCTACGGAGTCAACTGAGATGAACCTGGTGTGAGATGCTTTGTAAAATTTAAATTTTCTTGTATCTGGGAAATTTTTTCATTAATGTTTGAAATCATCATTCTAAGACAATCATTCAGTTTCACTTTCTGGGAAGCCCATACATATATTAGTTGTTAAATGCTCACCTTCATTCTGTGAGGGAAATAGCAGCATATTACAGATGAGAACACCAAGTCATCAGGAGGTTAAGGAGATTGCCCATGTCACTCACCAGGGAAGTGGCCAAGCTAGGAATCAAAAATAGGCTTCTGAGACTCCACAAGTTGGGAGTCATAACCCTCTCTTAGTTCTTAGTTACCTAGCATATGACCAAATACCCAGAGACTTCCTTTAACCACAGACAAGTTGCAACCTCTTGGAGACTCAATTTTCTCATCTGTAAAATGGAGATAATATTAAATGCTTTATGTAGTTGTGGCTGGAAATAATTTAGGGATCAGTCATGAAGACCTTGGAATGTTGCAGGAGCTACATCAGACAGCTGATGGTATTGCTAGAAATGATTTCTTCTCATGGTAATTATTTTTTAATTAATTTTTAATTGGAGTCTGATTGCCTTACAATATTGTGTTGGTTTCTGCCATCTATCATCATGAATCAGCTATAGGTATATGTATGTCCCCTCCCTCTTGAACCTCCCTTCCGCCTTCCCTCTTGGTAATTTAAAAGTAAGTTTTGTCCAAAGAGTGTTTCCTATGTTTCCACTGCTTCTTTGCATTGTGTTTTTCTGTTTATCTTTTCTTGATTTTGAGATTGTGAGTAGTTGCTGTAAATTTGGCAGTTATTTCACAGGTGGATTTAAAAGGAAAATTGTGGTACCCTTTGTAAGCTTTGGTTTAGGAGGGTCAAGGCAGGGGAGGGAGACACTGATAGTGGTGGCCACTTTGCCACAAGATGTGGTTTCATAATGAGTGGCTTTCCCTACAGGTTTCAGAGCAAGTGGTTTGTGGCTTATGGTGTACCTTCCTTTGAGCCTTAAGTAAGTACCTGAAAGTTTAATGTAAATCAAGTCGTTGTAAACCAGGTCTGATTGCCCAGCCATCTTGCTCATTTATCAGAGTTGGATGAATTGTCCTTCTAATCCACCATCTTAAAGGTTGCTTCATGTATTTCATGAAAGTGTCTCTAGTAGGTTTTCTGGAAGAGCTGCTTCACTCAGTGAATGGAGCTGGGGCTGGGTGGATGGTTCTGCTAAGATGAATGAGCTGTGGTCATTGTCGAGAAATCATTCAAGAGTATGTATTGGGCACCAGTTCAGTTCAGTTCAGTTCAGTCGCTCAGTCGTGTCTGACTCATTGCAACCCCATGAATCACAGCACGCCAGGCCTCCCTGTCCATCACCAACTCCTGGAGTTCACTCAGACTCATGTCCATTGAGTCCGTGATGCCATCCAGCCATCTCATCCTCTGTCGTCCCCTTCTCCTCCTGCCCCCAATCCCTCCCAGCATCAGAGTCTTTTCCAATGAGTCAACTCTTCGCATGAGGTGGACAAAGTACTGGAGCTTCAGCTTCAGCATCATTCCTTCCAAAGGAATCCCCGGGCTGATCTCCTTCAGAATGGACTGGTTGGATCTCCTTGCAGTCCAAGGGACTCTCAAGAGTCTTCTCCAATACCACACTTCAAAGCATCAATTCTTCAGCGCTCAGCCTTCTTCACAGTCCAACTCTCACATCCATACATGACCACAGGAAAAACCATAGCCTTGACTAGATGGACCTTAGTCGGCAAAGTAATGTCTCTGCTTTTGAATATGCTATCTAGGTTGGTCATAACTTTTCTTCCAAGGAGTAAGCGTCTTTTAATTTCATGGCTGCAGTCACCATCTGCAGTGATTTTGGAGCCCCCAAAAATAAAGTCTGACACTGTTTCCACTGTTTCCCCGTCTATTTCCCATGAAGTGATGGGATCGGATGCCATGATCTTCGTTTTCTGAATGTTGAGCTTTAAGCCAACTTTGTTGCTCTCCTCTTTCACTTTCATCAAGAAGCTTTTTAGTTCCTTTTCACTTTCTGCCATAAGAGTGGTGTCATCTGCATATCTGAGGTTATTGATATTTCTCCCAGCAATCTTGATTCCAGCTTGTGCTTCTTCCAGCCCAGCGTTTCTCATGATGTACTCTGCATAGAAGTTAAATAAGCAGGGTGACAATATGCAGCCTTGATGCACTCCTTTTCCTATTTGGAACCAGTCTGTTGTTCCATGTCCAGTTCTAACTGTTGCTTCCTGGCCTGCATACAGATTTCTCAAGAGGCAGGTCAGGTGGTCTGGTATTCCCATTTCTTGAAGAATTTTCCACTGTTTATTGTGATCCACACAGTCAAAGGCTTTGGCATAGTCAATAAAGCAGAAATAGATGTTTTTCTGGAACTCTCTTGCTTTTTCCATGATCCAGAGGATGTTCGCAATTTGATCTCTGGTTCCTCTGCCTTTTCTAAAACCAGCTTGAACATCAGGGAGTTCACGGTTCACGTATTGCTGAAGCCTAGCTTGGAGAATTTTGAGCATTACTTTACTAGCGTGTGAGATGAGTGCAATTGTGCGGTAGTTTGAGCATTCTTTGGCATTGCCTTTCTTTGGGATTGGAATGAAAACTGACTTTTTCCAGTCCTGTGGCCACTGCTGAGTTTTCCAAATTTGCCGGCATATTGAGTGCAGCACTTTCACAGCATCATCTTTCAGGATTTGAAACAGCTCAACTGGAATTCCATCACCTCCACTAGCTTTGTTCATAGTGATGCTTTCTAAGGCCCACTTGACTTCACTTTCTAAGATATCTGGCTCTAGATTAGTGATCACATCATCATGATTATCTGGGTCGTGAAGATCTTTTTTGTACAGTTCTTCTGTGTATTCTTGCCACCTCTTCTTAATATCTTCTGCTTCTGTTAGGTCCATACCATTTCTGTCCTTTATCAAGCCCATCTTTGCATGAAATGTTCCCTTGGTATCTCTAATTTTCTTAAAGAGATCTCTAGTCTTTCCCATTCTGTTCTTTTCCTCAATTTCTTTGCATTGATCATTGAAGAAGTGTTTCTTATGTCTTCTTGCTATTCTCTGGAACTCTGCATTCAGATACTTATATCTTTCCTTTTCTCCTTTGCTTTTCGCCTCTCTTCTTTTCACAGCTATTTGTAAGGCCTCCCCAGACAGCCATTTTGCTTTTTTGCATTTCTTTTCCACAGGGATGGTCTTGATCCCTGTCTCCTGTACAGTGTCATGAACCTCATTCCATAGTTCATCAGGCAGTCTATCTATCAGATCTAGGCCCTTAAATCTATTTCTCACTTCCACTGTAGAATCGTAAGGGATTTGATTTAAGTCATACCTGAATGGTCTAACGGTTTTCCCTACTTTCTTCAATTTGAGTCTGAATTTGGTAATAAGGAGTTCATGATTTGAGCCATAGTCAGCTCCTGGTCTCGTTTTTGTTGACTGTATAGAGCTTCTCCAACTTTGGCTGCAAAGAATAGAATCAATCTGATTTCGGTGTTGACCATCTGGTGATGTCCATGTGTAGAGTCTTCTCTTGTGTTGTTGGAAGAGGGTGTTTGCTATGATAAGTGCATTTTCTTGGCAAAACTCTATTAGTCTTTGCCCTGCTTCATTCCACATTCCAAGGCCAAATTTGCCTGTTACTCCAGGTGTTTCTTGACTTCCTGCTTTTGCATTCCAGTCCCCTAGAGTGAAAAGGACATCTTTTTTGGGTGTTAGTTCTAAAAGGTCTTGTAGGTCTTCATAAAACTGTTCAACTTCAGCTTCTTCAGCATTACTGGTTGGGGCATAGACTTGAATAACTGTGATATTGAATGGTTTGCCTTGGAGATGATCAGAGATCATTGTGTCGTTTTTGAGATTGCATCCAAGTACTGCATTTCGGACTCTTTTGTTGACCATGATGGCTACTCCATTTCTTCTGAGGGATTCCTGCCCACAGTAGTAGATATAATGGTCATCTGAGTTAAATTCACCCATTCCAGTCCATTTTAGTTCGCTGATTCCTAGAATGTCGACATTCACCCTTGCCATCTCTTGTTTGACCACTTCCCAAATTGCCTTGATTCATGGACCTGACATTCCAGGTTCCTATGCAATATTGCTCTTTACAGCATCGGACCTTGCTTCTATCACCAGTCCCATCCACAGCTGGGTATTGTTTTTGCTTTGGCTCCATCCCTTCATTCTTTCTGGAGTTATTTCTCCACTGATCTCCAGTAGCATATTGGGCACCTAATGACCTGGGGAGTTTCTCTTTCGGTATCCTTATCATTTTGCCTTTTCATGTTGTTCATGGGGTTCTCAAGGCAAGAATACTGAAGTGGCTTGCCAAGGTTTGCCAAATGCCATGCCCTGGGGAGTTGATGATATGTGAGGCAGACAGATCTGTCCTTTTGAGGAGCTCAGAGAAATGGGAGGGTGAGGGCGAGGTCCACCGTGGCACCACTGAGGGTGCTTGCGGTTGAAAGGAGACCCCCAACCTCCGGACTCTAGATCTAGTCTTGGTATCACGTGGTCCATGGGTTCTATTTCTATTAGAGTGACTCCAGATTAGTCTAAATCAGCATTTCTCACATGGAATTGGAGTTCAGTATGATTTTAAAAGGCATTTTCTGGGGAAAAAATAATCCATAGTCAAATAAATAATAATAAAAACAGCAATAAGAGTCAGTTGCTAACTTTGGGCTTCCCATGTGGCACAGTGGTAAAGAGTCTCCTGCCAATCCAGGCGACACAGGAAATGTGAGATCGATCCTTGGGTCTTAAAGACCCCCTGGAGTAGGAAATGGCAATGGGCTCCAGTGTTCTTGCCTGGAAAATCCCATGGACAGAGGAGCCTGTCGGGCTACAGTCCATGGGGTCGCAAAGAGTGGGACATGAATGAGCACACAGGCAACACTGAAAGCGTGTGTGCCCGTGTCTAGCGTGGACACACAGGGTATAAATCATTGCAACAGACTGGTCCTCGTAGCAATCCTATGCTCAGGCAGTTACATTTGCATAACTTGCCCAAGAAAAGAGTTTCTTCATGGTAGAGTGGAGTATCAGAAGCAAGCAGATTCTAGATCCTGTGTGTCTGACCATGCTCTGCGGCCTCCCAGATCACATAAATATGTTTGTTTGGAAAACCAAACAAAGTTATATAGGCTTCCTGACCACAGGGCTTTTCAAGATCTTTCCTAGACTGTTCAACAGAGTTTAACCAAACCTCTTTGGCCCTCCAGCGTCTTTTTCTCAGAGAGATTGAAGTTCGAGTGAGCAGGCTTAAAGAGTCACTGACTCTGGCTGGCTTTGGCAGCTGAGTGTTGTTTCCCTGGATAGCAGCCTGTGCCACAGCCGTCTTAAATGGCAACCCTTCAGTTCACGGAGCTGGCGCCCAACTGAGGAAGCCACCCTGCATGTTGGGCTTTTTCTTTGAATGCTTTGGTCTACATCTACCTCCTGGTTTATAATTAAAAAAAAAAAAGAATTAACAGGTTCAGTTTTCCTGTCGCAAGTAAATCGAATTTTCTCCTGCTCTTTCTCATTTTTTAAATTCCTGCACTGGTATTTCTTATTCCTACATTTGGCATTCCACCCTGTGGAAGGGATATGAAAACTTCAGCCGAAGCCAGAGCCACAATTACATAGGAGGGTGAAGCCTCGGTTTAATACGCAAATGAGTGGCTACACATCATAATCATCTGCAAAGCTTTTAAAAAATTCCCACGCCCGGCTCCCTCTTAAGATACTTGGATTTATAATTGGTCTAGGACAGACGTGAGAACCACCAACCCAGGGGTGATTTGGCTTCCTAACGGGACATTCAGAAATGTCAGCAGGCATTCCTGGTCATCACCATCGGTTGTGTGGGGTTGCTGCTGGCGTCTGGTGCATAGAGGCCAGAGATCAGGGGTGCTGCTGTACACCCTCCAAGGTAGAGACAGCCCTCTGCTGCTAAGAGTTGTCTGGCTCACAATGCCAGTAACAGAGACGCTGAGAACCTTTGCTCTCGAGCACATATTTTTAGGAAAAAAAAAAAAAAGGAAAAGTAATGGCGGGAAGGATTTTAGAATGAATGTTTTTAGATTTCAGTCAACATGAATTTAGGTTGGAATGGTTGAAATATAGGCACCAGGTAAGGGATTTTTTCCGTATTTTTAGATATGACCTCAGATCAGGGTGGCAATTGATGCATTAAAGAAGGTGAATTGATTTTTGCTTCCTGCTGCAGAGAGGCATCATTTAAGGGAAACTTCTACTTCAGAAATAGACAGCCTCCATTCCTCCAGGAGTTCTGGAGGATTCAGTGAGTTTCTCCTCTGACGATGGTATCCCTTAGGAGGTAGGGTGTTTAGGCACCACTGTCAGGCTCAGATACCCCTGGCCCGAGTCATAAAAAAAACAACAACTTGGAAAAGTGCTTTCAGAGATCCCTTTTTTTGTTGTTTTTAAGAGTATGCCAAGTGGGCTCAAAAGAAGATGAGACTGGGATGGTGTCCCACATTTGTCGTTGTCAATTTCAGCCACTTAGAGGTTGGCATCACTGGTGAGAATCAATACCCTATGCCCTTTCTCCCACCTTATCCCTCATTTAATCCAAGTTTCGGCTCAAGTGCTCCCTCAGTAGAGAGGGATGAGGTGGGGGATAATCAGCAAACATCTCCTGGGCCACTTGGTGTCAATTCAGAGATAATCTTCTGTGTTGATTATTTAAAATTGATCTTCCACTTCCAAGCCCAATAGCTTTATTGCTACCAAATTGGTACCTTTGCAGCACTTTACCTCCTTGCTCCCATTCCATTACTGAACTAACTTCTGTGAGCTGCTAGGCTTCGTTTGCTGCAATCTCTGCAGAGCAATTGTCCAGCTTCAGTCAGGAGCCATCTCTGAAAATGGATTGGCTTTTACACACGTCCTTGCAGAGGGCAGACTGACATGGAGTCTCTAACTGACACAGATACGGAGGTTATGATGACTAATATGAAGGCAAGCCCTTGGGGCTGCAGACTCTATATCCCAGACTCTATGCCCCAAATCTTGGCCAGGCAGAGGGCACTGGATCTGTGATCTGTAGCACCTGCCACTCATTCATTCATTTGAAAAAAATGTTTACCAGTCTCCAAATTCCTGCTGACTAGTTCCTACAACAGTTGCCTGGAGATAGGGAAAGACTGAATCCCTGACCTCAGGAACTCAAAACTCTGTTGGGGAGAACTGACTGTTGGGCAGATAACCACAATGCCAGATGCTGAGTTCTGCGACTGATCAGTATGCTTGGAACTGTGTTTGTGGTGGGAGGGGAACGTCCCTTGGCATACAGATCATGAATGTGGGAAAGGATGGGGCGGGGAGAGACACATCTAGGCAGTCATCCTATTGAACTCAGGCTTCAAGGAGTATTAGACCTTTGTGAGAAGGTAGTGGTGAGAAAGTAGCCCAGATAGGTGGAGTAGCCCCTGCAAAGGCAAGGGGGCAGAAGAAAGTCTGGAAGTATGCGTGTGTGGTGTGTGTGTTTTGAGTAGTATAGTAGCCTGCTCTTAGCCAAGACTTTGGTTTCTGTGGTTTCAGTTACACTCCACCGCTGTCCAGAAGTAGTAAATGGACAATTCCAGGAATAAACAGTTTGAACGTTTTACATGGCTCCCCATTCTGAGTAGCATGATGAACTCTCACACTGTCCAGCTCTGTCCCTCGCAGGACCTGAATCATCCCTTTGTCCAGTGTATCTCCTCCTGCCATTAGTCAGCAGCCACACTGATTTCCAGATCAACTGTCCTGGGGTCTCAGTGGTGGTATTCAAGTAGCCCTTACTTTATTTAATAATGTCCCCAAAGCGCCAGAGTAGTGATGCTGGCGATTCAGATATGCCAGAGAGAAACGGAAAAGTGCCTCCTTTAAGCGAAAAGGTGAAAGTTCTCCACTTAATAGGGAAAAAAAAAGTGTATGCTGAGGTTTCTCAGATCCCTGGCAAGAGTGAATCTTTTCTTTCCATGAAATTGTGAAGAGGGAAAAAAAAATTCAGGCTAGCTTTGCTGCCGCACCTCAAACTGGAGAAGTTATGGCCAAAATCACATACAAGAGCTTCATTAAGGTGGAAAAGGCATTACATTTGTATCATAAGGTGTTTGTAGAGAAAGGAAGGTGAGGGGGAGGGATCATATTTCCATGACTTTATCACAGTATATTGCTATAATTGTTCTATTTATTATTAGGTGCTCTTGTTAATTCCTTACTGTGCCTGATTTATGCACCCAGTTTTATCAAAGGTATGTATGTATAGGAAAAACATATGTAGTATATATAGCGTTCAGTACCAAGCACGGTTTCAGACATCTGCTGGAGGTCTTGGAACGTTTCGTCCATGGATAAGGTGGGTACTTCTGTAGTGATGATAAGAAATAGTGCTGGGTTAGCAGCTTGGAGCCAACAATGAAAGGAATTTAGGATGGCAAATTGATTTCAGACAACCATCAAACTCCAGTTGTCAGAGTACTAGTACATCTCTTTAGAGCAGTATTTTTTGTTTGTTTCATTTTTACATTCCTTGACCTTATTCCTGCTAAACAATGAATTTTACATTGACACTCAACAGACATAGAGATAAAAAGATACATAATGGAAATGAAAACTCATGAAAAAAGTGCTTAACCTTACTCCATGTAATAGATCCTGATGTCCTATTTCCTATTCTGTTCTAGGATAACTCAGTCCTTTCTGCTTCATTTATTTTTAAAAATACTTGTGTCTACCAACTACACTGATTTCAGCCTCCGCTAATGGGGTGTGCCTTGCAGTTTGAACAGCACTGACTTTGAGTCTATGTTTGGGTTACATTTTGCTTCAGAGGAAAATTGTACCTAATGTTTGAGAAGCAGACGTTACTGTGCGTGCAGGTCAGGTCCTGGGCCTTGTCTGGGAGGGGTGACAGGACAGCAGGGAACGGTTTGGATCGGGAGACTGGCAATACTCTGATCAACATGTAGAGACATTGCTCAGGCCGCAGTGTGAGGAATGCGGGGCAGGGAGGAAGAGAGAAGTGTTAGAGAGCTATGGCAGCAAATGCAAGGGAGAGGAAGAGGGCAGTGGAGCCAAGACAAAGGCAAACAAGGTGAAATTCATGAACTCTCAAGCACCACTCAGATCCATCAGCAAAGCTGCTTGGGACCTTCCTGTCAGGCAGTGCCCTCCCTGGCTGCATCCAGGCTTTTCCCTACTCTGGCTCCTTTCTCAGCCCCCTGTGACAGGGAGCGTTCTCTTCTGTAGAGTTCTCCAACGGCTGATACATCTGTGGGTTTTTTATGAAAGGAGCGAGAATGCCCACGCTTCTGCCTCAAGGCTGTTTCTTTATCTCTCAAGGCCTTCCTTCTGGGCATGAGAATTCCTGGGTCTCATTAGCAGTGGTTTCCCAAGCTGGCTTGGAGGAAGGCTTTGCATCCCACCCTTTATATGCACCTGACTTATCTCTGCAAACCTTGATGGAAACTTCTAGCTGCAAGTCAGTGTCTAAGCTGACGTGAGCCCTAGCACAGTTGCTAAAGCCTAGTGATGAAGAGCAAGTCTACTTAGGCTCAAGCAGACCTTGGTTCGAATCCTAGCTCTGCCACTTCCCACCTGTGAGATCTTGACATGTTACTGAAACTCTACGAGCCTCATTTTCTGCACTTGTGGTGGTGGTGGGGGGTGCTTTCCAATATTGTTGTTAAGACAATAATGTGTGATCCAGTTTACCAGAGAACAAGTTGTTGAATATTGGTAACTAAGACAAGTTGTTGCTGTCGTTCAGTCGCCAGGCTGTGTCCAGTGCTTTGTGACCCCACTGGCTGCAGGACTCAATGCTTCCCTGTCCTTCCCTCTCTCCCAGAGCTTGCTCAAACTCATGTCTGTCAAGTTGGTGATGCCATCCAACCATCTCGTCCTCTGTCACCACCCATTTCTCCTCCTGCCTTCAATCTTCCCCAGCATCAGGATCTTTTCCAATAAGTTGTCTCTTCACATCAGGTGGACAAAGTATTGCAGCTTCAGCTTCAGCATCACTCCTTCTAATGAATATTCAGGACTCATTTCCTTGAGGATTGATTGGTTTGATCTCCTTGCATTTCAAGGGACTCTGAAGAGTCTTCTGCAGCACCATAATTCAAAAGCATCAGTTCTTAAATGCTCAGCCTTCTTTATGGTCCAATTCTCACATCTGGACATGACTACTGGAAAAAAAACATAGCTTTAGCTATATGGACTGCTATTGGCAAAGTGATGTCTCTGCTTTTTAATATGCTATCTAGATTGTCATAACTTTTCTTCTAAGAAGCAAGCATCTTTTAATTTCATGGCTTCAGTCACCATCCACAGTGATTTTGGAGCCCAAGAAAATAAAGTCTGTCACTGTTTCCATCATTTATCCCTCTAATTGCCATGTAGTGATGGGACCAGATGCCATGATCTTAGTTTTCTGAATGTTGAGTTTTAAGTCAACTTTTTCACTCTCCTTATTCACCTTCATCAAGAGGCTCTTTAGTTCCTCTTCACTTTCTGCCATTAGGGTAGTGTCATCTGTATATCTGAGGTTATTGATATTTCTCTTGGCAATCTTGTTTCCAGCTTGTGATTCATCCAGCCTGGCATTTCTCATGATGTATTCTGCCTATAAGCAGGGTGACAATATACAGCCTTGATGTACTCCTTTCCTAGTTTTGAACCGTTATTTTGTTCCATGTCTTCTTCTAACTGTTGCTTCTTGACCTGCATACAGGTTTCTCAGGAGACAGGTAAGGTGGTCTGGCAAGTTACCCGTTTGAACTTGGGCAAATTTGGAAAACTCAGCAGTAGCCACGGGACTGGAAAAGGTCCATTTTCATACCAATCCCAAAGAAAGGCAATGCCAAAGAATGCTCAAACTACCGCACAATTGCACTCATCTCACACACTAGTAAAGTAATGCTCAAAATTCTCCAAGCTAGGCTTCAGCAATACATGAACCATGAACTCCCTGATGTTCAAGCTGGTTTTAGAAAAGGCAGAGGAACCAGAGATCAAATTGCCAACATCCACTGGATCATGGAAAAAGCAAGAGAGTTCCAGAAAAACATCTATTTCTGCTTTGTTGACTATGCCAAAGCCTTTGACTGTGTGGATCACAATACACTGTGGAAAATTCTGAAAGAGATGGGCATACCAGACCACCTGACCTGCCTCTTGAGAAACCTATATGCAAGTCAGGAAGCAGCAGTTAGAACCGGACATGGAACAACAGACTGGTTCCAAATAGGAAAAGGAGTGCATCAAGGCTGTATATTGTCACCCTGCTTATTTAACTTCTATGCAGAGTACATCATGAGAAATGCTGGACTGGAAGAAACACAAGCTGGAATCAAGATTGCCGGGAGAAATATCAATAACCTCAGATATGCAGATGACACCACCCTTATGGCAGAAAGTGGAGAGGAGCTAAGGAGCCTCTTGATGAAAATGAAAGAGGAGAGTGACAAAGTTGGCTTAAAGCTCAACATTCAGAAAATGAAGATCATGGCATCCGGTCCCATCACTCAATGGGAAATAGATGGAGAAACAATGGGAACAGTGTCAGCCTTTATTTTTGGGGGATCCAAAATCACTGCAGATGGTGACTGCAGCCATGAAATTAAAAGACACTTACTCCTTGGAAGAAAAGTTATGACCAACCTAGATAGTATATTCAAAAGCAGAGACATTACTTTACCGACTAAGGTCCGTCTAGTCAAGGCTATGGTTTTTCCTGTGGTCATGTATGGATGTGAGAGTTGGACTGTGAAGAAAGCTGAGCACCGAAGAATTGATGCTTTTAAAGTGTGGTGTTGGAGAAGACTCTTGACAGTCCCTTGGACTGCAAGGAGATCCAACCAGTCCGTTCTGAAGGAGATCAGCCCGGGGATTCCTTTGGAAGGAATGATGCTGAAGCTGAAGCTCCAGTACTTTGGCCACCTCATGTGAAGAGTTGACTCATTGGAAAAGACTTTGATGCTGGGAGGGATTGCGGGCAGGAGGAGAAGGGAACGACTGAGGATGAGATGGCTCGATGGCATCACTGACTCGATGGACGTGAGTCTGATAGAACTCCAGGAGATGGCGATGGACAGGGAGGCCTGGCGTGCTGCGATTAATGGGGTCGCAAAGAGTCGGACATGACTGAGCGACTGAACTGAACTGAACCCCAGGTACACCCACACCTGGACTCTGAGCATCCTTAAGGACTCTGAGAAAGCTTGCAGGAGACCTCCAACCTTAAGAGGGATGCTTGACCTGCGTGCACTCCAGCCCCAGTGCCCTGGGAAGGCAGCATACTCCACCCTCATATTAAGAGGACACTTGTTAGGAGGAAACCACAGGAAAAGGACCAGAGAGAAGAAGATTGTGCTGCCCCCTGGCACATGTGGCAGGAACAGAGGCCTGAAAACTGGCAAAGCATCCTTAATCGATCAGCGTGCATTGGTTCCTGTAGAAAAGTACACGTAACACGATTTACAAGCAACTAATTTATTAATCAACCCACGTGATGGGAGCAGCCTGCAACAACTCATCTCCTCAGTGCCTCCCAGGTTGTCTTTGATGTGTATTACTCAGGAGACACTGGGCCCCAGGGATGGCTTCCCACCCAAGCACCTTCATAGCAATCAGCAGCGTTTCAGGGTGGGGTGTGCGCAGTGGTGACAGTAACTTTGCTTATTCTCAAGTTGCAGCCTTGTTGTTGACAGAAGGCCAGCAGTCTCCATCCCTGAGCACTTGTCACAGCCTCTCTGTGACTCTGGTATGATGCCTGGTTTATACTATGTTGACACAGGAGTATAGTTTGTGTGATAAAAAAAAAAGGAGCTGACTATAAATGATATGGAAGTCTCTGCATTGCTCAGTGGTCTGGGATTGTCTGATTTGGGAAGGAAGTGCTCACTTGTTCATGAATTCAGCAAGGATTCATTAGGTCCGTGCCCTGTGCAGGGACTGCATTAGCTTCTGCTGGCACCAAGGCATTATTGATCCATGCCCTCCGGAGCACAGAACATAGCTGGGGAGAGACAGAGAATGAGGAACCACATTGCTACCTCATATGAAGTATGAAGGGAAAGAAGTATCAAATCAAGTATTAGTGCAAAGAGAGGGTGCTGAAGTTGCTCTTGCAAGATTAAAAAAGGCTTTAAAGAGGAAGTTTTTTTAAAGGTGAGATCTGGATGGTGGGATTTAGGCAAAAAAAAAAAAATGTAGTGATAGGTGTGTGTGTGTGTGTGTGTGTGTGTGTGTGTGAGTGTGTGTCTGTGTTTTGAGGGAGTATCCAGAAAGAAGTAGACTTGTCCTGGAACCTACAGGTTCCAGTGTGAGTGATAATGTTAGCATGTGAGAGAGCATTTTCTCTCAATAAAATGTGAGCATTCAAGCCAAAGCAATCAGAAGGGGGTCGGGTCAGGAAGCCCTGTGGCTGTTATATAAAGTACTTTGAACTTTATTTACACTAAGGTGATGGCTCCCACACTTTCTCATTTCAAGATGCTCTCAAAGTGTCAGTGACTTTATATCCCTATCAGAGAAATAGTAAGAATTCTGTTTATTAAGTAATTAGATCCAAACAGCCTAATGAAGTATTTATGTCCCCATAAGTCTAGTGGCCATTTGAAAAATAATGCATGTGAACCTAAGGAAAGAGCAATATCTTTATTTCATCCTTAAATAACCGTGGTTACTACTGTTCAACCATTGTAGTTCGATAAAGCCATCTTCCTTTCCTGGTCATTCTTAACTTTTCTGCAGTTTTAGAATTGCACCTTAACAAAGATGTGCCATTATTGAAAGGAATGTAAGTGTGTTTTCATGTTGAAACTGTGGACTACTTCAGGGTAGTAGTTTTTGTACGATCCTGCCAAGTCCTCCGAATCTTGGGTCTTCCCTCTCTTTCAACTTTCGCATTCAAATACTGAAATTTCTGCCTCCTTGAAGTATCTCAAGTTATCAAGTATCAAATATCAAGTATCCGATATCAAGTATCCCTCATTTCCCTTGAACATAAAAAAGACCCTGCTATGCTTCTATGACTTGCCATGGTACTCCACAGCGTTTCGACACACTATTCAGGAACTGAGTTCTAAGGATGATAGGGAGCTCTTTAGAGGATTTTGCCCAGAGGCAAAGCATGCTCAGGTCATCATCTCAGATCACTCTTGCTAAGATGGCGAGACAGTGTTGATGGGGAAAGTGGGGAAAGTGGGGAAAGGGGCAGAAAAGCACAGCAGGGAGATAGAGCGCTAGGCTGTGACCCGCGGGGGAGAGGCAAGCATCTTAAAGTAGCGCTGATGGGGATTCAGATACGCTTTTGAATGTTTTTAAATGTTAAAATATCGATTGGCACGAAGTTTCAGAGACAGTTTAGAGAGATCCCATGTACGCTTCACCCAGCTTCCTCCAGTGATTACATCTTAAGTAACTAAAGTGTACATCAAAACCACGACACCTACGTTGGTACACTGTGTGTGGTCTGTGCCATTTTACCATATGCGTAGAGTCAGGTAACTGCACCGCAGTCAGGGCGCAGAACACTTTCCTCACCCGCAAGTCTCCCTTGTGCTCTCTGTGGAGTCACACGTCTCTTTTCCCCCACCCTCCCTAGCCCCTGGCAGCCGCTATTTTGCTTCCCATCTCTGCCATTGCATTATTTCAAGAATGTCATAAAATGAATGCATAACTTGAGATACTTCAAGGAGGCAGAAATGTCAGTATTTGAATGTGAAAGTTGAAAGAGAGGAAAGACTCAAGATCCGGAGGACTTGACAAGATCCTACTTTAAGTGACCAATCAGTGGATCTAAGTTAAGTAGGAAAAAGAGTGGGCGGCATTTTTAACTTGGTCAGCTAGTGGGAGGTGGTACTTTTCATTGAGATGGGGAGCTGTGGAAGGCCAGGAGAGCTTTGGGGGTGGTTTATGCCTGAAGATGATGTGGCAGCTTTGGAAATGATGAATTTAAATTACCTGGAATATCCAAATACAGACTCCACAGACAGTTGTTTCATATATGGTTGTGACCCTCAAAAGAGAGTGCTTCAATAAAAAAAATATATATATACAGTATTCAGCATCATCAGGTTACCACTGATCACTGAAATCACTGAAGACGTCCCTTGGGAGTCTTCACTTATGGAAAAGCCCATTTAACGTGCAGGGAAAAGGATTGAGAATAGGAGGAATGGCGAGTGAAAAGAGGATAACTGGGGACAGTTGGTACCATGGAAGCTAAAGGAAATAAAGGTTTAAGAAGGAAGATAATCAGGGGCCATGGTTTCTGACACATTATATGAGGTAAGAACTGAAAATAGTCTTTTATACATAAAATCTTGACCTTGATTAGAACTATTTAAATAGGATTTTGGGGACAGAAGCCAGATCACAGTGGGTTAAAAATAAGGGAGAAGCCAGAGAGTAGACATATATTTTTCAAGACATACAGTTACAAAAGGCAGGAGGGATGTGAAATAAAGAGGGTTTTGTTGTTTTTCTTTGGTTTCCAAGAGGGAAGTGACTTTTAAGAGAGGGAGAGACTGATGCTGAGGGGCAGAGTGGGGTTATTTTTGATGAGGTGATTTCCTGAGGAGGCAGGGAGGGAAAGGGTAAGAGCTCAGATGGAGGTAAAAGGAAAGATCCCTTTAAATTGAAATAGAAAGAATGAGGGGAAAGAGAGGTGTGGGTGTAGATCAGTTGGTTTTACTCATGTTGATTTGAAGGGACTTCTGATGGCTTCTGTTCTCTCCATGAAGTAGGATGTGAAACCAGTTGCTAAGAAAAGGGTTACTGGGAAGGACAAACAAAATGTAATGCTGTAAAGTGTTTAATCTGAAGAATGGAAGAAAGCTTTAATTAAGGAAACACAAAGCGATCACTAGGAAGCAGCTAGGGCTCTGATTGTGTTTGTGATCGCATGTTATACCCGGTGTCATCTGTGCAACTGGGATATTATTCTCCAAAAGAACTGAAAATGTCTGGTAAGATCATGGAGAGTGAATGTGGGGTTTGCCAAGTGGACGAGATGGAAGGACAGCTGGGTCAAGGAGTTACAGGTGTGGGTCAGAAATAAAAAAAGGGTTGGATCACTGGGTCTCGGTCAATCCAAAAGGAAGGAAAGGGAGTTGATAGTGGGTACAGGGAAAGAAGATGGTCATGGGTCACGCAGTCTTGAAGAAGCGGGGAGCAGGTGTTGTGATAGACGAGCTTGGACAGGAAGGCTTTAGTCTCGTGTGTCAGTTAGAGGGACTTTGGGAGATGATGTAATATAGGAGTCACCATGGGAGGAAATAGGAGGCTGGAAGAGGGAAAGGGTGGAGATCACTGAGATGGCTGCGGGGCTGAGAGTATTGGATGTTAAGGATAAAGACAGGGCTTGGGGTGAAGACATTGTCTGCAAATTAGATGCTGACATGTTCAGTTAACATGAGAGAATACCTTGGAATGTGGTTATTGAACACAACAAAGAAATGAATGAAGAGGATGGGGTGGAGGAGGAAACCGGTAATGGAAGGTTTGCATTCAAGTCTTTATCCCTTCTCCGGTAGACCTTTGACTAGTGATCTCGGCTGTCAGAGCCTCAGTATCTCCCCCTGAAAGAGGAACTTAGAATCCTTACCTCCCCGACAGAGATGGCGAGGAAGAGGAAGTAAATGTGCTTGGTAAACCCTGCGTGCATGCTGCACGCGTGCCAAGTCACTTTAGTCACGTCTGACCCTTGGCGACCCTGTGGGCAGTCCTCTGTCAATGGGATTCTCCAGACAGAAATACTGGAGTGGGTTACCATGCCCTCCTCCAAGGGATCTTCCTGCCCCAGGGATTGAACCCTTGTCTCTTGCAGCTCCTTCCTTGCCGGCAGATTCTTCTACTGCTGAGCCACCGGGGAAGCCCAAAGCCTGCACCTTTGTGTAAATATGGGCCCTATTGTTCCTGTTACTGGCACCCAGGGACTGGCTTGGATTCCTTCCGATGCTCTGATGGAAGATAGTGCTTTGGTACCTAATCACTGCATATGAATAGCCTGATTTCAAAATATCATTTTAGGATAACAAAGTGAACGGACTGTTAGATGTCCTATCTTTTAGATGTCCAGAATAAATGCGCGAGAACAGTTGACCCAGACAAACTGACCGATGAAAGGATAACTTGCGCTTCAACATAATGAGTTCAATATTCTTTTGATTTACAAAAAAAAAAAGCACTGGGGCATTCAAGCCTGGGATGCTTGTCAGCAAAAGGGAAAAATGTAGGCTGTGTTGCATTTCCCTTTTGCTGTTCCCTGTTCTCACTACCAGCTTCAGCTCAACCTGCTTTTCTTTGTTTTAATTTGTTTTTAGTGTTGACCACACCGCACGGCTCGCAGATTCTTAGTTCCCCAACCAGGGATCAGACCTCTGCCCCCTGCAGTGGAAGTGCCGAATCTTAACCACTGGGCTGCCAGGGAAATCCTCCAACCTGCTTTTAAATGCAGTAATTGTAGCTGCAGCAGCAGCAATAGGTAGCAGTAGCAGTAAAAATAAGGGCCAGGGAAAGAGGCCACTAGGGAGCAGGGCTTCCAGAGACAGCATGCTTAAAGGGGCGCCTCCTTACCATGCAGCCCTCCCATCCTTGATGTTCCAAGCTGAGGCAAAGTGAGTAAGATGATAGGAATTCCAAACCAGAACTCTCCAGCTGGAGTTCATTCCAGAAAATAGAATAACGTTGAACAGCAAAGCACACACAGAATGGAACTAGTAAACTACTGTGACCTGATCCAGAGTGTATTAATAGCTGAATAATCTAACAGGCCCTCACAACAACCCTATGTGACAAATACCACCTTCAATCCCATTTTACAGATGAGGAAATAGAGGCTCACATAAGTATTTTTGCTCAAGGTCGTGCAGTTAGGAAGTCACATAGCAGTGATTCAAACACAGGCAATCTGGTTAGACTCTGTGCTTGTATCCACTGGCTCTCCAGAGTGCTGCTGGCGGGGGGTTGGATGGCTGGGAGGGGGCTGGTGAAGGGCCAGCAGCCTCGGGACTCAAGGGGCCTTTGTCCTACTCTGCTGTTGGCATTGAATCACCTTGTGACCGCAGCAAATTTTCCTTTTCTAATACTCCACCGTTTCACTTCCCTTCCTTCTTCATGTTGTTTTTCTTTGCCTTTCCCATTCCTCTTTTTCCTGCTGTTCTTCTTCCTGTTGAAATATACCTTCCCTATGTAATGCTTCCCTGGTGGCTCAGAGGTTAAAGTGTCTGCCCGCAATGGGGGAGACCTGGGTTCGATCCCTGGGTCGGGAAGATCCCCTGGAGAAGGAAATGGCAACCCACTCCAGTATTCTTGCCTGGAGAATCCCATGGACAGAGGAGCCTGGTGGGCTACAGTCCACAGGGTCGCAAAGAGTTGGACACGACTGAGCGACTTCACTCACTCACGTAATGCTTTAAGGTTCGTAAGATACTTTCCCATATCAAGTAGGTAGTAATGTCCCATTTTGATGAGGAGGTAGCCAGTACTCTGCAAAGCTAACCAGTTTGTCTGGTAAGTGATGGGACACTGACTTGCCTCTGAGCCTTCCAGCACATACATATATATATATATATATATATATATATATATATATTTTTTTTTTTTTTTTTCCGCCTGCACCGGGTCTTCATTGCAGCACAAGCGCTCTGAGCGCACAGGCTCTGTGGCTGTCCTGAGCCATGTGGGACCTTAGTTTCCTGACCAGGGATCGAGCCCCTACATTGGAAGGCAGATTCTTAACCACGGGACCACCAGGGAGATCCCCCGACACATCTTTCTGTGCTCATTTTAACTGCCCCACAGCTGCCTTTTTGTTTGATGAGCCTCTTCTTTTCACTGGGACTCAATTTGGGAACATCATCCCTGCTGCTGGCAACAGCTTTTAAAGAGAGAGTGGAGATTATTGCAAACATGCAGTGCTCCCGCTTGGGTACGTGTAAGGACTCCAGAGGTGACACTTGCGAGGAGGAATGGGGCATATGCCGTTCTCACATGGTGTGGTTCCACGGGCCCCTTGGCTTCTCAAAGACGTCAGAAAATTAACTTTCACTGAGTGTCATCTAGGAACAGAGTGCATTTTTAAAGATTGTTTTCTTAAAATTAGCAGATTGATGCTGTTATCAGTAAAAACAACCAATGCACCACACTTGGGAGAAGGCAGTGGCACCCACTCCAGCTCTTGCCTGGAAAATCCCATGGACGGAGGAGCCTGGTGGGCTGCAGTCCAGGAAGTCGCTAAGAGCTAGACACAACTGAACGATTTCCCTTTCACTTTTGACTTTCAAGCATTGGAGAAGGAAATGGCAACCCACTCCCGTGTTCCTGCCTGGAGAATCCCAGGGACGAGGGAGCCTGGTGGGCTGCCGTCTATGGGGTCACACAGAGTCGGACACGACTGAAGCAACTTAGCAGCAGCAGCAGCACGCTTGAGTGTAGAGATTCTTTTGTCTCTTGCTGACGGAGGGTGGTAGAGAGAAGACACATAGCTGTACCTATTATGCTGTTCTATTTCAGTCTATCTATAATTCACTTCCTTTTTTTGGATCTTATTCTTTTGCTAAGTACCACCCACCTACTTCTGGGAGACAAGGCCAGGTGAAAGACATCTTCAGATGTCTCAACTTGCTCATCTGCTTGTCACTCACTGGGTACTAATTTGGAAGCCTGTCTCTCAAAGAAAACTAGAGACAGTGGTCCCTGATCCTGGAAAAATACCTGTTATGTATGGGAAGCTTGTAAACTTATGCATAGAGAGGCTACCCTGGTGATCAAAAGTTGGTTAGCGCTGGAGGCAGAATTGTTAGTGGTTCCTAGAGGACAGACTTCCAGTTGAAAAGATTTTCATGGTCAGGGTTGCTTGAAGATGGGAAGGAGGACCTTGGTAGAACTGAGGAGGCAAACTCCATCACCAAAGGGAGTCTACTTATCTGACTGAAAGAGAATGTGAGCAGGCGAGACCGTGGCTTCCACGACCGTTGATACCCTTGGCAGCTCAAGGTCGAATAATTACCCCTACGAGGTCCGCTTTCCTGACGTTTGTCTGTCTGGAGAGAGCACCTTTCTCTGATTTTCTTACGGAGTCTGTTGTATGAGTGGTGGGGCTGAGGGTCTGCTCAGCAATCTGTGGGACACTCCTACTGTGTCCAGGATGCTTCCGCTAGTCTCCTCTGTGGGCCTCTCCTCTCCCAGATGTCAATCAAATGCTGCCTTTCCTCCCACGCCTGCTGGGTTATCACACTGACCCCCCTGTCTTCCCTTATCCTCCGTTCCAGCAAGTCCCAAATATCTGGTTTCAGATTTCGTCTCTCCTCCAAACTCAAAAATTCTTTTATGCAACTGCCAAATGGACATCTCCGCTGGATTTTCCTATCTCAGAATCCTCACTTTCTCTCTTCTTGACCCATCTGTTTCTCTTCCTGTCTCAAATAATGGCACCAGCATCTGTCAGAGGCCAAGTGAGGAGGAAGGTTGGGCAGTATCCTTGAGTCATTCTTCTTCCTTGCTCAGTATAATAATAGTAAAAATAAGGAAACAGTGGTAATTTCATAGTCACTGCTTTTTGCCATATAATTATTTGAACACTTGCCATATTTCAGACTTCACATTACATGGATAATACCACATAATCCTTCTGTTACCCTATGACTTTTGCCTCATATCACGAGTGAAGGAAATTAGTAGCTTGCCCAAGATAGTTGCTAAGTGGAGGGGCTCGGATTCAGGACTCCGGAATCTGTGTTCTTAATCTTGATATCCGACTTTCATATCTAATCACTCACCATTCTCCTTCTCTCTCAACTTGTGTAAGTCTTCCAGTTCATGTACATTTCCCTATTTTAGCTTCCTTTTCTTCTATCTTATTTCCTGTGTTCATTTACATATTATAAATACACAGTATACCTATGTTTTCTACATATTATCAACAAGAACTAATATGCAATGTTTTCTATTACACAAGCAGAAACACAGACATTTTAAAAGATATGTCTACTTAAAACTGTCACAGAGTTGTTAATCAACTATACTCTAATATGAAATAAAAAGTTCAATTTAAAAAATTATTTAAAAGATATGAAGGAATAAATAAGAACAGTTAATTTTTTACAGATTAGTTTGGTTTATTACTTACCAGTACATAATTAGCAGTTGTGGAAAGATGAAAGCTCTAATGTCAAATATTCTTTTTAATTATTTTAAATTTGGGGAAGAAAATTGGCAGATATGGTTGTTTCGTGATGATTTTTTACTTTGTCCTATGATTGCTGGTGTACTTTCTCCAAGAATAGGAGAAATATCAACTCTGCCATTTTCTTTTGCTTGTGTTATTTGTCTTATCTTCAACTGGTAATTTCTTTGCAGGAATCTTTCAAAGCAAATTGGTCATTTTAGGAGGGTTGGCTTAGTTAATCCTAGATAAATAATTCGCGAATCCCACTTGACCGTGATAGATATGTTGCAATAGGCTGCAATGAGCAGAAAACAGAAAGATGCCAAGGCATCGCTACACGGCCCTCTCAGCCAGGCAAGAAGAGCCGCTGGGATCTGTCTTTTCCAATATCAGATTCTTACTTGTAGACCTGTGGTACCTGGAATGTATATTTCAAATTAAATTTTGTGTATGGTATGAAGTATGGGGTCAATGTTTATTTTTACTCAACATAAATTTTTTTTTTCCATTTCTGTTTGTTGAAAATGCATTTCTTTTCCCATTAAATTTCACTGACATCTTCCTTTAAACTTGATTGATCATTTATGTGTGGGGGAAAAAAAGTGAAAAAGTGTTAATCAGTCATGCCTGACTCTTTGCCACCAATGGACTGTAGCCACCAGACTCCTCTGTGCATGGGATTCTCCAGGCAAGAATACTGGAGTGGGTTGCCATTCTGTTCTCCAGGGGATCTTCCTGACCCAGGGATCGAACCCGGGTCTCCTGCATTGCAAGCAGATTCTTTACCAGCTGAGCCACCATGAACATTAATGTTACCCTCTTCTGATTACTGGTTGAAATTTTGATTGGGATTTTATTGAATCTATATATAAATTTGGAAAGAACTGGCGTCTTAACAACATCAGGTCTTCTGATTTATGAATGTGGTTTATTGCCCCATTTATTTAGATACTTAATTTTATTCAGTAATAAATTGCAGTTACCAGTGTGTATTTCGCATACTTCATTAAATGTCTCTTAGCATTTTGTGTTTTTAAAAGATATTGCAACTTAAAATCTAATTTCTATTTTACTATTAAATTTTTTGTGCTATGTTAGAAATATAATTGAACTTTGCATATTGTGTTCTACTTGCTGCCTTGACTGATTACCCATGGTAGCTACTTTGTAGACTCCTCAGGTTTTCCCACATATGCTATCATTCCATCTGTGAACAGTTTTAAGTTTCCTTTTCCAATCTGTGTGCCCTTTATATTTCTTTGTCTTGCCTTATTGCAGTGGCAAGAGCCTCTGGTAAAATGTTGAGTAGAAGTATTGAAACTGTAAATCCTTGCCTTGTTGCTAATTGAAAGAAGGGAAAATATTTATTATATGATGTGAACGGTGGTGTTTTGCTGTTGTTGTTGTTGAGGCCTTTGTTTTTATCCTGCTTGAGCTTTGTCTGATTCACGCAAGTTAATGTTTTTAACCAAATTTGAGGAGTTTTGGAGCTTCCAAGGTGGCGCTAGTGGTAAGAATCCATCTGCCAATGCAGGGGACTTAAGAGATCCATGTTTGATCCCTGGGTCAGGAAGATCCCCTGGAGCAGGGAATGGCAACGCATTCCAGTCTGCTTGCCTGGAGAATCCCATGGACAGAGGAGCCTGGCGGGCTACAGTCCATGGGGTCACAAAGAGTTGGACACGACTAAAGTGACTTAGCATGCATGCATGGGGAGTTTTCAGCTATTACTCTATTAGACGTTTTTCTTCCCTACCCTTTTATTTTCTCTGGGGACTTCTGTTACATATGTGTTGGACTGCTTGTTGTTAGACATGTGTCTAAGGTGCAGTTCATTTTCTTTAGTCTCTTTTCCTATTCATTTGAGTGTATAATTTCTTCAAATTCCCTGGGTTTTTTGTCATCTCAATTATCCTGTTGAACGTTAAAATGTTAGATGCTATGTTTGCACCTCCAGAATTTCAAACTTTTATATATAGTTTCCACTCGTCTGTTGCGTTGCTTATTCATTGTTTTCTTATTTCATTTAAGCAGATGTGTGTATATCTATTTAATATTTGAACATATTCATAATACTGTAGCTGTTTTGAAGTTTTGTCTGGTAAATCCAGCATCAGAGTTTATTTGAAGTCAGCTTCTTTTGTCTGCCTTTTTTCTTCCCTTTTATGGATTTCCTTTTTTCTTTGCACTGGGCTTCCCTCATAGCTCAGCTGGTAAAGAATCTGTCTGCAATGCAGGAGAGCCCAGTTCGATTCCTGGGCCAGGAAGAGCCACTGGAGAAGGGAAAGGCTACCCAACTCTAGTATTCTGGCCTGGAGAATTCCATGGACTATACAGTCAGACATGACTGAGTGACCTTCACTTCACTTCATATTAATTTTGGTTTGAAAACTGGACATTGTAACTGATATGACACGGTATCTTTGGAGTACACTGTATATTTTTGAGTATTTGTTGTTGCTGTTGTCCTAAAATGCACTTAACTTTCCTGGACTTACTGCTGCTAAATTTGCCTCAGCCATGGGATACAGGCACTATCATTTCTTTGTTTGCATGACTTTCAGCTGCTATTTTTTTCAGCTTGGCTCACACGGGTCTTCTCTGTGCCTATGCAGTCTTGTGGTCAGCCAAACATTTGGGGAGAGAATATAATCCAAATTGGAGCATCTCTCTCTTTGGTTTTCTTATTTCTAAGGGTTCCTCCTACCCCAACCTTCCTAAGTTGAGTTTGTCTTCTAAAACCTCAAGCCCATAAGGATCAACCTTTGCCACCCACAGTATGCACATTTAGGATATCCACTCAGGCTTTTTGTTGTTGGTGGTGGTGGTTTCTGTTTCATTTTGTTTTCATTTGTTTTGGCCATACAGCTTGGTGGATCTTAGTTCCCTGCCCTGGGGTTGAACCTGGATCCTTGGCAGTAAAAGCACAGAATCCTAACCACTGCATCACCAAGGAATTCCTTGCACTCAGTTTTTTTAAAGTAGCAAACATACAGACCTTTTTCCTATGCCATTCTATAGCTGATGGATGGGTTCTTTTCTGTCCTCTGCCTCTCCTTTTCACCAGATACCCTGCAGTTTCTCCTACCCATATGTAGTTAAACCACCAGCAAGTAATTTGGGCAGAATTTTAAATTCAAAATTTAGTTTTTCCTCTTTTTTCAGTTCTGCTGCTGCTAAGACTCTCCTTTATAATTTTCTTCTGTCCTTCCATTCCTGACGTCCAGGCCTGTGAGGCTGTAGATATACACCACTGTTTATTGCCTTGGAGCAGGTAGGGAAGCACACTCAGGCCAGCAGTTCTTAACACTTTTCGGTTGTAATTTTTCATGGATAAACTCTCCTCCAGTTTTGTCTGCTTGGGGGTACTTTCCGTGATCTTTAAATATTTGTTGTTTTGAAGACTTACCTGGATTTTATAATTGTTACCTGTAGGAGGTTTTGTTTGACCTGACGCCTCTTCCAGAAGTTCCTGTTTCCCTTGTTAAAGGATCACTGTAGGATTGACCAGTAGAGGACACTAGAATGCAAAGCTTGGACCGATAAAGAGGCTGTCAGAATTCCCTAGGCAAGAGACAGTAATGGCTTGTTACAGAGTTTGTGAGAAATCATCCAGTTCAGGAGGTTAAAGATGAGTGGATTGTGCCAAGCCACATGGTCAGTCAAAGACAGAAAAAGCCATAGTCTTCTGACTTTCGTCAGTGAGTCGTTGGCCAATGCATGGGTTTCCATATTGATGAGAATTTAGAATGCTGGGCTCCTCAGCTCTCTTTAGACACTATCTATGGCGGTTGGGGTTCCATAAAGGGGGCTTCTCTTAGGGCTCAGAATAAAGAGCCCTAAGAATCTGGTAAAGAATCTGGTAAAGAATTTGGTAAAGAATCTGCCCGCAATGCAAGAAACCCAGGTTCAATCCCTGGATTGGGAAGATCCCTTCGGGAAGGGAATGGCTACCCACTCCATACTCGTGCCTGGAGAATTCCATGGACAGAGGAGCCTGGCTGGCTACAGTCCATGGGGTTTTGCAAAGAGCTGGACACAACTGAGTGACTAACACCCATGAGGTGAAATCCTTAGGGAGTATCTTAGATATGTCTCTTCTCGCTTTCCACATACCAAATGGATCATCAGACGCTACTGTTTCTGACTTATCCTTTTTGTACTCTTGTTTTCATTCCCTAATACATACCATCAGCATCTCTCAATCCCATAATTGCAGTTATCTTCTAATTAGATGTCCCCCTTACAGAGAACAGCCAGACTTAACTGATTTTTCAAAATATCGATCACACCTTACTTTTTCTTCTTCTCGGTCATCTTCAGTGGCTTCTGGTAACTGGAGATTTAAAATCCGCATATTCTAGCTTCTTTTTCCAGTGTTTTTCCTTGCCATGTGTTTCTTTACAAGGGCAACTACTGTGTATTTCTTTACATGCCCAATCATTTTTCACTCCCTGAATTTCATTCACACTGCCCTGCCTCTGTGCCTTTTCCCATCCTGTTCTTTTTGCTCTTTTTCTTTCTTTTCCCTCCTCTGCCTTTTGAAACTGTATTCACACTTCAAGAATAGGGCTAAGTGACACCTCCTCTGTGGGGCACTCACCTCTTTTCATTGATTCAAATATATATTTTTTTGAGCATTTAATAGATGCCAGGCACTGTCCTATATCCTAAGGTTATGAGATCGAGTAAGAAACCTTTTCCCACCTCTTAACGAAAGATATCACAAGCAAATGGTGTGATCCTAGTTAAGATTTAGAAATTTCCTCTCCCAAAACCTATTACTCCCAGGTCTTGTTTTATCTTTGACACTCTCATTGGATCTTGCTTAATTAAATGGCTGCTGAAAGACCTCCGTTTGCCTTCCATATTGTATTTTTACCACTCTTTCCCACTTCTCAGCACAAGGAATCTCTTGGTTGATGAAGTCAAGACCCATGTTCTAGTCATACACTCTTTTCTCCAGAGCATTCCACATTCTATTTTGCATCCATTGGGTTACCAGTGTATATCTGAGGTATGGCAAAGTTATCTCAAAAAAAGGGAAAAAAGTACTGAGAGGTGACTGTTGCTTCTTATATATCTGGCTACCAAGAGTCAAATACTGACAGTGTCATTCATAGTGAATTATTTGCAGAAAGTGACTATGAAGTGGAAGTTACTTGTCCTCCTGAAATGAATCTTTTCAAGTGAGATGATAAGAAAAATGATGGTAGGAAGAAGTCCTTGCATGTAAATAGACCAGACATTTAGCAACCACCCCCTGCCACCTGTTCTGGTCTAGATAGGTGATATATAAATCTTGGTCCAAAGACAAGACATGTATATGTAAGGCTGAGTCCCTTTGCTATCCGCCTGAAACTATCACAGCATTGTTAATAGGCTGTGGTCCAATATAGAATAAAAAGTTTAAGAAAAACAAAGACAAGACATGTTTTAAGTTGGTGTGTAGTGAGTTTTAAAAGGAAGGATAGGCCTCTGTCCTAAAAACTAAATTAGCAAACAAATAAAGTAGATACCTGAGGAAAACCAAAAATACCTGTTTGTTCTTGAGAAATGGATAAATCTGGTAAATTCTTATGATCATTTGGGTAGATCAGGCTTCCCTGGTGACTCAGACAGTAAAGAATCCGCCTTCTATGCAGGATCAGTTCAGTTCAGTTCAGTCGCTCAGTCGTGTCTGACACTGTGTGACCCCATGAATCACAGCATGACAGGCCTCCCTGTCCATCACCAACTCCTGGAGTTTACTCAAACTCACATCCAGTGAGTCAGTGATGCCATCCAGCCATCTCATCCTCTGTTGTCCCCTTCTCCTCCTGCCCCAGTCCCTCCCAGCATCAGAGTCTTCTCCAATGAGTCAACTTTTCGCGTGAGGTAACCAAAGTATTGGAGTTTCAGCTTTAGCATCATTCCTTCCAAAGATATCCCAGGGCTAATCTCCTTCAGAATGGACTGGTTGGATCTCCTTGCAGTCCAAGGGACTCTCAAGAGTCTTCTCCAACACCACAGTTCAAAAGCATCAATTCTTTGGCGCTCAGCTTTCTTCACAGTCCAACTCTCACATCCATACATGACCACTGGAAAAACCAGATACCTGGGTTCAATCCCTAGGTCAGTAAGATCCCCTGGAGAAAGGGGTGGCAACCTACTCCAGTATTCTTGCCTGGGAAATCCCATGGACAGAGGAGTCTGGCGGGCTACAGTCCACAGGGTCACAAAAGAGTCAGATACGATGTGTGTACTTCCTGACCTGTTGGTAGCCTGTCTCGTTTCTACACTGAGGGCACCAGAGGCTGGGTTACTTGGCTTGGCACTCGAGATCTCTCCATCATCCATCCACAAATTGCAGCTATCCCCATCGCCTCCCTCTCCTGTGCCTTTGTGCTAGAGGTTCTGAGTGGGTCCCGGTTCCCTAGTTGCTGCTATTCAGTTGCTCAGTCTTGTCCGAGTAACACACATGCTCATGCCGATCAACAGTGGGCTGTAACTGTGTCACAGAACTGTCAGCTATGGATGTTGTTCACACATCACCCCTAAGACATTACTTCCACGACCCTGGAAGCCTTTAAGATTTGATTCTTTTTGTCATTTATATTGCTTTATTGATAGGTCTGTTTCTCTGATCTTCAGGGAAAAGCTTCAGTGTAGAAGGCTCAGTGTTCTGATATATGTCACCAGTCAAATGATCATAACTACTCTTCCACAAAGATGCGACCCTCGCATTTCTGCCATGAGATGTATGTGGTTCAGAGAAGTTAATGAACTTGCCCCAGGTAACACAGACAGTGATGAGAAGAGCTAGGATTCAAATCAAGAGCTGTCTACTCCCAGAAGAATATGTGAAATAAAAGTAAGAAATGCGAACCATCTCTGAGTAAGGATAATGAGGAAACTTCATCCCGTGATGATGTATTAAGGATGCTATTCAAAAACCGTTCCTTGGAACCAGGTTTCTTTTATGATGGAATACTTTCGAAAGGGAGAGCTTAAAGCACCATGTGAATTATTTAAAACTAAAGTGCTCCATACCCTGTAAATGAGCATTTAGAATAATCCAAGATTGGGTCCTCAGAGAGGAGAGATAAATCAGATGAGATTTTCAAGGTAGGTTTTTTCCCCCCATCTCGATTTTCTCACTGCCTTTGATTTGCTAAAGGTGAAATCAACCAGACTATTTGGCTATTTGGAAAGAAAATATGGGCAACCACATGATATGCAATTCAACTGTTCAGGGACTATATAGGCCTTGAAAATTGTTTTTGAAAGTCTACGTAGCACTCATTTCTCATTTTCTATTGCATAAACTGACATAATGAATAGTAGACTTTGTCAAAATTATGCACGTATTAATGATGGAAGAAGGCGAGAATTCCCTGCCCAGTGGGCTTCCCTTGTCCTCTTGTGTGTGGCCTCTTGTAGCATGTCTGACTGTCTCTGATCCTTCAGATTACTAAATGGCATTCTTTTGGCATTTAATATTAGAGCTTTGTATTGTCAGTTATCTTGTCTACTCAGCAACATCAAAAGTTTGTATATGAAAAGGCTGTACCCTTTATGCTTTGTATTTCCAGTACCTAGTAGGCATGCATTAAATTTGTTGCTCTTTTTTAAAAACGACGATAGTGAGGACACTCTTGGTGCCTTCAACTCTGCAGAAGGTATATTATTTATAGTAAAAAAAATGCGGTTGATAATAGTGATGTTGGCAATAACAAAGATTGATGATGACAATTTGGTAGTGACAAATTGATTCCAGCCAATGACAGTTGGTTCCAATGCTGATGCTTTAACGGTGACAGCAATATAGGGATGATGGCTTTGAAGGCGCTGCTAATTGGAGGAGGGGGAGGAGAAGTATTACTCTGTTTCCAGGTTGTTCCGCTCTTTGGCGAAAGACGATGGATAGTCAGGGGAGGAGGGAAAGTAAAGAGAGGATGGATAAATAGAAAGAAGCTAGGAGCGGCAAGGTTTAAAGAGCCTTGGAGCCAAAAGCCTGAACTTGAAGTTCCCGGGTGGTATTAATGCCCATGTGCAGAACTTTGTCAGTCAGATGAGTAATTAGATTAAGGTTTATGAGGATGGCCTCTGAAGTCAGAGAGCTCTAAATTGGAATTGTGCCTCTGCCGCCTAGCTGTGTGGACCTGGGGTAAATCAGTAAACTCCTTGGAGCCCCAGTGCTCCCCTGTCTATAAATTGGGGACATTCTGATTTACCTTTTCCTGTTCGTGTTAAATGCATGTAAGTGCTTGAAGGCATATCTATCAGTTCCCGACACCCCCCTCATTTGCTGGGTTCCCTTTGTCGTCCCTGATCTGTTCTGAGCATGCAGATCCATTCAGTTCCCATAGTGCCAAGATGACCTTTCTCACCGCTTTTTGTTCCATGTCCTGATTTCAGTGATTCTCTAGAACTTTTTCTTCCCCTCCATGCCTGCAAGAACTTGATTAGTATGCAAAGAAATGGCCAGTCCACTCCACACTGCAGCAGGAGCCCAGCGCAGAGCGGAGGCCTTGGGAACTGGGCAGAGTGTTTCTCAACAGCAGACAAAATGAACCCGGAACAAGCTAAGCTTTGCTTGTTTCAAAAACTCTGTCATAAATTAACATAAAGATGCTCTTTTTCCTCACCAGCCAGAGGACGGGCGCGTTTCAGTAGGCAATTAATCTTGGCTGATCTATATTAAATATTTATCTGCTGAAATGAGCCCAGTATTGTAGTGGTATTTTTCATTATAGGACTTTATCATTTCCAAAGAGATTTCCATGCGCCGGCTCCCTTGTACATATTAAACCCAAATTTCCTGTGGAATGACGCATCTTTCTTGGCGGCGACCTTTTCTCTCTGTAACAAGCTACTGATATGTTGGAATTTACAGGGCGATACACACTTTTATTGAGAAGGAGGGGGAGGAGCAATCCAGTATTTGCTTTCCTAATAAAAACCCAGGGACACGGGATGTGGAAATTGGTGCCTGTTTTTCAGCAGCATCTGGTGAGGGGGCCAGAGTTTGAGATCTGCTCTTGGGAAAGCTCTAGGGAGAGGAGGAGGGAAAATGGGGCCTTGGTAATCATCATTACAGTCCTTTGTGTTTGAACTGGGTCTTTACATTCATCTCCATGATCTCATTTGATCCTCACACACAACCCAAGAAAAAGACATGAGTATCTCCATTTTAGAAATGAGGCTCCAAAGGTTAAACGTATTTTCATCAAGCACAGAGTTGGTGTAACAGAAGTGCGATGGGAACTCTGACCTGCTGATGGCTGAGTTCAAGACACTGCCTCCCACGGCGGGAGGAGAAAAGTGCAGCTTCATTAGCTGTTGGCTCTCAGTATGGAATTTGATCCTGCAAGTGTCTGTCTAGGTAGAGGGCAGTTTGTTGAACCTGATGGTCAACCCAGGTCTAAGCTGCGGCTCTAGAAAGCCTGGGTGTCTCCAAGGGTAATTAAAAGAAAAATATTTATGCAAAATGAGCGGGTGGAAGAATCAAGAAGGATGGGAGAAGGAGAGAAAAAGAAGAGATCTGGTGGCAGACTTTGAAAATGTGAAGTGCATTCAGATCAGATCAGCAACCTATTTAAAACACGGATCTGGGTTCAGGAAGTATGGAGGGGAACATCAGGTTGTGAATTTCTAGCAAGTTCCCAGAAGACACTGATGCTGCTGGTCCAGTTCAGTTCAGTTCAGTTCAGTTGCTCAGTCGTGTCCGACTCTTTGCAACCCCATGAATCGCAGCACGCCAGGCCTCCCTGTCCATCACCAACTCCCGGAGTTCACTCAGACTCACGTCCATTGAGTCCGTGATGCCATCCAGCCATCTCATCCTCTGTCGTCCCCTTCTCCTTCTGCCCCTAATCTCTCTCAGCATCAGAGTCTTTTCCAATGAGTCAACTCTTCTCATGAGGTGGCCAAAGTACTGGAGTTTCAGCTTTAACATCATTCCTTCCAAAGAAAGGCCAGGGCTGATCTCCTTCAGAATGGACTGGTTGGATCTCCTTGCAGTCCAAGGGACTCTCAAGAGTCTTCTGCAACACCACACTTCAAAACCATCAATTCTTTGGCGCTCAGCCTTCTTCACAGTCCAACTCTCACATCCATACATGACCACAGGAAAAACCATAGCCTTTACTAGACGGACCTTAGTCGGCAAAGTAATGTCTCTGCTTTTGAATATACTATCTAGTTTGGTCATAACTTTTCTTCCAAGGAGTAAACGTCTTTTAATTTCATGGCTACAATCACCATCTGCAGTGATTTTGGAGCCCCAAAAAATAAAGTCTGACACTGTTTCCACTGTTTCCCCATCTATTTCCCATGAAGTGATGGGACCAAATGCCATGATCTTCATTTTCTGAATGTTGAGCTTTAAGCCAACTTTGTCGCTCTCCTCTTTCACTTTCATCAAGAGGCTTTTTAGTTCCTCTTCACTTTCTGCCATAAGGGTAGTGTCATCCACATATCTGAGGTTATTGACATTTCTCCCAGCAATCTTGATTCCAGCTTGTGTTTCTTCCAGTCCAGCGTTTCTCATGATGTACTCTGCATAGAAGTTAAATAAGCAGGGTGACAGTATACAGCCTTGACATACTCCTCCTATTTGGAACCAGTCTATTGTTCCATGTCCAGTCCTAACTGGACAGATAGCAGATTTAGACCCCAGTCTCGGTTAGCTCCTGCTGCTGCTGCTAAGTCGCTTCAGTCGTGTTTGACTCTGTGCGATCCCATAGACGGCAGCCCACCAGGCTCCCCCGTCCCTGGGATTCTCCAGGCAAGAACACTGGAGTGGGTTGCCATTGCCTTCTCCAACGCATGAAGGTGAACAGGGAAAGTGAAGTCACCCAGTCGTGTCTGACTGCTAGCGACCCCGTGGACTGCTGCGCACCAGGGTCCTGCGTCCGTGGGCTTTTCCGGGCGAGAGTGCTGGAGTGGGGTGCCATTGCCTTCTCCAACGCATGAAGGTGAAAAGGGAAAGTGAAGTCACCCAGTCGTGTCTGACTGCTAGCGACCCCGTGGACTGCAGTGCACCAGGCTCCTCTGTCCGTGGGCTTTTCCGGGCGAGAGTGCTGGAGTGGGGTGCCGTCACCGTCTCTGGGTTGGCTGCAGTCCAGTTCGTTTTCTCCTTCTCTGCGGCTCTGCATCATGGGTCAGGTCCGAGCATCAGTTTAAGAGGAATCTAAGCAGCGGTGGTGAGTGAGGATGCTGTGCCGGGCCGTTGTGATGAACACAACATGGACAGAGGGGCCTGGTGGGCTGCAGTCCACGGGGTCACAAAAGAGCAGGACATGACTTAGCAGCGACTAAACAACAACAACAAAGAGAAAAGACCCCATTTTCTTCCCGGGGGCAGAGAGGTTTCTTTTGTATCTGCCATACACACGAAAACACACGACCCAGGACGTAATCTGTCCCTTGCTTTCTCTCCCGTGACCAGCTATTATTCTCCACTTGGTTTCACTCCACGTGAAAAAAAAAAAAAATTCTGGGCCAAACGAAATTTAGAGGTTTTGAAAATAAAAGAACAACATTCTTGTTCCTCACTTTCCTTTTGTAATCCCTTCCTCTTTCTTCCTGGCATTGCTAGCTATTGAATTTTTTAAGAGACTTTTCTGTAACGGTGAGTGGAGATGAGCATCTTCATTTTATCCTTTATCTGGCTTCTCTCTTTTTCTTTTCTTCCCCATTTTTCTTCTCCCTCTTCATTACTTCTCTGTTCTCCTCTCCCTCCCCCTCTCCTGCCTTCCCTCCATTTCTGCTTTCCTAGAATCTCTGATATCAAAAGAGATCCTCAGTCATCATGGCCAGTTTGCTTGTCTCCCAGGTTGAAAGCCAAAGTCCAGAGTGCCTCAGCCCTGCATTACTGGATCTCATCGGAGGGGCCAGGCCAGCATGCGGGCACTGCTAACTGCAGGGCCACGCCGGACCCAAGTGTCCTGTTGCCTCCTCCCCGAAGTGAATTTCAGCCACTTTCCATTTAAGCCCCATCCTCCAATTTAGTGCACTCCTCAGCAGCCATATCTCCTCTGCAGGTGGTAATTCTCAAAGGGAAAGGGGTTGGAGTGAGGCCAGGGAGGGAAAGGCTTTGACCAAACTGTTCAGACCCTCAGAGGATGTGGAGAAGCCAACATTTCCAGACCTGATTGATGGAAGTTTTTGAGATTTCAGTATGTCTGTGCCCAATGGCTCTGTAATTCTACTTTAGCAATCCATTTCAAGAAATACAGTGTATACTCAGGTGCATTTACAGTGGCATTTTCTGCAGCACTGTTTATATTGCACTGTTTGTACTAGCCAAAAAAGAACAAAGCAATGGAAACAACCTTGATATCTATCGATAAGGATCGGTCAAATAAATTAGGGGACATCCCTGTAATACCACCAAGCCACTAAAAGGAATGGAGGCAATCTTTGTGTACTGATCTGGGGGAAAAAAATGATATATTGTCATGTGAAAAATAAAGCAAGTTGCACATACTCACTTGACCCAATTTTTGCTTAAAGAAAGAAGTGTTATGTGTCTGTAGGCAGATTCTAGATTTATATATGCATAAGTAAAAGAAATAAACATACAAAGATCTAAGCTAGTAGAACAATGAGTGATTTTAATGTTTTTCGAAAAGGAACACCCCTCCCCCAGTCTTCATATTCCCTGTTAATGGTGATTTATTCCCACAGGTCCATAGGAAATCCCTTCATCCTTAATCTCTTTCTCTCTCTCTCCCTGCCTCTTCCTCTCCTCCTTTTCTCTTCATACACGTTGCATAAGTGAATTTTGAAGGCTTACATCAACACTGAAAGACCTGTGGAAGAAGACTCCTTTCCTGGTAGTTCTTCTGCAAAGGCAGGCTGATGGATTGCCGATTGCAACCAGCTCCAACTTCCTGTCCCAAGTGACAAATGAAGAGCTCTTAAAAACAGAATAAAACAGCCCATATGAGGAGAAGTATCTCTGCCAGGCCAGGCATGAAAGGCAGTGAGCAATGAGAACTGTGTGTAATTCCTGACCTATTGGTAGCCCATTTCATTTCTACACTCAGGGAATCAGTGTAAGCGGAGTTGGCTGGGCTCCTTGGCTTGGCACTCAAGGTCCCTCCATCATCCATCCCCAAACTACAGCTGTCCCCACCACCTCCTTCTCCTGTACCTTCGTGCTGGTGCTTCTGAGTGTGTCCCATTCCCTAGTTGCTCTTGTCGCTCAGTTGTGTCCAACTCTTTGCGACCCCATGGACTGTAGCCCGTCAGGCTCTTCTGTCCATGGGGTTTCCCAGGCAAGAATACAGGAATGGGTTGCCATTTCCTTCTCCAAGGGACCTTCACAACCCAGGAATCAAACCCATATCTCCAGCACTGGCAGGCAGGTTCTTTATCAATGAGCCACCAGGGAAGCCCTCATTTCCTTGAAACACATTTTATGGTTTTACTTACGTTTCTGCCATCAGTTAAGCTCCTAAGCAGTCTTCAAGACCTAGCTGAATGCTTTCCCTTCTAAAAAGCCTTCTTTAACATGCCTCTGCTCTTTCAGAATTAACCAGTCATCTCTTGCTCTGTTATTAGAAGAGTTATTGGATATTATATTGGACTACCCTAGTTGGGGCCAGTACTTCACACCAGATTATCCTTGAGGACAGGAATCCTATCTCATTTGTGGTCTCCTAAGTTCCTCCTCACACAAAGTAGATATTCAGTGAATGAAATAAAGGATGACTGGGGCTGGAAGATGATTAGGCAATAAATTGAGTAGTGAGATTCCTGATTTAGTTAGGCTTCCTAAATAATTACTGTTAAACCTCAATTGGGCTTAATTCAGCTGTATCACAAAGACAAGATATTTTACTCTTGTCCTAATGATCTAAAACCCTGCATCCCCCTCTTTCTTTCCACTTTCCTATAAATCCATAACTCTAACATTAATTTTCGGAACACTTGCCTTCATCCCAGGAAGTCTCTCTTGAGATCATCTACCATTTTCCTTATGTTGGACATTTTATTTTATTGCCATCTTTTCAAAATTATATCCAAGGCTGTTAGGATCCTCTTTGTGCACATAACACTTTTCTTTTGAATTATTTCCTTAGGATAGATTCCCGGGAGAGGGATTATTAGGTCAAAGCATATGAACAGTCTTATAAGCCTCATTAATTTTGACCCCAGTAATTCAGAATTTGTGCTGATTTGGGCAGGTAGTGAGCTTTCCTTTATTCACTCTTTTGAAAGGAAAATTGCTAAATAATAAATTGGCACGAACACCATTTCCAGAGTGCTGTTGACAGTCTTTCATGCAAACATTTAAAGCATTTTTAGAGGCTTTGTTCTCTTGTATACAGAATTGATATGTTAATTATAATGTATTTTCATCAGTTCATTAGTGCGGGTTTCAATGATCAACACTTGTTGAACTAATTTCCACCCTCTTCTGCACGACTGATGTGAATGCAGTATTGGCTACCTATGAGGAGTCGCCCACTGGGTTTCATCTGAGCCGTGTGTGTTAATCACCTATTGCTTACTAGATACCATTCTAGGTGTTGTAGACAGTGTGTAAGACCCAAGCCCCTTCTCTCTAGGCCTTCAGGCCTCATGCTGCCCGGTGGGGCAGGCAGACAGTGGATATACGGACCGGAGACTGTGACAGCCCCACAGTGGGGCACTGGCCCAGCCTGGGGCCAGGGCAGAGTTCCAGCCCCTTAATCACAGAGCTGCGTTTGGTTTTAAAGGAGTGGGCATTTACCAACCCGAGTCTTTAAATAAGGACAGGTATTTTAGTTACTATATGCACTGAATGGTGTTGGCTTGTTTTCGAGTATTAAATTGTTCAGTCGTCTTTTCATTAAGTCAGACTGAATTTTTTCCAAATAGCCTGAATTTGTTGCTTTATTTCTCTTCTCTACAAAAAACACGTTGGTGAGTACCTAGGAAGATCAGTGCTAAGCTTGGCTCTGTCGATTCGCTTTGAGCCCTAGCACATCATTGTATATGAGAGCTGGACTGTAAAGAAAGCTGAGTGCTGAAAAATTGATGCTTTTGAATTGTGGTATTGGAGAAGACTCTTGAGAGTCCCTAGGACTGCAAGGAGGTCCAACCAGTCTCAGGGAACCACCATTCTGCTCTCTGCTTCTATGAAAGATCTTTAAGCAGAGACTGGTGACCCCTTCTGCAAATATATTCAACAAGGGGGTTGGAGAGTAAGGGAAAGCAGGAGATGAGGTGGGCTGTCCTCACAATGACCTTCAAAGCTGCTGTCATAGCTGCTATGCTTCCTGCCCCAAGATATTCCAGGAGGCTTACATTCCTCATAACAGTGCTCTTTTTCTGTAGAGTTATAACCTTTTTGTCCTAACTCAAGATGAAAGTCACCTCATTCTGACCATCGGGTACCCACCATTCGTCTGTATTAATCTGCACCACTCATTTTCGGTCTTCTAAGTAGCTTTGGGCTTCTTCCCTAGTTCTGTCATGGTGGGCTTTTCTCTTGGGATCAGCGATACTCTGGTAGATGTTTAACGACTGTTCCTGGTGTTGAACAACCATTAACAATGTGTACCCTTCTCTCACTAGAGAAGCTCTGCTGATTAGTATTTGTCAGTTTCCATGGTGGAAGTATTCTCCCCATTAAGGTACCAGCTTGAAGCCACTAAGCATGGTGTTAGGAGGAGGGCCAGAGAATCAGCTTCCATGAGCCAGTAGGAGCTGACTTTTGCAAATCAGTGCCTGGAATTGCATTCTCAGTTTCCTTTACAGAGGTTTCAGTGCCTCTAGTTTGTTGCAGAAGTTAATGTTTTGGGAAAAGGAAGAAGGAAGGAAAAGAGGAAATGATATGAAAAGAAGAAAAATGTAAAGAAGGGGAACATATCAGATGCCCTACAACAGATGAATGGATAAACAAACTGTGAGGCATCCACAGATAATTACAAATGAAATTAAGAAGGAAAAATATATGTGTGTAGCTGCTTTGGAAAGCAGTTGGGCAGAATCTGTATCATTTTAAATGTGCAAATCCTATGATCCAGAAATGCCCTCTGTTAGCATCTTTCCTAGAAAAAACATCCTTCCTATTCTGGGAGGTATGGACCAAGGTGTTTATTGCCAAGTGATTTGTAAACTAATCGTGAAAATATTAGAAGTAGCCTGGATATCCACTAGGAGGTTAATACATAAATACGTTGTGCTTTATAGTATAGAAAGCTCTGAAGCAATTAAAAAGAATAAAGCTCAACCATTTTAATTGACATTAAAATGTTCTATAGGGGATTTGCTGGGACAAAAATGCAAGTTACAGAAAAATGCACAGCTAGTGTTCTGCACATATATTAAATACACACACACACGGCAATACTTATATTTTCTAAGAGTGTATTTATACACATGTGAATGAAAAAGAAAAATCAGGAAAGTTTTGCCCTGATAATGGTGATTATCTTTAATTACAACCTTTTTTGAAAAAAAAAAAAAGACACTGTGTTCATGTATTGCTTGGATAATTAAACATAAATGCACTGTCATTAGGAAATATTATGATGGAAGCTTATGGACCTTGTTTTGGATGTGTTTAGGAAAGTACCCAATTAAGATTACTGCTCCAGATATTTCAGGAAAACGAGTCCTCAAGTAAAGATGTTTCATCTGGCTGCCACAAGGGGGAAAACGAAGGAGAGAAGGGAAGAAAAGATAACTGATAAGGAAATAAAGGAGATCAGTGATAAAGAAAAAGTGAAAAGAAGCAGAAATTGTGGGCGCGGGAGTGAGGGTGGGGTGCGGGGCTGGTGACGAGGAAAACAGGAAAGGGCAGAAGTCTGGGAGAGGATAGGGGTCACAGCCCTCTCAGGTAGCAGGCTTGGTTTTGATATAACCTTAGTGCCTGTACCCTGTAGAATGTGGGCCATTGGTAGGGTATGCCCCATCAAGGTAACAGGTGCCCAGAGATTCACGACTCTTGCCTTGGAATTAATATCCAGCAAAAATCAGTGAAAATAGCGCTGCAGGTATGACTGGTACTTGCTCCTTATGAGGATGTAGAAGATCTCATGGTATGGGGTGGACCTGGTCGCAAGCCACGTTGGACCTGCCCAACAGTGGAGTTCATTCTGGGGGTTAGTCTTGGAGGGTCAGTCAAATTAACACTGCTTGAAACCTCCCCACCTCTTCTTAGCACCTTCAGTCCAGTTCAGTTCAGTGGCTCAGTCATGTCCGACTCTTTGCGACCCCATGAATCACAGCACGCCAGGCCTCTCTGTCCATCACCAACTCCCAGAATTCACTCAAACTCATGTGCATTGAGTCGGTGATACCATCCAGCCATCTCATCCTCTGTCGTCCCCTTCTCCTCCTGCCCCCAATCCCTCCCAGCATCAGAGTCTTTTCCAATGAGTCAACTCTTCGCATCAGGTGGCCAAAGTATTGGAGTTTCAGCTTTAGCATCAGTCCTTCCAGTGAACACCCAGGACTGACCTCCTTTAGAATGGACTGGTTGGATCTCCTTGCAGTCCAAGGGACTCTTAAGAGTCTTCTCCAACACCATAGTTCAAAAGCATCAATTCTTTGGTGCTCAGCTTTCTTCACAGTCCAACTCTTACAGCCATTTATAGTTGTCAGTCAGAACAGTGTGCTTGGGGGTCCTGTTGGACTCAGCACATGTTTCATGAGCCACTACTATGTGCGGGCACTATGCTGAATAGAGAAAGAGGGGGCAGAGATGAACAGAATGCAATGAGAATCCTAAAGGGTGAGCTCACGGTCTGGGGGGAGTCATCAGTATGTACACAAAGGTAGGCAAAATAGCATGAAAGAAAGAGATGGTTTGATGTTAAACTGTAATACTTCCTCACAGATTGGAAGGTGCCCCGTTGATTGGAAGTGAGACTTTTAAAGCCTAAAGTACTTATTAAAAGAAAATTTAGGTTACGCGTTATGAACTTCAGTCACCCATTATCAGGAATTCAGTAATGAAATAGTTGAGATACACAGGTGAACAAAATCCTAAGTTCAAATCCAGCCCTGGGTTTACTTATGGCTGACCTTGGGCAACTAATGTTCCTATTTAAGCCTCCATTTTCTTGTATATAAATGGAGATACGATTTAACTCACAGGGTTATTATGAGCATTAAATAATGTAATTATGTAACATACCTAACATAGTGTATTGTGTATACATACATACTACATATATATTCTATATATACATGTACATGTTTGTATACATGTTGCCTGTACAGTATATATACATATATGTGTGATATATACACAGAGAATTTAGTTGTTAATAGAAGGTCTTCCAAGATAAGTGCTGAATTTATTCTTTGTGACTTGGAGTCACCCTTTGATGCCGTACAATTCCAGCAAATTTACCTCTCTGAGGGCCCATTTCCTAACTTGTAGAATGGGTGCGCAGTTGATTCTGTGCATACTTTCTCATTTGGGCTCTGGGGCTGACTTATGAGGTTGGCAGGGCTGGAACTACCCCTCCCATTTTGCAGAAAAGTACCCTGGTTCATAGCAAGTTGGAGGGACTTTCTTAGGGTCGCCCAGAGAAAGAATGTGTGTTCCTCCAAGTCTGTGCTTAGTCAACACGAGTAATGTCTGAGCCAGTAAACTGAGTCCAGTCCCATCCCGCTCCATCCATTGGCGTAAGCACATGTGCTCTCACAGGCTCTCTGTAATCTCCACCAAACCCATCTCTCTGTTGCCATAGCTGAGCCACTTAACTGTGTTTACCCTTCATTTTATTTTTCCTACTGGAGCTTGCAGCTCCCTCCTGTTCCCTCACGCCCTTGTGTCCTGCTTTGGAAAACTGGATTAGTCAAGGCCAGAAGGGGGAAGCTGGCTTCTCCCTTCGTCCTCATTTCCTGCAATGTGCTCTCTGTTCCTCTGAGCTGGGAAACACCTGCCATTTAGAGAGCACAGCCAGTGGGTGGGAGGAGAGAGGAGGGCAGAGGTTTCCTTGGCTGGGCAATCTGGGGGATGACTCAGGATAAACACAATGTGATTGACTCAGTAGGGTAAGGTTGCCAATGGCATTCACGCTCTGCTTTTGGCTTCCTCGCCTGCTACAGTCTGTATCTAGGCCCAGGCATTTGAGTTTGCATTTTGATAGTCAGCTTCAGTTCGGTGTCAGGACCTGAGAGTACAGAGGGAGAAGTGATTTGTCCTTGGAAACTCTTTATCCAGTAGGATATACAAGCAATGGAAAAATAGAATGAAATAAGGTGAAGAGATTTGGTCTAGCTGGGTGCTTTGGGGCAAGTAACGTGACCTCTCGGAGCCTGATTTTTTGCATCTTCATCTTGGCCTTCGGCTGAAACAGTTGAGTGAGATAGTATCTGAAACACATAGATCGGAGTAGGTGGTCAATAACTGGTACTAAGGAGCACTAAGGAGATCATTTTAAAGAACCAACCAATCAGGCTGGAGAGGAGGCAGGGCAAATATTGGAGATCTGGAAGGTTCCTGGAGGAGTGGTGTTGGCTGTACTGGACCTTGCAGGGTGAGCCAATGCTTGCATGCAGTCCCCCACCTCCCAACCTGTTCTCAATCTAGTCTTCCTCCCGTGTGCACAGGGCTCCCTGCAGTTCTTTTATCCCTTTTATTTCCTCGCTTGAATCCTCACTACCCTTTAAACCTGGCAAAGTCCTGTCCTTCCATTTGCCCAACCTCTTTGGCCTCATTTTGGATTAAGAATCAGCAAGGGCTCAATGGAAAACAGTACGGAGGTTCCTTAAAAACCAGAAGTAGACTTGCCATATGATCCAGCAATCCCACTCCTGGGCATATATCTGGAGAAAACTCTAATCTAAAAAACACATGTATCTCTGTGGTCACAGCAGTACTATTTGCAGTAGCCAAGAAACGGAAGCACCCTAAATGCCCCTTGACAGATGAATGGGTGAAGGAGATATGGTATATATACACAGCGGGATGCACTTAGCCACTTAAAAAACAAATGAAATAATGCCATTTGCAGCTATTTAGATGGACCTAGAGAGTATCACACTACGTGAAGTAAATCAGACAAAGACAGATATCATATGATATCACTTACATGTAGAATATTTAAAAAGATGCAAATTAACTTATTTATAAAAACAAAACAAAGCAAAAAAAGAAGTAGACATAGAAAACAAAGTTACCAAAGGGGAAAGGGAAGGAGAGATAAATTAGGAGTTTGGGATTCACAGATACACAGTAGTGTATATAATAAAATAGATAACCAACAAGGTCCTACTGTACAGCGCAAATCTATTCAGCATCTGTAATAAACTGTAATAGTAGAGGATCTGAAAAGGAATATGTATAAAAAATTCAGTCATTCTGCTGTACAGAAAAACCTAATACAACATTGGAAAGCACTTTAAACACATCAGTTTAAAAAAAAAAATGAGCCAGAGTTTTGCATTCATTTGCCCTTTAATTGTTGCAAAGAATCACAGGATGTATTGACAGGGACTTCAGGGAAATAATATTCAAACCTTCTATCTGTAGATGGGGAAACTGAGGCCCAGAGAGGAGAAATCACTATCCAAGTTCGCAGAGCTCTTGGACGACAGAGCCAGAAGTAGCGGCCTGCATCCATTCTGTTTTGCAGAGTTCTCTGAGTTTTATCTCCTGGGCAGGGTATCAGTGTGTAGAGTGGCTGTTTCTCCCTACTCGCCAGGCAGTGGTTGCTGACGGGAAGCCGCCTCGCCCTGCGCCCCTGCTTCCGGTGCCGTTCCAGCACTTGTGCGTTCGAGGGGACGCGGGATTTTGTAGGCACTTCTTTCCTGGCTCCGCATTTTCTGACCTGACAACCGCCTCCAGGGACGGAGCCCACACTACAAGGCTGAGCCCAGACTGCTCTCTGTCTCACTTACAAGCATGAGTAAATACAATGTAAAGGCAGACTCCGCGAGTACTCAGCGGAGGAGCGAGGGCGCTGGTACAGAAACAAACGTCAGAGAGAAGCGGCGGCTTCCACGGCGTGGCTGCCGAGGCCCCTCTGGCCAAGCTGGAGCTGGAAGCTGGTCTTTGATGTTTGCCCCAGAGCAGGGAATGGTGTGGGAAGAAAACGCCTGGAAGCAGCCAGTTCAGCACACACAGGGCCTGGGTCTCCTCTGGGCTGCCCTCTGCAACCCAGGTTGTGCCTAGGTAGCTGGCTCTCCTGCTCTGTGGAGCTGGCTCGTCGGGACTTGCAGGTGGGGGCCCGTGAGGCGTGTTGCACAGTATTCCGGGAGAGAACGGTTTCGTCCGCTCCTAAGAAGTCAGCACTGACACACTCAGTTCAACGTGGATGCCCCGGACCAGTGCCCCCAACGCAGTGCCTCTTTGAAGTACTCTCCCTGTCTACCAGTCTATTATCTAATATCTAATCTCTTATCTAATAGCTATCTACCTAATATCTATCTATACACACACTCACATGTACACATACACTCACGTGTACACATACATATACACATACACTCACATGTACACATACATGCACACACTCATGTACACACACGTGTACACATACACATACACTCACATGTACACATACACTCACGTGTACACATACACTCACATGTACACACACATGTACACACACATGTACACATACATGCACACACATGTACACATACATATACACATACACTCACATGTACACATACACTCACATATACACATACACACATGTACACATACATGTACACACTCATGTACACACATGTACACATACATATACACATACACTCACATGTACACATACACTCATGTACACATACACACATGTACACACATGTACACATACACGTACACATACACGCACATGTACACATACACTCACATGTACAGTCACATGTACACATACATGTACACATACACTCACATGTACACATACACTCACATATATATTTAATACGGAGCAAAGTGCAATACTGGCTTCCCTGGTGACTCAGTGGTAAAGAACTGCCAATGCAGAAGACATGACTTCGATCCCTGGGTCGGGAGGATCCCCTGGAGAAGGAAATGGTAACCCACTCCACTATTCCTGCCTGGGGAATCCCATGGACAGAGGAGCCTGGCAGGCCACAGTCTATGGGGTCTCAAAGAGTCAGGCACAACTGAGCGACTAACACACACGCCAAGTACAATACTCTAAATGATTACCTCCTGAAACTAACTCCCCCCAATTTTTAATTTTAAAATAATGTTTTTGAAATATTTCTAAGAAAATAAATTTTGAAAAATTGTAAAAGTGAAAATCAACAACTTTATACTCTTTTAAAAATTATTTTATTTTTTGTAACACCAAAACCATTTTGTACTGGGTTATAGTCAGTTAACAATGTTGTGGTAATTTCTGGGAAACAGTGAAGGGACTCAGCCATCCATATACATGTAACTATTCTCCCCCAACCCCCCACCAAATTATTTATTTTGAATATTTTATTGGACTGTAATTGATTTACAATGTTGTGTTGGTGTCCGCTGTACACCAGAGTGATTCAGTTTATAAATATATATGTATACACACATATATACATGTGCGTATTCTTTTTCAGGCTCTTTTCTTTTATTGGTTATTAAAAAATATTCACCATAGTTCCCTGTGCTGTACAGTAAACCTTTGGTGTTTCCTTATTTTGTATGTATAGTGGTCTGTGTCTGTTGAGCCCACGCTCCTAATTTGCTCCTCTGCTTCTTCCCCTCTGATAACCATAAGTTTGTTTTCTATGTGTGTGTGAATCTGTTTCTGTTTGTATACACTCTTTACCTAGATTTGAAAATCGTTCACGTTTTGCTACATCTGCTTTCTCTTTCCCTCTCTACCTCCTTCTCAGAAATAACAGGAATGCAGACATCACACCCCTACCCTTCCTAGGATATTTCTGCATGCTTCTTCTAGGAATAAGGGTGTGCATAAATGATAAATAAATTTATTAATATAATTAATACATCTTCCTATAAATAATAAATACATATGTTTCATAGTAAATAAATAATTATACTATTAAAACCCCTTAGCAAACTAACAATAGTCCCATAATACAACCTAGTAAATAGTATATATTTATTCAAATAGCCTCAATATTCTTCAAGATTCTTTTCATTGCTGTTCTTCATTTCCAGGATTCAATCAAAATTCATAGATTGCTTCATTGCCTCTTTTTTTAGTCTCTCCAATCTCTTGTGATATAAAACTGTCCACCCCAGCCTTTATTTATTATTTTTTAATAACCCTGATTTTGTGAAGTTGTTGTTCAGTCGGTATATCATGTCTGACATTGCGAACCCATGAACTGCAGCACACCAGGCTTCCCTGTTCTTCACTATTTCCAGGAGTTTGCTCAAACCCGTGTCCATCGAGTCAGTGATGCCATCCGACCATCTCATCCTCTGTCGTCCCCTTCTCCTCCTGCCCTCAATCTTTCCCAGCATCAGGGTCTTTTCCAGTGAGTTTGCTCTTCACATCAGGTGGCCGAAGAGTTGGAGCTTCAGCATCAGTCTTTCCAACGAATATTCAGGGTTGAAGAATCCAGAGCACCATTTGTAGGGTCTTCCTTTGTGGTGTCGATTATCCTGCCCCGCTGTCTGCTGTAATTCCTGTACACTGGAGGTTAGGTCTGGACTCTTGCTTAGGTAGAGGATATGTCTGTTTGGCCAGAATACATCACAGGTGATGATGCTTTGAGTGTCAGAGCTCGTGGTCCGAGCTCTTCCATTTCATCTCATGACGTCAGCTCTCCTACTGTGTGTGGACATCTGGACACAAATGCTTCAGGCATTCGGGCGTCCCTCTGGTAGCTCTCAGAGTGAACTGAATGATTTTTATCCCAGAGCATAAAGCACTTGGGTTCCCAGATTGAAAATAATTTTTGGCCTCTCTGTGACCCCAACCACCCATCCATCCCTTCGCTCTCCCTCCAATGCGCCACATCCTTGTCTACTGAAAGCACTGTCTGCATCGCCAGTGCCTCCAGCAGGACATGTCTGCACCATCATATGAATTCCCACTTACCTTTCTCCCCAGTGTATGTGCCATTTTCCATAAATATTTATACTGAGGGTCTGACAGGCTAAGCTATCGGGACGATGCAATAAATCAAAAACTCCAGATGGTCCCTGATGTAACAGAACCTCGAGTTTAGTTTTCTATGCCAGATTGGATTCCTTGAGAGGAAGGGTGTGTCTGTTAGGTCCCTAGCACCCAGCAAAGAACTTGCTGGGCGAGTCACGTTGGGCACCAGCTAGACCAGCCTGAGAATTTCCCACCTGTCCCATTCCTTTCCCGAGATGGATCAGAGTCATGCACTTTGATTAGGTGGTGTGTTCCAGGGTGGGGCCTTGGAAGGAAGGTATTGATCAGCTTGTTCTGGGAAATGGACTGCTGCGCTTCCTTCTGCTTTCAGTTCAGTTCAGTTCAGTCGCTCAGTTATGTCCGACTCTTTGCAACCCCATGAATCACAGCACGCCAGGCCTCCCTGTCCATCACCAACTCCCGGAGTTCACTAAGACTCACGTCCATCGAGTCCGTGATGCCATCCAGCCATCTCATCCTCGGTCGTCCCCTTCTCCTCCTGCCCCCAATCCCTCCCAGCATCAAAGTCTTTCCCAATGAGTCAACTCTTCGCATGAAGTGGCCAAAGTACTGGAGTTTCAGCTTTAGCATCATTCCTTCCAAAGAAATCCCAGGGCTAAGCTCCTTCAGAATGGACTGGTTGGATCTCCTTGCAGTGCAAGGGACTCTCAAGAGTCTTCTCCAACACCACGGTTCAGAAGCATCAATTCTTCGGTGCTCAGCCTTCTTCACAGTCCAACTCTCACATCCATACATGACTACTGGAAAAATCATAGCCTTGACTAGACGGACCTTTGTTGATAATGTCTCTGCTTTTGAATATGCTATCTAGGTTGGTCATAACTTTTCTTCCAAGGAGTAAGTGTCTTTTAATTTCATGGCTGCAGTCACCATCTGCAGTGATTTTGGAGCCCCCCAAAATAAAGTCTGACAGTGTTTCCACTGTTTCCCCATCTATTTCCCATGAAGTGATGGGACCAGATGCCATGATCTTAGTTTTCTGAATGTTGAGCTTTAGGCCAACTTTTTCACTCTCCTCTTTCACTTTCATCAAGAGGCTTTTTAGTTTCTCTTCACTTTCTGCCATAAGGGTGGTGTCATCCGCATATCTGAGGTTATTGATATTTCTCCCAGCAATCTTGATTCCACCCTGACTCATACATCTTGTCCTTATAATGGAGTGGGAAACTCAAGATTGGGTTCACCATGGAGTAGGCGTGGGGAAAGGTGGCCCTCAGATCAGCTTCGGTTCAAGGCTGTTGTTCGATCTGGCTCAAACAGCAACTTTAACACAGGAGACCTGCTGAAATCAATTGTATTGAGAGGAGAAGCGCTACTGATGACGAGGACTGTGTCTCTGGACGGAGTTCCTGGTCTAAGGCATGGTTTGTAGTGCCGTGTGTCCCTTGCAAATACTTTTTGAATATTACCTGCTTCCTGTCACCTTCAGCAGCTTTTGTCCACAGGTTGAATGAGTGGGTGAAAAATCCATGAATCTCACCTAGTGATTTCTCCTGGGATCTCGCTCAGTGGCGAGCAGCCCTTCTCTCTCCCTGGCCGATGCTTAGTGACATGGTCCATACCAAGGTGGGCCCAACATGCCTCTGCTCTTGCCAGGCGCATGGCTTCTCATGGTATTGGTACTCTCAGGCCCTACTGCCTCTGCTTTGCCTGCTCACATTCTGCCAAAACCCAAGAGGAGGTCAGGCTAGGGTCTGGCCTCAGTTAGTGCGTAGAGAGACTGGGCCTGAGATTCCCTCAGTAACTCCACAGCCTGGCCGTCCTGAGGGGTCTCTTGTTCTTCATGCCTCCCTCCCTCCCTTCCTTGAGTCAAATGGAGTCTTAAGTAGCTATAAGAGAGGTTCGACCACCCACTGTGATAAACAAAATCCTTCAGAGATCTTTCCTCTGATGGGGAGTCTATGAAAGCGCTTTCTAAACTGTCTAAATTTGCCCTCTTATTATGGGATTCTCTTCTTCATTATCCTCTAGATGAATCCTTTCACGACCTGCCAGCATCCATGTTTCTGGCATCTTCTTTCATCGTGTCCGCCAAGCCCTCCACCCTCCACCTCCCTGATCCCCTCTGAACTTCTGTTACTCGGTCATGGACGTCACATCCTCACTCGCCTCTGCACTGTCCCCTCTGCCTGGAATACTCCTCATTGTCCTGTGCTTCTGGCTAAATATTTCTGCCGGTATCATCTTATATGTCCCTTCCTTCAGGAAACTTTCAGGAAGACCCCTAGATTAGGTCAGTGCCACCACTATGTAATCCCCTTATGCACTGGACTTCCCCTGCCAGTGGGAAGGGAAGTAATAATTATAATTATAATAAGTAATTATCATAATTATGTATTTATTATGCTGACTCTTCCTGATTGACTGTAAACACTGCAAGGCAGGAACTTTGTCCATTTTCTCTCGGACATATGGACACCAATGTAGCACATTTACTAGTTAAATAGCACGCACTTATTGATTGGCTGAAAAAGTCTTCACTCAGATGATTTCTGAAAGGGAGTGAGACATATCAATAATATTTCTTCCCAAACATCACTCTCAAATCCGTATTTGTAGTCCCAGCTGCACACTGAACATCTCACCTGGATGTTAGGTAGACATCTCAATATGTCAGGTCCAAACCTGTACCTCTGACTGCCTCTCCCTATCACCAGCCAAAGATTTCTTACCCATAGCTTTCCCAATCTCAGTTCATGAAAGAGCCGTATTTCCAGTTGCCCAAGCCAAAAGCTGTTTACTCTTCCCTGATCTGCCTTGTTCGCTCATCTCTCTCATCTTGTCTGATAGGAAACCCTATATTTACTACCTTGAAAATACAAACCCAGAACCTGACCATTGCTTGTGCCCTTTCTTGTTCCTCCCTGGTTCAAGCTACTGTCCTCTCTCTCCTGGATGATGGTGGAAGCCTCCTCCTTCGCTTGCTCCACCGCATTCTCATCCACGGTGAGTGGGATGTAAGTTAGGTCCTGCCAGTCATTGAGTTCAGTGACCTGCAATAGCGCCCTACTTATTTCAGCATGAGAATCAACATCATCACATCGCAGCGGTTGCCAGGCCCTTAGACGGTCAGACCCCTCTCTCTGACCACACCTGCTAGTACTCCCTGCCTGTCACGCACTCCTCTACGGTCACCAGCTCTCCCGGGGCCTCCTCTGCTTGGAAACCTGCATAGCTCACTCCCCATCTCCTGCAGGTCTTTTCTCAGGAACATTGACCCTGACCATCCTATTTGAAACTGTGCTCCCTTCTGCAAGCACTCCCCATCTCCCTTACGTGTTCCACCTGCCCTTTCTTCCATAGTATGTAGCATGTTTCATTTTACTTGCTTAAACCATTAAAAAAATATTCTTGTCATCCTCCTCCTACTAGGAAAGAAATCTAGAAAGGAGAGATCTGTGAGTGTTTTGTCCTTTGACGGATCTCAAATGCTTAGAACAGTGTCTGGGGCTTGATATTTGCTGAGTGAGTGTATTGCACGCATGAATGAGTGAAAAATGGAATGGATGAGTGGATAGTGAGGCCAATTGGAGAGAGCCGAGTCTTCAAAATCACATACCTTTGGAGCCAGAGGTTCAGCATTTAAAAAACAGAGCAGATAAAAATCTCAACACATAGGACGACCTTGAGGATTAAACTCAGATATTTGAAAGGTGCTCTGTAAACTGGAAGGCACTGTATAAATGTTAGCTTAAAGGGAGGGCCGGGGGAGGGAGAATAAAAAATGGAAGGGAGCCATGAAGTAAGAGTGTCCAGCAGGGGATTATATGGGCAAACTCCCACAATCCCAATGCAAGTACTGGACAGGATAAGACACTGGTAAATATGAAGTGGAAGAAACTCAGGCTAAACATCCTGCATCCCCCTGAGGAAGGGGAGGAGTGCATCACTCCACAAGCATTGACAAGGAATCCAGAAAATGGCAAGTCCCTGCACCCAGACAGAGAGGGGCTGGCATTGAGAGTCACAGTGTTTGATGTTAACAAACCCTACATGCAAAAGAATCGTGGTCCAGGGTCGTGAGAGTTTCAGGTAATGCAGGGGAGGACAGGATGGCAGTTATGAGATACTCCTCACCGCTTAGGAACTCTATGTGGCCAGCCCTTTACGTCCATTATGTCTAACAAGAAACTTGGGCAAGAAGGGCCTCTATCATCTCCATTGTGCAGAAGACAAGCCCAGAGAGTTCACATGAGGAGTGCAAGGCCACCCAGCTGTTGAGAAGCAGATGTGGGACTTGAGCCCGGTTCTGACCTGATGTGCAGACCTGCCCTCTCTCTACAACATGTTACTCTGTCTCACATTTGCTTTGAAGCAGAGGTGTTAAGGAAGTTTCCAGAAATGAGGGAAGATTTCATTTTGGTTTTGATGGCTGGGATTTGGACAGGTGAATTCTTTGTGTTTAACACATATTTATTGAGCACCTAATAAGTTCTGGGCACGGTCAGTAGGCTCATGCGGTGAACCATCCAATGGATAAGACAATATCCTTTTCCTCCTGGAATTGAGGTTGTAGTGGGGGAAGGGCCAGGGCCTGAAGAGTATATGGAGGAAGATAATAAAGTATAAACAAATGGATGAAATGACTGCAGACAGTGACGCAACTGTCCTAAGTAAATGGAAATCGGGTAACGAGGTGGGGGCTAGTTTGGCTTTGGTTGTCAGAGATTGCCTCTCCGAGCTGGTGGCCAGGGCATCACCCTTCAGATGTGAGGGGAGTGTGGCCCTTTCCAGCTGCAAAGGCACTGGGAGTGAAAGCATCCAGGCCCATCTGAGGACAGAGAAAGGCCACCGAGGTCGGCGATGCAGTTAATGGGAGGAGAATGGGAGAAGATGAAGTTGGAGGGGTGAGCAGAGGCCAGTTCCTAAGAACGACGGTAAAGAACTTCACCTGTGTGTTAATTAAATGACTGTGTTTGCTCACCTTCTCTCCTGTTGATCCTCCTTTCTCACTTCGATCACCTTCTCAGCGTCTTTCCTGGATCCTCTTTCCAGTCTCCAGATATTGGAACACTCGCATCTCAGTCCTTGGGCCTCTTTTCTGATGCCCATGTTTTGATGATCTCCTCTGTTCTTACCTATTCTCTGGCGTCACAGAATCTATCCTGATGATACACGTGTATGTTCCCAGCCGAGACCTCTCCCTGAACTCAGACTCATATACCCAACCATTTAGTAGCCTCCTTAAATGTGTCACGTCAAAGTCGGAATTCTTGGTTTCTCTTTTCAACTGTACTCCTCAACCAATGTTTCCATTTTTGTCCAATGACATTGCTATCGACCCAGTTGCTTCTACTCCAAACCCAAAGCATCCATGGTTCTTCTCTTCTTTTCATACCCCCATATCAGCAAATCCTATAGATTTTACTTGCAAAATACATTTCTGGTATTACTGTTATCTTGACTACTGCGTGACAGAAAGGCACTCTAGTACAGGGTAATACATATTAACACTTGGAGAAGTGCCAAATGCTCTCTCTTGTTGAGTAAGAAGAAGCAAGTAAAGTAGAAGAATCTCTTTTTTTTTTTTTTTTCCCAGCAGGAAATAGTACATGAAGGTAGGGAAGCCTGGAGGTAAGAGCGAGTTTGTACACTTTTAAAAAATGTATTTCCCCGTTTTGGGCTGTGTCGGGCCTTAGTTGTGGCACGCAGGGTCTTCACTGCGGCGTGTTGCACTTTTCCCTAGCTGTGGTGCAGGCTCAGCTGCCCGGAGCATGTGGGATCTCAGTTTCCCAACCAGGGATCCAATCCACACACTCTGCTTTGGAAAGCGGGTTCTTAACTACTGGACCACCAGAAGCCCCTGGGCTTGCACGCTTGAGGGATATTAATACAAAATTAAGCTGCATACCAGCCAGGGCTAGGGCAGATTAGAGATCAAGAAGAAGGAGGTGAAGTAAGTCGTCACATAGAAGGCGTTCCCCTCAAGAGTTAGGCGACCTGGAGTGTGTTTTAGGTGGTGGCTGACCTCTGGAATTTTCATAAAATTGCAGTGAAGAGGGAGGGATAAATTAGGAATGTGGGATTAACAGATATATGCTACTGTATATAAAATAAATAAGGATCTACTAGATAGCACAGAGAATTGTACTCAATATTTGTTAATAACTTATAATGGAAGAGAATCTGAAAAAGAGTGTGTGTGTGTGTATGTATATATGTATGTATATGTATAATTGAATCTCCTGGCTGTGCACCTGAATCATTGCAAATCAACTGTACTCCAGTAAAAAAAAATTTAAAAGAAAAGAAACATGTAAGTAAATTGATATGAGTTATGAATGGATCCACAGAGCAGTTCAATTTGACTGGAGTACGGATAGGGTAATAGAGGAAGGAGCTAAGAATTTCAGGGTTAACTCTGCTCATGAGAAGTCTCAGAATCCAGATAGTTTCCTATTTGTTTTGTAGACAGTGAGGGCTTACTGTTGACTTCCCAACAATGTGGAGGCGGCAGCAACAGCCAGCCCACACTTTGAGAAGATAACTCTGGCTGCAATATTGAGCAGGAACTGTAGACTCGTCAAGGTTGAAGCAGGGGAGTCAGGTGGGTGACGTTTGCACCTCCATGTGTCTTGGCTAACAACCTCATTTTCTTTAATCCCATAAGAATCCTTTCCTGCCGTTCTCTGGACTTATTAGATGTGCTACTGATTGGAAAAGGGAAAAAATGAAAGTGCTAAGGTGTTGAGGATTAATTCCAAAATTCCTCACTTCTGAGGTTTAAATTGCCACCTCCACCTACGCCTGGCACAGGGGTGTGGTAATAAATAGAAACAGGAAGTCACAGAAGACTTGGGCAATTTGGAAACCGAGTCCTGAGGTAACTTGCCAGACTCCAGGGGCTAAGCATTGGAAGTGAAATAATCTGATTGCAGAGGTGCCTAAAAAATGAGTTTCTTAATGCTGGAAAGTAGAGAAAAAAATATTCATAGACTTGTACTGCCTTGATTTATTTAAGGATTATTTATTGGGCACTTTTGAGTTCCAGGATTGTAATAAAACAAATATAGTCTCAGCCCCGTGGAGGATACTAATGGAGAGGATGACAATAAACTGTTACACGTGTCCATGATTGCCACTCGTGTTTGGCGATCTGGGGGGCCAGAGCTGGCTGGAGAAGATGGTGGAGTTTCCTGGAGAAGTGATGTTCAGCTGAGATCCAGGAGGTCGGGAAAGGCTTTACTAGGAGGGATGATGGGAAGAGTGTCCAAAGGAGGAGAAATGCCAGAGCCCTTCAATCCTCAGGTTCTCAGTGTTGCTCTGTAGAGGGGGCCCCTGGGAGCTTGGTAGAAAGGCAGAAGCTGAGACTCTTTGCTAAGTTTGAGTGAGTTCTCGTTTCTGTATTTTAACATGGATTCCCAGCCAATTCTGGTGCAGGTGGCTTATGGATCCCATTTAACAAAGCACAGATGGAGCCTGGGACTGACTTTTCAAATTGGGCTCCTTAGCCCAAAGGGGTATGGTGGCGAAGGAAGAGACAGGATCCTGTGACCATCCCCATTCCCAGAGAAGCTCTTTATATCAAACTTACTGATTTTACAGAATATTTATTCGAAAATGATCCTGTGTATTTTCCCCGTAAAAATTCAAGTTCTGTATTGTTCGTTCTGGAGCCCCAGCAACTAAAGTAGAGACAGAATCATGGTAGATGCTCTAAAACAAACAAAACCTTACTTGACATAATGACTTAATGAATCAAATGTTTCAATTCAGTTCAGTCGCTCAGTCGTGTCCCACTCTTTGCGACCCATGGACTGCAGCACGCCAGGCTTCACTGTCCGACACCAACTCCCAGAGCCTGCTCAAACTCATGTCCATGGAGACGGTGATGCCATCCAACCATCTCATCCTCTGTCGTCCCCTTCTCTTCCCACCTTTAATCTTTCCCAGCATCAGGATCTTTTCTAATGAGTCCGTTCTTCACATCAGGTGGCCAATATACTGGCGTTTCAGCTTCAGCATCAGTCCTTCCAAAGAATATTCAGGACTGATTTCCTTTAGGATTGGCTGGTTGGATCTCCTTGCAGTCCAAAGGACTCTCAAGAGTCTTCTCCAACACCACAGTTCAAAAGCATCAATTTTTCGGTGCTCAGCTTTCTTTATAGTCCAACTCTCACACCTATACACGACTACTAGAAAAACCATGGTTTTGTCTAGACGGACCTTTGCTGGCAAAGTGATGTTTCTGCTTTTTAATATGCTCTGTAGGTTGGTCATAGCTTTTTTTCCAAGGAGCAAGCATCTTTTAATTTCATGGCTGCAGTCACCATCTGCAGTAATTTTGGAGCCCAAGAAAATAAAGTCTCTCACTGTTTCCATTGTTTCCCTATTTGCCATGAAGTGATGGGACCGGATGCCATGATCTTAGTTTTTTGAATGTTGACTTTTAAGCCAGATTTTTCCACTCTCCTCTTTCACTTTCATCAAGAGGCTCTTTAGATCTTCTTCACTTTATGCCATAAGTGTGGTTTCATCTGCATATCTGAGGTTATTGATATTTCTCCCAGCAATCTTGATTCCAGCTTGTGCTTCATCTAGTCCGACATTTCACATGATATACCAACTGCAAGCTCAGTTGGTAAAGAATCCACCTGCAATGCAGGAGACCCCAGTTCGATCCCTGGGTCAGGAAGATCCCCTGGAGAAGGGATCAGCTACCCACTCCAGTATTCTTGGTATTCCCTTGTGGCTCAGCTGGGAAAGAATCCACCTGCAATGCGGGAGACCTAGGTTCAATCCCTGGGTTGGGATGATCCCCTGGAGAAGGGAAAGGCTACCCACTCCAGTATTCTGGCCTGGAGAATTCCTTGGACTGTATAGTCCATGGGGTTGCAAGGAGTAAGACACGACTGAGCAACTTTGTAACAAAACAAAACAAAATAAAACTCTGCATGTAAGTTAAATAATCAGGGTGACAATATACAGTCTTTGTGTACTCCTTTCCCAATTTGGAACCAGTCTGTTTTTCTATGTCCAGTTTTAACTGTTGCTTCTTGACCTGCATACAGATTTCTCAGGAGGCAGGTCAGGTGGTCTGGTATTCCCATTTCTTGAAGAATTTTCCACAGTTTGTTGTGATCCACACTGTCAAAGGTTTTGGCGTAGTCAATAAAGCAGAAGTAGATGTTTTTCTGGAACTCTTGCTTTTTCGATGATCCAGGGGATGTTGGCAATTTGATCTCTGGTTCCTCTGCCTTTTGTAAATCCAGCTTGTTTCATGTCTAAACAAAAGTCATCCAGCTTTTGTTGGATGCCCAGTCATCCAACCCAGTAGTCCACTTTACGGATAGGAAAAGTGAAGTCCAAAGAGGAATCATGGCTTTTCCAAGGTAGCCCAGCTTTTTATGGTACAGTAGATGGTAGATTTATGATGCCTTTGCTCAAAGCCAGTGCTCATTCTTTCAGACCCAATGTTAGCCCTTAAGGAGGCCAAAATATTGGTAGTTCCTTGCTGAAAATGCAAAAAATACAAGCTAGTTTAAGAATAGTTCATATAAATTCATAACCGGCAATTACCTTGCTAAATAGAATCTTAGGTTACATGTCATTATAAGTCACATCTAGTGTGCACATAGTGTGATAGAGTTAAAACCTGGGTGGGTTTTTGAATCTGAGTTTCCTCATCTATAAAATAGAGATGATTATAACCACTGCCCAGGGTGCTTGTGCTTAATGCAAAACACCTGGCCCATATTTGGTGCCCAATACTACATATTTATCTTTAGGCATATCAATCTGAAGAGTCAACCATGTCCAGTGTTGGGAAAGAAGTTTTACTTACGGCTAAGTCTATGAATTTAGGTTGATAAGCATCTGTTTAGGAGAGAGGGGGAGCTGGATTCTTCTGGAAAGTACCAAGTGAACTTGTAGGAGAATGGTTGATTGACAGTGACTTTGGTAGGATGGATGTGGCCATTAAAATAGCTTTATGCCCAAGAAAAATAACACTTGCTCATCTTTTACGAGGATGCCATAAAAGAGAGAGAGGGAGAGACTGAAGGATCCTGTGACAGAGAAGAACTGTATTTAGGTGTTTTAGAAGAGAAAATAAAATTGACATTCCGAGTCCAGGGGCAACCACGGCATAGAGCAGGTGGCTGGCATCTCTCAGTGTGTTTCAGGGTATCATTCAATTAGCTCAGGACTAAATAGGTCATCTCTCTCATAACTATTGTTAATCCTGGTGTCTGAGAGACCAGGAGAGCTGTCAAATGGTTATGTTCACCTAAGCACTCAGAAGACAGCTCCTTGTGTTCTTTTCTGAGATACACAGGGTCTCCCGGTCAGTAAAGACAGCAACAGCAACACTCTACAGTGATTGCGTGGGTTCTGAATCCCTTCCATAAGCATCTCTGTCAATCAGTGACTCAAACTCTGCTTCCGTATCTTTAGACAAGGGCTTCCTACTTCCCAGGGCAGCCTGTTCTCTTCTGATTCATTCTGACAGTCAGAAAAAGCTTGCTCTGTTGAGTGGCACTTGGCCTTGCTGCCAGTTCTTGATGGTCATTACAGTTCCGTCCATTGGAGCCAGGGTTTCATGGCACTACAGCTCATCCTCCAAGAAGGAAAATCAGTGGTACCATCCTTCTTCGTGCAGCTCTTGGGCAATCACATGCCTCTGAGCATGCCGTGGACCCCTGGATGGTATTTTTTTCATCATTCAGTTCAGTTCAGTTGCTCAGTTGTGTCCGACTCTTTGCGACCCCGTGAATCTCAGCACGCCAGGCTTCCCTGTCCATCACCATCTCCCGGAGTTCACTCAGAGTCGCGTCCATTGAGTCAGTGATGCCATCCAGCCATCTCATCCTCGGTCGTCCCCTTCTCCTCCTGCCCCCAATCCCTCCCAGCATCAGAGTCTTCTCCAATGAGTCAACTCTTCTCATGAGGTGGCCAAAGTACTGGAGTTTCAGCCTCAGCATTATTCCTTCCAAAGAAATCCCAGGGCTGATCTCCTTCAGAATGGACTGGTTGGATCTCCTTGCAGTCCAAGGGACTCTCAAGAGTCTTCTCCAACACCACAGTTCAAAAGCATCAATTCTTCGGCGCTCAGCCTTCTTCACAGTCCAACTCTCACATCCATACATGACCACAGGAAAAATCATAGCCTTGACTAGACGGACCTTTTTTGGCAGAGTAATGTCTCTGCTTTTGAATATGCTATCATCATTGTGTGTGTGAAATCAATTACCTTGTTTAATCATCAAATCACAAATTTCACTTGAAACATGTTTGTTTCAGGTGTGATCTGGGCTTTTTTTTTTTTTTAATCTATGTCTTCTAATGTGTATTTAAGTAATGACTTTGTTATTTAGTCTTAAAGGAGCTTGAGGCAGGCTATCTGGGAAACATCCTTCTTTTCTGATTTTCTTTGGTCCACTGTTTCTAAAATATTTTTAGGGCAAAAGAATCTTTAAAAAAAAAGAAAAATACAGAATTTAATGATCTATGTCTTTGAGTAGCTCAATCTATAAATCTTGAATCTAGCATTTTTATTATTTCCTTAAAATGCATCGTTTGACTGGCCAGCTCAATGAGTTAAACCAACATCAGCCAACATTTTCACTATAGAGCCAGATCGTACGTATTTTATACTCCATGGACCCTATGGTCTCTGTTGCAGCTATTAACTTCTGAGATTATAGTGCGCAAGTAGCCACAGATAATACAGAAACACATGAGTATGACTGTGTTCCAATAAAAGTTTACTTGCACAACAGTCAGAGGCACAAACTTGGTCTGTGGGCCATAGGTTGTTGACCCCTGAGTTCAGTCATTCTTAAGAACTTTGAAACATTTGAGTTAAGTAAAGGACAGCCTTAAATTGCCAATTCCTGGTATAAGATCAGAAATTCAGTAAATGTGTGTTGACTGGATTGAAGAAAAAGATCTTTCTTAATAAGTTTAAAACAGGGCCTGGGAAGCTTTCTATATAAGGAAACAAAAGAAGGCCCTCACTGGGGAAGCAGATTTGAAGGAGGCTCTCAGATGGCAGCATGCTTGACAATCCTAAAATGTTTTAACTAGAAAAGGATTGGCAATTGAGTGCAGTAATACTTGCTGGGGGAAAGCTTGCTCATATTTTCTCCTAGAAAAATGTGCCGTGGCTGAGGGAAATGAGCAGACGCCTAGTTGTGCAAGATTTGGATTTTAAAACCAGCTACTGGACTTCCCTGATGGCCCAGACCGTGGAGGATCTACCTACAGTACGGGACACCCAGGTCCAGTCCCTAGGTGGGGAAGACCCTCTGGAGAAGGAAATGGCAACCCACTCCAGTATTCTTGCATGGAGAATCCTACGGACAGAGGAGCCTGGCAGGCTACAGCCCATAGGGTCACAAAGAAGCAGACACGGCTGAACAGTTCACACTTTCCCACTTGTGTGTCCATGAGAAAATGATCTTCCCCCTCAAAGTTTTTATCTAAAGATCGAAGGCAGTACTGAGACGTTCTCTGTGGTTCCTTGGAACTCTCAAATTTTGTGATCTGAAAAAGAAAATTCATCTAATTGCAAAGTTTAATGGGATTTATGATAATTGGAAAATAATTGCTGCTCCAAACTTTTATTAATCTATATTTAGTTATGAGTCATGCTTTCACAATAGATGCTTTGGAAATAAGCAGAGAGACAAATCGAGTAAACAGAATTTTAAATATTTTATTTATATGCAGTTTGTGTAATCCCTGGAGCCCATGGGCATATTAAGATCATTTAAAATATCCATTAAAAGTTATGTGTTATGTGACAAACTCCCCTTTTAGAAAGCCTTGCCAAAGGATAAATAGCTCACATTTATTGAGTAGCTACTACTGCCAGATTAATTGCATTCATTATGCTTAATCCTTCCAGCAACCCTGCGAGGTGAGTACTAGGATTGGAATTGCACTGATAAAGAAGCTTGAAGAGGGTGAGCAATCTGCAAAAGACCGCTCAGCTGATGAGTGGCTTTATGCTAAGGTTCAAGGCTGGGCCTTTTTGGCTGTAAACTCTGAGCTCCTCCCACATGTCAAGAAAGGACCTTTTTTGTGCCCTTCATTCAGGTGCTCTGGGGATGATCATTGGGTTTTTCTGGATATCCCGGATTTTGTTCCTCTGCAGAGCATCACAGGTGCTCCTGACAGGGCGGTTTAGGACGGTTGATGCCTGTCCTCCACTGGGCTTGTGATGCCAGAGGGGGGCCAAAGAGGACAGGACAGGAAGAAACAGGGAGGAACCCAAGGAGGAGGGGCCAGGAAGAAGCAGGGAGGAACCCAAGGAGGAGGGGCCAAGAAGAAGCAGGGAGGAACCCAAGGAGGAGGGGCCAGGAAGAAGCAGGGAAGAACCCCAGTGGAGCACCTGGAATCTGAGTTTCTGTCCCGCTGCTCACATGGGTTTGCCAGGTGGCCTTCACGGCCCTTAACCTCAGGGTCCCCACTTGTGATGGATGGAAATGTCCCCCCTTCTAGGTTATCAGTAGGAAAACGTATAGACAACGGAGCTTTGTAAAGGACCAAGTGCACTACAGACCCCACAAAACCGACATGATGGAATGGGATGGCGGGTCAGGGTAGACCCTGAACCCAGAGTTTGGTTCCTCTTGCCATCAAAGGTGCTGAGGCCTTGGGCAAGTCCATTTCTCCTTCCGAGTCTCAGTTTCCTCATTGGTGAAACGGCAGCAAAGTCCTTGGATGCTTATTCCAAAACCCTTTTCATCCTCATTCTGTTATTTTGGATTCTGTATGACTGCAATGTAGCTCAGGTGACTAAGGGTGTCTCAGGAAGCTCTGTCAGCTCTGAGTGAAATAAAGCAAAAACCTTCTAAATCACTTTCCCCATGATGAATTCCCATAACCCCCGCATGGTGGTCCCTGTCCTCAGTAACACTGCTCCGTGAAGAATCCCACTTGCTCTTCTGGAGATGGTCCATTTCTCTCAAAGCTGGGCCATTGCAAGTGTGCTTGGTGTGTTTCTTTTTATCCCTTCCAAGTTTCCGCTCAGTAAGAAACATGCAGCCCAACTCCAGGACGCTTCCCCTGGACTAGTTGCCCCCATTTCTCTGAACTTTATTCCCAGAAGAGCCTTCAGAACTCCTACTAGGGTTGGCAGAAGAATAAAAATGCCAGTACTTAAGTGAACACACTTTGGAAAATAGAAAGACTGACCTACAAATTGTGAGCAAGGATTATTTGCTCTACAGTTAAGTCAGTGTCTTTACTTCTAGTTAAAATACAGTATTCACAATCACGTTTGCAGGGACAGCTCTTTATGGTTGGTTGTTTTCTGTGTTTCCTCTCCTCACCCTTCTAGAGCTAAGTTACCCTGGAGACCCACTTGGCCTGCTGGGACTCCTCAGCTGTCTTCTTGCTTATGTTCTGGGGCATGGAGGCAGGCAGGGAATTTGTCGAGGACACCATGATGTTAAGATGGATAATTTCCACTTCACATGTGCCCTTGGGTTCACCCTTCCCTGAGCTGACTGGGGAACATGTGGGGAGAGGCTGGGAACAGCAGGCAAGGGAAATACATTCTCTCTGTCTCTCAGCTCAATGATTTCATCTCCTCACTCCCCTCCTCTATGATTCCCCTGTTCATCTCTGGGGCTAATTTTCTGCTAATAGTAATGGATGTGGTCCCAGATTCCCTTCCCCCCAGCCCCAGACACTCAGAGGCTTATTTTTATTTCACTCCCAAATAAATGCAGTCAGTGGAATAAGCTGCCCAGGAATAAACAAATGCAAACATCCTGTAACCTTAAGCAGTTATGTTTACAGCGAGCATCTATTGGAGTTACCGTCTACGTTGGTGTGCTGTGGTTAGTCACTCAGTCGTGTCCGACTCTCTGCGACCCCATGGACTGTAGCCCACCAGGCTCCTCTGTCCATGGGGATTCTCCAGGCAAGAATACTGGAGTGGGTTGCCATGTCCTCCTCCGGGGGATCTTCCCAACCCAGGAATCGAACTGGGATTTACCATGTTTATTCAGTTCAGTTCAGTCCCTCAGTCGTGTCTGACTCTTTATGACTCCATGGACTGTAGCATGCCAGGCCTCCCTGTCCATCACCAACTCCTGGAGTTTACTCAAACTCATGTCCATTGAGTTGGTGATATCATCGAACCATCTCATCGTCTGTTATCCCCTTTTCCTCCTGCCCTTAATCTTTCCCAGCATCAAGGTTTTTTCAGATGAGTCAGCTCTTCTCATCAGGTGGCCAAAGTATTGGAGTTTCAGCTTCAACATCAGTCCTTCCAATGAATATTTAGGACTGATTTCCTTTAGGATTGACTGGTTGGATCTCCTTGCAGTTCAAGGGACTTTCAAGAGTCTTCTCCAACAGCACAGTTCAAAAGCATCAATTCTTCAGCTCTCGGCTTTCTTTATAGTCCTGTTCTCACATCCATGTATGACAACTGGAAAGACCATAGCCTTGACTAGATGGACCTTTGTTGGCAAAGTAATGTCTCTGCTTTTTAATATGCTTTCTAGGTTGTTCATAACTTTCCTTCCAAGGAGTACGTGTCTTTTAATTTCATGGCTGCAATCACCATCTGCATTGATTACATATTCTAAAATGTATCCTTGGATTAAGTCAGATCACTGGATAACTTCCTGTTTAGACAGTAATGTTAGTGCCTGTTTCATATGCATTAGGCTACATTGAACCAATCAAATATTGGTGGATTAGTGAGGATATACCCGACCAGCTTCAACTACATCCATCTCTTTATGAAAAATCATGGGAGACATTTGTATATCTTATCACAGCATCCAAGATTCTATGTATCTCCAGCAACTGTGAACAACTGATCTGTTTTCTTCCTGACTATGTGGCTCTGTGGTCTGAATTCCCTTTTTCTCATGGCTGCAGGGAAACTCAGAGACATTTGTTGTCCCTTTCTATCAAGTGTTCAGGATTTAATATGATGAATTTTGCATGGCAATTTTAATCTAAGATTCATTTTATTCTCCTCCTTTTTCCCCCAGTGTCCTATATGTTAAAGTCTAAATAGTAGGTGTGTTTTTGAATACCGCTTCACCTGGTTTTGCTATGGGATCAGGTTCAATTAAAAAACAAACAAACTGCAAAACGTGCTTAGTAAAGAAGAGTAAAAGCAACCCTCCACTTTGTTAGAGGTCATTAGTAACTTTGATTATCTAGAAAATGTGGAGGAAACTCACATTCATCCCATGCTCACTAAGGACTCAGCTTTGCAGGAGATGCTCACCTCACAACCCTGAGAAATAGAAATTGCTCTCCCCCACTTTACACACGAGGCAACAAAAGAGGACATTTTCAGGGACAGTGACGTGGCTCAGACGGTACAGAACCCACCTGCAATGCGGACACCTGCGTCCGATCCCTGGGTTGGGAATGTCTGTGGAGGAGGGCATGGCAACTCACTCCAGCATTCTTGCCTGGAGAATCCCCATGGACAGAGGAGCCTGGCGGGCTACCATCCATGGGGTCGCAAAGAGCCAGACACGACTGAAGCACCTTAGCACACAGACCTGCCACATCATTGTTGCTGGGCCTTTGCAAGTGATGATAATAATATCAACAGCAGCTTACAATTGTCCATACCTTGCTGCAGTTTATAAAGAATTTTCTAACTGTTATTTCATTTATCTCTCCAAACAACTTGGAATATGCATTCTTTTTTTTTTTAGTCTTCATCACATACATGAGAGTGGGAGGAAGTTTATCAACCAGTCCCTTACTTGAAAACAGACTCACTACTTGTAACATAGTTCACAGGAATCAAATCCCACCACAAAAGTTCTACCTACTGAGAGCTTTAAAAAGAACAGGATTGTTTCCCCTTATCTCCCACCCGTTGTCCATCATGTTCTGTCCTCCAGCTTCCCACCGGTGCTCCTTCCAGGGCATGGCAGCAGTGAAAATATTGATACTAACCTTAGCACTGCCTTCTTGTTGAGGGTTATTATGTTCCAGATGCTGTGCTCCATGATTTAATATAATTCTAAACCCACCCCTTTAAGGTAGATATGCTTTCCCTAGATGGCATCTGCATTTTTTTTTGCAGTATGTATGCAAACTCGTCGTGATTTCACAGCTAATTGATGGCAGAGTCAAGATTGCCATCTCCCAGGCCCGGGCTGAGAGCTACAGAACTGAAGAGCATCTAATACAATCAGCTTATTTCCCAGGAGAGTAAACACACACCTCCCCAAGGGCACAGAGCCAGTTCTGCCTGCTCGCAGTCCTTTCTCCTTGAGTGCAACTTATCCTCAGCGTGTGTGTGTGTGTGTGCGCGCGCGCGCACGTGTGCATGAAAGCAGAGGGCTGACAAAGAAGACAAGGGAGGATTACTATGAAAGCAGTGCTCTTAAATGAGGGTCTTGGGCTTGCAGTTTGCTCTCTACCCTCATCCTAAATCCTACGACCCTGGATCCAGTCTCCACCCATCTCGGCCTCTGTCATCATCCACCCTCCACCTTCTGCTCCCCTGGTGGGATGGGCCTTGCTGCAGCCACCCCATGCCTTCCATCCAGGATCCTTTTTTAATCTCCGTCTAATTGGTTCACCTGCCCTACTGGGATGCTTAATTGGGCATAAGCGTATCCTATGCCATTGTGAGCTCTGCCTTCTCCTCCAGGGGGAATTTGCTTGCTCTGTGGGCTCAGAAAGATAGATATATTTTATGTTGTGCTCAATTCGCTGAGAACTTATGAAATTGTTCCTGGGCCAGCAGAGCAGTTAGACAACATGACCAGCAAGACGTTTGCTCGCTCTTATTTTCTTTTACTTTTTTTTAAGGTGGCATGTTCCAGTGGAAAGGCCACTGCATTTGAAATCAGGAGTCCTAGGCCCTGAGTTCAGCCCTGCCAATCATTTGCTGTGTGATCTTGGGCAAATAAGTTATTGTCTTAGAAATTCAATTTTGCCATCCATGAACTGAGTGGGTTAGATCTGATGACTTTTATGAAAGGAATCACAGTGGTGCTTTTAGAACAGGGGTCATACTCACTGTGGGCCACATCAGGCCTGAAACTTGCTTTTGTAAATAAAGTTTTATTGGAACACAGCCATGCTCAATCACTATTGTCTGTGGTTCCTTACACTACCAGGACAAAGTTGAGTGGCTGCAACAATAAGGTACCTTATGACTGCAAAGCCTAAAACGTTATCTGGCCCTTCACAGAAAAAGATTACCTACTCCTCTTTTAGAACACAAATTAGATGGTGTCATTACTCAAAATCTTCTTTTGGCTTTCCATATTACTTAGAATTTAAAAATAAAAAATATTTTCTGAATATAGACTTGCCTTTTGAGATTGGTGCCGACCCCATCCCGTGTTTTGATGGTATATATATTTATTACCCTTCCTGTCATAACATCTCTTCTCCTCATCTGCTCGTCTCAGCTTGCTGCCTTGTTTCCAAACCTGGTAAACTTATTCCTACCTCAGGACCTTTGCACCTGCTGTTCCTTCTTCCTAGATTGCTGTTCCACTGTTCCTTGTTTCCTTCGTCTCCTTAAATGTCATCGAATTAGGAAGCCTTTTCTGACCACGTATATGGAGCTACATCTTCCCTTCCCCTGGACGTTCCTACTTCCTTCCTTTGCTCTGTATCTGTCTTCATACATTTTCTCCCGCTGACATGGTACACATTTGTCTCTTTATTAGCTGTCCACTCTCACGAGAATGTAAGCTCCTCGATAGCAAGACTTTTATCTAATTTGTTTACTGCTATAAACTCAGATCTGGAAAAGTAACAAGTGTTTAAATGTTTGAAAGCAAAACCCAACTGTCTCGGTTGCTTACATCTGCTTCTGAATAGATCCAGGTGCTATGAAGACCTTTTGCTTGAGTGCATGTTGGTAAACAGGAAAAATCACGGAACCCTAAGACCGCTACAGTCTGCTTAGGTCCAGCACTCCCTAAATTGTCACAGAGTCATATAGACTCGTTCTTAGAGCATGTTTAGTCTTGATTATTGCCCATTAAGAAAAGAGTTTACATCTATAAACTCTGTGTATATAGTGTATAGACAAAAATCTAATATCACAGTTCAACACAGAAGACCCTTCATTGCGTGGTCACCCCAGCCTTTTACCTCTTACATTTCATAGGCATACACATGAGTGCTGCACACATATGTATCCCTTTCTCTCCAGCTACTGTCCTATTCTCTTATTTTCTGGCATTTTTGCATGTGGAGCTCATTCTTCCCAAAATATCCTTCCCCTGTCTTCATCTAGCCACATGCAATTTTCCTTTCAAGATTCAGCTTTACAGGATGTTTTGACATCCCCATTTCCACCCCAGCCCCTCCTGCAGACTGGGTTAGAGATCCTTCTTTGTGATCCCTCTAGGACTAAAATGACTGTTGCAAATAGCACATAATTGTTTAATAACTTTCTTAAACATCCACTCTTCTTCAGTAAGATGTTATCAGTTCCTTATGATCTGGAGCTGTCTGTGGTGCTGAACAGGCAGTGCCCAGCAGTCAGAACTTCATTACATCCCCCAATTACTGAACTTTTCCCAAGTGTGCACACTGTGCTCTGCAGATCACAGTGCATCCTCTAACATCCACGTGGTGAGGGAGGAACCAGGAACGCAGCATTGTCTTCCTCCCTAGTTTTTTCAGGGAAGCAACACAGATGGCAGACCCTGGATGTATAGCTGGTGAACAACAGAAAGAATGTGGAGGCTGGTGGAAAAAAAAAGAAAGAAAGAAAAAGAAGTTAAATCATGAGATAGTAATTTGATGGTGGTGTGGCATCATTCCTTTGTGTCAGTATTGGTTTTATCATGGATTTTATATTCTCCTTCTCATTATCTACATTAAAAGAATGATTTAAGAATCAGGATACACGTGTTCTACTCCCAGCTCTACCACTAATGAGCTGTGTGGCTTTTGACATGTTACTTAACCTCTCTGTGTGTAAATTCATGTTAATTTTGAGGAATGTAGACGTATTCCCATGAAAAAAAATAGTAACCCAAGGTTGTAAGTTATAAATAAAAGTTATGCATATATATTATCCCTGTATATAGCATAATATTTTAAAACTATTATCTGTCTATAATACTGAAAGAAGTATATGTTTCTATGCCTATACATATATATTTAATTCCATTATTATATATATATATATGTATAGTTTTATACATGTCAGTGATAAGCTGATGAGGAAACACTCTTTCCTCAGAAATATCTGATGATTCTCACCATCTTTTCTTGGTCACCTGATGCTGAGTAACAAATTACGCAGGTTGTAGCTTAATACCACTGTATGTACTATCTCACAGGTTCCGGGGGTGGGGGTCTGGCTGTGGCCCAGCAAAGTGCCCTTGCTCTTGCTACACTGTTGTCATTTCAAGGCTTTGCAGGGAAGGGTCAGCCTCTCAGCTCATGCACATGGTTGCCGTCGGCACCCAGCCCCTGTGTGGTCTCTGCTCCTCAGAAGCTGTTGACTGGAGACTTCCCTTCCTCTCCATACAGCTCTCTCGATAGAGCATCTTACATCAAGGCAGCGTGAGAGCGAGGCAAGGATAAAGAGAGAGAGGGTGACTGTGAGAGAAATGGAGGGGAGGGGGAATGGAAGTTGCCATGCTTTGGGTGGTTTTTTAATAATTTTATTAAAGTATAGTTGATTTACAACTATACTTGTAAATTATAAGTTAATTCATGCTATACAGCAAAGTGATTCAGATATATATATATATATACACACACATATATATACACACATATATATACATATATATATGTCCGACTCTTTGCAGTCCCATGGACTGTAACCTGCCAGGCTCCTCAGTCTGTGGAATTTTCGAGGCAAAATTATTGGAGTGGGCTGTCATTTCCTCCTCCAGGGAATCTTCCCAATCCAGGGATCCAACTCGTGTCTCTTGCGTCTCCTGCATTGGCAGGCGGATTCTTTACCTCTGTGCCACCTGGGAAGCAATATATATGTATATTCATTTTCATATTCTTTTCCATTATGATTTCTCACAGGATGTTGAATACAGTTCCCTGCACCATACAGTATGGCCTTGTCTATGCATCCTATTATGCACCCTATATATGCCAGTTTGCATCCACTAAGCCCAAGCTCCCGCTCCTCCCCTCCCACCAACCTTGGCAGCCACCAGTCTGTTCTCCACATCAGTGGGTCTGTTTCTGCTTCATAGATATTTTCATTTGAGTCATGTTTTAGATTCTACATATAAGTCAGGTCACATGATGTTTGTCTTTCTCCGTCTGACTTACTCTGCTTAGTATGATAATATCTATGTCCTTCCATGTTGCTGCAAATGGCATCGTTTCGCTCTTTCTTACGGCTAAGAAGTTGCCATATTTTGTAACCTGATCACAAAATGCATGTGCTGTCTCCTTCACATTCTATTCATGAGAAGCAAATCACTGGGTCCTATTCAGCCTGCACTCTGGGGGAGGAGATTACCCAGAGCAGGAGGCAGTAATCTTAGGGACTCATGCACCAGCTGCCGACCACCCCTGTGAGACCCCCTCAGCTGGCCCTGACATCCCCCACCCTCTAATGCCTGGTCACCCCGCATGCTCCACTTTGCCCCGTTTCACACCCTCTCCTTCATATGCTTCACCTCCTGTGCAGCTCTTCCCATAAAGTGTTCTGTGTCCTGCTCACTCTGGTCCTGCCCTTTCATCTACGTGGGTATGTGGGTTTTTTTAAAAAAAAATTTCTGTTTGTTTAAATCACAAAACTGTAGTTAAAGATGTGATCTTCTCACTGAAGCTTCCCCTACCGACCTCAGAAGTCTGTGTTCCTTCTTTTGCACCTTGTAGGCTTTGGTTTACAGTAAGTGGGACATGACTGTCCTGCCGGACTATGAGCATCTTAAGGACATGAGACTGGGGCGTGTCCCCTCCCTCCTGTGGACACGATATGTGGCACTGAGTAGGTGCCTTGCAAGGTTCACTGAGTGCAGTTGGTAGATTTGATACTCACCTACCTCATGCAGAGCACTGAGCTGACTTTATTTAGAATTCAAACTGCGTTATGAATTATGGACAGAGGTTTCTTAAACAGACACAGTCCATAAGCTCTGAGGCTTGGAAATGCATGCCATTGTGGAAGCTTTTTCTTCAGACACAGCTTTCTCTGCATCAGGGGTCAGACTCCACCGCTGAATTACCAAGACTTATTCCGTCCTGTTTCCCACCCTGTTCTGCATCTTCTTGCTCCGTGCCCCTTCCTTTATTCATCTCTCCCAGCTTGTGGCAGGAGAGGGGACCTTTTCATTAGACTCCCACTCCCATCATCTGTCTGGGCTGACCTCACTGTCCTCTTGACTAATCTGTTTTGCTCAAGGGACCTGGAGCTTATAACTCAGACAGGTCAGAGAGCTGGTTGTTCCAGGGGGAGCTCCATCTTTGCTAGGAACAGAGGTCATTATTAAAGCAAAAACAACCTGAACCAAGGCCCTTTAAGTGTCTACTTGTATTTGGTTTGCGTGCTCCTCATCCATCATCTGTGAACCTTTAATGATTTATATATCTGTGAATGTATGAGGAGATAAAAGTTATAAAACTTTCACATTGGATTAGTGCCTGGTATTTCCCAATGGTATTTTCACACCCTATGCTTCATGTACTCTGGCCACCAGCAATAGGAAATAGATAATATTGATTGGATTTTACACATAAGGTAATGTAGATCCAGAGAAGTGACGTCCCCTGGCCAAGATCACACCCCATAATTTACAGGAGGCACAGTGAGACCCTGAATGTAGACTCCCAGGTCCAGTGTCTCTCCATCTTGACTTTCTCCATCACTAGTGACCTGGTGTTCAGAACATAGCTTAGCTTCTTTCAAACAGTAGTTCAATGAATGCATGGGAAATTTTCAATTGAAGCTGAGTCCTGGGCTCATTATCGGATCATGGAATTGTCTTTAAACAACTTTCAAGTTGCATTGAGCCTTATGCCTTGTCCATCAGTACCGAGCCTTCCTTCCTTCCTTTATTCTTTTGCTTATTTATTCATCCAGCCTGCATGCTTTTGACTCCACCATGTGACATGTACCAAGTACCTGAGAAGATCCCATCTCTACGGTTTCACTCACTCTCTAGTGATGGAGATGAATAAGCAACTAGATGATGGTAATTTTTGTTTCTGATGCTCCGTAAGCATCATGAAAGCATGACGGCATCTCTCTGGTTCACTGTGGTATCCCAGTGATGAAAATGTGTTAGTGGCTCAGTTGTGTCTGACTCTTTGTGTCCCTGTGGACTGTAGCCTGCCTCGCTCCTCTGTCTGTGGGATTCTCCAGGCAAGAATACTGGAGTGGGTTGTTGTGCCCTCCTCCAGGGGATCTTTCCATTCGAGGAGTTGAACCCAGGTCTCCTGAGTTGTAGCGTACTGTTTTACTGTGTGAACTACCAGGGAAGCCCCTAGTGATGAGAAAAGCGAGCAGCAAATATCCATGGTGCTGAGAAGAGCAAGGGTTCCAGAGCTAAGTATCAGTTAACAAATACTGAAAATAGTTGCAAGCACTCTCTCACCTAAGGATACATGCCTGGATGGGCTGGTTGGGTGGACTTGGCTTGGGGGTAGAGCTAGTAAGCTGAGAGTCTCACCCATCTCTTCTGCCCAGGGAGTTTGCCCGTTGGAAGGTGAGGAACACAGCCATCGAGAGGAGAGACCTGGTCCGCCATCCAGTGCCCCTCATGCCGGAGTTTCAAAGGAGCATCCGCCTGCTCGGCAGGAGACCCACCACTCAGCAGTTCATTGATACCATCATCAAAAAGTACGGCACCCACCTCCTCATCTCTGCCACCTTGGGAGGTAGGTCGACAGTCCCTGGGCCATATAACCTTGACATGACTTTGGGTCTGGGAGGGAGGGGACCATGGGGTGGCCTGGGATCAAAGCCATCTTAACATCTCTGCCATTGTACATCACTCAGAAGGCTATGTTGTCAGAGAAGCCAGATTGCCTTGGCTGATTCTGTTCTCTGGGAAAATCTAACTTGAGCATTTTCTAACTTTTGGTGGGAATAATGGCATCACCTTGGAATTAGCTCAATCTGTTGGGAATGTTTAATCTTCTTATTGTATTGATTCCTTTGGAGGACAGTCTAATCTGAGGGAAAAATTAAAGTTAAACTTGAGATATTGTTTCAAGAAGTCCTTTTGTTTATCGAAATCTGCTTTAGGGGCTGATAACTTGAGGTTATCATTTTACAAAGGGGATCTCATTGCATCTTCTATGGGTTTGGACTAGACCAGTAGGAATGCAGACCAACTGCTCCTGCCTACTCAGCTCTACCCATTTCTCCCCTTTGTGTCCAGTTCATCTTGAAGGGAGTGAGGATAAGAGGGGAGGATAAATGAGACAAAGGAAATGCAAAGGACACAGGAGATGGTAGAGACTGCTGCACTTAGCCGCTTGTGGGTCTTGCCTACATGCGTCATCTTGTATTTTGAGCTACTATCCTTTGGATGTCAGTTTTCTGCCACAACGACTGGGTCCAGTGAATTTTGGGAAAGCCCCTTAGGTGGTAGAGCACCATGCCACCTGCTTAGAGAGCTGCAAAGTTGCGTTTAGATCTGGCCCATGTCAGTGAAACAATCAGAAGAAGGCAGTGGCACCCCACTCCAGTACTCTTGCCTGGAAAATCCCATGGGCGGAGGAGCCTGGTAGGCTGCAGTCCATGGGGTTGCTAAAAGTCGGACACGACTGAGAGACTTCACTTTCACCTTTCACTTTCATGCACTGGAGAAAGAAATGGCAACCCACTCCAGTGTTCTTGCCTGGAGAATCCCAGGGATGGAGGAGCCTTGTGGGCTGCCGTCTCTGGGGTGCACAGAGTCGGACACGACTGAAGTGACGTAGCAGCAGCAGTGAAACAATCAGGATTGGCGTGTTGGCAAAGGCAAGGGGGTAGCCCAAGTCATGGTTATCACAGTTGATCTTCTTTTTCCGAGGAGGGTGAGCACAAGCTGGAGTGGTTCCTGTAAACTTCCTACAGGAAGTAACAGTTTAACTCAGTAGGAGTTGTCTGTGTAGAAGAAGAGTGATGAAACTTTCTAGGCTGAGCACACAATATGCATTTCAAGGCAGATTAGCTCAGAAATGTGATGATGTAGAAGATGTGGGTGGAGAGGTTGGTTGGGCCAATTCATTCTTTCGAATCCACTCCTTAGGAATTTGCCTTGTTGCTGTTGTTACTTAGTTGCTTCAGTCCTGTCTGATTTCTTGCGACCCCATGGGACTGTATCCCGCCAGGCTTCTCTGGGCATGGGATTCTTCAGGCAAGAATACTGGAGTGGGTTGCCATTTCTTTCCCCAGGGGATCAAACTCGCATCTCCTGCATTGCAGACCAGGAAAGCCCCAGTTACTCATATTTGCCACACCTTTTTGAATATTTGCTTATAGTAGGCATTATATGCCCTCTTTAGTCTGCAAAAATGACAAGTTAGATTATATTATCTCCATTTTGTATATAAAGAAGCTGAGACTTCCAAGAGGTATAGCTAAGATTGGTGACAAAATTAAAATTTTAACTTAGGGCTTTCTGTCCACAAAGCTTGCATTATTTTTTGACCCAACATCTGTCATCTCTAACCAGTTCACTGACCTGCCAACCCATCCAATCCAACAATCAATCAGCCAGCACGTATGGGTTAACTGATGAATGTTAAGTCATGTCATATAAATTCTGCTCTATCATAAAATGAAAATGAAATCACTTCTACATTGAGTGTGGCATTAACATGTACTCTTTTCCTTAGACTTCCCCCACCTCCCATTTCACTTGAAAAAAAAAAGAAAAACAGTTACTGAGATCAATGCCGCTCTTCCATTAGAAACTGTGTTTTGTCCAAGTCCCCGAAAGTCCCAAATAACGACTTTTCTTTTGCAGTGAAATATATTTTTAATTTCTCCAAGGCGAGGTGGTGAATTATTCACAGAGCCTTGTTCCTCTCCTGTTTTTACAGCACAACATTTTAAAATATGCAGAGCACTGGATTGAGTTCCAGTGTTGGACAGCAAGCCCTTAAATGCTTCCTCCATCCTCAGCTGGTGGAGCGGGGAGCGGGGAGGCGGGAGGATTTCCTGTTGATGGACACAGCATCAGCAGCCACGTGAGGTCCTTCTCGCATTGTCACTTCATTCATTCATTCATGGAAAAGTCTTTCTTAAGAGTGTCCTCATGCGACGGCAGAGAAGAGAGCCGTAGATCGTAGGGTCTAGAAGGGTGGGTTCTGGCGTTTGATTGCCTGGTTCTCACCAGTTTTGTGTCAGCTTGACGGCTTACTCGATATTCCCAGCCTTGGTCTCCTCTTGTGTAAACAGAAATAATACTAGTGTTCGTGCATACTTTGAGGATTATGGACAATGAGGCACTGATAGTGCTTGTTTCGGTGTTTGGCACCTAACAAACCATGGCCGTTGTTGTTCTTGCGATCATTGTTATTTTGGGGGGGTTCCCCTGGTGACTCAGCAGTTAAGAACCCACCTGCCAACGCAGGAGATGCAGGAGGTGTGGGTTCCATCCCTGGGTTGGAAAGATCCAACCAGGCGGGCATGGCCACCCACTCCAGCTTTCTTGCTGGGAGAGTCACACAGACAGAGGAGCCTGGTGGGCTGCGGTCCATGGGGTCTCAGAGAATCAGACAGGCCTGAGACGGAGCACAGCACAGAGTGTTACTGTTTAGCGAGACTCACACACTGGGGACTCAGGACTACAGCCCCTTCCTCCCACTCACTAGGTGAAAGGCAGATGCAGAGAAATTCACTTTCTTGTCTGGCTCTCCATTTTTCCATATAAATATAAGGAAGTGCAAGAGAATCGTATTCACTGTAATTTTTCCTAAGGAGAACACCGTATTCATTTAGGAGAACTGCTTTGGTGAGCTGTTTGAGGTGTCAGCTGAGCTCCTGAGGGCATACTCAAACGACAAAAGCTGATCCTTAAACTGTCACCTACGGGACAAGTAGATGCGTTTAGACACGAGGAAGGAGAGGGAGTGAGGAGGAGGAGGCACAGTCGGCGGGAGGGCTGACATCTAAGATGTTTCTCTGGGATCCTCACTTTTGGGGCAGCGTCTGTTCAACTCATAAAATACTTGATGTGAGTGCCTTTTATGGACAGTGGTGAAGTGAAACATTGGGGTCTGGAATGACACAGTTAATACAGGCATGGTCATTCCCCTTGGTTCCTCTGAAGCTTATATTTTAGACCAAAGGGAACACCTTGCAGGCTGGGTGTCTGTGTGATACATATAGCTAAGCTTGTACACGTGCGTGGGAGCTTGCATGCTTGCACAGATGCCTGCTAATACTTTCATGAAAGTTCATCTATATATGAACATACATACATATGCATTGCACACATGCATATGCCTGGAACCAGTGAATATGGTTGCAGTGTATACATATATGTGTACATGTGAGCTTTCACATGTACGTGAATGTATGCATATTGCAGGGATGTCTGTTGAATGTGTGAAAGCCTATGGTTTTGTGCTTGTGTAAATGTGTGTGTGTGTGTATACTCATTACCCACCCTGTATTTTGGGAGGGCTCCCCTTGGCTAAGAGGAAGGCTGTGAACTAAGTCACTGGGAAAAGGCTGAGGAAAGGCTTTTCAGAAGGAAAGGCTGAGGGATACCCCAGAGACCTGAAGTCCAGACATGCCCTTCCCTTTTCTGGGCACAGTGTCCCCTAGTGGCTCAAAAGGCTAGATGATGGATTCCCCCCTCATCGCCCATCCTCTGCATGTCCCACTTTGTCCTCCCCCCAAAAGAAATGCTGCAGAGAGTGAGACAAAACCCCCAGAGGACAGAAAGACTGAGGAAAGGTCTATGAGGGGTGAAGAGGCAATTTGCAGGAATGCCCAAACGGGAAAGCAACTCTAAACAGAATGTTCTCTTAATAAACAAGAAATTAAGTCTTAATAATGCAGCAAGAAGCCCATTAACCCCTCTTGATCTAAGGTTTGCTTCTTCCAGTTCTCAGTCCTGAGGGACCTGGGCTATTTCGCCTTCTCTTTCACAGGCCCCTTAGAGAGCCTGAGCTGACACGTGTAATATTTACTTCCTCTGCCTCCTGGCTCTAACTTCTAGCTTATATTGACTTATTTAATCATTTCCTTCTCCATTCATCTATCTGTTCATCTATCCATTTAATCATCTATCTCCCCATCCATACATCCATCTACCCATCAAATGGTAACTGAACTTTGGCTCTTCATTTGACCTGGGAGGAGCACTGGGAACATTACAAAAAAGAATCAGATAGAGTCCTTCTTGCCTCAGGCCACTACTCACCCTCTGGAACTCAACATCTAATTGTTGAGTATACAGTCATCATTAAGCCAAGTCTGTTCAGGTTGCTGCAGATCCAAAGGATGGACGGTCATGTTCTCCTGTATAACTGGCAAAGGCTTCATGGGAAGGTGCAGATATGAGTTTCTTATCCTGAACTCCGCTTAAATCTAGGCATGGGGAACCCAGAGATTAATTTTAATGATCCTAAATCTTCTCACTGGGAGATTTCAGTCTAGTAGTTAAGGAAGATATGTCATTCAACAAACACTGTAGAGCCGGGCCACTTCTGTATTTATCCCTTCATCCACACATAAAATGCTGATCATTTCTTAAGCACATAATATATGATTGTGCTAGGCAACGACAACGAAGTGATGAAAGGCTCTTATATCCTCGTTGACTTCACAGAGCTTCTTCTCTAGTAAAAGAGACAGGCTGTTCAACAAGCAATCACCAGGAAGTGTAGCAGGTAACAAACTGCAGAAATAAAAGGGGGCCGTGCATGAACGCATGTGGTTAGCGTTCTTACTTCAGCCTAAGTAAACAGTTGGTGACTCACGGGAGGCTTCCCAGAGGCGGTGTTGCGTTTGGTGCCACCTGAGCGGTGAGTAGAAGTCAGCCAGGAGGAACAGCAGAGCCCCAAGCATGAGAGGAAAAAGGACACATTTGTGTAGGGCCGAGCATAGCTGGAGTGACAGCAGACGCAGCTGGGGGCGATCAGGTCACCAGTGGCTTGGGTCCCACAGTACCGATGGGGATGCAGGCACCCCTCTTCCAGGCTGCATCCCACCCCATGCAGCTGTACCTTCACCCTTCACCTGGCCTATGTTTTGAAGTGATTCCTGCGTGTGTCTGTCTCCCTAGACCAGTGTCGTCCAATCAAAATATGACATCAGCCGCTAGTGTGAGTCACATGTGCCATTTACAACTTTCCAACCACATTTTTAAAAGTGAAAAGAAAAAGGGGAGAATCAATTTAACCATATATTTTATCTCACATAATATATCCAGAATATTATTTCAACATGTAATGAAAAACTGTTATTGATATTTTTATTTCTTTTTTTCCTGTTAGTCTGTTTTTATTTTGTAATTGAAGTATAGTCGATTTACAATATTGTGTTACTTTTAGATGTACAGCGGAGTGATTCAGTTGTGTATTTTTTTCCAGATTCTTTTCCATTATAAGTTACTACAAGATACTGAATATTGTTCCCTGCATTATATAGTAAATCCTTGTTGCTTGCCGTTTATGTATAGTAATTTGGACCTGTTAATTGCACACTCCTAATTTATCCATCCTACCCTCTTCCCTTTGGTAACCATAAGTTTGTTTTCTGTGTCTGTGAATCTGGTTTGTACATAAGCTCATTTGTATCACTTTTTAGAACCTGCATATAAGTGACATCATGTGATATTTGTCTCTCTCTCTTACTTCGCTTAGTATAATCATCTCCAGGTCCATCCACGTTGTAGTAAGTGGCACGGTTTCATTCTCTTTTATGACTGGGTAATATTCCATGGCACCTATGTAACACGTCTTCATAAGACAAGCATCTGTTGATGAGTGTTGAGTTGTCTCCTTGCCTTGGCTGTTGTGAATAGTGCTGCTATGAACGCGGGTACATGGATCTTTCCAAATTAGAGATTTCTCTGGATATGTGCCCAGGATTGTGATTGCTGGATCACATTTTCAGTTTTTTAAGGAGCCTCCATACCATTTTCCATAATGGCTGCACCAGTTTACATTCCCACTGACAGTAGAGGAAGGTTCCATTTTCTCCACACCCTTTCCAGCCTTTGTTGTTAATGAGATATTTTAGTTTGCTTTTTTTTTTTTACATTGGCCAGTTCTTGGGATTCCACTGTGTAGTTTATAGGCACAGTGCATCTCAGTTTGGAATGACCGGATTTCAGATGCCCAGCAACCACATTTGGCCAATGGCTCCTATACTGGGCAGCACGCTCATTCACTGGGTGACTCTAAGGATGGGGGCGCTGTCTTATTCACCTGTCACTGTTGCCTGGCGGAGTGCTCAGAACACACGGAATACAGTGCATACATGCGAGCTAAACAGAATGAACGCCCTGGAGAGCGGTAAAGCGAGGTGATGACAGCTGTCTTGCAGGGGAGGGTGTCGCCGGGAAAGCCGCACCAGGAAGGTGATAACGGAGCAGGTTCTGAAGCGTATACAGGAGAGACCAGGCCACGGACACAGGGCAGTAAGAGGAGGCAACACTAGAATAGAGCTCAGAAAGCTGGACAGGATTTCAGGAGCCAGACATGCCAAGGGAGGAAATCACGGCATTCCAAGCAGAAAATAAAGAAAGAAATAAAAATGGAGTCTGAGGAAAGACCGGGAGAAAAATGGGCAAGAATAGAGCACGGAGGCAGAATGAATGGTTTGGCTGAAAGACAGACTGTAGGCTCCACCGGGAGCACTCCGAACCACGAGGAAACCACGCTCTAAACGCAGTCATGGCGGGGCCAAGGTGGAGGGATCAACGTGTGTCAGGACCGTGTCTGCCTCCTAGGATAACAGCTGTTCTTCCCAAAGTAGTTGTTTCGTGTGTGTGTGTGTGTGTGTGTGTGTGTGTGTGTGTGTGTGTGTTTTAACCTTCCCTTTAACTCAAAAAAATCATCAGCATTCTAAAGAAATTTCAGTTATCTTAGATATCAGCCTTTTGTCCTCAGAAAGTTATCGGTAACATTTATTCTCTGACGACTCTATTGTATTGGGTTGAGGAAAAGTAAGGATAAGTCTTATATGATTGATAATGTGCAGTATTGAACAATGGCAGAACTCATTCTGGACCAGGCAGAGCTCAGGTACTTCATGTCATTAACATATTTAACGCTATGACAACCTAGGAGGCAAACACAGTTACTGCTTCCAATATCACGCACGGAGAGCCTGCAGTGCCGAGAGATTAGGCAACTGGCTCCTGTAGCTAGTTCAAATCCAGGCAGCCTAGTTCTAGAATCAACGGTTCTGCTACTATTCCGAATGATTTTGGTTGCTACAACAAACAGATACTAATGTAAAGACTTTGTATGTATTAATTAATTTATTCTTAATTACTCCATGGGATAGGTGCTATTCTTCTTCTAATCTTATTCGTGAATAAGCTGAGAAACAGAGAGGTTAACGAATGTCCCCACGTTCGCAGTTAGTTGAGAGTGAAACCAGAGGGGCAAGAATCAGATCTGTTTAGGTGGAGCTTCCCTTCTGAAGTTCTGATGAAGCATCCTGTTATCCAAAATAAAATCCACCATAAACTCGTACTGTTAGTAACACATGCATTTATTTCTAAGGAAAATTTCATGGAGTAAATTAGGTAAGGTTTTCTCTCTCTATCTCTTCTACACTATGCCTAACTTTCTTGCCGTCTCCCCTCTCCTCCAAAATGTAGCTTAAGAAATATTTATGGAATAAATAAAAAAAAGTGGATGGATTAACTGCTTACTATTAATATATCCCAAGCACCAGACTTTGGACAAAGGATTATGTTACATGCATGCTCAGTCCCTCAGTTGTGTCCATCTCTTTGCGAACCCTCTGTCTATGGAATTCTCCAGGCAAGAATACTGGAGTGGGTAGCCATTTCCTCCTTTGGGGGATCTTTCTGACCCAAGGATTGACCCCAGTCTCCTAGAGCAGTGACTGATATAGACAGCGGGCTTCCCCAGTGGCTTGGTGGTAAAAAGTCCATCTGCAATGTAGGAGACCAAGCTTCGAGTCCTGAGTCGGGAAGATCCCCTGGAGAAGGAAATGGCAACCCACTTCAGTATTCTTGCCTGGGAAATCCCATGGACAGAGGAGCCTGGCAGGCTGCAGTCTGTGAGGCTGCAAAAGAGTCAGACATGACTTAGCAATTAAACCACAACAACAATAATACAGACAGTATCTGCTTTCACAGGACTGACAGTTTAGCTCTTCCTCTCTCCGCAGACACATAGTTACTCCGATTTCTTTATCTGTATTTGTGTCTAAACTACGCCTTATCTCTCTCTCCCCCATCTCTCGCTCTCTCTGTCCATCCGTCTATCTGGGAAGGGGTAGCAGAAGGAGAAAGAGAGGGAGGAAGGGAGGAAGCAAGGAGGGGAGAGAGGGGAGAAACGAGAGGAGGACTAAGAGGAACTGGATGGTAAGAAGGAACCAGAGGAGGCGGAGAAAGGAGCGGGAAGGGATCAGCTGAGTTTGTTTTCACAATTCCCCTCCTGTTGAAGTTTTGTGCTCACCACCGCTTCTGGACTGTCTTGCTTGCATTGTGCTCTTGATTTTCAGAAGCAGTAGGAAATCTGGGCAAAATTAGAGGTCCAAAGCTATGGTCTGCTTCGAAGCCCTGAAGCCTCTCTACCCCTCATGGAGTTCAACGGCCTGCCTGACTTCTCTACTTTTCCCTGCAGGGGAGGAGGCCTTGACCATGTACATGGACAAAACTCGCCTGGACAGAAAATCAGGGAATGCCACGCAAAGTGTTGAAGCTCTGCACCAGCTTGCCTCATCCTACTTTGTTGACCGTGACGGCACCATGAGGAGGCTCCATGAGATCCAGATATCAACGGGAGCAATCAAGGTACAGCTTGAGGGTGGCAGGTTCTTAAGACAGCAGCATTGCACTAAAGTGGTCTGAGTCAATGGGCAAATGAAATCCCTAGCTTCCTTACTTCCTAAGGAGCTAACAGTGCCCTTGGCCAGCCACTCTGACTGAGGTTGTCCAATGCCCTATAATACCCTGAGCACTGTCATTAAGACCACATGTCCTGATTTCCTGGGGCAGCCCTGGCTGTGGTCATGAGGCATAATTATCCATAGTACTCTCTTTCACTCTTCAAGTTCTATGTAAGTGATTTCCAGGCGCCCTTTATAGGTGAAGAAACTGAGGCTACACTGGGTAATTCATTTTTACAAGGTCATGGAGTTCACAGAAGTCAGATTATGCCCAGGCCAGTAATTGGCTAACATCTGTGTTTTTCATCTCCCTCTCCCCATTTTACAGATGTGAACACTGAGGTCCAAAAGTTGAAGACTTTTGCTCAGGGTTACACAGCTAGCCAGTTCAGTAACAGGGATTAGAACTCTACTCTCTAGACCAGGGTCAGGAATATTTTTTGTCAAGAGCCAATAATAAATATTTCAAGATATGACCCCTGTTGCTACAACTCACCTATGCTGCCGTAGAACAAAATCAGCCATAGACAAATGTATAAAAAAAATGATCGTAGCCGGTTCCAGTAAAAATGTACTTATAAAAACAGCCAGCCTGTCATGCTCATCTACCCAGTGCTGTAGACCCTTCCAAGATGATGGGAAAGCTCTGAATGTGTGCTGTCCAAGACAGGAGCCACTAGACATATGGGGTTATGGAGCTCATGACGTGTGGCTGCTTACAAACTTTATTATTTGCAAGGTTTTTTTAAAAATTTATTTAAATTTAAATAGCCATATTGGAAAGAGCAGCTGTAAAGTTTCAGCTCACTGCCTTAGAGCATAGGTACTTAAATACTTCACTTTCAATATAAGAAATTCAAGGATTACCTTTATAAAAAGAATTGAAGGAGGGCATTTTTGATAAAAAGGATTAGTTCTTTGAAGGGTTTCAGTGAAGACTTTTTAGCATCTCAAGTTCTCTTAAACCAGATTATACCTGCATTTTTTACCTCTCATTCTTCAGTCTGGTTTCTTCTGAATAAAATGCAGACTTAGGTTGCTGTTGTTGTTAGTCTTCTATCAAGACATTAAAAGGTGCCTCTGAAGATGGTGTGCGTGTGAAGGGTTGGGGGGTGGCAGGGGAGTGTTGGTAGGAGTCAGGCAGATGAGTCAGAAATTGACCAAGGGAAGAGAAGAAACGTGGGCGGGAGAGCCTTGCTGAGGAGGGAGAGAAATAAATCAGATCGACAAACAAAGAGCCGGCTTATCCGAGAAGAATCGCCTGTATCGGGGGGATTATGTTGTTAGGGAACTCGGCACGGAGAGCTGGAGCTTTATGAAGCCATCGGAGTCAGAGTAGCCAAGCAAAGGCCTGGTTTTCATTATCACCAAATGGTTCCCTCCCCCTGGGATGGGACTCAGAATTGAGATATTGAAGCTCTGTCGGGAGATAATCCTCTCTTGTGCATCCTGGAGGTGCAGTCTGCCTCTTTAGGAGGAGTTTCTCAGAGAAATGAGACAGAGGCCGCTCAAGAAACCATTCTTGCAACAGCTCCACCCTCGACATTCAATCTGGGACTCAGGTTTTTCTAGCCATTTCTTGAGGCTACTTCAAGACCTCGCTGGTTAGAATGGGCCTCCCTGCCAGCTTTGTCTAAGACGAGCAGCCGACCAGGTGGGGAAGTTTTGCCAGTCGTTTCCTCTTCCTGAGTATCTCTATAGCAAGATGAATTGATGGTTTTGAATGTCTTTCAACAATAACCATGCTATTATTCTATACACAAAAAAGAATAAATTACTTTTTAAAAGCAAAGCCTAATAACCTTCCATTTATGTACTGTTTCCTAAGTGCTGAACACTTCAAAAACATGATCCCTTTACTGTTAGGGTCGATATTGTAGAGATAGGGAAATTGAGGCTTATACAGGGGAGTTACTGACCCAAAGCTCTACTGCTGGACAGAGGCGGAGCTGGCATTCTTAGAATCCTCCTTCTCTATAGCAGTCAGAGCTGTGTCTTAGCAGCTGGATGCAAACCCCAAAACAAGCCCACCAACGATTGTGTGAAATAACAGAAAGTAAAGACCGAAGAGATGAAGAAGTCACTTTACATACTAACCCATTCATAGTTCAAGGTTATCTTTTAGAATAGCTGTTCGCGCAGTTGTCCACCACCTCAGTTATTCTCAGACAGTGTTTTAGAAACACACCACCAGAGGACAGGGGCGTTCATTCTGCAGTGGAGCTGATTGTGCTCTTTGCTAATTTTTATGTGAAAATGGGAATGAGTGTATTGTTCTTGCCTAATGACAATGCATACGTACTCATCGATAATACACATTGCAATTCATAAGGCTCTTGGTAATGAGATGTCTATTATCGAACATACACCACGTGTCAGGCACTTCCGCCCATCAGGTTTAGTCTCACAACCTTCATGGGAAGGATTTATTAGCTTCAGGCTCCAGGAGCCTAGAGAAGTGCCTGCCTGTGGTCCCACAGCAAATCAATGGCCCAGCCAGGATTTAACACTGACCCTCCTATTTCCAGAGCCCATGGTTTCAAAATACACTGTAGTGTTTCCACTTGTTATCAGTTCATATAATTCAGTGGCTCGGTGACATGAGAACCAAGGATAGAACCTGGGCGTTCTGGCTCCCGTCTGTGCTAGACTGCCCTGCTACCCTGGCCGCTTGGCGCCAGTCAGCCCTGGTCCTCGGCACAGGCAAGGGCCTCGGGGAGTGGCCACAGGCGCAGTGAGACTCTCCTGGCTGCTGCTTCGCTGCTAGGGGCCAACTCTGCAGGACCTGTCTCAGCCAAGGGCATCTGTCTCACACCTGTCGCCCTCACTGTCCACTCAGGTCACAGAGACGCGCACTGGGCCCCTGGGCTGCAACAGCTATGACAATCTGGACTCTGTGAGTTCCGTCCTTCTGCAGAGCACCGAGAGCAAACTGCACCTTCAAGGTAGGATGTCAGTGGAAGTGATGGGAGCTGAGACGGGGAGGAGGGAGCAGCCTGCGGGAGGAGGGATGGGAGAGTATCAGGAGGCCAGAAGGGAGGGAGAAAGGAGAAGAAGATGAAAGGCAGAGAGAAACCAATGAAAGCTAAAAATATGGAAATCAAGACAGTTATGATTTGATGTCTTTTTTAAAATTTTAACATATATGGGACATTAAATTCATGGTTATTAATTAGTTTTCAGAGATAAAGTATGGAAATGTGAGCTTTATCTGATTATTTTGATGAAAATGTCTAAACAGTGTTATTTATAGATGTTCCAGATCTAATATATATTAAAGTTTCATATCATAGCATCTGAATTTCCCATATTATTGTGTTTGATTCTCAATGTATTTTGGCAGATGTTATTTGAATTCAAAAAACTATAGGGCACTTTATAGAATTTGGGGTTCCGTGTAATCTTTCTCCTTCTTTGTTAATCATTTGCGGTTTTTAGTACATTCATACATATATATGTGTTTGTGTAGGTGTGTGTGCTTTTAGCAGAGTTTGCAAATGAGAACATTCAGTGCTGGCTAAAACAGAGCAAGACAAACACTCTTAGGCATTGCTAGTAAAATTGCAATAATTCCAAGGATTAGTTTGTTGAAGTATATATTTGTATTTATTATCTATTGTATGTGAAGTCGATATATACTCAAGACCTTGAAGGAAACATGTTTTAACACAGTCATTTTATCCTGATTAATTCATCATGAAGAGAAGTTGTAGGGGGGGAAATGATAAGACTTTTAAGTATAGATAGTGCTGTTTTAAAAAGCATAATTTATAATAGCAAAGAAAGAAACAATGTAAAGATCTCAATTTTCTAATTCATTTAGGAGACTAAATGAATTATGTAGCATCCATACCACATAATATTAGGCAGGTGCTAAAATGTTATTTGTAAAGAATTTTCAACTACAAAATGATTTGGTATGATGTTAATTAAAAATGGATGATTTTGGTTGAAGGAATGGTATGAGCTTAATGTAAAAGGATAAGGAAAAATAAAATGCAAGAAATTATGCCGAGATGTTAAGAGGTTACTTCTGGATGATTAGGTTAGAGGTGATTTATTTTAGGCTTCCAATTCCTTTTCTAACTTTTCCACAATGATCATGTATTAACTTTATAGTCAGAAAAAAATGGCATATACTTTGACTTTGAGCGAGCTAAGAATGTGACCTTCTAGAAAGGTATATGATAAAGGTGATTCTGAATGTCAGTAGGAGGAAAGTTGGGTTTAGATTGGCAGATCGAGCTAAGCAGAGCCTAATATGACTTTTATATTCTGGTTCCTTGGCAACTCTTTGATTCATGCTCCTGTTAATAGAAGATGGTTGGAAAGCGGTACGGGGTAAGCTTGGCAGTGTCACTTGGGAGCAGTGAATGAAAATCCATCAGGGAAATTCAGGTCAAGAGAACAGTCTAGTGTTAAAAGCCGAGAAAACAAAACCTCAAATACATGAAGAATAATTCTATCCCTCTTTATTAGAGAAAAGAGTAGACAGATGGGTTTGGTCATGCCTGATAAGAAATGAGTAAGAAAGGCCGACCAACTTTGGGGGTGCTAAGATTTCCACCGTTAGTTCCCGAGATGCCTATAGTGAACTTGCGGAGTGAGAGCAGGGTTTGAATACAGGAAGTGTGGCTCCGACCTGTGTCTGATCACCCTGCTGTGCACGAAGGAGGTAGAGAGACCTGTAGTTATATCTGAAGTAAATTTAGACAGGATGAGCAAGATGGTGCTAGGAAGTTATTAAGATCTTAGGGATATTTAGAAACTGATTTACCTTGAAGCTACGGAAGTTTAAGATCCAGGGCTCTCTGGCCTTCTAAGTCCCTAACTTTTCTCATTCTAAATATTCACATTCCCATGTGATTTTGAATTCCTTTCCTCAGTAGGCACCAGTAGCATAAGCCTCAGTCCTCCAAAACCCAGCTCTGCCATTGGTTCCAGTATTTGTTGCTCAGTCACTAAGCACTTAAATGAAGTGAGCATTAATTTGAGAGTACTAGGAACCATGAAAGGGTTTTAAAAAACAAAATAGCAGGAAGAGATTAATGTTTTGGAAGATCGATCTGGCTATTGTGTGGTCAGTTGATTAAAAAGAGTAGATTAGAGGTTGGTGACCAGTTAGTTAGGGACTGCTGCAGTATTCAAGAAGAAATGTCACAAATTTAGGAAGGAGCAGTTGAGATGGAGTGAAATAGACCAATTTCGGAGTTACTTAGGAGGCATCCTGACGAGGATTTAGTGAAAAGAACATGAAAGATTTAGATATTTGAGTGACTGGAGTGAGAAGATAAGATAGAGCTGATGGACAGGAAAATACATATGATGCAAGGTAGTGTATAATATAATAGAGATAGTAAAAGTAATGCACATTATTATGGAGATTCAGGAAAATAAAAAGGTAATTCGTTCTATCTGTCTAGGTAGAGGAGTCATAGAAAGGAGAAAAATATTCTCCTGGTGGAGAGTAGAACAGAGAAGCGTCTGACTGTAAGACAGAAGAGTATCTCTTGATTTAGAGGTAGGCTGATATTTATACTTGGACTGCAAGATCTAACCAGTCCATCCTAAAGGAGACCAGTCCTGGGTGTTCATTGGAAGGACTGATGCTAAAGCTGAAACTCCAATACTTTGGCCACCAAAGACCCTGATGCTGGGAGGGATTGGGGGCAGGAGGAGAAGGGGACGACAGAGGATGAGATGGCTGGATGGCATCACCGACTTGATGCACATGAGTTTGGGTGAACTCTGGGAGTTGGTGATGGACAGGGAGGCCTGGCGTGCTGCAATTCATGGGGTGGCAAAGAGTCGGACACGACTGAACTGAACTGAACTGATATTTATTCAGTAGCATACAGAAAGCAGTGAGTGAAACAAAAAGGTTGATAAATTGGACTACATTAAAATTAATTTCTGTTCATCAGAAGGTGCCATTCATAGAATGAAAATTCAAGTTACAGAGTGGAAGGCAATATCAATGATAAATGTATCTGACCCAGGACTGATGTGTAAAATATGGACACCCCAGGATCAAACCTGGGCCTCCTGCCTTGTAGGCAGAGCTACCAAGGAAGCATGCAAAATCTGTAAACAACCTCTGAAACCAGTAAGTGAAAGGCAGACAGTCCAGGGAGACAGGAAGAGGGATGAAAAGACACGAACAGGCACTCCAGAAACAAGAATATCAAAATGGCAAACAGATATTTGAAAAAGTGAATAACTTTACTTGTCCTCAGAAAATGTAGATTGAAACAGTCCAGTGTCATAACACAGCAGTCAGTCTGGCTCAGTTGGAAAACACTGACGATACCTAGGAGTGATGACGTGGAACAGTGGGTGTGTACATGCATTGCTTCCAGAAGAATACATTTTCCAAATTACTTTGGAAAGCTCTTCTTGGCAGCTTCCACTAAGAACTCAATATGCCTTGACCCCATGACCCAACAGTTACAACTCCTAGGAATATGCCCAAGAGAATTATTACATATGTTCACCAAAAATCATGAGTGTTCATGAGTTTTGTTCAAAAGAGTCTCCTAAATGGAAATAGCCCCCAAATCCCCATCAACAAGAAAATGGATAATTTGTCATACAGTCACATGACAGGCTACAGTACAGAAATGAGAAAGAATAAACCCCCATTCGTATTTTATTTTTGCTGCTCTGGGTCTTCATCTCAGCGTCCGGGCTTTCTTTAGTGGTGGAATGCGGGCCCAGTCGCTGTAACGCATGGGCTTAGTTGCCCCGCAACATCGGAGACCTTAGTTCCCCCACCAGGGATGGAACCCATGTTCCACGCGTTGAAAGACAGATTCTTAAGCACTGCACCACTGGAGGGGTCCCTAAACTACTGTTCTATGCAGCAGTATGGAAGAAGCTCATGAATGTAACACTGAATACAAGAGAGACTTCCCTGGTGGTCCACTGGTTAAGAATCTGCAGGCGACGCCGATTTAATCCCTGGTCGGGGAACTAAAATCCTACGTGTCGCAGATCAACTAAGCCCTAGTCCACAACTAGAGAGAAGCTCACGCTCCCTAAGGAAAGAGCCCAGGTGCCACGAGCAAGACCCGAAAGAATAAGTATTATAAAAAGAAACACAGAATTAAAGAAGCCAGACAGGAAAGAGGAGATGCTGTTATGATTCTGCTCTTTCCACCAGTCAGAAACAGTCAGACACACACACTGTTTCAGGATTCCTTTGCAGAGGAGGAACAGGGGAGTGATGGGAAAGAGATGAGAGAGGTTTCTGGAGGTCTTGGTGAGGTTTTGATCACGATGGCACACACGGATGTGTTTACTTTGTGAAGATTGATACAGCTGTACATGCATGACTTATATGTGTACATTTCTGTGTATACAATATGCAGCTATTACGCTTTTTATTTAATAATGTGCTCTATTTTGACATCCTCTGCAAAAAGCAAACGTAAATAGAATGGAGACAGACCAGAGCAGCAGGTGGTCCAGCCCAGCCTAAGGGGGCCGCATGGACTCGCGGGTTGAAGAACCAGAAATAACAGACGCTGCTTATTAAGCACGTTCTTGTGTGCCAGGAGCTGTGTTAATTTATTTTTACTATACTTACATTTATGTGTTTCTTTTTATTTAACTTGTATTTGTTTTAGATAATGGGATTTCTTGCATTTTTAATGCTCATAGCATTTATAAGGGAAGCATAGATAAATACCATTCCCAGTTTGTAGATGAGGAGACTGGGGCCGAAGAGAGGTTTCTTAATAAGCCACTGAGCTGGGATTTTAACCCCAACGGCCTGACTTTAGGGTTTCTCCCTCTTAAAATGGGTGGCTCCATATTCCTCTCGTCCCTCCTGATGCCTCTGCATGAGGGTTGGGGGCAGATTCTGCAGGTTTATTAGGGTAGCTGGAGGATTATACAAATGGCACTCGAATGACCTTCACTTTGTGCTGTTTCATAAAAGGTTCACAGAACTAGGCAAAGGTGGAGAGAAATAGAAAAATTAAAAAAAAAAAAAAGGAAGTTTGGAGATGGAGACTCGAAATGAGAAAGAATCATGGAAATGAACAGAGGCTATTAGTAGTCAAAGCAGCAACCACCGAGCTACTTGTAATAATGCTAATGGCATAATGATAACTTCTCATTTTTATCCTTCTCTCTCCAAGAAGCCCATTGAGTGTTTCACCGACATTGTCGTGTAATTGAATTGAGTATCCATCTGGTGAGATGAATGTACAGAGAACAGACCTCTGCCTCCATAGCTCACTGACGTGGAAAGGGATGCAGAAAAAATAGTTTGCTGAAATCAAGGGATAATTCAGAAATGTATTCATTCACACATTCCCTTACTCATTTAGTAATATTTATTGGATGTCAGCTATACATCAGACATTGTTTTAAGAACAGGATATAGAGCCCTGAATGAGCTAACTCTCAGTCATTTTGGAGTTTACATTGAGTGTGAGGATGTTGGGCGAGCAGACATTAAACAAGTAAACACAGAAATGTATTTTCTTTACAGTCAGAGAGATAGAGAGGGAATAGGTCACCTAGAAATTTGTAGACCATGGAACAGGCTTTAGATTTTACTCTGAAGGAAATGAGAAGCCATTGCAAATACGGGCGGTGGAATAACTGGACCTGACTTCCATTTTACATGAATTACTGTGACTGTTCTGTAGAAGAGGCTTGTCGAGGGCAAGATCACATACAAGGAACCCAGCTAGAAGGCCATCATATTTATTAAGGTGAGAGAAAAATGACAGCCTGGGCCACGGATAGTGACTGTGAGGGTTGTAAGAAGTGGCTGAATTATGGCTATACTTTTAATTCAAGTACTGCTGACATTCTTTGTCAGTGGACTGAGGAAACACTTATGAGAGAAAGAAACAGAGGATGTTCCCAGAGTTTTGCCTGAGCTGCAGTGGTCGGGCTCCCTTCCTGCTATGGCGAATACTGTGGAAGGGATCTGTCTTGATGGGCCGTGAGGAATTGGGTTTGAACCCAGGTTTGAGAAGTCTGTTATGTCTACGTTGAGTGGACATTTGGAAAGTCAGGGAAGATGACAGTGATGTAAATTAGCATAGGGATGATATCTAATGATGTGAGGTTGGGTAAGATCACCTTGAGAGAGAGTATAGATAGAGAAAAGAAGGAGCCCAGTGATTGAGCCATGGGGAATTTAATATTTATAAGTTGGGATAATGGCATCATAATGAGGAACAAGAAAAGGAAGCTAAGAACTGGCTGAGGAGCAGAGTGGAGGCAGTGATGGGAAGAGAGCCAAGAGAAAGTGGCATTCTAGGAATCAGGTGGAGAGGTCATTGTCAATTGTGCGAATGGCTGCTGATGGGATGGGTAAGATGGATATGAGAAGAGAGTAGTGGGGTTAGCGACATGGAAGGCATGGGTGACCCTGAGAACAAAGCCTCAGTAGAGCTATGGGAGTGGAAGCCTGAGTAGACTGACTTCAAGAGAAAATGAGAAGAGAGGAAGTGAGGGCAGGGCTTTAGCAAACACTCCTGAGGAATCTCACCGTAAATGGTACAGTAGCAGAAGGTGATGTGGGGTCCCTGAGTTTTTCTTCTTTTTTAATATAGAAGCAACAAAACTCTGATATGTTGTCGGGGAGTTATCTTCAGAGAGGGAAACCTTGATTCTGTGAGCAAGAGGGATTTTGCTCCACTGAGGTTATGGTTGAGCAGGGAAGAGGGAATAGGATCTCGCATATGACTGGGATTATTTACCTTAGATAAGACCTGCAAGTTCGCACAGGGTAAAGGGAAAAACAATATATGGACCCAAATGTGGGTCTGGTTCACAGTTGTGGTAACAGGGCCAGTTTCTTCAACTTTACTCCTGGTCACTTTTCATTGACCTGTTAAAAAAGATTTTTCAGATTTTCAGTTCAGTTCAGCCACTCAGTCGTGTCCGACTCTATGCGACCCCATGGACTGCAGCACGCCAGGCTTCCCTGTCCATCACCAATTCCTGGAGCTTGCTGAAACTCATGTCCAACGAGTCAGTGATGCCATCCAACCATCTCATCCTCTGTTGTCTCCTTCTCCTCCTGCCTTCAATCTTTCCCAGCATCAACGTCTTTTCCAGTGAATCAGTTCTTCACATCAGGTGGCCAGAGTTTTGGAGTTTCAGCTTCAACATCAGTCCTTCCAATGAATATTCAGGACTGATTTCCTTTAGGAAATCACTTTAAGATCTTAAGATCACTTACTGATCTTGAATTATTTCTCCTCTGCCTCCTCCTTTTTTCTTCCCTCCTTCTTCCTTCTCCTTTCCCTTTCTTTTTCCCCCTGTCTCTTCTTGAAAGCTCAGCTCCTTCCAGAGCAGTCTCCGTCACCTATCACTGATGCCCTTGGAATCTATTCATGGCCTAAATGACGGCTCTTCTCTCGTTCATTGAGTTCAGTCCATCTATCCACGCCCAACACAGATGTCCATCCTCTCATCAGGAATCCTTCCTTCTTTACCTTGTCTTGGCTCACCTCCTCCCATTACCATTTCTCTCTTCCCAGGATCCTTGCAATGATTGTCAAACCAGTTTTCTTGATTCTGATCACTTCTGCTGATCCATCCCCATCTAAGCAGCCAGTATGTTCTTCCTAGCACCAAATCAAATACTGTTACTTCTCTGCTTAAAACCCTTCCGAGTCTCTGAGCTGGGTATAAGGTATAGACCTGGGCGCCATGCTGGTGAGAATCAAAGCCTGTTTTCTTGGCTTTGTCATATTCCACCATCCAGTACATACCCGTATCCTTACTTCAGGCCTGTAGAATTTCTTACAGCTTACTGTAGGCATCTTTTTTGTTGTTGTTTTTATTACTTTGCACCTTTGGACATCATTTCTCCAGTTCCTGGACTTCCGCTTCTCCCTGGAAAGCTCCTCTTCCTGCACCTGCTCAGGTTGTTAGACACCCTGCGCACCTTCTTCTCACTCTCTGTCACGTGATATTATTAATCTGACTGCCTAGTTGGAGTATAAATTCCTTATTGCTAAGGGCCATCTCTGTTTCTAACATGATATGTAGAATCCAGCTCATAAACAGCGTATATACACGGAAGACATGTGTTAAATGAATTTATAGATAATCGAATAATTAAATGAATGAATCACCCAGCCCCTAGTGAGCTCCATTTGCTCTGAATTCTAATGATTCTCATTCCACATCATGCCGGATCCAGTTCAACCTGAAAGGACGATGTCCTGAGGCCTCCTCTGTGCCAGAAGCCTCCCTTCCTGCATGGAGAACATTCTTCAGAGGGCACGTGCCTTTTCGGCAGCTTTGGAGGTTCTACCTTTCAGGCGAGAGCCAGGCCCCTTTACTCTCCCAAATGCCGCCTCTTCCCAGAAGCCTCTTTTAAGACCCCTTGTATGGCATTTTTTTTTTTTTAACTTCATCTTGCAACATGTTCATTTTGTTTAGGTTTTACCTTTCTTATTAAATTTAATCATAGGCTTCTTTAAGGAAGGGATTTTGCCAACTTTGTGTTTCATTATAGTAAATACAGTGCTGTGGCCACTGGGACTCATATCATATCTATTTGCTGAACTGGAAGTTGGTGTAGTATTGGTGTAACAGTGACCGGAGAAGGCGGAGGACCAGGAGGCTGGGGGAAAGGAGAGAAAGAGGAAGGGAAACTGGCGTGGGAAGAAAGGGAGGCAGGGGGGCGAGAGCAGGTGAAGGATGGAGGTGAAGGGTGAGACGGTGAAGGGTGGAGGAGGGTGGGGGAAGGGCAGAGAAGAAAAGGGGAGAGGAGCAGGGGGCTGAAGAAGAGGCAGGCGAGGAGGAGAGGGAGGGGCGAGAGGAGGCGCCGCGGAGAAGGAGCGAGCCCCTTTCCTCGGCCGTTCGCATCATAAACTGAGCAGAGATGATTTTCAAAGCCTCTCGCATCAAGTAGGAGACAGAGAGGGCAGAGCGCGTGGAGCTGTTTAAAAGCAACATTATTTTGAGCTGTTACAGCTTCTCAGGCATCGTGCTTATACCCATGAGCTGATTTATCTCTCCCACCAACTGAGAGCTAGGGATTATGCTCCCCATTACACAGATGAAGAAACTGAGGCCTCCCAAGGTAAAGTCACTTTCCCAAGGCCCCCACCCCCCCAGCTTCTGGCTCCTGGCTGCCTGGGTGCCAGTATAGCTTTTCTCCGGGAGCTTTGAGTCAGCACAGCACCTTCTCCGTGTGGAGAGAATGGGACTAAATCCCTGCGCAGCTGCAGTGGTAGAGGAAGAGAGGAAGGAAGGTGATTCCGTCTTTCTTTCATGAAGCCCCATGGCCCCCGGCGGCCTTGTGACCCCAGCGGGAGCGCCGAGTGATGGCTCCCGGCGCTGGCTCTAGTCAGCAGCTTTGGGCTGAATCCTCATTAAGAATTAGCCTGGGGTCGCAGGCAATGGCTCGTGACTAAGGGCCTTCTTGCTGATTAGCCGGGGTCTAGGAGGCACTGATGGGGATCCGAGTTTCCGCCTTCCCGCGGCTCTGTCTGTAAAAGCCCGTTGAACAAAAGAGCAGCGTCTTCATGACAAATGGGATTGCTGACTTCCACCCAACTGCTTGAGTCCAAATATTGGTTTTCCTTTATGAGCCAAGGAGCAGTGTGTTCTCTGCCTTGTGAGAAAAAGTGGAGTTCCTGTTGGTAAGGAGATTGAAGATACCGATTAAAGACTGGATCCGAACACAAGTAGAATAGGGAGGCACGCATGCGCAGTTGCTCAGTCATGTCCACCTCTTCGTGACTGGGGCCCATCAGGCTCCTGGGTCCGTGGGATTTCCCCAGTAAGAATACTGGAGTGGGTTGCCATTTCCTCCTCTAGAGGATCTTCCCCACCCAGGGATCTATCCTGTGTCTCCTGCACCAGCAGATGAATCCTTTACCACTGAGCCAGCAGAGAGACCCAGAATGGGAGGATCCGAGAGCAAATGTGAAAGTGATAAGTCCTTGAACTAGTTAATCAAGCCTCTGAGCTTCTTCTGGTCTTCTCATCTGCAAAATTAGTCCGACTGATGCTGAAGCTCCAGTACTTTGGCCACCTGATGCGAAGAACTGACTCACTGGAAAATTCCTGATGCTGGGAAAGACTGAAGGCAGGGGAAGAAGGGGACGACAGAGGATGAGATGGTTGGATGGCATCACCGACTTGATGGACAGGAGTTTGAGCAAGCTTCAGGAGTTGGTGATGGATAGGGAACCCTGGTGTGCTGCAGTCCATGGGGTCGCAAAGAGTTGGACACGACTGAACTGAACTGAATCTGCACAAAATGGGAATGAAAATACCCCCGTCTCAGAGCCATGGTTCTGCGTTTATTTGGAAAATATGTAGAAAGTTCAGATGGTAAAAAAAAATCTGCCTGCAATGCGGGAGACCTGAGTTTGATCCCTGGGTTGAGAAGATCCCCTGGAGAAGGAAAGGGCAATCTGCTCCAGTAATATTGCCTGGACAATTCCATGGATGGAGCCTGGCAGGCTGCAGTCCATGGGGTTCACAAAGAGTTGAGACATGACTGAGTGACTTAACACTTAACACATATATGGAAAGCATCTGTCCTAAAACGAAGGCCTCTGCTGCTGCTGCTGCTAAATTGCTTCAGTCGTGTCCAACCCTGTGCGACCCCATAGACAACAGCCCACCAGGCTCCTCCGTCCCTGGGATTCTCCAGGCAAGAACACTGGAGTGGGTTGCCATTTCCTTCTCCAGTGCATGAAAGTAAAAAGTGAAAGTGAAGTCGCTCAGTTGTGTCCGACTCTTAGCGACCCTATGGACTGCAGCCTACCAGGTTCCTCCATCCATGGGATTTTCCAGGCGAGAGTACTGGAGTGGGGTGCCATTGCCTTCTCCGCTAAAACCAAGGGGATTGATATAAAGTAATAGATGATTTCCTGGATAATTCTCGCATGCCAGGAATAGAGTTCATTCTTTTATATCAGTCTATCGTGGAAACCTCAACACAATCCATTTTGCAGTTTTGTGAATTGAGGCTCACAGATGTTAATTAACTGTCTTGTAGTCAGCAGAGCAGGAATTCGAGCCCATGTCCCCTCAGTGGCAGTGCTCTTTAAGTACGTACTACATCGTGTCTCAACCTGAAATTTATATCGTAATCATGGTTTTTATTGGAGCCGGTAGTTCTGTAGCCCTTTCTATGCGCCGATAGGTTCTGCTGTTGACTTTTGAAAGTCTGTGATTTTCCTAAAATTACTTGCCAACTTGTGGATGTGCGTAGGCGTGCCATTTCCATAGCTATTCTCATACTCTCAAAAGAATCCAGAACCATAAAAGATCAAAATGCCCTTTAGAAGAGACGATTGTGAGCGCCTTGCAACATTCCAGGTGTAGACGATGATACAAAGGGCTGCCTCTGACCAGGGGAAACCTGGGATGAAGTGGTGACTCAATACCCAGATCTGCATAGAAAGAGCTAGATATGCTGATGGAGTATTAGCTGTATCGTGTGTGTGTGTGTTAGCTGCTCAGTCGTGTCTGACTCTTTACAGCCATGTGGACTGTAGGCCGCCACACTCCTCTGTCCAAGGAACTCTCCAGGCAAGAACACTGGAGTGGTTGTCATTCCCTTCGCCAAGCTGTGTTGAGGGAAGGCCTGTTAGAGGGTTCATCTGTCGGTGTGTGGTCACGTGAGGCTCTGCCTTTCAGTAAACTTGTGGCCAAGTGTGCAGCGCAGAAATCCTGGACTGATCAGTGATCAATGAGACTGTTTGATCTACTTTGACCACCACGTCCCACTCGATTCCTTGTTGAGCTCATTGATTGTACAGAAATCAGGTATCAGGATGGTCAAAACCTAAATCACCCATAGAAATTAATATATTGACTCTCTTTAAACAAGGTACCTGTTTATTTATTTATTTATTATTTTTATCTTTTGTTCTTACCTGTCAGAATTTATCTTAGGCGGAATTAAGCTCTCCTTTGGCACTGCGAACATAGCACTTTCAATGCATTTCACTGTATCCTGGGTACATTCTACCTTTTGTTATGTGCACGATTGTTCATATTTGCTACTAAATTCCAGTTAAGCTCCCTGGAAGTAGAATCCATATCCTTTTAAATGTACTCATTATTCAGTTTTTACTTACTTGATGTGTGCTGTTACTTATATAGTGTATGCCCAATATATATTTACTGATTTAAATTTATGAACTGTCAAATCAATTTGCTTTGAATCTTAGTATTTTTTTAATTGTGATGAAATATACATGACAAAGTTTAATGTTGTAGGCATTTTAAAGTGCACAGTTCAGTGGCATTAAGCCTATTCACAGTGCTGTGCAACTACCATCCCTTACTGGTTCCAGAACTTTCTAACCATCCCATGTGGAAATTCTGTATGCATTAAACAGGCCTCTCTGTTCTTCACTCCCTCCAGTTCCTGGCAACTACTGATTGCATTTCTGCCTCTATATATTTGCCTGCTCTGAACATTTCATATGATTGAAATCATATAACGTGTGTGTGTGTGTGTGTGTGTGTGTGTGTGTGTCTGGCATCATTCATGTAGCGAAATGTTTTCAGGGCTCATCCATGTTGTGGCATGTAAGAGCACTTCATTCTATGACTGAGTTAGTATTCTACTGTGTGGATATCCATATCCACATTTTGCTTATCTATTCATAGGTTGATGGAATTTAGGGTGTCTCTGCCTTTTGATCAATATTGCTGCTGTGAACAACACGTTCAAGTTTTTATTTGAATACCTGTGTGCAATTCTTTTGAATATATACCTTAAGAGTGGAATTGCTGGATCATACAGCAATTAAATTTTTAAGAAATAAGCCTTGATACAAAAATAAGTTTATTTTGTGGTGGATTGCCTGACTCCATTGTTCTCTTCCCCTGAGAGGATTATTATACACACGAATGCATTGCCATGTCACAGGCAGTGGTTGTCCTCTAGATGTATACACCTCACTTAGTTGACATTGGACTTGGCCATATGACTTGCTTTGGCCAGTGGAATATAATGCATGCTCATTTTAGGAGACACTGCCTGGTTTGGCTTTTACCTTTTCCCTCTGAGAATATATATACCTGAGAGAGGCCACTCCTTCAGCTTTGGTCCGAAGAAGACATCTGACACAGAGCCAAAGCCCAGCCAACATGAAACATGAGCAAGAAAGAAACCTTTTGTGGTTGGAAACCGCTGGGATCTGGGGGCTCTTTGTTATGAAACAGAAAGTTAACCAAAGCTCAGTAGTTCTGAAACGCTGGCTTAAGCAACGCAAACCACACTTCCTTACGGCATGGCTTCTCAGTGCCTTAACCGGCTACTGTGTATTATGGGCCTCAATAGCCAGACTGAATACACACAGTCTCCTGAATGTACTTGATCTTGGTTACATGTGCAGGTCCATGATTCTGGGTCATACAACTTGGCAAACGCTGGACTATTAATATAATATCATCTGGGTTAAATCCTGTCCAAAATAACTTTTCCTCTGCTCTTACAAATGTAGAAGGCTTTTCCTTATTCCTTCTGCTGAAATGTGTCTATATTTTATCTTAATTCTGCATTTAAGAATTTTGTTCTCCTACCCAGCTGGGGCCCTTTGAGGTCAAAACCGTCTTATTAATTTTCAATATCTCTAGCATCTAGTACATTGTCTTCCTCAATAAAGTGGTGAATGAAAGGACTTTTCTAAGCGTGGCAGAATTGAGCAGCTTTATTTTTGCACACGTTCTGTGATCTAGTTTTGTGTTTGATATCATGGAAAGAATGCAAAGACATAGAAGCCAGTCATAGTTCTCAAGAATCATGATTTGTAACAATGGATCGCAAACAAAATGTGTGCTGAGTTTAGTGGCCAAGTCTTTTAGCATCATTGTTATCTTAGAAGGTTCTCTCTCTCTTTTTTTTGTTTTGATTTGTGCATTTCTTCACTCAGATGTTTTTTAACAGTATTGAGCTGAAGTTAAAATAACTTCAGGTCTCAAGCTATGATGTCAGGAAAGATAGCACAGGCCCTGCTCATGAGGAAGAGCTCTAGAGAGGTGAGATGTACTAAGCTCAGAACAGAGACCCACAATCTTCTCTCAAGCACATTTTCTCTAAATTCACCTTTGTTCAAAACTAGTTCCTGGGTACCCCCTCATGCGCCATATGACAAGGAGGTGGGAGATGAATGACGAACTGTCCCTTGCATTCAAGGAGGTGCTCACAGACCAGCAGGAAGATGAACATAAGCGTGCAAACCTGCCGCAGTACCTGCTCTATTAGAGTCTGAGATGCATGCAAGGCTTTTGGTGTCTACAGAGGGGCCCCTCAGATCGCCAAAGGCTTCCAGGGAAAGCAGTGGAAAACAGGGTGAGCACAGAAAATAACGTCACTTGGAATAGGTGTCGTGTATTAATGCTATGGGGTCTCTCTGGGGGCTCAGCTGGTTGAGAATCCGCCTGCAGTGTGGGAGACCTGGGCTCCATCCCTGGGTTGGGAAGATCCCCTGGAGAAGGGAAAAGCTCCCCACTCCAGTATTCTGGCCTGGAGAATTCCATGGACTGTACAGTCCATGGGGTCACAAAGAGTCAGACACGACTGAGCGACTTTCATTCACTCACTCACATTAATGCAATGAGTTTCACATGGGTTACACAATGGATTTTGTTTTCTAATTCATTGAGATAAAATTTACATCCAGAAAAATTTACCACGTGAACAGTTCTATGAATATGACAAACATATCCAATCATGTAATCAAGATGCCACCACAATCAAGGTATAAAATTAGTCATTAAACTTTCACACCAACCCTACACATGAACTTTAATGAGAAAACTGAGAATTGGAGAAGCTAAGCCTCTTTATCTTAACTTCCCAAGGTCACACAGTTAATAAGAGCTAGAGCTAAAGTTTGAGCAGAGAGAACTTGCATTCTGGGAGCAGAGCTGGTGGTGGTGCAGGATGTCGCAAAAAAGAGAGAGAGAGACGGGGGATAAAAGAATCTGCAGACATCAGCTGATCCAGGGATCAGGTGATGGGGTCTGTGAAGTGTAGTTTGCGTTTCATCATGAATTCTGTGAAGAAGCTTAGATTTAAATTGACTCAACGTCTTCTTCAGTTTCAAGGGTATCTTCATGGTGCAATTTTATGAAACTGAATTTTAAAAGTATGTTGGAGAAAAAAAAAGGTATGTCAGCCTGCTTATCATTGATGATTTCATAGTTTAGACCATATTCTCTTTTTCCAAGTTAAAATTGTCCTTTAGAAGTCTCCCTGCCCCCAGTCCCTTTTATCAGTTTAAATTCTCCTCTGATTACCTCTCCCACTGAAAAGTAAGTTCTGAGAGAGCACAGATTTTGCTTCTAACCTATTCTCCAAGACCTAAAAGAGGGCCTGGCACATAATATATGCCTAATCGATATTCCAATGAGTCAACTCTTCACATGAGGTGGCCAAAGTACTGGAGTTTCAGCTTTAGCTTCATTCCTTCCAAAGAACACCCAGGGCTGATCTCCTTTAGGATGGACTGGTTGGATCTCCTTGCAGTCCAAGGGACTCTCAAGAGTCTTCTCCCACACCACAGTTCAAAAGCATCAGTTCTTCGGCACTCAGCTTTCTTCACAGTCCAACTCTCACATCCATATATGACCACTGGAAAAACCATAGCCTTTACTAGATGGACCTTTGTTGGCAAAGTAATGTCTCTGCTTTTGAATATGCTGTCTAGGTTGGTCATAACTTTTCTTCCAAGGAGTAAGTGTCTCTTAATTTCATGGCTGCAGTCACCACTCTGGTGCTGGGAGAGATTGGGGGCAGGAGGAAAAGGGGACAACAGAGAATGAGATGGCTGGATGGGATCACCGACTCGATGGACATGAGCTTGAGTGAACTCCGGGAGATGGTGATGGACAGGGAGGCCTGGCGTGCTGCGATTCATGGGGTCACAAAGAGTGGGACACGACTGAGCGACTGAACTGAACTGAGTCGATCTTTGCTTAATAATTGAAATAAGACCAGCACAGAACAGATTCATAGAATATCAAGGTTCAAAAAATCACAGTGATCAACTAGTACGGGGGCTGGCAGACGTCTTCTGTCAAGAGCCAGGTGGTAAATATTCTAGGCTTTGTGGGTCACACGCAGTCTCTAATGCAACTTATCCTGCTCCTCTGTTGTGATGTGAAAGCAGCTGTAAATGATACTTCAGTCTGTGTGGTTGTGTTCCAATAAAGTTAATTTGTGAAAATAGGCTCATGGCCCCAGTTTGCCAATTCCTGTATCTGTCAGTATATGCTAAGTTATGTTGTGCTAACAAACAATCCTTGAATCCCAGTGGTTGGCAAATGTGAGTATTCATTTCTTACTGATTCTGCATCGTAGTCACAAGTCAGGTGTGATTCTGCTTCACAGAATGAAGGCCCCTGTATGGAGAGCAGTGGTGGCCTCTAGATGGAACCTGGCTGCTGTGGTGGTGATGGGCCAAGAGAAACTGAGGGGCCCGTATGTTGGTTCTTGTAGCTTCATTTGGAAGTCGCACATATCACTTATACATTTCATGAGCTAAAACATGCTATGGGAACCTATCTGAGTTCAGAGGGTGAATGTGAAAGTTGCTCAGTTGTGTCCGACTCTTTGGGACCACATGAACTGTAGCCAGGCAGTCTCCTCTGTCCGTGGAATTCTCCAGGCAAGAATACTGGAGTGGGTTGCCATTCCCTTCTCCAGGGGATCTTCCCAACCCCAGGATCAAACCCGGGTCTCCTGCTTTGTGGGCAGACTCCTTACCATCTGAGCCACTCAGAGGTGGGGGTGTATAATTTTTTTCCAAAGGAGGATACTCCAGGGAGGGGCTCTGAATATGCATGAATGGGTTTTTGGAGCATCTCTACAATGTCAGCTTTCAGATTCTGCTTCTGTATTTCCAGTGACGAGAAGCCCTCTATCTACTAAGGCAAGCTGTTTCATCCCTCAAAAATTCTGACAGTTAAAAAAGGTTTTCGTTTTATTGTGCGAAATTTTGCTTATCTGTATTTTTCCTCCAAGGGTTCCAAGTCTCCTCCTTAAGATCCTGCAGGATAGATAAGGATACCTGAGAAAACAAAAGGGCACTCCATCCAGAAGGGGGAGCCAGACCCGCCCACTTTCCCCCCAGGTAGCTGCCTTTCTTCATTTCCCAGAGCACAGATGACCGGTCATGGAGACAAGGCTGAACTTCTGAATGAGATCATAGCCTTTTCGCCCTTTCTGCACAGTTTCACCCGGTGAATTATCGTCTTATTTCCATTCCACTCCAATGAGCTGTCAGCGATGGATACTGTAATTCACAGCAATAGAAACACAAACAGATGGGTAATTGACCTGCATGCCTTCATTACACTGGGGTTCAGAATGGCTGCCGAAGCCATAAAGTCCTTTATCTGCCAGTCTGAAATCCCTGGGCTTTCACAGGAAGGGGGTCGAGCTGACTTTTTGCAAAAGGTGGAGTCCTTGTTGTTGTTCTCCTCACCTCGTGCTTTTCAGAAATGGACAGAATTTGACAAGCAGAACTTAGCAGGTACAAGACAACAGCTGGGACTCCTATAGGGCTCTGAGATATCTACAGGGGGCCACATTCTGATGCAAGAACAAGATAGAAAAATATTTAATCTCAACCAAAATAGAACCTGTATTTTTCCCTCTCTTAGCCCCGTAAGAGAACATGCATTTAATATTTAATGAAATAGGTCAGAAAAGAGCAAATTCATCAAACATATTACTATATTAGGCAATTAGGGTATAGAATAAAATACAACAAAGCTGAGGAAAAAACAGGAAGACATAAAGCCCTTGCCTTGAACAAAACGCAGATGGACCCAAGGTATGCCCACACTGACCCATCTCTGCTCAAAGTGTGCCCTCTCCATGGAGCACTGGGGTTGCCCTTCCTTATCTGTTAAGACCAGGCTTGTGTTTCAGGACTCCGCCCACATCACAAAATCACCTGTAACTACTGTGTCCAGGCTTATTTTCCTTCATCTCTGTAACAGATGCCTGACTTATTTAATATTTGAAATATATCTATTAAACACTGCTTAACCAGACATCATGCTGCTCTCTCTGAGTCATCAGCTACGGCCTTTGTCTCTTGGATTCTGAGCTTTCGTTTTGAATATCCAGGTAGCCCCTCTGTGTCTTTAGAAAGGAGGAAAGTCTCCTCGAGCAGTTCTTCAGGTGCTTCTCGTTGAAGGAAGGAGAAAGAGGCTCAGAGTTCCTGTCAACAAAAGAGAGTCAGACATGAAGGTGGGCCGAAAATCTCCAGATCTCAGGAGCACCTCGGTTTTTGTTGATAGGGTCCTCTATTCCAGATGTGAAATGTTCCCCAGCTCGCTGAGCGCTGCCCCTGATCTAGGTGCCGGCGTTACCCAGCAGTGTTGACAACCGAAGATCTCCAGGGATCCAGTGGAAGGTTACCCTGAACGAACTGTTACTCTAGCGCCCCGACAGTGGCTGAGATGCAGCAGCGCGGAGGGCCTTCTCTTCTCTTTCTGAACCTCAGATTGACTCCCAGCCTGTGATGACAAGGATCCTTGACCGCTGTTGTTGTATGGAGTGCTGTTCCTCGAGTAAGCTGACAGATCTCTGCCCCGTGTCATTCTTCCCTTCAGAGTTCTGGTCTCTTCTGAGGCATCAGAGTCATTGCTTTCTTCTCTAAAGAATTTGGGGAAATCGGACAACTGAAAAAAAGAGGAACCTTAATTGGATAGAAAGGCGATGGCTAAACCAGTTCTTAGTTGGAAGGAGTGATATTGCCTAACGCCTTTGCACATGGTGTTCCCACTTTCTAGACCACTCTTCCTGTGGATCTCCCCTTGACCCCTGTTAATCCACTGGGTCTCAGCCTAAATGGCACTTCTCTGGGAGAGTGCCTTTGACTACCCCTGCTTGATGCTGGGCTAGGTATTCTTCCTGTGAATTCTCCAAGCACCCTTGTGCTTCTGGTAGAGCCCTGGGCTCATTGCATCCAAGCAACGTGTTTATAGGTCTGTCTCCCTCCTAAAATGTGAGGTCACTGAGGGCAAGAAAGGTTTGCCTTATTTGCGCTGGTATCCACAGCACAGTGCCTACCACACAGTAGGGCTTAAGCAATATGTGCAGAAAGAAGAGAGGAGAAATGGAGAGAAGGGCAGATGGCAGGAAGAGGGGAGGAAGGAAGGAAGGGAAGAAGGAAGGAAGGATCATTGAAGTAGAAACAACGGAATTGTAATAATAAAGACCTACAATAAATACTATAGTGCTATTAAGACAAAATGCCCACGTGGCATTTTCCTACTAGCCCAAATGGGGCTATATAAGAAGGATTTTTCCAAGAAGGGCTCAAGTTTGGTCCAGATAATGGGTTATGTTCCAGTAGGGTGCAAATTGAAGAATCTAACATTTATTGACTACTTAATTCTATCAATCAGTGTCTTGGTCTGCTCAGGCTGCTATAACAAAATACCATAGATTGGGTGGTCTGAACAAGAGACATTATTTCCTGCCATTCTAGAGGCTGGAAAGTCTAAGGTCAAGGTGCCAGCAGATTCAGTGTCTGGTGAAGAAACATTCTTGGCTCTTAGCTGCTTTCTCACTATGTGCTCACAGATGGAAGGAGGGGAAGAGCAGGGAGAGAGAAAGAAAGAGAGAGAGTAACTTCCTGTCTCTTCCTCTTCCTATAAGAGCAAAGACTCTTGAGAGTCCCTTGTACCACATGGAGATCCAACCAGTCCATCCTAAAGGAAATCAGTTCTGAACATTCACTGGAAGGTCTGATGCTGAAGGTAAAGCTCCAGTACTTTGGCCATGTGGTGCGAAGAGCTGATTCAGTGGAAAAGACCGTGATGCTGGGAAAGACTGAGGGTGGGAGGAAAAGGGGACGACAGAGGATGAGATGGTTGGATGGCATCACCGACTTGATGGACATGAGTTTGACCAAGCTCGGGGAGATAGTGAAGGACAGGGAAGCCTGGCGTCCCGCAGTCCATGGGCTCACAAAGAGTTGGACATGATTTAGCAACTGAATAAAAAAACAAACCCCATCATGGAAGCCCCACCTTCCTGACCTTATCTAAACCTAGCCTCAGGTGTCAGGGTTTCAATACAGGAAATCTGGGGTCAGAGGACATAGTCGGTCCTTGACAGTCAGATGCTGCTGGAGCGCCGTTTATGCCTTGCCTCCCCTCATTCACTCTTCACAGTAGCCCTGGAAGGTGTTTATTGGGAATTTAACTTCACAGGCAAGAAAACTGAGCTTCATGGAGGCTAAGACATTCCCAGAGACTGCTCTGTGCACCCCAGGGACCCAAAGGCAGGCATTTGTCTCCATTTGCATCCCTTCCCACTGGAGGCACGGAAGGACCCGCTAGTGTTTCAGAACTTAGCCGGAATTCCCAGAGTCCTGAGTCTTTCTCTATGGTGTGGAGCTCTGGACATGTCCTCAACTCTAACAGCCTCCGAGTTCTCAGGTGCAACTCTCTTTCCAAGTGAAATGAGAAAGAGGACAGTTCTTCAACAAATGAATATCTGAAACCTCCCTGGGGCTTGGCCTTAACTTAAGCTCAGAGGGACTGTCATGGACAGACAGGCCTCTGTCCCCCAGAAACCCACTGTCTAATGGGGGAGAAGGAAAGGAAATGAAGACAGAAGAATACAGTAATTTCATTCAGCAGCTAATTCTGTGAAGAAAATAGAAGAGGCATCTTAGCGTGGGTGGCCTGGGCACAATCCGATGGCAGGACACAGGAGCCAGGCCGAGATCTGGGAGAGGAATATTCTGGGCACAGAGAAGGGCAAGTGCAGAGACGGTGGAAAGAGCAAGCTCGGCGCCAAGGAGGGGCTGCAAAAGGGCGGGGCGCCCGATGCGTCCTGAAAAACAGCAGAGAAGGGGAAGGAGGGGGCCAAGGAGTCAGAGACGTCTCGTGTGACGGAGGGAAGACAGGGCACGCCAGCGCACAAAGACTGCACGCACAAGACAGTTCATACGCTGAGGCAAGAGCGCTGAAGGTGAGGTGGGAGGCGGGGCTGAGGACGACGGGGCAGAAATCGGAAAAGGGCCTGCAGATGCCGCGAGGGTTCCCACGTAGGCATTGCCCGCTCCCTGCAACAGCTGAGTGTTCCATTTTAAAGAATAACAAGATTTTTTTTTTTTTTTTTGTAAGTATAATGAGATTGGGGGGGAACAGATTCCATATGTTTAGCGTGGGTGAGTTGGTGTGCAAATGGAACTTTCAACTCTTGCCTTCCTGGGTTTTGTGAGGCCAGATTTATACGCTTGGCATTAAGGGTGGCCTTTTTTTCTCTCTCGTTTTCTCAGTTTTCCTGTTCGTGTGTGTCTTTGGGAATTGAGGGGACAGGAGGTGCCACCCCAGCCGGCAGCTGTATATCTTTCACACGGCGGATCCCCAGGCCAAATCCCCCTCCGCGTTATTTACAGCTCCCATTGAAGCAGGCAGGACTCCGGCGCCCATGCAGGAGGCGCCCAGCAATGGGCCTCTTTGTTGGACACAGGTCACAGGGAGACGACTCCGGTGGTGACTGCTATGTGAACCTCCGCTGCCGGAGAAATGGTTATGTAACTTTAAATAGTAATGACATTTCGCAGAAAAGTGCTTTTTAATTGCTATGTCTTCATTATTCTCTTTTCAAATTTGCCCAGGAGATTCCGCCTCGTAGTCAGCTTGGCAGGTTCTGGGTTTCCATTTTTAAAGAGCAGCCAGTTTTGTGTTTCAGCTGCTCCCAGAAACCCCCCAGCCCCAAACTTCATCTGTTTTCCGTTGCATTAAATGGGGTAGGTAAGACTGCCTTTTGTATCCTTGCCAGACAGAAAAATGATTTGTCGCAATTTTTGAAAAACGCTCTCCCCCAGTTCCTTTTGGGCCAGCACCAAGAATAGAATATTTTATCCCCTGCAAAAGAGAGAAAGAAAATGATGAGCAAGCTAGAAAAATAGGACTGAGAGTATAGTCTATAGAGTTTCTTTAAGCAACAGAAACTTAACCCCAGTCCATAGACTCACATGCCTATAGGGGATTGGGATCAGCTAAAAATAAATTTTGCTTTGGAAGCAAAAAATGGTGGTAGGGATAAAATGACTCAATAGTGCCTACTCTGAAAGAACTGGAGACTTGGTCTAGGACTTTACTGCTGATTCGGTTCGCTCTGCCTTTCCGTGTTTCCATCTTACGCCTCCGTACAGGAGCCCTTGTGAGCAGTGGCTCAAACTCGTTTGGACCCTTTGCTCGTGGGATGGAGCTCCCCTAGCCTTGTGGTGGACCGTCACCCCGGCTGCCCAGCCCCGCCTGTTAGAACACCTTCTGTGCATATTGACAAAGGGTCTACCATTCCAAATAGCCCTCCCATCAGTGCTGGTTCAACAGCACAGAATTCTAAACCCCACTTCTTGTGGAAGCTCTCCAGATATCTCCACACTACGTTCTGGGTGTCTTTCCTTCTCATTAAATACAGCTATAGTGTTCTTTCATCTCTCTTAAGGTTTCTGTGGTAACTTTAAAAGACTTTAATCTGAGGAATGACAGCATCATCATCATCAAGAATGAGAATAAAGCACACTTATTGTTTGCTATGTATCAGAGACTGTTCTAGACACTTCTCAAGAATTGTCACTTAGCTCTCTCGGTCACCCTCAGTGGAGGTACTGAAAGTGTCTCCATTTTAGAGAAGAGAAAGTGGAGCCTTTGACAGGTTGGCTAGCTAACCTGAGAGGACTGAGGCGGTCAGTGGAGAAGCCTGACTCTAGCAATGCCCAGCTCTTTACTGTACTGCGGTTTCTGCCAGAAGGCATGCTGGAGACACCATCTTCTTTTTCACAAGGCCCCTCTGAAAATAGTCCTTTTTTAGCTGCCATATGATGATAGGGTGAAATGACGGGGTTCACTTTTTTAAAATAATTTATAAGCAAGAGAAAGTGCAGTCGAGAGTGAGAGAAATGTCGAGTCTATTCGGCAGATCCCTGATGAGTAGGGTTGGGCGTGTCCCTGAAGCATGAATGAGGAGAGCATTTCAATCCAAAGAGCGCAGTGGGCAGTAAAGCCACTGCCCCCGTACGCATCAGTGGCAAGACCCGCCAGCAGCCCCAAACGCGGGGCAGAGAAATGTCCCAGGGGAAAGCGCCTGGATGACTTAATTCAGCCCAGAGTTGTCCTTTTTTGAGGGGCCACCAAAAGAAGGCCTGCTCTTTTGACATTTCATGGGTACGAGAGTAGTGCTCATGCCCAGATAAACCCTTCTCCCTTCATTGGTCCTCGGGATCAAGACTCTGCTCAGTCAGGCACTTCATAGAAAAAAGACCATGCGGTGTGATCAGGAGAACTTCTCTTATAACCATGAATGGCCCATGTCCTCTCAGTGAGCTTTGCCTTCTTCATTTGTAAGCAAAGGAGAGAGGATGAATCGGACACCAGTCTCCCCTGATCCCATTGTGTGTATGTGTGAATGATACAGTGGTCCTGTTAAATTATGTAACTCTGTTTATGTCATTCTTACCTGGGGAAACTACTAAAGTATCCCATTATTCACAGGATAAAGTCCAAACTCCTCAGCACATGATAAAGACCTTTGATCTCTGGCGTCTGCCCTTTTCTGAAACCTGCTCTCCTCCAGCATTGCCTGCCCACCCGTCTGAGTTCATGTCCCTCCCAGCAGCTCCCAGACATGTGAAATGTTAGTTCTTGCTACCCCTCTCTTTAGAATATGCTTCGTAGCTCTTTTTACATAATGAGTCACTTTTCAACCAGCCCACGTATCATTTCCTCTACAAAGGTTTCCCTGCTATTTCAGCAATGCTAACGCTGCCTCAGCTGTCCAGCTGCCTCGTACGGCCAGCTCTACCCTGGGTCCGTAAAGCTGTGTTGTGATGAGGTGTGTTGTCTGTGCCTGCTGAGTATATTGTAAACTCCCCAAGGGCAAAGATCGTGTCTTTTTAAAAATCTCTTATAGACCTAGCTCTTAGCTCAGGACTTGTGCTTCATGAATAAGCTTCATAAATATTAGAAGAAAGGAACAGGAAAGAAATGAAGAAAACGAGGAAAAATAAACAGTGAGCTTGTGCTTTCAATAAGGGCTTTCTCCAACAATGGAAAAGGTATATTAATGGATCTGGCTCTGGCTTCAGTGCTAATATCACCCAATAGCGTTTGGAGAGAGCAGAGGTGGCCAGGATCACACTCTGAGAAGTTTAAGGCGAAGCGAGGGAACTGGAGGCCTCGCCAGCACCGCCCTGCGTAGATCTGGGCAGGCCCAGAGCTAGTCTGATCCCAGCTCACAGAGGGAAAGCTAGCAGCTTCAGATTCCTGCGCGTGAAACTCTTAATGGAACGCCTCCTCTGTAACCTTCCATCTCCTGCCTCTCGCTGCTCTCCTCCAGGTCTTCAGATCATCTTCCCTCAGTATCTGCAGGAGAAGTTCGTCCAGTCGGCCCTGAGCTACATCATGTGCAACGGCGAGGGGGAGTACGTGTGTCAGAACAGCCAGTGCCGATGCCAGTGTGCCGAGGAGTTCCCGCAGTGCAACTGCCCCATCACCGACATCCAGATCATGGAGTACACACTGGCCAGCATGGCCAAGTCGTGGGCCGATGCCTACAAGGACCTGGAGAACTCAGGTAGGGAGCCTCGCGGGACTGTTGCATGGAGGCCCACGCGCTTAGGATCTGACGGGCATCAGGATGGCCAAGGGGAACCCGTTCAACGACTGCCCTCCCCGCCAGCCTTTCACTCGGGAGGGTCCAGAGCCATTCGAGTAGCTGTCAAAGGGGAGGCACTCAATAAATCTCCACCAAGTGGAATAATGAATAACATAATCAAGTTTGTGGTCCTGTGATATATTGCTTCTGTGGTACCCAGACGACAGACAGAATAATGCCTCGGAGCACAGAGGAAGCCTCTGGAGAGAGGAGTCAGAGCTAGTTGTATTGATTCCTGAGTCTGTGTGTGTGTGTGTGTGTGTGTGTACATGTCTCTCAAAATAAATGAACACACACGTATGTGCAAATATGAGTATGTATATAGGTACATATATGTGTAGATGTTGATGTAGATAGCCAAAGAATTCAGCCTGTCATAGCTGGAAGTCACTTTTCAGGTAATTTGGCCATTTCCTGCTCTTTGTGGTTGAGAGAAAGGCATTTCAGGGGAAGACAGTCACCCAGGCCATAACGTAGGTGAGGTGCAAAGTTGGATTTCTGCCTCATGGAGCTTCTAGTTCATGGGGCATCCAGGCATTGATCATCTCACTATGCAGGTAATGGTGACATGTTAATCATTCGTGTATGTGGACTGAGGAGCTCCTGTGAGCAGGTCACGTGCTATTGGAGGGTGGTGTGGTCAGGGAGTCAGGAGAGGCCCCTTCCAGGGAGAGTGTCAGCATCTGAGTGTGCGCAGAGCTCAGAGGGTGAGTGCAGGTCGGCCAGCGGGAGGCACCCAGGAGCGACACGGCTGCGATGTGGGATAGGAGGACGGTACAGACCGTGAGAATGAGATGTGCAGAGACGCCAGTGCCAAGATGTTTAGGAGGAAAACTTGGCAGGACCTGATGGTAGGCTGGCTCCGAGAGCTGGAGGAAGGGTCTTCAGGTGAGCTCCAAGGATTTTTAAGCTTTTCGTTAAGCAGTCTGATGGACGTGGGTACCTTTCACAGAGCTAGAACACCCCGGAAGGTTTAGAAAGAAGACTGTGTACTGAGTTTTGGACGTGAAAAACTTGGGAACCCTTGAGACTTCCAATAGAGATGCCAAGTGGATATCTGGCATTTAATATGTTCTCAGAGACGTGTTAAATAAATGGACATATGTATAGCGCATTTCTATTTTTAACACAACTTTATATTCCTTAAATCTGTTATAAACTGCGCTGAAGTATGTAATGATATTACCGTGTTCTAGAGGAGGGAGGGTGCCAAGCGCCAGTGTCTTCCCAGGGCCACAGAGTCAGTAAGTGACAGCATTGGAAATGGAACCCCTGATTCCAAATCCAGTGCTCACAGCAGTTTCTGTAACTGATTAATTCTACTTTTCCCACCCAACCACCCCACCAGGCCTCAGTTCACTCATCTGATAAATGAGAGGACATGTTTTTGTTTTAATATTTGGATTTATTTAAATCTTTTTCCAAGAAACCCTTTGATCAAACAAAATCATACCTTGGAGCCACTGTGTACCACAGATAAAAGCTGAGCCGTAGAGCACTGGGTTTGAAAACCATTGGTTTCCATGAACTCCAAGCCCCGCTCCAGCTCTGGCAGCATAGAAAGCATCTGTTCTTACGGGGTCACCCAGTGGAGCTGCAATGCACCCATTTGTCCATTTAAAATCCCGGGAATCTCTGAAAGAGGAGAGCTTCATGAAGGAAATATGTTATGAAGAGTATTTGGCCTCAAAAAAAATAAATAAAAAAAAAGAAGAAGCATTTGATAAAATGCTTTTGCAAAGAGATTCTACTGATTGCTAAACAGCAGAGGTGGGTGTCGGCTGTGTGCACATGTAGCAGGGATGCCTAGCATAGGACCCTTTCTCCCAAGGAAGAGAAGCCGCGTAGTCGGGATGGGCGGGTAGGCGGGGGGAGGAAATGCAGAAAGCGGAGACGCTGCAGACACAGTCTGTCTCCGCAAAAGCACATTTTCCCCCAGATATCCTGCACGTACCCATTTTGAAATGTTTGTGCCTATGAAGACAGACCCATCCATCTGCACGTGTATATGGCTTGTACCCGTGCATTTTCCTCCTTTCCCTTGCAACCCATAACCTTAATGACTCAGGACCAGGTCATTTGGAGGGATTAAAACCTGGTCAAAGGTCAAAGCCATTGATTCCTTCATGGCTGGAGTGTTAGTGGTCAAATAGGACCTAGTTTATACACATAAATAGGGGTCTGTGCCTCCTTTGGGCTTCCCTGCTGGCTCAGTGGTACAGAATCATCCTGCCAATGCAGGAGACTCAGGTTCGATCCCTGGGTCAGGAAAATTGCCTGGAAGAGGAAATGGCTACCCATTCCAGCATACTTGCCTGGAAAATGCCACAGACAGAGAAGCCTAGAGGGATCTAGTCCCTGGGGTCGACGTAACAACTAAATAGCAACGCCTCCTTTATTGGGAGTTTTAGTCAAGAAATTAAATCATTTTCACTAAAAAAAAAATGTTTTTATTGAAGTATAGTTGATTTACAATGTTGCATTAATTTCAGGTATACAAAGTGAATCAGTTATGCATGTACATATGTCCTCTCTTTTTCAGACTCTTTTCCCATCATTACAGAGGACTGAGCAGGGCTCTCTGTGCCGTTTGTATTTAGCAGGGTCTTCTTAGCTGTCCATTTTATAAACTTGTGTGGTTATGTGAGTCCCAGTCTCCCAGTTTATTGCCACGCCTCTTCTCCCCCGGTAACCATGCTTGTTTAGATGTTCCTATCTGACCCAAATTCTGGTTCGTTGAAAGGACTGTTATCCCCAAGGTCAACAGAGCCCTTTACAAAATAAGCTGCACTGAGGGGAGAGCTGGACTGGTCAAAGCACCAAAGTCATCAGGGCCAGTCCCCTGTCTCCAGCCGGCTCGCTGAATACATTTATCGGTGCAGTCATCCTTCCCGTCTTACACAACCATCCACTCAGCACTTTCTGGATTTTGAGAACAAGGCAGATGCTGTCCTATGCCACTCTCTGAAGATTTGGATTAGATGCTATTATTGACAGATGGGAAAACTGAGGCGTTGAATAGCAATTGTATAACAATCATGGTTACGCAGCCGTCAGTTTAAGAATCAGCTTGAACTCCTGCATGTCTGACTGTCTGTAATGAGGTGCTGAGGTCTTCTAGGAGTCACAGACTCCTGGTTTTAGAACCTTAATATAAAATTTATTAAAAAGACCTGGTTTTGGCTCCCAATTCTCCGGTCCTGTTCATGTGTTGAGAGTAAGTAAATATGCTAAGTAAGAATACATGATTTGCAGCCATCCAGAGTTCTGATTCTACCATTTACTGGCTGTGTGACCTTGGCAAGTTAATTAACTCCTCTGTGTCCCAGTTTCTGTAGAAGAAGGGCACTAAAGCGTCCATCTCATACGTTTGCTATAAAAATCAGTCATGTGTGTTAAGTGTTGAAGACTGAGCTTCGTGCTTACTGAAAGCTCTGAAGGCTTTTTCTTAAATGAATGCCTAATATACCTGAAATTTCCTTGTAGGTTGGGTTTTTTTTCTTTTTTTGACTATGTAGCAGGTGGGATCTTAGTAACCCTACCAGTAAGCGAACTCATGTCCCCTGTGTTAAAGCATGGAGTCCTAACCACTAGACCGCCAGGAAAGTTCTTTGTGTAGGGCTTATAACATAAAGTGAAAGTATTAAGGTTCAGATATAGATAGATATGATTGATAGATAGATATTCTGACTAGTTAGGCTTTTTTCCTGCAAAATAGTTAACCCCTTAATTCATTAAGATTCCCAATACTGGGGGGTGGGTGAGGGTAAGTATTAGATCAGAAAACAACAGCTCATGTTTTAATCCTTCCTCTTGTTACCCCTGGACTATTCTGCCTTCAGAAAATCATTTTCCCACTGGAGGCTTCAGTGTTTCTAAATGTAGAACAAGAAATCTGACCCAGATCATTCCTAAGGCGGTGTCACCTGTGGCTCATGCTGACACACTGAGCATCCCAAACTGAGGCAGGAGTCCAGGAGACCGAAGAGTGTGTCCCCATCTCTTAAGCTGGAGTTTCCCAAACTGTGACTTGAGGAGAGGCCGTCCACACATACAGCTTCCAGTGAGAGCGGGACTCAGAGGGGCAGGAATCCGTGTCAGTTCCCCGTCCCAGGTTACATCACAGAATGTTTCGGTTGCTGCTGATATCCTTCCACACTATCACTTGCTACTTCCCTAAATTTCAAATTGAGGCCAGGCATGGGTTTCAGTCATCCAGCAGGCCACAGTGTTTGGCTGGAATTTGTTCATATCGTTTTCATCCTATTTATTTTTACAGCCTATTTCTATAGCTCCCATCCTACCAAATGCATGTTATAGTGATTTCCTTTGTCAACTGGGTAAAAATGTGGTTTAATTACTTCAAAGAAAATATTAAGTAAGATATAAGTACAAGTGATATGTGAATACCGTTAAAGCTGGCATTCAAATAATAGAAGTTTGGGCAGCCTTGTCTGAAGTAAGGATACGGGATGCAGCGAAGTACTGGTAAAAGACACATCGTTGAAAGTGCAGTGGCCTCTTCACTACCTGCCAGGAGGAGAGCAGGCTGGTGCCATGTTTAGAGTGCGCCGAGGAGTGGCTTTAGTGTGGACCTGTTTACTGGTGGGTAGGGCTGAGCATTTAAGGCAGCCTCCGATGGGGAATGTCATGCTCAGCCCGTCTCCTTGGCCTTTGTCTCTTGCTAGATGAATTTAAATCGTTCATGAAGCGTCTCCCTAGCAACCACTTCCTGACCATTGGGAACATCCACCAGCACTGGGGCAACGACTGGGACCTGCAGAACCGCTACAAGCTCCTGCAGAGCGCCACGGAGGCCCAGAGGCAGAAGATCCAGCGCACCGCCCGCAAGCTCTTCGGCCTCAGTGTCCGCTGCCGCCACAACCCCAACCACCAGCTGCCCAGAGAGAGGTGAGTGCTGGCCCACCCACCGCCCCTGCAGGCTCAGAGCTGGAAAAGAGGCGGGCGCAATGTAGAGGGTGCTCTTGCCTTGCAGGGTCCAGAACCGCGGTTTCTCAGGCTTCTCCCTACTGGCTCTGGAGGCCCTGGGTTTCTGACCGTTTCCAGAAAATGCCCTGAACGTTCAGCATATGTGTTGTCTGATCCGTCTCACTGAGGAAGGAAATTAGCAATAGTACTGACTGCTATGTGACATTATTCTGGTTGCTTAAATGTATTATCTAACTTTAAAATTACTTGGCAAAGCCGTTTTTAGCATCCTCATCTTAGTAGTGAAGAAACCAGGTTAGTGAATGAATCAAACAACTTACTGATTGAGGGGCTTTGATCAGGGCCTGGAGTAGAGTGAAGCAAAGGAGGCGCCTACCCCGAGAACTTTAAGGGAGCACCCCGTCGCCAGTCAGGCAGGGGCAGGGTCCTCAGTGGGAGGGAGTGCCTCCTCAAATGCCCACCTGTCTTGCTGGCCTCAGCACCTCCCCAGCCCTGCTCTCCACGGACCAGGTGTTCTGGTGGATGATGGAGAAGATGGGGGTGAGCAAGACTCACAGGGCTCATGCCCTCCCAGCACCTAGGGTGTATCTACTCTCTTGGGAAGATTCAAATTCAGAATTCAAATCCAAGTCTCTTAGACTCCGCTCTCCCAGGGCACTTATGAGCTACATCAGGGGTTTTTCTGTATTGGTGTCTCCAGGGTTTTCATGCAGGCGTCACGGGAGAGCAAGAAGGCAGGCTTGGGGGTCCCTCCACCCTGCTCCTGCCAGAGCGACGATGCTCTCATCCGTTTCATATCTGGGGGTTCCACGCTCAGCTTTGATCCACGATCCCCCCTGTAAAAGCCTGGGGCTCGGTCACCTTCACTTAGCAGATTCTGCGCCAGTGAGCGTGCGTGCACGCTCAGTCGCGGCCGACTCTTTGGATCCCAGTTTCCTTGTACTCCCGTCCGGGCTCATCTCTGCCCTCCCCATGCCCCCCAACTTAGACCCCTTTGCTCTGCATCTAGCTTGCGATCCTGATTTTGTGAAACAAATGGGATTTCAGCCAGCAGTGGCTTACTTGATGAAATGCTGCAAAAGGAGGGACTAGGAAAGGGGCCCCTTGTTATCTGCCACAGAGCCCCGAACTGCCACCATGAGTGAAGGTGTGGCGTGGATTCTGTTTAGATCCACCCGGCATCTGTGAGCTGCCTCAGGCACTGGGGAAGACTCAGAAACGTAACAGTGTCATGAAAGAGCTCTCTTAGTGGGGGAGTGAGGAGGGGGTTCTGTTGGCACTCAGGAAGTGCTCCCCACAGGTATTAACTTGCTAGGAACACCTAGCAACATGCCACTAATGGACAGAGTGGTTTAAACAACAGAAATGCTCTTTCTCCCAGTTCTGGTGGCTAGAAGCCTGAGATGGGCGCGGGTGGCTCCTCCCAAGGCTTCTCTCCTTAGCTCGTAGTTGGCATCTTTGCCCTCTGTCTCCACGGGGTTTTCTGTCTCTGAGTGTCTGTGTCCTAACCCTCCTTTCTTATCAGGACACCGGACCTGTTGGCTTACGGCTCATCTCAGTGACTTCATTTAAACTTAATTACCTCTTTAACAATCTTATCTCCAGAATCGCATTCAGAGATACTGGGGTGAGGACTTGAATGTATGGATTTGGGGTGATATAACTGAGCCTAGACCCTGCAAGACGTGGCTTTTGACCAGGTCCCTAAATGATGGAATGGTGCGTCCCCAGGTGGACCACACTGGCTGCACCTCGGGGCAAAAGAGTAACATTTAACGTTATCAGACTTTAAGCAAATGTAGGAGGTGTCAGTTTTGCTGGTTTCCAGTCTAGAGGATGAAGTGGTAAGTCCAAAAGCCCCAAGATGTGGGCAAGACACATGATCAAAGGCGGGCAGAGTGTCCAGGGCACGGCAGGCACTGGGGTCCAGGGAAGGCTCGGGTCGGTGGGGAGCGTCCAGAGGAGAGAGGACTGGGCAGGCCTTAGAGGGGAGGGAAGCGGGGCAGAATCGGGGGCCTGCGTGAGAGCACACCCTACCCTCGGCAAGCTCTGTGACCTTGAGCAGGTCGCTTCTCTGCTCTGAGTGTGGATGTCCATATGTATAGCGTGCTCTTCTCTGCAAGACCACAGGCATAGACAGCTAGACGTGTCCTCCCACCAGTTGGACCTGCAAAGAAAGAACTCTCCGTGTTGCCATATCTCCTCCTGAACCAGAACCTCCCTCCTGCACACATCTGGAGAGGACCTCTGGGTTCTATGTTGGCAAGTCGCTCAGTTCTGTTCACATGGTGCATTTTGGTCTCTGGAGACTGGAGAGCAGGGCCACACACGTGTGCACTGTGCTGACTCGTCCGACGCCCTCCTAGGAGAGCTGGGCCTCCTTGCTTCCTGCCATGTGAACCGGAGGCTTTCATGAGCAGGCAGGGCGCCTCCCCACCATGCAGCTGTGTCAGGCAGAGGTGCTGACACTGGGGACCCTGGGCCACCTGAGCCGATCAAGCTGGAATTGGCTAATGAGGCACTTGCTCTGCTGTGAGTTGTCGGTGTCCTGGGCTCCATGGGCGCTGAGTCCACAAGCTGATGCTCTCCCTTGTGTCAGGAAGGGCGGGTGACGGTGTTGAGGTGGGGGTGGAGTGGGGAGAGGGAAAGAGCATAGACTGGGCCCAGACCCTGACCCCCTTTATAGCCACGAGGCTCTATAAGCAACTCCCTGCAGCTCATTTGGAACAATGGGTAGTTCCACTAGCCTTCAGGTAAGTATGAGGATTACGATTTTAAAATTCAAAAAGCCTGTCTCAGTTAATAGAGAGGTGTCACTCAGTACAGGTTCCCCCCTCTATCTGAAAGTAGAGTGTTTCCATGAAACCTTTCATAAGCTCAAATGGCATAAAGCAAGGACGCAGTTACCTTTTTTCAAGAAAGCTAAAATCTTGGGGTTTCTTTTGGTTAGGTATTTTGTAGGTCTTTATTATTAATAAAAAGTGCAGTGGCATAAAGCAAACTTTCGAAAAGCAGGGGATACCTGTAGATGGATTCTAACGGCCAGGCGCGGTTCTGAGCGTCTCCTGTGAATTAGCTCCCGTTCCCCTCACTGCAATGTTGTGAACTAGCTCCTCTTACCGTTTCTGTTCTACAGATAAGGGAACCGAGGCACATACAGTGTAATAACACACCCAAGGGCAATGAAGGTTATTTTATTGTTCTTCAAAGAGGTGTTTACCTTGAAAACTTAGTGGGAAGTCAAATCTAGATAACTGGAGCTTGGTTTCAAGGCATGTTGGAACCTTGATACTGGACTGGAAGGATTTTGGTTATCAATTGTTGCCAGGAGTATCCTGGTTATCAACTGCTGCCAAACAAGTCACTCAAGACTTCTTGGTTCAAAGCAACACTTGCTATAAACTCTCAGGATTCTGTAGACTGACTGGGTGCAGCCGGGGCTCCCTCAGATTGGCTGGGGCTGGGGTCACCAGGGGGCTTGACTGGACTGGACGTCCATGATGGCTCACTCCCAGAGGTGGCTGGGGATACTGCACCCCCCCCCCCAAACCGTGCCTGCTTCACGCGGCCTGGGCTTCTTGAAATGTGGCAGTCTCCTGAGACTAAAAGGAAATTTTAAGTCTTCTTGCAGCTTAGCTTTTGAAGTCAGAGAATATCCCTTCTACCATATTCTCTCGGCCAAAAGCCCAGCGGAGATTCAAGTGTGTGACTATTGGGAGATGTGGGGTGGGGGTGGGGGTGCAGAGGGAATCCTTTTTGGAGATTAAGTACCACAGGGTAAATGGAGTACAGTTGGAGCTAGGGGTGGCTCTTCTGTATATAGGGCAAATAAGATGAATGATAATAATAATAAAAACCACAAAACAATAACAGACACCTATTGAACATCTATTATAACAAGCAGTACAGCTCACTAAAAACTAGTGTCAGATTGCCTGGGTTCGCATCCCAGCTTTATCCCCTTCTCAGTTTGTAACCCTGGGGGAGTTAGCACCACCTTTGAGCTTCAGTTTTCTCATCTCCAAAATGAAGCGAATAACAGTGCAATACATAGGGCTGTCTTGAGGATTAAATGCTTGAACCCACATAAAATGTTTAGAACAGGGCCTAACACATGGAAAAAATTTAATACATGTTGTTCAGGCACTAAGTTCTGTCTGACTCTTTGCAACCCCATGGACTGCAGCACACCAGGCTTCCTTGTCCTTCACTGTCTCCCGGAGTTTGCTCAAATTCATGTCCTTTGAGTCAGTGATGTCATCCAACCATCTTGTCCTCTGTCAGCCCCTTTTCCTTCTGCCCTCAATCTTTCCCAGCATCAGGGTCTTTTCCAATGAGTTGGCTGTTCGTATCAGGTGGCCTGTTTTTACCAGGCACTGACTTTTGCATATAAATTGCTTAGCCCACAGTAGCAGCCAGTGAGTCTGAGTGTTGATGATAATGATGGCATATATATTTCTTTCATCTAATCCTCACACAATCTCTATGAAGCTGATGCAATTGGATTTGTTTTATAGATGAGGAAACTGATGAGGCAGAGATGGAATTGGCTTGTCCGAGGTCACAGGGCAGATAAGTGGCAGGATTGGAATGGCCTTGCTGACCCCATGGGTGGGGCTGGTGGTCAGGAGGCTGGTGCAGGCTCCAGGCAGTGAGCAGAAGCAGGAGAGACGGCTCTGCCTGCTCGGGGCACTTGGGTGTGAATGCATGATGGTGTTACAGGCAGGGTTGGTTATCAAGGTCATGAGGGTGGTGGTAGATCAGGAACAGAGATTCAGGAAATGGCCCCAGTCCTGGAACCCTGAACCAGCTCTGGAGGCCAGGCAGACTGGGCAGACCCATCTCTAAGTAGAGAGAGGAGGTCAGGTTCAGGGCAGGTCAATGCAGCCAGTGTTTCCAGAGAACTCAGCCTGGGTGAGCTCTAAGATAAGCAAGACGCCCCTCTCTCAGGATCACTGCCAATCCAGTTGAGGGCCACAGGACTAATTCCAGACCACACCTGCCACCAAGGAATTCGGCACCTCACCAAATACCTGTAGGGTTCCCAGCGTGTATTAGGTGATATGGTGGGCCCCAGGGACAGTGTGTGAATTTCTTTCCGCCTGTGCAGGACCTCGCCTACAGTCAGACCACAGTACTGCAGCTGGGCATGTCTAAGAAAGGCAGGACCCACGCGGAGGTCCCTGTGGATTGTCTCGCTACCAGGAGACCCTTATGTTGTGCAGTTAAAAGGGGGAACAGACTGGGAAGTGGGCTTTGAGTTTGGTCACTACTGTAGCTAGACTTTTTGAACCTTGGTTTTCTCCTCTGTAAAACAGACGTAATCATTTCCTCCTGCTGCTTCTGAGGGCTTTATCTGGCTCACCTGAGATGGTGTGTCTAGCAGCACTTTGTAAAATCTGAGTACTCTGTGAGAGGGGGCTCCACAAGCGGGGTGAACTTGAAATTAAATTCATCAGGAAGAGAATGGGACTGAGTTTAGGTTGAAGGCAATACTTTCAGGGGGCTTCCCTGATAGCTCACTTGGTAACGAACCCACCTGCAATGCAGGAGACTCCAATTCAATTCCTGGGTCGCGAAGATTCCCCTGGAGAAGGGATAGGCTACCCACTTCAGTATTCCTGGGCTTGCCTTGTGGCTCAGCTGGTAACGAATCCACCTGCTATGTGGGAGACCTGGGTTTGATCCCTGGGTTGGGAAGATCCCGTGGAGAAGGGAAAGGGCACCCACTCCAGTTTTCTGCCCTGGAGAATTCCGTGGACTGTACAGTCCGTGGGGTCGCAAAGAGCCAGACACGGCTGAGCGACTTTCACTCTGACCACTTTCAGGCATTTCCGCTGTCCTGCACGCTTCCACCTCATTTAATCATCAGGACAGCTCACTCGCAGTGTCGAGTCATCCCATTGTATGAGTGGAGAATGTTAAGACATAGAGATGTTAACTGACCTGCTTCATAATCTCTATGAAGTTTACATACCAAGTAAGAGGCAGGATCCAAACCCAGACAGAGCCCTTTCGTATAACGTCTATGCTGCTCTGTCTGCTCCTGAGACGAGATGATGCCCTGGCTGCACTGCTAACTGTGGTGTGGTGGAAAACGCCTCTCATTCCAGAGGAGGGAAGGAGGCAGGGAGGGAGGGAGAACGGAAAAGAGAGGGGGAGGGAGGAAAAAAAGAGGGAGGGAGAGAAAAAAGAAAAGCATAAACTCAACTTGAGCAATGAATTCTGCTGGTTTCTATGCAACTCCGTAAGCGTTTACCGACTCCCCGATCTCCTGCCTTATGCCAGACACTGGGGGGCACTTAAAGGTCATTGCGACGGGGTCCTTGTCTTCTTAGCATCCTTATCTAGCCTCAGGATGTGCTTTTGAAAAAGACACTTGTTTGAACCAGAAGACCTGAGTTCGTATCCTGGCCCGGGCCCTGTGTGAGCCTGTAAGTCCAGTATATATTCCAGGCTGAGAACATTGAGTGCAAAAAAAAGACCAGCCTTGCAGGGATGGGGAGAGCCTGAATAAAGAACACTTTACACCTCACCTTTACCCAGAACAGCTCTTTACCCATTTTCTTTATGGGAATTCTCATTAAAACTCATTTGGGAAAATAAGGTGATTTTTTATTTTTGCTAAAACAGTTTGAAAACAGCTGGTGCTCTCTGAGGCCCTTCGTAACTCCTAGGAGAAATGCCACTCCCACGGAATGAGAGAGTAACTGTTCAACGCCAAAATATTGACAGAAGAACAGTAATTGAATCTGTGAGCCGTACTGCCTTCTGATGAGCCTAATTGGTCATGTCTCATGAGAAGCCTACAGTTCAAACCAAGATCTTCTTTTGCCTCAAATGACAATAGCCTTTTGGCGGAGCCTCCCCAGATCTACTCAGATCACTGTCCAGTCTTTATTCCAGGAGGAAGTCAGAATTGTTACTCAGGAAAATTTGATCTTGCCACATCCCTGCTTAGAACCTGTGGTGACCAATCCCTGCTCTTACGAGCAGACTCTGAAGATGACCTGCAAGTGTGCCGTGGTCTGGCCCTGCCGGCCTCTTGCTCCGTGTTTCACACTCCTTCTTGGCTCACTCAGCTAAGCCCTGGCTGTGCACCCTCTCCCACCTCAGAGGCTTCACACAGGCGGTTCCCTCTGCCTGGAAGGTGCCTTCTTCCTTCCTGACCTGCAGTAGTAGCTATGCACCCTGCAGGTCTCAGCTCAAAAGCCTGTGTTCTTTGCATTGAAAGGCTGTGTTGGGGCTTACTTTAGATGCTTCCTTAGCAGTCAGATATCCCAAATGAAGCCCCAAACTCACTTTACCACTATACCTTTTTTTATCCTTTTATTAACACCTGTCTCTCCTCTAAGGCTGGCAGCTCCACGTATGCATCTGGACCCAGGCTGTTAATCACTTCAGCAGCATACTTTTGAAAAGGAAATGGCAACCCACTCCAGTGTTCTTACCTGGAGAATCCCAGGGATGGAGGAGCCTGGTGGGCTGCTGTCTATGGGGTTGCAGAGAGGCGGACACGACTGATGTGACTTAGCAGCAGCAGCAGCAGCATACCTTCCTAGCACAGTAATTGACACACAGGAGCTATTCAAAAAACTGTGCTCAATGAATACACAAACTATTTTTTACATGGAACAGGGTCCCAAAAACATGTCGACACAGTATTTTGCAGTTGTATCCCACTGCCATATGAATGGGCTTCCCAGGTGGCACTAATGATAAAGAATCCACCTGCCAATCCAAGAGACACAGGTTCAATCCCTGGGTGGGGAAGATTCCCTGGAGGAGGAAACAGCAACCCACTCCAGTATTCTTGTCTGGAGAATCGCATGGGCAGAGGAGCCTGGCGGGCTACAGTCCACGGGGTCACAAAGAGTTGAACATGACTGAAGCGACGTAGCACACAAGCCCGCCATATGAATACATCTACAGATTTTTCACACGTTACGTTGTATGTGGTTACATTGTCTTCATCATTCATAAGAAAGTCACTAAGGCCAAAGGGAGTGAAGTGACTTGTCCAAGATCATTCCGGGAATGTGTGAACAGAGCATGATGAAAATTCAGGCCCTCAGACCGTGACAGTCCAGGCAGGAAAATGGCAACTGCAAATGAAGGTTGTCTTTAATTGACTTGTATCCAAATTCTGCAAGTCTCTGTTAAGTCCCTTACTTTGGGAAATGCACCCTAATGAGAGAAAAAAAAAAGGGGGGCGGGCAGGCAAAAATAAATACTTGCCAGAGTTTGTTAACTTCCGTCAGATGGAGAGAAATTTCTAGTACTGACTAGGGCAGTGCGATCAGGACAGGGTGTCCTGATTTTTGTAGAGGTTACAGTACACTAAGACAGAGGAGATTCACGAACTTGAACTTGAGGGCAGGCAATATAATTATTGGCATTTTACAATGACTCCTGGTCCTTGGTTTATTTTTACTTCTCAGATTCACGTGGCCTTGACCCAGCAGTCCAGGCTCTCGCCAAGTACAATGTAATTACACATTGTTGAGATGAACATCTCTTGGGGGCATCCACCTCAGGCTTCAGTCCCGGGGCCATAGCTTCTGAGCCCATGTCAGCTTTTAACGAACTTCCTCCTCCATGCGGTGTTTAATTGGTGTCCATGGAAAGATTCCAGCTACCAAGATAATCGTTCTCTCTGTTATAGGACCCTCAGTATCCACGCTGATTTTGCTTCTTCTCTCTGAACCTATACTTACTTGCCTCTGGATTTAATCTCATAGACTCCTGCCGGGGGGCAGAGAGATGTGACTTCTTGTCTTTTATTGAGCTGAAGTCAGTGGCAGTTTATTAGACTGACAGTCCCTGCTCTCCCAGTTATTAGATTATGTGACTTCAGAAAATCTCTGAACCTACCTGAGCCCTATGTTTCCTCATCTGTATGATCAAGATGATAAGAAAAGCTGCCCTGTGGAGTTGATGTCTCAGTCAATTTTTATGATATATGTGAAAACTCTTCATAAAGAAATACACAGATACGATGTTAATATAATCAAAAGCACAGTCATAGTAGATGCTAGATTTTTGATGAAGACACCACTTCTGCTTCTAAGAAACAGATCTTTCCATTAGAGAAAATAAGCCATGAGCCCAACAAAATGTAATAATGTAGTAGAGAGGCAGTGGAATTTCAGATACGTAAGACTTAGTGCAATCTGACAGGCCAAGTGTGGACTGCCACTTACTGCCGGTGGAACTTTGGTACAGCATTAAGGTGACCGAGCTTCATTTTTCCTGTTGATATGGTAAAGATAAAAATAATACTTACTGGCAGAAAATCAATAAAAGAACATATATGCCACTTTTTGCACATAGTAAGAAGTCAAGCACAAGCCTCCTTAGCAGACAAATTTAGAAACTAATAATTTCTCAGTTAATAGAAAGTTAGGTTAAAATAAGGACTCCTATAATGCTGCACATATATAAATATAAATTATTTTAACTGAAGATATACATATATTTCTTGGCTTGTCTTTTGAAATAGTGCCAGAATCTTTTCTGAGGGAGTTTGTATACTCCATTTGACGTTTTCCTGGCTTTCTTGCATAAACCACACCAGCATTTGTATAATATTTCCGACTTTGGTTTATTCAAAGTGAAGCAGTAGTTTTAAGACTCTTAAGAAGCAATCTCAATGTTTGTAGATTTTTATGAGCCCTCCCAATCTTTTTCAGGTACTTCTCCTTTATTGAAATTGACGGCAGTTCACTCATCAACTGGTCTTTATAGAATTTTCCCACAGAATCCAAATGCGTTCCCACAGAAAAAGACAGCTCACATTTCATTGATTTATTTGACTTTTAATTCCATGATCTCATAGTAGCAAATATAACTGGCATAAGCAAGCTTGGGAATAAACAGAACCGATTCTCAGTGAGAGTGCTTGTTCCTTGGAGGAACCAGAAGCATGTGGGTTTTCTAGGTGCGTAACTGACCTGCCATGAGCATTCAGTGTGCCTGGAATATCAACCCTAGGCTGACCGGAAGGAAGAGAGTGTCAGTCGTGTGCCAAGTCAGTTACAGGCAGGTCAATTACAGGAGCTTATCCCGAGAGGGGAGCTCTTATCCCTCCTAACTCATCCCTATTACAATAAATAATGATAATAATAGTTAACATGGAACCACTGTTTATTATGTACCAGGCACAGCTTTAAATGCCTAACATAATTTACTCATGAATCCACACAAAATCCTATAAAAATAGATTCTGTTATGCTTCCCCTTGTGTAAACACAGAATTTGAATAGCAGTAAAGGAAAGAAGGGAGAGAGGTGTGTTCCTGTCAGGAAGACTCTAAGAATCCCCTTTTCTCTTAGCCCAGGTTATTCTGCTCCTCCTTTAAATTTCAGATCAGACCTCCACCCCTCAGCGGTGCTCGTCCTGACACTCTGGACAGAGTTGCACTGTCAACAGTACGCCCTTGCTGCATGCTGCCTGCAATGTTTCTCTACCACTTGGCACATTTGCAGGTGTCTGTTTAATTCCAGACTTCCCCTGCTTGAGCACAACCTCTGCGAGGGCGGGGATTCTTTATTTTTTTAATTTAATTTTCTTTATGTATTTATCTTTGGCTGGCCTGGGTCTCCACCGTTGCATGGGTTTCTTTCTAGTTGCGGTGAGCAGGGGCTACTCTTCTTTGCGGTGTCCAGGCTTCTCTTGCTGTGGAGCAGAGGCTGTAGGGCTCACGGGCTTCAGTAGTTTCAGCTCCTGGGCTCTGGAGCACAGGATCAGTCGTTGACCTGCACGGGCTTAGTTGCCTCAAGGCATGTAGGATCTTCCCAGACAAGGGATCGAACCTGTGTCTCCTGCAATGGCAGGCGGGTTCTTATCCCCTGCGCCACCAGGGAAGGATGGCAGGGACTCCACTTTTCTTGTTCACCAGTGTGTCCCCCCAGTGACAGGTAAGGTGGCAAGTAATGACACAGCGTTTGCTGACCTGAAGTGAGGGACCATTTGAGATGGAAGTTAAAGGATGATGATGCTTTGAACTTGGGGTGGAAAGATGGTTGTTTAAGACAACAACATGTACTTATGAAGAATTGAATGTGACACTGATTTCACCCAGACATGGGAAATAAATCAGAGAAAGCACATAACTCAAGATTGAGTATATGGGATCTGGAAGCAGCCAGTCTGGTATAGAATCATAGTGAGTTGTGAGCTCAGAGCTTCTGGCCCGAAGTGTCCTCATCAGTAAAATGAAGAAAAGAACAGTACTTTCTCCCCAGTTATTGTGAGGATCACCAAGATCAGTCAGTTCAGTTCAGTCGCTCAGTTGTGTCCAACTCTTTGTGACCCCATGAATTGCAGCATGCCAGGCCTCCCTGTCCATCACCATCTCCCGGAGTTCACTCAGACACATGTCCATCCAGTCCATGATGCCGTCCAGGCTTCCATCCTCTGTCGTCCCCTTCTCCTACTGCCCCCAATCCCTCCCAGCATCAGAGTCTTTTCCAATGAGTCAACTCTTCTCATGAGGTGGCCAAAGTACTGGAGTTTCAGCTTTGGCATCATTCCCTCCAAAGAAATCCCAGGGTTGATCTCCTTCAGAATGGACTGTTTGGATCTCCTTGCAGTCCAAGGGACTCTCAAGAGTCTTCTCCAACACCACAGTTCAAAAGCATCAATTCTTCGGTGCTCAGCCTTCTTCACAGTCCAACTCTCACATCCATACATGACCACAGGAAAAACCATAGCCTTGACTAGACGGACCTTAGTCGGCAAAGTGATGTCCCTGCTTTTGAATATGCTATCTAGGTTGGTCATAACTTTTCTCCCAAGGAGTAAGCGTCTTTTAATTTCATGGCTGCAGTCACCATCTGCGGTAATTTTGGAGCCCCAAAAATACAGTCTGACACTGTTTCCACTGTTTCCCCATCTATTTCCCATGAAGTGATGGGACCGGATGCCATGATCTTCATTTTCTGAATGTTGAGCTTTAAGACAACTTTTTCACTCTCCTCTTTCACTTTCATCAAGAGGCTTTTTAGCTCCTCTTCACTTTCTGCCATAAGGGTGGTGTCATCTGCATATCTGAGGTTATTGATATTTCTCCTGGCAATCTTGAGTCCAGTTTGTGTTTCTTCCAGCCCAGCATTTCTCATGATGTACTCTGCATATAAGTTAAAGAAACAGGGTGAAATATACAGCCTTGACGTACTCCTTTTCCTATTTGGAACCAGTCTGTTGTTCCATGTCCAGTTCTAACTGTTGCTTCCTGACCTGCATACAGATTTCTCAAGAGGCAGGTTAGGTGGTCTGGTATTTCCATCTTTTTCAGAATTTTCCACAGTTTATTGTGATCCACACAGTCAAAGGCTTTGGAATAGTCAAGAAAGCAGAAATAGATGTTTTTCGGGAACTCTCTTGCTTTTTCCATGATCCAGAGGATGTTGGCAATTTGATCTCTGGTTCCTCTGCCTTTTCTAAAACCAGCTTGAACATCAGGAAGTTCACGGTTCATGTATTGCTGAAGCCTGGCTTGGAGAATTTTGAGCATTACTTTACTAGCATGTGAGATGAGTGCAATTGTGCGGTAGATTGAGCATTCTTTGGCGTTGCCTTTTTTTGGGATTGGAATGAAAACTGACCTTTTCCAGTCCTGTGGCCACGGCTGAATTTTCCAAATTTGTTGGCATATTGAGTGCAGCACTTTCACAGCATCATCTTTCAGGGTTTGAAATAGCTCCACTGGAATTCCATCACCTCCATTAGCTTTGTTCGTAGTGATGCTTTCTAAGGCTCACTTGACTTCACATTCCAGGATGTCTGGCTCTAGATTAGTGATCACATCATCATGATTATCTGGGGCGTGAAGATCTTTTTTGTACAGTTCTTCTGTGTATTCTTGCCACCTCTTCTTAATATCTTCTGCTTCTGTTAGGTCCATACCATTTCTGTCCTTTATTGAGCCCATCTTTGCATGAAATATTCCCTTGGTATCTCTAATTTTCTTGAAGAGATCGCTAGTCTTTCCCATTCTGTTCTTTTCCTCGATTTCTTTGCATTGATCGCTGAAGAAGGCTTTCTTATCTCTTCTTGCTATTCTTTGGAACTCTGCATTCAGATGCCTGTATCTTTCCTTTTCTCCTTTGCTTTTTGCCTCTCTCCTTTTCACAGCTATTTGTAAGGCCTCCCCAGACAGCCATTTTGCTCTTTTGCATTTCTTTTCCATGGGGATGGTCTTGATCCCTGTGTCCTGTACAATGTCACGAACCTCATTCCATAGTTCATCAGGCACTCTATCTATCAGATCTAGGCCCTTAAATCTATTTCTCACTTCCACTGTATAATCATAAGGGGTTTGATTTAAGTCATACCTGAATGGTCTAGCGGTTTTCCCTACTTTCTTCAATTTAAGTCTGAATTTGGTAATAAGAAGTTCATGATCTGAGCCACAGTCAGCTCCTGGTCTTGTTTTTGTTGACTGTATACAGCTTCTCCATCTTTGGCTGCAAGAGAATATAATCAATCTGATTTCGTTGTTGACCATCTGGTGATGTCCATGTGTAGAGTCTTCTCTTGTGTTGTTGGAAGAGGGTGTTTGCTATGACCAGTGCGTTTTCTTGGCAAAACTCTATTAGTCTTTGCCCTGCTTCATTCCACATTCCAAGGCCAAATTTGCCTGTTACTCCAGGTGTTTCTTGACTTCCTACTTTTGCATTCCAGTCCCCTATAATGAAAAGGAAATCTTTTTTGGGTGTTAGTTCTAAAAGGCCTTGTAGGTCTTCATAAAACCATTCAACTTCAGCTTCTTCAGCATTACTGGTTGGGGCATAGACTTGGATAACTGTGATATTGAATGATTTGCCTTGGAGACGAACAGAGATCATTCTGTCTTTTTTGAGACTGCATCCAAGTACTGCATTTCAGACTCTTTTGTTGACCATGATGGCTACTCCATTTCTTCTGAGGGATTCCTGCCTGCAGTAGTAGATATAATGGTCATCTGAGTTAAAGTCACCCATTCCAGTCCATTTTAGTTCGCTGATTCCTAGAATGTTGACGTTCACCCTTGCCATCTCTTGTTTGACCACTCCCAATTTGCCTTGATTCATGGACCTGACATTCCAGGTTCCTATGCAATATTGCTCTTTACAGCACTGAATCTTGCTTCTATCACCAGTCACATGCACAACTGGGTATTGTTTTTGCTTTGGCTCCATCCCTTCATTCTTTCTGGAGTTATTTCTCCACTGATCTCCAGTAGCATATTGGGCAGCTAATGACCTGGGGAGATCCTCTTTTGGTATCCTATCATTTTGCCTTTTCATGTTGTTCATGGGGTTCTCAAGGCAAGAATACTGAAGTGGCTTGCCATTCCCTTCTCCAGTGGACCATGTTCTGTCAGACCTCTCTACCATGACCCGCCTGTCTCGGGTTGTCCCGCAGGCATGGCTTGGTTTCATTGAGTTAGACAAGGGCGTGGTCCTAGTGTGATTAGATTGACTAGTTTTCTGTGAGTATGGTTTCATTGTGTCTGCCCTCTGATGCCCTCTTGCAACACCTACCATCTTACTTGGGTTTCTCTTACCTTGGGCGTGGGGTATCTCTTCACGGCTGCTCCAGCAAAGCATAGCCGCTGCTCCTTACCTTGAACGAGGGGTATCTCCTTAATGCCGCCGTTCCTGACCTTCAATGTGGGATAGCTCCTCTAGGCCTTCCTGCGCCTGCCAAGCCACCACTCCTGTGTTGCTCCTCCCGGCTGCCGGCCCTGGCCTCGGGTGTGGGTGGCTCCTCCCAGCTGCCACCCCTGGCCTCGGGCGCAGGGTGTCTCCACCTGGCTGCCCCTGATCTCGGACGCAGGGTGTCTCCTCCCGGCCGCCCCTGACCTTGGACGCGGGGTGTCTCGTCACGGCCACCACTGGCCTCAATAGACATGCCTTATTCTTTGGTTCAGTTCACTTAGTCGTGTCCGACTCTTTGCGACTCCATGGACTGCAGCACGCCAGGCCTCCCTGTTCAACACCAGCTCCAGGAGTTTACTCAAACTCATGCCCATTGAGTCGGTGATACCATCCAACCATCTCATCCTCTGTCATCCCCTTCGCCTCCCACTCTCAATCTTTCCCAGCATCAGGGTCTTTTCAAATGAGTCAGGTTTTTGCATCAGGTGAGCAAAGTATTGGAGTTTCCGCTTCAGCATCAGTCCTTCTAATGAATATTCAGAACCAATTTCCTTTAGGATGGACTGGTTGGATTTCCTTGCAGTCCAAGGAACTCTCAAGAGTCTTCTCCAACACCCCAGTTCAAAAGTATCAGTTCTTCGGCATTCAACTTTCTTTATAGTCCAAATGTCACACTCATACATGACTACTGGAAAAACCATAGCTTTGATTAGATGGACCTTTGTTGACAAAGTAATGTCTCTACTTTTTAATATGCTGTCTAGGTTGGTCATAACCTTTGCAAGCATTAATTTCCGGGCTACAGTCACCATCTGCAGTGATTTTGGAGCCCCAGAAAATAAAGTCTGTCACTGTTTCTACTGTTTCCCATCTATTTGCCATGAAGTGATGAGACCAGAACGTTGAGCTTTAAGCCAACTTTTTCACACTCCTCTTTCACTTTCATAAAGAAGCTCTTTAGTTCTTCTTCACTTTTTGCCTTAAGGGTGGGTCATCTGCATATCTGAGGTTATTGATATTTCTCCCAGCAGTCTTGATTCCAGCTTGTGCTTCATCCAGCCCAGCATTTCTCATGATATATTCTGCATATAAGTTAAATAAGCATGGTGACAATATTCAGCCTTGATGTACTCCTTTCCTGATTTGGAACCAGTCTGTTGTTCCATGTCCAGTTCTAACTGTTGTTTCCAGAGCTGCATACAGATTTCTCAAGAGGCAGGTCAGGTGGTCTGGTATTCCCATCTCTTTCAGAATTTTCCACAGTTTCTGGTGATCCACACATTCAAAGGCTTTGGAATAGTCAATAAAGAAGAAATAGGTGTTTTCCTGGAACTCTCTCGCTTTTTCGATAATCCAACGGATTTTGGCAATTTGACCTCTGGTTCGTCTGCCTTTCCTAAAAACAACTTGAACATCTGGAATTTCACAGTTCACGAACTGTTAAAGCCTGACTTAGAGAATTTTGAGCACTACTTTACTAGCGTGTGAGATGAGTGCAATTATGTGACAGTTTGGGCATCCTTTGGCATTGCCTTTCTTTGGGATTGGAATGAAAACTGACCTTTTCCAGTCCTATGGCCACTGCTGAGTTTTCCAAATTTGCTGGCATATTGAGTGCAGCACTTTCACAGCATCATCTTTCAGGATTTGAAACAGCTCAACTGAAATTCCATCACCTCCACTATGTTTGTTCGTAGTGATGCTTTCTAAGGCCCACTTGACTTCACATTCCAGGATGTCCGGCTCTAGGTGAGTGATCACACCATTGTGATTATCTGGATCATGAAGATCTTTTTTGGACAGTTTTTCTGTGCATGCTTGCCACCTCTTCTTAATATCTTCTGCTTCTGTTAGGTCCATACCATTTCTGTCCTTTATTGAGCCCATCTTTGCATGAAATGTTCCCTTGGTATTTCTAATTTTCTTGAAGGATCTCTAGGATATCTAGTGTTCTTCAGTTCAGTCGCTCAGTTGTGTCTGACTCTTTGCGACCCCATGAATCACAGCACTCCAGGCCTCCCTTTCCATCACCAACTCCCAGAGTTCACTCAGACTCACGTCCATCGAGTCAGTGATGCCATCCAGCCATCCTATCCTCTGTTGTCCCCTTCTCCTCCTGCCCCTAGTCCCTCACAGCATCAGAGTCTTTTCCAATGAGTAAACATTTCGCGTGAGGTGGCCAAAGTACTGGAGTTTCAGCTTTAACATCATTCCTTCCAAAGAAATCCCAGGGCTGTTCTCCTTCAGAATGGACTGGTTGGATCTCCTTGCAGTCCAAGGGACTCTCAAGAGTCTACTCTAACACCACAATTCAAAAGCATCGATTCTTCGGTGCTCAGCTTTCTTCACAGTCCAACTCTCACATCCATACATGACCACCGGAAAAACCATAGCCTTGACTGGACAAACCTTAGTCAGCAAAGAAATGTCTCTGCTTTTGAATATGCTATCTAGGTTGGTCATAACTTTTCTTCCAAGGAGTAAGCGTCTTTTAATTTCATGGCTGCAGTCACCATCTGCTGTGATTTTGGAGCCCCCAAAAATAAAGTCTGACACTATTTCCACTGTTTCCCCATCTATTTCTCATGAAGTGATGGGACCAGATGCCATGATCTTTGTTTTTTTAGCATATAGCAAATGGTAAACAAATACTAGATCTTAGTGTGGTTGCCCTAATTGTTATTAAATAAGATTAAATCAGTGTTTTGAAGTGAAATTGTGGAGGGACTGAATACCTAGCTGTGGAATTTGTATATTACCTTTTAGATGATGAGTAACCTTTGGGGAAAAATCCAGGAATGCACTTAGGAAATGTTCTCTAGAGAATCAATGGAATCTCTCTCCCGGATGTAAGAAGATTTTGTTTTTCTTCCCTGTGCTGACATGAGCTTTACCACTGATCTGTGGGCTAGGGCAGTGGTCCTCACCGTCACCAGGAGGGCTTTTTGAACACAGCTGGCTGGACCCTTCCCCAGTGGTCTCTGATTCCATAGGTCTGGGATGGGTCCCAGGTCCAAGATGATACTGATATTGTTGGTCTGGGGACCAAACTCACCTTGGATTAGAAGCCTCTCTTCACTACCATAAGTATGGTCTCATCCCATGATGTGTGCACTTGGTGGAAACCATGCAAAAATTAGTTCCCTTAAGGGCATCGATAGGACATTGGAAAGTGGTGAAGGAATGGGGGAAGGGGAGGAATGTGTTGGTTGAATAAGTTTAATAAATGTTAAATTTTTTTAAAAAAAAATTCAGTAGAGAAGGGATCATGTGCATATTTTCTAAAACTTGTCTGGTCACAGAACCATTCTTTCTGAATGTTTTAAAGGGTTAGGGTTCCTCTGCACACAGCCGTAGAAGACGAGTTAGTCCAGGTGGAGAGGCAGTGACCCAGATTACTTGGTGTGCCACTACAGGTTGTGAGTTCCTGACAAGAGAGATCCTCAGCCTTCAGCCAGACTCCTTTGAGCTGAGTTTCTAACACCTTCTGCTTAAACAGATGCTAATGGCCCAGTCTCCCAGCAGGTACAACTCCTGCGGAGAGGTGGCAGGACTGCTAACCAGCAGTGGCCGAAATAACAGCAGGAAGAGACTCAGTCTCTGGCATAATTAGGAAATAAATTTACCCCATTTGGCTTAGAGGCATTCCTAACTCTAAAAAGCAAACTATCACTAAGACAAGACAGATACCTTACATATAGACTATTTTGTTTTGCAAAGGACAGCAGTGGTCTTATCTGATCCTTATATTAACTTGAGAGGGTAGAGCTAGAACAAGGATCAGACTCCCCAGGCACAGGTGAGAACACTAAGGCTTACAGCGATTAACGACCAGCCAGGGATATGAAATGATTCCCCTTCTTCTGTTGCCCTCCTGCATAGGCATAGCCCTTTGTTCTTGTTGGAGAATATGTGCATTAATAATTACACGGAATCTTCATTCATTTATCCATGCGTTCCTTCATCCAGCAGATACTTAGTGACTATCTGCTAAGTGCCAGGCATTGTGCAAGGGGTCCTGGTAGAGTGGTGAATAAGACAGCTCTGTTTACAGAGATCTTGAGATCTAGCAGGTAAAGTGAAACCAGCGCAGGACTGGGCCTGCACCTGTGCTTTACCTTGGGAATCTGAAGCTCAGGAAGGCTAAATGGCCTAAAATTACAAAAGCATACAATGCTGTGGCTGTCAGGGAGCCTAAAAGGTCATCTAACCTACTCCTGTCATTTTATTAAAGAGTAAAATGAAACAGAGCTGTCATTCAGTCACTCGGTCATGTCCGACTCTTTGCAACCCCATGAACTTGAAGCATGCCAGGCTTCCCTGTCCCTCACAGCTTCACAGAGCTTGTTCAAACTCATGTCCATTGAGTCATTGATGCCATCCAACCACCTCATCCTGTCATCCCCTTCTCCTCCCGCCTTCAATCTTTCCCAGCATCAGGGTCTTTTCTAATGTGTCAGCTTTTCTCATCAGGTGGCCAAAGTATTGAAGCTTCAGTTTCAGCATCAGTCCTTCTAATGAATATTCAGGATTGATTTCCCTTAGGATTGACTGGTTTGACTTCCTTGCAAATATACGCAATATATTGCTTGTGTATTGCTCTGTAACACACCACCACACATTAAGAGGCTGAAAGCAACAGGCATTTATTATCTCGCAGCTCCCATGGGTCAGAAGGCTAGGCCTGGTGTGGCTGGATCTTTAGCTGATGTCTCACAAGCAGAAGTTAAGATGCTGAAGTTGTGAGCAGAACCCTCTTCCAAGCTCAGTCTGGTTGTTAGCAGAACTCACTTCTCTGTGGTTGTAGGACTGAGGTTACTTTTTCCTTGCTGGCCATTGGTCCAGAGGTCACTCTTAGCTCCTAGAGGCTATTCTCCAGTCCTGGTACATGGACCACTGCACCTTCACAGGATCAAAGGTGCAGCAAGTCCTTCTCATGCTTCAGATCTCTCCAAATTCCCTTTCTGCCAACAGGAGAGAAAACTCTCTGCTCCTAAAGGGACGTCTCTAATGAGATTAGGTCATCTAGATAATTTCTGTGCCAAATATCAGGACACAGTCTTGGGAATGATACCTTACCCTAACCACAGATCTTGGGATCAGAGCCTGGGATCTTGGGGAGGGAGAAGACATTTTTAAAGTTCTGCCTCATTCAGTAACATAACTTGGGTAGCAATGGAACAGGGAATAGAGATCCTGGGTTCTCTCTGGGGGCTCAGGGTGTATAATAGTTTGAATACTTATTGCTGTTTAACAAAGTGACCCAAATTTAGGCCCTTAAAGCACCAATCATTATATTATGCTCTTGATCTATGAGTTGGAAATTTGCACCAGAATTGGCTGGGCAGTTCTTCTGTTGCACAGGAAGTTACTTGCCACCACTCAGTGGTATTCCGCTGGCAGCTGGGCTGGGCTGGAGGTTCTAAGAAGGCTTTACTTGCATATCCGGAGCCTTAGCAGAGAGGGTCAGAAAGCCAGGCTCAGCTGGGCAGCTCCCCTCTTCAGGGTCTGTTCATGTGTTCTCTCCAGCAGTGTGGTCAGACTGCTTATAAGTGGCCTCAGAGCTCCAAGGGGAACTTTCCAAGAGACAAGAAGTAGAAGCTACTGGTCTCTTGAGAGCTGAGTCCGTAAACTAAGTGAATCGCTTCTGCCCCGTTTCAGCGATCAAAGGCGTGGTGGAACCCGTCCAGATTCGAGGGGAGGTACCAGAGGTCTCCCGTCCGTGGCAGGAGTGTCAGAGGATGCAAGGCTGCCTGCTGTACCCTGTGGGCTTTTCGTTTGTTCATTTGTTTCCACTGTGATACATTTTAGTACAGAGGGCAGTGCACTATTCACGGACCTTGTGAAGAAATATCTTCCAATACAAACCGGCCCTTGAGAATCCCCATCAATCAAGACAGCGGTTGTTTTAGTGGATTTATCTTGTGGTTTATGCCCCTTACACCGTGCTTCAGCCTAGGTAAATGTTGTTGTTCTTGTTTTGTGTTCTTGGAAGCTGGTTAAAGGGTGAGGATGTTCCATAGTATAATTTTTATTATTTGAAAAGGATACCAGAGATGGGAAGGAAGGGGATTCTGCCAGCTGTGGAGGATTCCAGAAGACTGTGGAAATAGCCACAGGAAATAACTGCCAGACTCTCTGAGAGAACCTGACCCCCGCATAAGCACCTGTGCTGATCAGTAGGCCACAGTGACGTTCTGTGTCTCCTAGAAAGATTATCCGTTCAAAGCCAGTGTCCAGTAATGCTTGAAAAGTGTGAGTATTTCCTTTCCCCCAGTGCACAGGCAGCTAGGGAGAAGGCTGTGCGTCCTCTTGGGAGAGGGTGAGCTGTATGCAGGGTGCCTCCTTCCTCCAAGGAAATACTGTGCTTTGGGGGGTCCAGGTACTACTTGTGACCTCAAGTAGGTCATTCTCAGGTGCCCATGGACCAAGGCTTGTCTAGGCATCATTCCACTCTGGAATTCTGAAAATCCACGTGCTAAACACACAGACCGCTCCACCCACCATAGTTAACTGCTACTTTCACGGTCCCTGGGGCTTCCCTCTTAGCTCAGTTGGGAAAGAATCCGCCTGCAATGCAGGAGACCCCGGTCACTTTTCACTTTCACTTTCTTTCATGGTCCCTGACCTGCCGATGGGTGTGTGTACCATACCGGTGCAGGCACCCTAGGAGTGGGTAGCAAATTCGTGACAAAGACCCATTTTGAGTGTATATTCAACTGTCCTATTGAGGAAAAGGTACAAGCCCACAGATAACCCAAAGCTGGCTCAGGGCAGCCTGTTGTCAGTCATAGAAGCCTAGAAGTACCCTCCCAACCCTGGGGGAAGCGAAGCTTTTAACTAAGAATATGTTTTGCATTTCTTTTCTCTTTATGGGGGTAAAGAAGGCAGTGAGGCCAAACCCCACAGCACCCCAAGGGTGCATGCTCGAGGTGAGGGGAAGAGATGGGTGCCGGCAGCTGACTCCTGCGTGAGAGATGCACAAGGCTTGCCTCAGCCCAGTGCTAAAACCAGGGATGTCTCCAGGCCCGCCCCTGGGTGTCCTTGTGCGTTCGTAGCAGGTAGGGCAATTGACTCACTCCGTTGACGTAAGGCAAGAAAATAAGCATCTTCAGACCCTTTTGTTGTTTTAGTTTTTCTTTTTTTTTCCTTCCCTGAGGCTCAGAGGTAGCTTCCTGTTCAGAATAAAATCCAGAGGATTGAGTCAGAAATAGAACTGAGTTCTAACCATTTCTGTAGCTCTTTATCCCCTTCAGCACCATTTCCCTATGTTCCTCCCCACCTCCACCCTCCACATCGCCCAACAAACTCACACCTGGGCAAGCTGTAATCTTAGCAATGCGACAACTCACTGGTGACCTTGAGGACATCATGTTGCCTCTCTGAGCCCAGTTTTTCATATTTTTTAAAATCCCTGATACCCTTTTCAACCCAACCTATGACACAGAAAAGGTGTGCGGATCGAAACCAGAGAACCCATTGGAAGAGCTTTGGAAAGTTTAAAAGTGATAGAAAAATGTAACATATTGCTGCCTTAATAGTGTTTTTCTGGTTGCTTTAAAGGATGATTTTTTTGGGGGTAAATGTTTTATGGAAGTGTTAGAGTTATATAGCAAGTGAAAATCCCGTTAAGTGTGCAGTAAGATGAATTTTCACAAGATGAATTCCTACATGTAGCCAGCACCCAGATCCAGGAGCAGGGCGTCATCCCCAGGGCAGAAGCCCCTGGGTCCTCTTCGCTCCCGTCAGGTACCGCCAGCCTTCTCTCCAAGGGAATCACGCCTCTCATGGCTGCTCCCACTCTAGCGCAGTTTTTCCTCTTTTATACAGTGTGCACCTTGGTATCTGGCTTTCTCTTACCTTTCATTCTTGTGTGAGATTCCTCCGCGCTGTTTTATGCGGTTTCGGCACTTTCACTCACAAGGGCTCTGCGCTGTTTTGTGCGGCTTCGGCACACTCACTCGCAAGGGCGCTCCACTGTGTTTCTAGACGTCCTTTCTCCTGTTGCAGTCTCCAGGATGGGGCCCGCCAAGGACGTGCTGCTGTCTTCCACATCCCCTGGGGTGAACTTCCGTGTGCGTTTGTGTTGGGTGTCTACTAGGGGCGGGCTTCCTCAGCTTTACAGATGCTTCAGTAGGTACTTCCCAATTTTCCCAACGTTGCTGAGCCAGTAATCTCTCTTGCAGGTAGCATAGCGCAGAAGAGTTTTCCATTGTTCCACGTCCTTGTGGATATGAACATACACTTAGTGTTTCTCGTCCTTTCTATTTTGATGGTAGCATCCTGCTACAGTAGAATCCCGTTGCAGTTTTAGTTGACGTGGTCCTGATGACTAATGACATGGAGTTTCATGTGCTTATTGCCTTTTGAATATCCTCTTTTATGACCTGCCCATTCATAGCATCATATCAGTTGCCTACTTCCCCTTTTGGCCATTTTTTGGGGGTGGGGGAGACATATCATATTTATTGAACAGTTTAGTGAGAACTTTGTGAAGAAAAATGTAAATCGTGATAATTGCATCGCCTCTGGTTTAAAGAGACTCAGAAAGGAGTGCAGACTCAGGCAGTCTGGACTGCCTTTGACTAGCCCAGCATCCAGCCAGCGTAGGAGTTATTTATGCACTATAAATACTGTCTTTGATTGGGTAGAGGTAATGCAAATATATTTTCTAACTCAGGCTTGTCTTTCCACTCTTTGAATGGTATCGTTTGATGGATATGTTTTAATCTTAATATACCCCTATTAATCAATGTGTTTTTCCCCCCTTTATGGTGAGCTGTGTTAAGAAATCTTTACCTACTCCAATCTCACCATGATACCCCTCTCTGTTTTCTTCTAAAAGGTGCTTTAGTGATGCTATTATTGTATGACTTTTCACATTTAGACCTGTAATCCGTCTGTTAATGAAACTGGGGTATAGAAGAGATTGTGTCAAGAAGAGATTTTGAGGTTGCTGTTTTAATATCAATATTCAATGGATCCAGCAACAATTATTGAATTCTTTCCCTGGATTTTTAAATCTGTACTTATTTCAAAAGAACCATTTTCTTTGTGAGCTCAAGAGGAACACAACAGTTTGTTTTCCTGAGAGACAGTGTGCGCCTACTCTATGTCAGGAGCTTTGCATCCATTATCTTATCTGATCTTTAAGACAAGCCCACAAGTAATGTATTACTCTTCCATTCTGTGGTTGAGAAAACTGAAGCTTAGGAAGGACAAGTGATTAGCTGAAGGTTAAGTAATAAGCAGCAGAGTGGGGATTCCATACCCCATCTTTTCTGACTTCAGAGCCCCATCTGGCTCTTTCTTCAAGCTTCATGGGGACAGCATTCATTAGAACCGTGGAAGGTGAGTGACCAGTGAGATTAGGACATTAAGCTGTAATCAACTGGGCTGTTCTAGTAACCGAGATGAGTATTTTTACCTGGAATATTTATGAAACACAGTTATTCTTTGCCCTCAGTAATAATAATGGTTAATGGTCAATCACAGTGCCCTTTCACTGCAAACCTCCCAGGAGTTTTTTGTGTCTGTTTCTCTTTCTGAAGGTTAAGTGTAAGGTAGGTATTACCTTTCCCGTTTGACAGATAAAGAAACTGAGAATCAAAGAGGTGAAGTGAGTTATCCCAAGGTCAGATATCCACAGCAAAATAGTGGTAGAGCAGGCGCAGCATTCCCTTGGCTGAGTCCCCCTCCCTGTCCGGATCGCTGTACTTCAGGATGCAGCCCATTAGCCCTGACCAGCCACTTCTGGCATTCGTGCCTCTTGGTTTGTGTCTGCCATTCTGCCTGCCCGCTGTCCAGGAAGAGTAAGTTGCTCTTGCAGCTCTCCACCTGGGAGCTTCCTGCTACTCTAGCCTCTCTGTCAGCCCTAAGGAGGCTTCTGGATCCTTCCTTCACTTGCCTCCAGCACAGCCATGCCCGAAAGCAGAATGCCAAATTTGAAAATGTTGCCTGTCACCTCTTTCCAGACACAAAACTGTAACTGCCAAAACTGTTTCGTAATCCTCCCCAGCTAAACTCTGACAATCCGATTTTAAAGACTCTGTCAGATTTTTGCGTTGCTGCTCTTCCTCTCCTGCCTTCTGCCCTCAGCTTCTGCCCTCCCCCCAGAAAAACCTATTGCCTTCACGGCACAACACCAAACCAGAAAACAACTGCATCGTGGGGAGAGACTCCAGGATTCTCTTCGGGTCCTTTTCCCACTGCTGTGAACTGTTCCAGGAGGATCTGACATCATGTGAAAAACTGAGAGGAAGAAGAAGAAAATATTAAGTCAGAGATAGGAGCTCAGAGAGGGGAATGATTAAAACTAAGTACGAATGTGGGAAGAATGGACACTGAGTGGCTCTGATGGCCAGTTCCAGTTCTCACTGGCAGGTCCATAAACCGAGGCTTCATTCAGCAGAGCTCCATGCATGGGCATATTCATCTTTTCTCAGCACTGTTACTGTAACACACACACAGTCATACACAGCACACCCCCCAAAACAGTGCTTCATCAGAAACCTAAGAACAGCTGTTTGTCTTCCTAGTCTCTGCTCTATAAAGTCCATGGTTTGTAGAGTCTCACAGAATCACTCAGACACCCATCACAGTGTCACAGAAATACCAAGGCAGAAGCACAGGGCATAAATAATGATTCAGAATTCCAATTTCATTGTTTTTTTTTTTTTTTTTTTTAAAAAAATCCTCTCCCTTTTAAACAAACACTTCCAGTAGGCAAATGAGACTTCTGGATTCTGGTTTTCTCTTTGAGCCTAGAGCTGTTCTCCCCTTTCTCCTTGGCACTTGATCTGTATGATTGTCCCTAAAATGCCACTGGCCTGGCACTGCAGTCCTGTCTTGGGCAAAACCTCCAATTAAAATCAGCAGGAAGTTTGCTAGAATTAGGAATTCCAGCCTGGGCTCCCCACCTGGGTGGCTCTGAGAGGGAGGTCTGCGCCTTTGAAAGCACCGATGGGAAGCCCCGGGTGGCAGAGCCTCTGCCCTCCAAATGCCGAGCGGCTCCAGCTGTGTCGCTGGGAGGCCTGTCAGTTCCTCGGCAAACCCTGGCTGAGGCCGAGACTGAGCCTGCAGGGGAGCAGCAGGGGCATCTCCGTAGACCACAGTCCTGCTCCTCCTCCGGCCTGGATTTGAGAGGGTAGGAACAGTACAGTGGGGAGTGGAGGACACACTGGGTTTGGATGGAGCCATCCTGAGCTCTGATCTTCTGTGTCTGTGCTGTGTGACCGTGGGAACACTGCAGTCCGCTTTGGTCCTCCGAGCCCTCTCGGTGGGATGGAAACCACGAGGCAGTCCTATCTCCTGGGGCTAATGTGAGGATAAAGGCTGGCTGCCATGATAGCAAAAGCACTTGGGAAACATCAACCCTCCACCCCACCAGACCTCAAGGCTCAGGTCTAAACATGAGGGAGATGGCTGGATATTGCCAGGGCTGCTTCTTCTCGAAGGTTCTCTGCCTCTGTGGTCAAAGCTGCTTCCTGTGTCGCCTCTGTGGGAGCCTGCCTACCAGGCCCCAGGGGGTTCCAGCTTTAGGAATGAAAATGCAAGTTCCTGCCCTCCCTCCTTTCCTCTCGTCAACACTGCCCCCAACCCCCACTCCATCAGAATGAGCTGGGGTCCTATCCAGCAGAAAGATGCTGAATTGGACGTATTGAAGTTCAGCTTTGGCTCAAAAGGGAAGATGCTTTGGATCTCCAGGGACAGAGAAAAGCACCTTAAAATTTGGTGCTCACTGTCGCACATGGACTACCTTATGGTGGGAATTGTGTCAGCCCTCTGTGAGACCCGACCCCCCCACCCCCACCCCCCGGAGCTGGCCTATTAAACTGCTCCTGCATTGCAAGGGGTGAGGCGGGCTGTCACCAGCCAGCCTGGGAAATGATATTTATAGATCACGGTCCCTCCTACCCCTGGTCTCCAGCCTGTCCCTGAGCACTTGTCGGTGAGCTCCAATTATCTGTGAATGGAGGAGAGGGATGACATGCAGGTCCCGGGGAAGCAAGGAATGTGCTAATAGGCCCTTCACACGTTCAAAGTTTCAGTATTTTTCCATTATTTCCATTTACGTCTCTTCTTATGGCTTGCCTGCTTCTTCTGGCCGGCTATAATTTTATACTGTGGTTCGTTGGAAAGTGCGCCCATGCTGGCATCAGAAAGCTTGGTCTGGAATGTGGCATAAGCTTGTGATGTCAGACAAGTCCGCCTGCCTCTCGGGGCTTGGCTGTCTGTGCTGCCGACGGTTATCCACAGTGCTCTGGGAGAACTCCGGCACAGAGCCTGGTGCACAGTGAATGCTTGGTGGTTGAGCACGCTGGCTTCAAGCGTGCCTGCCATCCAGCCTGGCAGGGTTTCTGAGGATCAGTGACCGCTCCCCAGAGCAGTAGCTAGAGGTGGAGAAGGTGCAGGAGATTGCTCTGATGGTGGTGGAGTCCTCATTATGAGAAGCTGCTTGTGCTAAAAGGACAGGGGTGCAAAAAACTGGGATGGGCTTGTTTTTTCTGGTTTCGATCATCTCTTCAAAATGAAGGACTGGAATCTAAGGAAAGTTTACTGACATTGGGAATTGGGACTTAACAGTAACATTTCTACCTGGTCTGACCACTCTCTGCCCCGCTTCAGAAAAGGATTGTTTGCACGCAGATGGCCCATCAGGGGTCTACATTCCCTGATTCTGGGAGTTACAGTCTTGGCTGAGTTGCTTCATTCGCATTCCACCCACTCTAATTACGGGGCTTCCCTGGTGGCTCAGAGGGTAAAGAATCTGCCCGCAATGCGGGAGGCCCAGGTTCGATCGCTGGGTGGGGAAGATCCCCTGGAGAAGGGAATGGCAACCCACTCCAGTATTCTTGCCTGGAGAATCCCATGGACAGAGGAGCCTGGCAGACTTACAGTCCATGACACGAGGGAGCCGCTGCAACTTTCACTCCGCCTTCACTCCGTCACCTCTGCCCCCTCTCCCGCCCGCGCCTCCTTCACTCTGGGTAGGCCCCTGCACCTCCTCCAGCACCCAGGCCTCCCGGGGCCCCACCTCTCTCCTCCCTCCTCTCTTCCTCCCGCCCGGCGCTCCCCGCCCCCTCCCGGTCGCCTGCCTCCTTCGCGGTCCTCCTCTGGACCCTTAATGCCTTCTTTGATCCGGCCCACAACCTCACGATTATGCAGGTGCCAGGCAGCTCTCGGCTGCGCCTCAGAGGGCCTCTGTCCCCGGTGCCTCCCGCTCGACAGGGCTGGAATCCTAATCGGCCCTTCGCCCCTCCTCCGGTGGCGGCCTCCCCGGGGGCCTCCATCTGCCCCCTCCCTCCCGCCCCCAGGGTGCTGAGAGCCGGGCCACAAGGAGGCATTGATTCAAGGAGGTGGGGGGGTGGAGTCCTGACAAAGGGTCCCAATGATGAGACACGAGAAAGGGGGCGCTCTCCGGGCTTATAGAATGCCTTGCAGATGGGAGCAGAGGAGCTCTCAATGGGGTACTGTCCTGTCGCCTGGAGAGGGAGTGACGGGGCTAAGTGTGGGCCCTTTGAAAGGGGCGTTTTGAAATGACGCTCTGGTCAGATGGAACCACGCAATCGGAGACGTGTGGCGGGCCCCTGTGGCTCGCAGCACTCGCCATGACTCAGAGCCCATATTCAGTTGATGCTCTGGCTCCGGAGGTGGGAGCCGCGCGGCTCATTGTCATTCCAGCTCGGTTTTCTGAAGGCTGGGCCCTCTGCTGTTCTCCAGGCTGTAATAGGATTGGTCCACACGAAGCAGAGACCGCGGAGGCCTGGAGCTGTGTGGGTGGAAGGGATTGGAAACTAATACTGCAGCTTGGGAGACAGAAGCGGAGTTTGTTGTTGTTGTTTAATGAAAAATAAGAAAAAATATTAATTTTGGTCTGTTCACTCATTCAGTGGTCGTCCGCTCATTCATTCACCAAACATTTCTGGGCTCCATGCTCAGAGATGGAGGGCTCCCCTCTCTCATGCCTTAAGAGACTGGAGGGGAAACTGACCAAAAGACTAGGGGCTGCAATACAGCGTTCAGAATGTCCTGAGGGAGGTTTCATTGCCAAAGCCAGGCTCATTCCCTGGACTTAAAGGCAGAGCCCTTCCAAGGAGCACTCTAATTATGCCTCCATTTTCCCTCAGCTGATAAGCACAGCAGCATTCTGGGAAGCCAAGTTTCAACAGTATCCATTTCCAAATGTCCCAGTAACCAAATGGTTTCCCTCCACCCCAGAGAGATAGGGAAATCCTGAAAGCTTCTCAGTAGCTTCAAAGGAACAGCTTATTCTCTGGGATAAGAATACTTATTATTACCTTTTTAATAATTGGTCTATGCCCAGCTCTGTGCTAAATGCTTTACAGACATCATCTCATTCAGTCCTCTCCCTCACCGCCTAAGATAGGGTTTATTATTCTCCTTTTGCATATGGACACTGCGTCTCAGAGACATGAAGTGACTTGTTCCCGCTTATGGAGTGGAGCCTCGAACTAAGTTCGGCCTGGGCCAGCGCACGTGCCATTCAGGATTAGGCTGCACTGCTTGCCTCCTGGTTCTTGGGCTTGGCGATTGTGGCTGAGCAGAGGAAATGAGAGAACAGGGGCATCGCTACCACGTCCTACCAGAGATGCAGTACAATGCAGAAGGGCTTCTGTCTCCAGTTTTCTAAAATGGAGCTCCCTGGCAGCCCAGTGGAGAAGACTCCAGGTTCCCAGTGCAAGGGGCATGGGGTCGATCCCTGGTTGGGGAGCTAAGATCCGGCATGCCACACAGCATGGCCTAAAATAAAAAACTGGGGATCAGGAACCACTGCCACCATTGGCATCCTCTCCACCAACAGTACTGCGGCGCTCGGCAGCGTTAAGAAATGCTTCCTTGACTCTTCTTTGAAAAAAAAAAAGAGCCTTGGCTATGAGCCAGAAGGTTCCTCTACCCACTTGCTGTATTATTTGCCTCCAAGCTTCTCTTGCCGCATCTAGAAAATGGAGCTGAGAGTCCCTTGGCAGGAATAACAAGAGCCTAACTTTTATGGAGCCCCTAATACCTACCGAGTTAGGGACTAAGATTTCACATAAAAATTCATGCCATCCTTACCACAGCCCAGCGTGGGAGGAGTGATTAGGGAGGTGAGGGAAACCGCCAGCATTCCCCGGGCTCAGGAGTGGAGGAGCCAGGACTCAAAGCGATCTCAGACTGACCTCAAGTTGCAAGCTATTTTGGGGGTGTTGTTGTGAAGCTCAAGTGAGAAATGGGAGGGTAAAAAGTGCTAGACACATGTAAGGAATTATTCTTAGTGTGGAATACGGCCAAGAGGGGACTTGTACAGAAATGAGGAAAGATGAGAGGCCGCTAAGCTGACTGTCTTACATCTTTTTTTTTTTTTTAAACTTATTTTTCTGTTGCTTCTTATCTGATTGAGTATCTGTCTTCATTGGAATGTTCCAGAGGCTGGAATCTGGGACAGGCTCGGGTTTGTTTATAAAAGTGTTGAGGGGCTGTGGAGAGGGGGACCTAGACATTTGTACTGTGATGGAAATTTCACTGAACTGAAATTTTGGAGAAAAATGGGGAGAATAGCATCTTCCTTATATGTTCTGAAACTGCAATATTAGGATCACGTGAGATCATCAATACGGAAGCGCTGTCATATCTCCGGAGTAATATAAGATAGAATTCGTTTTTGCTGAAGTTTTCAGATGTTATGGGAAGAATCTGTGAAGAAGGTTGAAACATCAGGTGTAGGGTAAAAGAAATAACCCCTCAATTCATCTTTACTCTGACTTTCTACACTCTGTTGTCATTCAGCAGGGTTTTTGAGTTTATACACTTTAAGGTTCTGAATCAAATGCCTTTGAGATGAATGAATAATAGATTTAGAAAGCTGAGAGGACCTCAAAGAACACTTTTACTCCATTCCTTTCCTTTTTACACATGAGGACACTGACCATTAGAAGGGGAAGTACAAGGTCATGTAGCTGGTCTGTGGCATCACCCAGAGCTCCACTGTCGTTCCCAGCAATGACATTCAGTGCCCTTCCTATGATAACTGCCCTACCCTGTCCTTTCATCCTCTGGGCAGCCCCACTTTGCATGAGCAGCTGGAGAACCACAAGCCCACCCATGATGGTTAACATTCTCCATCTCCCCTCTGTCCCCCAGGACAATTCAGCAGTGGCTTGCAAGGGTCCAGTCGCTTCTCTACTGCAATGAGAACGGGTTCTGGGGCACCTTCCTGGAGAGCCAGAGGAGCTGCGTGTGCCATGGCAGCACCACGCTGTGCCAGCGCCCCATCCCCTGCATCATCGGCGGGAACAACAGCTGCGCCATGTGCAGCCTGGCCAACATCTCGCTCTGCGGCTCCTGCAACAAGGGCTACAAGCTGTACCGAGGCCGCTGCGAACCGCAGAACGTGGACTCGGAGCGCAGCGAGCAGTTCATCAGCTTCGAGACCGACCTGGACTTCCAGGACCTGGAGCTCAAGTACCTGCTGCAGAAGATGGACTCGCGCCTCTACGTCCACACCACCTTCATCAGCAACGAGATCCGCCTCGACACCTTCTTCGACCCCCGGTGGCGCAAGCGCCTGTCCCTCACTCTCAAGAGCAACAAGAACCGCATGGACTTCATCCACATGGTGATCGGCATGTCCATGCGCATCTGCCAGATGCGCAACAGCAGCCTGGACCCCATGTTCTTCGTCTACGTCAACCCCTTCAGCGGGAGCCACTCAGAGGGCTGGAACATGCCCTTTGGCGAGTTCGGCTACCCGCGCTGGGAGAAGATCCGCCTCCAGAACAGCCAGTGTTACAACTGGACTCTGCTGCTGGGCAACCGGTGGAAAACGTTTTTCGAGACGGTCCATATCTACCTACGCAGTCGGACTCGGCTCCCTACCCTCCTGCGCAACGAGACTGGCCAGGGCCCCGTGGACCTGTCCGACCCCTCCAAGAGGCAGTTCTACATCAAGATCTCGGATGTGCAGGTGTTCGGGTACAGCCTGAGGTTCAACGCCGACCTCCTGCGCAGCGCCGTGCAGCAGGTCAACCAGTCCTACACGCAGGGCGGCCAGTTCTACTCCTCTTCGTCTGTCATGCTCCTCCTGTTGGACATTCGGGACCGAATCAATCGCCTGGCCCCCCCTGTGGCCCCGGGGAAGCCCCAGCTGGACTTGTTCTCCTGTATGCTCAAACACCGCCTGAAACTGACCAACAGCGAGATCATCAGGGTGAACCACGCCCTGGACCTCTACAACACCGAGATCCTCAAACAGTCGGATCAGATGACAGCCAAGCTCTGTTAACCCGGACTCCCGGCCGCGGGCGTTCCCTTTTGTTGTACAAACAGAACAGAACCAAGCAAAGCAAAACAGACACGCATTTGTAAAGTGTAATTACTATTCAAAGGAAAGGAGGAAACGTCTTCATTTGTTGGAAACGAAAAAACGTTCTAGCAACTGTATAAAACCGTGGGGCATGTCTGTTATTTCTATACTCTGTCGTGAAGAAGGGTCTCAGTCTTGGGAGGAGCTCGGAGGGAGGTGCTGCTTAGGCCTCAGGTGCTGTATGGGGGGGTGGGGATGGGAGAGAGCATATGCAACGAATTGTAAAGATCTCTGCTGTGCAGGTGCTAAGATTAAACACGAAAGAGAAAGCTATATGTAATGTACAACCGACACTGCCATTTTTCCTTGTGGGAGGAAATGGACATAGATAAAGAAGATATTTCTTCGGTTATGATTTCTTCCCTCTTTATGCTTAATTCCTTGTGGTTCTTTTGACTCGGCTGCACATGAGGGTGGAGATTCAGTGACAGCACTGTCTCACCCAGATAGCTTCCCTCACACTGAATAAACTGAAACTCACTGAAGCTGGACAATAGGGGACCCTGGGACCCTGGGACACTGGGACCCTGGGACCCTGGGGGAGAGGCATTCACATAATCACAGGGTGTTAAAACCATCAAGAAACCTTTGAGATCAGCCTGTTGATCTCCTTGATTGCGTTTGGGAACTAGCCTCAGAGAGAAATGGCGAGCCCATGGCTACATTTGGTTACTGGCCCAACAGCGAGGTGACCCTGCCTCCTGACCCCGTTGGCCGTGCTGCTTCTAACATCATGCTGGCCACGGTGGTGTTTACTCCTCCAGCTGAGCTGCCAAGGGATGGAGTAGCTTTCAGTCTCAGGTTGTTTTGATAGCCCTTTTTTTCTTCTCACAAAGAAACTTATTTCAACTATGGTCTCCAAAAAAAAAAAAAAAAAAATGGTGTCAGATACCCTAGAAGCGCTCTGAGTATTTTACTTTGATTTAAAGTCAGTACCTGAAATAAAATAGGGTGGGTTTTAAAATTGCATTGGTCTGCCAGGCCAACTTCCCCAAGTGGGTATCTAAAGCATGATCCTTTAACTCAGAATACACAGACACACACACACACACACACACACACACACAATGCACTAACACTGCCACTTCTTGGGCATCTCTGAAAACTGAGAATCCTTGTCTGGGACTTGGGGTTTAAATTGAAAGGAGAGCTGTAAGGAAGAGAACTCATTTCAAAGCACATCTGTAGAGGATTGGGGCAGAAAGCGTGTCTTAGCCTTCAGGAACTCTGCATTTATCTTCTTGCTACGATAGTACTTGCTAGAGATGCTTCGAGCATCTGAGTCTTCATTTCCAAATTGGCAGAGAAATAGGACCACACACGTCAGGGTTGGGAGAGAAAGTAGGACTCCTCTGGTCTCGGTGTCAGCCCAGTGGAAATCTTGTCTTTGGGACATCACCCCTGTTTGCTAACTGGCCCATTCCTGGAATAGGAAACCCATGTAGTTCTGTCTTCCACATTCCTTGGAGTCCTCTTTTACTGAAGGGGATCAGTAGTGCTCATGCCAGCTTATGTTATTAAACAGATCTAATTATTAGGTGGTTCTTCTACATATTTACTAGCATCTGTGTACCTTCCACTCACTGGTTCCAGTTCTAGAATGTACATTTCTCACGTCAGTGCTTTCATAGATAAAATACAGAAACTATCTCAGGGCTCACCAGAGTCTGTAACACTTTGACTCAGAGAAAACACTTACCCCCACCCAGCCTATATAGTTTAAGATGAAAGGAGGAGGCTTCAGTGCATACAACAGATAAGACCTATCTAGTTTAAGTATGTGTGCAGAGGGGGGAAGTTATATCCTTTTATTTTTTCCCATAGTGAAATTCCAAATGTAATGTTCCAGTTTTTAGTATGAATTAGCATGTATTTTGATACCAATTTAACAATGTGTGCTTCACACTATCATAGTAGTTTGGCCCTCAGATTTTGAGCAGATTCGATATTCATTTAGGTTGGAAATTATTCATGCAAAAGTCACATAGCAGCTATTCATCAAGCAAAAGATTTTATAGCAGTTCAGTAAATCATCAAACATCTCAACAGCCCACACCCTCTGGACATGGAGCTGTAGCCACTGGACCACAGGGAAGTCCCTCTTCAACACTTGGGAGATGAATGGGGCATGCCAGAAAAATGAGATCTGTAAGGAAATGGGTTATGCTTTTTGTGCCCCTCATACATTGATGAGAAAGACATATGAACCAATAAAAAATGAATAATTACAGTACACCATGATGAGTGCTGTTGTGGGGTCAGACACGCAGAGAAGAGCCTGAAGTTATGAACTTGGTTCATGCGGCTGGCACAGGCTTTAGATGGGCATGCTCATCCTGAGTGTTGAAAACGAAAAGGACTCGGGCAAATAACAAGGCTCTTCCCCAGGCTTCACCAACCGTGAGTGTGTGTGTGGGAAAGTTTTCTTCTCTTTACCTTGACAGTATTACTGAATAATTACATCATATCGTATTACAAAGAGAATAAACAATGTCTAATGATTGGAAAGGGCAGGGAAATCAGATAAATTTTCAAGGACAGAGAGATTCAGACATCAAAATATTTGTTCAAAGGTGAAAGGAAAATACTTTTATATAAGGATACAAAGTTCTGGGGATTTCCAGGCACCTTCTGCTTGGGTCCAACTCTTTGAGCTAACAGGGTCCCTCCAGCTATTGGGGAAGACAAGCCTGAAGCCTTCAAGTGAGATTTTAATTCAATTAGCATCTTACCAGTTTGATGCAACAACCAAGGACCTATGGTGTCTGATTAATATGCTGATGCTAAGGCAAAAGAGTGAACAGAATGCCCTGTTGGATAAGCCTGACAGCAAAGCGTGGCATTGCCATGGAAACCACAGAAGGCCATTAATTAGCTATCAGATAAAATCATTGGAAAATTCTGGACCCTGGCATATCTGCCCCCTTCAAAGAGGAGGGCAACAAGAGGTCGCACTAACAGCAAGGCTCCCTTCATTGATTGAAATCATAATTGCACAGAGACTGCATGTCATAAGTGGAAGAAAGATTAGGAAGTAGAACAAGTTGACATAATAGAAGGAAAGAGGCTTGGGGATTATCCATCGCCACAAATATTTTTTTAGATGTAGCGTAACTTGTTGGGTTGTCTATGTTGATAAAATCATCTCCATGACAAACACTTTCTCCTATTCCCCATTCTTTTTGGAAAGAGGTGAGAAGAATAACATGGATCCACTAGATGGTGATAAATGATTGAGGGAAGCTGTCATAGAGTCAAAGCGTGAGAAATGATGAACCCCTAAAATAATAGATGAAGATTGTAGAATGTTCAATTTAATAGGGAGACTTTTTTTTTTAATTAAAAAGAAGACATTTGTTTGCTCATTTGTTTTACAAGTGCCTGAAAAGTTTTGTGAAAATCATATTAAAAAAAAAAAACTTTTCCTTCTCCATTGCATTCTACTATAATTTTAGTATGTTTTATTTGAATACAGTATTGAATTAGTTGTTGTTTAGTCACTAAAAAAAAAAAAGAAGAAGGCAGACAGGAGAAAGAAAAGATTCATTAAAATATTAATAGCTAGATACATAAACATAATAACCAAACATACTACACAAATAACCACAATAAATGTACTTGGACAAAACTGATCAGTAAAAAGAGGTAGTCAGACTACAAGGTACAAATGTAAAAGTAATGGTAGAGAAGTTTGAAAAGAAAAAGATGCATAAAGGTATCCTAGACTATTAACTAACAGGAAGCTGATGTAGCACCATTAATAGCATTCAAAATAGACTTTAAGGCAAACAATAGGATTAAAGATGGTCAACTCAGCAGGGAAAGTGGAGAGAAGTGCGGACACATGGGACCATGGACTCTGGGGTAAAGCGGTCATTAAAGGTCTGTAAAATTTCATCCTTCAGAGATGAAGCTATGCTCAACGTTATTCTGCAAAATTTGCACACTGATCATGATCATAGTTCCCTTTTCACTGTCTCAAGGTAAAAGAGTATCCAGTCCAACCTCCTAGCCAAGACAAGAAGCAGCCCCATGATACTGAAAAGAATCAACCGTAATAATCGGAACTGACCTTCATATGCAAATAGTCTCTCTCTTCTATGTCACCAAAATCGTCTCTAATGAGCATTTTTCCAGTTGAAGATCAGTGCAAATCTTTGGTTGGTTACAATAAGTTCAGACTGAGCAGAGCGCCCTCTCTGCCTGAGAACAAGATAATACCAGGGGCTCCAGCTGCACCAAACCAAGAACCGAGACGGAAGATGTTACCTGAATGAACTCTCCTTTCTCAACATCCCTGTCTCCTTAAATAATGATCAGAGCCTGAAATGACAAGTGGAAGGTCATTCCTCACTTCAGTGTTGCATCTAATGGTAAGCATTCTGCACGAGGCAGGCAGTATATTCTCTGACTACTTGGGCCTGGAACCCTCTTTGCCTTCAACAACACAAAGATCAAGACACATTCAGGGAATGGAATGGGACCGTTTTGATCCCATGGGGAGAAAATCACCTCAAAATCATGGTCACTCTGAGGGGAATTACAGATGTTTTTGAGAAATGGGAAAGCTCTGGATTCTTTCCAAATAAAAATGTACCTTCACATACATTTTTGAGTATTTCACAGATCCCTTAATCATCTTTCTTGAACATTCTAGAATATAACAAACCTTCAGTAAGTGCCTCTAATCTAGTCTAAACTCTGTATTTTATGAAATTCAAAACTTCACCTTTCAGTGGTGAGGAGTTGTGCCCAAAGTCATCCTGAAAGCCTTGACCACTGGGCATGGGTTTAGTTCCCTTTTCCCTGTCTCAAGCATAGTTTGGCCTACAATCCCGTATCAAGCTAATCTTCATACAGCTGAATCCTGCCCTCAGTGAAGGAGGTTTCTAACATACAGGTAAACACCTTAATGGAAATGACAGTTACGGTCACGTTAATAAAACCCGACATATACACCGTGGACTATATAGACCATGGAATTCCCCAGGCCAGAATACTGGAGGGGGTAGCCTTTCCCTTCTCCAGAGGATCTTCCCAATCCAGGGATCAAGCCCAGGTCTCCCGCATTGCAGGCGGATTCTTTACCAGTGGAGCCACCAGGGAAGGCCATACTAAATACTAAATTTATTCAATAGGTACATTGTGTGTAAGCACTAAAGAAAGAGGTCTCTAAACCAGAAAGTCATGAGCTTGGCTAGAGGATGAGCAGGCATGCACTGGTAAGTATTACATCTTCAGTGGAGAGAGAGTCCAGTTCCCTGAACCTGGTACAATTGCACATGAAATTGAAAGGACAGTGTTTGTGCTACTCGATTCAGTCTGTTCCAGCAATACCATGGATGGGGTGGCTCAAACAAAAAGCATTTATTTCTTACATTTCTGGAGGCTGGGGTTTCCAAGATCAATACCTCTGCAGATTCAAGTGTCTGGTGAGGATCCATTTCCTGGTTCATAAAGCACTGGCCCCCCACTTGCCTTCACAAGGCAGTAAAGGCAAGAAAGCTGTCTGGGTCTCTTATGAGGGCACAAACCCCATTAATGAGGACTCCAGCCTCATCACCTAACCCCCCCACCCCCGTCCCACCTCCTAATACCATCACCCTGGGGGTTAGGATTTCAACATGTTAATTTTGGAAGAACACAAACATTTAAAATATTAAATCAGTTACAAAAAAACCCAAAAAACCATCTCCATCAAATAGCTTGGAATAGACACATGAGCTTCACAAATCACAAATTCACTTTCTTTCATTTGAGTATCTATCTGACCTCTGCTCCCAACCTTGTTCGGTAGGTGTTCACCAAAACTGCCCTGGCTCCCCCCAGGAATGAACAAGGAGTCTGTCCTCATTCAAGATGTCATAGTCGCAATGAAACTTCTACATGGAGCCCCTTGTGCCAGGAAGAAAATGGCTTTGATACAATTTTTAAATAAAAGCTGCAGGGCTGCTTGATAAGGGAAAGCAGGGGTCCACAAGCTGCAGGTCTACATTTTCCCACTAATGTCACCACGGATGGCAAATGATCTGTGTCAGCCTTAACCAGGGATGGAAGATTGGTCTGATTCTGCCACAGGCTTGCACCAGTGAGGAAACCGTCATGTTCTTACAAATTAGAGGGTGATTATAAACCCTGCCAAGGGATCATTAATTATATGGTATTAATTGCAGGATATGTAATTATAAATTAATAATAATATCACCTAGCATTTTGTTGGTGTGCAAAAGGATGCCATGCTTAAAACCTAGACCCAGGAGCTGGGTTTTCCTGAATTATTAGACACCTCAGATTAGAACTCAGATCCCCCAATTTCCAGGTGAGTGATTTAACTGTTACAGTCAACATTATTCCTGACATGAGAAAATCACTGGCAACATAGGGCTGTAGCTAAGAGTACAGCCTGGAGACAGGAGAAAATAATTAGAGCTCATCCACTTAGCTACCTATGCTGCTTCACTGAGATATTCAACCTCTGTGTGCTTCCGTTTCTTCCTCTGTAAAAATGCGGTTCTTAATAGGTTCTCTCTAGCATGGTTGTTATAAGAATTATGCATGTTTAAGGGCCTAGAACAGTGACTGGCATATAGGAAGCCTATAAGTTCGTTAAATAAGCAACATAAATAAAAATATACTTTAGATAGATATGTATGCAAAGTAATATTCTTAATAATAGTAGGTAATATCAATGGGGCTCATTTTACAGGTCAAACACTGCAGTAAGAAGTTGATGCAAGTTACTCACTTAACTTCATTGCAACGCGGTGAGGTGGGTCTAATGATCACTTTGGGTTACACATGATGAAACGGAGTCTTAGAAAGATGAAAAAACTTGCCTATGGCAAGCTGGGGTTGGAATGATGATGTGTCAGTCTCCAAAAAACAGGCCTCTTAACTATGCTACAGTTTCCCCCAATAAGTGAAAATAAATGGCCTTGCAAAGTTAATTGTAAGAATAATCCAGACCTTAAGAGGCATCTGGCACCACTATTTGATTACAGAACCATTCAATTCCTCCGTGAGCTAGAGTCAAGGGCACCCAGATAGCTTTAAATGTACTGACTCCTGGAATCACAGAGCTTTAGCAGGGACCCAGGAGGAATGTGTGTCTGGGGCGGATTTTCCATGCCAAAGAGCAGGATCTGTCACAGAGCCCAGATGCATCTCATCCTCCTGCATGAACTCCTCAGGGAAGCCTTTTGGCTCCAGGTAGGCCCACCATCTTTTGGGGCAAAGCGCTATAGATTTGTGCATTGCTTTTCTCTGGGAAAGAGCAGGGCTGAGGGGTGAAATATGCAGGCAGGGGAGCAGATGGAAACCATAGTCCAAACCTGGGATACAAAGAGGAGGCCTTTGATCTCCAGCTGGGTCAGTTCCCACATTTCAACATGGTCTGAATCAGTCTCATCCAAGACCCCTGAAATCCACCCATGGCCCATCCCCCCAGCTGGAGGGGATCTTTGGGATTATTGAGGAGGATGGAGAATGACTTCTATAGATGGTGTGATTCTGTAACGACATCTTCCTTGTTCCTGGTTCAGCTTCCTGCTGTCACTCCACTTTCTCAAACTATATGTAGCCCCCCATCCTAGAAGTCCCAGAATTGTCATTCTTGGGCATAACATGCAAACCAATTTTCTGTCTCTTACAGTGATCCAAAGACAGAAAAGCAGAATAAATAAACTATGCTGTGATTAAAGAATTTTAAACGTTTACCCAAAAGTCACATCTACACGTGATTTTTCAAGCAATGTGTATGAAAAGGGGAATATAAATAAATGCCTTTTTCACCTTCTAACCTTGTAAGGTCAATCTTGTAAGGTCTTAGGAAATGCAACTCGGCACACATTTGCAGGATTGGAAAGAAGGCATGGGTGTTTCCTGCTTCTCTGTGATATCCTAGTACTTCACACGTATCTAATTCAAGCCTCATGAATCCCTAAGGGAGAGCTGTTTTTATTTGCATTATACAGGTGAGGAAATCAGGGCACCAAAAAGTAAGTAACTAAAGCTGATTCATAATTTACTCTCTTAGCACAAAATTAGAGGAGGAATTGGCAACTGATTCCAGTACTCTTGCCTAGAGAATCCTGTGGACAGAGGAGCCTGGTGGGCTGCTGTCCATGGGGTCGCACAGAGTTGGATATGACTGAAGCAATTTAGCATGCCTGCATGCATTGAAGAAGGAAATGGCGACCCACTCCAGTATTCTTGCTTGGAGAATCCCAGAGATGGGGGCAGGGGGAGGCCTGGAGGGCGGCCGTCTATAGGCTCGCACAGCGTCGGACACGGCTGAAGCAACTTAGCAGCAGCAGCACAAAATTAAGCAGTAAGATGGAACAGTTACAGCGTGGCATCTGGGGACTAAAGAGGCTCAGTTCTGGGTTCATTCTACAAACTCTGGGACCTCGGAAAGTTACTCAGCCTCTCTGGCATTTCTTCATCTGTCCCTTGGGGAGAATAATAACTCATCCAGTTGCCATGAGGACATTTCTTTTGCCAGATTTCCACCCTTTCTGTGAATTAGTACAGGTAAGGGCCTGTCTAGAACTCTCTGGGTACACGCTAAGCACTCAGTAAAAGCTGGCTCTTGTGATTCCCTCAGGCGTGGCATGGCTCAAGACTGCAGCTTGGAATCATGGCCCCATTAGGCTCCTTGGCTTCCCCATGTTAAGCATGGTGCTCCTCGGCTGTCACCTTTAGCATTGGAGCTCAGTGGAAGAGTTAGACAAATCTCTAGCTTCCAAAAGTTCACAGGCAAAACACACAGGGGGAGGGTAGAATCGAAGAAGACATCATTTTTCAATGGCAGAAATGGAATCAAGGAAAAAAAAAGACAATGAAAGACTGAGCTTGTAAGAGAAGTAATGAAGAGAAGTGGTGGCTGTTCCCTGCGTCCTCTCTGACAAAGCCTGGTCCAGCCTCACCCCATTTCCAGGCAAGCAGGAATGTTGCTTAGCAACCCAGCCAGGAACAGCAGAGTGAGCTCTGTGCTGGTACATTAAGGGCTGCTACTGCCTCCTGAAAAGGACCAAACTTTTGCTTAAAATCCCACCCACAGTACAAGGGACACCTGCAAATTGGAAGCACCTGGGAAGGGAGTTTTCTGCTAGGTTCAGTTGAACAGAAGGCTGGCAGAGGAGGAAATAGTCTAAATTAGTGGAAAAGTACAGGGCAGATTTTTTTTTTAAATTTCTTTCAAATGCTGTAGAAATTAGGTGCTAAGAAAAATTTGCCAAGCCAAGGATTCCGTGAGTCCGTTCCATTGAATGTGGATATGGCAACTGAGGCCAGCAGGACCTGTCTGGCTCCCAGCTCACATGGGCCGCCTCTTCCTACAGCTGCAGCTGCTTGACAACCCCCTACAAGTTCAATCTCAAAGTCAGAATATTGTTCTTACTAGAGAAGGAAAGTGTCAGACTCAGTCAATGGATGAATCCCAAAGTTTGGGTCTACACTTTAGAGAGAAAGATAGATAATTAATTGTGAAGTGCAATATGTGTTAAGGGGTGGGGAGCATAAGATGCAATGGCAATAAACAGCATGAACCCCTAAACCTAGATTGGACAGAGAAAGGAGAAAGTCATGGAAAGCACTGGAAGAGCTGATGTTTAATGGGAGCCTAGAATGATGAGTAATAGTTGAACAATGAGGAAAGGAAATGTGTTCCACGAGGAGAAACAGTTCAAGCAGATAGTTCAGGTCAGCTGCAGATGAGAGAGAGAAGAGGGGAGAGGGCGAGAGAGAGAAACAGGAATGAACTGGGGATGGGGAGGAGGAGTGGCAGAAGGTAAGAGTATATGTAGTCATGTGATGAAGGGCCCTGCGACTCACAAGAGGATTCTGGACTTCATCCTAAGAGCAAGTGGCGGCCACTGCAGGATTTCAAGTATGACAACATGGGGTCAAGTGCACTGGATCCGGTCAGCCCTTCTGCTATCCCACTTTATGGTTGGAACCCAGTACGTGGGCTCCTGGTCTGGTGTCTTGAGGTCCTGTCTCTTTCTTCTGCCTCGTTTCCCCTGTCCCTGCAGAAAGGAGAGCCTACATTCTTCGAGAGTGCTGGAGAGGCACGGGGACACATCACCACCCCTTCCCGAAATGCATGGAGTCTTGCTCTGGTACCTGAATTCATGTATCATCTGTTTCCCGGCCTCCCCTTCTGACTTTGCCTGTTCTAAGACTCTCAGCTGCGGGGCCTGCACTCCTCATCTGTCATTACGGCTGACCTGATGCTGTTTGACTGGGCTCTCTCTCATTCACTTTTGCTTTCTTCATCCTACCAATACCATCCCCCCATAGCCTGCAGCAGCTGTGTCTGAACCAAGTGCTTGCCCAGGAACGGACCCACTTCAAAGAACTTGCCTCATAAAAAGTTCTGGTCAGCCTACTGATGATGAAAGAAATCCATCTGACCTGCCTGCCTCTTCATAATCGTGGGGAAGGGCCCAAACTCTGGAGTCCCCTTCCTTTGAGGGTGAACCCTGGCCCACACCAAGCCTTAGCTTGGAAAGCTAGTTCATCATTCCACGGCTGGTTTCATCATCCTTACAGGAAGGTATCCACACCCACCAATAGGGCTGTTATGAGGATTTAAAAAGACTATGGAGATAAAATGGGCTTCTCAGGTGGTACTACTGGTAAAGAACCCACCTGCCAATGCAGGAGATGTAAGACTCACAGGTTCGATCCCCAGGTTGGGAAGATCCACTGGAGGAAGAAATGGCACCCCACTCCAGTATTCTTGCCTGCAGAATCCCACGGACAGAGGAGCCTGGCAGGCTACAGTCTATAGGACCACAAAGAGTTGGGCACAACTTAAGTTACTTAGCACACATACACATAGAGATAAAATACCCAGAATCAGTTCAGTTCAGTCGCTCAGTTGTTTCCAACTCTTTGTGACCCCACGGACCACAGCACACCAGGCCTCCGTCCATCACCAACTCCTGGAGTTTACTCAAACTCATGTCCGTGGAGTCGGTGATGCCATTCAACCATCTCATCCTCTGTCATCCCCTTCTCCTCCTGCCCTCAGTCTTTCCCAGCATCAGGGTCTTTTCAAGTGAGTCAGCTCTTCACATCAGGTGGCCAAAACATTGGACTCTCAGCTTCAGCATCAATCCCTCCAATGAACACCCAGGACTGATTTCCTTTAGGATGGATTGGTTGGATCGCCTTGCAGTCCAAGGGACTCCCAAGAGTTTCTCTAACACCACAGTTCAAAAGCATCAATTTTTTAGCGCTTAGCTTTCTTTGTAGTCCAACTCTGACATCCATACATGACCACTGGGAAAACCATAGCCTTGACTAGACAGATCTTTGTTGACAATGTCTCTGCTTTTTAATATGCTATCTAGGTTGGTCATAACTTTTCTTCCAAGGAGTAAGTGTATTTTAATTTCATGGCTGCAATCACCATCTGCAGTGATTTTGGAGCCCCCAAAAATAAAGTCAGCTACTGTTTCCACTGTTTGCCCATCTATTTCCCATGAAGTGATGGGACCAGATGCCATGATCTTCATTTTCTGAATATTGAGCTTTAAGCCAACTTTTCACTCTCCTCTTTTGCTTTCATCAAGAGGCTCTTTAGTTCTTCTTCACTTTCTGCCATAAGGGTGGTGTCATCTGCATATCTGAGGTTATTGATATTTCTCTGGGCAATCTTGATTCCGGCCTGTGCTTCTTCCAGCCCAGCGTTTCTCATGATGTACTCTGCCTATACGGTAAATAAGCAGGGTGATAATATACCGCCTTGATGCACTCCTTTTCCTATTTGGAACCAGTCTGTGATTCCATGTCCAGTACTAACTGTTGCTTCCTGACCTGCATATAGGTTTCTCAAGAGGCAGGTGAGGTGGTCTGGTATTTCCATCTTTTTCAGAAGTTTCCACAGTTTCTTGTGATCCACACAGTCAAAGGCTTTGGCATGGTCAAGAAAGCAGAAAAAGATGTTTTTCTGGAACTCTCTTGCTTTTTCAATGATCCAGCAGATGTTGACAATTTGATCTCCGGTTCCTCTACCTTTTCTAAATCCAGCTTGAACATATCTGGAACTTCATGGTTCATGTATTGCTGAAGCCTGGCTTGGAGAATTTTGAGCATTACTTTACTAGCATGTGAGATGAGTGCAATTGTGCGGTAGTTTGAGCATTCTTTGGCATTCCCTTTCTTTGGGATTGGAATGAAAACTGACCTTTTCCAGTCCTGTGGCCACTGCTGAGTTTTCCAAATTTGCTGGCATATAGAATGCAACACTTTCACAGCATTATCTTTTAGGATTTGAAATAGCTCAACTGTTATTCCATCACCTCCATTAGCTTTGTTCGTGTGATGCTTCCCAAGGCCCACTTGACTTCACATTACCAGATGTCTGGCTCTAAGTGAGTGATCACATCTTCGTGATTATCTGGGTCGTGAATATCCTTTTTGTACAGCTCTTCTGTGTATTCTTGCCACCTCTTCTTAATATCTCCTGGTTCTGTTAGGTCCATACCATTTCTGTCCTTTATCAAGCCCATCTTTGCATGAAATGTTCCCTTGGTATCTCTAATTTTCTTGAAGAGATCTCTAGTCTTTCCCATTCTGTTGTTTCCTCTATTTCTTTGCAGTGATCGCTGAGAAAGGCTTTCTTATCTCTTCTTGCTATTCTTTGGAACTCTGCATTCAAATGGGTATATCTTTCCTGTTCTCCTTTGTTTTTCGCTCCTCTTCTTTTCACAGCTATTTGTAAGGCCTCCCCAGACAGCCATTTGCTTTTATGCATTTCTTTCCCATGAGGATGGTCTTGATCCCTGTCTCCTGTACAATGTCACGAACCTCATTCTATAGTTCATCAGGCACTCTATCTATCAGATCTAGGCCCTTAAATCTATTTCTCACTTCCACTGTATAATCATAAGGGATTTGATTTAGGTCATACCTGAATGGTCTTGTGGTTTTCCCCAATTTCTTCAATTGAAGTCTGAATTTGGCAATAAGGAGTTCATGATCTGAGCCACAGCAAATTTGGAAAACTCAGCAGTGGCCACAGGACTGGAAAAGGTCAGTTTTCATTCCAATCCCAGAGAAAGGCAATGCCAAAGAATGCTCAAACTACCACACAATTGCACTCATCTCTCATGCTAGTAAAGTAAGGCTCAAAATTCTTCAAGCCAGGCTTCAACAATATGTGAACCGTGAACTTCCTGATGTTCAAGCTGGTTTTAGAAAAGGCAGAGGAACCAGAGATCAAATTGCCAACATCTGCTGGATCATGGAAAAAGCAAAAGAGTTTCAGAAGAACATCTTTTTCTGCCTTCTTGACTATGCCAAAGCCTTTGACTGTGTGGATCACAATAAACTGTAGAAAATTCTGAGAGAGATGGGAATATCAGACCACCTCACCTGCCTCTTGAGAAATCTGTATGCAGGTCAGGAAGCAACAGTTAGAACTGGACATGGAATCACAGACTGGTTCCAAATAGGAAAAGGAGTGCATCAAGGCTGTATATTGTCACCCTGCTTATTTAACTGATATGCAGAATACATCATGAGAAATGCTGGAAAGGAAGAAACACAAGCTGGAATCAAGATTGCCGAGAGAAATATCAATAGCCTCAGATATGCAGATGACTGCCGGGGTCCAGCCCCGGTGGATCCAGGGAATTCGAAGGGTGGACAGAGTCGGTGAGGAAAACTTATTTATAAATTTAAGATTAGATTCAGAAGAAATAGTGTAGTAGGAAGATTAAGTGGAGAAGAGGGCTGAATAGCTTGGATTACGTGGAAGACCAATAAAATTCCAGACAAGGAATTTGCACCATCTACGTTGGGCCACCAGCACTCGCTTGAATATCTAAGGGTGCCTCGCCTTAGGCTCCCTTTCGCGTGGGTCTTAACAGCCAGGGCAAATAAGTAGACTTGGCGAGCCTCCGCGCCCCAGATGGAAATTCAGCCTGAAATTAAAGTAAAGAGCAGAGGGAGGGAAAGGAAGAGAAGAAGAGAGAGACATGGGGGAAACCAGTCCAGTGACTGGCTCCGTCCTCTATTGTTCAGAAGGCCTTTTATACTTTTGATAGAACATGGAGATCAATGGGTAACACAAAGTTACACAGCGTTAGCAGTCCAGACTCTTATCAAAACCAGGCTTTTCTCTCTGCATACCTAATTGTATACACAAGTCTTAGGTAATTTACATCATCTTCCAGTCAAAAGGGCCAGTTAACATTTTACAGCCTTTTTTCTGATAAGGGTTTGTCAACCAGAAGACTTATTTGTGTTGATCTTCCCAAGGTCTGGTGCCACTCTCAGAAAGCACTAAATAAAGTTACATTCTTACACAGCAAAGATACAGCAACTTATAACAAGTAGAGGGAGTACAGTGATTTACAGCAAAAGAGAAGCAATTAACTCAAAAGTCTAGTGTTGCTAACATCAAAACTACTATGTATCTTTTTCTACATCCTGCTTACGTTGAGTAACATCCTTCCAGGTGCCTAAAAGATAAAGAATATGGAGGTCTGGCAGCAATCCTTGAGTCAACAGTGAAAACCCATCACCAATATGATTTTTAAATGTTTAGAAAAGGCTCTGTATCTTTAAGATGCTTTCAAGCTTTGTGCCTCTCGTGGTTGGGGGGCTGTAAGCAATTCACAAGCTGTAAGAGGTCTGGGGAACCTGTTAGGCAAGCTAGAGAGCTATCAGAGGGGTTTAACTGAAACATCCCTTTCAAATGCAGAAGACTAAAGCCCTGAGTTGACTTTTTCCAGAGAATATTAGAAAAGTGGAAAAGCAGAGCACAAAAGCCGGGAGATTCTTATTTTTGAGGGGGTGGATGCTCAGGAAATTCCAGGGGGAAAACCTGAGGTTTGATTAGCCTTGCCATCAGAGCTCTTGCCGCATGACCTTGTCACGGGTGGAATTCCTCACACTGGCTCCCGGCAGATGACACCACCCTTATGGCAGAAAGTGAAGAGGAGCTAAAAAGCCTCTTGATGAAAGTGAAAGAGGAGAGTGAAAAAGTTGGCTTAAAGCTCAACATTCAGAAAACGAAGATCATGGCATCCAGTCCCATCACTTCATGGGAAATAGATGGGGAAACAGTGGAAACAGTGTCAGACTTTATTTTGTGGGGCTCCAAAATCACTGCAGATGGTGACTACAGCCATGAAATTAAAAGACGCTTACTCTTTGGAAGAAAAGTTATGACCAACCTAGATAGTCTATTCAAAAGCAGAGACGTTACTTTGACGACTAAGGTCCATCTAGTCAAAGCTATGATTTTTCCAGTGGTAATGTATGGATGTGAGAGTTGGACTGTGAAGAAGGCTGAGCACCGAAGAATTGATGCTTTTGAACTGTGGTGTTGGAGAAGACTCTTGAGAGTCCCTTGAACTGCAAGGAGATCCAACCAGTCCATTCTGAAGGAGATCAGCCCTGGCCTTTCTTTGGAAGGAATGATGCTAAAGCTGAAACTCCAGTACTTTGGCCACCTCATGCGAAGAGTTGACTCATTGGAAAAGATTCTGATGCTGGGAGGGATTGAGGGCAGGAGGAGAAGGGGATGACAGAGGATGAGATGGCTGGATGGCATCACTGACTCGATGGACGTGAGTCTGAGTGAACTCCGGGAGATGGTGAAGGACAGGGAGGCCTGGCATGCTGCAATTCATGGGGTCGCAAAGAGTCAGACACGACTGAGCGACTGAACTGAACTGATTCTTCCTCTGAAAGTGCATTACCTGGTTACATTTCCATTTCTGATCACTACAATGACTTCCTTAAATTGGAGGATTAAAGGAGATTATGCATATAAAGCACCAGGTATACAGTAAATGCAAGATAAATATTAGCCATTATTATTAATTTATCATTGATGAAGTAGAATATCCTGATTAAGAGATTAACTGTGTCTTGTTTTCTTGAATACGGGCTTGTCACAAATGAACAGAAGTCACCGCCCACCATGACTATCCTTTTGCAAATTCACAGAGAGCACCGACAGAATGCAACATTTGACCTTCCAGACAGTTGTGACCCCGTGGGAAAGACCAGCAGCTCCTCCGGTTTCAGAGATTATCCTGCAGAAGATGCCATCGGGGGAGGTCAGTAGACCGGATACTCTGCAGAGCGCATGGGGCCCTGTCTCATTGTAGGCTACCGATGAGGTCTTTGGGAGTAGTTGGCAGTGATGCTGGCAGTTCTATGCAAAATCATGTCTCCCCAAACTCATATGGTGAAGTTCTGACCCTCAGCACCTCAGGATGAGAATGTATTTGGAAATAAGTGATAAAGTTAAAATGAGGTTGTTAGGGTGGGCCTACCCAATGTGACTGGTGTCTCTATAAGAAGCAAACAAGTAGACACATAAACAAACACCAGTGATGTATGAACACAGAAGAAAGACCGTGGGAGACACAGGGAGAAGTGGCCTGGTGCAGGCCAAGGAGAGAGGCCACAGAAGAAACTGAACCTGACAGTTCCTTGACCTTGGACTTCCAGCCTTCTGAAGTGTGAGAAAATAAATGTCCATGGTTTAAACCGCCTAGTCTGTAATACTGAGTTGTGGCACCCCAAGCAGGCTGATATAGGGTCCATTAAAGAATGAGGCTGGGGCAGGAGGAGAGAGACAGGTTCCTGATCAGAAGAGAGAATAGGTTCTCTGGGGGATGACATGGTGACTCAGACTGTCCGAGAATGATCCTGCACTTTGCTTCCCCATGGGGACTAGGACCTTTGATGTAACGGCTGACTGAGACTACTTGGAGAATGGACAGCTGGGATGTAGGGGTATCCAGTCTGCCTTGTGAAGACCCTGAGGCATGAGATGTACCTGAGTGACCTCCGTGTGACTCTGTCCAGGCATGCAGGATTCCTCTGAATATCTCCAGATAAAAGACGCTGGGTGGTGGTCAGTAGCGTCCAAGGACCAGGCCTCTGCCTCATTTTCCTGGGCCATATGTGTGCAGGATTAAAGCAGCATCCAAGAGACTATTGGAGCAAATTCCATTAATGAGAGCAATGGTCATTCTGCTAATCAGATAGACAGTAACTCAGAATTATAGAATGAAAAAAGGAAAAATAGGTACCACATCTCACAGCTCTATGTAATAAACTAGTCTCAGTTATATCGTTATTTTTCCTTAGTCACTAAGTCATGTCTGACTCTTTGCAACCCCATGGACTGTAGCCTGCCAGGCTCCTCTGTCCATGGGACCTCCCAGACAAGAATACTGGAGTGAGTTGCCATTTCCTCCTCCAGGCGATCTTCCCGACCCAGGGATTGAGCTTGAGTCTTCTGTGTCTCCTGCTTTGGCAGGCAGGTTTTTTTTTTTTTTTTTTTCTTTTTTTACCACTGAGCCACCAGAGAAGCCCAATATCCATTATATATAAGTAGGCAGAACAGCTAAGAAGACACTATATTAGCATAAGGGGTATATTTATCTTGGTCTCTGTTACATCCCAAGTGACAGGATAACACCTGGTACCAGGTTTGTGCTCAGTATTTGTTGAATAAAAGAAACAGATTACCCATGTGCTGTCTCCTTTATTTCAGACAGGTACAGACAGAGGCCCAGAGAAGTAAAAAAAGTGCCTAGCCAGGGTCACACAGTGCATCATTAGCAGACACAAAGTGTCCTAGTCGGTTTGGGCTTCTATAAGAGCACAGCATCAAGTGGGCGTGTTGAACAGCACACAGTGACTTCTCACAGTTCTGGAGGCTGAGAAGTTCAAGATCGAGGTGCCAGAGACTCAGTGCCTGGTGGGAATCTTGTTCTTGGTTGACTGGTGGCTGTCTTCTTGTTGGTCTTTTCACATAAAGGAAAGTGAAAGCGCTGGACTCCTCTCTTTACACGGATACTAGTCACAGGACTAGTATCCCTGTAAAGGATACTATCGGCTTCCCCGATGGCTCAGTGGGGCTCTGCCTGCAATGCAGGAGATACAGGAGACATGGGTTCAATCCCTGGGTCAGGAAGCTCCCCTGGAGGAGGAAATGGCAACCCACTCCTGTATTCTAGCCTGAAAAACCCCGTGGACAGAGGAGCCTGGTGGGCTGCAGTCCATGGGGTGGCAAAGAGTCAGATACGACTGAGCAACTGACCCACAGTCCCATGAGGCTTCATCTCATGAGCTCATCTAAACTTGGTCACCTTCCCAAAGCCTCAGCTCTCAATACCGTCACACTGAGTTATGAGGTTTTAAGACAGAATTGAGATTGGAGGGCTGGTGGGGGGGTGTAAACAATTGGTCCATAAAACAGGACAGAGGTGAAAACATTGGATGTTTTCTGCTCAAAGACCATGGAGATATTTAACATCCTTTCTCCAGAAGCAGCTGGTTCAGGACTCTGCCTTGGCCAGGCCAATGAATGGGCAAAATGGTCTAGTATGACAAATCCTCTTTGCCTCTGTCCCCTTGTGAAGGGAATTTGCCATCTTCTGTGATCATCAAACTGGCAACATCAATCTGGGTGTTTGTTAATGACACTGACCTAAATCTGTCATGTTGCAAGGAACCCTTCGCAGCAGCTGGGATAGTCTGCCATATAATGGCTTTATTGTATGTGGAACTCTCTAATAAGCTGATTAAAAAATATATTTTTGAAGGTGTAATATGTATACTTCAGACATCTGATAAGAAGGAACTTGGATGGAAATCTCATGCTGAGTGTAGGGAAAGGAAACCCTTTTGTATTAGAGGATGTTTGGGCTTTGATCAAGGCATATTTCTCACAGTTGCCAGAGCCAAGATCTGGGCTGATTATCTCATTTAAACCCCACCTTGGTTTGTTTTGATGCCAATTTTGCATAGAAGGGATAAAGTCTTGGGTAAGCCGTGATTCTCCCAAGGATGGGTTGATATCTGTCTGTGTCTCAGTGAGGGAGGATCATTTTATTACTTATGTGCCCGCTATCGAGCTATGGGTTCAAATCTCTAATTCTCCAAAAGACTTTGAAAGAAAGACAGGCACAGCCATCCTCATTTGACAGAAGAGGAAACAGTTTTAGAAGATGTCTTTGACTTTGGGACTTTGGAAGAGCTGGATTCACACCAGCTCTCATAGCCAAGTTTGTGTTATTGAGATCGTTCATTCTGTCTCTCATTTAGCATACTTGAGCAACTGCTGTGTACTTGGTTTTGTTCTTAGCTGCCTCAAAAGGAAAGGGTGGACCTTCCCCCATAAGAACATTTTCACAGTATTCTTTAGGGTAGCAATATTCTAGGTGAAACACAGACCTCCTTCTTATCAGTTCTTTACACTAATAAACCTAATGTTATGGATGAGTACAGTCCTTTATGACTGACCTTTTTGCAAGAAAGGATTAACTTGGCTACTTGGGTTGCTCAAACCTTGCAGATTTCCAAGGCCTGTCCTCAGGACTGGCTCTTGCCAACTGCTGAGAGATGAGCTCTAAATCCTTGCAATATTCTGCCTGATCAGTGTTTTTACATGCCTGGGGCCTTGAGCTACGCTGCCAGTTTGACTGTATAGTTCTTGCTAACGAATGTGATTTAGGGTGAATGTCTGTTTTTGTTCTGAGGCCCTGGAGTCAGAGTAGCTGAGGTCAGCCACGTGGACACTGTACGCCTACATAACGGATCCCAGGAGAATCCTGGATACCAGGGTTTAGGTGAGCTTCCCTGAGTCGCAGCACTTTACCCACACTGTCACATGTCACTGCTGGGACAATTTAAAGTGTCCACGCAATTCACAGGAAGCAGATACCTGGACGCTTGCATTTGCTTCTCTTGGACTCCATCCTACACACCCTTGCCTTTGCTGATCTTAATCTACCGCCTTTTGCTGTAATAAATCAGTAAGTGAGTACAACAACTTCTGCATACTATGAGTTCTTCTAGTGAGTCACTGAGCCTTGGGGTCATCTCAGGCAATCCTGAACCAACCATCCACTTCTCTACTGATCATCATCTTTATTCCTCATCACACTTGGGAGAGAACCTGCACTGGCATATCCACAGTGTGAATGAGAAATGAGGCTCCCTGAGATCAAGTGTTTTCCTGGATATTGTTTTAGGGGTCCAATGTCATCTTCATTCTAAACCAGTGGAGTCTAAGAGTGGTTAAGGCATTAAAAATCTAAAAAATACCTGTCACACTGATAATGGAGAGATGGAGGATGTGGTTTAGGTGGGCTTGATAACATAGATCTCTGTATTACAGATATGTCCATGCAATCACATACAGCACTCAGCAGTCACAGGTCTCTCCCCTTGAAGATAAAACTTCCATCTCAAGCATTTGGGATGTTAGTGTTGGGGGAAAAAAAATGTTTTTCTCTGCCCTTCTAGGCTCTTCCTGCTGGTCTAAGAATTAAATCAACATGGGATGGATTAACGAGAGAAAAACAAATTTACTCATGTATGTTCAAGGACCCCATAAGAATATGAAACCCTAGATAAACAGGCAATTGAGGCTTATATGCCATCCTGAGCTAAGGGAAATGAGACAGGGGTCTGGGGCACCAAATGACAGATAGACTATTCACAGAGAGATGAAAAGAAAAACTGTTCAGAAAACAAATGTTTGCCCTGACATGGAGAGAAACTTTTCTGATGTAACAAGAAGTTGTCTTTGGTAATAGCTCTATTTCTGGTACAGGTTCACTATCTAAATTCTTTTAGGCAGTTAAGGGGGTGGGGGCGGTGAAAAGAAAAATTTCTTAAGGCATCTGCTTCTTAAAAATAGCCAGCTCCAAACAATTCTTACACCAAGGATACATTTTGGGGTGGCAAATTTAGCAGTGCATGTTTTGTGAGCAGGCAGATCCCAAAGAAGAAAGGTCACTCACTCTTCCAAACAACGGTTAGAACCCTTACTACTTCCGTGTGAACAATAAGTGAGGAGGTTGAGTGTGGTCTGGAGCTTGTTTCTAGTTAGTGGATGTCTGTCTGTCTGGAATCAGTGAGAAGGGAAAAGAAACTTTCTTGAAGATTGCAGCAAGTAAGTTATGCAGCCAAGGGTGGAATTCCCAGTGGTCCTGGTGCCCAGGATACATTCTCCTGACCCCATCCTACACTGACTCCACTGTAAACACTATGCTTTTTTTTTTTTCCTCATTTTTAAAAATTTTACTTATTTACTTTACAATACTGTATTGGTTTTGCCATACATTGACATGAATCCACCACAGGTGTACATGAGTTCCCAACCCTGAACCCCCCTCCCATCACCCTCCCCGTATCATCTCTCTGGGTCATCCCAGTGCACCAGCCCCAAGCATCCTATATCCTGTTGACTTCCAGCTCTCAGGGTCTCAATGGTGTAGGGTACTGCAGAAGTTTAAAATGCGATAAGTGCTATGTAACCTTCATTGAACTTAATTAACACCACCTATTTACAGAAAGCAACTCCCCTCCCTTCAGACCCAGGACTATTTCCCAAAGCCTGATCAAATTGCACCCTATCAAATCAGGATGCATCCAGATACTCAGATCCGGGTATGTCACCCACATTCTAAACCTATTTCATCTCTCTCGCCTTTTATGGACTTAAAAAAAAAAAAAAAAAGACTGTTCTGAGACATGACAGGTCTGTGTTTTAGTTTCGTGCCTTCAGTTGTTCATTAAATGAACCTCATTAACCATTAGTTGTGTCTCAGGTGCTGTGTTATTTTTCTGGAGATACAACAACTAAGTATTTGCCTCAAAGGGTTTACTCTCAGTTTTAGGAAGTGGGGCATGTTCACAAATAAAGCAAATATGGATCCTAAGAATAAGAGAAGCATTTGCAGCTTAAAGTCAGGTGTAAATCAGGGAATAGTCCATTTCTGGGTTAGTCTGGAGGAGGGAGTGGCAACCCACTCCAGTATTCTTACTGGAAAATTCCATGGACAGAGGTGCCTGGCAGGCTACAGTCCATAGGTTTGCAAAGAATCGGACACAACTGTGCAACTGTCTGGGGAGTGTGTAATTTCCTCAGCTCGGTCTCACCTCAGCAAAAATTTGAAATGGCGGACCAGTGTTATAGCTCTGTTACAGCTCAGTTTTATTTGGCAAGCAGAGGAAAATACATTCTCGAGGCGTGAGGATGGGCCAACCCAAAAGTGGTGGGTGGCTCAATTTTGGCTCCTCTTTTTATATGTTTTTTCCCTTGCCCTTGAGCCTTCCCTATGTAAACAGGGCTAGCCAGGAGGACTGTTTGTTTCAGCCGAGGTTCTCAGAACTTCCTTTGTTCTATTTTTGTTCTTTTCCTTTCTTTGTCTTTTTGCCACTGCTACTTTGGGCCCCTTTTTTCTATTCTAACTACCTAACACCATTAACACTTTCATTCTTATTTGCAGGCAAAAGCATCTGCTCTGGTTCTTCCTTCCCACCCATTCCTCCTTTTTTTCCTCAACCTTCATTTGCTTTTCTTCTGCTTGGCTCCCCAACTATCCCTAACATCCACTCCAGATTTGGCCACCGTGGTAGGTGTCTAGATTCATCACCAACTCTGATAGTTCGAACAAGACGCTCCACTAAAGACCAGTCTGATGCTCAATCTGTACCAAATCCAAGTGTCACCCAGATGTGGGTGGGGCCTGCCCTGCAGCTTGCTTGAGCGTCTTTTGCTGTAAGACTTTTGCTAATAAAACCCAAGTTGTACCTTCAGAGACCCTGAGCCTGAGGGGTACTTTCTATGGCAAGCCTGTGCCCTGGAATTGCTTAGACAAGCTGAAACACAGCCCATTCACCTCCTGGCTGCAGGGCAAGATTTAAAGCCTTAATGGTGTCTCATTGATTTCTTAAGGTACACTCAGAGTTGGCGCTCTGCCCTTGCATATTTGAATTGTTACTGTTTTGTTCTAGCATCTGAGGTGATTTTATCAGGGGGAACACATGTTTGAAGAAACTGAATTAAGCACAGGCATATCTCATTAATTCAGACTCCACTAATTCAGGCTGGACGGAAACATAACTTCGTGTTATCTAGAAGTAAAAAGATTTTCTGAATAAATGAATGGTGGGAATAAGCCTCCAGGGGGAGTAGAAGGTTTCACTTGTTTAAAAGGCAGTGTTCCCAAACTTCTTCAGGGATTCCAAAAGGGCCATCAACATATAAACAATTTCCTTTTGTGTTTGTTCATTAAAGCTAAAGACTTTTTCTTCCAAGGATAATTTACTATTTGGCAAATGTTTCCTTTAGTTGGTTCTTCTGTGGAGTTGGGCATTAATACAGCTAAACAGCTTTTCAAATATTCTGATCCACTCCCCTCCATAATGCTAAATATATAATAGACATATTGTACCTAAACATAAATATATGTGTGTGTACATTAAAAATACAATAGAAACATCTTAAAATAAAGTGGAATATTTATGGTTGGTAGGATTAAAGGTGATTTTTATTTTCTACTTCACATTTGTAAGTATTTTCTGTAATGAACTCATTTTTACTATCAACATCAAAATGTTAAAAATTTCATTAGCATTATGTAATATTTAACAGCCCTTTTTTCCCAAATGGTTTATTTAGAATAAAGTGGGGTCATATCTTGCATTTATGGATAAAAAGGCTTGGTGGACAGAACAAGAAGGTCACTTAACCACAAGGCCAAAATGTACTTTTTGCCACCTTTGTTGGAGGCAACTGGGTCCTGAAATCAGCTTAGACTATGTATCAGCAACCATCTATTACTCTCTGACCAGGGTGAGGATGAGTGGATGCTGGCATTGTGTGTGTCCAGAAGATCACAGGTGTCACAGTCAAACAGACACAGCTCACACAGCAGAGGAGACGGCCTTGTAAGCCAAAACAAGTGCTTAACTATCTCCTATAACACTCCGCCAACTACTTCTGGTTACATTATAAGCATTGCAGCTGTATTGAATATTTCATTTGTGCCAGGTAATTTTCCATGCATTTTCCAGACAGAATTTACTTTTTTTTTTGCTACAGATAATCACAGATGGATGCTCAGGGATATCAAAGTAGTTGCCCAGGTTCCCACAGCTGATACGTGATACAGGTAATATTCAAGCCCAGTCAACCAACACAAATCTCCTGCCCTGAATACCATGCGGTACTGTCTGCCACAAGCCGAAAAGCCAGACTGCATTCTGATGATCTCAAATATCTTTCCAGGCAGTGCAGCAGGCACTCGGAAGAGCCTTGGTGCTTGTTGGTTATTCTTGAATTTCAGTGTTTAATTTCTGAGATAAGCACAGGTGTGGATTGACCAGATAACTCTGAGGCTGATACATATTTTTAGACTCAAAGAAAGTACATCATATAGAAAGATCACTGAGCTGAGAGGATCCGACAGTTTGAATTTTGAGCCCTGCTTCTGCTATTAATTAAATGTACACTCTCAAGTTCTGTGGTTAATCTCTGTAAACCTCAGTTTTCTGTAAAATGGTCAAGTTTTCTTTCTTTTTTTTTTTAACAATGCCTCAGAAAGTTTTCTTTTTAGTTGTATAATTTCTTAATAGCATTTCGTCTTTAGGATTAAGTGCACCTCATAGGTGGCCCTAGTGGTGAAGAACCTGCCTGCCAATGCAGGACACGTAAGAGATGCGGGTTTGATCCCTAGGTTGGAAAGATCCCCTGGAGGAGAGCATTGCAACCCATCCCAGTATTCTTGCCTGGAGAATCCCATGGACAGAGGAGCCTGGTGAGCTACAGTCCATGAGATAGCAAAGACCTGGACACGACTGAAGAGATTTATCATATGTCTAAACATACAATGCAGAATTCTCTGTTCTAGACAGTGCTGTAAAGCTTTTAGCAGCCTCCCTCAGTATTCCCTGGGGATTGGTTACAGAACCTGCTGGGAAAATCCCCAAATCAACAGATACTCAAGTCTCATTTTTGGCCCTCTGTATCCACAGTTCCATGTCTCTGGATACGACCAACCCTAGGTTATGTATGAGCTGTGCTTAGTCACCACCAATCTGAGTGTCCAACTCTTCGTGACTCCATGGACTGTAGCCTGCCAAGCTCTTCTGTTCATGGAGATTCTCCAGGCAAGAATAATAGAGTGGGTTTCCATGCTCTCCTCCAGGGGATCCTCCTGACCCAGGGATCAAACCCAAGTAACCAGCATTGCAGGTGGATTCTTTACCATCTGAGCCACTAGGGAAGCCTGATTATGTATAGCACTGTGTTTATGGGAAAATTCACATATTAAATGGACCTACATAGTTGAAACCCATGTTGTTTGAGAAGGCGATGGCACCCCACTCCAGTACTCTTGCCTGGAGAATCCCATGGATGGAGGAGCCTGGTGGGCTATAGTCTATGGGGTCGCTAAGAGTCGGACATGGCTGAGCGACTTCACTTTCACTTTTCAGTTTCATGTATTGGAGAAGGAAATGGCAACCCACTCCAGTGTTCTTGCCTGGAGAATCCCAGGGATGGAGGAGCCTGGTGGGCTGCCATCTATGGGGTTGCACAGAGTCAAACACAACTGATGCGACTTAGCAGCAGCAGCAGCAGCAATATGGGTTTCAGGAGGTCTTTCAGAAACAGTGCCCTTCTTAACATATAACCCTTCTCAAGTCCAGTCTGAAATCAGGCGTTTGTCTTTCTCCTGCCCTAACTTTCTAAAGCTCCAATCTGAGCACAAATATTTTAATATTGATAGAATAATGCTTTGATGGATAACCACTTAGGCAGGTCGCCCTACTTGAAATAGTTTCAAAATCTCAGTGTCATAACACACAATTCTATGTATCTCATATTGTAATCCAGTCTGGATTGGGTAGTTCTTGAGGTAGTTACTCAACAATCACACTCTTTCTCCTTGTAATATTTCTTAATGCTGTGATGTCTGGGGCTATCTGGGAAAGGAAAGAGGGAGGCTCTTACTGAAGATTTTAGGAGCCAGGCCTGGATAGGCTATGCATCCTGTTAGCCCATGTTATATGGCTTACTTAGGCTGTTGTTTCATGTCTAGTTGTAACTGTTGCTTCTTGACCTGCATACAGGTGTCTCAGGAGGCAGATAAGGTGGTCTGGTATTCCCATCTCTTTAAGAATTTCCCACAGATTTTTGTGATCCACACAGTTAAAGGCTTTGGCATAGTCAATAAAGCAAAAGTAGATGTTTTTCTGGAACTCTCGTGATTTTTGATGATCCAATGGATGTTGGCAATTTGATCTCTGGTTCCTCTGCCTTTTCTAAATCCAGCTTGAACATCTGGAATTTCATGGTTCATGTATTGCTAAAGCCTGGCTTGGAGAATTTTGAGCATTGCTTTACTAGCATGTGAGATGAGTGCAATTGTGCAATAGTATGAACATTCTTTGGGATTGCCTTTCTTTGGGATTGGAAATAAAACTGACCTTTTCCAGTACTGTGGCCACTGGTTCCAAATTGGGAAAGGAGTACGACAAGGCTGTATATTGTTACACTGATTATTTAACTTATATACAGAGTACATCATGCGAAATGCGCGGCTGTATGAAGCACAAATGGAATCAAGATTGCCAGGAGAAATAACAATAATCTCAGATATGCAGATGATACTATCCTAATAGCAGAAAGAGAAGAAGAACTAAGGAGCCTCTTGGTTAAAGTGAAAGAGGAGAGTGAAAAAGTTAGCTTAAAACTGAACATTCAGAAAACTAAGGTCATGACATCTGGTCCCATCGCTTCAGGGCAAATAGATGGGAAACAATGGAAACAGTGAGAGATTTTATTTTGAGGGGCTCCAAAATCACTGCAGATGGTGACTATAGCCATGAAATTAAAAGACATTTGCCCCTTGGAAGAAAAGTTATGACCAACCTAGACAGCACATTGAAAAGCAGAGACATTACTTTGTCAACAAAAGTCCATCTAGTCAAGGCTATGGTTTTTCCAGTGGTCATGTATGGATGTGGCATGTGGACTAAAAAGAAATCTGAGTGCCGAAGAACTGCTGCTTTTGAGCTGTGGTGTTGAAGAAGGCTCTTGGGAGTCCCTTGAACTGCAAGGAGATCAAATCAGTCCATCCTAAAAGAAATCAGTCCTGAATATTCATTGGAAGGACTGATGCTGAATCGGAAACTCCAATATTTTGACCACCTGGTATAAAGAACATACTCCTTAGAAAAGACCCTGATGCTGGGAAAGATTGAAGGCAGGACGAGAAGGGGACGACAGAAGATGAGATGACTGGGTGGCGTCACTGACTTGATGGACATGAATGTGAGCAGACTCGGAGTTGGTGTTGGGCAGGGAGACCTGGCGTGCTGCAGTTGGTGGGGTCGCAAAGAGTCGGACACGACTGCGAGAGTGCACTGGACTGGACTGGACTGGACTGAACTGGACTGGACTGGCCCAGAAGCAGCCATGTGGTTTCAAGCCTACACTAAGTCTCACTGTGTGCTCAGGAAGAGGAAATGGAGACTGAAAATTGTGGCTTCTTTTCCGAAGAGCAGGGTTGAAATGGAGCCTTTGTAAATCAGTATGCCCAGACTCTGTCCTTATTGTGTGGCATTATCAGAATTGTTGACCCATATACCCATGGGAAACAACTTTATCAACCAGAGTACAGTGTTTTTGTGCAGTTTCTTTGTCGTTTGTCTTACAAGCTCTATTGGCATTTCCCTCCCCACCACCACCTTCATTGAGGCTGTTTCATGCATTTGTAATACACAAAGTCACAGCTACAGCGTACATTCCTTTCTCCTAAATAATTTTTTTTTAATTTGCATGTATTATGTTTTGCTCTTGGTGCTAAAAAGTTCCATTGATTTGACTAATACATAATGTCATGTATTCACCAGTACAGTATACTATGGAATAGACTCACTTTTATAACAATCCCCTATGCTTCACCTATTCATTTCACCCTCTTCCTTGCTCCTCCTAGGAACTTTACTAATCTTATTGTCTCTATAGCTTTACCTTTTCCTGAAGGCATATAATTGAAATCATGCAGTATATAGCCTTCTAAGACTGGATTTTTTAGCTAGCAGTATGTGCTTAAAGTTAATTCATGTCTTTGATGACTTATTTGCTAATTTCTTTTAATGATTCCATTTTATGGATCTATCATAATTTGTTTATCTATTCACCTATTAAAGAACATTTGAAATGTTCCCAGTTTTTGTTGATTATAATATGGCTGCATAAACATTCACATGAAGATTTTAGATGGACATAAATCTTTGAATCAGTTGAGAAGAAAAACCTACAGGCACAAATGATGGATTGCATGGTAAGACTATATCTGGCTTTGTAAGAAACTGCCCAACTATATTCCAGAGTGGCTTTGCTGTTTGCTTTCATAGCAGCAACAAGCAAGAGTTCCTGTTGCTCTGCACTTTCTACCAGCATTGGTATTGTCAGACTGTGTATTGGCCACCCTAATTGCTGTGTAGTGGTTATGTTGTTTAGCTGCTAAGTCATGTCCCACTCTTTTGCCACCCATGGACTGTAGCTTCCCAGGCTTCTCACTCCACAGGATTTCCCAGGCAAAAATACCAGATTGGGTTGCCAGTTCTTTCTCCAGGGGATATTCCTGACCCAGGGATTGAACCTGTGTCTCCTGAATGGGAGGCACGTTCTTTAGCACTGAGCCACTTGGGAAGCCTGATGTGTCAGATGTTGTCTAGTTGCTAAGTCGGGTCCAGCTCTCTTGCAACCCCATGGACTGTAGCCCACCAGCTTCCTCTGTCCATGGGATTCCCCAGGCAAGAATACTGGAGTGGGTTGTCATTTTCTTTTCCAGGGGAACTTTCCAACCCAGGGATCCAACTGCACCCCCTGCCCCCTGCATTGACAGGCAGGTTCTTTACCCCTGAGCCAGCAGAGAACCCTGTGTAGTGGTTAAGCATCCTTTGAAAACTTCAACTATTCTAAAATCACAGTGGAAACAGCCAGGCAATGGCTCAGCAGATCCTCTTGGCAGAGGCTTGGTTTGTTCAATGCAGGGGGTACAGGGGGTGGCTGGTATGGTGAAATGATACAAGAGGGGAGCTGATTTTCCTCCTGATGACTGGATGAGTTAAGCTGTAAAATCCTTACTCTAGGGGCTTCCCTGGTGGTGCAGAGGTTAAAGCGTCTGCCTGCAATGTGGGAGACCTGGGTTCAATCCCTGGGTCGGGAAGATCCCCTGGAGAAAGAAATGGCAACCCACTCCATTATTCTTGCCTGGAGAATCCCATGGATGGAGGAGCTTGGTGGGCTACAGTCCACAGGTCGCAAAGAGTCGGACACGACTGAGCGACTTCACTTCACTTCACTTCACTGTAGAATCTGAGAGATCAACTAGTGAAAACTCTGGCCTGACTTATCCCTCAGGCACTGCAACCCTATCCTTTGCATCGTCTTTTCTCAATTCATCTCCTGCATACCTTCTCCTGCAAACCTAGAACATATGTTTGCTGGTGGGTCATCTCTGTGATCTTTTACATATGGTCTAATTACTTGAATAAAGCCAAATATGTCTAAATCATCACCTAGCAAACCATGACTATACAGGGTTTCCAGGGAAGCACAAGAGACTTATGCTTGCAGAAACAGATAATTCAATCACTAGGAGAGGAATGACCCCCGGGAAGAGGACAGACCAAATAAGTAGAGGAAAATAAACAAACCACGATAGAAATTAAATCATCATGAGAAGTAGTGGGGGAAAGTAGAGTTAAGACTTCAGTGAACGTCAAAAATGAAGTTGGGGGGACAGGTTTAGAGGAATAGTGTAAAATAACATGCAAAAGAATAGAGTAAAAGAGATTGGAAAGAAAAATATAGCTATGAAATACAAAAGAGAGCAAAAATATGGATGATTAATGTTCTGAAAAAAAGAGAACAAATTAGACCAATAAAAACAAATATTTCTTGTAATGTGATAAAAAATGCTGAATTAAAGAAATACCTACCTATACACAGTGAAAAGGTACCACAAATCTTGGAAAGGTTGATATAATAGATAGACAAAATCATATCAACTCTGAGACATAACCATGTAGGTTATTTAATTTCAGAGATAAAGAATGACTCCTAACACACTCATGATCCCCTCCAGGGAAGGGGATAAGGAGCAGACGGCCTTCTGTTCTTGTCCAGGCAACGTTCAACACTAACGGACAGTGGAACAATGTGGACAAGCAATGTCTACACTGATCCAAGGAAAGGAAGTGTGACTCAAGGATCTTCCACCATGCCAAATCAGTGTTCAAGCATTAAGGCAAGTGAAAGCCATTTTTACACATGGTAGAGCTCAGATGAAATGTCACCCATAAGCCCTTCTTGGAAAAAAAAAAAAAAAAAACTGATCATAAAATCCAGTCAACCAAGAAATGAAGCAAAATGAAATGCATAAAAAGGAGGAACTATGAAAGCAAAGTTCTTATGCACTGACTTCATTTTAAGTAGAACTAAAGTTAAGGAATGGTGAGAATAATTCGATTGTTACGCAAAGTGTAACAGCTATAACCCATGAAAAAAACATATATAATTATGAAAAATGAAACTAACAGAAACTGAAAGTAAGGACATGGGAGGTGGAAGGAAGTGTGTGTCCACATGTGCACGTGTGATAATATTTTCTTATTTTTCATTGCAGTGGGACGATTCTACAAGTGTTACTTATAGTGCTAAACTGAGGAAACCATATGTAGACATACTATTAGTAACTATAAATGTAATAAATAGGTGTTTGTTTTGTTGTTGTTGTTTTGGTTAAAGAGCCATCTCACTTATCAGAAGAAAATCAGAACTGCAAAATGAATCAAAAAAGAATACGTCCAAAAGCAGAACAAAGAAAATCTAAAGGGCATAAAAATAAAATCTAAAGCACAGAAAGCAAAGAGAAACTAAAGAGCCTCTTGATCAAAGTGAAAGAGGAGAGTGAAAAAGCTGGCTTAAAACTCAACATTTAGAAAACTAAGATCATGGCATCTGGTTACATCACTTCATGGCATATAGACGGGTAAACAATGGAAACAGTGAGAGACTTTATTTTCTTGGCCTCCAAAATCACTGCAGACAGTGACTGAATCTGTGAAATTAAAAGTCTCTTGCTTCTTAGAAGAAAAGCTATGACAGACCTATATAGGGTATTAAAAAGCAGAGACATTACTCTGCTAACAAAGGTCTGTATAGTTAAAGCTATGGTTTTTCCAGTAGTCATGTATGGATGTGAGAGTTGTATCGTAAAGAATGAGCATTGAAAAACTGATGCTTTCAAACTGTGGTGTTGGAGAAGACTCTTGGGAATCCCTTGGACTTCAAGGAGATCAAACCAGTCAATCCCAAAGGAAATCAGTGCTGAATATTCATTGGAAGGACTGATGCTGAAACTGAAGCTCCAATTCTTTGGCCACCTGATGCAAAGAGCCGACATATTGAAAAACACCCTGATGCTGGGGAAAATAGAAAGCAGAAGGAGAAGGCGACTACAGAGACCAAGATGGCTGGATGGCCTCACTTACTCAATGGACATGAGTTTGAGCGAGCTCCGGGAGATAGTGAAGGACAGGGAAGCCCGGCGTGCTGCAGTCCACAGGGTCACAAAGAGTTGGACACGACTGAGCAACTGAACAGCAACAAAAAAATCATAAAAATACAAAGTTTTAAAGTAATAGAATTCAAATGAAAATCAGACACATTATTTAATTGCAATTGCATAAATCTATAGATTATTCAGAGTCCATCATGTTGACTCAGAAGACAACATGGAGTTAAAAGCAATTAAAATAAGTGCCTTCAAAAGACTGTAAAATACTGAATGAAGTCATATTGTTCAAGCAAAAGTAAATCAGGGAAAAAGTTGTAAACAAAGATAAAACTAAAATCAGAGCAAAATAAATAAGACAAAGAAGGGTACTTTCTAATGATACATTAATAGAGATCGCATGGCCACAGATTTTAAACAACACTGGTAGATTTTTTTTAAATTGAACTCTCAGCTTAAGGAAGTCATATCAAGTAGAAGAAAAAAGATAGATATTACCTAAATGACATGACTTATGAGACAAGTATTATTAATTCTATACCAGAGGATGCCAGAGGGTGTTGTTATTATTGTGTAAATATATAAATTTTGTAAAATACTTAAGTTTTTTTTAATCATGTGAGATACTTACTACTTACAAGTGTTCATGGAGCATTTACATATCTCAGTCTTGCATTTGTTTACTATTAAAGCTTCAATAGCTGATCCAGTGTAGAAATTGGAAGATCATATGCCCTAATCACAGTAAAATCATAATAAGATTGTGAAGAAAGACAAAATTAGAAATAGTACCCACCCTACCTTCTTCTTTAAATGACCCCTAAAAAAGAGAGAAAAGTATCACTAAAATTGCTGAATATCTAGAAACTAGCAATAATGAAAGTGCCATAAACTGGGCCTTATGTGATATAATTATGCTCACAGAAAAATTCATAGCTGCATGCACATTACTATATAGAAAAGCATGAATGTAAATGAATTAATCATCCAGCTAAAAAGTTTAGAAAATGAAAAATTAAATAAAAGGAAAGGAAAAGGAAGGAATTAATAAGTAAAAACCAAAATTATTGATTCTGAAAACAGAACACAATAAAATTAATGAATAAAATGAAAGGCATTTGCTTCAGGATCAAAAATTAATTATACATTAACTAATATTAAAAAGTGTATGTGTGCTCATGTGTGTTGAGATAGAGGTTGGGGAGGTGACTGGGAAAAGGCAGTATCAATACCAAAATGAGAAAATTAGGATAAAATAGAAAAATGCAGATACATCTTATCTCTGGTTATTGGTATAAAAACTCTAAAGTCTTAGCAAATAGAATCCAACTTTACATGATTAATGGATTAATAGGTTATACCCAGTAGATTTTTTTTGCCTTTAGGAAGGAAAGGACTATTCAAGATTAAATATTAAATTAATATTATTTATTATCTTAAATCAAAGGAAAAAAACGTAGGATGCATTTATCTTAATTCTCAAACAGATGAACAATAACATTTATCTATACTTCATGGTTTTAATGCTTAACAAAATATGAAATAGATATAAAGGATTCTTTCTTAAAGAGTCTGCCTGCAATGCAGGAGATTCTGGTTTGATTCCTGGGTTGAGAAGATCCCCTGGAGAAGGGATAGGCTACCCACTCCAGTGTTCTTGGGTTTTCCTAGTGGCTCAGCTGGTAAAGAATCTACCTGCAATGCAGGAAACCTGGGGTCAATCCCTGGGTTGGGAAGACTCCCTGGAGAAGGGAAAGGCTACTCACTCCAGTGTTTTGGCCTAGAGCATTTCATGGACTGTATAGTCCATGGGGTTGCAAATAGTTGGACACAACTGAGTGACTTTCACTTTCACTTTTCACTTTCCTTAACCTTATGTCAAACAAATATAATCTCAACCATCCCAAACAATACATGAGTGCAATATGTCACTTTGGAAATTGAAAATATGACTTCAAAATTCCTCTGGAAAATAAGCAGAATGACACTGCCAGAACCATTTTGAATGAAAAGAGAAAGTGGCCTGGCAGCATCATATATTAAAGTATATTACCAAGATACAGTATTTGAAACTATGTGTTACTGTAGCAAGTATAAATTAGCTCATTAATAGATCATCATAAAAATTCTTCCAGTAGGACCAGTTGTACATTGAACAAATGGATTATGATAGATTTTCAAATTGAGGGAGAAAAATGCTGTATTGAATACATTTTCTTGCACAACGGACTAGTCATTTGGTATGAGCAAAGGAGTAAAAACTAGATTCCAATCTTAGTTTTTACACCTAAATTAATTCCAGATTGATAAAAGATTTAAGCTGATGCGTGAAACTCTAAACATAAGGACGCAAATACAATTTTTAAAAAAAATCTCGGACTTTCCTGATGGTCCAGTGGTTGAAAATCTGTCTCTCAGTGCAGGGGACACGGGTTTGATCCCTGACCCAGGAAGATTCCACAAGTCACGGAGCAAGGAGGCCCGTGTGCCACAACACCGAGCTGGAGCTTTGGAGCTTGTGCTCTGCTACGAGAGAAGCCACCACGAGAGGCCCGCACACCACAGCTAGAGAAAGCCTTTGCAGAAGTGAAGACCAAGAGTAGCAAAAAAAAAAAAAAAAAAAAAAAAATTGAAGTCAGAAGGGCTTACTATATTTGACCTAAAACTGCAGACTACTAAAATAGCAGTTATTAACTATACCTATTTAAACATTTCTGTATAATCTTCATAATGATGACCAAAATTCTGAAAAATGAGAATTTGATATGCAACACACAGGAAAACAGCTAATCCCTGAAATGTATAAAGAACTCTTACCAATAAGTAAGAAAAAATAACCATTGCCCAATATGATTCTGGAAAAGACATAAAAAAGCTATTTATAGAAAAATGTACTCATGTATATACACAAATAGCCAGCAAACATGCATGAGAGAAAGATTACCAAAATTTCTCCTAATTAATAGAAAGCAAATTAAAATAATCACATACCATCTTTATTTACCCTTTTGCCAATGGTTTCATCATTTCTGGAAAGATTCACACACACAAACAGTTCATGGTAGTCTTCTTTGGGGTGTGGAATTGAAGTTGACTTTTCAGGGAGATGTGTTTTTCATTATTGTACCATTTAAACTATTAAGGTTTTTACCATATGCATGGATTTCTTTAATAATAAAAGTTTTAAAAGTGATAAAATGGTCATTGTTTCCTATGAATAAGTGAGATTTGAACATATTATTTATAAAGAATATTTTATGGCCTATGTGAATCAATTTATAAATAAATATATTTTACCTTTAATAAAAGGAGTTAATAGATATTAACTATTCTAAGATATTAAATATAAAGTATTACATGGTTGTTAAAAGATTAATCCACACAGGCATGCAGGTATTAGTTGGGGTTCTCGCCCTGTTACTAAAATATGCGTGAGCTGTATTTATTCATCCACTCAATAAAGCAACTATGCTCTAGGCAGCCTGCTTACTTTTCCATGAGCCTCAATTTCACATTAGGATGGGGATAATAATAATAATAGTAGTAGTAGAAGTAATAGTGATAATTACATTAATACCTATCTCATAAAACTATTGTAAGGATTAAATAAGCAAATGACCATAAAGCTCTTAGCACAGTTCCTGACACAGTAATCACTTAAAAATATATTAGCTGTAACAGAAAAGAGTAGAAAAAACTGCCAGCTCTCCCGTCACCCTGAGATTACTCATCAAGACATTACAGAGGGAAAGACAGAGGTGCAGGGAGATGCGAGAGAGAGAGAGAGAGAAATGAGAGAGAAAGATAAAAGCCTCATGTAAAAATACAGACATCCATTTTTCTACTAAACACAAAGTGAGATTCGTATTATTTGGAAACCTGATCTTACTGCTCGACGATACATTGCCAATACCATCCGTATCAATAAGTAGACTTCCATCCCCACGGCCTCACCTTCACTCAAGCTCCAATATTTTCTTGCCTGACTCTATGCAGCAACCTCCAATTTATCTCCCTGCATCCATTTTTTCCCATGCTCATGTTTCTTAATTTCACACAATTCTTCAAGCATTCCCCTTTGCTCACAGTGTCTGACTCCATCTGGCTCACTAGGCTTTGCGTGACCAAATCCTTGTATATTTGCGTAACTTTATTTCCCATCACACTCCTCCAGGAACTTTACACTTTTCACGCATACCCAGCAGAGCAAGGCATCCAAGCACATGCCTTCAGAAGGCAGTATGGGCGAACAGAGGCATGGAAGGCACATCAACTTCGGACCTAGACTGACCTACCTTCTAGCCTGTGTTTCAACATCCACAGTGGTATGGCCATAGGCCCTACATTTGAACTTGCTTGCTAATAAAATTTGCTTTTGATGAAACAAACTTTTCTTGTTTAAACATCAGAATAATCACTGAGTTGATGATTCACAGAGAGTACAGTGTTCCCCACATGGTAATAACTGACTAAATATTTTTCCCCTTAAAACAGTTGGAGTCTTTCTCTCACATCTGGATGTTTTAAGTCCATTATGAGCACGTTAATTCCCTTGTTAACTTTTAGCAGGATTATTACAACATCCTCCTCATTGGTCTCAAGATCTCCATTTGGTCCCTCCTTCTATCCTTTCTTTCAGTCGTCTTTCCAAGCGTTTTTCTGGCCAGGTCACTCTGTTGTTCAAAATAACGTTCCAATGAATGGGGTAGGCTCCCACTCCCCCAGGCTAAGCGCCTGCCCTCCTCCAGCCCTGCTGCTGCTGCTGCTGCTAAGTCGCTTCAGTCGTGTCTGACTCTGTGCGACCCCATAGACAGCAGCCCGTCAGGCTCCCCATCCCTGGGGTTCTCCAGGCAAGAACACTGGAGTGGGTTGCCATTTCCTTCTCCAAGGCATGAAAGTGAAGAGTGAAAGTGAAGTCGCTCAGTCGTGTCAGACTCTTCGCGACCCCATGGACTGCAGCCCACCAGGCTCCTCCGTCCATGGGATTTTCCAGGCAAGAGTGCTGGAGTGGGGTGCCACTGGGGAGTGGGGTGCCACTGGGGTGCCCCATTTCCCTCCCCTTCCCTAGTGTCTTTCCCATCCCTTTGTCTATGCTCATTGTGTGACCTGCTTCCAGAACGCCCTTGCTCTAAACACTGCCTTTTGAAATTTCACTTCCTCCTTCATGTGCCAATTGCCAGTAATTCCCTAAAGCTTGCTTTGATGCAACTGGTTTTTACTTTTTAATATTTACAGTATGCTCTTTGGATCTTTCCCACATGTATTACATATATTACATCCTGCCTTTTGAAAAAAACTTTTTTTTCCCCTTCAGTAGGTTGGCAGCTCCTTGTGAACAAGAGCTGTAACATTCATCTTTGTACTTCTATCACCTGGAACCATAGCTGGAACACAATGGTAATTTAAAAGAATGCTCATTAAGTAAAGTGACTGAATAAATGGCCTGAAAGCATGAATTCACCTCTAACTCACTACTAACGTTGTGTGGCTGGCGTGCAGTTTAATAATGATTTTAGTGCTCTTTTATTGTATAGAGGGCATCATAGTAATCATACATACCATCTTTTGAAACTGACTTTACACTGGGCAATGTGCTTGACATTTTATGTCTAGCGTCACATTTCATCTTAACAACCCAGCTAGACCCATTTCTTGATCTCTGTTTTACAGATGAGAAAACTGAGAGTCAGAGGAGTTACAGCCCGTCCTTGCTTGTCTCTGACACTCATATACTTTCTCACTATATTATACAACCTATGGAAACATAGTTCCTTTTTTATGGTGTAACAATATAATACTTCGGCAACTGCCTGGCCTCTTCCATCTGATTCTTCCTCTTATGCCCATTTTGGGACACAGAATTCCAGACATTAAATGATTCTCTCACAGACGTTTACTAAGCGAAGAAACAAAAAATTAAAGCTCATATTCATCTGGCTCTAAACCTTCTCTGCCAATCGCCATATCCATCCCACTCCCCTTTTCCCCGTGGTATCCATAAGCTTGTTCTCCATGTCTGGGTCTCTATCTCTGCTTTGCAAATAAGCTCACCTGTAATTTTTTTTTTCTAGATTCCATAGATAAATGGTATTGTATACTATTTGTTTTTCTCTTTCTAACTTACTTCATTCTGTATGACAGTCTCTAGGTCCATAGGGTTGGGATTGACATATGTACACGGCTACGTACAAAACGGACAACTGATGAGAGCTTGCTGTATAGCGCACGGAGCTCTACTCAGTGCTCTGTGCGGATCTAAACAGGAAGGAACTCCCCAAAAGGGGGGGAATATGTGTATGTGTCCTCAGTTGTTCAGTCCTGTCTGAACACGATTGACATCCCACAAGGCTTCTCTGTTCATGGGCTTTCCCAGGCAAGAATACTGGACTGGGCTGCCATTTCCTCCTCTGGGGATAGAACTAGTGTCTCCTGCATTGGCAGACAGATTCTTTACCACTGAGCTACAGTTATATGTATAAAAGAAAAAGTGTTAGTCACTCAGTTGTGCCCGACTCTTTGTGACCCATGGACTGTAGCCTGCCAGGCTTCTCTGTCCATGGAATTCTCCAGGCAAGATTCAATTCAGTTCAGTTGCTCAGTTGTGTCCAATTCTTTAAGACCCCACGAACTGCAGCACCCCAGGCCTCCCTATCACCAACTCCTTGAGTCCACCCAAACCCATGTCCATTGAGTCGGTGATGCCATTCAACCATCTCATCCTCTGTCGTCCCCTTCTCTTCCTGCCCTCAATCTTTCCCAGCATCACAGTCTCTTCCAATGAGTCAGCTTTTGGCATCAGGTGGCCAAAGTATTGGAGTTTCAGCTTCAGCATCAGCCCTTCCAATGAACACCCAGGACTGACCTCCCCCAGGATGGACTGGTTGGATCTACTTGCAGTCCGAGGGACTCTCAAGAGTCTTCTCCAACACCACAGTTCAAAAGCATCAATTCTTCAGTGCTCAGCTTTCTTTATAGTCCAACTCTCACATCCATACATGACCACTGGAAAAACCATAGCCTTGATTAGACGGACCTTTGTTGACAAAGTAATGTCTCTGCTTTTTAATATGCTGTCTAGGTTGGTCAAAACTTTCCTTCCAAGGAGTAAGCGTCTTTTAATTTCATGGCTGCAGTCACCATCTGCAGTGATTTTAGAGCCCCAGAAAATAAAGTCAGCCACTGTTTCCACTGTTTCCCTATCTGTTTGCCATGAAGTGATGGGATTGGATGCCATGATCTTTAGTTTTCTGAATGTTGAGCTTTAAGCCAACTTTTTCACTCTCCTCTTTCACTTTCATCAAGAGGCTCTTTAGTTCTTCTTCACTTTCTGCCATAAGGGTGGTGTCATCTGCATATCTGAGGTTATTGATATTTCTCCTGGCAATCTTGAGTCCAGCTTGTGTTCCCTCGAGCCCAGCATTTCTCATGATGTACTCTGCATAGATGTTAAATAAGCAGGGTGACAGTATATAGCCTTGACTTACTCCTTTTCCTACTTGGAACCTGTCTGTTGTTCCCTGTCCAGTTCTAACTGTTGCTTCCTGACCTGCATATAGGTTTCTCAAGAGGCAGGTCAGGTGGCCTGGTATTCCCATCTCTTTAAGAATTTTCCACAGTTTATTGTGATCCACACAGTCAAAGGCTTTGGCATAGTCAATAAACCAGAATTAGATGTTCTTCTGGAACTCTCTTGCTTTTTCCATCATCCAGCAGATGTTAGCAATATGATCTCTGGTTCCTCTGCCTTTCCTAAAACCAGCTTGAACATCTGGAAGATCACGGTTCACATCTTGCTGAAGCCTGGCTTGGAGAATTTTAAGCATCATTTTACTAGCATGTGAGATGAGTGCAATTGTGTGGTAGTCTGAGCATTCTTTGACATTGACACTCTTTGGGATTGGAACGAAAACTGACCTTTTCCAGTCCTGTGGCCACTGCTGAGTTTTCCAAATTTGCTGGCATATTGAGTGCAGCACTCTTGCAGTGTTATCTTTTAGGATTTGAAACAGCTCAACTGGAATTCCATCACCTCCACTAGCTTTGTTCATAGTGATGCTTTCTAAGGCCCACTTGACTTCACATTCCAGGATGTCTGGCTCTAGATGAGTGATCACACCATAGTGATTATCTGGGTTGTGAAGATCTTTTTTTGTATATTGTGTGTATTCTTGCCACCGCTTCTTAATATCTTTTGCTTCTGTTAGGTCCCTACCATTTCTGTCCTTTATTGAGCCCATCTTTGCATGAAATGTTCCCTTGATATCTTAATTTTCTTGAAGAGATCTCTAGTCTTTCCCATTCTGTTGTTTTCCTCTATTTCTTTGCACTGATCATTGAGGAAGGCTTTCTTATCTCTCCTTGCTATTCTTTGGAATTTTGCATTCAAATGGGTATATCTTTCCTTTTCACCTTTGCTTTTCTCTTCCCTTCATTTCACAGCTATTTGTGAGGCCTCCTCAGACAGCCATTTTGCTTTTTTGCATTTCTTTTTCTTGGGGACAGTCTTGATTCCTGTCTCCTGTACAATGTCATGAACCATGTGGCTGCAATGGTGCACAAGCACAGCTGAGGTCAGGGGTGGTGGCCGAGAGGAGTTACCCCACGTCTGAGGTCAGGGGCAGTGACTGAGGGGAGCTACTCCACATCCAAGGTAAGGAGCAGTCATGTCTGAGGTCAGGGGCAGTGACTGAGGGGAGCTACCCCACGTCCAAGGTAAGGAGCAGTGGCTGTACTTTGCTGGAGCAGCCGTGAAGAGACGCCCCACGTCCAAGGTAAGAGAAACCCAAGTAAGAAGGTGGGAACTGAGAGAGGGCATCAGAGGGCAGACAGACTGAAACCACAATCACAGACAACTAGCCAATCTGATCACATGGACCACAGCCTTGTGTAACTCAGTGAAACTAAGCCATACCATGTGGGGCCACCCAAGACTGATGGGTCATGGTGGAGAGGTCTGACAGAATGTGGTCCACTGGAAAAGGGAATGGCAAACCACTTCAGTATTCTTGCCTTGAGAGCCCCATGAACAGTAGGAAAAGGCAAAGAGATAGGACACTGAAAGATTAACTCCCCAGGTCAGTAGGTGCCCAATATGCTACTGGAGATCAGTGGGGAAATAACTCCAGAAAGAATGAAGGGCTGGAGCCAAAGCAAAAACAACACCCAGTTGTGGATGGGACTGGTGATAGAAGCAAGGTTTGATGCTGTAAAGAGCAATATTGCATAGGAACCTGGAATGTTAGGTCCATGAATCAAGGCAAATTGGAAGTGGTCAAACAGGAGATGGCAAGAGTGAACGTCGACATTCTAAGAATCAGCAAACTAAGATGGACTGGAATGGGTGAATTTAATTCAGAGGACCATTTTATCTACTACTGTGGGAAGGAATCCCTTAGAAGAAATGGAGTAGCCATCATAGTCAACAAAAGAGTCTGAAATGCAGTACTTGGATGCAATCTCATAAACGACAGAATGATCTCTGTTCATTTCCAAGGCAAATCATTCAATATCACAGTAATCCAAGTCTATACCCTGACCAGTAATGCTGAAGAAGCTGAGGTTGAACGGTTCTATGAAGACCTACAAGACCTTTTAGAACCAACACCCCAAAAAGACGTCCTTTTCATTATAGGGGACTGGAATGCAAAAGTAGGAAGTCAAGAAACACCTGGAGTAACAGGCAAATTTGGCCTTGGAGTAAAAAAGAATGGAGCATGCTAAAGGCTAATAGAGTTCTGCCAAGAGAACACACTGGTCATAGCAAACACCTTCTTCCAACAACACAAGAGAAGACTCTACACATAGACATCACCAGATGGTCGACACTGAAATCAGATTGATTATGTTCTTTGCCACCAAAGAAGGATAAGCTCTATAGAGTCAGCAAAACAAGACTGGGAGCTGACTGTGGCTCAGATCATGAACTCCTTATTGCCAGATTCAGACTGAAATTGAAGAAAGTGGAGAAAACCACTAGACTATTCAGGTATGACCTAAATCAAATCCCTTATGACTATACCTTGGAAGTGAGAAATAGACTTAAGGGACTAGATCTGATAGACAGAGTGCCAGGCAAGATTACTGGATTGGGTTACTATTATCTTCTCCAGGGGATCTTCCTGACCCAGGCATCAAACCCAGGTCTTCCACATTGAAGGCAGATTCTTTACCACTGAGCCACCAGGGAAGTTACATGTATAAATATAGCTAATTCAGTTTTATGTAGAGCAGAAACTAACACAACATTGTAAAGCAACTATATTCCAATAAAAGTTAATAAATATAAACAAAACTTGTCCACCATAGCTAACTATAAAGCTGCCTTGAAAGACCTGCCATAAATTACTTATTCCATCTAATGATATATGATATGATCATTGATTTATTAGGCTGATTCATGGTGTTTATGCTGGAACTAGTTAAGAGACAAAGTGCATAAGAACCAGATCATCAGGGGCATGGTGTGCCCGTGGTACAGTCTAGACTTACCCCACAGGCGAGGGAGACACATTGAATAATTACAGCAGGGGGACACTCATCAGGTAATGATCCAGTAGTGCCAACCAAAAGAGTCGACAGCTAAGGCAAAATGGGTGGTGAACGGGCAACTGAGTCAGGAGATATTTGTAAGGTGGTCTGTTTAACAAGTTTAGCTTCTGCTTCATGAGCGAGCTTCATGAAACAAGGTGAAGTTCATTACCGTTTCCAGTATAACTTAAAACAAAAGTGAAATTTGTGGCTATCATTGCCAATGGGCCTAAAGTTGACTGCACTACCCTTAGTGGGAATGAGAGGCCCTCCACCAAGAAGAATGATCGTTTTGCTTCCTCACGTTATTACATGAGTTTAAAGGATGCCAAGGCACAGCAGTCACACGGGTGTATGAGAGTTGGTCTTCCCCTCTTCCCTTTATGAAAGGATCAATACCCGTTCTACTAACAATGGCTACAGAGAACCTTTTTAAAGTCATAATTGTGGAAGGGCTGGATTCTTCACAATAAAATCTTTAAAACCTTTATAAAAATGTCTCTGTAAAGCCATTTTTCTGGGGAGACCTATAATTATTGAAAGCCAAGAAGAGAGCATAAGCCCATTTCACGTAAACATGGACAGTATAAGCCTTATTTGGGAAAGCTGAGGGTAGAGAAATAAAGCCCAGATGAGAAAATGAACCAGCATCGATTTTTCTTCCTAGTGTATTTTATTGTATACAAATGATAAAAGCATAAACAGCTTCTGATTTCCCACCAGACTCTGATAAATTGTTTTTTTTTTTTTTGTAAAAATACTGGCAAAGACTGAATCTCAAATTCTGTCATTAAAATATACACGACACTTTCACCATGCCTTCTGCTGCAGCTAACCTAATTTTTATGTGATGCTTTTCATTTTTTTCTTGAATTTTAAATTCAAGCATTTGGGTACCATTCAGAATCTTCTTTTTCTTTGATCACATAAAAATAATGGCTATGGGGGTTATTATACCCCTCCAGTCTCTGCAATAGACTGGAGTATTCTTTGGGGCTCAAAAGGCAAAGAAAAGAGAATCTGGCTAAACTCAAGTTCACCTCAACCACTGTTTCAAGCAATATGCTTGCTTTTAGCACCCTTTTCAAGACTCTGCTTTTAAGCAAGTCCCACCGGGCTTGGGCAAGCCTCGTTAATTCATACCACAAGGGCAGAAGATAAAACAGGCACCTGGAAGGCCAAATCTCTGTGTGGCCTGAGCACTTCACTTCATCACCTGCTTCTCAGTTTCCATGGCTCTAAAAATGACCAGAGCTTGGAGACCAAACGGTTTTAATCTCTTGCTACAATTCTGTTCAATCAATAGAAACTGCCTCAAGTGCTTCCTGGATCCTGAGGTGGATTTCAGGCCCAAGAGGAAAGGTTTTCATGATTGATTAGTGATGTCTACCAAGAGTGTGTGTGCACGTGCTAAGCTGCTCCAGTTGTGTCTGACTCTTTGAGGCACCACGGACTCTGACCCTTCAGGCTCCTCTGTCCATGGGATTCTCCAGGCAAGGATACTAGAGTGGGTTGCTGTGCCTTTCTCCAGGGGATCTTTCCGAGCCAGGGATCTCTCATGTCTCCTGCCTTGGAGGGTGGGTTCTTTACCACTAGCGCCCCCTGGGAAGCCCAGGAGTGCAGCGTGTAAAACTGTAGGGTAAGTGTCAACTTTTTGATATTTCTGGGATATGATACTTTGGCAAGATCCTTGTTCCCTGTTACAAAAGAGAAGGTGAAGGTGAAGGTCAAGTCGCTCAGTCGTGTCCGACTCTTTGCGACCCCGTGGACTGTAACCTACTAGGCTTCTCCATCCGTGGGATTCTCCAGGCAAGAATACTGGAGTGGATTGCCATTTCCTTCTCCAGGGGATCTTCCCGACCCAGGAATCGAACCCGGGTCTCCCTCATTGGAGGCAGACGCTTTGATGGAAGCTAGGGCTAAGCATATAGATTCAAGAATTGTAGGGATGTGGATTTAGTAGTACAGAATAAGATGACTGAACAGGGGTTAAAAATAAAAGATAATTTAGGCACAAATTACTGATCGCTAAGACCAGAGAGTCAGGAAGAGGAATGTAGAGATAAATACTATGTGCAGGCATATAAAAGGGCTGAATGTTGAGATAAGATCTGTTGTGTTCGGTTGCTTTCTCCCTGGTGTAGTGCCTGAGGGGCTGCAGTGAATAAAGATTTTAAGAAAAATAAACTCCTGATGTCCCTGAATCAAGAATTCTATACTTTTATCACTGGAGCAAGTAGGAGACATTTCATGGCATTCAAAAAACACTCAATAAAGGAACAGTAAATCAAATAGGGGCAATCCCTTTCCCCTCAGAACTTATGGAGATACTTGGAGACATTTTGACGGACATGACAGAGGAGTGCTATTGGTATCTAGAAGGTAGAGACCATAAATGCAGGTTAACATCTTACAGTGCACAGGATATCCATGTATCCAAGATGTCAATAGTGCCAAAGCCAAGAAATCCTGTAATCAAAGGAACGAATGGAAGAAAGAAGGATCAAAGGCCCCATTCTACGTGCAGTTTATGGGTCTCGGGATGCCAGTGTTCATCAACATGCTCAATCTCCCCCTGTTCTCTAAGTTACACCTACACCAGGATTCCTCCCTTTCCTTTAAATTTAGCAATGGCCAAGTGACTAAGTTTGGCTCAATGGGATGTGAATGGCAGTCACGTATGGCACTTCTGAGACTAATTCATGAATAAATCTCCCTATCTTTATTCTTCCTCTTTCATTAGCCAAATGGAGAGCTCTCTTATGACCTAGAGAAGGAAGAGGACATAAAATGAAGGGTGTCTGGGTCCCCAAATGACTGTGCAGAGTGCAGCATGCCCTCAAATCCTGATTCTCCACATTGGATCATATTTTGAAAGAGAGCTAACTCCAACCTTTTATTTCATGAAGCCATTGAAAGTTGAGGGTTGTTTGTTACAGAAATTAACCAATTTTGAGTTATACATCTATCTGACCACTTGGACCATGTGCTCTTCCCTACCCTAAAAGCAGGTTAGGGTTTTCCAGTCTCTATTCTGTCTCTTATTTTCTGCATCTGTCTGTCTCTCTCAACCGCCTTGTGCATGAATACATGTTTTATCAGCTTCTTTCTAATGACCTCTATTTCAAGTTTCAGCTTCCCTATTCTTAAAATTCATTTTTATCTTTTTTTTTTTTTTTTTGCCATCCAAAGCTGTTGACCATCTACATTTGTAGCTACAATATCACAAAAGCAGGAGCAAGGGGATGTGTCTCCTTTCTGTATATATCGGAGTTTCTGAGACCCTGGAAGCACCATGACTCCATTACAGATTAGAGGACCCTTGAATTATTTTATTTTATTTTATTTTTTAATTTTACTTTATTTTACTTTACAATACTGCATTGGTTTTGCCATACATCAACATGAATCCGCCGCGGGTGTACATGTGTTCCCCATCCTGAACCCCCATTCCATCTCCCTCCCCGTACCATCTCTCTGGGTCATCCCAGTGCACCAGCCCCAAGCATCCTGTATCCTGCATCGAGCTTGGACTGGCGATTCATTTCTTATATGATATTATACATGTTTCAATGCCATTCTACCAAATCATCCCACCCTCTCCCTCTCCCACAGAGTCCAAAAGACTGTTCTATACATCTGTGTCTCTTTTGCTGTCTCGCATACAGGGTTATTGTTACCATCTTTCTAAATTCTATATATATGTGTTAGTATACTGTATTGGTGTTTTTCTTTCTGGCTTACTTCACTTTGTATAATCGGCTTCTGTGTGGGTCATAAAATGTGTTATATACAATGGCTATCTTCAAATAAATTTATATTCTGGAAAAATATTTTTAAAATGTAGAGGGAGATAACATAAATACGTTATAAGAATATAGGCATATCTTAGCGATATTGCAAGTTTTGTTCTAAACCGCTGAATACTGCAATAAAGAGAGTCACAATTTTTTTTCCAGGTTTGTAAAAAAGTTATGCTTATACTATATGCACCATAGCTTATTAAGTGTGCAATAGTATTGTCTAAAAAATAACATGCAAATCTTAATGAAAATACTTTATTGTGTAAGAATGCTAACCGTCATCTGAGCTTTTAGTAAGTTGTACCATTTTGGTGGTAGAGGGTCCTGCCTCCATGTTGATGGCTGCTGACTGATCTCGGTGGAGGTTGTGGAAAGCTGGGGTAGTTATGTCAATTTCTTAAAATAAGAAATGGTGCAATTTGCCTCATCGACTGATTCTTCCTTTCAAGAAAAATTTCTCTATAGCATGCAGTGCTGTTTGATAGCATTTTACTCACAGCAGACATTCCTTCAAAACTGGAGTCAATCCTTGCAAGCCCTGCTATTGCTTTATTAACCAACTTTGTGTAATATTCTAAATCCTTTGTTGTCATTTCATCATGCTTTATCAGATGTAGATTCTGTCTCAACAAACCACTTTCTTTGCTCATCCATAAGAAACAATTTCTCATCCATCCAAGTTTTATATTTACAACAAACATCATAATAATGAAAAATGTGAAATATTGTGAGAATTACCAAACTGTGACCCAAAGACATGAAGTTAGCTAACACTGCTGGGAAAAGGGCACCGGTCAGACTTGCTCCATGTGAGGTCACCACAAACCTTCAATCTGTGAAAAAAAAAAAAAAAAAAGGATCAGGGAAGCTCAAAAAATGGGATATACTGCAAATAAATTCCTTAGAAGTTCATGAGAGAATTCAGAACTTCAGAATTCTGAAGAGATATCAGAAAAGGATGAATTGAAGCAATGCTCAATGGGTTTCAGGAATAAGCAGGATTTTGAAAGCTGACTATAGGCTGAGGCCATTGAATGCCAGCTATTCTAAGAGGCAACCGAAGTCCAATTGGTTAGACTATAGAGCTGCACAAGGCAATAGAAATACATTGAACCACACATGAAAGCCAGGTGGAAATTTCAGTTTTTCAAGTAGTCCCATTAGAAAAGTAAAAAGAAACAAAGCTAATTTTAACAATTTATTTAACTTAATATGTATATAAAATACTGGCTCAGATGGTAAAGAATCTTCCTCCAATGCAGGAGACCCAGGTTTGATCCCTGGGTCAGAAAGATCCCCTGGAGAAGGGACTGACACCTGTTCCTGTATTCTTGCCTGGAGAATTCCATGGTCAGAGAAGCCTAGCAGGCTACAGTCCACGGGGCAACAAAGAGTCGGACATGACTGAGCAACACATTTCACACCTCATCCCCAAACGCTATTATTTCAGGACATAAAAAATATAAAATCATTAATGACACTTTTCATTTTCCATTCTGCCTTTGAATTCTGGAGTGTATTTTGTATTTACAGCACTTCTCAATTTGGACCCGTCACATTTCAAGTGACTGGCCCTGTGTGACTAGCAGGTATCAAATAGGACAGCATGGCACTAGACTGTATAGGTCAAAAGACCGGGATCTCGTTCTCCTTGAAGTCACCCATGCTGCCCAGAGCACAGTTATTTGCACAGCAGTGCACAATGCTCTCTGCTGGGAAGACTTGTTTCAGTCAATGCTTCCATGGAAGACACGGGTTTACGAAGCTTCGAAGACTGACTTTTCTGCTGTAATGTAGAAGAAGCCGATTGCTATGGAAGAAAGTCTTAATCGGCTACTCTCTCACCTTTCCTGAATGTCAGTCTTTAATACTCGACTTTGACATTTTAAAGCCTCATTTTCTGTTTCCTTGAATACATAAGACATAGTACAGCAAAATCACCAACATCGCCCTGGGACGGGAGGTCTTATTCTCAGACTCTTGTCAGAGGCATCACCAGCTTTGGGCCTTGAAAGACATTTGGGTCTTCTGGAGCAAATACAATTGCCCCAAGAGTTGCTTTGGATGACCAGAACATTTAGGATTCTGGATTAATTCTTATGGAAACCAATGTCTGCTTCCCACCCACTCCCTAATTTTCAGTTTTGATTCCGTCATCATTTTTTCCTTTTTGACCTGTATATTTGTCCACCCACCCTTGTCTTCTGAAATTCTCTGTAAGTTCTCTTGTCCAGGTGTTCACTGCTCACTTGATTTCAATAACCTTCAAAATGACCTGCAGGCATAAGTCTCAGCCACCTCCATCCACTTTCTCACTGTTGCTTGAGTGCTATTTCCCAAAATAAACTGGAGTGTGCTTTTCTTCAAAAGATCACCTGTGCTTCTACAGAACTCTCAAATTAGTTGCCAGAGGGCTGCTTTTGACACTTAATGAGGTTTTATCTTATTTAGTCATGAACTCTCCTTAATAATAATCATAAAAATAAAGGGGCTTGAAGATGCTCTGGTTGAGTTCTCCACCAAACTGCGTCTCCTGGAATCTCCTGTCTGGTGCACTGCCCCCGCTTCAGGTGAGTCTGAATCCCCGGATGGATCAATTTCCAAACTTCCCACGTTCATGGCTGTCAGTGAACTGATCTCAGAATACTTTTTACAGACATATCACACCAGATTTCTTTGGTAATATGCTCCCTAAACTTAACTGTTTCTAAAATGGAAGGCGTAAGAGCTGAAAGAGTTTCTGATTGCTAAGCATCAGGTGTGTGCTGTGTGCCAAGCAGCTGTAGTCATGTGCGACTCTTTGTGACCCTATGGACAGTAGCCCACCAAGCTCCCCTGTCCGTGGGGTTCTCCAGGCAAAAATCCCGAGGTGGGTTGCCTTGGCCTGCTCCAGGGGATCTTCCTGATCCAGGGATCAAGCCTGTGTCTCTTACGTCTTCTGCATCGGCAGGCAGGTTCTTTACCAGTGGTGCCACCTGGGAAGCCTGTGCTTCAAATGTAAGCTTTACTTCAGTTCTCAATAGAGCCCAATGAGCCATGGGTTGAACTATGATCTTGATCATAGGGTCATGGAGCTGGCACCTAGCAGAATGGAATTCCAGCTCTGAGCACTGTTAGATTCTGGAGTTAAGGTAAACACTCAACTATATGTTGACATCCCTATGGGGTTCCTCGTGACCTTTGGTGAATCTGGAGAGCCATCGCCCTAGTCTTCAGTCAACAAGCATTTCTCACACCACCAGGCACAGACCAAGTCCTGCCGGCCTCATCTGCAAAGCCTTCTCTGACATGTCCTCAGAGATCATTCGTTGTCCTACAATAGAGGGATTTGGCAGCTACTTCTGTGAGGCTGGCTTTTACATTGGTAGCCCTGCTTCTACTGACTCTCAGTGAGCCACTCTATTTCTTCGCATTTCAGTTTCCTTTTCTTAAAATGAAGATTCTAATAGCTCTTATCCCAGAGTGGTGTTGTGAGAAAGAAATGTCAGTGAAATAATACATGTACAAATCTTAGAATAGGGCCTGAAATACAGGAAATGATCAATACTGGTTAGCAGGGAAGCTATTATTATCCTCACCAGTAATCCCATTTGACTGAGTACAAAGAATTTGCATGAGATATTTCTATAATCCCAGTTCCTAGGATCACATCTTTTACCCAGTAAGTCTCCCGTAGGTGTCTGGTGAGCTGAATCATGTGAACTGCTCTTTCCTCCACTTCTCCAGGACTTCTGCTCTGCAGAGCTTCCTGTGTTTACCAGCTTTCTGCTTCTTTGGCCTCACATGAATCATATGTTTTAGAATTGTTTTATAATATCTCTGTCTACTCACTATAAGCCTACTGTTTGTTCAGCTTATACTTTTCTCCTTGTTTCCTTTTTCTTTTTTAACCCTCTCTGCTCTGTTTCTATTCTAAGGGGTGAAACCAAAGTAAGAAATAAGAGACAATTGTTTATACACAGCTTATTTTCTGGTAGGTAAGTAAACAATATATAAAACTACAATAAATATGCATACTCTGAAAAAAATCAAACACTATAATAGAAGATACAGATTAATTGGAAGAGATGCCAAGTTTTCTCTGATGAGAGCTATATGATGGAAGGAAATCAATCAAAGAGCTAGGCAAGAGTATGTCCAGGTAAAAGAGATAGCCTATAAAAAGTCCTGAATTTGGAAATGTGTGTGTGTGTGTGAAGTCGCTCAGTCATGTCCGACTCTTTGCGACCCTGTGGACTGTAGCCCGCCAGGCTCCTCTGTCCATGGGATTCTCCAGGCAAGAATACTGGAGTGGATTGCCATTTCCTTCTCCAGGGGATCTTCCCAACCCAGGGATCAAACCCGGGTCTCCTGCTTTGCAGGCAGGTGCTTTATCTTCTGAGCCACCAGGGAAGCCTATTTGGAAATAGGTTTGGAGTTTGCCAAGAATATTATGAATAGGCTGCTGTAGACAGTGTTAGAAAATGAAGGACATGAAGGGGTAGGGGGTGAGAGCCCAGGTCACTTATGGACATGTTGTAGACTGAAATGCAGAATTTTTTCAGACTTTAGTGTTCCCACTGGAGATTTTGATACTCCCAATGACATGATTCAATTTACATTTTAAAGGAATCACTTTGGTTTAAGTGCAGTGAAAAGGTGGGAGGACAGGAGAGGATGCTGAAAGAACAATTGGAAGTCACTGAATAATTCTAGACAATCATGGTGGCTTGGATCATGGTGGGACATATCTGCATTTAAGATGTATTTTAAAATACGAGACTCTTCAAATATTAATAAAAGTAGAGAGACTAGAAAAATAAATTTGTATATAGTCCCTATCTCTCTCTTCACTTCAGGGGTTGGTAAACCTTTTCTGCAAAAGCCACATAGTATGTCCACTGTGAAGATAGGAATTACTGCTACAATGATTAAGTATGCCACTGTAATATAAAAGCATTCCTAGACAACATGTAAATGAATGGGAATGCATACTAGCAATACTTTATTCACAAAAACAGGTGGTAGTTGGATTTAACTCATGGGTCACAGTTTGTTGACTCCTGCCTAGAGTCCTATGAGGCTAATATCAAACATCTTACCATGTTTTCCAGAATTAATTCAGTATCTCTACCAGACTGAAGGTAGGAGAAGGGGACGACAGAGGATGAGATGGTTGGATGGAGTCATTGACTCGATGGACATGAGTGTGAGCAAGCTCTGGGAGTTGGTGATGGACAGGGAAGCCTGATGTGCTGCAGTCCATGGGGTCGCAAAGAGTCGGACACAACTGAGTGACTGAACTGAGCTGAACCCCATTTCTTCCTCCCTCTCCTCATTGTTATTTTTGTTATTATATTACTACTATAATGCAGAATTATGAACTTATTATTGTCTAATGCCTAATGTATGTTTAATATTTCCCAATGTATAAAAAAATGTTCCTTTTTAATATAGAGAACAGACTGGCTGCCAATGGGGAAGAAGGTGGCAGAGGGCTGGAGTGGGAGTTTGGGGTTAGCAGATGCAAGCTGATGCATACAGAATGGATGAACAACAAGGCCCTATGGTGTAGCACAGGGAACTGAATTCCATGTTCTGTGATAAACCATAATGGAAAACGATATTTGAAAAAGAGCATATAACTAAATCACTTTGCTGTACAGCAGAAATTAACACAACATTGTAAATCAACTATGCCTCAATTAAAAAAAAAGTTTCTGTCTACAGTTTTTCTTTTCCCAAACCAGAATCCATATAAGATCTGCACAGTAAACAAGGTTAATATGTTTTTAAATTTACGTTATGACATTTTTCTGCCTCACTTTATAAAAATAATAAAATATCTTTGTTTGAGGTATCATTTACACAAATTCTAAGTGTATTGCTCAATAAATCATACATACTCTGGCGGGCTACAGTCCATAGGTTTGCAGAGAGTCGGACACAATTGAAAGGACTTAGCATGCATGCACAAAGTCGTTAGTGTAAAACCCTCACAAATTACAAATCAGAAAATTTTGAGCCACAGGTCTCTTCCTGATCAGTATCCCTCACAAATAACCATCATTCTGCCCCCTGGAGTATAGTTTGGTTTTGCCGACTTTGATTACTCATGTAAGGAAATTCTTCCGTCTCTTATGAAATTAACGTCACTCTTTAAACTAGGTCTTTTGTCATGTAGAGGCCCCACATTCTGTATCGGTTTGCTTGGATAGTCAGTGTCATCATGCATGTTCTTCTATCCTTGTATTTCCTAAGATCTGAAAGTTATACTAGAGGGTTGATTACTTTCAACTTCACAGATGGCTGCTGGGACTTCCCATTACACCCCAGAGGACACATGGCTTGATTGTTGTTGTTCAATCCTAAGTCGTGTCCGATGCTGTGACCCCATGGACCACAGCATGCCAGGCTTCCCTGTCCTTCACTAACTCCCAGAGTTTGCTCACGCTCACGTCTGTTGAGTAGATGATGCCATCCAACCATCCCATCCTCCGTTGTTCCCTTCTCCTCTTGCCTTGCCTTTCACAGCATCACGGTCTTTTCCAATGAGTGGACTCTTTGCACCAGGTTGCCAAAGTATTGGAGCTTCAGCTTCAGAATCGATTAGTTATTTTAGTGAATATTCGGACTGATGTCCTTTAGGATTGACTGGTTTGAACTCCTTGCAGTCCAAGGGACTCTCAAAAGTCTTATCCAACCCCACAGTTTGAAAGCATCATTTCTTCAGGACTCAGCCTTCTCTATGGTCCATCTCTCACATACATACATGACTACTGGAAAAACCATAGCTTTGACTATATGGACATTAGTTGGCAAAGTAATGTCTCTGCTTTTTAGTATGCTGTCTAGTTTTGTCATAGCTTTTCTTCAAAGGAGCAAGAGTCTTTTAATTTTGTGGCTGCAGTCACCAGCCACATTGACTTTGGAGCCCAAGAAAATTAAGTCTGTCACTGTTTCCATTGTTTCTCCATCTATTTGCCATGAAGTGATGGGACAGGATGCCATGATCTTCATTGTTTTGAGTTTTAAGCCAATTTTTTTCCACTCTCCTCTTTCACCTTCATCAAGAGATTATAGTTCCTCTTCACTTTCTGCATTAGGGTGATATTGTCTGCATATCTAAGGTTGTTGATATTTCTCTGGAAATTTTGATTCCAGTTTGTGCTTCATCCAGCCTGGTATTCCACATGATGTACTCTGTACATAAGTTAAACAAGTAGGGTGACAATATACAGCCTTGATCTACACCTTTCCCAGTTTTGAACCACTCCATTGTTCCATGTTCTTGGTTCTAACTGTTGCTTCCTGACCTGCATACAGGTATCTTGGGAGGCAGGTAAGGTGGTCTGGTATTTCCATCTCTTGAAGAATTTTCCAGTTTGTTGTGATCCACACAGTCAAAGGCTTTAGTGTAGTCAATAAAGCAGAAGTAGGTGTTTTTCTGGAATTCCCTTGCTTTCTCTATGATCCAAGGGATGTTGGCAATTTGATCTCTGGTTCCTCTGCCTTTTTAAAATCAGCTTGTAAATCTGGAAGTTCTCAGCTTACGTACTGTTGAAGCCTAGCTTGAAGGATTTTGAGCATTACCTTGCTAGCATGTGTAGTGAGCACAATTGGATGGTAGTTTGAACACTGTTTGGTATTGCCCTTCTTTGGGATTAGAATAAAAGCAGACCTTTTCCCATCCTGTGGCCACTGCTGAGTTTTCCAAATTTGCTGGCATATTGAATGTGGCACTTTAACAGCATCATTTTTTAGGATTTGAAATAGCTCAGCTGGAATTCTATTACCGCCCCCCTCCTCCACTAGGTTTGTTCATAGTAATGCTTCCTAAAGCCCACTTGACTTCACACTCTAGGTAAGTTACCACACCACTGTAGTTATCCACATCACTGAGATCTCTTTTGAACAGTTCTTCTGTGTATTCTTGCCACATTTTCTTAATCTCTTCTGCTCCTATTAGGTCCTTGCTGCTTTTGTCCTTTATTATGGCCATCCTTGCATAAAATATTCCCTTGGTATCTCCAGTTCTCTTGTAAAGATCTCTACTCTTTCCCATTCTGCTGTTTTCTGCTATTTCTTTGCAGTGTTCACCTAAGAGGCATTCTTCTCTCTCCTTGCTATTCTCTGGAACTCTGTACTCATTTGGGTATATTTTTCTCTTTCTCCTTTGCCTTTCAGTTCTCTTCCTTTCTCAACTATATGTGATCACTTTTTAAATGATAGTAAGATTGATCCTTGGTGTGTCCTGCCTTGATTCATATTACTTTATTAGAATAGAGGATTATTTTGGAGAACAAATGGACTGGATGTTAGACGGTAGAGGAGAACAGGAGCAGAGAATTCAGAGTGGAGCCACTGGGTGAATGTCAGCACCATTAACTGAAGAGGGGATGACAGGGTTGGAGGGGAAAAAACACCACCAAGATTTTGTTTGTGGAGGTGTTACCTATGAGATGTCTATGAAATATTCAGGTTGGTGAGTCTCAAACTCAAGAAGATTTATGACTGAGTGCCTAATTTGGGGTTCTTTGGTAACCTTTGAAACCTTGGGATAAAAATGCAGTCCTCAAGGAGGTGATACAAATATTGATGAGACTCCCTAAATGGAGACCTCTATGTGACAGCTATAGTCTATAAAAAATTTAATATTCAAGGTAAAACATACCTTAGAAAACTCTAGACTAATTTTGTGATTTTTTTCAGCCAGAGAAACTGAGTCTAAAGTGGCAAAAGAACTTAGCACTTGGTTTAGATGGAGAGGTTTTGGCATCGGAGCTATGCCTGGCTGTTTAGTCACAGCAGGACCCTGAAGGGCATGAAGTGGCTCTGAGCCTCATCTTCCTGGTGAAACAGTAATGCTCATTTAGTTGGCCAGTTCCCAACTGTACTTTAGGATCCCACACAGCTCTCTTTCTCCCAGAGAAGCTTTCTGTAGCTTTTTCCTAAGCTCTCTGCTACTGATTTCTACTCCCCGGCACCTTGGTGTACTCCATCTCGGCGTTGCCAACTCTTCATTAAAACCACCTACAGTGGACGATTTCCCGCTGTACACTGAGACCTACTTCAGGGCAGGCCTAACATATTCTTGAAAATCAAGGGCGGGACCTTAGTGCTTTGTCAGGTACAGAAGAGGCACTCAGGAAATAATGATGAAAGGGAGAGATGACAGATGAAAGCGAGATGGAAGGGAGGAAGGGATGGGCATGGAACTCTCTCTTACTAGGTGGAGCTTCTTAAGGCTAGGGACATTTCCTTATTCATTTCTGTATCTTCAGCCTTTATCACAGAGTAAAAATTTTAAAAATCTATGCTAATTACAAAAATACCCCAAATAATACAACACCATTATTATTGGCCATATTTGATTTTATGAACTATTTACAGAAACATTAATATTGGGTATTGAGAACCCCATGAACAATATGAAAAGTCAAAATGATAGGATACCAAAAGAGGAACTCCCCAGGTCATTAGGTGCCCAATATGCTCCTGGAGATCAGTGGAGAAATAACTCCAGAAAGAATGAAGGGCTGGAGCCAAAGCAAAAACAACACCCAGTTGTGGATGGGACTGGTGATAGAAGCAAGGTCCGATGCTGTAAAGAGCAATATTGCATAGGAACCTGGAATGTCATGTCCATGAATCAAGGCAAATTGGAAGAGGTCAAACAGGAGATGGCAAGGGTGAATGTCGACATTCTAGGAATCAGCGAACTAAAATGGACTGGAATGGGCGAATTTCACTCAAATGACCATTATATCTACTACTGCGGGCAGGAATCCCTCAGAAGAAATGGAGTAGCCATCATGGTCAACAAAAGAGTCTGAAATGCAGTACTTGGATGCAGTCTCAAAAACAACAGAATGATCTCCGTTCATCTCCAAGGCAAATCATTCAATATCACAGTTATCCAAGTCCAGGCCCCAACCAGTAACGCTGAAGAAGCTGAAGTTGAATGGTTCTATGAAGACCTACAAGACCTTTTAGAACTAACACATAAAAAAGATGTCCTTTCCATTATAGGGGACTGGAATGCAAAAGTAGGAAGTCAAGAAACACCTGGAGTAACAGGCAAATTTGGCCTTGGAATGTGGAATGAAGCAGGGCAAAGACTAATAGAGTTTTGCCAGGAAAATGCACTGGTCATAGCAAACACCCTCTTCCAACAACACAAGAGAAGACTCTACACATGGACATCACCAGATGGTCAACACTGAAATCAGATTGATTATATTCTCTTGCAGCCAAAGATGGAGAAGCTCTATACAGTCAGCAAAAACAAGACCAGGAGCTGACTGTGGCTCAGATCATGAACTCCTTATTGCCAAATTCAGACTTAAATTGAAGAAAGTAGGGAAAACCACTAGACCATTCAGGTATGACTTAAATCAAATCCCTTATGATTATACAGTGGAAGTGAGAAATAGATTTAAGGGCCTAGATCTGATAGATAGAGTGCCTGATGAACTATGGAATGAGGTTCATGACACTGTACAGGAGACAGGGATCCAGACCATCCCCATGGAAAAGAAATGCAAAAAAGCAAAATGGCTGTCTGGGGAGGCCTTACAAATAGCTGTGAAAAGAAGAGAGGTGAAAAGCAAAGGAGAAAAGGAAAGATATAAGCATCTGAATGCAGAGTTCCAGAGAATAGCAAGAAGAGATAAGAAAGCCTTCTTCAGCAATCAATGCAAAGAAATAGAGGAAAAGAACAGAATGGGAAAGACTAGAGATCTCTTCAAGAAAATTAGAGATACCAAGGGAACATTTCATGCAAGGATGGGCTCGATAAAGGACAGAAATGGTATGGACCTAACAGAAGCAGAAGATATTAAGAAGAGGTGGCAAGAATACACAGAAGAACTGTACAAAAAAGATCTTCAAGACCAAGATAATCATGATGATGTGATCACTAATCTAGAGCCAGTCATCTTGGAAAGTGAAGTCAAGTGGGCCTTAGAAAGCATCACTACGAACAAAGCTAGTGGAGGTGACGGAATTCCAGTTGAGCTGTTTCAAATCCTGAAAGATGATGCTGTGAAAGTGCTGCATTCTATATGCCAGCACATTTGGAAAACTCAGCAGTGGCCACAGGACTGGAAAAAGTCAGTTTTCACTCCAATCCCAAAGAAAGGCAATGGAAAAGAATGCTCAATCTACCGCACAATTGTACTCGTCTCACATGCTAGTAAAGTAATGCTCAAAATTCTCCAAGCCAGGCTTCAGCAATACGTGAACTGTGAACTTCCTGATATTTAAGCTGGTTTTAGAAAAGGCAGAGGAACCAGATATCAAATTGCCAACATCCGCTAGATCATGGAAAAAGCAAGAGAGTTCCGGAAAAACATCTATTTCTGCTTTCTTGGCTATGCCAAAGCCTTTGACTGTGTGGATCACAATAAACTGTGGAAAATTCTGAAAGAGATGGGAGTACCAGACCACCTAACCTGCCTCTTGAGAAATCTGTATGCAGGTCAGGAAGCAACACTTAGAACTAGACATGAAACAACAGACTGTTTCCAAATAGGAAAAGAAGTACATCAAGGTTGTATGTTGTCACCCTGCTTATTTAACTTACACGCAGAGTACATCATGAGAAATGCTGGACTGGAAGAAACACAAGCTGGAATCAAGATTGCCAGGAGAAATATCAATAACCTCAGATAGGCAGATGACACCACCCATACGGCAGAAAGTGAAGAGGAGTTAAAAAGCCTCTTGATGAAAGTGAAAGAGGAGAGCAAAAAAGTTGTCTTAAAGCTCAACGTTCAGAAAACGAAGATCATGGCATCTGGTCCCATCACTTCATGGGAAATAAATGGGGAAACAGTGGAACAGTGTCAGACTTTATTTTGGGTGGCTCCAAAATCACTGCAGATGGTGATTGCAGCCATGAGATTAAAAGATGCTTACTCCTTGGAAGAAAAGTTATGACCAACCTAGACAGTATATTCAAGAGCAGAGACATTACTGTGCTGACTGAGGTCCATCTAGTCAAGGCCATGGTTTTTCCTGTGGTCATGTATGGATGTGAGAGTTGGACTGTGAAGAAGGCTGAGTGCCGAAGAATGGATGCTTTTGAAGTGTGGTGTTGGAGAAGACTCTTGAGAGTCCCTTGGACTGCAAGGAGATCCCACCAGTCCATTCTGAAGGAGATCAACCCTGGGATTTCTTTGGAAGGAATGATGCTAAAGCTGAGGAGAAGGGGACGACAGAGGATGAGATGGCTGGGTGGCATCATGGACTCGATGGATGTGAGTCTGAGTGAACTCCGTGAGATGGTGATGAACAGGGAGGCCTGGCGTGCTGCGATTCATGGGGTCTCAAAGAGTCAGACACGACTGAATGACTGAACTGAAATGAACTGAACTGATTCTCTCTAAACAGAGGTGTGTTTTTTTTTTTTTTAGATGATTAAAATAAGCCCCAAAGAGGTAAATTCACATCCTCCTGATCATAAGGAAAATGTCACAGAAATTGAATTTCTTGCTTGTGACTCTCCAAAAACACCTTCTTTGGGTCAAAACTGGAAAATGCTTTTGGAGTAAGTGAAGGAAGTTATGACTCAAGTGATCAGAACATAGCAACTTCTTCATAAATGTTAGCTAATAACATCATTAATTTTCTATTCATTCCCCAGAAAAGCCTTCCCCATTACCAGCCTGTATTGATCTCACAGTTGTTTATGCTCATATCTTCCTCGCTAAATAGTTCAGATATTTCTGTCTGGTCTTTTAGCCTCAGTAGCAAACAGCTTGCGTGCTGGGACAGCACTTAAAAATGCTGCAATGTCTGTCATGGACTCAAACCTAGTCCCAGCTGCACAGTAGGTGCACCGTGAGAGTGTGGTGTTTTAATTTAGAGGCAGCTTGGTGCAGAAGAGGGAACATCAGATTGACTGGCCAAGTTCTAGTCCTGGCTTAATTGCGATTTGCATGTGGGGAGGGGCCCTCCATGCTTGGACTTCGAAAAAATAAAATTGGGATGATAATCTCTGCCCCTATAACTCTCAGAAGGTAGAGTGAGTTTCAAATAGGATAACACAAATCATAAATTGCAGTGCAGAGACAAGGTTTTTATTATCCCAGTTATATTATATCCCTCTCTGTCTACTTGCTGCATATTTAGGTGAACACTCAATATTCACCAAATGATTTTCCCTAAATCAATAATATAAACAAAGAAAACAAGATGATCTAGTAAAAAAAAAAAGGCTCAGAAAATTAACTCTCTGTACTGCGTGTACAGTGTTGTCTTAGAAAGGTAGGCTGATACAATATACCACTAACTCTGTAAGTCAGAGAAGAACTTACCAGAATGCTTGCAAGTAAGTGCATTTTCTACAATTCACTCTACAACAGCAATTCTCAGAAGATAACACCATTAATACTCCATTTCAAATTAAGAAACATATGCTTTTTCTTTTCTTAAAAAAAAAAAAGCAAGGGAACATGGCCCATTTTCTTTCCTTTACAAAAACAAAAGCTTTTAAAATGATAAAAATTGCCTCCGCTTGATAAAACAGCCATCTGCATCTGATTTAGTTAAGTGTTATCCGTGTATGTTTTTATATTATTATTATTGCTGGTTGAAGAAAAATGCATAAATACAAAGAGAGGTCTTTGGAAAGGTCACACAATTTCTAGTTCAATTATCCCTGAAACTTGGCCTCACCTTCAAGTTGACCCTAACATTGAATCTTAACCCTAAATGGATGGATTTGAACTAAAGCTTGAGGAAATATTTCCAATGATTTATGTATGATGTCTTCTCCCTCCCCCAATTTTATGATGTTTTTGGAGACGAGATATTAAGAAACTTTATAATGAAGAATAGCTATTGCATTTGGCATTTATACGACCCTCTATTATTATAATCATTTTTATTAGTTATTTCTCATGTCAGTTCTGGGAGAGAGATTGGATAAGCTTAGTATTCAGAGTGGCTGAGCTCCCCATATGCTGCTAACTCTGGGATGATGGTCATAAACACCAAATGGCGTGCCATCTGAAGCAGGCACAGGGTGGGTTTCCCAAATATGCAATTAAGATAACTGGAGATGGCATCACCTATACAAATGTTCCAGCAGCTTCAGAATTAATCTCATGGAGATGGTTCCTTTGAGTTTAGGACAAAGGAAACAGGAGAGTAGTTTCCTTGATAATGTTCTTAGACGGGCTGTTGCTGGTATTAGCATCTGACATCTGAAGATAAAGTAGCTGTGAGGAAGGGGCCTGGGTGCAGTTTTGACTCTAGAAATTTATGCTTGGGCTGTGTAGGCAAAGATAATGAATATTATTACGTTAGACAAAGAATTAAGAGATCAGAGGACAGTTTTTAGTCCCCTGCTTTTCAATCTACAAACTTCACAACTTGGACCTTTGTCCCTTACATCTTTGGTTCTCCTTTTGGTCACAATAAAATGGGGACAATGGCTTCAGCCTCAGAGTAAGACTGGGGAGGAAGTGGGATTGCCCAAACAGGGCAAGCTGGACACAGAGCGTTGTCAGAGAACATCCCAAGCAGGAAGAGTAACACAGGACAAGACGTAGCAGGGACGGTCCTGATGTGAACGACGCAGGGCTCAGTAGGGTAGAACCGGGTAGGTATGAAGACCAGCACAAAATCTAAGCCAGGACCAGATCACAGAAGGACGGGGACTCCGAGCCAGCAGCTTCCCAAAGACCAACAAGAAGTTACGGCTCAGTTTCCCTTTCTCCTGTAGTTTCTTATTGCTTTGTTCATTTTGTGTAGCAGAAAAGTGAATTGTTGAGTGGCTTAAGAAAATAAAAGTAATCTAATTAAGTAAAATAGATTGGAGAGGAGAGAGAACAAGCAGGGAGACCAGTGGGGAGACTTTTGAAAAATGTGGTGCAAACCAGTGCGATTGCAAAAGAAAGGGAAGGCAGTGGGGAGCTACAGGGGATGGAGCAACATTGTGCATGCGGCCCGTGTCTGCATGATGGGTATATACAGGAAGCCTGCGTTATCTGTTATAATTTCCTCTGCTGGGCTGTCCTTCGCAATTTGGAGATGACCCCTCTGATGGTGATTACTGGGTTGTGTGCAGCTGTGGCTGAAGAAAGTGACTTGAGGGAGCAGGATTTATCATATGAGTCAGAAGGCAGCCTTGTGGCGGTGAGTCTATAAGGCAGATTCAGGCTTTCATTCAATAATATTCCTTTCCTCTCAGAGCTTGCCCTGCCTCTTCCTGCTTCCCGTATCCATGTCCTCATGAAGGAAAGAATCCTAGAAGCTTGGAGCTTCAGGAGGTGGGCTCATAAAACAAGAGTGGCAGGAAGTTGGGTTCAAATTGTGTTTTTATGTCATAACTTCTGCATGAAAACCAAAGTCTGCAATCTTAGACAAGAATAAAACGTCTCTTGGTTTCAGTTTCCCCACTTGTAAAATGGATAAACAGATGCATACGTTTCATGCATTATTCAATAAGATAATGCATGTTATGAATTCATCATAATGGTTGTTCACACAGTGAACAGCAAACAAAGGTAACAAAGGAATGTGGAGAACACTGCTTATGACCACACCACCTTTCTTCCCTCTCATTTCTCTCTCTGTCTTACAATGATATCAACTACATTAAAATAGGTTTCCCTCCTTAAATCTTACCTATCTAATTTGGATAGCAAAGACATACCATACTAGAGAAGAGGTCGCATGGTTAGTATGAAGTTAAATTAGGGAGACTGTCAGTAACATGCAGCCAATGCTACATGTTAGAGGCTACTTTCTACATGGAAGATTCTACTTTCTGATTCTTAAGAAGCAAACATCAGAGAGACTAGTTAGAATATGTAAGAGCTTGGGCATTCTTGTAAGTAATTATCATTGTTCAGTTGCTAAGTCATGTCCAACTCTTTGTGACCCCATGGACTGTAGCATGCCAGGCTTCCCTGTCCTTCACCATCTCCCAGAGTTTGCTCAAACTCATGCCCATTGAGTCAGTGATGCCATCCAACCATCTCATCCTCTGTTGTCCCCTTCACCTCCTGCCTTCAGTCTTTCCCAGTATGAGGGTCTTATCCGCTTCACAGCCTCTTCACATCAGGTAGCCAAAGTATTAGAACATCAGCTTCAGCTTCAGTCCTTCCAATGAATATTCAGGGTTGATTTCTTTTAGGATTGACTGATTTGATCTCCTTGCAATCCAAGGGACTCTCAAGAGTCTTCTCCAGCACCACAATTTGAATGCATCAATTCTTTGGTGCTCAGCCTTCTTTATGGTCCAACTCTCACAAGCATATGTTAAAAAACAAAACAACTTCAAGGTTTACTTCTCAAAGGAAAAGTCAGCGAAGGGAGGATAATTAAGGCAGACATTTTGCTTGATTCTCAAATATTCAAGGTGATTGGTCTAAGCTTTCACCCTGGGCTTTCACCCTGGGGACAACTTTACCCCCAAAGAGGCAAATGGCGATGTGTCCAGATATTATTGGTGTCACACTGGGGAGGGATACTGCTGACACATGGTGAGCCAGGAATGCTGTTCCTTCAATGCAACAGGATAGCATTTTCAGGACATAGACATATCTGGCCTCAAAATGTCAACAGTGCAAAGCTTAGGAAAGTGTGATCTAAGCCAGTCACAGTAATTCCTTCCTCTTAGCAACTGAAGGGTCCAGGACTTCCAGCACAACCCAAAGAGTGTTATCACATCTTGTTGGTGCCTGTTATTCATCTTGGGGATGAGCATGCATTCTACATTGGTTAAAGGGAAGGACATATTTCTGAAGTGGGAGTCTCATTTCCCTGCTCAATGTGAGTAAGGAAGCACGATGCTACATTTGCTGCTGGCCACTGTCTTGAGAATTTTAGAATGAATCTGAGGACAACACATGTATTTCAAAGGTAGCAGAGAAGAGTGGCAACAATAACTCAGGTTCTTGAAGACAATGAGTCTGTTCACCCTCAAATCTATGCCAGTTCTGGAAAATTCATGATGTGAAATGATAAACACCATCTTTGTGTATGTCAACTTACATCAGATTTTTTCCTTGTTTCTTGCCAACATGATTATATCAACTAAAACCCTGAACAAGTGATCTCACAATTATCCAGAGGTTGTTACCATGTTTTATGGGTTCTCTTACTTGGGATGCAATAGTTGCCAAGCAATAGTCCCCTTCAATTTAATTCCCTGGCCTACCAGGGCACAAACAGTGTTCCTTCCTCCAGCTTTTATTAACAGAGCTTAAAAACAACAACCACAAACCAAAAACAAGCAAACGAAACTTAAATGTACCAAGCAAGAATTAAAGGAAAACAAACACAGAAGAGAAAAATCTGTATTTTTAAATGAAAGTTGCTGTAAGAATTGATGCTTTTGAACTGTGGTATTGGAGAAGACTCTTGAGAGTCCCTTGGACTGCAAGGAGATCAAACCAGTCCATTCTAAAGGAAATCAGTCCTGAACATTCACTGAAAGGACTGATTCTGAAGCTGAAGCACCAATACTTTGGCTACCTGGTGCAAAGAGCTTACTGATTGGAAAACACCCTGATGCTGGTTAAGATTAAAGGTAGGAGGAGAAGGGGACGACAGAGGATGAGATGGTTGGATGGCATCACCGACATGACGGACAGGAGTTTGAGCAAGCTCCAGGAGTTGGTAATGGACAGGGAAGCCTGCCATGCTGCTATTCATGGGGTCGCAAAGAGTTGGTTCAGACTGAACTGAACTGAACTGAGCCCCATAATGGGTTGTCATAATTCAACTCAATTAAATAGTATTAAGCATATATTAAGAAACATTGAGAATTATGCTGAGGGTGCAGTCATAGAAAGGGCAGAATTCTTTCCTTGTAAGGAGCTTGCAGCCTTGTGTAGGGGGACAGATGAATAAGGAGGTAATGAGAGTATGGAAGGAAGGGTCCAGGAATAGTACAGGGAGGAAGGAAGAGGCGCAGCGCTGGGGAGGGAGGCGCTCAGGAGGTCAGTTTCCTGGTTTCTCCCTCTGCATCTCCTGATCTGTTTCTAACTAAATGATTCCATCTTACAGTTCATCTCATAGAATTATCCCCCAGCCACCTAGACCCCTCCATGATCAAGAGATAAATCCTCCCCATTCCACTCATCAATTGCTCACTGCTTTGTTGCCTTCTGTTTGGAGAGACATAGCAGATAGACAACGACCCCCTGATGCCGGGGAGTGTTCAGGGTAGAACGCTGATAACAAGCCGCCACATGGATGAAAAAGAATAATCAGGGCAACCGTGTTCTCCATTCATTACAATTCAGTGCAAACCGATAGATGTTGATGTAGTGTAAGGAAATGGATGGAAGCAACAGAAATTTCACAAATGCAGATGTGGGAGAGTCTCCCTTGCATCGACCCATATGAGGGACACATAGTGGAAAAAGCAAAGAGAGGTGAATCAGCTACATATTTTTTAAAGAACGTTTGATAGGATTTAACGACATGAACAATGTAAAAGAGAGTAGAATGAAAACAAATGCATCCTTTGACTAGTGGAGAGCTTGCAGAGTGTCTCCAAGAGGATGGGCAGGGAAGGGAGGTTAGGGGAGCTGTTTTAAGAAAATCGGGCCACATTGGTTCAGGGTCACAGTGCCTTCACAAATTGGACTGCAGCCTACTTTGGAAACTCTGTGACATTCCAAGACTTCCTGAAGGAAGAATAATGACAACAGACATAAGGAAAGAAATGTAAGAAAAATGAAAGAAACAGCTAGTTTTTTCCCCAAACTTTATCTACAAGTGGTCAGAGATACAGTGAGTTCATAAGTCTCTCTTATTTCCCACCCCTAGCATTTCTGTCAAGCATACCAAATAGACCCATTTGTCACTGTGTCTGCATAATATCAGGATAAGAGTGTACTGTTCTCTTCCTTTAGCAGAGGTCACTGCAAAGAGTGTCTCCAAGATTGTCTGAAGGAAAACAAATGAGCAAGCCCCCAAACTGGAGGTGGGATGCTCTGGCGTGTCAGAGGAAATGCCAAGATGATGACTTTTGCAAAATTGCATCGGGTTTATCCAACACAGGACTGTTTTAATCACCGCACCGAGGGACCTGCTTCAAGGACGGATGGATAATGCATGTTGCGGAGAGCTGATGGGGAGATAGTGCGGACCCTCAAACGTCTTTGAGCAGGCTGTTAAGTGAGTGAGCAAACGTCCTTGCCCATCTGCTTGGGGGTATGGGGCTCGGAGTTTCAGAGGGAATCTCAAGGTTTCCCGGTGGGCTCAGAGGAGCACTTGGGGGAGGCAGACTCTAGCAGAACTCTGGAGAGATAGAGGAGGCACGTTCTGCAAAGTGAAGTCCAATCAGGGCTTAACATTCCCTCACCCCCTCCTGCTTCCATCCGCTGGGAGTAACTAGAAGACAGATGATTGATAGGCAGTTGAACAGAGGCGCTTACAGAGATACTGACCTTGCTATACTCTCTTCTCCAAATTTCCAGAATTTTTCTTCCGTTCCTGACTCTAGTGCCAAGAATTCAGGAAGGCACAAGGGGCCTGGGGCTTGTATTTATTATCAACCTTGTGAATTTAATGAAACAGGAAGAAGCCTTGGCACTGAATTATCCAAGTTTGTATCCCAGGTTTGCTAGGAGTTGCCTATGCAACCATGTCACTTAACCTCACCTTGTCTGGTTCTTTTCTTGCAAAGTGATGACAGGCATTCCTAGCTGATGACCTCTGCAAACCTAAAAGGTTATAGATGAGTATCAGTTGCTGTGACAACGATACTTCTTTAATACTTGGTGTTAGGTTTTTCTTACTGAAGGGGTTGCTCTGTGACCAGAGAAATGTCATATCACTTCCCTGGGTCTTAGTTTTCTTCTATGTAAAATGAAGTAGCACTTCGATGAGTGATATGAACAATAATAATGATATTTAAGGAGTTCTCACTCTGTGCCAAACTGTTCTAAGTGTTATATATGTATTTACTAAAGAACTAGCTTATAGGGACTTCCCTGGTTGGTGGTCCAGGGGCCGAGACTCCTCACTCCCAGTGCAGGGGCTCAGGTTCAATCCCCAGTTAGGGAACTAACCCACATGCTGCAGCTAAGACCTGGAGCAGTCAAATAAATTTTAAAAACTCGCTTATGTAATGGTTACAACACCGTCTCCATTTGAGGTTCTCCTTCCAGGTGACACTGCGGGCAGAGCTAAGATGTGTTGTGAGACTTCGCAAATTCAGAGCTGTCTCTCTCCCTTCTCTAGGACTTTACCTAGTAACATGTGGCATCAGAATAATATGGGGCCCAGACATAGATTATTTGCTGGCCTGTTCCTTAGTTCTAAGGCTCTATCTTGCCCTCCAAAAAAGCCTTACAACTAGCTTGAGGAGACAAGATTTAATGCCACTGGCAGCTTCTCTTGGTGTTGATATCTGCAAGGCTAGAAGGGGAATTGCTTCCATTGGAGGTATGGAAAACAGCATTTTTAGAGCAACTTTTGAGGAGGGAGCCATAGAGCCACAGATTTTATCAAAGATGGAAGAGACAAGAGAGCCCAACCAGATCCTTTCTCTCGATTTCAAGGTGGTAGAACTGAGACATGGGAGAAGAGAGGTGTCTGGCCCAAGCTCACGTGGTGAGACACTCACAGGCTAGGGTCTGGAGCCTTGTTCATTCCTAGTCTGTGCTCCCTCTCCACACTATGTGCTCAGAATTGAGTCCCTAGTGAGCCCTTTAATGCACATGTAATTCAAACACCATGATCAGAGTACTACTATATTTTTATTTACATATTAGAAAAATTGACTTGGAATAAGGTAGAGCACCTTTATTGAAGCAAACACTTGATTAGTTGCTTACTACAAGGTTGGGTATGCAGCAGTTATTTAATTGATGCTTCTTGAGTTCAACTGAACATTCTGGAGAAGAGACATATGATTCTTTTGTTCATTACCTAACTGTCCCTTCCGTTTCAGGTTCTCAGCTGAGCCTATGCTTTAAGGACATAGTTTGTTGACACCCCTCTCTGTGAATCAACAGATGGATCAAACTGTATTTGATGAGGAACTTAGAATCAAAAACACTGTATTGAGCCCCTATTACCCTGCTATTCAAAGGATGCTTTAGCATAATTCCTGGCTCATAGAAACATTCCATCAGATCAGTTCAGCTTATTCACTCAGTTGACTTTTTGAGACCCCATGGACTGCAGCACACCAGGATTCCCTGTTCATCACCAACTCCTGGAGCTTGCTCAAACTCATGTCCATAGAGTTGGTGATACCATCCAACTATCTCATCCTTTGTCCTCCTTCTCCTCCTGCCTTCAGTCTTTCTCAGCATCAGGGTCTTTTCCAAGGAGTCAGTTCTTTGCATCAGGTGGCCAAAGTATTGGAGTTTCAGCTTCAGCATCAATCTTTCCAATGAATATTCAGGACTGATTTCCTTTAGGATTGACTGGTTTGATCTCCTTGCAATCCAAGGGACTCTCAAAGAGTCTTCTCTGACATCACAGTTCAAAAGCATCAATTCTTTGGCACTCAGCTTTCTTTATGGTCCAACTCTCACATCCATACATGACTACTGGAAAAAAGCATAGCCTTGACTACATGGACCTTTGTCAGCAAAGTAATATCTCTGCTTTTTAATATGTGGTCTAGGTTGGCCATAGCTTTTCTTCCAAAGAGCAAGTGTCTTTTAATTTCATGGCTGCAGTCACCATCTGCAGTGATCTTGGAGCCCAAGAAAATAAAGTCTGACACTGTTTCCATTGTTTCCCCATCTATTTTTCATGAAGTGATGGGACCAGATGCCCTAATCTTAGTTTTCTGAATGTTGAGCTTTAAGCCAACTTTTTCACTCTCCTCTTTCACTTCCATCAAGAGGCTCTTTAGCTCTTCTTAGTGTTCTGCCATAAAGGTGGTGTTATTTGCATATCTGAGGTTATTGATATTTCTCCTGGCAATTTTGATTCCAGCTTGTGCTTCATCTAGCCCGGCATTTTGCATGATGTACTCTGCATAGAAGTTAAATAAGAAAGGTGACAATATGACAATATACAGCCTTGACATACTCCTTTCCCAATTTGGAATCAGTCCATTGTTTAATGTCTGATTCTAACTGTTGCTTCTTGACCTGTAGAAGAGGGCAGAGTAGAAGGACGTGAGCTCATCTTCTCCTGTGAGAACTCCAAAATTACAACTTGCTGCTCAACAACCATTGACAGGAGAATGATGGATCCCACCAAAAAAAGATACCCCATGTCCAAGGACAAAGGAGAAGCCCCAACAAGATGGTAGGAGGGGCAAAATCATGTTTAGAATCAAACCCCATACCCACCAGAGATACTTGGAGGGCTCAAACAAAATCTTCTGTGCACCAGAGACCCCAAAGAGACCCCACAGAGACTGAGGCAAACCTGCCTTTGCGTGTTTGAGTGTCTCCTGTGGAGGCACAGGTCAGCAGTTCCCTGCCGCAGGGCCAGGGGCTCTGGCTGCAGCAGACCTGGAACACGTGGCAGGTGACATAAGCCCTCTTGGAGGAGGTCGCCACTAACCCCACCATAGAGCTGCTGAGCAGAAGACCCGAAAACTGCAGAACAATTATACCAAATAAGTTCGTACACTGTTAAGAAACTTCTAGGACCCACAACAGATTTCCCAACCCGGGGATCTGGCAAAGGAACTGAGAACCCCCAGGAAATTTGACTTTGGAGGCCAGTGGGATTTGATTACAGAACTTACACAGGACTGGGGAAACAGACCCTAGGAGGGCACAGACAAAACCTCCTGCACACCAGGACCCACGAGAAAGGAGCAGGGACGCCACAAGAGACTGACCCAGAGTTGCCTGTGAGTGCTCAGGAGTTTCTTGTGGCGCTGTGAGCCGGCAATGGCCTGCTGCAGGGTCGGGGCACTGAGTGTGGCAGTGTGTGCTCGGGACCTTTGGAAGGAGGTCACCATTAGCTTCGTTACGTCCCCCATAGTTTGGTCTCGGGTCAAACAACAGGGAGGGAACACAGCCCCACCCATCAACAGAAAATTGGATTAAAGATGTACTGAGCATGGCCTCGTCCATCAGAACAAGACCCAGTTTCCCTCCAGTCAGTATCTCCCAACAGGAAGCTTCCATAAGCCTCTTATCCTTCTCCATCAGAGGGCAGACAGAATGAAAACCACAATCACAGAAAACTAACCAATCTGATCACATGGACCACAGCCTTGTCTAACTCAGTGAAACTATGAGCCATGCCTTGTAGGGCCACCCAAGACCGACAGGCCATGGTGATGAGTTTGACCAAACGTGGTCCACTGGAGAAGGGAATGGCAGACCACTTCAGTATTCTTGCCTTGAGAACCCCATGAATAGTATGAAAAAGCAAACTACCATAACTATTTACTGTTAGTGTTGCTGCTTGGAAAGTTTATAATGGCCTTTGGAGACAGATGATGACTAATGAAGAATCCTTATTTTCTCTAGGAAGCCCCCAGTAATAGTGAGATTGTCACATGAACAAATAATTATAACCTAATTGTTAATGGCAAAAACAGAGATTTCTAAAAGACATGTGGATGCTAAAAGAGAGTAGTTATTTGGTTATTCAGGGCTGTTGAAGGCAAGCTGTGAGCAGACTTCTTAAAGAGGAACTACTGAATAGGGTTTTGATGGGTGAGTAGGAATAAGGAAAACTACTCCAGTACGAGCAAACTGGAAAGGGAAAGCGAGGGGCTTGGATTATTCAGAACATTCATGGAACTACAGATAGGCCATCAGTTGTTGAACAGAAGTATATGAATGTGTCTGTGATGGACAGATGTTGTGTAGAGATGAGCCTCCATGCTAGCAAGGGGCTGATTCCTAGAGGTCATTTCTTGCCAAATTCAATAGCTTGGGTTGCAGATCGAAACCAACAGGGAAACCTCATTGGGTTTGAAATGGGAAAGAAAAATGGTCAAATTCATATTTTAGAAATATGGCTTTCTAGCAGCATAGATACTGGAAAAGGGAAGGCAGTATTAGGAGGCTATTAAAATAACATAAATATGATCCAGCGTCCCACTTATGGGTACACATCCAAAAGAAATAAAAACAGAGTATCAGACAGATAGCTGCACCCCCTTTTCATTGCACCCCCATTTCGTTATTCACAATAGCCAAAATATGAAAACAACCAAAGTGTCCATCAACAGATGAATGGACAAAGACATGTGGTTTTTATCAAGTGGAATGTTATTCAGCTGTGAGAAAGAAGGAACCCCTTCCATTTGTGACAATGTGGATGGACCTTGAGGGCATTAAGCTAAGTGAGATAAGCTGGACAAGGAAGGCAAATACTGTATGGCATCACTTACATGTGCAATCGAGAAAGAAAAGCCAAACGCATAGAAACAGTAGAAAATAGTAGAAAGTGGTTGCCAGGGGATGGAGGCAGGGGAAATAGGGAGAAGCTGGTAAAAGTGTATGGGTTTGCAGTTACAAGATGAATGAGATCTGGGGTTCTGACGTATAGCATGGCGACTACAGTTGTTAACACTGTATTGTCTAATTGCAACTTGCTAAGAAAATGGAACTTAAATGGTCTCACAAAAATATAGATAAATACGTAAAGAGATGGGTATGTCAATTAACTAGTTGGAGGAGAAACCTTTACAGATACATCAAATCACCACAATGCATACTTGAAATATCTTACAGTTTTATCTGTCAATTATACCTCAGTAAAGCTGAAACTTAAAGGAATTGTCTTCAGAACAGACTTAGGAAAAGATTTAATTTTGGTGTAACAGTTTATCTCGTGCTCACTTGAATGTGGTGGATGTTGTCTTAAACATCAGGTATTGAAATCAAAAGGTAATAAACAATAGAGAGATTTCAAATTTTAAAAAAAAAGCACAGACAAGAGATAAAAGAGACCTGAATAAATTGGTAGAACAGGGGAAAAACAGACAGAAATTTAAGAAACAAACTTGACAGGATGTGGAGAGGGTTTGGTGTAAAAGCTGAGGGGGTGTGAGTGGGTGCTGCCCGCAAGGTGTGACGACCCGTGTATCTTAGCTGACTCCTCAGCCCTCTGTTCCTTCCTGCACAGGTACTCAAGTGCCCCTTCTAAAAAGCTGTCACAGCACCTGGGTACTCTCTCCAGAATCAGCGATGAATGGGGATCCTGGCAAAAATCTTCCTTCTGCCCCTCTCAATCCAGCTGTGTTTATCACTTGAGCTATTTGTCTTTGCCGAGTGAACGTGACCATCTGTTACTATAACCCAGCTATGAAGAAGAGACGCCTTTATTTTTCCCCGTGTCATTTTGTACCGCTTGGGTGACACCTCAAGGAAGAAAACAGGCTGAAAGTAACAACAAACGGCATCTGTGATGAAAAGCGCGAGGCTGTCTTCCATCCCTCACGCGCTTCGGCAGCTAGCCACACGAAAGGGCCGGCAAGATGTGTGGTAGGATCCGTGCGGACTCGCATCCCGCTGTGCACACATATTGGGCCCCTCGCAGACCCCATTTTATAGAGTGACTTTTTTTCTTTCCTTTTAAATCTCTTCACCTGGCAACAAATAGATGTGTGTAACAGCATGCTCCAAGGTCTGACTCTCCTTAACACATGGTACCTAAGCCGGGATTCTTTAACCTGTCGCCTAAACCTCTCTGTAATACAAACTCACCTCGCGTTTCTCCCAGAACCGCCACTTCCTCTCCTCAGGTATGGAAAGCCCACACCAAATGCAATTAGCTGTAATTCTCAGGACAGGTTATGCTCTTCTCCACATCTCCCTTAGCCCAGAATATCCTTTCCCTGAGGACCCTCCCGACTCAGCGCCAGCCCCACCGACCCCGTGGTTCCCACCCCGTGAGGACACGCAGTCTCCCTCCTTCTAAAGGCCCTTTCTTCTATCCCTGCCCCACTGCCCCTTTACCTGGTCACAAGGAAGATATCAGCCCGAGTGCCACTTTTCTGGAAAGCCTTTGCCACCTTCACTGAATTACACCAAGCTTCACTGTACTTTCTTACTGTGCAGTAACAACAATAATTTGTAATGATACATATATTTGCCTATTGGGTTAATGTCTATCTCCTCCCTAGACTATAACCCCCTCCCCAAGTGCTCCTCACTGTCTCTTCAATGACTAGCACAGCCTGGTCCACAGTAGGATCCCAAGAATGACACACTGAATAAACAAGCACTAAGAGGAATGAAGGGATTAAGGAATCAATGTGAAAATCTTATCCCTTCCTAGAGGATCATCTTGAATGCCACCTCCCCTGTAAAGTCCTTGTCTTATGCTTCCTTTGACCAGCAGCTTTAAAATGAACATGTTGAAAGTGATTTCTCGGACATTTGACTATTCAGAATATGGTTTCTGTTATTTTTCTTGTGAAAGTTTTGGAGGCTGGCTTCTACCACAATAAGGGTGCAATGTTTTTGAATTCTTGATTAATGGCAGAAACTAAAGGAAAAGCTTCGCTAAGAAAAACTGGGCTTCTCTTTTATATTCAGGGGTTAGACAAAGATTTGGCTTCTGAAAGCTTTTCTGGCCTTATATACTAACTGCTACTGCTGCTGCTAAGTCACTCCAGTTGTGTCCGACTCTGTGCGACCCCAGAGATGGCAGCCCACCAGGCTCCCCGTCCCTGGGATTCTCCAGGCAAGAACACTGGAGTGGGGTGCCATTGCCTTCTCCAAACACACTGACTAGAGACCTCTAAAACATCTCTGAGGTATGCTTAGACTCTGTGTACCTATTGAAGTGCTTCAACTTAAAGGATCCATGATCCACAGAAAGGAAGTAAGTCGTCAGCAAGTTAATGGCAGAGTCTGGTTGAGAACCCAGGTCTCCCAACTGTCAGCTTAATCCTTTCTTACATATTCTGTGTTTGTTGTCACATAAAAATTAATAGATATGGCTGAGAGAAAAGAGAAAGCTTATTTACTTTTCTCAGCTGGAATGCACTCTTAAAATGGTACAGGCCTAGACATTATTTATCCTGGATGGTGGATTCCAAGTTTTTATAAACCAAATCTTCTTGCCAAAACCTAGCAGGGTGATTCTCTATGAAGTTGCAGGGTATCACTAAATTAGCTACATGCATCACCCACTGACGTGCTCCTGGGAAGACACAACACCAAGAACAAGAAGCCTTGAATTTCGGTGTCATTAATAACCAAAAATGACTTTATGAAGCAGAATATTAATGGAAAGACTTTAACAATTTTAGAGCTTAAAATTGCTTTGGAATAAGTACATATTTTACTTGAATATATGTGTGTGAAAGAGGTGGTAATTGAAGCTGTCTTAGGCTTAATCCATTTTAGCAAGATTGCAGGGTTTGTTGGGAGGAAGAGATTTCTGCTCGACCACAAACTTGCTATGTAGCCTTGAGCAAGTCCACTCTTCTCTCAGCTTCACCATTTGTGAAATGAAGCTCCTAGATCAGCTTGGTTGGTAGTCTCTTTATAAATAACCCAGCCTTTGCAGTTCATTTGAATGCATAGAAGAGACCGATAAGGTGAAAGGCACAGTACTAGGTATATTAGACACAAAGGTAAACAAACCAAGATGCCAGTCATCAAGGTGGTCAGAGGCTAAAGAACAGGTTTGATATACAAATAGCCAACTTAAGAGAGTGTTGGAGAAGGGAATGGCAACCCACTCCAGTATTCTTGCCTGGAGAATTTCATGGACAGAGGAGCCTGGTGGGCTACGGTCCATGGGGTCACAAAGAGTCGGACATGACTGAGTGTCTAACATTTTTTACCTTAAGTGAGTGGAATAGAAAACTACGGAAAACTCAAATAACCCATATTAGAAAGGAAAATATGATTATGGGCAGAGAGGTGTCATTTGTTTATTAATTAATTAAAATTTTTTTTTTTTTTACTGATGTATAGTTGATTTATGGGAAAAGGCAATGGCAACCTACTCCAGTACTCTTGCCTGGAAAATCCCATGGATGGAGGAGCCTGGTAGGCTGCAGTCCATGGGGTCGAGAAGGGTTGGACAGGACTGAGTAACTTCACTTTCACTTTTCACTTTCATGCATTGGAGAAGGAAATGGCAACCCACTCCAGTGTTCTTGCCTGGAGAATCTCAGGGACGGGGAAGCCTGGTGGGCTGCCGTCTGTGGGGTCGCACAGAGTCGGTCACGACTGGAGTGACTTACAGCAGGAGTTGATTTATAGTATATTAGTTTCAGATATATTACATAGTGCTTCTATATTTTATAAATTATAATCAATTTAAATTTATTATAAAATAAGTAATATTCTCTGTTGTACAGTATATTCTTGTAGCTTATTTATTTCATACACAGTAGTTTGTATCTCTTAATCCCTTACCCCTATCTTGCCTGTCTCCTTGCTCCTCTCCTCACTGGTAACCACTAGTTTGTTCTCAATACCTGTGAATCTGTTTCTATTTTGTTATATTCATTCATTTATTTTTTAGATTCCACATATAAGTGAAAACATTCAGGATTTTTCTTTTTCTGACTTATTTCACTAAGACTAATACCCTTCAGTTCCATCCATCATGTTACAAATGGCAAAATTTCATTCTTTTCCTATGGCTGAGTAATGCACATATATGTATGTGTGTATATATGTGTATATATGTATATACATATCATCTTTTTTATCCATTCAGCTCTCAATAGGTTGCTTCTATATCCTGTCAAGTATAAATAATGCTACTGTGAACCATGGGGTACATGTATCTTTTCAAATTGTGTATTAGCTGCTCAGTTGTGTCCAATTCTTTGAGACCCCATGACTATAGCCCACCAGACTCCTCTGTGCGTGGAATTCTCCAGGCAAGAATCTGGAGTGGGTTGCCATTTCCTTCTCCAATGCATGAAAGTGAAAAGTGAAAGTGAAGTCCTTCTCCAGGGACGGAACCCAGGTCTCCTGCGTTGCAGGCCGATTCTTTACTGTCTGAGCCACCAGGGAAGCCCTAGGGAATCTCAAAATTATACGAAAATTCAAGATCAGGGAAAACTCAAATCATGAAGATCCTATGCTCTTATCAGTTAGAAACACTGATTCAAAATATGACTGTGAGCTTCCTAGCAATCAAGAAAAGGGATAAAAAAGTCAAAAGGATATTGACTTTGCATATAAGTGCAAATTTGTAGAAAATGAGATTTATGTCACTGAGGTCTGAGCCACACATGGAAACAAGTGATCTGTTTAATTAACATTTTTAACATCAGAAAGGGTTGTTTTTAAAGTTTGTTACAAGCAGTGATTCTCCTTTCGTCCCTCTTTCATTCATTTATGAGATGCAAGAGCGTCTTTGAGTTTCATATAGCAAAAAATAAAAATAAAGAAAGAACAGATGGGCCATTTAACTCAACTATCCATTTCTGATTAGGGTTAGCCATTCATGTGTGTGTGCGTGTGTGTGTGTGTGTGCGCGCGTACCCACGTGCATGCTAAGTCGTTTCAGTCTGTCCAACTCTGTTCAACCCTATGGACTGTAGCCTGCCAGGCTCCTCTGTCCATGGAATTCTCCAGGCAAGAACACTGCAGTGGGTTGCCCTGCCCTCCTCCAGGGGACCTTCTAGATCCAGGGATTGAACCTGCAATCCTTACGTCTCTTGCATTGGCAGGTAGGTTCTTTACTACTAGCACCACCTGGGAAGCCCCAGAGTGTGCCGTTAAATGCTATTAAAAAGAAGTTGGAAGACATTCGGCTCTTGTCATAACTCACAGCCTTTCAAGGATGGGGAGAGGCATTAGTCTGCATTTACTGATGAAGGAGTCCTGTTGGATCAGTGACTACCTTATTAGAGGCCAGTTGAAACTTAAGAGGTTATATCTGAAGACTAAGATCTTCAGATATCAACACGTTTATGTCACCTTAGTGCTTCTCAAGGCTGGTCCTACAATTACTAGCATGTATGAAAGCTGACTAGAGTAGTCACCAGCCCTACCTCAGATTAAGGAGTCCAAACCTACATTTTAACAAGATCCCAAGGGATTAGCATGCACAAACTTTGCCGTTCTCTTAAACTGTTCTGACCGCTATTTTCTCTATCTGAACTTTTTTCCTTTTTTTTTTTTTAAAGTAAATAAGATTGAAGTTTAAGTGAAGATGGCTTTAAACTTTTATAAAATTTCCAGAGAGCCTCTACATCCCCAAAGATTAAGAACCAGTGCATCATTAGGTCAAATGCCCAGACCCAATGTAATGGCACAGAATGTTCTAGGAAGTGTTTGAGTTAGTGTTTCCATTTTCTTTGGATATACACCCAGCAGAGGAATTGCTGGGTCACATCGAAGTCCTACAGATAGGTTTCTGAGACACCTCCATACTGTTTACCATGTAGTGGCACCAATTTATATTTTTACCAACAGTAATGCAGGTTTCATTTCCTGAGAGGAGCCCTTTAAATGGATGAAGGAATATGACGCACACCTCTGCTAATAAACGTTAAAAGATCTAGAAAATTACTTTCTAAATAAATATAAATGATCAAGATCCATACAAGCATATGCCAAAAGTCTAAAATGCACAGTGAGCATGCATGCGATGTCAGAGTCATCCAGGTGATACAGAAACAATACAGAGCTCAGCGTGCTTAATGGAGAGATTTTTAAATCTATAAGAAACATCATTTCTATGTAAGTTTAATAGTTCTTAAGCACATAAAAATAAGGGATGGCTTTTTATTTGTCTAATTTGTAATAGAAACTATACTTATTCCAAAATGTGAGAAATCCAGCATATAATTTTACCTACACATAAATGGAGAGTAGCACGCAGGAAATATTATTAAATCGGAACCATGAATCTTAGTAATAGCCACATGATGAGAACAGGTGATTTCTCACAGAGACGATAATGATTAAAACTGGACAAAATTTTTAAAAATATCTGGAGACGATGCAAAACAACAAAGAGCAATTTAAACAGGAGAAGAGCACTTGTTTCTAGGACTGCTACTGTACCGAGAAGAACTGTGACGCTGGGACTCTCTCACCTGAAAGTGTCGACCCACACCACCCAGGTCTCCAAAGGCAGAGAAACAGAAGCCTCTTAAGGTATCAGAGGGCAGGCATGAGAGCTATCGAAAGAACCAAGAATGGGCTTCTCTGGTGGTCCAGGGGTTACTACATCATCTTCCAGAGTCTGCTTGCAATGCAGGACACCCGAGTTTGATCCCTGGGTCAGGAAGATTCCCTGGAGAAGGGAATGACAACCCACTCCAGTATTCTTGCCTGGAGAATTCCACGGACAGAGGAGCCTGGTGGGCTATTCAGTCCATGGGGTCACAAAGAGTCAGACGTGACTGAGCAACTAACACTTTCCAGTGCAGGGGATGTGGGTTTGATCCCTGGTCAGGAAGCTAAGACCCACATGCCTCACAGACAAAACAAAACAAAACAAAACAAAAAAAAAACCAGAACCTAAAAAAAGAAGCACTATTATAACAAATTCAATAGAGACATTACAAATGGTCCACATTAGGAAATCTTTAAAAATAAATAAGTAAAAGGAACAGAAGATTAAGGGGAAGTCTTAATTCATGAGAATCACAGAGAGAATGAGTGCCAAATGAAATTTAAGTGTAAAATCTGCACCAAACTTTGGCTGACCACTAAATTATGTAGGTATGAGAGATTCTCAGAGAACATGCCTAGAAAATCCCAATAGCTTGAGGCCAAAAATTTTTTTAAAATGAACAAAGATATATCAGCTGCTGTATACCACAGGAAGAGCAAAATCAGTTTGAGTACAGCCAAGTCCACAGGGTCTCAAAGAGTTGGGCAAGACTGAACTACGAAACTACAGCAGCCAAATTTAATGCCTGTTAAAAATGACACAACTGACTTCAGAATCCCCATAACACATTACCCTCAATGTTCAGTTTTCAACCCCAAATTACCAAACACACAAAGAACAGGAAGTATGGCCATTTTGCAAGAAAACAAACTAGTAAAACCTAGTCAATAGGGACTGACTCTGAGTGTATCCAGGCACTGGATTCAGCAGGCAAAGACATGAAAGCAACTCATACAAATGTTTCCAAAGAGGTAAAGTAAAACAAACTTGATGAAAAAAAAGAAAACATGGTATTCATGAATAAAAATGAATTGTTAACACAAATAGAAGACATGAAAAGGAATTTTAAAAATTCTATATTTGAAAAGCGCAACAACTGAGATTAAAAAATTTAGCAGACAGGTTCAACAATAGAGTTGAGATAGCAGAAGAAAGAATTAGTGAATTTAAAGAAATATTTCTGGAAATTTTCTAGTCAAAGTAACAGAAAGGAGAAATATTGGGAAAAAAAAAACAAAACACAAAAGTACCAGAGACATAAGGTCAATATCAAGTAGCCCAACAATCGGACTCCCAGAATGAGAAGATAAAAATGAGCAACCAATATTTAAAGACATAATATCAGATTTCCCCTAAGTTTGTTGAAATAATCCTTAATTTTCATATTCAAGAAGCTCAACAATTCCCAAGGAAGATATGGGTAAAAACAAACAAACAAAAATAACAATACCACATAAGCTACTAAAACCACTGAAAGCCAAAAACAACAAAAACAAAAGCATCAACATAAAATAACACACTGCAAGGCAGGCGGGACACAGTAACATAATTAACATCTGAAGGAAAGCCAGATATTGGATTAAATATTTAAACTACTGAAAGAATTTAAAAAAAATTAAAAGTGTCACAAGGACATTTTCAGATAAATAAAACTGACACAATCCATTGCTACCAGACACAATTTAAGTTAGAAGTTAGAAGCTGAGTTGCTCAGTCGTGTCCAACTCTTTGCAACCCCATGGACTGTAGCCCACCAGGCTCCTCCATCCATGGGATTCTCCAGGCAAGAATCCTGGAATGGGTTGCCTTTTCCTTCTCCAGGGGATCTTCCTGACCCAGGGATTGAACCCAGGTCTCCCGCATTAGAGGTAGACGCTTTAACCTCTGAGACACCAGGGAAGTGGAAATGCTAAAGAAAAAATCTTTTTGGCTGAAAATTAAGATCAGCTTGTGATTTGTATATACAGGAAGGGATAAAGAACACTGGAAATTATATACACAGTTGTCCCATCCCTGTATCAGCAGGGGAGTGGTTCCAGGAGCCCCTGCATATACCAAACTCTGCAGACACTTACATCCCACAATCAGGGATATCCCGATATCCGCAATCCCCCATATCCACTGTTCCACAGCCACAGATTCTACTAAACCTGAATTCAACCAGACACAGACTATGCCTTACTGTACATGTTTATTTAAAAATATTTTTAAAAAATCCACATATAAGTGGACCAAGTCAGTTCAAACCCATGTTGTTAAAGAGTCAACTGAATATATATAATTTTCATTATGCTACTTTAAGTCATCCAAGAATGAGACACCTAAGTTTAGGTGTGATAGATTATCTTAAGGAAATGTTTGTGAAGAATTATTTGGGAGATAACTTGAGTAGGCAGAGAGTCTTCAGACTGCAGTGCAGGTCCAACATTGGCAAATAGAACACAAGAGGGACTGGGTAGGAAAGGCCTCAGGCTAGAGGGCTTGTCTGACTAATCCCACACGGAGCAGGAATGTGCCACCACTATGATCTCCAGCTTGTTCAGTCTGGTTTTGTGCTCCAGGGAGAAGTATGTCTTCAGTGTTCATAGGAACAGCAGGACTGAAGAAGCCCACAGGCCTGTGTGATACACAGATACAGATGTAAGTGTAGGTATCGATGGGGCTTCCCAGGTGGTGCTAGTGGTAAAGAAGCCGCCTGCCATCGTAGGAGATGAGAAAGAGGTGGGTTCAGTCCCCAGGTGGGGAAGATCCCCTGGAGGAGGAAGTGGCAACCCGCTTCGGTATTCTTGCCTGGAAAATTCTATGAACAGAGGGGCGAGCCTGATGGGCTACAGTCATCCATGGGGCCACAAAGAGTCGAGAACAACCGAATGCGTGAGCACACACACACAAACACGTGAACACACACACACATGCACACACACACGCACACACACATAGGTATAGATAGGTATATCTGTGTAGAGACCAACAGATAGATATAGATAGGTATAGATCATTCCCTGATAGCTCAGTTGGTAAAGAATCCACCTGGAATGCAGGAGATCCTGGTTTCATTCCTGGGTTGGGAAGATCTGCTGGAGAAGGGATAGGCTACCCACTCCAATATTCTGGTCTAGAGAATTCCATGGACTGTATAGTCCATGGGGTCGCAAAGAGTTGGACACAACTGAGTGACTTTCACTCTCACTTTTTCACTTTCAACAAATCTCAATAAGTTTAAAATAAATCAATTATACAAAGTATGTTTTTTGATCATAACAAAACTTGAGATCAATTACAGAAAAATCTGAAAGTTTTCCAAACACTTGAAGTTTAAATAATATACTTCTAAATAACCAATGGATGACCGAGGAAATTACAGAGAAATATTGAAAATATTTTTAATTCAAATATACATGCAAATATAAAATGTCAAAAGTTGTAAAGATACAATATATGAGAAATCCATGTTTATATGGGAAATTTATAGTTTAAAATTATTTATTGGATCAGAGGAAAATATCTAAAATTATTATCTAATCTTCTGCCCTAGAAAACTAGAGGAAGAGAGGAAAAGTAAGCACAAGGTAAACAAAAAAGAAAAAAGAATGGCAATATTTTTTAATGAAAAAATAATATAGGAAGTCACTGAAACCAAAAGTTGATATTTTGGAAACTAACAGGCTTCTAGCTTGACTTCTCAAGAAAAGAACAGAGAATATTCTAATCATTAGTATGAAGAATGAAAGTAGGGAGTCATTTAGATGCTATAAAAATTGAGAAAACATAAGCTAATAATGTGTGCTTAGTCTCTCAGTCATCTGAGTCTTTGTGATTCCGTGGACTGTAGCCCACCAGGCTCCTCTGTCCATGGGGATTCTCCAGGCAAGAATATTGGAGTGGGTTGCCATGCCCTCCTCCAAGGGATCTTCCCAACCCAGGGATCGAACCCAGGTCTCCCGCACTGCAGGCGAATTCTTTACCATCTGAGCCACCACAGAAACTCAGTTAATAATATGAACTAATAATATAATGATATAATTTGAAATAATATTAAATAATAATATGAAGTTAATAATATGAGCTACTTAAAGCCAATAAATTTGGTGATATAAATGAAATGGACAAATATCTTTAAAGATAAGTCATGTACAAAAAGGACAATTCTCAGGCTATGATGCAGTTGCCTGTATAAGACCAGGCTCCCGCTGAAAACAAAAAGCAAAAAAAGAAGGGGAAAAAAGGTTAAAATAATGTTTAAAAGACATAGTTATTGCAGGAAATGAAACTTGAGATTTCAGGAGTCTGGAGTGAAGAGAATTATAGAAAGTTTAGACACCATACAGTATCACTATACCTCAGGGCATTGCCTATGTTTGGAACATAGGAGGAAGATGGCCTTGCTAAATGGTGAAGAATCCAGCAGAACTTTTGGTGAATTCACAAATCTGAGAAGAAGAAAAAAAATTATGAATATCAAGGTAACCAAGTCCTCAGTTCAGTTCAGTTCAGTCGCTTAGTCGTGTCCAACTCTGCGACCCCATGAACCGCAGCACACCAGGCCACCCTGTTCATCACCAACTCCTGGAGTTCACTCAAACTCACATCCATCGAGTCGGTGATGCCATCCAGCCATCTCATTCCCTGTTGTCCCCTTTTCCTCCTGCCCCCAATCCCTCCCAGCAGCAGAGTCTTTTCCAATGAGTCAACACTTCACACTAGGTGGCCGAAGTATTGGAATTTCAGCTTTAGCATCAGTCCTTCCAAAGAACACCCAGGACTGATCTCCTTCAGAATAGACTGGTTGGATCTCCGTGCAGTCCAAGGGACTCTCAAGAGTCTTCTCCAACACCACAGTTCAAAAGCATCAATTCTTCGGTGCTCATTTTCTTCACAGTCCAGCTTTCACATCCATACATGACTACTGGAAAAACCATAGCCTTGACTAGACGGACCTTTGTTGGCAAAGTAATGTCTCTGCTTTTGAATATGCTATCTAGGTTGATCATATATTTCCTTCCAAGGAGTAACCATCTTTTAATTTCATGGCTGCAGTTACCATCTGCAGTGATTTTGGACTCCCCCAGAATAAAGTCTGACACTGTTTCTACTGTTTCCCCATCTATTTCCCATGAAGTGATGGGACCGGATGCCATGATCTTAGTTTTCTGAATGTTGAGCTCTAAGCCAATTTTTTCACCCTCCACTTTTAGTTTCATCAAGAGGCTTTTTAGTTCCTCTTCAATTTCTGCCATAAGGGAGGTGTCATCTGAATATCTGAGGTTATTGATATTTCTCCCAGGAATCTTGATTCCAGCTTGTGTTTCTTCCAGCCCAGCGTTTCTCATGATGTTCTCTTCATAGAAGTTAAATAAGCAAGATGACAATATACAGCCTTGACGTACTCCTTTTCCTATTTGGAACCTGTCTGTTGTTCCATGTCCAGTTCTAACTGTTGCTTCCTGACCTGCATATAAGTTTCTCAAGAGGCAGGTCAGGTGGTCTGGTATTCCCATCTCTCTCAGAATTTTCCACAGTTTACTGTGATCCACACAGTCAAAGGCTTTGGTATAGTCAAGAAAGCAGAAATAGAAGTTTTTCTGGAACTCTCCTGCTTTTTTGATGATTCAGTGGATGTTGGTAATTTGACCTCTGGTTCCTCTGCCTTTTCTAAAACCAGCTTGAATATCTGGAAGTTCACGGTTCACATATAGCTGAAGCCTGGCTTGGAGAATTGTGAGCATTACTTTACTAGTGTGTGAGATGAGTGCAATTGTGCGGTAGTTTGAGCATTCTTTGCCATTGCCTTTCTTTGGGATTGGAATGAAAACTGACCTTTTCCAGTTCTGTGGCCACTGCTGTTTTCCAAATGTGCTGGCATATTGAGTGCAGCACTTTCACAGCATCATCTTTTAGGATTTGAAAGAGCTCAACTGGAATTCCATCACCTCCTCTAGCTTTGTTCATAGTGATGCTTTCTAAGGCCCACTTGACTTCACATTCCAGGATGTCTGGCTCTAGGTGAATGATCACACCATCGTGATTATCTTGGTCTGGAAGATCTATTTTGTACAGTTCTTCTGTGTATTCTTGCCACCTGTTCTTAATATCTTCTGCTTCTGTTAGGTCCATACCATTTCTGTCCTTTATCGAGCCCATCTTTGCATGAAATGTTCCCTTGGTACCTCTAATTTTCTTGAAGAGATCTCTAGTCTTTCCCATTCTGTTGTTTTCCTCTATTTCTTAGTCCTAGAGAGAAAAAATTCTCATTAAAAAATAGAGTTCACAAAAATGAACACTATTGTTGATTTCTTCTTGAAATATGTGCTGAATTTTTGAACTATAGAGACGAAGAAAATAGCTAGCAAAGCAGAAGTCTTTTAAAGTGGAGAACAGATAATTTCAGTCTCCTGGAGCTAACCAGACAAGAACTGGAGTTCAGAAACCACAACTAATAAACACTTAGGTGGGAACCCCTGGAAAGAACTTTAGTCAAAGAGTATGCAAATTAAATAGATAAAACTTAATGGGAACTGCAACCCTATGTCAATCCAGTTTCTAGTCAGATTGATGTGATCTACCACCAGTCTGGACTTCCATGGTAGCTCAGAGGGTAAAGCGTCTGCCTACAATCTCGGAGACCTGGGGTCAATCCCTGGGTCGGGAAGATCTCCGGGAGAAGGAAATGGCAACCCACTCCAGTATTCTTGCCTGCCTGGAAAATCCCATGGATGGAGGAGCCTGGTAGGCTACAGTTCATGGGGTCGCAAAGAGTCAGACACGACTGAGCGACTTCACTCACTCACTCACCACCAGTCTGTTTTCTACCAAAGTGAACGTGAAAGTGAAAGTCGCTCAGTCGTGTCTGATTCTTTGCAACTCCATGGACTGTACAGTGGACAGGGAGGCCTGGCGTGCTGCGATTCATGGAGTTGCAAAGAGTCGGACATGACTGAGCGACTGAACTGACCTGAACCTTTCCATTCTCCAGGGGATATTCTCAACCCAGGGATCTAACCCAGGTCTCCCTCATTGTGGGCAATTCTTGATCAGCTGAGTCGCAAGAGAAGCCCAAGAATACTGGAGTGGGTAGCCTATCCCTTCTCCAGCAGATCTTCCCAACTCAGGAATCAAACCAGGGTCTCCTGCATTGCAGGTGGATTCTTTACCAACTGAGCTATGAAGGATATGGTGAAAAGCTGCCTGGTATAGTAAGAAAAGGGAGCAAAAGAAAACATACAAAAGGAAGACAATTACTAGTGACTCATATTTAGAGGTATCAGAAATAGACTTTAAAAAATCTATTTTTCTAGAAGTCTTCTGTTCACATTTAGATATAAAAGTTCAGGAAACAAGATACTTGAGATTTGTGTGTTACTGGGAGGAGCCTGGTGGGCTACAGTCCATGGGGTCGCTAAGAGTCAGATCCGACTGAGTGACTTCACTTTCACTTTTCACTCTCATACATTGGAGAAGGAAATGGCAACCCACTCCAGTGTTCTTGCCTTGAGAATCCCAGGGACGGGGGAGCCTGGTGGGCTGCCGTCTATGGGGTCGCACAGAGTCAGACACGACTGAAGCAACTTAGCAGCAGCAGCAGAGAGAAGTTGAAGAAACCCAAATAGACAGAGAAATAAACCATTTTCACAAACAACAGGATTCAATATTTTTCTCGTATTGATCATTGCAATTCCAATCAAAATCTCAGCAGTTATTTTTAAATAGAAATTGGTAAGTTAATTCTAAATGTATGTAGCAAGCCAAAAGACCTAGAGTAGTTACAACTTTGAAAGCAAAGAACAAGGTACAAACTTACGCATTACTTGATTTCAAGTCTGACTGTATAGCTTCAAATAATTAAGGCAGTATGCTATTAGCAGAAGAATAGATTTATAGATCAGACAATAGGAGAAAGGATTAAGAAATAGACTCACACTTATGTTCAATAGAATTTAGAAAAAGTTTTAAAAATAATTACTGGAGACAGAGTATTTTCCGTAAATGTTGCTATGAACAACTATGTATCTCTAAAGAAAAAAATAAGCCTTGACCATAATAGTCACAAAATCATGTGTTCAAAATGGATCACATACACCTAAACACAAAAACTAAAAATAAGTTTTAGAAGAAACATTAAAAAAATTATAATTATGGAGCACATATTTACCATAATAGAAAAGACAGATTAATTAGATGTTTCTTTTTTTCAGAAAAAGGGGTTGAAAAATAAGAAACACAGGAAGAATAAACACGCACATACATATACATATATGTATTCTGTCAATGGACAAGTGTCAAGAATATATAAAAGACTGTTCAATTCCATAATAAGACAAAAACCCTAGAAACAGAGTATTAAAAGGACATTTCTTAACAGAATATATACAAGTAGCCAAAAAGCAAATGAAAAGACGCTCAATAACTTAAATGTAAATATATGCGTTTCTTTAAAATTAAAAACCAAGTGAAGCTAATTTATGGTGTAGAAGCCACGGCTGTGTTTACCTGAGGAACAGTGATGAGTGGGAGAGGGCAAATTTCCTGGTCTGGATGAGGCTACATACATGTTCACTCTTGGTTTATATACATATGTATATTACATCACAATCAAAAGTTTATTTAAAAATTCAAAGTCTGGTTTTATAAAGTTAATAAAGCTGTTGTACAGTTTATCTCTGAGAGTAAACCATCTGAGAATAGATATAAATATTTTGAAGATTAATAAGGAGAAATTATTTATATGGATTTGAGCTTACAGGTCTGCTGTCAGGCCAACTTGAGTTTTCATCTCAGTTCTACCAGACAATAAATAATACATGTCTCAGTTTTCTTAACTGGAACATTTATATATTAATAATTGTACCTATTTCAAAAAGTTGTTTGAAAGAATAAATCAGATATATTTTCTGAAACTTTGTATGTTGAAATATTATGTGGGTCGTGATCAGTAAATGATAGCTATTACAATAATAATTGTGTTACTTAATAATAACAATAAGAATAATATTGATATGAACCAAAATAATTTGAAAATAGAATACCCATGGCACGTAGAGGAACAGGTTGATGGATTATTTTTAAACGTTCATAAACTGATCTGAGTATATATATGAAACAATATATAATACTGGTAGCATTTCAAATCAATTGGGATTGAATGCATTGCATCATAAATCATTTTCAGATTTAAAGGCAGACAGCAAAAAGAAATAAAATTTTTGTGAGGCACACATGACAGACAAAGGGTGATATAAAAAACCTTTTATGAACCAATGATTAAAGAAAAAGATAAATACTGAACTGGAAAGGGAATCAGAGGACCAATTAATAGAATTAATGCGCATGTACATATATATATATAAAGTTTAAAACAATATAAAAGAAAATATATAATATGTCAGAGAAGGATTATGCTAAATCAATAAGATACTTTTTACTTATTCAATTGCCTATCAAATATCCTATATATTTATATTACCTTGGTAAAGAAATGTTCATTCTTTCCTTTGGGGAGTACATATAAATAGGACCTTTTTGGAGAGTCATTTGGAAATGTGTATCTAAAGGCTTAACCTTGCACATCCTCATTGATCCAGAAACTCCTCTGGTTGAAATTTACCACACAGAAATAATGGTGATCACCATCAAAGATTTAGCTATAAAGAGAGTAACTGCCTTCTTGTTTGCAATGTGAAACGTTAGAACAAAACAGTAGTTCAATTAATAGGAAATTGTTTCATTCGTCCAAGGAAATACTTTTCAGCATTGACAATGATATTTGGAAATAATTTTAAGGGTAGGAGATCATTTTTGTAATATACTCTTCCAGTACAAAAAGCCAATTTTAAAACAATATGGATAGCATGCTTGTATTTCTGGAAAATAAACACATATACATTTACACAAAAGGTTTTAGGTAGAGTCTACCAAAATGTCAACAATAGTTGCATCAAAGTGCCAACATTATGAGTAGTTTTATTTAAAATTCTGCTTATCTAATGAGATATTTTCTAAAGGTTTTACAAGGTGTGTTTATTACTTTACAAGGAAAAAAGGAAGTTAAAATATTTCATTGCAATCTATGTGAAAATAACAATGCCCATAAGGTGCTCTAGTAGTAAAAAGAAGGGAGTAGTAAAGGTTCTGTGCAAGCATAAAGATTATCTTGGAGTTCTGGCACTTAAAAAAGGCAGCAGGCATAGAAAAATTGTGAGGACTAAACAGCAGACAAGGGAAATAGATGAAAATGAGAGAGTGTTTTCAGCCATTTGGTAGCCAGATTAAATGCGGAGAGATGCGGACTTCTCTGGGGGTGCAGTAGGGAAGAATCTGCCTGCCTATGCAGGTGACGTGGGTTCCACCCCTCGTCCGTGAAGATTCCTCGTGCCATGGAGCAGCTAAGCCTGTGTGCCACGACTACTGAGCCTACGCTCTAGCGCTCGTGAGCCACAGCTGCTGAGTCTAAGCACCGCTGAAGTCTGCGCAGCCTAGAGCCAGAAAGGCACAACCACACAGCCTAAGTGAGCAACTACTAACGCTCCACGCACCCAGAGCCTGTGCTTCGCAACAGGAGAGGCCACCACAGTGAGATGTCTGTGCACCACAGCTGGAGAGGACCCCTTGCACTCTGCAGCGAGAAAATGCCTGAGTGCAGAAACGAGAGCCCGGGGCAACCAAAACTAAATAGATAAACACAGTTTATATTAAATAATGGGGAGAGTTGTTAGATCCCTACCTTTTAGTTGGTCTGAGTGGAAGGTGAGGTTGGAGCCATAAGCAGAAGTCACATCATACTAAGTCAGCCCATCACACCATACTAAGGAGCTTAGACGTAAACCTGTAACAGATGGAGAACCAAGTTAGTAGAGAAAATGGTCAGATCTGGATGTTAGAAGCATCCCTCTGGCCACATTGTAGGGGATGCATGGCGGTGCTGGAGGGCAAATGGAGATCAGATATTTCAGATGCCATGGCAATGGTCCGTGCTTGGGTGAGGGCTTGCATACCACAGAGGCTAAGGGTAGTCGGAGAGGTGAGCCCAAGAGAAAGTTAGGGCACAGAATTAACAGATTTTGTGACGATCAAGGTGTGGGAAATGAAAGTGAGGAAATTATCAAAGAACTCCAAATATGTTATTCTGAACGTATGACACATAGATGGATAGATGAAGCCGTTTTGCCTTAGTTTGCCTATATGCTTTCTACTTATTAAATATATATATGCATGTATATATATGTATATATATGTGTGTGTGTGTATGTGTGTGTGTGTGTGTGTGCACATTTATTTGCTCAGTTGTGTCTGACTCTTTGCGACGCTATGAACTGTAGCTCACCAGGCTCCTCTGTCCATGGGAAGTCTCCAGGCAAGAATACTGGAGTGGGTTGCCATGCCCCCCTACGGGGGATATTCCCAACCCAGGGATCAAATCCAGGTCTCCCACATTGCAGGTGGATTCTTTACCATCTGAGCCACCAGGCAAGCCCTATAAATATAAATATAAATATAAATATATATACACACATACACGCACAGACATGCATACACACAGTTAATTAAAACCATTAATGTGTCTTTAATGAAACCAAACCAAAACAAATAACAAAAGGACTTAAGGCAAATAGTAGAGTGAGAAATGAGAACTAAGAAACACAAAATTAACAAAGAAAAATTTTTAAAAATAGTTCAAGGTTGTTTAGGTAATAAGACCTCTGGGCTAAAGAGGAAAATATTGGTGAGTCTATGATTCAGAGTATTAAGAAAAGGGCAGTGTTTGCTTGAGTGATACAGATTCTGACCCTCATGTAGAAACACCTTTTCCCACTCCCTAAAAATGATATATATATGTATTAATATCACATTCTATGCAAGTTGATTTCTTCCATTCTTTGTTCCATTCTTATTAAAATTCTTACCATGATTGTTGCTGCCTGCTGATAGCATAACTATAGCATTATATAAGTTTTCACTGATATTGTGAGGTTTCTGTTCAGTGAGAAAACACACTTAGTGTGGACAGGACAGTACCCTGAGTGGCAAGCAATGAGCCATTTTGCGAGTCTTGAGAGCTTTCCTTGAGGCCTTCAGCACCCACTTTTTATCAGAGCTCTTGACACATCCTACAGTAAGGAGTTGCTTTCATCAATTTCTTCCCCATCTGAGAGTGTGTTGTGAAGATGAGAAAGGGGTCTTGTTACATAGGTGGATGGATGGATGGATGGAAGGATGGGAAGAGAGAAGGAGAGATGTGAGTAGATAGGTGTGTGAATTGTGAATACATTCATTCAGCAAATATTTAGTGAGTACCTACCTACTATGTGCCAGAGAGAACCACGATCCAATTCCTAGTTTAATCAAACCCACACATTTTCCAGTCTCCCCCACCAGTGCCTAACAGTCCATGGTAACCAGCAGGAATTTAACAAAATCAGCAGTCATCTACATGTGAGCCAGATTTTGGTCTTCATCATCTGACTCCACACATGTTGCTTTGCCAGTGAGCCTTCTGTTTCCACGTCCGCTTTGAGGGCAGAGGAAGGAAGTTGGGAGAGGGTATCCAGGCAGATTTCTTTATAAGGGGAATGGGAGTGGGAGGCCGCTCTTCCGTTTCTGATCTGATAGTCTGATTGCTGCCTGGCCTGCAGAGTTATCAAGCATGTGTATCAGATAATGGTAGTGAGAAAGGACTTGGAGATGGAAGTGGTTTTTATTTATGGGGAAAGCCAAGTGCCTGGTGATGAAGAGCACAGTCATCTAACTCAGAATTCTGATGCTAAAAGTTGCCACATTCAACATTGGTCAAAATACATAACCTCTTTCTTTCTCTATGAAGTGGAAATAACAACTACCACCATTTATTGAGTAGGTACTTTATTCAAGGCACTATAGTATAAACTCATTTCACTCTCAAATTGCCTCTGTGAATAAGACAATGCTCTATTTCATAAATGAAAAAGCTGAAACTCAGAGAGACCAAGTAACTTGCCCAAAGTCACACTGTTAGTAAATGGTAAGCAGCTGGATTGCAGGACTGAGCTCCTAAACACCGCTCTCCGTAAGTAACAGGTACAGCGATGCAGTGCTCGGCTGTCAACATGAAAAAGTGCTGTGGGATTGTTTAGGCTAAGAAGCAGTAGAAGTGAATTGCTGGCATAAGAAAGGCATCGTTATGATAATGATAACTGCCATTTCCTGATAGATGTAATAGGGCAGGTGGTCAGTTGGTTAATTCATTTAATTACATCTTCCCGTGTCCCTTTTGTGTGCTTAGTTGCCCAGTCGTGTCTGACTCTCTGCAACCCCAGGGACTGCAGCCTGCCAAGCTCCTCTGTCCATGGGGGTTCTCCAGGTAAGAATACTGGAGTGGGTTGCCATGACCTCCTCCAGGGGATCTTCCTGACCTAGGAATCAAACCAGTGTCTCCTGCACTGCAGGTGGATTTTTTACCAGCTGAGCCACCAGATAAGTTGTTGTCCCTTGCCTGGTAGTTATTACTATTATTTTATGGGCCAAGAAAGTGAGAGATTAAATAACTCATCAAATGTCCCACTAGTTAGCATGTAGCAGAAGCGAACTCGGAGCTCTGTGACTGAGGTCCCTGCATCTCCCCTTAGGCCATTTCTCCTGTCCCCAGGTGAAGGACCACAGCCAGAAATGCAAGGCCTGATTGGAACTGGCTCTTAGCCAAAATGCAATCTGTGAAGCTGGGATTCTGCTTTGCAGACAATGTGCATACATGTTCAGCAGCTCAGTCGTGTCCGACTCTTTGTGACCCACAGGCTGTAGCCCACCAGGCTCCTCTGTCCATGGGCTTTTTCAGGCAAGGATATGGAGTCGGTTACCATTTCCTCCTCCAGGGCTCTTCCCGACCCAGGGGTTGAACCCATGTCTCCTGCATTGGCAGCTGTCTGCTTTACCACTGAGCCGCCTGGGAAGCTGGTGGACCATTAATACCGAAGCAAGCCTACAACCAGAATTGTCCCCCAAACACCCCTTGAGAAGCTCTGTCTCATCCTTGCTGGTGTTCCAGCCACCCCTATCCCCAGGTGCATTCCTTACTCCCTGGGGAAAAGCTTTCTCTGAATAAGTAGTCTAGAGTAGTTTGGTCTTTCACTGAAATTTTAACACTATTTAGTGATAGTACTTCCCACTGAACATCGAGTGATATTTTTGTTCTAGTGCCTATTACTTGCCTTTTCATCTAGGTTGCAATTCTCACCCCCCGCCCCGCCCGCCCATCCCCCCGAAAAGATAACTGGCATCATGTCTTTGTTTGTGGTTTACTATGTGTTAAGTGCCTTTCCTCATGTTTGGATATAGTGGGTACCTTAAACAGTGTTAACTATTGGCGATGTAATGGATATGGCGGTATTTTAAAAGGGCTGCCTTATCTCCAAAGGAGCAAACTAAAGGAGGGAGAAAGTTTCTTCCTAGTCAAGAGTAATTAGATCTGAACCCATCCCAAGGTGACCAACAGTGACTGAACTGGAGACATTTCTCGTTCTCATGAGCCCGTTGTTCCCTCATTTACTCAATGGAGCCAGTATTTCTTCTGAGAACCATACATAAAAAGAGGAAGCGAAGACCCTAGGCACTGTGCTGAGCATATAGGAGGGATTTACTAATGGCTTGGAGGTGAAAGCATGGTGAGACTTGGAATCAGAATAGTCTGTGTTTAAATCCCTGGCTCCATCTGGGTGCAGGCTACCTGTTACAGGCTGAATTGTGTTCCCTCCTTCCATGTTTTGAAGTTGTAACCCCAGTACCCCAGAATGTGGCTGTATTTGGAGACATGACTTTACAAAAAGTAAGGTCGGTCCAATGAGATCACAGAGCTGGACCTTAATCCACTGTGACTAGTGTCCTTATAGAAAGAGGAGATTAGGATACAGACAGAGGGAAGGTGTCGTGAAGGCCCAGGGAGAAGACGGCCATCTGCAAGACAAGGAGAGAGGGCTCAGAAGAAGCCAACCTGGATCTTCTAGCCTCCAGAATTATGAGGAAATACATTTATGTTGTTTAAACCGTGCAGTCTGTGTTACTTTGTTATTGCAGCCCTAGCAGACTTAAAACACTATTTAACTTCTTTGAGGGAATTATATTTAATATCTTGTAATAACTTGTAGCAGACTATAATCTGAAAAAATATATATAACTGAATTACTTTGTTGTACAGCTGAAACTAACACATGATGTAAATCAACTCTCCTTCAATTTTACAAAAGGGAGGCAGTGGTACTTAACCTCAGGGTACTGTTATTAAGTTTAGATATAATTTATGTAAAGCAGATACAGGTATTTTATGAATGATATCTGGAAGGTGCAGGGATGGCAGTAATAGTAAGCCCACAGGCCTACTGAAGAGATGAACTGGAATGACAATTTTGATGTGAAATGTAAACTTCAACCTCTGGAATCAAAGTGCCTAACTGTGAACTTGGCTCCACCATTGACTGTGTACACAATATTAATTATTCTCATCCTCCCAGGTCTCACTCTCCAGCCCTTTCAACATGACTACCTTACCGATTTGTCAAGAAGGATGCTTAATATCATGGAATACTTCTTAGTGTGTGTTAGGAACTGTCTCAAGCCCTTTACCTGAATTTGAATATCCACAAAAATCTAATACTTTTCTCCCCATTTTTATAAAGTAAGGATTCTGTAGCACAGAGTGGGAACTTCCTCCAAGTCACAGAGTCCACAAAAGGTGGAGTCAGGAATCAAACTTGCACAGAAAAGCAGAAATGAAAAGAAAAAGTAGAATATTAGCTCATTAAACATGATCTTGTCTGACTTTATTGCTCCTCTGCATGCTTTGTTATCCATTTCTTATTCTACCCTCCGGAAGAATGGTCACTTTCCTTTCAGGACTAGGATCTTAATCGGCGAGAGTTCGGAGATCTGTCCGGTTCTGAAAACCGCATAGTGGCAGGAGCACCTCTTAGGAACTGCCTGCTATACTCAGGCCCCTTGGGGTAGACGTCAGGACTGACCCCTGAGACCACAGTTCTGGTCCCTCCCGGAGGTGTGGGGCCATGTGACCTGGTCATCCAATACAGTACAGGCAACAATTGCGTGTGTTACTATTGGGTCCAGAGCATTTAATTGCTAGTGTGAGGTCCTTTTGAACTCAATTTCCCTTTGACACGGTGATCAGCAACAGTTATGAGGCTGCCTGCTCCAGTGTCTGAATTCTGCAGTGACCGCAGTGATCACAACAGTCTTTATTACTCAAAACAGACATGCAGGATAATGAGAAACTCTTGTTGATGGATGTCACTGAAGTTTTAGAGTTATTTGTTACTACAGCATAACTTAGTCCACCCTGACCGATGCATCCATTAATCAGTTTTAATCTTCTGCTTTTTCCCTCTGGAAATTTTATCAGTTTGACCATACTCTAAGTTCCCTATGCCTCCTTTCTACTCCTCTGTCACATTCTTTCTCTTCTTACCTTTGAGTCTCTCCATCCCATAAAATTGCTTTCTGCAGTGCTCCTTGGGGTGGGGCATATGGCCCAGATGTCTCCCTGGGGAAGCCTAAATATAATTTAAGTTAGGTACAAAATCACTCGGTCTGCATCCTTCTGTTTCAAATTAGGATGAGAGCGTGGAACCAGTCCTAAATCCTGCTCATGAAAGGCAGACACTTGAGCCTGATTTCTGAAGACTTAGGTGCACTCTGGGTCACTGCAGCTGAATCTTGCACTTCAGACCTCATCTTCCCAGTGATAAGGTTCTGTCCATCCATGACTATGTGGAGTAGGTCCACTTAAAAAGGACAAGAGGAGCTGATTTGTCCCTAAAGGGCCTTGAAAATCCACTGCACTAGCATGAAATGGGTCAATAAATGAAATTAAGGTCAGGGACTTTCTCTAGAGAGACAGTAAATGGCATCTGAAGCATCCTTTATCCTCCGTCCCCACGATGCTGCTGCAGATCCACCAGGAAAGGTACTGATCAGTAGCCAGAGGGAATGTCACTGCTGCCTGGGGCCCCAGGAACCACGGCCCCCTTTCCCAGGAGGAAATGGGAGGCCACGAAGAAATCTTGCAAGCCAGTCTGTGTCCATAACAGGCAAGGCTATTTGCTTCAGTTCCTAATTTTATATTTGTGGTCCAAATCCTAGGGCTATGATGATGATTATAACTGGGGATTTCACTAGGGTGTAAGCATTTAAGGGCAGGGATTAGATCTTGTTCAGGTTATGTTTCAGTACCTAGGGCAGTCCATGGCATATAATTTATGCTTGTAATTGTTGATGATCCGGTGGATATACAAATGTCTAACCCAGTTGATCCTCAAGGAAATCAACCCTGAATATTCACTGGAAGGACTGATGCTGAGGCTGAAGCTCCCATACTTTGGTCACCGGATGCAAAGAGATGATTCATTAGAAAAGAGTTGGATGATGGGAAAGATTGAAGGCAAAAAGAGAAGAGATTGGTAGAGGATAAGATGGATAGATAGTGTCACCAAGCCAGTGAAGATGAATTTGAGCAAACTCCGGGAGATAGTGGAGGACAGAGAAGCCTGGCGTGCTGCAGTCAAGGGGTCACAAAGACTCAGATACGACTTAGAGACCAAATAACAGCCATCCACTTGAGCTGCCCTAACAAATGTACCATAAACTGTGGCGCTTATGAGCAATACTCACTTATGTCTCACAGTTCCAGAGGCTGGGCAATCCAAGACTATGACTCCAGCAGATTCGGTGTCTGGTGAGAGCCCGCTAAACAGATAGCTGTCTTTTTCACTGTACCTCCACGTGGTGGAAGGGGCTCTGCTGGGCCAGCTTGCTAAGGGCGCTAATCTCACTCACGAGGGCTTGCCCTCATATCCTAGTCACCATACAAAGAACCCACCTACAAACATCATCACCCTGGGGGGGTAAGCCTTCAACGTTTTAATTTTAGGAACATATACATGAGTAAACTGCCCAAGCTGCTCTCTGCATCCCTCTGCATTTTTCTCTCTCTACCCCCACTCTTGTGCGTCTCGGCCCATTGTCGGCAACCTCTGTTAAATGATATGTTTCCAGTGTGCTTATAACCGTATCACCTGCATTTTCCACAGTGCCCTGTTCAGAGTTCCCCTACAGTGTAAGTTCCCTACATATGGACTCATTCCATTCTGAGAGTGCATTCATAAGACCAATTTGTCCCTAAGTCCAACAATCAGCTATACAGTACTGTACTATAACAGGTTTATAATAATTTTCACACAAATAATACGTATATAAAAAAACAAACAAAAGATAAAGCATTTTCACTCTTACATCACAGTATCTTGAAAAGTGCAGTAGTGTGGCGTAACAGCTGGCATATAGGGCTGGCATACACGTTCACATCTCTGAAAGCTTGCAACTTGAAGATCTGTTTGTAAGGGACTTACTGTATTTGTGGATAATGATCTAGCCATATTTTATGTAGGGAGAGGAGAACACTGTTGGAATTGAGAAAAGGCCACTCACATAATGAATTAAACATGCACAAGCGTTGTTCACATGATTGCCCCTGAGCCAGGCAACAGGGATACGGACACCAATAGGGCAAGAGTCTGCTCTTCTTCCTACAAAGGATCTCAAGTGGTGTGTGAGTGAACAGAGCACGAAGGCAAATAAAAAAAGAGAGGGATTCTTCCCCCCAAAAAGAGAAGATGGCCTCTTGGGTGGCAACCTTTGATCTGAGGGTTGGATGGATGAACAGGAGTTTGCCATCCAGAGGGTCCATCAGAGGAAGAGCAATCCAAGCAGAGTTTGCATCCATCTTAACGTCTGACCTTTCCCATCACCCTGGGCATATGTATACACAGGGCAGACGTTGAGGGTCATGCCGGAGACACGCAGTGGGAACTTGGTCTTCCTGAATCTTAACAAGATGCACTCTGCAATATGGTTGGTTCTATCCCCCAAAGCTTGGTCAGACCTTGTGACCCCTGGGAGGGCTTCAGATTAATCTAGCACAGTTTCTACCCTGTGGGCTCAGCATTTTCAGCTCTGTCTCAAGCACACTGTGTAATCTCAGGGAAGTCATCTCCATTTTTTTTCATCTGCTGAATTAGGGTTTTAAGAAAACTCTTCCCTTGAAATCATGTTATAATTAATGACACAGCACCTGGCAGTTCATCAGCCTCTCAATTCCTTGTTTTCTTTCTCCCCTCCTCTACAAAATGTTATGATGATAAAATGAGTCAACAAAGGTAAACACTTAGAACAGTGAGTGGCACGTAGTCAGCATATAGGAGTGTTAACTATTATCATTCCTACTGCCTTTTAATCCATTCCTTAACAGATACTGCCTGGTATAAATAATAATAATAATGCATTAGAGCTTTTATTTTTTTATTATTATTACTCTAAACCTTCTTTCTGCCCTGCTCTCAATAGTCAAAGGAACTGGTGGCCTGAGATTAGCAATCTTGTCTGAGAATTCTAACTCCTGATACACGGTCCTTCAGCCCCCAGGAGCATCCAGCAAGCTCCGTGGTTAAGAGTGGACGGCTGGCAAATTACCCAAGCTGTAGGTGCCCTGCACTTCTGAGCCTCTGCATCCTCCTTGGCTGGAGGACACTGGGGGGTGGGGATGGGGTTATCTGCCTTTTTCGCAGGGATTCTGGCAACATAGGCTTTTCTGCTGCTAAAAATATGCAGCTCGAGATTCAAGGTGAACCAGAGGCATTGATTTTCAGCCAGGACAAAGATGAGAGGGAAAATAGTATTCAGGGACTTCTGCTTTGAGTTGAGGGTGGCGAGAGATATTAGGTTTTATTTCAATAATGAAACATATGTTCAGTCTATTTAGGTTTCTAACTAGTTTGATGGACAGTTATTAATATAAATTCACTAGCCATGGTGTTTTGATAGGATAGGGTGGGAAATTTCCTAATCTAAGAGACAATACCTCGGGCATCAAGGGGTTAACCATTCTTCGACTTGAACTTCAGCTCTCTGGGGATCTTCCCTGGTGATTCCTGGTCTTTGAAGGTAACAGAGGCTTTAAACCCAGAATTCTAAACTCAGGATTCTTTCTTTTCGAGGATTCTGTGAATCTGTTTTCTGAACTCGAACTATCGAGTAAAATTTTCCAACAATAATGATGTGTAGTGAGGGAGTGGCACTTGCTCTGATCTGGGTGTTCTACAGGAAATACAGCATATTTTTATAATAAGCACTGCGGAGACATAAGAAAAACACTGCCAAGAAAATGTTACAGTGCTTGGTAGACTCAGTGAATAACAAAAAAATAAGAAGTGAATATGAAGCCAGGCATCATGAAAATAGTCATGATAACTTTCCAGGGTTGAGAATCACCATTTACTGAGTTTCTGAGTCAGAGAATGAGCTAGATATTATAGAAGACTTCATAGCATCCTCACCAACAGGGTGCGGACAAAGAAAGCAATAGTGCCATTTTACGGATGAAGCTATTGAGGCTCTAAAGGATTCATCAGTTTAGCTAAGACCACATAGCTAGGAAATACAGACCAAATCCTCAAAGCTAACACTCTGTACACAGCAAACTCACTCAGGTTTCCCTGAACTGAAAACTGGGTTTCAAACTTGGGTTTGGAGTACGGATGGCAGAGTTTGTCCAGGTGAGTTTCTAAACCTGTGGCATCAAGATCACCTGGGAATTTCTTAGAAATGCAAACCCTCAGGCCCACTCCAGACAAACTGGATTCATAACCCAGACCCAGCAATTTAGACTTGAGCAAACTCTCTGGATTCACAGGGGGCGCTAGTGGTAAAGAACCTGGCGCCAATGCAGGAGATATAAGGGAAGCGAGTTTGATCCCTGGTTGGAATCCATGGCAACCCAGTCCAGAATTCCTGCAGGAGAATCCCATGGATAGAGTTGCTGGGTGGGCTACTGTCCTTAGTGTCACAAAAAGTCGGACACGACTAAAGTGACTTAGGACGTACACATGCGCTGGGTGGTTCCAGTGTCTACTCCGGTTCTAGTCACACTGGTGAAGAGACAGTCTCAGAAAGGCAAAGTAAATTGTCCACATTCCCAAAACAGAGCCAGGCTTTGAAATGAGATTTGTCTTCCCTTAAACACATAATGTTACACAGGGTTTTTTTCTCTCCCCACAGAGAATAACTTCTTTAATATCTGAGTATTAGTTTTTTAAGCTACCAGTGAAAAATAGTGGCCAAGATGAAGATTCCAGAAATCAAAAGCATCTCTCCTATTTACTCGCTCTTTGGCTTAGGCAATTTGTTAAACTCCTTGTGCTTACAACTCCTCCTCTGCTAAATGCCCATTCAGGCTGGTATGGTCATCAGTGAGAAACTGCATGCTAAGCACTTTTGCACAGCACCTGACGCAGAATAGATGCCCAGTAGATGGTGAGTTTGTCATTGATGTTAATGCTTTATCCCCTTTCTCTCTAGATAAGACAGAGACTGTCCTTATCCAATACCCAGAGCATAGTAGGTACACAATAAATGCTCAAAGCTTTCTGTGCTTCTAACAGAGGCATTTTTATTCTTTTTGACAGACTAAGTACCTTCTGAACTGGTGTTTCACCTCCTAGGTTTTCTCCCTGCAACTAATTCCCTTAAGGTCAAGCAGTAAAAATGGGTCCTGGAGAAATAAACTCCAAAGCTATTGCCAAGGAAAGAGCTTCAGTCAACCTTAGCATTAAACTCCTAATAAAGGAGTCTGCCCCATAAAGGAGTCGCCTTGCCACCCTATCTCGTAAGAACGCAGGTTATTAACTATTACCCCCTGGAGAGGCATTCCCCCTGACAGACACATGCGCACCCTTTCTGAGCAGCCCTTGCTTTTCCGTGATGAAGCCCTGGAGAGTCATTGCATCCTGCTTGGTAAAATAGCGATTTAATAAGATGCTTAATTATTTTTGAACCAACAACAATATTTTGCTGAATACTGTAATTGCATTTTCCATTTTGCTAGAAAATTGAATGCTGAGAAGCATGTGAAGTTGTCAAGTCAGTGCACAGCCTGGAAAATCAACAGACTCAACACTAAAAGCTCCTTTTGCAATCAGCCGTAATACCCTGAATTCTGAGCAACAGGTTTTGCGGCCTCTCTGAATGTGACTCAAGAGGAAAAATTCATGTATATATAATCTGATCGGCAATGTAGAAAGGGATGGGGAGTAAAGTTAGGCAGGCGTGAATTCTGTACAAGGATTCTCTGGTTACTGATATGTGTCTTTGTAATAAAACTGCACCATGTCTGGTAGGTCTTAGTTTACTGCTCTCTGAATTAAGAATAATAGTGATGCCTACACTGTTGGTTATGGAGAGGTTTAAAAGATACCACCACTGGTAATGACTGACACCTAGCAAGTATTCAATAAAACAGAGCTTTCCCTTTGCTCCAAGGAAATATCTTAGGGAAATTGATTTCAGCATTTAAAAAACAAAGCAGAGTAAAACAAACACAAATGGGAGAAAACTGCCCCCGGACGTTGCCTAGGCGAAGGCAGAGCTCAAAATAATTAAAGAGAAGTCATTCTGGCGCTTCGCCCATCTGTGCTCATCGCTCAGTTCACTGCCACACTGCCCCTGCATGGCTCCATACTTTTGTCCCCTACACTCGACGCACAGCACCGATGACAAATTGCCTGTTCCCACGAATCACAGGGCTGTTAATCCCCACTGCGTCTTCTTAAAACACATCCCTGCATTTCGCATGAAGCTGTGCTTTCTTTACAGATGTTTCAGTTGCCTAGTTACTGGCTGATACTGGCAGTACCTGCTGCACCGCTTCCCAGCTCTGCTCTGCAGCATGGAGGGTGCCTGAAGCTCTCCAAGGGCGAGCTTCTGCCCCCAAACGCTCACCGTGGTTTGCCTTCCCCTACTTCCTTCTGCTGGGCTTCTATTTCTCCATCCCCTTCAGAACTCCACGGGAGGTTTCCCAGAAGACAGGCTCTAGCCTTCTCTGCTCTTGGGACTCACTTTACATATGTCAAGATGTGTCCCCTTGTAAACGCCAAAGCCCTTTGAACTTCAGGGATGTGTCACGAACTGGGGACTAGGAATGTCATAATTTTGGAGTATTTTCTCAAAGATTCTGTTTTTCCACTCCGAACACAAACCTGATCATTATTTTGAAAAATGAAAAATACTGAGATTAAGAAAAAGAACCAAACATCATATATATGTAGGCGGGCATCTATCTCTCTGCCTACATTTATCTAGAGACAGATGTCCATCTACATATTTGGTTCTTTTTCTTAATTTCAACATTTTTTGGTAAGTGTTTCCTCTGGGGAAGGAAACAGCTACCTACTCCAGTATTCTGGCCTGGAGAATTCCATGGGCTGTATAGTCCACGGGGTGGGGTCTCAAATAGTTGGATACGACTGAGTGACTCCCACTTTCACTCACACTCTCTCTACATCTAGGCAGAGAGACAGATGTCTACCTACAGATATGTAACGTTTCGCTCTTTGGATGTAATATGTGAGGGTCATTGTAATGAATGACATGGCATGTTTTTTCCTGATATTTTTTTCTCTTTATAATTAAAAAATTATAATATATTTATTTGCAATTTTATACTCAAATTCTTTTAAATTATCCTCTCTATATACACGCTTTCCTTATTAGGCTCTCTCCATAAACATAATTTAAATGGAAGTGAGTGATAGTCGCTCAGTATTGTGAGACTCTTTGGGACCCTGTGAACTGTAGCCCTCCAGGCTCCTCTGTCCATAGAACTCTCCAGGCAAGAATACTGGAGTGAGTTGCCATTCCCTTCTCCAGGGAATTTTCCCAACCCGGGGATGGAACCTGGGTCTCCCGCATTGCAGGCAGATTCTTTACTGTCTGAGCCATCAAGAAAGCATTGTTTAAGTGGCTGCATACTATTTCTCTAACTAGAGGAATTAGCTTTCTTAAATATTCCTCTAATGTTGTACATCTAAGTGTTTTTTTTTTTTAAATTTCTTCTATCATAAATAAATCTGTGATGGGTTACTTTGCCCAAAAATCTATCATTCCAACAGGAGGCAACAGATCATCAATAAGAAACATAATAAATAAATGATGTAGGGTTAAGGATAAAAGGGATAAGAAGCAACAGAGTGACAGTTGCCACGTTAAATATGTGATGAGGGTAGGCCCCACTGAAACCAAAGACTAGAAGGAGATGAGGAAGTCAGTCATGTAATATCCGGGAGAAGATCCTTCCAAGAAGAAGGCTCAGAAAATGCAAAGGTTTTGAGGGAGAAGAACTGAAAGGTGGAGACAAAGATAATTTATTATTACTGTCCAGGGTCAACCAGATGGTCTGTGGCAGAACAGACCCCAGTTGCTAGAATTTCCACCAATGTGACTAAATTTTCAAACCTGGAAGCATCAGATGATAGAGAGTGACCAGGATGGTCTTAGCATTCCCTCAGCTTGACTAAACTTTAGACAGTTTCTTCCTGGTCATAGGCCCCTGATCTCTCTTAAATTAGAGCACTTATTTCAGAAGATGTACAGTCTTCATTCCTTCGTTGCCCTTTTGAGATGTAACTCTTCTCCTAGACTCTTGCAAGTTTCCCAACTCAGGGATGCTTTTTTCACGGACCTGGGAGCCATTCCTTTAAAATGCAATCCTCCAGGTAGCTACCCCTACCTCTTAGCCTCTGTGGGAGGGTAGGAGCCTAACTTCAATGGATGTCAATTAGCAAATTTTTTGTGGTTTTGTTGTTCAGTTGCTAAGTCATGTCTGAATCTTTGTGACTCCATGGACTGCAGCATGCCAGGCTATCCCGTCCTCCACAGTCTCTCGCAGTTTGTCAAATTCATGTCCATTGATTTGGTGGTGTTATCTAACTCTCTCATCCTCTGCCAGTCCCTTCTCCCTTTGCCTTCAATCTTTCCCAGCATCAGGGTCTTTACCAATGAGTCAGCTCTTTGCATCAAGTAGCCAAAGTACTGGAGCTTCAGCCTTAGCATCAGTCCTTCCAATGAATATTCAGCAGTTAGCAAATGCAGATGGCTTAATCTCACTGACCAACACCTTCCTCTCCAAATCATCCTCCAGCCCCTTTCCAGTAGCTCATCCGGATCTTAACCTCCTCAGGAAAGTCCTCTTTGCCTTTTAACTCTGTCTGCTGCAGTTTTTCTTTGACAAGAGGAGTTTGGCATTTCTCTAAGTGTGTCCCTTAGAATTCTGGTACTCAGAGTTTGTCTGCAAGTGTTCATCTTGATAGTCATAACATGCACTAACTTATTGAAGACCGCTTCCCCACAGTTTGCGTAGATCCAAACTCTCAACAGCAGCTCTTATTTTTCCTTTACATTCCGTATCCATCCACCAGCAAAGCTTGTCACCTCTGCCACCCGTAAGATCTAAACTCAAATCCACTCTCCTCTCTCTGCTTTCACCTCTGCAGGGGTCATCCTATCATCACCACCGTTCACTTGGAGTATTGTGATGGCTTCCTATTTCCCCACTTACTTGCCTCTTATTATTTATCTATTAGAGCAAGAAGAGAGAGGGACAGAGATCTTTTAAAAGTGAGATTTCATCCCATCTTTGTTCATGAATGGCTTTTCGTTACACTTTCAGCAAATTCCAAGGCCTATTTCCCAAGGCCCTGCCTAATTCTCTGATTTCAACTCTGCCCCTTAGGAACTTCTTCACTCCAACCCCACCATTCTGGCCAAAAATGCCCCCACCCTGGGGGCCTTGGACCCCACTGTTACTACTGTGTAAACTCTCCATATGGTTCCCATTCTTGCTGTTTAACTACCTGCAGACACATGGTTTCCCAAGCCACCCATTTGCCCCATCTGAAAGGGTAAATCTTGCCATTCTCTATTACTGCAAACTGTTTTCATAACATATACAGGGATCTGTGTGTGTGTGCTAAGTCCCTTCAGTCGTGTCCAACTCTTTCGACCATATAGACTGTAGCCCCCTTTCCCAGGCTCCTCTGTCCGTGGGATTCTCCAGCCAAGAATACTAGAGTGGGTTGCCATGCCCTCCTCCAGGGGATCTTCCTGACCCAGGGATCATACCTGCATCTCTTACGTCTTCTGCACTGGCAGGAAGATTCTTTACCACTAGCGCCACCTGGGAACCCCATACAGAGATCTGACTTCATGCATTTACTTTCATTGTCTAAATCCCTCCCTCACTAGAATGTAAGCTCATTTTGTTCACTGTTTCATTTTTGTAGCCTGACAGGGTTCTGGTGCAAAGTAAACACTGAAGTATTAACAGAATGGGGAATGAGTAAAAGAGTCTAGGAGTATTGCAGTTAAAAACAAAAATTGCTCAACTCTCTGGCCCACTCTTTCTCAAGCTTACTCATTCACCAAATCCTTTCCTATGCAACACGTTTTAATTTGCAACAAAATCAGAACACAAGGGTAGTGGTAGATTCAAAATAGATGAAGAATCTTCGGCCTTGTGATCATCAAGAGGCAGGATCTATGTTACTTCATTTGAGTTTGGATAGTTCCTGTGACTGCTTTGAACAATAAAGTGTGGTGGAAATGGTGTTTTGCTAGTTTCTGGGTCCAGGCCTTAAGAAAGTGGTGGCACTTACCTCTTGTCCCTTGAAAAACTCTCTCTGGGAGCCCTTTGATGCCATATGCAAAGTCTGGTTATCCTGACAAGGCCATGCTGGAGAGGCCACACATAGACAATCCAGTCAACAGTCTCAGAAGTGCCCAGCCTTCCAGTCATCCCCACAAAGCACCAGCCGTATGGGAGAGGTGGCCCTGCGTTCTTCAGATGAGCTCTCCACCAGTCAAATACCAGTGAATGATGGCTGATGTCACCATATGCAACAGGAGATCTGCGACTGAGCCCTGCCCAGCTGACTGACCCACATATCATGCGATGTAATAAAATGATTGGAACTTTGAAACACCTTGAACCAATCTGTGTCTTGGATATTTTGTTATTCAGCAATAGGTAAGTGGAATACTGATGTTATACATGCCCTTCATTTATTTTCTTCCAGGTTTTAATTTTTTTTTTTCTTATTGGAGAGTAATTGCTTAACAATGTTGTTGTGGTCTCTGCCACACATCAATGAGAATCAGTCATAATTACATACATATATCCCCTGCCTCTTAAATCTCCCCTCCTATTCCACCCTTATAAGTTGTCACAGAGCACCAGGTTGGGTTCCCTGTTTCAACACATCAACACATGCCCTTCATTTTTTTTTTTTTTTTTTTTTTTTGAATGGGAAAACTAAGACTTGGAGACAAGAGCATCCCTTGGCTGAGTTCTCTTACCAATTCATGACAGACTTGAGATGCAAACCCATGTCATCTAACTCTAGTCCAGTGTTCTTTCCATGGGCAAAGAGGGTCAGGAGTTGCTCTGAAACTCCATGTTCCCTTCTTTCACATGGGCTGCCCTCTTCAGTTCAAACTGATTTTTATTGAATACATTCTGGGTATCAAACAGCAGACCTGGGGACATTTACATACTCATTTCATTCAGTCCCTCCAGCCAGAAGAGTTCTTTGGGAACCAGACTGTGCAGACCAGAAAAGAAGGATGTCATCAAAGCTATAAAATGAAAGGCAAGTCCAGCTAGAGTGTAAATTGACCAGAATATATTTCATTCTCCTGGCTCCAAGTCCTCCAGCTCTTGAATGAATATGTGCTTAACTATTTATAATTGACCTTTGCACAAAGGAACATGAAATTTTTATAGCCCAAAGCTTCATTTATTAACTTTACTGGAGTGTAAAATATTGCTGTTTGCCATAAATTTATACCAGGACAAACAATATATATGCTAATTAGTAGTCATGTCGTTGTCTGCATGCTGTGGTGTTGGCTGGTCATTTCCAACAGGCAAAATAGCAGAATTCAATCGACAAATGACAATTGCATCACTTGATACTTGCTGTTCAAACAGTGAAGTCTGGAGTGGTGAATTAATGGTGTTCATTATAACGAGTCCATTTTCTTTTCATTTCCTTTATAAATTAGTCTGGGTGACACGCTGAGTCCCTTTAAGAATGGCTCCTGGGAACCTGCTGAGATACACCTGCAAATCCACAGCTCAGCAGAATCCCTCCATCTCCCATCTTGGGGTTTTCACATATCTTCTGGAGTTTCAAAAACTTACTGATGCTTCAGGATTGGAAGGGGGTCATCTCTACTGTTATTTTTTCTTTTTGATTTATTGTTAACTGAAGGATAATTGCTTTACAGAACTTTGTTGTTTTCTGTCAAACCTCAACACGAATCAGCCATAGGTATACATATATCCTCTCCCTTTTGAACCTCCCTCCCATTTCCCTCCCCATACCACCCCTCTAGGTTGATACACAGCCCTTGTTTGGGTTTCCTGAGACATACAGCAAATTCCCACTGGCATTGGAAAAGACTCTGACGCTGGGAGGGATTGGGGGCAGGAGGAGAAGGGGATGACAGAGGATGAGATGGCTGGATGGCATCACTGACTCGATGGGCATGAGTCTGAGTGAACTCTGGGAGTTGGTGATGAACAGGGAGGCCTGGTGTGCTGCGATTCATGGGGTCACAAAGAGTCAGACACGACTGAGTGACTGAACTGAACTGAACTGAACTGAACTGAATGTAAGTTTCCATGTTACTCTCTCCATGCATTTCACCCTCTCCTCCCCTCTCCCCATGTCCATAAGTCTATTCTCTATGTCTGTTTCTCCATTGCTGCCCTGTAAATAAATTCTTTAGTATCATTTTTCTAGATTCCGTATATATGTGTTAGTTGGAGAAGGCAATGGCACCCCACTCCAGTACTCTCGCTTGGAAAATCCCATGGACAGAGGAATCTGGCAGGCTGCAGTCCATGGGATCGCTGAGAGTCAGTCACGACTGAGCGACTTCACTTTCCCTTTTCACTTTCATTCATTGGAGAAGGAAATGGCAACCCGCTCCAGAGTTCTTGCCTGGAGAATTCCAGGGATGGAGGAGCCTGGTAGGCTGCCATCTATGGGGTCGCACAGAGTTGGACACGACTGAAGCGACTTAGCAGCAGCAGCAGCGGCATACAATATTTAATTTTCTCTTTCTCACTTACTTCACACTGTATAATAGGCTCTAGGTTCATCTATCTCATTAGAACTGACTCAAATGCATTCCTTTTTATGGCTGAGTAATATTCCCTTGTGTCTATATACCACATCTTCTTTATCCATTCATCTGCCGATGGACATCAAGGTTGCTTCCATGTTCTACCTATTGTAAATAGTGCTGCAATGAACAATGGGATACACGTGTCTTTTTCAATTTTGGTTTCCTCACGGTATATGCCCAGGAGTGGGATTGCTGGGTGACGCAATCATATGGTGGCGCACTAGGCGCGGGTGGCTGCAACCACGCAGTAAGCGCGGTGGCTGCGACTGGTGCACTAAGTGCGGCCAAGAGGAGTTACCCAAGTCTGAGGCCAGGGGCAGCAGCCGGGAGGAGCAACCCGACATCCAAGGAGCGGTGGCTGTGTGGGTGAAGGAAGGCCTAGAGGAGCTATCCCATGTTGAAGGTCAGGAATGGTGGTGGTAAGGAGATACCCCTTGTCCAAGGTTAGGAGCAGCGGCTGTGCTTTGCTGGAGCAGCCATGAAGAGATACCCCACGCCCAAGGTAAGAGAAACCCAAGTAAGATGGTAGGTGTTGCAAGAGGGCATCAGAGGGCAGACACACTGAAACCATAGTCACAGAAAACTAGTCACTCTAATCACACTAGGACCACAGCCTTGTCTAACTCAGTGAAACTGAGCCATGCCCACGGGGCAACCCAAGACAGGCAGGTCAAGGTGGAAAGGTCTGACAGAATGTGGTCCACTGGAGAAGGGAGTGGCAAACCACTTCAGTATTCTTGCCTTGAGAACCCCATGAACAGTATGAAAAGGCAAAATGATAGGATACCAAAAGAGGAACTCCCCAGGTCATTAGGTGCCCAACACACTAATGGAGATCAGTAGAGAAATAACTCCAGAAAGAATGAAGGGATGGAGCCAAAGCAAAAACAATACCCAGTTGTGGATGGGACTGGTGCTAGAAGCAAGGTCCAATGCTGTAAAGAGCAATAAAATAAAAAATTCAGGTCCATGAATCAAGGCAAATTGGAAGTGGTCAAACAGGAGATGGCAAGAGTGAAGGTCGACATTCTAGGAATCAGCGAACTAAAATGGACTGGAATGGGTGAACTTAACTCAGATGACCATTATATCTACTACTGTGGGCAGGAATCCCTCAGAAGAAATGGAGTAGCCATCATGGTCAATAAAAGAGTCTGAAATGAGGTACTTGGATGCAATCTCAAAAACAACAGAATGATTTCTGTTCGTTTCCAAGGCAAACCATTCAATATCACAGTTATCCAAGTCTATGCCCCAACCAGTAATGCTGAAGAAGCTGAAGTTGAATGGTTCTATGAAGACCTACAAGACCTTTTAGAACTAACATACAAAAAAGATTTCCTTTTCATTATAGGGGACTGGAATGCAAAAGTAGGAAGTCAAGAAAAACACTTGGAGTAACAGGCAAATTTGGCCTTGGAATGTGGAATGAAGCAGGGCAAAGACTAATAGAATTTTGCGAAGAGAACACACTGGTCATAGGAAACACCCTCTTCCAACAACACAAGAGAAGACTCTACACATGGACATCACCAGATGGTCAACACTGAAATCAGATTGATTATATTCTTTGCAGCCAAAGATGGAGAAGCTCTATACAGTCAACAAAAACAAGACCAGGAGCTGACTGTGGCTCAGATCATGAGCTCCTTATTACCAAATTCAGACTCAAATTGAAGAAAGTAGGGAAAACCACTAGACCATTCAGGTATGACCTAAATCAAATCCCTTATGATTATACAGTGGAAGTGAGAAATAGATTTAAGGGCCTAGATCTGATAGATAGAGTGCCTGATGAACTATGGAATGAGGTTCGTGACATTGTACAGGAGACAGAGATCAAGACCATCCCCATGGAAAATAAATGCTAAAAAGCAAAATGGCTGTCTGGGGAGGCCTTACAAAAAGCTGTGAAAAGGAGAAAAGGAAAGATATAAGCATCTGAATACAGAGTTCCAGAGAATAGCAAGAAGACATAAGAAAGCCTTCTTCAGCGATCAATGCAAAGAAATCGAGGAAAAGAACAGAATGGGAAAGACTAGAGATCTCTTCAAGAAAATTAGAGATACCAAGGGAACATTTCATGCAAGGATGTGCTCGATAAAGGACAGAAATGGTATGGACCTAACAGAAGCAGAAGATATTAAGAAGAGGTGGCAAGAATACAAAGAAGAACTGTACAAAAAGACCTTCACGACCAAGATAATCATGTGATCACTAACCTAGAGCCAGACATCCTGGAATGTGAAGTCAGGTGGGACTTAGAAAGCATCACTACGAACAAAGCTAGTGGAGGTGATGGAATTCCAGTGGAGCTGTTTCAAATCCTGGAAGATGATGCTGTGAAAGTGCTGCACTAAATATGCCAGCAACTTTGGAAAACTCAGCAGTGGCCACAGGACTGGAAAAGGTCAATTTTCATTCCAATCCCAAAGAAAGGCAATGCCAAATAATGCTCAAACTACTGCACAATTACACTCATCTCACACGCTAATAAAGTAATGCTCACAATTCTCCAAGCCAGGCTTCAGCAATATGTGAACCATGAAATTCCTGATATTTAAGCTGGTTTTAGAAAAGGCAGAGGAACCAGAGATCAAATTGCCAACATCTGCTGCATCACGGAAAAAGGAAGAGAGTTCCAGAAAAACATCTATTTCTGGTTTATTGACTATGCCAAAGCCTTTGACTGTGTGGATCACAATAATCTGTGGAAAATTCTGAAAGAGATGGGAATACCAGACCACCTGACCTGCCTCTTCAGAAATCTGTATGCAGGTCAGGAAGCAACAGTTAGAACTGGACATGTAATCACAGACTGGTTCCAAATAGGAAAAGGAGTACGTCAAGCCTCTATATTGTCACCCTGTTTTTTTAACTGATATGCAGAGTACATCATGAGAAATGCTGGACTGGAAGAAATACAAGCTGCAATCAAGATTGCCAGGAGAAATATCAACAACCTCAGATAGGCAGATGACACCACCCTTATGGCAGAAAGTGAAGAGGAGTTAAAAAGCCTCTTGATGAAAGTGAAAGAGAAGAGTGAACAAGTTGGCTTAAAGCTCAACATTCAGAAAACGAAGATCATGCCATCTGGTCCCATCACTTCATGGGAAATAGATGGGGAAACAGTGGAAACAGTGTCAGACTTTATTTGGGGGGGCTCCAAAATCACTGCAGATGGTGATTGCAGCCATGAAATTAAAAAAAGCTTACTCCTTGGAAGAAAAGTTATGACCAACCTAGATAGCATATTCAAAAGCAGAGACATTACTTTGCCAACAAAGGTCCATCAAGTCCAGGCTATGGTTTTTCCTGTGGTCATGTATGTATGTGAGAGTTGGACTGTGAAGAAGGCTGAGCACCGAAGAATTGATGCTTTTGAACTGTGGTGTTGGAGAAGACTCTTGAGAGTTCCTCTGGCTGCAAGGCGATCCAACCAGTCCATTCTGAAGGAGATTAGCCCTGAGATTTCTTTGGAAGGACTGATGCTGAAGCTGAAACTCCAGTACTTCGGCCACCTCATGTGAAGAGTTGACTCATTGGAAAAGACTCTGATGCTGGGAGGGATTGGGGGCAGGAGGAGAAGGGGATGACAGAGGATGAGATGGCTGGATGGGATCACCAACTCGATGGACGTGAGTCTAATTGAACTCTGGGAACTGGTGATGGACAGGGAGGCCTGGCGTGCTGCGATTCATGGGGTCAGAAAGAGTCGGACACGACTGAGTGACTGAACTGATGGTGGTTTTATTCCTAGTTTTTTAGGAATCTCCATACCATCTTCCATAGTGGCTGTATCAGTTTACATTCCCACCAACAGTGCAAGAGTGTTTCCTTTTCTCCACACCCTGTCCAGCTTTTATTGTTTATGGACCTTTTGGTGATGGCCCTTCTGACCACTGTTAGATGATATCTCACTGTAGTTTTGATTTGCATTTCTCTAATAATGAGAGATGCTGAGCATCTTTTCATGTCTTTGTTAGCCATCTGGATGTCTTCTTTGGAGAAATGTCTGTTCAGGTATTTTCTCCACTTTTTGATTAGGTTGTTTGTTTTTCTGGTATTGAGTTGTATGCACTGTTTTTATATTTTGGAAATTAATCCTTTGTCAGTTATTTCAGTTGCTATTATTTTCTTCCATTCTGAGGGTTGTATTTTCATCTTGCTTATAGTTTCCTTTGCTGTGCAAAAGCCTTTAGGTTTAATCAGGTTCCACTTGTTTAATTTTGTTTTTATTTCAGTTACTCTAGAAGGTGGGTCATAGAGGATCTTGCTTTGATTTATGCCTATGTTTTCTCTAAGAGTTTTATAGTTTCTGGTCTTGCATTTAGGTCTTTAATCCATTTTGAGTTTATCTTTGTGTATGGTGTTAGGGAGCATTCTAAGTTCATTCTTTTATATATAGCTGGTCCAGTTTTCCAGGCACCATTTACTGAAGAGGCTGTCTTTGCTCTACTGTATATTCTTGCCTCCTTTGTCAAAAATAAAGTACCCAAAGGTGCATGGGTTTATTTCTGGGCTTTGTATGTTGTTCCATTGGTCTATATTTCTGTTTTTGTGCTAGTACCATACTGTCTTGATGACTGTAGCTTTGTAGTATAATCTGAAGTCAGGAAGGTTGATATCTCCAGCTCCATTCTTCTTTCTCAAGATTGCTTTGGTTATTCGGGGCCTTTTGTGTTTCCATATGAATTGTGAAATTTTTTGTTCTAGTTCTGTGAAAAATGCCATTGGTCATTTGATAGGGATCACATTGAATCTGTAGATTGTGTTTGGTAGTATAGTCATTTTCACAATATTGATTCTTCCTACCCAGGAACACGGAATATCTCTCTGAGGAAATGGAGACTGAGACGGAGCCTGCTGGCAGTTAAGCATATTGCCGAGGGCATACAGAAAGACAGACTTAGAGTTAGGCCTCAAGGGTACATCTTTGTGAAAAATAGGGCTGGAACATCTCTTAGCAATCACTGAGCTATAAACCATTTGAAAGATGGGAATACAGCATCAAAGGGGGCAAGTTCAAATGCTAAGTCCTTCATGGAGGCTGGGACCCCTAAGTATAACCTGTGGCTTCATTTCATGCTTTCATGTGTCTATCCACTTATGCACGCATCAGTCGCTGAGTAGTGTCTGATTCTTTGTGACCCCATGGACTATAGCCTGCCAGGCTCCTTTGTCTATGGGATTTCTCAGGCAAGAACACTGGAGTGGGTTGCCATTTTCCTCCTCCAGGGCATCTCCCAACCCAGGGATTGAACCCACTTCCCCTGTGTGTCCTGCATTGCAGGCAGATTCTTTACTCACTGAGTCACTGGGGAGGCCCCCTATCTTTTAATAACTATCTACTGGCTCAATGGACATGAGTTTGAGTAAACTCCAGGAGTTGGTGATGGACAAGAAGGCCTGGCATGCTCCAGGCCATGGGGTCACAAAGAGTCATACTCAACTGAGTGACTGAACTGAAATGAACTGAAGCACTAAGTGCTGGAGAAATAAATGGTTACCGAGTACACACACCCCTTCCCTCATAGTGTCTAGATATAGAAATCAAATTGTCCCACAATTATGTCCCAGCAAAAAATGATAGTCACTGTGAATGTTATGAGGGCAGAAGGCATATGATCTCATCAGGGAGCTAGCTATCACTTGAGAGCTTAAATATGAATGATGAACAGGGATTGATAGATGAAGTGTGTTGAGAAAGTGGGTAAAACATATTCAAGACAAGGAAGAGCATTGCAAAGTCCTGAAAGTAAGAATAAGCTTGGCCAGTTATAGGAATTAAAGAGGGTTATTAAGGACTTGTGCACAGAAGGAGGGACAAAGTAATACAAGGTGAGTATAGTAAGGTGGTCCCAGTTTTGCTCATATTGAACTTTGTGGGTTTTAGTTCTTTGTGGGAAGACTTTGTGGGAAGACCTATAGAGAGCAAATAAACACTTAAAGGAACATGGAAATGGCATGCAAAAGTAGAACGCTGTGTCTCCATTGTAGCTCATGTCATGCTGAACTGCAGTATCCCAGTATCCCAGTATTCCCAGTTTCATCTTTAACTGTAAAAATGAGGACTTGAACCATTTATATTTGTACTTTATGCTTATAGCATTTAATTTAGTTCTTGGTATGCAAGCTTGAACACTGCTTGATATATGAAAAGATGATTTTCTCACCATTACCTACGAAATAGTGGCAAAGAAAAACCTACTGTATTGTTTTCCTTTCTCCATTGTAATATAAATGTGAAGATGAAAAATATTCCAAAGTAATCCCTTCTCTGTCTTTGCTGACATAATCTCTAATTTCTGAGAGCAAATTTCCAGTTAAATATTCCCACAGTGATATATAAGCCAAAGCCTAGTAAAATTTTCTAAGAAAGTATTAGTTCCTTAATGCTGGAAGAAGCACAAGCTGGAATCAAGCTTGCTGGGAGAACTATCAATAACCTCAGATATGCAGGTGACACCACCCTAATGGCAGAAAGTGAAGAGGAGCTAAAAAGCCTCTTGATGAAAGTGAAAGAGGAGAGTGAAAAAGTTGGCTTAAAGCTCAACATTCAGAAAACGAAGATCATGGAATCCGGTCCCATCACTTAATGGGAAATAGATGGGGAAACAGTGGAAACAGTGTCAGACTTTCTTTTCTGGGGCTCCAAAATCACTGCAGATGGTGATTGCAGCCATGAAATTAAAAGACGCTTACTCCTTGGAAGGAAAGTTATGACCAACCTAGATAGCATATTCAAAAGCAGAGATATTACTTTGCCAACAAAGGTCCGTCTAATCAAGGCTATGGTTTTTCCAGTGATCACGTATGGATGTGAGAGTTGGACTGTGAAGAAGGCTGAGCACCGAAGAATTAATGCTTTTGAACTGTGGTGTTGGAGAAGACTCTTGAGAGTCCCTTGGACTGCAGGGAGGTCCAACCAGTCCATCCTAAAGGAGATCAGTCCTGGGTGTTCATTGGAAGGACTGATGCTGAAGCTGAAACTCCAGTACTTTGGTTGGCCACCTGATTCAAAGAGCTGACTCATTGGAAAAGACTCTGATGCTGGGAGGGATTGGGGGCAGGAGGAGAAGGGGACAACAGAGGATGACATGGCTGGATGGAATTGCCGACTCGATGGACTTGAGTCTAAGTGAACTCCGGGAGTTGGTGATGGACAAGCAGGCCTGGTGTGCCGCGATTCATGGGGTCGCAAAGAGTCAAACATGACAGAGCAACTGAACTGAACTGAAGAGGAACAAATGAAGCAAGCTGTAATGTCTCCCCAACTTTTTCTTGCTTTGTATTCAAATGCAATGCCTGGAGCTGTAGCAGCTATCCTGTGACCATGTATTGAAAAGCATTAAGAAATTACATAAAGAACTGTTAAATATAAGGACATCAGTCTCGAAAGTGTTAAGCAGTCAAAACAATCCCTCACTATAGATCCTTATCTGACCAAAAATAAGTACATAATAAACTTTTGTGAGCTTTAGACACTCTAATCAGTTGTTTTCATGCAAAACTCCAACATAGTATTGATCACAAAACAGGAACAGAGACATATTTATGCTCTTCCCAATTAGTCATTTCCCTTTCTCCAAGATATTCTTCTCATACATTTATCCACTCTCATCATTTAGCTGACTGTATGTATGCTTAGTTGCTCAGCTAAGTCTGACTCTTTATGATCCCATGGACTATGGCCCAACAGGCTCCTATGTCCATGGGATTTTTTTAGGCAAGAATACTAGAGTGGGTAGCCATTTCCTTCTCCAGGGGATCTTCTGAATGCAGAGATCGAATTCAAGTTTGCTATGTCTCCTGCATTGCAGGCAGATTCTTTACCCTCTGAGCCATTGTGGAAACCCCCCATTTAGCTGATCATGCTTATTCAAACACTGGACACAGAGACAGAGAAAGAAATGGAGCAAAATTGGAGAGAGAGAGAGAGCAGAATGACTTTAAAGAAGCTTAAAATTCTGTTGTTAAGTTGAGAGACTTACACAGACAAAATAATAACTCCATGTACCATTTTGTTAAGAAACAGGGACAAGATCTGTGTTCCAAATCCAATCCTGCCATTAACAACAGTGGAACTTCAGAGAGTCAGGGCACCATTTGGGACCTCTACTTATTCTGTTTCAAAATAAGGGGCTTAGATTTCTCTAATTCAGGGCTTCACAGAAGGTATTCCATGAACTACCAGCATCTATATCATTGATGAGGCTTGTTAGATGCAACTTCCCAGGCCTCACACAAGACTAAGAATCTCTGGGGCTGAGGACAAATGATTGGCATCTGATGCGTGCTCTGAGAGTAGCTATGACCCTGAAGTTTGAGAACCATTGTCAAGTTCTCTTCATTTAGCATTCTCTGAGGCACTTGGAATAAAATTCATACTCTATCTTTCAGATTGTACAGATGATGCAGAGAACTGATGTTTTAAAGCATTGTTTTAATTGACTTACGATGATTAAGAGCTAACGCCCCAGTGCAGCTGGAGATCCCAGCTCCCCCTGGAGCAGAACTGAAGTTTCATGGCAGTTGCTGAATTAAATTACAGGAACCTCCAGTGTTTGCTGCTGGAGCTGCTCACAGTGTTGTCAAAATACCCTCTGTGCATATGTATCTGTGCGGATGTGTGTTTGAACACATGCATGCCTGTGGATAAATATATGCACGGCCACATATGGATGTGCACGTGGGCATGTGCACGGCCATGTGCTTAAGCATACACTAATGTGTGTGCATACGGACCAAGTGTACCCCTCTGTGTGGCCACGCGTGCTTATGGACGCACACATTTCTGCACATCTGTGCTTACACATCCACAGGAACATACACTTATGCATATAAAGGGATCTTTTTTTTTTTTTTTCTTGGACCATTTGTTATCGATTCCAAATCAAGTTATGACAAGAAAACAGTAATCCTTGCCATAGGCTGCTTCACTGAATATTCACCACACACCTTAAGTAAGTACTATCATTCGCCCCACTTTAGGGAGATATGGCTTAGTGAAATCGATTAACTTGTCCAGTGCTCTCAGGCTAGCAGTCACCATTGCTTGAGTTATCCATGTCTGCCTGATTCCCAGTGATCATAATGGGTCACAGTGCAATACTGCATGTGTTCAGTCCCTTCAGTAATGTCCTACTCCCTGTGACCCTATGCCCTGTAGCCCTCCAGGCTCCTCTGTCCACAGGATTCTCCAGGCAAGAATACTGGAGCAGGTTTCCATACCCTCCTCCAGGAGATCTTCCTGACCCAGGAATCAGAGCCATATGACCCACGGCTCCTGCACTGCAGCTGGATTCTTTACTGCTGAGCCACTGGAAAGCCACTCACTAAAGAGTTATTGAATGATCTTTGATAAATAGAAAGATAGTTAGTAGAATGAAAGGTTCATCTGGATTCCCCAAGGAGATTTATCTACAAGGAATAGAAATCTAGTTTAGAATCACGGAAAAGAGGCATATTTTAAAGTTGGCAGCAGAAAAGTCTTCAGCCCCAAAGGAAGTTAAGAGCTAGGAAGGTAAAGTGACTTGCTCAAGGTGACACCATCACTATTACCATAGCAACCATGGAACTCGCGTCTCCTGCTCCTCATTCCAAACCTCTCTTCTACTATCCCGAGGGCTTTGTAGCCTTTCTTTTATACCAAAAGACAAAAAGACTTCAAGGTTACCTTATGGCATCTGTAACAACGAACAAAATCAGTGGAAATTTCCTTGATACAAACACGAGCTGCAGTGATAATTATTATTATTATAATTACACTGTTTGTGCTTCTATTCCCTGTCAGTTCTCAGCATCGGTGGACAGACGTCAGGACGAGATAGTTAGGTATGCTCAAGTGCCTGCCATAGGGATCCAGGAGACAGAGCTTTGCGGACCAATCACCTCATTCCCTCAAAGTGGCCCCATCTCATAATTAAAAATTAAACAGTTTTCCAATGAAATCATTTTGCTCATTCTTCTTGCTCCCGCTCCAGTGCCTGTGGCACCAGCTAAATTTCGAATTAAATAATTCAACTGCAATACATTTAAAATAGATCACGTTTAGTGCCACACTTCCGATTGGCTATGAAACCAGGCCAATCCAGCAGGATTCTCCTGGATGTCACCCACCAAGGCTGTGCAGGGCATGGGGCTCCAGTAATGAGGGCTGGTTCCCTCTCCCTTTTTTCTCATTCTCAGGTTCTAGCACAATGAAACCTTTTTTTTTTTTTTTTGTCCCCTTAACCATTTGTCTCAGCTTTATCCTTCTGTTCTTGTTTTCCTCCCCTTTGATCAAACGCTTCCCTTAGAACACAAAGTCGTCCATTTTGCTCTTCTGGTAGGCCGCTCTCAGCTTGGTGTCTGCTCATTCGCTAAGGCAATAGGGACGCCGGACGGCTCTCCCGGTGCCCTGCAAGGAGGCAGGATGGATTAAGGGGCTGTGCTGCGTCAAATGCTCTCTCTCCTCCTGGGGCTGCCAGTCTCCATCCGGCTCAGGCGGCCAGGATCTCAGAATCATATTTCCTTTGACAGATAACACTGTAACAATAGCCTGCCCTGCTAATGGTCCTCATCCACGGAGCCAGCGGGGCAGCCGCGGGTGCTACGGCAAGGCATCCCAGATGGGGAGGAGGCGGGGCGTGCGATCTCGAAGGAGCCGCTTAACCACTCTGGACCTCGGTTTTCTCCTCCCCGTCTAGACATCCTAGTTTCATCTACGCTCAGACTCACAAGTAAAGGGGTAATTTAAACCACAAATGACTTTCAGGGAAGGTCAGCCAAGATGATGAGCTACTGAGAGCAGCAGAACAAGAGACAGCAATTGCATGGGAAGGAACAGGGGTGATTCTCTTCCCCCACCCCCCAGCTCAAGTATCCACAAAGGGAAAGAAATTCCCAATCCAAGGCCGGAAAGGAGAGACTTCGTGTTTCTCTCTGGTTTCCCTCTTCCCCAGAGGATGATTGTTCACTGACAGGACGGGGGAGCTGAGCAGCATCTGGGTGGGCATATCTCACCTTTCTGAGCCACCTGTCTCCAGGACCTGCTCATCTCCATGTCTTCCAATCCTGTGCTTTCAGAGGTGGTCTCTGCCCAGATGGTGGGGTGAGTGGGTCGGCTCCGGCCTGGTCCAGCACTGCCTGTGATAAGGGTGAAAGTGAAAGTGAAGTCGCTCAGTCGCTCAGTCGTATCCGACTCTTTGCGACCCCGTGGACTGTAGCCCACCAAGCTCCTCTGTCCATGGGATTCTCCAGGCAAGAATACTGGAGTGGGCTGCCATTTCCTTCTCCACGGGATCTTCGCGACCCTGGGATCGAACCCAGGTCTCCCACATTGCAGGCAGATGCTTTAACTTACTTCAAGGGTGAAGTAAAAGGAAGCCCTTGATAATGGCTGACCTGATTTATCCTTCAAATAAGCTTTTTCTGGTAACAGACCTGGGATGCTTGATTTTTGTTGGTGTATTTCTCGAATCTTATTTCTCAATAAGTTCTGAGGATTGTAAAGAAAAAGGAATATTGTTCGCTAATCTTACAAAACTCCTGCAGAGGCCTGAGGAAAGGTCCAAAATACCACAAGGTAGAAGGGACACACGAGCTCCTTGAAGCTCTTGAGAACCCCTTAGGACCAGCAGAATCTGTTACCTGGAAATGGCAGAGGGGAACTCCCCTGAGGTGGTGAGTTCTTCATCGCAAGGGGTGTCCAAGCTGAGGTACATTAGCCACTAGTCTGCACTTCTAGCACTGGGTGGCTTGCTTTGATCTAAAAATGAAAGATACGATCGTGGAGAGAGTTTGGGACTATCCCCGGCTCCTGCTTCACCTGTGCAAGTCCTGCTCTTTTTCTGTAAGAGCTCCTTCAGTGGTGAATGCTGAGACTGCTGCGGCCTTGAATAATTCGTGATTGTGTTTGTCACTTGCAGAGGTGTGTTTACATAGTGAAGATGAGTTTCCAGTGTGGCACCAAGGAACTAAGGAATGCCTGTCCTTTCTGTCAGTGCACTCTGTGGGGACACACATACATGTGTGGACACACACATATGTAATGCACACATGCAGTTGCACACACAAACACACACATACATGCTCAAATGCTCAAGGAGGCCACTCTTTTGTCTTATTTATTAAAATATGCCTAAGATGTAGCCCTGGTGGAGCAAAGGTAAGAATAATAACCAATGCAATTAAAAGGAAAATCAGAACCTAGATTCAGAGACAGTGCCAACTTGTTATACTCACAACACTCAGACCCACCAGCCAGGGGCATGCAGAAGAGATAGCTGATTGGGAGGCCCACTGTGTGACTTGGTGGCCAGAAATATGGAGGCTGGCATGATTAGAGACAAGGGGAGGTGACCACCCATCATCAGATGTTATCCCAAAGGAGCTGATGTTTATCAATCTACTTTCAGAAACTCATGCTTGGTTTGGGGTGTTATTGATTGGCAGTCTCCAAATGGACTTTCTTTCCTGGTCATATCCAGCCCTCTTGAACCTAGATTGAGACATGAGGGGACCTTGCCAGCCTCATGGGAATAGAAAGGCATGGGGCTCGTGTGAGTCATTCCTGATTTTACTCTGTTCTTGGATTCTACAATGGTTATCGGCATGTGAACATTAAAATCCACCATGCATTTTCCACGTTCTTGGGGGTTTCTCTGAAAAGTGAAAGTGAAAGTCGCTCAGTTGTGTCCAACTCTTTGCCACCCCATGCACTCATACAGCCCATGGAATTCTCCAGGCCAGAATACTGGAGTGGGTCGCCTTTCCCTTCTCCAGGGGATCTTCCCAACCCAGGGATCGAACCCAGGTCTCCTGCATCGCATGCAGATTCTTTACCAGCTGAGCCACAGGGGAAGCCCAAGAATACTGGAGTGGGTAGCCTATCCCTTCTCCAGTGGATCTTCCCAATCCAGGAATCAAACCGGGGTCTCCTGCATTGCAGGCAGATTCTTTACCAACTGAGCTATCAGGGAAGCTTCTCTAGTTAAATAATAATTAGCAATATATATAGAGAGAAAGAACGCAGGATCCATTGCCAGTGATGAAGAGCTGCAAGCGTGCAGCTGGCAAACCAATTTATACATGGATTCTCCATCTGAGGTGTTAAAGCTGTTATGCTTTTGTCTGCAGGCTTCAAATTGGGTCTACAGGGGAAAAGCAGGATGTAATTTGGAGAAAGGTACACAATGGAAGAGCCAATTCATTGGAAAAGACCTTGATGCTGGGAAACATAGAGGATAAGAGGAGAAGGGGAGGCAGAAGATGAGATGGCTAGATAGCATCTCTGACTCAATGGACATGAGTTTGAGTTCACTCTGGGAGATAAGGAAGGACAGAGAATCCCAGTGTACTGCAGTTCATGGGGTTGCAAAGAGTCAGACATGACTTAGCAACTGAACAACAACTATAACCCCCAACTCTACCAAACATTTTGCCTGTCAGTTTTGCCAAAGTCCGATCCTGGTTTGGCTCAGTGAGCCATTGAAATGATCAGGGCTGCATCTCCAGAACTCAGGATTCAGTGGACATCTGGCCAAGTTTCTTCCCTCACGGGACCTCAATTTCTTCACATGGCCTATGAAGCAATGTCCCAGATTTGCTACTCGGACTGTCAACGTCAGCATCACTTGGGATCAGGGATGCAGATCGCTGAGCCCTAGATCTTGAACAGAATCACAAAATCAGCATTGTTAGATGTTTCCTCCGTGGAGAATTCCATGTCCACTAAAAACACAAAAAATCAGTGGTAGAGAAAAATTTTAGGGCCATGCCAACACTAACATCCTTGACTTTCTTTATATGCACACACTTGAAGCAAAGTATCCAAAGAAAAATATAGGGGTCAGGAGGTCGGGATAAAAAGCAGCCCCTCTCCACTGGGCAGATCTCCTAAGACGAAGCTCCCCAGGGGAGTAAGTCTCCAAGTCCCACACCTGAAGCACAGCGGAACGGGACTTGGTATTTCAGCCTGCCACTGTAATTTCAGAGAAGTTTCCTTTGAGCAGACCCAGCTGCCTCTCTGAATGGCTTATCTGAAGCCAGGACTGTTGAAGTGAAACATAAAATACCACGGCGCTGATTTAATGGTCTCTAAAAGTCCCTCCTGCGCGCCCGGGGAGCTCCTCGTCTGTATCCCTGTGCCCCGCTGTGCTCGTAAAACTGTCACTATCAATCGCTGCCCACCATCCTGGTAGCACTTGGGTCACACATCAGGGGGAGGGCTGCGGTTGCTGAGAGGGTCCAGTGTGAGACGGGGGCAGCCTTAATCCTAGTCCCGGCTTTCCCGGATTCTCAGAGTGGGCGTGGCATCTACCTTCTATCAGACCCCTCCCTGGAAATACTGGCTCGCTGCTTTCAAGTGGGAACGGGCGCTTTCCAAGCTGCCTCCAGACAGCATCTGAATTTATTCCAAGTGTTTCTTGCTTCTGCTTGGGCCCTCATATTAATTAACCTATCCACATCTGTGTATTTCTTGGAACTGGTGTTTCATGGCTGCCATTGTAAACTGGCACTATCCAATGGGAAGATAATGTGAACCACAAAGGTGAGCTACATATAAACTTCTACATTTTCTAATAGCCACATTTTAAAAAGGAAAAAAAAAAAGGGAAGAGTGAAGTTAAGTTTTAAAATATTTAATAATATATTTTATTTAACCCAATATATTAAAAATATTACCATTTAAACATAAAATCAATGTAAATATTTGTTAATGTAATATTGCACTTTTGGGGGGGACCAGGTCATTGAAATCCAATGTGTATGTTATAGCATCTTTTACTTTGGACTGGACATATTTCGAGTGCTTAATAACCATATGAGGTCACCGCATTGGACAATGCAGTCGCAGGCCAGTAGGAGTGAACTAAAGATGCCCTTATCCGTTCATTCAAATGTGCTTGGAGCATTGGCTATAGCACATGCAGATTTGGGCACCAAGCTTTAAAGATAAAAGCCATTTGACATCTATGTTCTCCTGGGATTTATAAACAAATAGGAGTGGCAGACAATAGGCAAATATAGGAGAAAATAGGCAAAATAATTTCACACTACCGTAAAGGTTGTGAAGAAGGGAAACAACAACAAGCAGGTTTATACGACCGCAAATAACCCTGAGAGAAGACGGGGATAAATTAGATCACACTCTGAAGGAAGGATCACAGACCAAAATCTGAATGAGAGGAAAGAATTCATCTACTTTGTCATTCAACAAGGAGGTCAAACCAGTCATATTAAAGGAAATCAACCCTGAATATTCATTGGAAGGACTGATGCTGAAACTGAAGGTCCAATACTTTGGCCACCTGATTCGAGAGCTGACTCATTGGAAAAGACCCTGATGCTGGGAAAGATTGGGGGCAGGAGGAGAAGGGGACGACAGAGGATGAGATGGCTGGATGGCATCATTGACTGAATGGACATGAGTTGGAGCAAACTCTAGGAGATAATGAAGGACAGGGAAGCCTGGCGTGCTGCAGTTTATGGGGTTGCAAAGAGTTGGACATGACTTAGTGACTGAACAAAAGCAATAATTTTTCATTATCATAACAACCAAACATAAACCATCTTAGGACCTAGGCAGTGGGCAGGGCTGTATGAAATATCTAGTTGAATTTCTGGTGTGTGAATGAACACTAGACTGTGGTGAACATTAAACTAGCACCCTTATGCAAGCAAGAGGCATATTCCCAGGGACTAAGCATGTCTCCCTCCTGCTACCTGCTCAGTATGTATTTAATGGTTGGTCACATGAACAAGGAAAAGGAAGAAGAAAATGGCAACCCACTCCAGGATTCTTGCCTGGAGAATCCCATGGATGGAGGAACTTGGTGGGCTACAGTCCACAGGTCACAAAGAGTCTGACACAACTGAGTGACTTCACTTTCCCATGAACAAAGGAAGAGCATTCCTTCGTGAGCTTTGGTTTTGAGACTGAAAACACAGTTTGAAGGCTAAAAATGTTAATTTTGGGTTTTGTTAGCTTCTTCCTTTTGGGGGTTGTGAGGTTTAGTCTGATCTCTGAACAATAACATCTTCTCAACCCCGCCCTGCACCCTGTCAGTGATGGCAGTTGGTCTAGCCAGTGGTTCAAAGAAAGGAGATCTTTTTATGCTTATCCTTCCTAAGACATACAAAGAGAAGCCTAGGCTCAAAAAATGTGCTCATGAGCTCCAAGATAATTTGTGAAAACGCCAGGCCTTTCTTACACAAGCAATTTGCCAAAATATGCAGAAATAAAATAAAATTAAAATGTTAAGTATGGCCTTTGTATTTCAAGTCAGTGAGAGAAAGAGAGTTTTGTTTTTATTGTTGGAGAATTATAGTACTTTAAAAAACTTTGGGGGGGATCTACCTCAAGAGATCAATATTTTCAGAACAATAAAAAGTGATTCAGGAGAAGGGTCACCCAACGGAGTATATTTTTACTGCAGTCAAATCTGGTTCATTAAAGAAAAAGATACTTTTAGGACTTTAATTTATTGTGTTTATTCATTTTTAGTACTTTTCTTTACTGTCCTCTTTCCTCTGTGACTTTGATCTAACCAACTATAGTTCTGCCAATAATAATAGCTAACACATATTAACACTAACTGAATGCCAGGCATTTGGTTATCTACTTTAAATGAATGACCTCATTTGATACTCAAGAGAGCCCTATCATTTTGGGAAAATTGTTATCTTTATTTTACAAACATAGAAACTGAGGCTAGTAAAAATTAAAATATTTCCTTAGCTCTTAGGAGAGCAGCCCTCGATTTGTCTCAGGCAGGACTCATTCGTATTTCACTAGTGAAGACCCTGTATTAGTTTTCAACTTCCGCCATAACAAATTCCCACAGAGTGGCTGGCTTAAAGCAACAACTTTGGCAAGAACCAGCCAGGCACCTTTGTGTAATTCCGTTTCTGGGTTCTCTATGCTGTTCCGTTCCTCCGTGTGTCTAATTCTGTGGCAATGCCACACCATCTTCATGGTTGCAGTTTATTGTAATCAGTCTGGAGCTAAAGATTCATTCTGCCACGTCGGTCTCCTTTTTCAGCATTTTAGAATAATCTTGTCTATATCTACAAAATAATCTTGGTGGGATTTTGACAGAAATGGACTTAAAACTTTAAGACAACTTGGAAGATTTGACGTTTGCAGCTAGTTCAGGGGCTTCTCATTTCGATGGCTCCTTTTTGCTGTGATAGGGGCTTTAGAGTACACGGACTTTGGTGGTTATGGCACATGGGCTTAGCTGCCCCACGGTAAGTGAAATCTTCCTGGAGCAAGGATTGAACCTGTGTCCCCCTGCACTGGGTACCACCAGGGAAGTGTTAATAGTATTAACTGTTAATCACTGGACCACCAGGAAAGTCCTGAAAATGTTATTATGTTGTTAAATGCGGTGTTCACCGTGTTCATTGTCAGTATAAATAGATACAGTGTACTCTTTTCTTACATTTATCTTATTTTCTATGGCACTTTGTTGAGCGCCTTCTCATCCAAGGGTTTTTCTCTTTTCTTCCCCCCTTAAGTTCCTTGGGATTGTCTACATAGACACACACATTATCTTCTAATAAGGAAATTTTTGTCGGATCTTCTCTGATTCATACGCCTTTGATTGCATTTTCTTACCTTACTGTCCTGGCTAGAGGTTCCAGCACCATATTGAATGAGAGTCTTGAAATACCCTTACATTGTTGCAGCCTTAGGGCAAAACCACTCAGTCGTTCACCATTAAGTGTGCTGTTGGCTATAGTGGTTTTGCTCTATTTTTAAATAAAGCTCTCCTTACAGAGCTGCAAAAGCTCTCTATTCCTATTTTCTGAGATTTTTTTTTATCATGAATGTTGAATTTTGTGAATTTTATTTTATACATCGGTTGTTATGATCATGCGATTTTTCTTTAGCTTGTTAAGTGGTAGATTGTCACTCAACTGCTCTGTTTTAACCCCCAACTGTTCTAACACTAACTGGTGACTCTAATTTAATTTTGGCACTAGCCCCCAAGAGTTGTCACAAACCCTCATAAGGATTCACAAGGATGAATGGATGAATGAAGGATGGATGAATCCTTCACATGAATGAAGGATCATCCATGCCTTCATCATGGATGCCAGCCATACGTTCATGGGGACCCCAGGTCTCTCATACCTCCGACTGACCGGCTACTAATTCCAGCTACTGATTCCTATGATCTCTGCAAGTTCAATAATTTAATAGTATGACTCCCAGAACTTAGGGAAGGTCTATACATTTGATTATAGGTTTTTTTAGTAAGCAACATAACTCAGGAACATCCAGCTGAAAAGGCACGTGGCACAACGTCTGAAGAGCCCTGAGCAGAGTGGCCTGTGTATGGAATAGGAGCGCATTACCCTACTAGCCCATCAACGTGTTCAACAACAAGCAAGCCCCTTGAGCTGTGAGTCCAGAGTTTTTATTGGTATTTCATTTTATCATCTTAATACAAGGTAACTACTGCCAGAGCTAACATACTGTTAGCAACCATTACCAATTAACAATCATTGACTTTTAACAATGGTTAATTATTAACGATCAGCATCAATTATATATGTATCTACACATATATACACTCACACTTAATTCGTTAGATATCATTAAATGTCCATTTGCTTCTTGCTTCCTTACCAGAACAAAACAGCTGTCTTCCTCATTTCATCACCCATGATAGTAACGATAATAGCTACCGTTTATTGATTCTCTATGTGCCGTGCCAGATCGATTACATATATTTCATCTTCATAAAATTCCCATGAGATAAACGTTATGATTTTTAACTACCAGGGAGGGAAACAAGGCTCAGAGAGTTGAAGTCACACACTCCAAAATCACGTAGCTGGTTTTTAAATAATTTTTAATGTTGTAATTGTTTTACCAACTCTTTTAAAGTACGTTCTCCTCTATCGAGAGGCTCAGCCCTAAGTAGCACGATTGCTCTCTGCTGATCTGGATAAGCTAGCAGAACAGACTGAGCTTAGATTCGGAAAAGAGCTCTGCAGATAGAGAATCCTCTCTTCTTGTTCAGGCTGTTAAATCCAGGGAAGTGGGACATCTTTATGTCGCTGAAGCGATCATTTATCTTGCCTGTTAATCAGACTTCCCTTTTGGAATCTGTGCCTCTGAGGCCCCTCTTGTCTTCCTGGGACTCATAGCCATTGATTCTTCTGCTTAAGCCCTGAGAGCTGCCATATTAATCCCTACTCTTATTTTTTGCCTGAGTTATCAAAGAAAGACTATCATGATGGGAGATATGATGAAGGCAAGAATCCATAGGACTCAGTGCCTGATTAGAAGCTGAGGGAGACACTGAAAAAAAGGAAGAGCCTATGAGGCCTGGTGGTTTTGTCTATGCAAGACTGGGACAAAAAAAAAACTAGTGCAATCAATACTAATGATGATAATGACAATGATGACAGATAACATTGACCAAGAACTTATTTGGAGAGTTTCACTGTATTAACTAGTTTACTGTTACATGAACCCTTTGGAGGAAATTATTACCCTTTTCATTTTACAGATGTAAAAACTGACTCAGAGGAGGTGAAGCTACCCATAGGAGGTAGAGAATTAAAAAGGGAAACTAACCAAGGGACTAGGTCTGTGTTAGAATCTCAGGGAACGGTATGAAATCCGGTTGAAGTTCCCTGTTGTTGTTCAGTCACTAAGTCATGTCCCATTTCTGCTCAATTTCATGCAGTTGAAGGAAGGGTGAACTGGGAAACTTGGGTCAATTCTAATACAGCCCTGAACATGAGCCTCTTGATCTGAGGGTTTCCTTAATTGCAAAACAGCATTAAGGATGAGCTCATGGCTCCCTGAGGTGTCCTGGGGACTGAATCAGGTGAAATAGGACAACATCTGTTCCACAGCAGATTCTTGCCCAATGACACATATCCCTGCTGCCTCCCTGCCCCCATCTCTCCTGTATCGACAGCTGCGAGGAGCAGAGACATAGTGACTAAAAGTGTTGTCCAAATACAAGGTCACTTATTTGCAAACCTTTTAAATTACAGAAACAAAAATATTTCTCAATTACCAGAAAAAAAGAAGAAAGAATATACAAAATCGTGTTTAATATTATTATTCAAACCCAACATCTCTTACCTAAGCCAGACCATAATCTCCCTGAAGGCAAGGTCCAGGCCTGTATTTAATAAGCAATGTATTGCCAGCATTGGCACAGAGTAGGGGTTCAATACAGATCTGTCAAATTAATATACTTCATGGCATTTTACTAGACCTTTAAAAACTATTTATTTGGCAAACACCGCATCCCTGACCTGACATTTTTGTTGTTTATCAATTTAGTCTTTCTTTTTCTTTGCGTGCGTGTTTCTGTTGCAGAGAGAAGATGCCTTGTAATTAATATAGTCTATTCCCTAGGGTGACGGTTGGATTTCTCCAATTCTTTGGGGGGAGGTTGTTTCTTTTCTTTTCCAAAATATTTAAATATGATGTCACTACTGGCCTTCTCTGCACATATTTGTGTACACACATTTGTGATAATTTCTTCAGGAGAAATTATCAGAAGTGGAATTGCTGGGTGGAAGGTATGTGCTTCAACCCCTAACATTCCTTCAGTTTGTACCATGATCCCTAAAGGTCACTCCTGGTGGCTCCTAGACATGCAGGACTCAAGACTTCTAATCCAGAGTAGTTTTCTGAGCTTCCTTCTGCAATCTCCCCAAGCCTCCAAGCCAAATTCTGAGCAGGAAGCCCTGGGAAAGCAAATTACTTTTAAACTGTATAAAGGGATCGAAATGTTACCGCTTGACAGGTCTTCTCAAGGATGGAAGAGAGACTCTCTTTAGCCCTCTAGGGCGGCAGGAAGAGAAAACAGAGGGAAAAAAAAAGACTAGGTTTTGTTAAGGAAGGGTTGGCATGCATACACACACTCATACACACATGCGTACACATGTCTAAGTGATTTTTTTTCTTTCTTAAGCAGTTGCAAAAAGACAGAGAACGGGAGGAATGTGTGCATTCTTTGGGAGATCTGTGGAGCCATGAACAGAGTCTCCCACACCTAGCAGATGTTAACAAGCAAGAATCCTCGCGACTGTAAGAGCTGCTGCCCTTGCGCCTGGAGGTAAAGTGCTGCCATTGCTCACTCCACGTGGAGGATGGGTTAGCTGTGCTGCGACTGCTCCACTTCAATCTAAACCCTCAGGGGATTACTCCAAGGATGCCAGAGAGGCAGCCTAATAATACCTCTGTCATGTTACTGCTCCTTCCTCTGCTTGGCAGGATGCAAGCACAGATCTGTCTCCCTCGTCCCTAACCCTCTATTAGTTCACTTTTCAAATGGCTGAGGGCAGCTGAAAAGTAAGGGAGTTCAGCGAGCTTTTTCCCCTCCCTTTCCCCTCCTTTCTTGCATTTTCCAAGGCAGTCCTGTTGGGAAGCAGCACAGCATGTGAGGTGCTGCTGGGTGCCCCAGGGCTTCAGTGCACTGGATTCGGGGCTCTGGCAAATCACCTTTGAGAAGCTAAACTTAGACCATCCTAATTTCTGCAAGTGTTATTCCTCCCCTCCCTATTCCAGTTCTCTTCTCTCTCCAGCCCCCTCCATCAGGCAAACTATACATTTTTTAAACATGCTCCTTGACTATAGCAAATTGATGGATCACCCAAGTCTTCTTTTCTCAATTTTGTGTGGGTCCCTGCAATTTCTCTTGTTTCCTTGTTTAAAACATTATGACATTGGCAATCAATCACGGGTTAAAACTCAAATCTTTTGATTTGGTTCAAGCCCCTGATTCCTGCTGCCCGTTTTCTCTTCCAGCCACACATTCCCTTCCATCTTCACTCCTTCATGCTGAACACCTTCAGGTTCCTGAAGCATACCATATTATTTATTCTTTCCAGGCATTTGTGCAGCTCCATTTGGTAGGATTTTTTACTCCCCTTCCCCACAGTTTTCACTTGGCTCACCTCACCTAACCTATTCTTCACAACTTGTTATTGACCTTGCTTCCTCTTTGACCCCTGCACATAGCAACATTAATTGACCATGGTCCACCTTCCAGCTAGACCATAAGAATTCAGGGGGGCAGGGGCCAAGTCTGTCTTTTACAATGTTAGACGTCAGGTAGAGTTCCTAAAGCAGAGATTACTCATTGTTCACCAATACTGTATCCCCTGTTTAATTAGAAAAATTCTATATTTTGCACAGCATGTGACCACTGTAGTACATATCATAGCTCACCTTACAGTCTGTAATGAGCAAGAGATTAAATTTTAGTCATTAGAATGTGAGCAGAGACAAGTATGCCACATGGAGAAAATGGTTGCATATAATCCTGTCCTTTCACCTTTTCCAATGTCAGGAAGGGGATGAGAGCTGGAAAGTTACACTACATGACTAGCATGGAGAAAAGGGCCGAAGTATTGTGTCTTCTAAATTATGTATAACCAAACGTCCTCATCTATGTTAGGTCCAAGTAGGTGTAAACACTCAAGAATGTTTACTGAATAAATAAAGATGTGCTAGAGATAACGGAAGGAAATGAATGAAAGCCACAATCAGAGAGAACTAACCAATCTGACCATATGAACCACAGCCTGGTGTAACTCAGTAAAGCTATGAGCCATGTCATATAGGGCCACCCATGATGGACAGGTCGTGGTAGAGAGTTCTGACAAAACGTGGTTCACTGGAGAAGGGAATGGCAAACCACTTCAGCATTCTTGCCTTGAGAACCCCATGAACAGTATGAAAAGGCAAAAAGATAGGACACTGAAAGATGAACTCCCCAGGTCGGTTGGTGCCTAATATGCTACTGGAGGTCACTGAAGAAATAATTCCAGAAAGAAGAGTCAGAGCAGCAGTTGTGGATGTGAATGATGATGGAAGTAAAGTCTGATGCTCTAAAGAGAAATATTGCATAGGAACCTGTAATGTCAGGTCCATGAACCAAGGCAAATTGGAAGTGGTCAAACAGGAGATGGCAAGTGTGAATATCAACATTTTAGGAATCAATGAACTATAATGGGCTGCAATGGGTGAATTTAACTCAGATGATCATTACATCTACTACTATGAGCAAGAATCCCTTAGAAGAAATGGAGTAACCATCATAGTCAAAAAAGAGTCCAAAAGACAGTACTTGAATGCAGTCTCAAAGACAACATAATGATCTCTGTTCATTTCCAAGGCAAACCATTCAATATCACAGTCATCCAAGTCTATGCCCTGACCAGTAATGCTGAAGAAGCTGAAGCTGAACGGTTCTGTGAAGACCTACAAGACCTGGAACTAACATCCAAAAAAGATGTTCTTTTCATTAGAGGGGACTGGAATGCAAAAGTAGGAAGTCATGAAATACCTGGAGTAACAGGCAAATTTGGCCTTGGAGTACAGAATGAAGCAGGGCAAAGGCTAATAGACTTTTGCCAAGAGAACACACTGGTCATAGCAAACACCCTCTTCCAACAACACAAGCGAAGACTCTACACATGGACATCACCAGATGGTCGACACCGAAATCAGATTGGTTATATTCTTTGCAGCCAAAGAGGGAGAAGCTCTATACAGTCAACAAAACAAGAATGGGAGCTGACTGTGGCTCAGATCATGAACTCCTTATTGCCAAATTCAGACTTAAATTGAAGAAAACAGGGAAAACCCCTAGACCATTCAGGTATGACCTAAATCAAATCCCTTACCATTATACAGTGGGAGTGAGAAATAGACTCAAGGGATTAGATATGATAGACAGAGTGCCTGAAGAACAATGGATAGAGGTTCCTGACCTTGTATGGGAGGCAAGGATGAAGACCTTCCCCAAGAAAAATAAATGTAAAAAGGCAAAATGATTGTCTGAGGAGGCCTTATACATAGCTGTGAAAAGAAGAGAAGCCAAAGGCAAAGGAGAAATGGAAAGATATATCCATTTGAATGCAGAGTTCCAAAGAATAACAAGGAGAGATAAGAAAGCCTTCCTCAGTCATCAGTGCAAAGAAATAGAGGGAAACAAGAGAATGGAAAAGACTAGAGATCTCTTCAAGAAAATTAGAGATACCAAGGGAATATTTCATGCAAAGATGGGCTCAATAAAGGACAGAAATGGTATGGACCTAACAGAAGCAGAAGATATTAAGAAGAGGTGGGAAGAATACACAGAACTGTACAAAATAGATCTTCGTGACCCAGGTGATCACAGTGGTGTGATCACTCACCTAAAGCCAGACATCTTGGAATACAAAGTAAAGTGGGCCTTAGGAAGCATCACTACAAACAAAGCTAGTGGAATTCCAGTTGAGTTATTTCAAATCCTGAAAGATGATGCTATGAAAGTGCTGTAGTCAATATGCCAGCAAATTTGGAAAACTCAGCAGTGGCCACAGGACTGGAAAAGGTCAATTTTCATTCCAATTCCAAAGAAAGGCAATGCCAAAGAATGCTCAAACTACCACACAATTGTATTCATCTCACATGCTAGTAAGGTAATGCTCAAAATTCTCCAAGCCAGCCTTCAACAATACATGAACCATGAACTTCCAGATGTTCAATCTGGATTTAGAAAAGGCAGAGGAATCAGAGATCAAGTTGCCAACATCAGTTGGATCATTGAAAAAGCAAGAAAGTTCCTGAAAAACAGCAACTTCTGCTTTATTGACTATGCCAAAGCCTTTGACTGTGGATCACAACAAACAGTGGGAAATTCTTAAAGAGAAATATCAACAACCTCAGATATGCAGATGACATCACCCTTATGTCAGAAAGTGAAGAACCAAAGAGCCTCTTGTTGAAAGTGAAAGAGGAGAATGAAAAAGTTGGCTTAAAACAACATTCATAAAACTAAGATCATGGTATCTCGTCCCATCACTGAATGGCAGATAAAAGGGGAAACAATGGAAACAATAGAAGACTTTTTTTTTTTTTTTTTGGCTCCAAAATCACTGCAGATGGTGACTGCAGCCATGAAATTAAAAGGTGCTTGCTCCTTGGAAGAACCGTTATGACCAACCTAGATAGCATATTAAAAGACAGAGACATTACTTTGCCAACAGAGATCCATTTAGTTAAAGCTATAGGTTTTCCAGTAGTCATGTATGGATGTGAGAGTTGAACTATAAAGAAAGCTGAGCACCTTAGAATTGATGCTTTTGAACTGTGGTGTTGGAGAGGACTCTTGAGTGTCTCTTGGACAGTAAGGAGATCAAACCAGTCCCTCCTAAAGGAAATCAGTGCTGTATATTCATTGGAACGACTGATACTGAAGGTGAAACTCCAATACTTTGGCCACCTGGTGTGAAGAACTGACTCCTTTGAAAAGACCCTGATGCTGGGAAAGATTGAGGGCTGGAGGAGGAGAGGACAACAGAGGATGAGATGGTTCGATGGCATTAGTGAGTTAATGGACATGAGTTTGAGTAAACTCCTGGAGTTGGTGATGGACAGGGAAACCTGGCATGCTGCAGTCCATGGGGTCGCAAAGAGTTGGACACGACTGAGTGACTGTACTGAACTGAACTGAGAGATAATGGAGGCCAGCAAAAACCAAGTTGATCTCCACAAACTGGAAGGATTGACAGTCTACACCAGGAGGGATCAGAAAGGGACAGAAGTCAGCTGATAATGGTAGAGTCATTGTGATATGTGCTAGGACTTGGGGATACAAAGGCACGTGAGTCAGAATGTCTACCCACCATGAAGTCATAGTCTGAGAAGGGAACTCAGTTAACTTAACTGATCATGCTGGCAAAAGCCAGGCCAGAGCTGAAACAGGAGCTTAATGGGATCACTCAGTTCAGTTCAGTCTCTCAGTCTTGTCCAACTCTTTGCGACACCAAGGACTGCAGTACATCAGGTCTCCCTGTCCATCACCAGCTCCCGGAACTTACTCAAACTCATGTCCATTGAGTTATTTATGCCATCCAACCATCTCGTCCTCTGTTGTCCCCTTCTCCTCCCGCCTTCAATCTTTCCCAGCATCAAGGTCTTTCCAAGGAGTCAGTTCTTCCCATCAGGTGGCCAAAGCATTGGAGTCTCAGCTTCAGCATCAGTCCTTCCAATGAATATACAGGACTGATTTCTTTAGGAGGGACTGGTTTGATCTCCTTGCTGTCCAACGGACTCTCCAAAGTCTTCTCCAACACCACACTTCAAAAGCATCAATTCTTCTACACTCAGCTTCCTTTATATCCAACTCTCACATCCATACATGACTACTGGAAAAACTATAGCTTTGACTGGATGGATCTCTGTTGCCAAAGTAATGTCTCTACTTTTCAATATGCTGTCTAGGTTGGTCATAATTTTCCTTCCAAGGAGTAAGCGTCTTTTAATTTCATGGCTGCAGTCACCACCTGTAGTGATTTTGCAGTCCCCCCAAATAAAGTCTCTCACTGTTCCCACGGTTTCCCCATGAATTTGCTGTGAAGGTATGGGACCGGATGCTATGATCTTAGTTTTCTGAATACTGAGATTTAAACCAACTTTTTCACTCTCCTCTTTCACTTTCATCAAGAGGCTCTTTAGTTCTTCTTCACTTTCTTCCATAAGGGTGGTGTCATCTGCATATCTGAGATTATTGATATTTCTCCCTACAATCTTGACTCCAGCTTGTGCTTCATCCAGTCCAGCATTTCTCATGATGTATTCTGTATATAAGTTAAATAAGCAGGGTGACAATATACAGCCTTAAAATACTCCTTTCCCGATTTGGAACCAGTCTGTTGTTCCATGTCGAGTTCTAACTGTTGCTTCTTGACCTCATACAGATTTCTCAAGAGGCATGTCAGGTGGTATTCCCATCTCTGTAAGAGTTTTCCATAGTTTGTTGTGATCCACACAGTCAAAGGCTTTGGCATAGTCAATAAAGCAGATGTTTTTTGGAACTCTCTTGCTTTTTTGATGATCCAATGGATGCTGGCAATTTGATCTCTGGTTCTTCTGCCTTTTCTAAAACCAGCTTGAACATCTGGAAGTTCACAGTTCACATATGGCTGAAGCCTGGCTTGGAGAATTTTGAGCATTACTTTACTAGCATGTGAGATGAGTGCAATTGTGTGGTAGTTTGAGCATTCTTTGCCATTGACTTTCTTTGGGATTGGAATGAAAACTGACCTTTTCCAGTCCTGTGGCCACTGCTGAGTTTTCCAAATTTGCTGGCATCTTGAGTGCAGCACTTTCACAGCATCATCTTTCAGGATTTGAAATAGCTCAACTGGAATTCCATCACCTTCACTAGCTTTATTCGTGGTGATGCTTCTTAAGGCCCACTCAACTTTGCATTCCAGGATGTCTGGCTCCAGGTGAGTGATCATACCATCTTGATTATCTTGGTCATGAAAATCTTTTTCATATAGTTCTTCTGTATATTCTTCCCACCTCTTCTTAATATCTTCTGCTTCTGTTAGGTTCATACCATTTCTGTCCTTTATTGATTATCGTGCTCATCTTTGCATGAAATGTTCCCTTGGTATCTCTAATTTTATTCAAGAGATCTCTAGTCTTTCCCATTCTATTATTTTCCTCTATTTCTTTTTTGTTGATCATGGAAGAAGGCTTTCTTATCTCTCCTTGTTATTCTTTGGAACTCTGCATTCAAATGGGTATATCTTTCCATTTCTCCTTAGCCTTTGGCTTCTCTTCTTTTCACAGCTATGTATAAGGCCTCTTCAGACAATCATTTTGCCTTTATTTTTCTTGGGGAAAGTCTTCATCCCTGCTTCCTATGCAATGTCAGAGACCTCCATCCATTGTTCTTCAGGCACTCTGTCTATCATATCTAATCCCTTGAGTCTATTTCTCACTTCCACTGTATAATGGTAAGGGATTTGATTTAGGTCATACCTGAATGGTCTAGGGGTTTTCCCTGTTTTCTTCAATTTAAGTCTGAACTTGGCAATAAGGAGTTCATGATCTGAGCCACAGTCAGCTCCCATTCTTGTTTTGTTGACTGTATAGAGCTTCTCCCTCTTTGGCTGCAAAGAATATAACCAATCTGATTTCAGTGTCGACCATCTGGTGATGTCCATGTGTAGTCATCACTTGTGTTGTTGGAAGAGGGTGTTTGCTATGACCAGTGTGTTCTCTTGGCAAAAGTCTATTAGCCTTTGCCCTGCTTCATTCTGTACTCCAAGGCCAAATTTGCCTGTTACTCCAGGTATTTCATGACTTCCTACTTTTGCATTCCAGTCCCCTCTAATGAAAAGAACATCTTTTTTGGATGTTAGTTCCAGGTCTTGTAGGTCTTCACAGAACCGTTCAGCTTCAGCTTCTTCAGCATTACTGGTCAGGGCATAGACTTGGATGACTGTGATATTGAATGGTTTGCCTTGGAAATGAACAGAGATCATTATGTTGTCTTTGAGACTGCTTCCAAATACTGAATTTTGAATTCCTTTGTTGACTATGATGGCTATTCCTGTTCTTCTAAGGTGGTCTTGCCCACAATAGTAGATGTAATGATCATCTGAGTTAAATTCACTCATTCCAGTCCACTATAATTCACATATTCCCAAAATGTTGATGTTCACTCTTACCATATTCTGTTTGACCACTTCCAATTTGCCTTGACTCATGGACCTAATATTCCAGGTTCCTATGTAGTATTGCTCTGTAGAGCATCAGACTTTACTTCCATCATCAGTCACATCCACAGCTGGGTGTAATTTTTGTTCTGGCTCCATCTTTTCATTCTTTCTGAGTTATTTCTCCACTGATCTCCAGTAGCATATTAGGCACCTACTGACCTGGGGAGTTCATATTTCAGTGTCCTATCATTTTGCCTTTTCATACTGTTCATGGGTTTCTTAAGGGAAGAATACTGAAGTGGTTTGCTATTCCCTTCTCCAGTGGAGCACGTTTTGTCAGAACTCTCCACCATGACCCGTCCATCTTGGGTGGCCCTACATGGCATGACTCAAAGTTTCATTGAGTTATACCAGGTTGTGGTCCACATGATCAGTTTGTTTAATTTTCTGCGCTTGTGGTTTTCAGTCTGTCTGCCACCTGATGGAGAAGGATAAGAAGCTTAATGAGGGTTCTTGATGAGAGAGACTGAGTTAGGGGGAGATTGGGTCTTGTTCTGATGAGTGGGGCTATGCTCAGTAAATCCTTAATCCAATTTTCTGTTGAAGGGTGGGGCCATGCTCCCTACCTGTTATTTACCTGGGGCCAAACTGTTGTGCAGGTAGAGAAGATAGTGCTGACCTCTTTCAAAATGTCCCATGCACGCACTGTTAGAGTCAGTGCCCCCTACCATGCATCAGACCACTGCCGACCCACGGGTCCGCTGGAGACTCCTGGACACTCGTGGGCAAGTCTAGGTCTGTCTCTTGTGGGGTCACTGTTCCTTTCCTCTGGGGCGTGGTGTGCATGAGATTCTGTTTGTGCCCTCCAGGAGTCTATTTCCCAGTCCTGTGTAAGTTCTGGTGGCTCTGTGGTGGGTTAATGGTGACCTCCTCCAACAGGGCTTATGCCATACCCAAGTCTGCTGCACCCAGAGCCCCTGTCCCTGCGACAGTCCACTGCTGACCCGTACCTCCACAAGAGATGCTCAGACACAGTTCTGTCGCAGTCTCTGTGGGGTCTCTGGGTCCTGGTGCACACAAGGTTTGTTTGAGCCTTCTGAGCATCTCTGGCGGGTATGGGGTTTGATTCTAAACACAACTTCACCCCTCCTACTGTCTTGCTAGGTCTTCTCTGCCCTTGGACATGGGGTATCTCCTCATAGTCACTCCAGCGCTATGCAGGGATCATAGAGATAGGTTAACCCCAAATCAGATAAACAAGGGCTTTCTAGGAGGTGAAATCTAAGGTGAGTCTGGAGAGTGAGCTGAGGCGGAAAGGAAGACAGGTAGGCAGAGGGCAGAGCAAGACCATGAAGTCTTGTAAAATCCTGGTATACTGGGAAATGAAGGTAAAATCCTGTATGGTTAGGGACTTCCCTGGTGACCTAAGACTCTACCTCCAACGTAGGGGATGTGGGTTCTATCCCTGTTCAGGGAACTAAGATCCCACATGCGGCAGAGCAACGAAGTCCCTGTGCTGCAACTACTGAGCCTGCGTGCTCTGGAGCCTGCATGCCGCAATGAAAGACCACACATGCTGTGCCCAGCACAGCCAGATAAGTAAATAAAAAATAATAATTTCAACAACTCTGTGTGGTTAGAGTATAGGTTATATGAGTGCATGTCTGGGTCTGGTCTGCGAGGGGACATAATAAAGCTGGGCAGTCAGAAAGTGGCGAATGACATTTAGCTAAATTTTGGTGGAAGGTCAGATAAGCAGATGGTCTGTGTGGAGGTGCAGAGTAAGAAAGAAATCTTTCATATAGTAGTAAAAGTAGCAGCAGGAGTAATATAAATAAATACAACCGAAATTAACAACTGCTACTACTCTTGAATCCTTAAGATGTAGTCAATATATTTCATATGCCATCTCATTGTATCCTCAGACTATCTCTTTGAAGCAGCAGCATTGATTTTCTACATTTTATAGGTGGAAATGAAGCTCAGAGGGGCAGAGTGGCTCACCCAAATGACACGCTGCTAAGGAACAGAGCAGCAACTCCAGCGCCAGTCTGTGTGCTCCCAAAACAGATGCTTTTAACTCCCAACTCATATAATTGTAAAATGCTTTTTAATGATGGGCAAAATGTGGTGGTGCAGAGATGGGGGTTCTACATTTTGTATAAAGAGCAGAGCATTGGCCACCCCCAGAGTCCTGAGGTGCTGGGCCCCATTAGAGGGCTTGAGAATCTATGAAGATTATAAAATGGATCCCCAGGTGTCTGCACTTACCTCCCTAATGCATTCTCCCAGAACTCTCTGTCATCTATTCCAGGAGACAGATATTCACCCTGAAGTTGTAAAGAGCAATTTATAAAAAGTGCACCCAAAAAGTAAAACCTAGTACTTGAAGCGGATGGTTGACATAGGGGGCAGGGGACAGTTTATTATTTTTATCTAATTTTTGGGGAAAAAAAAGAGTGCATAGCTTTATCCTATTTATAATAGAAGTCATGATATAATAAAAGCATCTCATCACATCAGCAGTCATTTCTACAAATAGAGCACTGACGCTTTAGATATTAACATGTGTTATAAATGTCATTGATATATTAAGACTTTTCAGACTGTCTATCTAAAAATAGAGGAAAAGCCAGAGGGAGTGAAGAGAAAGACACAGAACTGACTAATTCAATCAGAAAAAATGGGAACCTATTCTTGCACAATTAAGTCCTCTATTTGTGAGCAATGTAAGTAAACACCTGAATCTGATTTATGGTTTGAGTTCTATTCACTGGCAGAGTGTGACGCAGAAAAGGGGAAAAATGCACAAAAGTGGGGGGGGGGGAGGGAAGAGCGAGTGAAATGAAAATGCATAGAATTAGGGAGACAGTATTAAAACAAGACTCAAGTTATCCTCTCCAATCATCTCACTTTGCATGGGGGGAAACTGAACCTTGGGGAGACCACACCATTGAATCTAGGTCAGTGTTGCTTGGCGTTAGACAGAAGAAAGCTTTACAAATCTGAGCTCCAAATCAGATATTAAAGGAGAGAGCAGGTATTTTTTCTTCAAGAAAAGTGGAAAGCTCTGTCAGTGAGGGAAACACAGCACTGGCAAGGCTGTGGGAATAAGAGTTAGAAAGAAACAGGAGAAAGGGAACATCAAAAATATGTAGTACTTATCGCTTGAAAGTAGCATTCTACATATTAGCCAATTTAATATTCATGACAGCCCTGGAAAGGAGGGCAGCTAGACCCATTTTATTCATGAACGCTCAGAGAAGTGAAGTCGTGTGCCGCTGGGAGGATAACGAAACTGGCCTCTCTGATCCATCTCACCCAAGGTGCTAGACCTATCTCAGAGCCAGGATAGAGTTGCACCCTACACTTGAACTTAAGCCTTCACTGGGGCGTCTCAGAGCCGTGGGGGTGGTAGTGTAATCAGCAGGCCAACCAGCTTACGTACTGAAGGGCTCCTTTGAGGTCACAGGGACCTTGGCTTCCCTTATCTCTGCCTGGCCTAACCTTAGCGCTACTTCTTTTCCTTCTTTCTCTTGGGCAAAGCTATAGGGCAAGTCAATTCTTTGTTACACAGGAGGTTGCCTAATTCAATTAAAAATAATAGAAACCAGTTATTGTATGATTGTCTTGTATAGGAGAACTACACAAATGAGTCTGCATAAAAAAGTCTAATTTATGCCTTGATTTTAACTTAGCATCACAGAACAGGCCACATACAGGGGCATGCCATATAGGGTGGCAAAAGGCACATGGGAAGAGGGAAGGAAGGAGAAGAGATTTGATGGGGCTTAAAAATAAAGGCAATGGCACCCCACTCCAGTACTCTTGACTGGAAAATCCCATGGGCAGAGGACCCTGGTAGGCTGCAGTCCATGGGGTCGCTGAGAGTCGAACACGACTGAGTGACTTCACTTTCACTTTTCACTTTCATGCATTGGAGAAGGAAATGGCAACCCACTCCAGTGTTCTTGCCTGGAGAATCCCAGGGATGGGGGAGCCTGGTGGGCTGCCGTCTATGGGGTTACATAGAGTTGGACACGACTGAAGCGACTTAGCATAGCATAGCAAAAATAAATACTATGAAAATGCTGGTTGTGGTTTGGTTGTGCAAACTAGTGCTGTCCATGTTGCTGTTCTTGATATTTAGGGACCTTCAGCTTCCCTGGAGTCCTATAGCCATAGAGAAAGCAAAGGTGTTTCATTCTTCTCTTTCTCCTCCCCCACCCCCTCCTCCTGTTGGTTCTTTTTATTCTTGCACCATGTCCTCCTCCTCCTTCATCTTCAGTTCAGTTCAGTTCAGTCGCTCAGCCGTGTCCGACTCTTTGCGACCCCATGAACTGCAGCACACCAGGCCTCCCTGTCCATCACCATCTCCCAGAGTTCACTCAGACTCACTTCCATCGAGTCCGTCCAGCCATCTCATCCTCGGTCATCCCCTTCTCCTCCTGCCCCCAATCCCTCCCAGCATCAGAGTCTTTTCCAATGAGTCAACGCTTCGCATGAGGTGGCCAAAGTACTGGAGTTTCAGCTTCAGCATCATTCCCTTCTTTTTCTCACTTATCTGGTCATTGATACTGTGAATGTTTTCCTTTTTTTCCACACTGCCTTAGCTTATCATGATTTATAATAACCCCTAGGGTGCTTTGCTGGAGAAGGCAATGGCAACCCACTCCAGTATTCTTGCCTGGAGAATCCCATGGACAACGGAGCCTGGTGAGCTACAGTCCATGGGGTGGCAAAGAGTCAGACACGACTGAGTGACTAACACACACAGGATGTTTTGAATCTACTCTTATAATTTTTCAAAATTCAAATTTTTTTGTTATGATGAAGACAATGCTTGCTAAAACGAAACAAAATGGAAGTCTACAAAATGGAAAGTAAAAGCTCTTCAGTGATCTCATCCCCAGGGAACCACTGTTTCAAGTGTGGTTGGGAAGTAGTATTTGACACTTAGCAGCTCTGTTCTGACTTCTTTCTACTTGGGTTCATGTCCCAATTCTACCATTTCCAACCTGTGTGACTCTGAGCAAGTGAATCAACTTCTCTGGGTCTCCATTTCTTCAAGTGAAGAACTGGGACTCAGTATAACTACTTGTCTCTCTGAATTGCTTATAAGGGTTACATGAGATGATATACATTAACCCATTGCCCAACCCCAAAAGACAGCTCCTCCATGTTAGCTAATCCAGTAGATTCTTCCAGAAATAAAAATGCACACGAACAACTAGTTAATTCCATGTATTGCACATACAGAGTTCTTTATTCCCCTTAAAAGAGCACGTGGGACACTACTGATGTCTGCAGGCACGAGCTCATTTTTTCAACACTTAGTCCACTTAAATGGACAAAACCACTCAATTCTTCACTGATAGTGATTGAGAAGGTATTCTTTCATTGGTTTTCTTTTGTAAGCAATACTGCAATAGATGTCAGAGCTTAGACTTTTGAAAGGCTCCTCAATTGTATAATGTAAGCAGTCTATTTATTACATGAAGGCCTCCTAGGTTGCATGGTATTTGAAAAGATGAGGGAAAAATTCCCATTTGTCGCTTCGCTTGGACTCTCTTTCCATGATTGGGTCTTCCATGGCAATTCATTCAGGAAAGGTTCATTTAGACCTCCTGTGTGCTTGAAGATGAACCTAGCTCAGTTCTGTGTGTGGAGCCCTCAGGCTGTGATGGAGGAATGAGATGTATAATTAATGTAGATACGATGGAGGTATTGAGGCACCAAACACAGCAGAAACAAACAAATTTGAAGTTGTCTCCCAAAGTTTGAGGAAGTCATTGCAATTTACTTTATTATTGCTCTCAGCTCAGTTCAGTTCAGTCTCTCAGTTGTGTCCGATTCTTTGCGACCCCATGGACTGCAGCACACCAGGTCTCCCTGTCCATCACCAACTCCCGCAGCTTGCTCAAACTCATGCCCATCGTGTCAGTGATGTCATCCAACCATCTCATCGTCTGTTGTCCCATTCTCCTCCTGTCCACAGTCTTTCCCAGCATCAGGGTCTTTTCAAATGAGTTGGTTCTTTGCATCAGGTGGCCAAAATATTGAAGTTTCAGCTTCAGCATCAGTCCTTCCAATGAATATTCAGCACTGATTTCCTTTAGGACTGACTGGTTTGATCTCCTTGCAGTCCAAGGGACTCTCAAGTGTCTTCTCCAACACTACATTTCAAAAGCATCAATTCTTCGGTGCTCACCTTTCTTTATATATACATATCTCCAACTCTCACATCCATACATGACTACTGGAAAAACCATAGCCTTGACTAGGCAGACTTCTGTGGGCAAAGTAATGTCTCTGCTTTTTAAAATGCAGTCTAAGTTGGACATAGCTTTTCTTTCAAGGAGCAAGCACCTTTTAATTTCATGGCTGCAGTCACCATCTGTAGTGATTTTGGAGCCCCCCAAAATAAAGTCTCTCACTGTTTCCATTGTTTCCCCATCTATTTGCCATGAACTGATGGGACTGGATGCCATGATCTTAGTTTTCTGAATGTTGAGTTTTAAACCAATATTTTCACTCTCCTCTTTTCCATTCATCAAGTGGCTCTTTAGTTTTTCTTCACTTTCTGCCATAAGGGTGGTGTCATCTGCATATCTGAGGTTATTGATATTTCTCCCGATAACCTCGATTCAAGCTTGTGCTTCATCCAGCCCAGTCTTTCTTATGAGGTACTCTGCATATAAGTTAAATAAGCAGGGTGACAATATGCAGCCTTGACATACTCCTTTCCCTTTTTGGAACCAGTTTGTTGTTCCATGTTCAGTTCTAACTGTTGCTTCTTGACCTGCATACAGATTTCTCAGAAGGCAGGTCAGGTGGTCTGGTATTCCCATCTCTTTAAGAATTTTCCATAGTTTGTTGTGATCTACACAGTCAGAGGCTTTGGCATAGTCAATAAAGTGGAAATAGATGTTTTGCTGGAACTCTCTTGCTTTTTTGATGATCCAGCAGATGTTGGCAATTTGATCTCTGGTTCCTCTGCATTTTCTAAATCCAGCTTGAACATCTGGAATTATTGCTCTATAAATAAATAAATGACACAAGTTTGATTCCTGGTTCAGGAAGATCCCCTGGAGTAGGAAATGACAACCTGATCCAGTATTCTTGCCTGGAAAATTCCATGGACAGTGGAGCTTAGCAGGCTAAAGTCCATGAGGTTGCAAAGAGTAGGACTCGACTGAGTGACTAAGCATAGACATAAATGTCTGTGGGTTTTGGTTATTCTCAATATATTATTTCTTTTCTTTTTGGGAAAAACTATTTGGCCTCAGGATCCCCTGAAGCCTGAGGATGACCTGAGTCTACCTGGGTTTACCTATTTCTTATTCTTGCCCTGTCTCCCTAGCAATCCATTAACAACCACAGGAAAAGGGTGTTATTAGTGACTTCTGATTTTTTTTTTTTTTTTTTTTTACTTTCAGCTACTCAACTCCCAGGTGCTCAGGGAAATATTTCCCTGCAACTTTTCTATTTCAAAATATCACAGGCCAGAACCACTGAGACTTGGGTCTGCAGCAGCAGCCAGGAGGAAAACCAGAGAAAACAATAAATGGAGAGAGGAAAGAGAGAGTTGACATTTCCTTCAGGACTGAATAATGTATTTGAAAGCTTCATTTTGCTGTAGATTGAAAGGGGCTTAAGGGGGGAAAGAGGTGAGAAGGAGAAGGAATGAGAGAGATGGACATGTAAGTCCCAAGAGGTGGGCACTGCAATCTAGAAAGTTACTCTCAACCGAGCTTGGTGCTAAAGTTCACCGCTGAGTTATGTGCTGCACGTCTGGAGACTCTGGCGCTCTCATAACACCTATAATAGGATGTGATGGCTACGAGACGACTCTTCCACTTGGGGACTTATTGCAACCTGTTCAATTTCCCTGGGTTTTCTTTCTTTCTTTCTTTTGTTTTGCTTTTTTAAACTTCTAATTTGATTCTCCATCAATTTTTGGTCATGTGTATTAGTTGCTCAGTTGTGTCCAACTCTTTGTGATCCAATGGACGGTAGCCTGCCAGGCTCCGCTGTCCATGGACTTCTCCATGGATTGCCATTCCCTTCTCCATCAGATCTTTCCAAACCAGGGATTGAACCCAGGTCTCCTGCATTACAGGCAGATTCTTTACCTTCTGAGCCACCAGGGTCTAGAGGTTCAGTAAATGTTTGCTTACAACCATGTGAATATTTCTTTCCCATAACAGAAATTATATAAAATTATATAAAAAATAATGGGAATACATCAACTCGACACTAAAAATGCTTTGAGTATATGAACTTTGTGAAACATATATGCTTTGCTTTATCCCAAATGATTATCTTTGAAAGTGTGTGAATAGAGTCTGCACATACCTAGACTGATTATCGTGCATTTTATAGAAATATACGTGACATAAACTGTGAACATGTTCTTTTAAAAGTTTTTTTCTGAGGTGGATGCAAATTGCAGTTCAGACTTCTGTAAACTTCTTAAATAGCTTAGAATATTTAAAGAAAAATATGAAGTCACCAATTAAATTTTAACGGCACTCAAAATAAGTTGCAAGATAGCAATGCAAAGTAGATGAAATTTTTTGTTAACATTTGGCACAATTGCTTAAAGACCTGCGAGGGGAAAATGAGATGGCAACCGAGGAGACAGAAAGAGGATAAAGACTCCATATCAACTTCTAGTAAAAGCTAGCACATAAAAGATATTCCAAATACACGGGAGGAGGGAGAGAAGAGAAAGAAGAGAAGGCATAAAAGAGAGAGGCAGGGAGGTGAGGAAGAGCAAGAAAAACAAGAGCAGACAGACAGATGAAGGCAAACAATTGCCATTTATTTCTGATGTTACATAGGATGAGAAAGCATTCCAAAGAGCATTCATTGTGTGTTAGGGGGAATCGCTGTGGGGACTCTGAAGAGAAAAATGTCTGAAAATGTGTAAGGTCCTGGCCACATCAAGAACAAAACAGAAACAGGAATGTTTAAGTACCTGGTTTAATTAGCCTGCTTCAGTATCAGCTTCAGTATTCCCGATGTCTCCAGTTACTAAATATATGAACTTGGACCAGTTATTTAATGTCCCGCTTCCTTAGTCCCCTCATATATAAAAAGGGAATTACAATACCTGGAGCCCTAGAAAGAATGGAATGATGTAATACCTGCTGAGAGTTTAGCACAGTCTGTGCAGAGTAACGCACCTTATTGCTGCTATTATTATTATTATTACTATTATTACTACTACGATGATTACCCGTTTGGAAAACACTGACTCAATATGTAGATGGAAACCTAAATAAGTATATTTATTCCCTTTGCCCCAGCAATCCCTCTTCTGGAAATGGATCTCAAGAAAATAACTCAACCAGAGGATAAAGCTAAGTGCTCATCACCATAGCATTAGCCATAATTGCCCCAAAAAGGGAGCAACTTAAATGTCCATCAATAGGGGAATCATTTATGGTGAATTATGATGTATCAACATAATAGGGTATTATGCAACCATTACAATGATAATTATGATAATGTAATATCACAAACAAATGCTTACAATTTACTGTTAAGTGAAAAACACATAAATGATATACAAGTACAATCGCAGCTTTGCAAAAATATGCATGCATATTGGCAAGTCCTTGCATCTTATGTGCAAAAAATGAGAATAATTATGTACGTATGTTCATGTAAAGATCTTTTTGCTTTTTGTAAATTGTTTTTTTAATATTGTTTTGAAACCCTCTATTTAATAATAAAAATGTACAGCAGGAGAGGAATGAATAGAGAGGTATTACATGTTATAACTCACATTGGTTAATTAGTGGTGCAAATGGCTTTGCTTATAGACACGTGCAAGGGCTTTGGGACATGTATGTGGGCAATAATTATAAATAATGAGCAAATAGGTAATGCTGATATAACTTTTACTATGTGCCAGGTACTATAGCCTGAGTGCTTAATTCATTTTATATGTTGAATTTTCATAGTAACACTGTTTTACAGATAAGAAAACTAGGACACAGTGTGGTTAAGTGACCGGGCAGAAGTCACATAGCTACTGATGGTGGAATGGGATATGGGTCTAGGCTGCTTCACCCCAAACCCACGCTCCGAGCCACCACATGCACTGCTAACAGCCAGGGGCAGCTTTGCAGGTGCGCGACCAAGGGCAGTCCCACCGCACACAGACCCCTGCTGAGGAGGATCCCAAAAGCACACAGACCCCCACTGAGGAGGATCCCAAATGCTCAGACTTTATGTTTGAATCTGTGTTTTGTGAGATAAGTCAGACAGGATGAGGGAACATGCACTGAGGGTAAAGAGACTCTGCTCACATGAGGTTCCACCTTCTCAACATGTGTCCCCAGACTCCATGCTCCAAGCCTGGTGCCCTGAGCCCTGCTCAGACTCTCCCTCTCAACCTGCACCTCATGGACGCTGCCAGCCTCCATCGAGGAGAGTGAGCTGATCTCAGTGACAGAGCAAAGGCTGAACTGCACCATCATCCTCTGTCCACAGCAGGGGCCAGTCTGTGGTCAACAGGCAGAGTAGGGTGTGGGGGCAGTCCTGGTGGCCTCCTGGGGTGAGGCAAGGCACTGGGCATCTTGCCTTGGCTTGCTATCACTGTTATGCATTCAGTGGGCAACTTGGCAGCAGCCTCTTGCCCACGCCTGATCCAGGCACTTAATATGTGCCTATTGTTATTAGAGGTTGCAGTCTCTTGGGGTGCTGCCCATGGGTTGGGGTAATAGAACTCTAGGAAGTAGAGATTCACTTTTCTGCTCTGACCAAGGCCCAACTATATTTTGCACAGGTTTCCACAGGTTATATAGCTGACTTTCATTCTGCTATCATTTTATTAGAAACAAAAAACAAACCCAACACCCCAAAATGCAGTACAATGGAGACTCCTAGCCTTGACCTTAAATCAGAGGGTACAAAACAGCAGAGAATCACGGAAATAATGTTTCTGCCAGTGGCCTGAGATCATGTTCTGTAGAACTTTATTTGGCTGATAGGTCTTCATTCACAGGCAGAAGTTATATGAGTTTCAGTCAGTTCAGTTCAGTTCAGTCGCTCAGTCGTGTCTGACTCTGTGACCCCATGAATCGCAGCACGCCAGGCCTCCCTGTCCATCACCAACTCCCGGAGTTCACTCAGACTCATGTCCATCGAGTCAGTGATGCCATCCGGCCATCTCATCCACTGTCGTCCCCTTCTCCTCCTGCCCCCAATCCCTCCCAGCATCAGAGTCTTTTCCAGTGAGTCAACTCTTCACATGAGGTGGCCAAAGTACTGGAGCTTCAGCTTCAGCATCGTTCCTTCCAACGAAATCCCAGGGCTGGTCTCCGTAGCTATCTCCAATACCAGAGCCCTTGAGCCAGGCCTTGGCAGACCCTGTGTCATCAAGGAGTGGTGCTCCTCTCTGGTTCACACAGGCATGTCACCACCTCCCTCGGGTTGGAATCCAGGCAGGTGCACCGTAAGTGCGTTACCCGCAAGGCCCTTCGCGAGTCGCTTTTCCAAAAGGGAAGACGATCATCTTTTCTCAGGTCCTTCTGAGCAGTAACCAGGTAGTCTCCGTAAAGCAGCTATTACAGTGCCTGGTGCAGATAAGCACTCAGCAGACTTAACTCGTTATCCAGGGTTGAGGTCAACACAACATCCTAAACTTTGATGGGAAACTTTATGCTTCAGATACCAAATGGGAGAGGAGATGTCAAAGTGTGATATTCTGCTGAGAAAGTTTAAGAAGCAGACATTTTAATCTTCCCATGAGTTAAGCACATCATTTATTTCCAAACTTTAAACTTTTTATTTTGCATTGAGGTATAGCCGATTAAGCAGGGAAGCCGATTAGTCTTCCCTGGTGGCTCAGAGGATAAAGTGTCTGTCTGGAAAGCAGGAGACCCGGGTTCGATCCCTGGGTTGGGAAAATCCCCTGGAGAAGGAAATGGCAACCCACTCCAGTATTCTTCCCATGGACAGTGGAGCCTGGCGGGCTACAGTCCACAGGGTCGCAAAGAGTCAGACATGACTGAGTGACTTCACACACACATAGCCGATTAAACTTATTTTTTTCCTTTAGATGTATGCTTTGAATGTGCTCATATACTACTTCACTACAGTGGAAGTGAGAAATAGATTAAAGGGACTAGATCTGGTAGAGTGCCTGATGAACTATGGATGGAGGTTTGTGACATTGTATATGAGACAGGGATCAAGAACATTCCCAAGGAAAAGAAATATCAAAGAGCAAAATGGTTGTCTGAGGAGGCCTTACAAATAGCTGTGAAACAAGAGAAGCCAAAAGCAAAGAAGAAAAGGAAAGATATACCCATTTGAGTGCAGAGTTCTAGAGAATAATAAGGACATATAAGAAAGCCTTCCTCAGTGATAAGCACAGAGAAATAGAGGAAAACAACAGAATGGGAAAGGCTAGAGATCGCTCAAAGAAAATTAGAGTTACCAAGGGAACATTTCATGCAAAGATGGGCTCGATAAAGGACAGAAATGGTATGGACCTAACAGAAGCAGAAGATATTAAGAAGAGGTGGCAAGAATACACAGAAGAACTGTACAAAAAAAAGATCTTCACAACCCAGATAATCAAGATGGTGTGATCACTCACCTAAAGCCAGACATCCTGGAATGAGAAGTCAAGTGAGTCTTAGGAAGCATCACTATGAACAAAGCTAGTGGAGGTGATGGAATTCCTGTGAAGCTATTTCGAATCCTACAAGGTGATTCTGTGAAAGTGCTGCACTCTACATGCCAGTAAATTTGGAAAACTCAGCAGTGGCCACAGGACTGGAAAAGGTCCGTTTTCATTCCAATCCCAAAGAAAGGCAATGCCAAAGAATGCTCAAAGTACTGCACAATTTCACTTATCTCACACACTATCAAAGTAATGCTCAAATTTCTCCAAGCCAGGCTTCAATAGTATGTGAACTATGAACCTCCAGATGTTCAAGCTGGATTTAGAAAAGTCAGAGGAACCAGTGGTAAAATTGCCAACATCTGCTGGATCATGGAAAAAGCAAGAGAGTTCCAGAAAAACATCTACTTATTTATTGACTATGCCAAAGCCTTTGACTGTGTGGATCACAATAAACTGGAAAATTCTGAAAGAGATGGGAATACCAGGCCACCTGACCTGCCTCTTGAGAAACCTGTATGCAGGTCAGGAAGCAACAGTTAGAACTGGACATGGAACAACAGACTGGTTCCAAATAGGAAAACGAGTACATTAAGGCTGTATATTGTCACCCTGCTATTTAACTTATATTCAGAGTACTTCAGGAGAAACGCTGGGCTGGAGGAAGCACAAGCTGGAATCAAGATTGCTGGGAGAAAGATCAATAACCTCAGATATGCAGATGACACCACCCTTATGGCAGAGAGTGAAGAGGAACTCAAAAGCCTCTTGACGAAAGTGAAAGAGGAGAGTGAAAAAGTTGGCTTAAAACTCAACATTCAGAAAACGAAGATCATGGCATCCGGTCCCATCACTTCATGGCAAATAGATGGAAAAACAGTAAAAACAGTGGCAGACTTTATGTTTTTTTGGCTCCAACATCACTGCAGATGGTGATTGCAGCCATGAAATTGAAAGACTCTTGCTCCTTGGCAGGAAAGTTATAACCAACCTAGATAGCATATTCAAAAGCAGAGATACTTTGCCGACTAAGGTCCATCTAGTCAAGGCTATGGTTTTTCCAGTAGTCATGTATGGATGTGAGAGTTGGACTATAAAGAAAGCTGAGTGCTGAAGAATTGATCCTTTTGAACTGTGGTGTTGGAGAAGACTCTTGAGAGTCCCTTGGGCTGCAAGGAGATCCAACCAGTCCATCCTAAAGGAAATCAGTCCTGAATATTCTTTGGAAGGACTGATGTTGAAGCTGAAACTCCAATACTTTGGCCGCCTGATGCAAAGAGCTGACTCATTTGAAAAGGCCGTGATGATGGAAAAGATTGAAGGCAGGAGGAGAAGGGGACAACAGAGGACTAGATGGTTGGATGGCATCACTGACTCAATGGACATGAGTTTGGAGTTGGTGATGGACAAGGAGGTCTGGCATGCTGCAGTCCATGGCGTCGCAAAGAGTCAGACATGACTGAATGACTGAACTGAACTGAACTGAAATTAACCAGTCTGTGAGGGAAGAAATTTATATTTTGGACAATTTTTTAATGCAATAAAATGTATATAAAATCTTTATATACATGTATAAAACTGACTTTACTGAAGCATCATTTACAACAATAAGACCAATGTGCTCATTTTAAGTCTGAAAATTAGTGAGTGTTTACTAATGAGTATAAACTTATGACCACTACCTCAATAAAATGATGAAACATTTCCATCAGGCCCCAAAGTTCCATTTTTTGCCTTTCTAGTCAATTTCCACCTCCTACTTCAGACAAGCCCTATTTTAATTTCTCTTACAATAGGTCAATTTATCTATTCTCATTTCATGGAAGTGGAATCATACAGAATATACTCTTGTGTCTGGTTTCCTTCCCTAGAGTTCATTAGAGAAAGAGAGCCACTTCTATGTGTATGGAAAAAGACTTTTGTAAGAATTTGGCCCACACAGTTGTGGAGTGCTGACAAGTCCCATGATCTAGTGCGAACAAGCTGGAGACCCAGGAGAGCTGGCGAGGTGGTTCAGAGGACTGAGGGCCATTGAGCCCATGGTACAGAGCTCCGTCTGCATTTTAAGGCCTGAGAATCAGGAGCACCGAGGAAGAGAAGACCGATGTCCCAGCTCAAGTAGATAGGCAGAGAGTGAATTCAATCACCTCCCACATTTTTCGTTTGATTCAGGCCCTCCATGGATTGGATGAGGCCCATCCACGTTGCCGAAGGCAACCTGCTTCACTCAGTCCATCAATCAAACTAATCTCATTTGGAAACACCATCACAGACACCCAAATATCATGTTTAACCAGGTATTTGGGCACTCCGTGGCCCAATGGATTTAATGCATGAAGTTAAACATCTCACTGATGAGCTCCCTATATTCATTGATAGTTTCTTGCATTGCTGATTATTATATAGTATGAATTGACTATATTTGTTACCTGTTGTTTGGACATTTTCTACTTGTTGGCTATTTTAAACAAAGCTGTGTGAACATTCCTGTATGCCTTTCTTGTGAACACACATTTCCGTTTGTTTAAAGTGAAGTTTTCATTTTTATTGAGAGAATTTGGGGTCTTGGTGTACATGTACATTTTTATCATTATAAGATACTAACCAAGTTTTTCAAATACTTGCGTCATTTTGTACCTCTACTAGCAATGTTCAATAAATAGTTACTAAATTAGTAAGTTATCTCTGTCAATAATAAAGAAAAGAATCAGGACTTCAAACTAATTCTACAACAAAGTTCTCTGTGAAAAATTATTACTTAAAAAAAAAATAGGGCAATAACAAGTGTCATTTTACATATCAAATTGATCACCAAACTCTTTCAAAAAAATATGAAGTCCTCAGATTTATGGCCACTGCAAAAATAAATTTCAGCACAATTTTATATATAAAGAATTTAAAATATAAATTTGATGAACAAGAGTCAAAGTAAGAAATATGAGTATTATGTTATTAAGCAAGAGAAGTTGCTCATATTCTAGCCACAAATAACAGATTTTGGACATCTGCTGCCTCCTTTTTCTGTAAAAAATATGATAATGGGCTCTCATCCCGTATTGTAGAAAAGCATACAGCTTTGCCATGCGGGCTGGCTGTATCACTGTCTTAGCCCGTTTGGGCTGCTCTAACCAAATGGCAACCCACTCCAGTGTTCTTGCCTGGAGAATCCCAGGGACGGGGGAACCTGGTAGGCTGCCATCTATGGGGTCGCACAGAGTCGGACACGACTGAAGTGATGTAGCAGCAACCAAATACCAGACTGGATAGCTTATAATCTCCAGAAACTGGGTGAAGGCCCTCACAGACTTCTTGCTCCATCCTCACATGGTGGAAGGGGCAAGGGTGCTCTGTGGGGTCTCTTTAATAAAAGTACTAATCCCTTTCACGAGTTAATAACATCACTTTGCTGAGAAAGATCCCTATAGTCAAAGCTATAGTTTTTCCAGTAGTCACATACAGATGTGAGAGTTGGACCATAAAGAAAACTGACTGCTGAAGAATTGATGCTTTCAAACTGTGGTCCTGGAGAAGACTCTTAAGAGTCCCTTGGATAGTGGAAAGATCAAACCAGTCAATCCTAAAGGAAATCAACCCTGGACGTTCATTGGAAGGACTAATACTGAAGCTGAAGCGCCAATACTTTGGCCATCTGATGCGAAGAGCTGACTCATTGGAAAAGACCCTGATGCTGGGAAAGACTAAAGGCAGGAGGAGAAGGGGATGACAGAAGACGAGATGGTTGGATGGCATCACTGATTCAATGGATGTCAGTCTGAGCAAACTCTGGGAGATGGTGAAGGCCAGGGAAGCCTGGTGTGCTACAGTCCATGGGGTTGCAGAGTCGGACACAGCTTCCGAAACGAACAATAACAACAAATTACTTAATCACCTCCCAAAGTCTCCAGTTACTAATAAAAAATCGGGAATGATTGCAGCATTCTAACTAGTGCTGACTAAAATCCCATGATCTGCTTCTGCAGTATCCTGGCATAGACAACATTCAGCAGACAATCCTCAGAAAATAATTGTCTTCATCTTTGTACTGTACATCTCCAAAAGCAGTGCAGAGATTTCTAGGTGCTCAATAAGTGCACAGTAAACAGAGGGCTTCTCAGGTGGCTCAGTGGTAAAGAATTTGCCTGACAATGCAACAGATGCAGGTTTGATCCCTGGGTCAAGAAGACCCACAGGGGTAGGGAATAGCAACCCACTCCAGTTGTATTCTGGAGAATCCCAAGGACAGAGGAGGCTAGTGGGCTACAGTTCCTGGCCTTCACCATCTCCCAGAGTTTGCTCAGACTGACATCCACTGAATCAGTGATGCCATCCAGATGGGACTGCCATACAGTCCCATCCCCGCAAAGAGTCAGATGCGAGAGAGAGCACACACATACAAACAGAACGAAACTGATCTTTCTCTCCTGCAAGTCACCACGAGCTCAGAACACAGTGACTGCAAATATTAATACTCAGATAGCACCTCACAAGCCCCCAAACTCTTTGTAATTTACAGCCTAACTTGATTGGACAACTCTTCTGTGAAGTCTGTAAAATAAGAACTCTCATTATCACTCCTTCCAGATGAAGAATTAAGGCTCAGGGATTTAGTCTGCTGGCCAAGGTTACACTGATGACATCACCTCTATGAACTCACATCAATGGGAGGCTGAAGACCTTGATCATCTATTCTTCAACTCCAATGCTCCATGAGTGACCATCACGCTACCTATGAGTTTTATATGCTCAAAAATATTTCAATTTTTGCTCAACAGAGGAGTTTTTCATGTTGTGAATCACAGTATCACCCCTTTTCATCTCTTCTTTCTTTTGCCTTTGGAGGTAGCCTGAGGTCTGTGTGGAGGTGTGAATTGGACTTACAACTCCTGATGACAAAATTCCCTGGGCAGTGCACAAGACAATGTTTATACATAATAATCTCATCAGGGGGTTATAAGGCCTAATTAATTATTGTTTGAAAAGCAGCCTGGGATACGAAGATGAAAGGTTTTACCAGAGTGCACAGTCTCAGTGGCAGTATAAGCCTGGCGTGCAGGGCACGAGCAAAAGTGACATACAGCCAGCGAGGCAGAGAGAGTCGGTGGGACGGCTTAATTAGTGCAGCACCTGCAACACACCTGAGATCCCGGGGATCCGCAGGTTCAAATCGCAGCACAGAAACCTCAGCCCCTTTAGCCTTGAGTCGTAATCAGATAAATGGACCACAGCCATGATCGGCCTCGGGGCAGCTAGGATTTGACCTTGGAGGCAGATTGCATGTGTCTTTCACTTTGAGGGACTGTGTTTATAGCAAAAAATCAATGGGCTGAGAGTTCCCTGGTCACCTTCACGTGTAAGACCATCCCTGGAGTTCTTTTCTGTATTGTAAGAGGAATCTGCTCTCCCCTGGAAAGGATATTTAAGCTGTTACTTGGAGTTTTTGTTGTCTACAAGCTTGAGGCCAGTTCTGGGTTCCAGTTGCTAGGTGGATTCACTTTACCTTTGGAGCCCTCATCTAAAAAATGGTTTGTTGCCAATGGAAGATTTAGATGAGAGCTTACTGGGTATCTGGCACATGGCACACTGGGGCCACTTCGCAAATGAGAGCTTTGATCATTCAGAACAGACCACACCTCCGTACGCCTTTATTCAGGGATGAGGCGCTCCAGAGGGGAAACTTGTTTAATGGGAATAGCATAGCACTGCATGCTTAGTCGCTTAGTTATGTTCAACTCTTTGCGACCAGAGACGAGTCTAAAAATGAGACGAGCATAATTCTCAGTCTGTGCTTTTTCTCTTGTTTTGGCTGCACCACACAGCTTGTGGGTTCTTATATCCCCAACCAGGGATCAAACCTGTGCCCCGTGTAGTGGAAGCATGGAGTCTTAAGCACTGGACCAGCAGGGAAGTCCCTCAATCTGCTTTACTACCTACACCTGAAAACAGCAGGGTGCCTTGAGAGGAGGCAGACTCCCCCGTCACTGTAAGACTTCGTAAGAGTCTGTGTTACTTTCTCCTCTCTCTTTTATTTTTAAAAGACCCATAGATTTAAATGTACCAGGATTTGGAACCAGACAGACAGAGTGGGCTCCAAAATTTACCCTACTCCCCTACTGTGTGATCCTGGACTATGTTGGAGCCTTGGTTTCCGCCTCTATAAGAACTGAAACATATTCTTATAGACTAAATGCGTATTTACCTACACCCAAATTCACATGTTATAGCCCTAGCTCTCAAGGTGATGTCCTTAGGAAGCAGTGTCTTTGGGGGGATCTTTGGGTGGGACCTTCATGACGGAATTAGTCTCCTCATAAGAAGAAGAGGAGACTGCTGAGCCCCACGGAGGACACACTGAGAAAGCAGCCATCTGTACGCCAGGAGGCGGGCTCTCACCAGAACCTGACTGTCCTGGCACCCTATCTTGGATTTCCAGCCTCCAAAACTGTGCAAAATTAATTTCTGTTGTTTAAGCCAACTAGCACATGGTATTTTTGTTAATGCAGTCTGAGCTAAGAAGATATCTATATTTACATGTCTCTATATCCATATCTACATTTAGATATTCAATAATATCATTTCGAAGCTCCAGTAGAACTACAAACCTAATCCTGTGCTGACCTGAAGGAGAAGTTCAATAAAAACTTGTATTACTCTCTTCTGTTTTATTACAAGTCAGTAATTTAGTTTCAGTTCTTTATTGGCTGAATGACATGCCTGGTTCTTGAAAAACAGATTTGGATGCTTGATGGTCATTCCAGAAGCTAAGGTGCTTTGGGACAAGGAGGGAAACCTACAGATGAAAAATATACTTGTACGTACAATTTCATTATTACTATTGCCATTATTATTATGTACCTACACTTAGAGGTATTGCTGGGGAGACAAAAGCCCCAGCAGGTTAACTGGGGTGTGATTTCTCAGTATTTTCCCTCCAGCAGGAGCTGGAGTACATTCCATTTGCCAAACATTGCCTTTATTCCTTGGAACAAAATTGCAAACGACTGTAGCTTCCTCTGTTAGGCAAGCTGAAACAGCAGGAGGGGTTAGTGTATTTCACAATGCGTTCTGACTTACAAAATATGCTTAGCAACTTATGAATATGAATATGATTTCTGCAAACAAAAGGTCATACGGTTCCCAATTGGAGGAGACAATACTTAAGAATGCAACACCATGGCAGGGCCTAAAGTGAGGAAAGAGGTTCAAGGGTGAGGCGTCCGAAAGGTCCAAGGGGAGGCACATAGTGGCAAAAATAAAGATCACGAAGTCGGGAAATAGAGGCTTCCCTGAAGCCAGAGAGAGAGCCTGGCCACGGGGAGTGCAGGGGCTAAAACAGGAGGTATCAGAGGAAGTGAGCAGGTAAAGGGGAGCCAAAAGCACGTAGGGAGGGAGGAGAGGAAGAGGAAGCAGGTCAAGGCCACCTTGAAGTATTAATGTCTTCAGAGAGAATGGGGAGAAAATAATCTTAATAATGGACTGAGCAAAAAGTTGTGAAAGTCTTTCCTGTGGCATTTAAACTAATAAATATGTATGACTCATGGGCTGTATGGTATGTGGTATATGGAAACACAGCTATTTTTGGTTCCTTCAATTAAAGAATGCCCAGTAGAATATAGTCAGGCATTCTATAGGAGTGGTCTCGCGACTGAGGTTAAAGAATTTCTCAAGTGCTTGGAAATTTGAGCAAGGTTCTCAGACTTGATACTTGGATCGATCTTTAGGGATTCACAGATTTTTCCTCATGGTTTGACTGGCTCATTTGAGAGCCTCCTTGAGTGTCATCAGACATGAAAACAGCATAAGGAGAGCGAAAAAGGAAAGAAGACTGGCACTTCATGAGGGCCTGCCAGGGCCAGGCCCCTTTCATAACCATCTCATTCATATTTCCCGAAGAACGCTGTGTCTTTGTCCATTTGATTTTCCACACCTCCCCAAAGAGGGCATGATTCTGTGGCCTGTATCATGTTATTTAACTTACTTGTATCCATTCTGATAATGGCACCCTAAATCATTCTTCTGATACTCTCAAGTCCATGTGAGTAATGTGGAAATGCTTTCATCTGAAGCTTCAGGGATGGAAGTCATCTAATCAGAGCATCGTATCCATCTTACGGTCATCACTGTTTAACTCAGAGATGGGTAAAGACCCAGTTCTCTGCTCAAAGAACAAAAACATGAAACTGATCAGAACCCAGGAATAAACATGGACCCTGTTTTGATGACTAATTTTGATCCTCTTAATATAGCCTTTCCTAGAGACTTTTTAGTTAAAAGAACGTCTTTCTCTCTCTCTCCATTTTGAGTTGGGCTCCATCACTTGTCAAGATGTCAAGAGCTCTGGCTATCACAGATTCTATGCCTGGTACTTTTAGAGACATCAAACCTTACACATCTTTTCTGAAGGTTTATTAATATAATGCATGTTGACATATAAAGATCTTATAAAGGTCTACCTTAAATAAATCTCTTCAACTTTGTTTAAACTAGCAATTCCTAATTTGACTGCATTTGACCAATTCCATATTTGATCATGCCAAGTTTTTTGTTTTCCAGAATATCTACTATATGCTCTTTGATTAATATTTTACAGAGTGTTGTTAAAAGTCTGCTGATCTAAGTGATTCTCATAAGGATCTTATGGGATGGTATTCTTCTTTTTACATAAGTCAATGTTTAAAGAGGTGACTTACATGTCTAGGTCTCAGAATAAATGATAGCTTTGAGAGATGAGATAGGAATCCAGGTCTACAAACACTAAGACCTTGCTTCAGATCCTAAAGGCTGAAGGGCACCTGAGAAAATAGCTGCAATGTTTGCCAGATATCCAAGGAACCACCATCAAATAGTTAATTCTCGCTGAAGTTAAACCCTGTGAACTCAGAAAAAGTTTCCTTTCACTAAATATCTGTAAGATACATTTTGGTAGCCTCTTATCTAGCTGCCTTCCAGAAGCATAAGCTCTTAACTTTTTCGACATCATTCAGCAAACAGGTAAAGAAGTTGGGACTTAAATTCAGGTGCTTGACAAAGAACACATATGCTTTTAACAACTTTAGCTGATTACATTCTTGCAAGAAAGACAAGCAATGGACAACTATAACTTTCATCTAATGAAGCATGTGAGAGGTGTTCATGGAAGATGGCTAAAAGATGGGCAGAGGAAGAGCTCACTGGAAGAAGTGTTTAACTCAGCCCGGACACAGTCAGAGATAATTTCATATAGAGGTGGCTTTTGGACTGGGTTTCAAGAGATGAATAGAATTTTGCCAGGTGGAGAGGAACATGGAGGGACATTTCAGGACTTCTGAGATCCCTTCCATACACTGCTTTAATTCTGCTGGGAAAGGAACACACATTGACATCAGCTTTGGAATCTGTTTGGTTCTCAGTTAACTGGGTCAGTACCTTTTCCCAAAGAATGTCAGACAGAGACTAACTGTTCAAACGAGCTCTTAACAAAACTTTCCACTCAACCTATCCTTGACTCAAGGAGTCGTACAACTCTAGAGGAGAGATCTTCATACGTGTGAAAACTATAGAAAAAACACTCATCCTGAATGAGAAAGAGGGACTTTCCTGGAAGAGGGCCTTATCTGAAGATAAGAATTTCCCAAACTATCTAGGGAATGATTCCCAACTCTTGAGTTTCCTTTAGCTCAACAAACCACAACTACATGAATATAAGAGAATGGGGATTTTCATATTAGGATGGAGGTGGAGGTATTTTCATAACAATAGTCAGTATTTATGAGTCAACTATGTTATACAGATAATATCCATTTATTATCTCAATAAATCTCTTGAAACACATGCTACCATCACTTCCCCCTTTTTTCCTGATAAGAAAATTCATTTCTAGCGATTAGTTACCATATTATATCTACAGTTAGATCTTGGGTTTGGACTCAGAGGGTCTCCAAATCTAGAGGCCTTGTTTTGAACTTTTATGCTGTATTTCCTTAAATACAGTTTAAAACTGATGCTTTATTTGCATTGCCCTCATCAGATATGTGATCTCATTTGTCTCTTCGGTGTATCTTTTGAAGCAGGTAGAAAAAGTAATATTAGCTTCACCGTGTAGATGAGGAAGGATAAGAAGGAGAAAGGGGACATCGATTGCCCAGATTCACATCCATTCATTCAGAGTAATTTCTGCCATGTACTGGGTGGAAATCTAGGACAATGTAGTCAGCAAAGGTATGATTCCTGCGCTCTCAGAGCTCAGGATGTTATGCAACATTAACTATATCACCACAGATATATATATAGATAGATAGATAGATAGATACATACATACATACAGATATGGATAGATACAGATATGGATAGATACAGATATATATGATGGCAAGCTGGAATAACTGCCATACAGGTAGAGTTGAAGTGCTGTGAACTTGCATAGTACAGAGACTAAGCCACTGAGAAAACTGAGAAAGAGCCTCTTGGTGGAAGCATGGTTCTCTGGTACCTGAAGGAGTGCAGAGCTAATTAGCTGGAAGTGGGGCAAAGCCAGCAGCGGAGGAGCGGCTTGCTCGAGAAGTTCCTGGAATACATTGGCACAGAAAGAGCAAGTTCCCTAAACAGACCGAAGGCCAATATGCGGGGAGATCAGAGGGCAAAGGGGAATGTTGCTGAGGCTAAACAGACTAAACAGAGCCCCGCTAGTGCAGAGTCCTGTGAGCTGTGCTCAGGTGTTGTTGTGTTTTTTGTTTGTTTGTTTTTACTGTAGAGCAGTGGAAAGACCTTGACAAGTTTTAAGCAGAGAAGTGATGTTTGCATTTAAAAAAAAGAAGGTCCCTCTGGCTGCAGAGAGAAGAACCCATTAAACTCTGCTGGAGTGGAGTCAGAGTGGCTGGGACGGAGGCCCTTCCAGGAGCGGGAGGAGGAGAGGGCTGGGAGAGTGTGGCGGCTGGAAGCAGGTAGTGTCCGAGGGATTGGAGAGAAGTCGGAGGATTTCAGACAAAAGAAATTAACATAAAGACTGATTGACTTGGGGGTTAAGAAGAGGGTAAAGAAAAGGCAGAGTCGGTGGCCTGGGAGCCAAGCCTTGGGCTCCACACAATGAGACCCGGCCTGCTGGAGCCAGGGCCTTGCTCTTAATTTAGATCTTAACTGGATCTGGGCACCGAGAGGGAGGGTCGGGACTGGGCTACAGAGACGGCTCAGAAAATGAGGCCACTTCCCAAGTGCTGCTGTGGTATTCTGGATGCTGGACTTGTGGGAATCTGCAGGGAAGTTGTGTGCGTGTGAGTGTGTGTGTATATCAGACAGAGTTACAGGGAGAGTCAACTTTTTTCTCCTGCCCCAGTTTCTATGAGCTGCTCTGTCTTTTGTGCTCTTTGCCAAGAGGAAAGAAAACAGATTGTTCTTGCTCAGAGCATTCAGCTGACTCAACTGGTGCCAACCCCAAAAAAGCCCTAAGAACATAATAATAATTGCTCATGTGTACACAGCGCTTTACAGTTTACAAAGGGCTCTGCACTACACTCATAAAACTGTAAGCCCTGTGAGGCAAGCATCCTACTATTGACTGTACTTCAATCTGAAAGACAAAAAGGTTTGGGGAGTTAAATGACTGGTTTAAGCCTTAAGGCAAATTTGTATCAGTCACATCTGACTTTATCCTGGGTGCTCCTTGCAGTGGTGGCATCAGGCTTGAGTTCACGGTGATGGGGCCTCCAATGATATGAAGGACTATGTACAGTTGGCCCCCAGAATCCACCCCACATTGGTCCCATGACCCAAGAGGATACCAAAAGCTGCAGATGCTCAAGGCCTTTAAGTAAAGCAGCGTAGGGCAGTCAGCACTCGGGATTGAATCTGCGGGTTCCATACCCATGGATACGGGGACTGTATAGTCCTTCCCCATCGATGAAGCCCTTTCACAATTGGGCATCTTATTTACATCATTACAGGACCAAGTTATCATCCTCATTTCAAGTGAGAAAACAGAGTCACAGGTCAAAAAGACAGCAAGTGATACAAGTTTGGAATTGAACTCAATTGTTCTTCTCTTGCCCTTTGCCCCCTCCCAGGACTGTTGTTAAGCTAAGGAGGACCTCAGGGTCAGAGAAAGAAATTTAAATAATTGAAACATGATGTGTGTACAGGATGCTCCCAGGTACAAATCTCAAGTCCAGGTTAAAGCTCTCAACCACATGAGGCCAGGTCGGCAGCCGTGAGGAGCCGGTGGGTTAAGAGCAGCTGTCGTTACAATCGCCTAATTGGAAATAATTTGGATTCTGTCTCAAACCACAGAGCCCTGATTTAGCCAACTCAGGCTCAACCAGGAAGCATCTGTTGCCATCTCCAATGGCAACAGTTCAATCCCCACTCCAGCATATCACTCTTTCCTGCCAACTGGCAGGCAGCTACCACTCAGAGCCTGCAGGCTTCTAGAGCCCACTGGGGCCCCAGGAAGAACCAAGTCAGGTCAGTTTTCCAAGTTAGGATAAGGTGAAGAGGTGGAGGATGGGAAAGTCATGGTGCTGTTGTTCAGTCGCGAAGTTGTGTCCAACTCTTCACGACCCCATGGAATGTAGCCTGCCAGGCTCCTCGGTTCATGGGGCTTCCCAGACAAAAATACTGGAATGGGTTGCCATTTCCTTTTCCAGGGGATTTTCCTGACACAGTGATTGAACCCAGGTCTCTTGCATTGCAGGCAGATTCTTCACCATCTGAGCCACCAGCCTGGAGTTTGCTCAAATTCAAGCTCATTGAGTTGGTGATGTTATCTAACCATCTCAGAGCAGGGTGCTAAAGGCTCTCTTTTGGGTGGAGGGAACTAGAATGTCTAAGGATGTGCCAGACACCGTGCTGGGAGATTCAGACATGCAACTTTCTCCCATCCAGTGAAGCAGGCGATAGTGCCATTTGGGAGAGGATGAAACAGGCTCAGGCCAAGGTCCCGCAGCTAGTGAGTGGTGAAGCAAGCTTCGGGTCTCCCGTCTCTCTGGTGTTAAGGCTGTGCTCTTCCCATGTATTCACTCTTCTTCATATCTTGTCACGCTATTGTTTTGGGACTGTCTATTGGGAGGCTTCCTGGTCTCATTTCTATCTCTATCTCAAGGCAAAGATCAAGAGCCACTTCCTCTTTAAAGCCCTCCCTTTCCCCTCAGGTGAAAGCACACGCAGCAAGAAGAGGCCTCAGGTTTAGAAAGCCGGGAGAAGAGCTTGGAAAAGAAACCCACAGTTGTTGAGCAGCAAATAATGGTTGTTTTTATATCACCTTGCTTGTGGGATGCTGGAAACAGACTTCTGTTTATTATGTTAATGAATCCTCTGTGATTCTCCATTGCTGATGTATAATTAAGATGGCTTTTTTAAAAATACCTCCTCCTAGAGTTTGGGAAAACTGAAGTGTTTGTTTGGATTGGTAATAACTAATAACAGAAAATATGGCAACTGCTTCCAAAAGAACTACAAGTAATAAGCTGCCTGATGGCACAGGAGGATATTGTCAAATAGTTTAAAGCATTGTAAGAGGTACGGGGTTCAGGGTAAGAGAGGTGGTCTTGCTATTTCCAGTTAGCCTATTATGGGATATTCCCAGTACCACATTTTGGGAAGGCCGTTGGCAACTGGATCAGGTCCAAACAAAAGTTCCCAGATGGCAGAAGAGGCTGAAATGATGTTATACAGGGCCTGTTAAAGTGAATGAACCTCTCTGGGCCTCATCTGTCTCATTTTTTAAAGAGGCACAGATTGAAAGCAACCGGTGTCTCTCAGTTTGACTTCTTGTTCGCGGTTTGCTCTTTGTTCACTTAATGAGCATGAGATGGAGTGAGGGATGGTGGGTCACTCTGCAGATCTGTGCATCAAGCGTGCATCAGTCACCTGCTGGGTGCCTGATGCAATTCCAGAAGCCTGGACAACAGCGATAAACGTGGACTTTGGTTTCATGGAGCTTACATTTGAGTTGTGTGGCGTGAGATACGCCAGTAAAACCAATATATGGAGAAGATCATTTCAGATTGTGATGGGGATATCAAGAAAATAAAACAGGATACTGAGGGTCCTGCAACACAGACTGAGAAAAACAATACTTTGCGCGTAAAGACAGTGGTGTTTAAGAGCTGCATGACCAGAAGGCACCAGACAGCCACAGGTCTGGGGCAGGACATTCCAGGGATAGCAAGAGCTATGGCAATAGCAGGAATCAGTCTGGTGTGTCTTTGGAATAGAGAAGAAGCTGGGGTTTCTGCTGTTGAGTGATTAAGGAGAAGAGTTGCAGGGAGAAGATGCTGGAGAATAAGCAGGGGGCAGATCTTATAGGGCCTGGTAATGAGAATGAATTGCGTTCCAGGTGCCTTGGAAGGAAGCCTTGGAGAGTGTTCTGTGAAGGCTCAACCTGATCTTTATGCAAAGAGAACTATGGACTGTATCCGTAGTGCAACGTAATAATATAACCACAAAGCTCATTCTTGTTTTAGAGGCTCCCAGCCCTCCCTAAATCCCATGCACAGACGTGCTCTGTTGCTCAACCGTGTCTGACTCTTATGGACTGTAGCCTGCCAGGCTCCTCTAACCATGGAACTTTCTAGGCAAGAAATCCTGGAGTGGGTTGCCACTGTCTATTCCAGAGGATGTTCCTGGAGTAGGAAGTATAGGGATAGAACCCCTGTCTCGTATGTCTCCTGCATTGGCAGGCGGGTTCTTTATCACAAGCACCACTTGGGAAGTCCCAAATCCCATCCATGTTCCTCCTCAATTTCCTAATATTCTAAGGCTCCTTCTCATTCTTACATGGCCCCAGCATATTTGAGGGAATTAGGAATGTTTAGCTGAGTGGTAATAATTAACAACGATCTTTGATCACACAAAGGATGCTGAGCAAAAAAGAGTTTGGATTTACTAAGTAAGAGGCAAGAGTTTGAACTGTAGACCCTGGTTTCTCACTCCTCCTCTTTCCCTTCCCTTCCCTTCTCACCCCAACCCCTTGGAGCATTACTGTGTTAAGAGTTTCCTGCTAGATGCAAAGACAAAAGCCTGCCAAGGGTCAGTGTTTATAAGCGACAGGGATAGTGGGTACCTCCTTCCATTCAAGTCCTAACGTTCTTACCATCTCTTCCAAGAAACCTCTCCAAACACTTGTAGACTGTTTGTTTGTGACTATATTTATTATTTCACTTTTAAATTATACTCCTAATGTGTTGTATCTCTGCCTGATTTATATTCAGTTGGAGCCTTGCTTCCCCACTAGCCTGAGAACATCTCGAAAGTAGGGGCTATGTTTTCTAGTTTATTACTTCCAACACAGTGCCTGTGTTAGGGCAGGAGAAGAAGGGGACAACAGAGGATGAGATGGCTGAACGGCATCACTGACTTGATGGATGCGAGTCTGGGTGAACTCCGGGAGCTGGTGATGTACAGTTAGGCCTGGCATGCTGCGATTCATGGGGTCGCAGAGAGTCGGACACAACTGAGCGACTGAACTGAACTGAACTGAAAGTCATATGTTGAAGTTGTAACCCCAGGTTATCTCGGAATGAGATCCTGTTTGGAAGCAGGGCTTTTCAAGAGGTAATTAAGATAAAATGAGATCATATAGATGGGAGGGTCCTCATCCAGCAAGACTTTTGTCCTTGTGAGAAGAGGAGATTAGGCAAATATGTGTGCCTGGAGGAATGATCTTATGAGCACACAAGAAGGAGAGAGGTCTCAGAAGAAACTAAACCTACTGACACCTTGATCTTGGATTTCCAGCCTCCAGAACTGTAAGAAAACAAATTTAAGCCACCCAGTCTGTGGTCATTCTGTTAGGGCAGCCCTAGCAAACTAGCACACCTCGACACGGTATATATGACTGGTCTCCCCTACTGAACTGCGAGCACCTCCAAGGCAGCAATTGTTAAGCTTTGTGCCCGAGGTACCTCGCACTAGGCTGTGCACCCAGTGAATGAATCTAACCATGAACAGGAATGGCAGCCCCAGAGAGGGCATATGCTTACCCGAGTTCACTCTGTGCTGGCCCAGCAGCCGGCCTCTTCCCGCTCTGACTTACAGAAATCACAAGGGAGGGTCACCAGAGCCAGATTTGAGGTAACAGGACCAAGGACACACGTAGGGAGCACTGCAAACAGTTACTGGAAGATCAAGTCCATTTAAGGGGACAAGTGATGAGCAAAACTCACGCAGACTCATTCATGCTGAAGCGAGTGAGCTTGACAGAACCTGTGCCCACCTCATTATCACAATCTGTCCCTGTCCTCACACCAGGCCTGCGCCTCCAACACCCACTTCCTAGCTTTCCCCAAAGGGAGAAAGAGTTATTCATCTGAGGGGGCAAGTCTGAGTCACTAACTGAGGCACAGTTAATAATGGACAGGCTTAGTGAAGTGAAGTCACTCCGTCGCATCCGACTCTTTGCGACCCCTTGGACAACCAGGCTCCTCCGTCCATGGGATTTTCTAGACAAGAATATTGGAGTGGGTTGCCATTTCCTTCTCCAGGAGATCTTCCCGACCCAGGGATTGAACCAGGGTCTCTCGCATTGTAGACAGACGCTTTACCATCTGAACCACCAGGGAAGTCATGGACAGGCTTGCTGAGCCTTAAAAAGCAGGCCCAGCTATGAGCATTTTTCTTGCGTGTTCTTTACCTTTCGCGAGCCTCTGCTGGGAAACAGGTGTGTCATTTCCCCCAGGCAAGCTTGACTGTGCTGCTTGAAGCCACATTCAAGGAGCAGGAGGGTGTCTAAGTAAGCTTTGCAGGCACGCATCAGCCAGATCCCAGCTTTTCATCCAAGAGCCAGACTGTGTCATTAGTGACTGGCAGACATGTTCACACACACCGGGGCATCGGGTTCTTTTGCGGTACCCGTTCCTTGTTCATCTTCAAGAAATAGCAGGTGGGGGACTTCCGTAGGGGTCCAGGGGTTAAGAATCCACCTTCCAAAGAGGGGACACAGGTTCCAACCCTGGTCAGGGAACTAAGATGCCACATGCCCCAAGGTAACTAAGCCTGTACCCCATAATTAGCACACCCGGGCACTCTAGAACCCATACACCTCAATTAGAGAGAAGCTTGCATGCCACTATGAGCATTCCCCATGCTGCAAGCCCAAATGCAGCCAATAAATATATATTAAAAAACACACAGTGCATGGGAGATGGACACAGTTCAGGTTCCTGTTCATATAAACCCTCTGTCTAGCTATCTTATCACCCTGCAGCCCCAAGCCCTTCCCCATCTCCCGAGTTCTGTACTGTTTGCAGAGAGACAGTTGGGCTGCACGTCTGTGGGCGGTTTAAGATCCTGTGAATTACGCAGATTCTGGCTCTTATATCATCAATTATTCTGGTCCTTCATGTGGGCCTGCGTGGGCCGCATCGTGTGATTTCTGGTTCTCACCCTGCAGGGACTCTTAGCAGCCTGACCTTTAGAGTCACTTCTTCACTGAATTGCTTTTCTTAATTTGTAATGCGCGCCCCCCCCCCCCCCCAACACCTTTCTCTTCTCGACGCCCATTCTGACTAGCACACGGATTCCAAGCTCACAGTTATATTCTCAAGTCCCCTTTCTGCCTCTCAAGTGTGAAGTTCATCAACTGAAAGAATAAATCAAGTGTGACTTTCCACCCTTTTAGTTTCCTAATCATTTTAAAGCACTGATTTATTTTCAAAAATAATGAGGACAGTGCAATGTTCTAAAAGGGGAACAAAAAGAAAAAACTTACCTGGCTTTGAGCACTGAATTCACTTTCACTTAAAAAAAAAAAAAAAATATATATATATATATATATATTTATACACACACATACATGTATCTTACATAAAGAATAATGTTTGTAATAGAAAAAACAGTTACTAGAGATAAAACAAGGAAAATAAAATATATAAGTGTATATCTGGATATAGATGCAATTTTATTTCACAGTCTACTGGCAGAAATAGCCTCCTGAGGTCAGCTGCTCTGAAGCATTCTGTTCCCATTCTAATAAAGATCCAGTGGCATTTATGCAGCAGTGTGCTGCCAGGTAATTCTGCGGCTGTTGCTTCATTTCTATAGTTCCCTGAAGCAGGAATAATGTTAGCTTCTCTGCAAACCAGAATCTGGGAAAGGCAGGGCAGCCATGGATCGCTCCTCTCCAAATCATGGCGGAGATTGCCGCTGAGACCCCAGGGCAGAGCAGGTCCTGTGAAATGCACGGGGTCCCCGTCCTTCATCCGTCTCGAGGAGTCCCTCCATCCAGCTTGGAGGGTTCTGGAGCATATGTTCTGATCCATGATTTACTTCCCTCACCAATTAAGGGCTTTGCCAAATCACGGGATTAAATGTCTGCATCTATGTTGAATTATATCATCATTCATTCTTTACCTGTATATTTCTCTGTTGAAATATGCAAATGTTAAATAACAGTGAGATGGATTATAATAGTGTTTATCTTCCAAGACCCCCAGTGTGTCTCACAGCAGAATCTATATTTAAAAGTTATCTATAAGGCCACCCCCTTGGCTAAGGCACTGTTCACTCTGATAGCACTGTTTTATTTTTAGACTTTTTTTAAAAAATGTAGCCCATTCTTAAAGTCTTTATTCAATTTGTTACACTACTGCTTCTGTTTCGTGTTTTGGTTGTTTCGGCCATGAAGCATATAGAATCTCAGCTCATTGACTAGGGATCCAAGCCACACGTCCTCCACTGGAAGGTGACATCCTAACCAGTGGACCACCAGGGAAGTCCCTCACTCCGATAGCATTTTAATTGACAAATATTTGGGACTTTTCCATAGGTCTTAGAAGTTATTGATTTTAATACAATTCCATTTGATCAGACGTTATATTCTGTAAGATATCTATTTCCAAGTATTACTGAGATATACTTAATAGTCTCAAATGCAGTCTATCTTAGAAAAGTTCTTATGCTCTAGAGTTTCTGGGTCTCATGTGGTATAACTGTCACTTACGTTAGTGAGGTTGATGGTGTTGGTCATAAATATATCCTTACAGATTTTCTTTTAATTCATCAACTATTGAAGGAGAGTGTTGAAATTTCCATTATGATTATGGATATATCTATTTTTCTTTAATTATTTGCTTAATGTATTTTAAAATCTTCAATGATGACTCTGGATTTATATCTTTTCCCCTTTAATTCTAGAAGTTTTGTTTTATGTATTTTTAAGCTCTGTTTTTAGACATATATACACTAAATGATTCCTATATCTTCCCAACAAATTCACCCTTTTTTTTCAGTTTCCAGCGTTATTCTTTATACTCCTGGCCATCAATTAGAAACCCCCTTAGTATTAATGGTTTCTGATAAGAGTCACCAATAGATTCTAAAACCAATAGGTAAAAGTGTGATGAGAAACAGGATATTTTCAGGGTCTAAAAGAATCTCCCAATAAGATATTTATTAAGTAAAGGCAAAATTGTAACTGTAAAAGAGAGAACTGGAAGACACTATCTTAACTGAATCATCAAAGTTAATCACCAGAAATAGGACAAATAGGCACCATTTTCTTCCTAAGATTTTGTGGGAAAAAGGACACAGTATCACTCCTATGGTACTCCTGTAAGAAATGCATCACCTGAGCTGGTCATGAGGAAACATCAGACAGGCCTAGTTTGAGAAACATTCTACCACAGAAAGCCTGTGATTTTTCCACATCTCAAGGTCAAAGAACAGAGGCTGAGGAACCATTTCACATAATGAAAAGTAAAGGGACATAAAAACTAAGTGCTACATTTAATGCTGAATTAAATTCTGAACTAGAAAAAAAGTTATTTTTGTTGTAAAAAAAGACCTTAGAGGGATGATTGGGAAAAGTTAAATAGGATCTGTAGATTAGATAATAATATGGTAGCAGTGTTAACTTCCTCATTTTGATCTTTGTGTTCCTGTTTATGTAAGAGAATGTTCTGGTTTTGGGGAAATACACAATGAAGTACTTATATGTAAAAGAGAATCATTTATGCAGCATATTCTCAAGAGACTCAGGAAAAAAAAGATCTACAGACTACGGTGTGTGTGTGTGTTCAGATCTTCACACGAATAAAGAAAGAAACGGAGAGGGGAGTAGAAGACGGATGTAAAGAGAAAACAATATTGAGAAATGTGCTCAGATATTAACATTTGGAGACTATGGGCGCTGAGTGCAAAGAAATACTTTAAACTGTTTTGAGATTTTCCTGTACATCTGACATAATTTCAAAATAAACATTTTCAATATTTGTCTTAAAGTCTATTTTGTTTGATATTAATATAGTCACTTGAACTTTCTTAATCAATGTTTGCATGGTATTTTTTATTTCATCTTTTAACTTGTAAACTATCTGTGACTTTTTATTTAAAGTACCACACAACTGCAAATCATCTTGCGTTTTTATTTAGTTTGCCCATCTCAGCCTTTTAATTATAATGTTGAGTTAATATAGATTTAATATTATTATTCATATAGTTGGATTTGGGTCTACAATTTTCTTATTAGTTTGCTATTTGTCCTTTCCTGCCTTCATTTGGGTTAATCAAATATTTTCAAGCATTTAATTTTAATCCCTCCATTGGCTTTTCAGTTACACTGCCTCATTTTTAAAATACTGGTTGCCTTAGGGATTCCAATATGCATCCTTAAGTTATTATAGCCTATTTAGAGTTAATGTCACTATATCCAGTTAAGTGAAAGAACCTTGCAACAGTAGGGTTCTGTTTACCCATTCTCCTTTTTATGAAGTCACATGTCTTATATGTCTGCAATAGATAAGTAGTAGTCTATATTTTGCTCTAAATAGATATATGCATTTTAACTATATTGAGACAATTTTTTAATGTTTCATTTACGTTTACGCGTGAGCTTACCTCGCCTAGTACTTGTTATCTCTTTCTGTATATCTGTCAATTTCCTTTAACTTGATGAACTTTCTTCCCATTTCTTGTAACTCCACTCTTCTATAGACAAACTACCTCAGTTTAAAAAATCTAAAAATGTCTTAATTTTGCCTTCAGTGTTCCTGGATATTTTTCTAGATGTACACTTTTAGGCTGACCGTTTCCCAGCCAGCCCTTTAAAGATGTCATTTGACTGTCTTTTTTCCTCCCTTGATTTTAATGAGAAATCAGGCATCATTCACACACTTTTCCTCTCTGTGTCATCTTCTTTGGACTCATTCAATACTTTCCTTTAAATTTTGCTTGTTTGACTATAATATCTCTAGACAGCATTGTTTTTGTTTTTATCATTTTGGGGGCAATTTTTGGCTTTTAGATGTTCTTGGATCTGTAAGTTTGTTTTCTACCAAATTGGGGAGACATTTTACCATTATTTATTTTATTGCGGTTTTTTTTTTTTTTTTTTTTTTTGGTGCCCTTATCTCTCCTCTATTTCTGGGACTCCTTTTATATGGATATTGATATAATGGACTTGATCTTGTCTCACAAGTCACTGAAGCTTTGCCTTTTTTGTCTCTTTATTTCTCTGTCTTCATTTTAGATAGTTTTCATTATCATGTCTTCAGTTTCACTGATCTCTTCTGCTGTGTTCTCTCATCTGTTAGTAAACCAAATCAATTAATTTTTCATTTAAGATATGATACCTCTGTTTCTAAAATTTTCATTTGGTTCTTCTTTATAGTTTCTATTTGACCAGTGGAGACTGACTTATGATTATACATTCCATGAGTCCTCGAATATTTATAATAGCAGTTTTCTGTTGTTGCTAATTTTAATAGCTGGATCATCTTTGGGTCAGTTTCCAGGTTTGTGGCCGCATTTTCCAGCTTCTTTACTTAACTCAAAATATTTTAAATTATTGTCACATACCAGAAAATATAAATACTACACTATTATGACTGTATTCTGGTACCTTCTTTAGAGACTGTCAAGTTACATTTTTTCCCTTCCAGAGAGGCAATTGATTTCTTGTAGAAAAATCCCATCTGCAGCATCACTGCATCTGCTGCTCACCATTTGCTTCAGCACCTCTTGCAATGGTTAGCTCACTACCTCCCTGAAGAAATCTGACTGTTAAAAACTGGCAGCTTGGACTATTAAAATTTTCTCTGTGTTTACCCATAATGTGCTTTGTAATTTTACCCAAAAGCACAGAGACAAGTTTGTTGCCCTTTTCAATGAGAGAAAATTTTCCTGGGGAGGCTTTTATGGTTTTTATCAGAATCTCAATGCTGTCAGTATTGTTTAGTACTTCATGGTACATAGTTACCAGAGTCTTCTCGGATTATCTGAGAGAATATAAACAGGGCTTAAGGGGAAAGACTGTGTCTGGGTTCAAATCCTTGCCCTGCTGTGTGGCCTTGGACAAATCCCTCAACCTCTCTGTGACTGAGTTTCTTCAGCTGCAAGGGTAATGATATGAATTATCTACCTACTAGCCTGCTGTGAGGGGTGAGTCAATTGATGCATGTGAAAGTAATTAACAGTGCCTCGCATACAGGAAGCGTTTGGTGAAGATCTGCTGTTTTTAGAGACAAAATTTCCTTTGGAGCCATTCTGGTACATCACCCCGAGTGGGCTGCCTATAATTTACCCCAGTATGAAAATATTTTTTCAATTGTTGAAAACAAGCAGATAATCCACATTTTAAGGTGGAATCTAGGGCAGTAAGTGGAATAGGAAAGGGGAGTGGGAGAGAGAACAGATAGGGCCAGAGCAGAAAAGCTCCTTATAACCCATAAAAATGCAAAAATCAGAATAAAAGTTGGCCTCCAGTGGGTCCCAGACCTCCTCAGAAGCATCTGAGACATAGTTACATATTTTCCATTTGCGAGTCCCATTTCAGAGCTACTAAATTAGAATCGCTGGGGTTGGCCCTGGAAATCTGCATTCATTTGATGCACCTAACCCCCCTTCCCCCAGTCCCCAAGATGATTCTTGAACATCCTGGTAGCACACATCATGAAGCACTCTTTGGGACACTTGGAAGATGATGATGATTAATTATAATATTAATAAATATAATTATATAAGTGAATATAATTAATTAGCAAACATAATTATTATATTAGTTTAGTATTAGTACTATTAGTCATGCTAATGTAATATTATATTATTAATACTAATGTAATATTATATTACTACTACTAGTAGTAACTATATTGTTAAGTTATTATTATTAAGGATCATATTGATATGAGCACAGTGACTTCAGCAGCACAGTGACCAGCAGCTCCCCTGATCTACTGATGGATGCACAGAATGAGAAGGAAAAGTGTCCTGACTCAATTCGCCCTGATAATAAACGGCAAGGTCAGGCCAAAGATGCGTCTACTGACTTCACAGCTGGTGCTTTCAGGGACACATTTAACTGATGGTTGTTTCCGTTGACTTAGAGACTGGGCCTCTATCATCTGCTTTAGAGGCTATTCTGACAAATGATCCATCTTGATTTTGATGAGAGTCATTATCATCTCAGTTTATTTCTCTTTACAATTGGTACAGTCCTGACCTTAAAGAACGAGGATGCTGTGAAGTTTAATTAATGTCAGCAGAGTCCTCAGATGAAAGTTACTGTATTGAGGCACAGTATTACCGTTATTACAGTTTACCAGTTGCCAGGCTCGGGTCACCTGCTGGGCTGTGTGTTAGGCTGCACTAGAAAGAACACGCAGAATAGCAAGCACATCGTTCTACTTGGAAACCCAGCCTGACATTAGGCTGGCCCATACCTTATATCTGAGCATCCCAGGGGGATTCAGAGGTTCTGACAGTTTCTAGAGAAATCTCGTTGAGAAACACTGGGATAGGAATGAGTTCCAACTTCAGAAACAAATGGTGATGAGTTTGACTCCTTTCCTGGTGGCTCAGATGTTAATCAGCCTGCAAAGCAGGAGACCTGGGTTCGATCTTCAGGTCAGGAAGATCCCCTGGAGAAGAGAATGGCAATCTGATCCAGTACTCTTGCCTGGAGAACTCCATGGACAGAGGAGCCTGGTGGGCTACAGTCCATGGGGTCACGAAGAGTCAGACACGACTGAGCGGCTAACACTTTGACTCCTTTGGCTCCTGGGCCTCCCTCTTACTAATACGCTACTGGAAATACTGTTTTCACGTCCTCTCGGTGTAATGGAGAAACTGCCCAACTTAGAGAGAGTTGTTTAGAGGAGTAAATGAGGTAATATAAGCAAACTACTTTATATCGCATGTTATACCTAGTACTGCTAATGCTAAGTCACTTCAGTCGTGTCCAACTCTGTGCTACCCCATAGACGGCAGCCCACCAGGCTCTGCCGTCCCTGGGATTCTCCAGGCAAGAACACTGGAGTGGGTTGCCATTTCCTTCTCCAGTGCATGAAAGTGAAAAGTGTAAGTGAAGTCGCTCAGTCATGTCCGACTCTTCGTGACCCCTTGGACTGCAGCCCACCAGGCTCCTCTGTCCGTGGGATTTTCCAGGCAAGAGGACTGGAGTGGGGTGCCATTGCCTTAAGCTGTCTAAATGATGGATTCCAAAGAAAGAAATGAATGCAAAGATTCAGGAGAGAGAATAATGCTAAGAGAAAGAATACCATACTAGAGCATGTCCGTTCTGTAAAGATCATACAGCTGTATTGAAGCAACCAAGAACGTAACATTTAACTGATGATGTTTCAAGACAGAGGAAAGGCAGGTGGATGTTCATGAACTTACTCTGTTCTTACAGCAACACTCTGGTGAATGACCTCCGCTCTCTATTTCACCGCTGTGTAATTGAAGTTCACAGGTAGATTTGAAGTCACACAAGCCACCAAGGGTAGAGATGTGCTCTGACCAGTGTTCTCTTACACATGACACCTGCCTCTCGTATCCACATGGTGAATAGAACTGTGTGACTGGTGGTCGCAAGTTTTGTTTTAATCCCAACATAGGGTTTTGTATTTGACAAGTCGCTTTTGAGAACTCCAGAAAATTAAGTGTCATTTTGACATCCCAATGCTAATTTTATTTTTTTCTTGTACTCTTGCAACGACTCTGCAAGGGACATAGACATCATTATTCCCATTTTACTGACATGGAAACTGAGGCTCAGAGAACATTAAGATCAAGATAAAATGCTTCTTGGATGTTTGTATTCATGTTTCCTGTTTTATTCTTAAATATGTGGTGTTAGAGAATACTCTTGCGAATCCCTTGGACAGAAGGAGATCAAACCAGTCAATCCTAAAGGAAATCAACCCTGAATATTCATTGGAAGGACTGATGCTGAAGCTGAAGCTCCAATACTTTGGCCACCTGATGCTTAGAGCAGACTCATTGGAAAAGACCCTGATACTGGGAAAGATTGAAGGCAAAAGGAGAAGGAGATGGCAGAGAATGAGATGGTTAGACAGCATCACCAGCTCAATGGACATGAGTTTGTGCAAACTCAGGGACATAGTGAAGGACAGGGGAGCTTGGCATGCTGCAGTCCATGGGGTCGCAGAGCATCAGACACAATTGAGCGGCTGAACAAGAACAGATGTCATAATCTGAAGTCAGCATTCTCTAAGGGCTGTATATTAGTTGGCGGAGATGTAAACACAAATTCTCTTCTTTATCCCTCAAGGGTAGAAGCAGTCACTTTCTACCCAACCTGAAAGAGGCTCTGGCAGACAAATACTTCCTCTCAAAAGAGTCGTGGGAGCGCCCAGGTGGGATATTTTGTGCTTGAGATATTCAAATACCCTCAGTTTCCCTTGGCCCTCTGCTCTGTCCCTGAGCAGCAGCCGCAGCAAGCCTGAGGCCGTGCAGCAAGTGAACAGCAGCTCCCTCCCTCTGTGCCTTGAGACTCAGGAATGGCCCAGGAAGTCCTAAGAAGGCTGATCCTGGAAGGCAGGCTCTGCTGAACCTGAGACATGGTGAGTTACACCAAGGTCCAGAATTTTATTCTGCCTTCTTCCACCTTGATTAATTTCATAGCTAATGACTCTCTGGACTTGGTGATGTACGATGCTCTGTCAGGGACAAAAAATAATTGAACTTTTACTAATTAAATAAAACATCTTCATGCAGTGAAAGGTTTTGCAAATGAATGTAACTCACATGGAATTATGTTGGCAGGAGAGTCCCAAGGAAAAATATTTTTAAAGATCACAGTGCTAAAAAAAAAAAAAAGAGAGAGAGAGAGAGAGACCGAGTGGAGGAGACAGGGCGGGAGATTTTTAAAAGGCACAGAGAGAAAAGAAGGACACACGTATATTGAAAGAGATCAAGAAATCTACGTAGAGAAACAGACTCAGCTTGAGACAGAGATTCAAGCCTAGAAGACTAACAAGTGAGATAACAAAGTCAGACATATATAATGGTACAATAGAGGTGTTCAATAAGACATTTTTGAGTACCTATCTCAAATAATGATAGCTGCTAAAGATCTGTTTATTCAACAAATGCATATATTCAGCACCTTCTCTGTGTAAGGGACTGTGCTAGAACCTGAGGACACAATAAGGAAAAGGCATGTAAAGCCTCCTCTCTGAAGTCTAATTAGAAAGACACGCATCAGACAAGAAGAATAGAAATAAATATCCGTATGCCACAGGGAACGCTTCTCAATACACTGTAATGACCTGTATGGGGAAAGAATCTTAAGAAGACTGGATTTATGTACAAGTATGGCTGATTCACTCTACTGTACAACAGAAACTAACGCAACATTGTAAATCAACTCTACTCCAATAAAAACTGTAAAAGAAGAAAGAAATATCCAATTTCAATGCTACAGTTTCAGAGGTGGATAAACCCCTGGGTGTAGAAAGGATTGGATGATATGAAGGTGTGACAGAAGTAACAACGGCTTGTCGGAAAAACAGAAGCATACAATCTATTTTTCTCTTCATACAGTTTGAAGGTTCAGAGAAGTGGAGGGCTTTGACCAATCTTGCAGAGTAAAAGTATCTAGAACAGATAGCTATTGCATAACTGGAAGTTAAGCAAATTAACAGCTTTTCATTTCGAACTTAAACAACTATAGAATAGTTCAAACATATAGAAAAGTATAGGAATGGATAGGATGGCCATCCGCATGCCCACCACTGACTACCATATTTTGTAAGTCTAAATTTTAACTATGTAAAAGAAAAAGATAAACTGAGGGATTTGCATGTAGACTTGAATTACCCTTTGATCTTTCTGACTCTTTTTTGAGCACTCAGAATGCAAATGTCACACCCCTTTTACAGAGAGATAACTGATATTCAAAAGATTAGAGAGCTTTCCCAAGTGCGTAAGGTTTTAAGTGGTACAGTCCAGAATTTCCACCCAGGGCTGTTTAATTCTGTGTTCTTTCTGATATGCTACACAAGCTCAAGGACAAAAAGCAAAGAATCAAGAATCTTCCACACTCTGACATTGGGAACTAAGATGCCAGAATCCTTCTTTCTCTTCTGTCCTTCTCCCTGTCTCGTTCTTTTCATTGGCTAGATGATTAGGAGGTTTATTTTTGCTCCTTAAGGATTATTCACATGTTCACTCCCACCTCATCTCAGGTCTAAGGAATATTGGCAGGAAAAGCAGCACACCTGCTTCTCCTTTTCCACATCTTGCCTTCCTGTTCACATCAGCATCTGAAGCTGCCATACTTTGTTAACTCATTGCCATGATCCTTAACTGAAGGCAATATGCTGCGAATGCCCAGCTGTTGCTATGGTGACCAGGATGTCATAAGGTGACACTACGTGTTCCGGTAAGTGTGATGATGAATTCTTTTTAATCTGGGATATTAACTTTGCAAAAATTTGGAAAGCTAGCTGTTAAAGCAGAAAGAAAACCGAGTTATGCAGAAGCCCAACATTAGTGCATATTTTTCTTCTTAGTAATCAAGTTGGACTTGACAACCTCCATATGGTCTTTCCCTGCTCTAAGACTTTATAATTATGGGGAAAAATGAATAATTGCTTCTCTCAGAAAGAAGCAGCATCATTGGCCTAAGGTTGTGAGGTTATGATTTAAATAGAACTCTGAGTTAAAGAGAAGGGTGGTCTTCTGGAAAAATTCTAAAGATCTGGGCTCACTTCCATTGAGCATCTGTGAAGCTTTCCTTTCTCCTAGCCTCAGTCCCACCATCTGTTAAATAGGAATGAAAGCATGGAGCTTTCTTTAAAGATTGAATAAGAAAACATGTTCAAAGCTCTTGGCACATAGTGATTCTACTTAAATATTATTTTCTTAGCTTTAAATACTTGCAAGGATATGTCATTTCACAGCATGAACTCAGGCAAGTCATTCAATTTCTTTTAGGCATAATAATTATCTTATCATTTATAAAAATGAATAGGGTTGGAAAAAATGAGTGTATAACAGACACAGAAGTAGATGAAAACGATGGATATGATGGGGAAAGATGAAAGATGGGCATGACTTTACTCAAATCCTTCTAGTGCTAGACTTCAGAATCTAAAACAAATGATTCCACAAAAAGAAAAGAGGGCCATGCCCACATTTTTCTTTTAAGTATGCGTGAAATCCAATTATTGCCAAATATGGCAAGTGATAAATAAAGCAAAATATGTAAGCCTTCTTAGTGAGCATTGGTGTGTGGGATTATGCCCATAGGAGGTGGTCTGAGGTTTCAAACTAACTGACACAGGTGGTTAGACTGGAGATATTGGACTTGAATGAAGGTAAGTTACAGGGAAAGGCACGAAAGCCATTCTCAACTCTTTGGAGGTATTTTATATCCTAAAGGGAGACAACTTGTTTGATCCTACAAGTCAAGAACAGGCTCACTGGATAAGAGTCTGGACTTAGGTAGAACTTTCATACAATGAGATTTTCCAGTACTTAGGAAGGTATAATGCACTAGGGGAAGGTGAGCACTGGCAGGCAGATGTGATTAGGAAAAATGGGCCAGATGCCTCCAAGCTGAGTGGTCAGTTCTGATCTTATTACTCTGGATAGGGAGTTTGCCTCTGCCCTAGAGAACAAGAGTCTGCCTGCAGTGCAGAAGACCAGGGTTCGATCCCTGGGTTGGGAAGATCCCCTGGAGAATGAAATGACAACCCACTCCAGTATTCTTGCCTGGAGAATCCCATGGACAGAGGAGTTTAGCAGGCTACAGTCCATGGGATCGCAAGAGTCGGATACAACTTAGTGACTAAACTACCACCACCTAGAGAACAAAGTCTGAAATTGACACACAACAGGAAAAAAAAAGTTTGCAATGGAAATTTGTGTGAATGCAAAATCTGTCTCCCCCCAGATTCAATTCAACTGCTAAGGTTTTTATATTCTTTGGGCATCTTCAAGAAGTGAGATATCTGGTTGACTATGACAGACAATTGTTACTTATGAGTGATGAAGGGGATAGCCAGGGTATTAGCTGGACAGTGCAAAAACAAAAAGTAATGTATCCTTGATTATAAGTAGGTCCACATGAATTCACTAGCTAGCTGTGATTTTGTAAGACTCTGTCTGATCTGTCTGTTGATACTCAAAAGTACCATGGTGATACTGGGGCCTAAAAAGGGTGAGATATAAACAAAAGGAAACCATTCTAGAATGAATCATCACAAGTACCTTGGTAGAGGAAGATGGGCTTTACAAAAGGGGTTTTGGGTAGAGAATAATATTGATCAAATATGGTTGGATGGAAATTTCATGCCTCATCGGTCATAGATTTGCTCATCTATGAAGTACTCTTGGCAAATTTGAAGTGGTCAAACGTGAGATGACAAGAGTGAACATCAACATTCCAAGAATCAGCAAACTAAAATGGACTGGAATGGGTGAATTTAAATCAGGTGAACATTTTACCTACTAATGTGGCCAGGAATCCCTTAAAGAAATGGAGTAGCCATCATATTCAACAAAAGAGTCTGAAATGCAGTACTTGGATGCAATCTCAAAAATGACAGCATGATTTCTGTTCATTTCCAAGGCAAACCATGCAATATCACAGTAATCCAAGTTTATTCCCCAACCAGTACTGAAGAAGCTGAAGAAGCTGAATTTGAACGGTTCTATGAAGACCTACAAGACCTTGTAGGACTAACACCCAAAAAAGATGTCCTTTTCATTATAGGGGACTGGAATGCAAAAGTAGGGAAGTCAAGTAACACCTGGAGTAACAGGCAAATTTGGCCTTGGAGTACAGAATGAAGCAGGGCAAAGGCTAATAGAGTTTTGCCAAGAGAATGCACTGGTCATAGCAAACACCCTCTTCCAACAACACAAGAGAAGACTCTACACATGGACATCACCAGATGGTCAACACTGAAGACAGACTGATTATATTCTTTGTAGCCAAAGATGGAGAAACTCTATACAGTCAGCAAAAACAAGACTGGGAGCTGACTGTGGCTCAGATCATGAACTCCTTATTGCCAAATTCAGACTTAAATTGAAGAAAGTGGGGAAAACCACTAGACCATTCAGATATGACCTAAATCAAATCCTTTATGATTATACAGTGGAAGTGAGAAATAGATTTAAGGGACTAGATTTAAGGGACTGATGGAGTGCCTGATGAACTATGGACAGAGGTTTGTGACATTCTACAGGAGACAGGGATCAAGACCATTCCCATGGAAAAAAATGCAAACAAGCAAAATGGCTGTCTGAGGAGGCCTTACAAATAGCTGTGAAAAGAAGAGAAGAGAAAAGCAAAGGAGAAAAGGAAAGATATAAGCATCTGAATGCAAAGTTCCAATGAATAGCAAGGAGGGATAAGAAAGCCTTCCTCAGCGATCAAGGCAAAGAAATAGAGGAAAACAGAATGGGAAAGACTAGAGATCTCTTCAAGAAAATTAGAGATACCAAGGGAACATTTCATGCAAAGATGGGCTCGATAAAGGACAGAAATGGTATGGACCTAACAGAAGCAGAAGATATTAGGAAGAGGTGGCAAGAATACACAGAAGAACTGTACAGAAAAGATCTTCACGACCCAGATAATCACGATGGTTTGATCACTCACCTAGAGCCAGACATCTGGGAATGTGAAGTCAAGTGGGCCTTAGAAAGCATCACTATGAACAAAGCTAGTGGAGGTGATGGAATTCCAGTAGAGCTATTTCAAATCCTGAAAGATGATGTTGTCAAAGTGCTGCACTCAATATGCCAGTACATTTGGGAAACTCAGCAGTGGCCACAGGACTGGAAAAGGTCAGTTTTCATTCCAATCCCAAAGAAAGGCAATGCCAAAGAATGCTCAACTACCACACAACTGCACTCATCTCACACGCTAGTAAAGCAATGCTCAAAGTTCTCCAAGCAAGGCTTCAGCAATACGTGAACAGTGAACTTCTAGATGTTCAAGCTGGTGTTAGAAAAGGCAGAGGAACCAGAGATCAAACTGCCAACATCCGCTGAATCATTGAAAAAGCAAGAGAGTTCCAGAAAAACGTCTACTTCTGGTTTATTGACTATGCCAAAGCCTTTGACTGTGTGGATCACAATAAACTGTGGTAAATTCTGAAAGAGACAGGCATACCAGACCACCTGACCTGCCTCTTGAGAAATCTGTATGCAGGTCAGGAAGCAACAGTTAGAAGTGGACATGGAAGTTCCAAATAGGAAAAGGACTATGTCAAGGCTGTATATTGTCACCCTGCTTATTTAACTTATATGCAGAGTACATCACGAGAAACGCTGGGCTGGAAGAAGCTCAAGCTGGAATCAAGATTACTGGGAGAAATATCAATAACCTCAGATATGCAGATGACACCACCCTTATGGCAGAATGTGCAGAGGAGCTAAAAAGCCTCTTGATGAAAGTGAAAGAGGAGAGTGAAAAAGTTGGCTTAAAGCTCAACATTCAGAAAACGAAGATCATGGCATCTGGTCCCATCAGTTCATGAGAAATAAATGGGGAAACAGTGGAAACAGTGTCAGACTTTCTCTTATTGGGCTTCAAAATCACTCTGGATGGTGTTTGTCATCATGAAATTAAAAGACGCTTACTCCTTGGAAGGAAAGTTATGACCAACCTAGATAGTATATTGAAAAGCAGAGATATTACTTTGCCAATAAACGTCCATTTAGCCAAGACTATGGTTTTTCTAGTGGTCATGTATGGATTGAGAGTTGGACTGTGAAGAAAGCTGAGTGCCAAAATTGATGCTTTTGAACTGTGGTGTTGGAGAAGACTCTTGAGAGTCCCTTGGCCTGCAAGGAGATCCAGTCAGTCCATTCTAAAGGAGATCAGTCCTGGGTCTTCATTGGAAGGAATGATGCTGAAGATGAAACTCCAATACTTTGGCCTCCTCATGGGAAGTGTTGACTCATTTGAAAAGTCCCTGATGCTGGGACGGATTGGGGGCAGTAGGAGAAGCAGACGACAGAGGATGAGATGGTTGGATGGCATCACTGACTCAATGGACATGAGTTTAGGTGAACTTCGGGAATTGGTGATAGACAGGGAGGCGTGGAGTGCTGTGATTCATGGGGTCGCAAAGAGTCGGACACGACTGAGCGACTGAACTGAACTGAAGTACTCTAACATGTTTTTAAAATTTTATAGATAGTCATTACAAAAATAAGCACACCATTAAGCTGATCATCTCAACCCATAGGCCAGGATATGCAGATGGACAGATACAAGATAGGCAGTGTAGGGCATCAGTTCAGTTCATTTCAGTTCAGTCACTCAGTCATGTCCGACTCTTTGCGACCCCATGAATTGCAGCACGCCAGGCCTCCCTGTCCATTACCAACTCCTGGAGTTCACTCAGACTTGCATCCATCGAGTCAGTGATGCCATCCAGCCATCTCATCCTCGGTCGTCCCCTTTTTCTCCTGCCCCCAATCCCTCCCAGCATCAAAGTCTTTTCCAATGAATCAACTATTATGACCATTCAATTTGGGGGTGACCCAGACATTTCAACCCAAGTCTCCATGAGGTGCATGTCACTTCCAAGGCTCCGGACTACAGTCAGCCTGGTATGAACCCAATTTTGCACCGGGTATATGACCTTGAGCCAAGTATTTCCTACATGGCTGTGCCTGTTGCCATCTAGTAGGAAGCACTAATAGGGTTGAGGAGTTACTAGGATTAGCCCAGGGACCAAACTCACTTCCGTCTTCTCCATGACCACTCTTGCTGTCTCTCTGACCTATGAATCTTTATGGCCCCTGCATCCCTCCTATTTCTTTCACTGAGTCTTGCAAAGTCTTATTCATTCTGCCTGTTTCTGGTCAGCCCTCATTCACGCAACAAACACACACCAAGCATTGAACTAGGTTGGCAAACTTTTTCTGAAAAAGTCCAGAAGGCTCATGTTTTAGGGTTGGAGAGTCACATAGTATCTGTCATGAACTATTCAGCTCTCCCATTATAGTGAAAAAGCAGTCACAGACGATACATAAACCATCAGAGAAGGCTATGTTCCAGCAAGACTTTATTTTCAAAACAGGTAGAGGGAGAGATATGGCTTATGAGCTGTAGTTTGAAGGCATCTGAGCTAGATGCTGGGCATTAAAAGATGAATAAAATCTAGTATTTGATATCAGAGTTCAAAAAGCTCTAGTTTATTCTTTTTTATATGAGGCCAATGAGATTGTGTTATTTTCCAATGCATATGTATTCTCTTTAAAGTTGAGTTGTAATTGATAGATAACATTTTACAGTTTCAGGTGTATAACATAATGACTCAATATTTATATAGATTTCAAAATGAATACCACAAGCAGTCTAGTTTCACACTGCAACAGCAGAGTTGACAAAGACCTTACAACCCACAAAGCCTAAAATATTTACTATGTAATCATTTGTAGAAAGTTGCAGACCTCTGATTTAGAATAATAAAATGGGTTTATTGAATAACAATTAAGAACTAGGAATTAAGAGTGAGACAGACACCAGTTCAAATCCAAATGCTATTAATAACAACAAAAATAACCAAGTGTCAACTATGTAATAAGCATTTTACTAGTAATTTTTTAAAATTGTATTTAATGTGCTAATCATAGCAATTATATAACATAGTAATTATGTGTTTATGTACTCAATTTACAAACTCAGAGGTAGCTTACCTAAGCTGCACTCCTATTAGAATACAAGAATTCAAACCTAGCTCTATGTGCCTCCAAAGCTCAGGCTTCATTAATCTGGGTCATGAAGGCTGAAAAGGAAATTTGCCAGATTGGGGGAAGAGGATCTGAAGGCAGAGAAAACAGCCTCTGCAAATTCATGAAGCCACAAAAGCACGTCCCAGGAAAGAAAGGGGAAGGCCTTCAGAGGAAGGAGACTGAACTGGGAAGGGCAATGGGGCTGGTTTATAACAAGCCATGAACGTCAGGGGAGAGTTGGTCCTTGCGGTTTCTTTAGCCTGGGCTGGTTGGTGTGGGCAAGCTACATAGCCATGGTGGAGCAGTGGGGACGTGGATTTCTCCCACTGATTAGATGTCTTCATCGTGTTACGACATCCTCCAGTGTGTTAGTGGTGACTAGTTCGGACACAGGCAGCCCAGCTCATTCTTCTGCTCCTTTGTTGGAATGAACACTATCTCATCCTTTTGTGGACATTGCCTTTATGCAAATGCTCACCTCTGATATTTACTTACAAAAATTAGACAGTCAAAATGTTACCCTGTAGGCTTACTATGGAATTGGAGGACTGGCTCATTTCTGAGGTGCCAGGACATGTTAAATTTTTTAAAAATAAGCACAGGAACAAGCGGCCTACTCACTTCAAGGGCAGAGCTGGGTGGTGCTTCAAAAGGTGTTAGCTTTAAGCTTCTGTTCACGACCCAGAGCAGTCACTGTCAGATATGACCAGTCTGCATCTTTGGGTCCAGAAAAGCAGACTGCAGCCCTGAGAAGGGAATGATCTGCCCTGGGGCAGAGAACTGGTTTGTGCCAGGAAGGTTGTGTGATCTGGGTTCTGGATGGATCTAACTGGGCAGATGATCTGAATATGCTTGACAAACAATTCGATGGTGCAGATAAACTCCTAGACTTTGGCAGAATAATGAAAAGACGTGGCCTTTTCTGAAAATCATGCTTAATGAAAGGATTGGCCAGCTCCATAGAGGAAGTTCAGTCCTTAGCGCCACAAGGAGAGGCAGATTCCAACTCAAAATACGGAAATACTTTCTGTGAATTAGAAATGAGAGTTGAATGATCTTAGTCAGAGTCCCTGAGAGCTTGCTCATCATTTTATTCCTCCCACCCCCAAGGAAAATCTTCTGACTAAAGAGAACAGCGTGTACTCATAGGAATCTAGGGACGTGTAGCTTAAAATGCATTTTAAAAGCACAAAATTCTTTTGAAGTCTCCTGTCTCATGGCAAAATGCCATACACACCTTTAAATTAAATCCAACAACATGTCCCTTTTTTGTTTTAATATAGCCTTTGAAATGCTTATTATCTCTTAAAATTGATCATTGGTTTACCCCTGGAGGTATAGATACTCTAATCAGAAAAGCAGTATCTGATATCATGTAATAATTATGATATCATAACATCTCAGAGTTGAAAGAGATTCATGAAATCACCATTCTGAATACTACCCAGTGCAGAATATTTGAGTGCATGCTAATACAAGGAATCTGATGCTCCTGAGACTCTAGGAGCTCAGACTTCAGGGAATCTTTACACCAGTGCGTTACCCATCCCACTGTAGCGATTAGTGTGGTATGCATTTTGAGTATTTTATAGTATTATAAAAATACTACATAGTATCATATATTTATTGTATTAAATGTTATGATATTATATACTTAGTCATACACTATTATATTTATTGTATAAATTACTGTACAGTGTTATATATTTATAGTCATATACTGTATGCACTATATAATGCTACTATATATACAGCCCACCAGGCTCCTCTGTCCATGGAATTCTCCAGGCAAGAATACTGGAGTGGGTAGTAATTCCCTTCTGAAGGGGATCTTCTAGACCCAGGGACTGAACCACCAGGGAAGCCCATATGTTTATGGTAATAAATAGTATATGGTATTATATATGTATCGTAATATAATATTATATTTTATTGTATAAGATACTATATGCTGCTGCTGCTGCTAAGTCACTTCAGTCGTGTCTGACTCTGTGTGACCCTATAGACGGCAGCCCACCAGGCTCCGCTGTCCCTGGGATTCTCCAGGCAAGAACACTGGAGTGGGTTGGCATTTCCTTCCCCAATGCATGAAAGTGGAAAGTGAAAGTGAAGTCACTCAGTCGTGTCCGACTCTTCGCGATCCCATGGACTGCAGCCCACCAGGCTCCTCCGTCCATGGGATTTCCCAGGCAAGAGTACTGGAGTGGGTTGCCATTGCCTTCTCCGATAAGATGCTATATAGCAATGTATATTTATGGCCATATACTATAGAGTACTCTACAATGCTATTACATATATCCAACCAGTCCATACTAAAGGGGATCAATCTTGAGTGTTCATTGGAAGGACTGATGTTGAAGCTCAAACTCCAATACTTTGGCTGCCTGATACGAAGAACTGACTCATTTGAAAAGACCCTCATGTTGGGAAGGATTGAAGGCAGGAGGAGAAGGGAACGACAGAGGATGAGATGGCTGGATGGCATCACCGACTCAGTGGACATGAGTTTGAGTAAACTCCAGGAGTTGGTGATGGACAGGGAGGCCTGGTGTGCTGCAGTCCATGGGGTCGCAAAGAGTCAGACACGACTGAGTGACTGAACTGAACACACATACACACAAATGTATGTTTCCTAAGAGAGGTGATACTTTATAGGCTTTGGAGTCTAGGAGACCTGGTTTCATATTCTCACTCTTTTATTTTTTAATAAACTTTTTATTTTGTATTAGCGTATAGCCAATTATCAATATTGTGATGGTTTCCGGTAGACAGAAAAGGGACTTAGCCATACCTATACAAATATCTACTCTCTCCCAAACTCCTTCCCATCTAGACTTCCACAAAACATTGAGCAGAGTTCTCTGTGCTATACAGTAGGTTCTTGTTGGTTACCCATTTTAAACATAGTAGAGCATTCATAGTGACATGACTTTTTACTCCTTTGATGTTGACTCTTCCTGTCATTGTAAAGCAGAACTCATCAAATTCTCACTCTTTGTAGCTGGTTAGCTCTTGACTTCAGGCATGTTTTCTAATCCTGCGAAGTCTCAGTTTTCTTATTATAGAATAGGAATGAAAAGATCTTCCTGCCAGAGTTGGCATAAGCATTCAGAGGAAAGGGACATACATCTCTGATCACACAGACTGAAATATGTTAATGTAATGTGTAGGAAATGGTAGCTAGTGTGTTCGTGCATGCACAGACACACACACAGACACACACACACACACACAGACACACACACACACACACACACACACACAATCAGCTTAATAAAAAAGTGGGGCCTGAACAGAGTTGAGTCATGTGCTGAGAATAGAGGGGCTTATGGATTCCGAGGCTAAGATGTAAACCGAGAGAACAGTCCACTGACAACATTTGTTCCTTTACTTCTTTGGCTCCAGGAAGCTCCAGAGACACAAGAATCTCTGGAACTGAAGCTCTGCAAAGCTGAGAGTCTGCGTTTCTCCTCCTGTGCTCAGACATATGCACTGCATGCCCAGACACAACAGATGGCTGGTTCCCTGCACACAAACCAGCCCTGGAGAAAGGCACTGGGCAGAGCAGAGGAGAAAGAGCATCTCCACACCCGCGTCCCCCACTCCTTGAAGAAAAGGTTCCTATTACTTCTCTTCCTTGACAACAAGGAACCAGCTAGACTCTGGGGGCGCCCTCTAAACCTAATCGGTATTCTAAGTTTCTTCTTGGAAATGTTCGCTCTGCAGCCCCACAAGAAAGCTACAGGTTAAGGAGATAGACCTAATTATTTATTTTTCCCTGGGAGAAGGATGGTGGTTGGGAGTGCTCAATTACAGAAACTCTTTATCCATTGAAGACAGTGGGCACTTCAGCTAGGCCAGTGGGCTCGTGTGCGTGTGGTCCAGCTCCCCAGAGTCACACAGCATGCTCTAACTTATCAAAGTACAGGGGAAAAAAAAAAACCTTTACTACCAGTAAACTTGGTGAAATATATTACTAGGAGCTATATTCCATATGCTGAATGTACATATAAAACACAACTCTATTTATAAAATCTTTTTCCTGCTCCTTTTCCCAAAATATTCTACTTCTCAAACTGAGCAGATGGGGGTCTCTTTCCCTCCCTTTGGCAGCTCTGAAACCTTGAGGAATTTCAAGGTATCTGTCTATAGGGTACTTATTGTATGAGTGTTCATTACTTGAATTCAGGTAGTCATGGCTGTGCAAGAGTCTCAAAAATATTCAAGAAGCTGGTTGTTATGAATTTAGTCTCCACCAAGGTATTTACCCTGTTTCCTCCCATCTTGTGAAAATAATTTTTTGTTGTTTAAGCTATCACTGATTTTATAAAATGTTTTGAGCACGCATAATCAGAATGAGAATACAATGCTTATCACCTGCAGAATGAAACTGCAGTCTGGAGAAAGCTGCACAGTATCATGAAGTTGATGAAAGTGATGCTAAGATTCCCTGGAATCTCATTCTGAGCCATTGGCAAAGGAGGATTAGGCTGAGTTAGACCAATTAACAATTGAAAAAGAGAAAATCAACAAGGAAGATGATTAGAAGCTTCAAAAGAGAAATATTTGAATATCAAAGGATTAGGAAAAGCCTTGGGGGAAAATGATGAATCTCTCAAATATTTTTACAAAAATTACCTTCCTCCTAATCATGATATGAAAGTTAAATGCAAAGTGAAGGATTTCATTTCATTTGATCATACAATTTTGTCAGAAAAATTACTGTTGAAAAATCAAGACCTGGCTCATTTTCTGATCATTTTGTGAATTAGCATGCAGTTAAAATTATCAAATAAATTCTGACTATATAAGCTAAAATAAACTTATATTCATACACTTTAGTTTCATTTACCAAACTGAACTTGCATGCTCTCCTCTGGAATTGTGTTGCTCTTTAAGGGAGATTCACTTTTGAGTGGATTTGATTTCATATTAGAATGTTGAGTGGTAGTTGAGGTAGCTACGGTTATGTGTAGTATCTGGAGCCAGGACATCTGGGTTTTGAATCCAATTTTTGGTTTTGAATCCAAACTGTTTGTTTAACATGGGAAGGTTATTTGACTTCCTGGTACCAGGCGTTCTTCATCTCGAAAATAGAATTATAACAGTTCTGTTTGAGCAGAGAATTGAGAGCAAAGCAGAAGATATTAGACTGAGAGGATCCAGCCCATCCTTTGTGATGAACTGTGTGACTTCGTCCCTGGGTGTGGGGTCTATACTTTCCAAGTAGGGATGGCATGTGAAAGTGAAAGTGAGGTCGCCAGTCGTGTCCAACTCCTTCTGACCCCATGGACTGTAGCCCACCAGGCTGCTCTGTCCATGGGATTCTCCAGGCAAGAATACTGGAGGGGCTTACCATTTCCTTCTCCAGAGGCTCTTTCCGACCCAGGGATTGAACCTAGGTCTCCCACATTGCAGGCAGACTCTTTAACCTCTGAGCCACCAGGGAAGCCCTTTTCAGAACTTCTTTCTTGAAAAAGGAACATTGTCCTAGTGACCTTCTTCTTTCTCTGTTCAACCATCAGTTACTTCCAGAAGCCATTCGGATCATTTCTCACGCTACACAAGATGAGGTAGCCCTTCACTGAAATCTCTATGATATTAATGACTGTCTCTGTAGCTTCTCTGGTTCAATCCTTTCTTTGTCTTCTCCTCATGTCTCTCTGAGCTATGAGGAAACACACACACACACACACACACACACACACACACAGAGTCATCTGGCATAGGACATCCCTAAGCATTATCAATGAACCTCTGTCTCAATGAGGCAGTCTGGGCGGCAAAAAGAACCTTGGAGTGAGAAGTACAGGCCGTAGAAGCTTAAAGGGCATGCTATTCTCTGAGCCTCATTTTTCATGGACTTTGGAGTGAAGAAGTTGAATTTGCTAAACTCAGGGCTTGTTCAGCTATAATGCCTTGGAAGTCGATAACACCGATAAAATCGAAGTGCTAAACATGAAGAGACCTATGGCTAATTTTTTCTCAACTTATAACAGGAAGTTATCTGAAATAGTGATGAAGGGTCCTTTTTCTCTTCCATCTTTGCCCACTGATCAACTTTTGGGCTTGGTGGTCTCTCTATTTAGGTCAACCTGGATACTCTCTGCTCCACTTGTAAAACTTCAGCTAAGGTCACAGGGGTCACTAATCCTTGTCTGAGGACTTGGTCCTCTGGCTGTCCACCCTAATTATTACATCCATTACTGGTTCTCTTTGCTGTGAGCTGCCATCTACCAGAAAATACACTAAAACTTTTTTTTTTCATATTATACCATGTAATCTTTGCACAAACTCAGTGGAATAGAAACCACTGTCCTCCTTTTAACACTGAGACCATTAAGACTAAGTAGGATTGGAAAACGATCATTGAAGTCTAATAGTAAAACGCAGTTCATGTTCGTACTCTCATCTTTCTGGCTTCAAAGCCCATGCTTTTAACCATCATGTTCCACAAACTCCTAAGATATGTCTGAGCCCATTTATTGCACTGTGCCCATTGTCTGGCAATATCATATATTAATAGAAAGAATATCTCTTCTTCCAAGTCACAAACCATTCTCTCCTCACTTTTGTGTGTGTGCTATGGGTGGACCTGGATGCATGTTTAATTGCTAAGTCTTCTAAAGGGCTGCAAACAAGCAAAAGAATTCATAAGGGAGACAGGATGGTGTAAGCTATTGAAAATATGAGCTTTGAACGCCAGCTTTGAAAACTGGTTCTGGCACTTCCCAGCTATGTGGTTTGGGCATGTTGATTAGCTGCCTGATGCCTCAGTTTCCTTATCTGTAAAACTTCCTACTTCATAAGATCATAGTGAGAATTAATGAGCCAGTAAATGTGAGAAATTTAGAATGATGTCTTATACATATTAAATATTTTATGTGTTAAATATTATTATCCTATAGACTTCTGAGAATGTGATTCAAATGAAATTTTCTCAACAATGTTTTTCCAAAATTCTTCCTTTGAATGCCCATTCTCTGGCATCTCACTAAAAAATTACAACAAAATAAATTAAAATATCACCATCATAAGACAACAATAACAGTACCAAAAGTTAGCTGTAGCTCTTTTAGCTTTCTAGTGTTAAAAATATCTATTAATTGAACAGACCACTCATTTTCACATGTACTAGACTTCAGTGGCATAAATCTTAATTTTTAGAGACTTTTCATTTATGTGCAAAATCAACATCCTTTGACTTTTTGTCCTTTAGCTGTTAGGGGGCTCATAGTCATATTCTGAATCAGTTTTGCTAATTGGTAAGAGCATGCATGCTAGGTTGTTTCAGTTGCGTCCAATCCTTTGCAACCCTATGGACTGCAGCCCTCCAGGGGTCTCTGTCCATGGGATGCTCCAGGCAAGAATACTTGAATGGATTGCTGTTTCCTCCTCCAGGAGATCTTCCTGACTCAGGGGTCAAACCCACCTTTCTTACGTCTCCTGCTCTGGCAGGCAGGTTCTGTACCACTAGCGTCACCTGGGAAGCCCCAGTAAGAGCATAGGAGCTGCATAATTTTAATTTTCCCTGATCTTGTATTTCCATATAATGTTCAGATTCCCTGATTTTCTTTTTAATCAATTTATGTTTTTGCCACCTCATAGTTAATGTTTTGGTTAATCTCTTCACATTCTCTGTCAAAGGAAATAGAATAGAAATGAACTAATATTGTAAAGGCTATATTTGTCTTTGAAATTCCATAATTTCTAGCACTGTTCTATATATATATAGATTTACTTATTTGTTCAAATTTTTATTGTAATATAGTTGATTTAATATTTATTGGAGTGTTCGTTTCAGGTGTACAGCAAAATAAATCAGTCATGTGTGTGTTCTGAGTCACCTCAGTCGTGTCTTACTCTTTGAGACCCTATGGACTGTAGCCTGCCAGGTTCCTCTGCTCATGGGATTCTCCAGGCATGAGTACTGGACTGGCTTGACATGCCCTTCTCCAGGGAATCTTCCTGACCCAGGGATTGAACCTGCATCTTCTATGTCTTGTGCATTGGCAGGCAGGTTCTCTCCCACTAGCGCCACCTGGGAAGCATATATATATATATTTCCATTCTTTTTTTTTTTTTTAATGCTTTTCCCATAGAAGCCGTTACAGAGTACTGAGTAGAGTTCCCTGGGCTATAGAGTAGATTCTTATTAGTTATCTATTTTATACACAGTAGTGTAGTGTGTATGTATCAATCAAATTGAACCACTGACTTAAGAAAATCAGAACTGGTCAGTACTTAAAGTGATAAAAATATATTTTAATGAGAAATTATTGCAATTGAGGAAAAGAGACCTCATTGTAGAACTGGGCTCAATTCTGACTACAAAGAAGAGTGAGTTTTTATTGCTAAGGAGCAGAGTTGGGGTGGGAGTTGGTAGGTACAAATTTCTAAGAAGGAATGGTCATTCGTGCTAACAGATCTAAAAGGGTCCTTACTGAGGGCAGGCAGGGTGATTGGATATCACCTGGTGGGTGCTGAAGGATGAGGAGGGTGAACAGACTTTGAGGATGGTGAATTCTGGCTAACTCAACTTGGCTTGACATCATTCTTCCTAAAACTGGGCTCTTAGAAGATATGCCAATGGAACATCATTGATAAAGGGTTCAGAGAAGATTGACTAGTTTTTGGTCAAGGAGAAAAATCTTTGCCTCCACACAAATATACCAAAACCCAACTATTTTTACCTTATGGTTCTTATGGTTCGACATAATACTGTCTCAATAGTGGTTTTCTGTTTTTAAAAAATGAAACTCAATTCTGAAGCATTGATAATAAAGGAAAAAAAAATGTATATATATTTTCTTTCTTTGGAAATTAAAATTCCCTTTCTTGAATGCCTGCTGCCCTCTCAACTCATCAATAGTGTTGGTTTGTTTAATAAATATTGCACCTATCTGCCTTGGCTCTAGTGTGGCATGTAGCTGATACCTTGAAGCAGTTACTTCCAACTACATTTCATATTTAATTTATTACATAATTCTCCATAAATGATTTTATTGATGAACTGTACAGTGTAAAATTATTATTTTTTAAAGATTTCACAGTACTTTTTAAAACTCAATAGTTGCCACAAAAAAAGAAAATCCATTCCTCTCTAAAGGCATTTGAGAGGAAAAAAAATCCAAGATAAAGAACTTCACAGGATTAAGGATCTGTTCTGCTTGCAGTCTTCATCCTCTGTTTCACATAAACACCATAGCCTTATTTCTCAAACAGGCTTTTATTTAGGAAACAGATAAGAGGGAGTCAGTTCATTTCTACAAATACCAAGAATCCACCATTGGTTAGGCTGAGGATAAAATGTTAAAAAGTAATCATATTTCCTACCACTGCAGACGAGCCCATGGGCTGATGCTAGAGAGACATACACAGTTTTCACTGGGATAAGACATGTTTTCATTTTCTGTTTTTTTTTTTTTTTTTTAATTGAGGTTCGTGCTTCCTTTTGATAACTAAATGTCTTTCACTATCCCTCACCATTAGTTGTAATTTAAACACGTAAATTAAATGCTGCAACTAAGCTCTGAACTAACAGTGAGCTTCTTTAAACTAGCACTACAGGGAACTCTGAGAAAGTCTCTGAGAGGCAAAGCCCTGAACTACCACCACCACCCGCCCCTGCACCATACGCTATAGCCATCACTGTAAAGGAGAAAAGTAGAGGGTCCTACAGAGGCCATTTCAGAAACCAGACACAAATGTCACGTTAAAGCCAACCAAGATTCCTCCCACCTGCCCCGCTTCCCCCTTGGTGTCCACACATCTGTTCTCTATGTAGGAGGAATTTGGAGACTGAGATTGACACATATACAGTATTGAGACTATGTACTAAAAAAAAATCTCCCTGCAGTGGAGGAGACCCAGGTTCAATTCCTGGGTGGGGAATATTCCCTGGAGAAGGGAAGAACTGCCCTCTCCAGGATTCTTGCCTGGGGAATCCCAGGGAGAGAGAAGCCTGGCAGACTACAGTCCAGGGTGTTGCAAAGAGTCAGACAGAACTGAGAAACTTAGAACGCCACACAACGCAATGATAAAATAGATAACCAAGGAGAAAACACTCTATAGCACAGGGAACTCAATTTAATTCACTGTGCCAACCCGAATGGGAAGGAAGTCCAAAAGGGGCATGATACATGTGTATGTACGTCTGATTCATATCGTTGTACAGTAGAAACTAACACAACAGTGTAAGGCAACTATACTCCAATAAAAATAATTTAAAAGGAAAAAACTAACAAAGAAAGAGTAAACTCTGGAGAAACTGGTCCTGCTGCTATTTGAACCCACTTCTGTCTCCAACTATGTCACCAAAATGATGTGGGCTTTGTTCTCACTGTGGACAGAGTCATGGGATTTAAGGCTTGTATAAGATCTTAGCAACAACCTTCTATTGGACTTGGAGTTTACAGATGAAAGAGACTGAGATTCAAAGGGTTGCAGGGTTTCATCCAAGGTTCGGAACCAGGCCTTCGGACTAAAAGTGTTCCCATCATCTCGGGGATGTTCCCTGAGCCCCTTCATCATCCCAGTTGTGACTATCATCTATGTCCTACTCTACTTTTCCTTCTTGTAAAATGACTTTTTAAAGTTTTTTTTAAAACATTTTTTTAAAATTTAAGAAAATTTCTCTATATCAGTTTGGTGCCCATTAGTTCTCCTTGTGAAATGCATTGTTAAGTATCATTATCTTACATACTTCTTTAAGAAGTAAGAGCTTGGGTGCTTTTGTCTGTTCTTGTGTGCCTCTTTTTCTCTCCTTCTCACCATCTCTCCTGCTTCTATCCTCTGAAGAGGGGAGGTGGTTGATGGCATACAACATAGAAGGAGAAATGTCTCACTCTTGTCTCAAAGGGCATAACAGGCTAACCTGTAGAGCTGAAGGCAATGTATGAAACTGAATGACAGAAATTATTTTTTATTTATTTAAATTTTATTTTTTTACTTTACAATGCTATATTGGTTTTGCCATACATTGACATGAATCCACCACAGGTGTACATGAGTTTCCAACCCTGAACCCCCCTCACACCACCTTCCCCATATCATCTCTCTGGGTCATCCCAGTGCACCAGCCCCAAGCATCCTGTATCCTGTATCAAACCTAGACTGGCGATTCGTTTCTTACATGATAGTATACATGTTTCAATGCCATTCTCCCAAATCATCCCACCCTCTCCCTCTCCCTCAGAGTCCAAAAGTCTGTTCTTTACACCTGTGTCTCTTTTGCTGTCTCGCATACAGGGTTATCATTGCCATCTTTCTAAATTCCACATATATGTGTTAGTATACTGTATTGGTGTTTTTCTTTCTGGCTTACTTCACTCTGTATAATCGGCTCCAGTTTCATCTACTTCATTAGAAACTATATTTGTAAGCGGCTGGGGCTTTTGCTGCCCCGGCCAAGGGTGGATATGATCTGGGACAGTTGTGCTGGTCTGTGAACTTTCAGAACAGTCAGGTGTGCTGGTCCAAAACAGTTCTAGAGGACAGTAGCTTGAGCTGTTTCCAGAGAGGCCACGAGTCACGATGGCACGGATGATGTTAGAGGTGAGGAAGATGAAGCCGAAGAGGAAGAACATTCTTTTTCACTCAGGCAGCTCTTCACCATTTACAGTGGCTTTTCAAGGCCACTAGCTCACTCATTTTTGCAACCAACACGTCAAACATGTAATTTTATGCCCATTGCATGGTTGAGATATTTCTACCAGAGAAGCCAAGAAATCGTGGAGAATCTCCTTGGAAGCTGAAGAGAGTCAGAACACGTACTTAACTCAATCACTCAATAAATACTTATTGGCCGCCGAGGTCTCAGCCCTGGAGACACAGCAGTGGACCTGCGAGATAAAAATGTCTACCCTTTTGCAAAGCGCCCATCTGATTTCAAATCTAGAGCAGTCCAAGGAGAGCTGTGAAGCTTGCAATGATTAGGAAAATAAATAGCATTTTAGAAGTTGTGAGCAACTAGCAGATTACCAAAGGGAGAACTAATTTAAAACTAGGTATGTTTCAAGGTACTTTAAATCTTTATCTAAATAGTGTCATTAAATATAATTAGTAAGCCTAGTAAACATAATATTCCCTATGTTTAAAAAAAGAATTCCATTGTTGTGAGAAAATACTATAACTGAATAGAAAAGCTCTTCAACACATATGACCATGGTTTAGGAAAATAAAATTGGGACAAAAGAGACCAGCACAGGTGCCCCCATCTATGTGGAAGCAGCTTAACACAGTCTTTGTATATAGGATGATAAAAATAGCATCTGAAGGGCTAATCTTTCAAACCTAAACTTATAATTATGCAAACATCTCCTCAGGACATTAGTTCGCTTAAAAAAATTATTTTAAATATGTCCTTTGACTTCTTCTGAAATCGCTTAAGGTGACTTAGCTTTTAAAACAAGTAAGAGAAATAACATTTAAGGTTATTTGAAAAGGCATTACAAAAAAAAGCTAGAATTGGCACTTTCAGGCACTTGAGTTGTGAAGATTATAGCACAGGGACAATTAGTTTATTTTCTGGCAGCTAAGCTATAAAGAGAAACATTTTGAATTGCACAATAATAGGAAACATACAAATTCATCTATAGAGAGAAATTCTTTCTCTGGACCTTAACCCCTAGAAGAAATTTAGCATATATACCCATTTTTAAAGAAAAAAAGATGAAACATGATTCAGCGCACTTTATCTACAACCAGAGGTTTTTCTTAAATATAAATTTATTTATTTTAATTAGAGAGTTTTATAAAAGATTCAGAAATCTGTTCTTTTGGGTGATGCACAGACTGGCCCTCCAAAAAAGCAGAGGGTGTGACACTAACTCAGGGCAGGCAATTTTGTGGGATGGTGATACAATGGTGTCTAAGCATCCACTCCACTTTCTGATGCTCTAACTTAATGCTTCCGTAGAATTTGGAGATTTGAGATGAATGGCTAGTTAGCATGTGCCTTTAGCTTCCTTCCTCAGATGGAGGGTATTTCAAGCTTTGAAAAAGGACTATATTGTATTTGATTCTTTTTTGAAAATTGTTTCAGTTTTATTAAGGTATGTGTACATGCGCAGTTGCTAAGTTGTGTCTGACTCTGCGGCTCCATGGACTGTAGCCTGCAAGGCTCCTCTGTCTATGGGATTTTCCAGGCAAGAATACTGAAATGGACAGCCATTTCCTTCTCCAGATGATTTTCCCAGCCCAGGGATGGAACCTTCGTCTCCTGCATTGGCAGGCAGATTCCTTACCACTGAGCCACCAGGGAAGTCCCTCATTAAGGTGTACTTAACAAATATAAAGCTGTGCACATTTAATGTAAACATCTCGGTGAGTTTGGATACATGCATAAATCTCTTAAACTATCACAACAATCAAGGTAATAAACATATCCATCACCTCCAAAGGTCTCCCTGTGTCCTCTGGTTTCTGTGTATCTGTGTGTGTGTATGTGTGGTAAGAACACTTAACATGCGACCTCTTCTTTCAAGTTTTTAAGTACTCAATGTCCTATCATTAACTTTAGGCACGATGTTGTACAGAGAATCTCCAGAGTTACTTCATCTTGTGTAGCTTATACTCACTGAACAGCTCCCCATCTTCCCCAGCCCCATCCCCTGGCAACCACCCCTCTCTTCTCTGCCTGGATGAGTTTGAGTGTCATAGACACCTCATAAAGTGGAATCACGCAGTAGTTGTCAACTGTGACTGACTTATTTCACTAGCATTTATACTGTATATAAAAGAGAATGTTGCATTAACTTTTTCATTCACGTCTTCCAGGCGTGGTTTTAGGAACTGAAAGCCACAGGATTGCAATAATATTCATATCATAGTTCACAGTTTTGAAGGTGTGTTTTTGCTCATAAGATGGACAAGTCACAGACTATTATTAAGTCAGGATTATGTTGAGAAAGATTGGTGATCAAAAGAGCTGCAATTATTTATCCACAATCTTTACAAGATGACACTGTAGCCTCTCACACTGAGAGCTGGAGTTCATTTCCCTGCTGCTTGAAACTGGGTTGACTTCAGGACTTGCGATTGCAGCCATGAAATTAAAAGATGCTTACTCCTTGAAAGGAAATTTATGACCAACCTAGACAGCATATTAAAAAGCAGAGACATTACTTTGTCAACAAAGGTCTGCCTAGTCAAGGCTATGGCTTTTCCAGTGGTCATGTATGGATGTGAGACTTGGACTGAAAGCTGAGCACTGAAGAATTAATGCTTTTGAACTGTGATATTGGAGAAAACTCTTGAGAGTCCCCTGGACTGCAAGGAGATCCAACCAGTCCATACTAAAGGAGATCAGTCCTGGGTACACATTGGAAGGACTGATGTTGAAACTGAAAGAAACTCCAATACTTTGGCCACCTGATGCTAACAGCTGACTCATTTGAAAAGACTCTGATGCTGGGAAAGATTAGGGGCAGGAGGAGAAGGGGACGACAGAGGATAAGATGGTTGGATGGCATCAACAACTCAATAGACATGAGTTTGGGTAAACTCCGGGAGCTGGTGATGGACAGGGAGGCCCGGTGTGCTGCGGTTCATGGGGTCACAAAGAGTCAGACACGACTGAGCGACTGAACTGAACTGAACTAAACCTGACAGGTATGCTCTGATTGAAGTGACACTGTGTTGGTTCTGAGCTTACACTTCAAGTGGTCTTCCCCACTTCATCTGGGTCTCTCGGAACCCTGCTGATACTCTGTGAAAACAAACTGGATCTCACCTGCTGGATGTGACAGACACCAATCTTAGGCATCCTTGAGCCCCAAACCCAAGAGCCAGCCAACCTGCAGAAACAGAGCTGCCTAAGGGACCTGGGGATTGTTACAGATGCTTGAGAGGGCTCAGCCAATGCTGAAACTACTCAGCTGAATCCAGCTTCATTTGCTGACCTACAGAATTGTGAACTAAATAAATGGCTACTCTTTAAAGCCATTAGTTATGGGTGTTTATATTCCATTAATTGCTAACTTCATATACACATTAAGAAATTCCTGGGCTTCCATGCTGGTTCATTGGTAAAGAATCCCACCTGCCAATAGAGGAGACAGGAACTCAATTGTGGTCCAGGGAGATCCTACATGCTGTGGAACAACTAAGCCTGTGCACCGCCACTGCTGAGCTCTAGAGCCTGGGAACCACGACTGCTGAGTCTGTGTGCCCCAGCTACTGAAGTCTGCACACCCTGGAGCCTGGGCTCTGCAACAAGAGCAGCCACCACAGTGGTGAACCTGGGCACCACAGCCAGAGCAGCCCTCTCTCACTGCACCTTGAGAAAAAGCCCATGCGGCCCTGAAGATCCCGCACAGTATGAGTAAATAAAATTATCTTTAAAACAGGAATTACCAAGAATATTATGTTTGCATAGAACTTTATCATGCAACAGGTATTTTGCACACATGGCCTAGTTGCCTCCTGAACCTTCTTCGTAAAGAAACATGACCACAGTTTCCTTACAGGTTTGGGAGGATTAATGGACGCATGAGGGCTGGAACTTCTTGTGTGCTCAGTGGATGTTCCATCCTTTATTCTATATGGCAGGGTTTCTAAACTTTTTCATTATTGCCAACCACACTCCTCTACCCAGAGATTCTCTAGACTTTATTTTTCTAGCTGTTCCCCCTCATAAAATGTTAATACTATACATATACTATATATCCATTTCTGTACAGTGTAAATCTGTGCTTTATAAGTAAAGAGTAAGACTGTTGTTTTTTTTTTGCTCCATAGGAACCAATTTTAACCCCTCGGGGGTAGTATAACGTCCTGTTATCACTGAGAATCCGTGCTCTGTTGGCATCTTGATATGCGTTTTTTCTTGGCATTGACCCTGGAACCATGAAATGATTTGCACTAGGTCACATCACTTAAAAACTGCTGGCCTGAAAGGTTAACCTGGGGCTTTTGACTCTAAGCCAAAGCACTCTTGGTACTCCATCAGAGAGCGTAGGTTCAAATGCACATTTAATCTAAGGTTGGATAAATTGAATCGTCTATCTTTACAACTCTGGGGTGAAAACCAACTAATTAAACTGCTTGTAGCTGTTATATAGAGAGAGGGGAAAGCTCTATAAATGCTTAATAATCATGTTGACAGAATTGGAAGATGCTGTTTGCTTCTCTGTGTATAGAGACTGCTCTTTAGACGAAGATAACTCACTCTCTGGAGTCATTCATCCAGCCTCTCGCTGAATTCACTCACACTACATTTCTTTAAGGATTTATAAGACAGAAAAGAAAATAGCAGTGAGACAGATGAAAACACTTCCTCGATACAAGCATAAAACTCTAAGGACTAAAAGCGCAGAGGGGAGCCAGACAGGGAAAGGTTGCAGAAGATTAAAAGTGTACGTGTCACTAATCACTGTATTCAACCTTTAGAAATGCTCTTTGTAAGGAAAGGCATTTGGAGAAAGAGAACATGAAGCCTACCTAGCTACAAAGTTTGCAGGATGGGATGTAATGGTGATTAAGTTCCCATTGGCTTGCAGCCAAATGCAAAGCACGCCCCTGTCCAGTCAATTTAACCTGACCTTGGTTAAAGAAGCCGTTTTGCTTATGCATATGAGGAAGCCGACTTGCAAGGAACTGAGAGTATGAAGGCACCCAGAATCTCCTCAATATTTAGCTTTATTCTCAAGGATCTCAGAGTCTAACTGATGGTTAAGAAAATACCAGCACCTTGCTAAACTAGCTTCCCCTCAAAGCCTCCTGGTTCTCCGTTGGAAGTGACTCTCTTTTTCCATCCAGAGAAGAGTAATTAAATGAAGGGACGTGGCTTTTCTTTCCCCAGGGATGTCTCACATCAAGAAAGAATGACAAATGTTGTTGTTCACGCGATAACTCGTGTCCAACTCTTTGTAACCCCAATGGACTGCAGCATGTCAGGATTCCCTGTTCTTCACTATCTGCCAGAGTTTGCTCAGATTCATATCAGTTGAGTTAGTGATGCCATCCAACCATCTCATCCTCTGCCACCCCCTTCTCCTCCTGTCTTCAATCTTTCCCAGCATCAGGGTCTTTTCCAGTGAGTCAGCTCTTTGCATCAGCTGGCCAAAGCATAGGAGCTTTAGCTTCAGCGTCACCTCCCCCAAACTTTTTTTGAATGTTTTAAATATTTGCAAAAAAAACCCCAAAACTCAGAGTAGCCTCAGAAAACATCTAAAACATTATCATTATTTTATAGATGGGGAAACTGAGGCTTCAAGATATGAGGTGATTTCTCCCAAAATCGCAGATAGTGCTAAAGGCAGAGTTCATTTAGCCAATGCTCATTACACCACACTAGCTGTCATCGCCCATGAAACAGTGTCCCCTGACTCTCAGGTATCGATTCCCTTTTATAGTTACTTTAGGGAAACAAGCACTTCTGGAATTGCCTTTTGACTCCCCCACATTTAGGCTGATTTGGGAGAAAATTCCTCTTGTGAGAGAGACTATTTTAGCCCCTCCCCATTCCATCAAGATCACCTCCTCAAGCTCAGAGGTAATTCAACAAAGGCATCAACGGTCATTACATCAGAACAGAACAGCCCACTGTCTACTGTCAGCCCTTGCCTTCCCATCCTCTCAGACTGGAACCCTTCTTCGAATAGCACTCTGACATCAGCTGCTCTTCCAAACACCTTCCTCCCGTGCAACTTCTCACTGCTATATCATGCGCTTTTCCTGGCCCCATTGACCGTTCCCTTTGTGTGTGAGTTGATGATTCTGGAGGAACCCGCACAATCACTCTCTTTTCTCGCACGCATCCTCCTGCTCCACTCTTCTTGTCCTTGATGTCCTCCTTGGCTCTTAGAAATTCAGCTTTGTGACTTCACAGGGTTGACTTTCCTGTAGCTTATGAGTCTCTTTTGCTTAGCACAGTCTGCTTTTCCCACCACACTCCCTGCCCCACCTCACTGCACAGGCAGTGACCTCTTTGGTTGATCCAAAGAGTTATGCCCTATACCCCTTTCTGTCTCGGAGGTCTTCTTATGCCTGGATGCTCTTGATTACTTCTGAACTCACTAGTGTGAATGGGGACTAAAAACATGTGAAGCACTGCCTTCATGGTTTATTAGGACATAGCTGTATTGGATGGTCCTTAACCTCTATTCCTGCCCATTGAACCAGAATCCCTTCTACTTCTGGCACTGCCACTTGCTTGCAGTCAAATGTGAGGAAAAATCTTTGTCCTCATGGAGGATATGTGCTTCAATATTCGTGCATTCATTCATTGCCCTAAACACGTACATCAAGCCCCAGTTTTGTGCTAGGACTCTTATTGGTGTCAGTTTAAGGGATCTCCAAGGTGCCTACACAGAGAAGTTATTTGAGGATACCTCCTACATATTCCTGCAGAAGCCACAGCAACTCATTCTACTCAGGAAGTGGATTGTCCTAGCCACAGCCGGTGGGGTGTACAAATACCCCTTCGCTGCAGGAATAAGACAGAGTGGGAGGTTTGGTTTGCAGAAGGGGAGCCTGGATGGGGGAAGGAAGAAATGAAGTACCAGCAGATCCACCTTCTCACAAGTCCCTCTGGCAGTCGAGGGAGGCTGCCTCCTGAAGTTGAAAATAGGCTGAGAGTGGGACAGAAATAGCAGCACCTGCTTACATCTGCAGGCTCACAACCTGAGCTCTGGGAATTCAGGTGCCTGAAGGCAAGCGCGGGTACCACTGGGAACTGCGGAGGCGCAGGCTGGCCCTTCACACTGCCTTAATTACCCAAGTCCCTGCATTCCCTGGGTCTCTTCTTCCCCTTCCTCTCCATCACAGATGGGGGTCAGCGTGTACACTGGGCAGAAGTCTGGGGTCGACTTGCTGAGTGATCTAGACAGGACTTTCATTTTTTTATAGACAGGTCTTTCCATCTATAAAATTGGACAGTTTGTCTTGAAAACTTGCTTACGTTTGGAGCCAGGATCTCCTTGCTGCCTTTCTGTCTGCCTCTCCACAGCACACGGCCTTGCCTTCTTTCCTCCGTCCTCACTGTGATAGGATCCCTTTCCAAATGACTGCAGGAAAGGCAACCTGCGTTCAGAGTGCTAATATTGGCCAGAGACAGTGACACAGCCTTGCGTCTCTGTGTGTATCTCTCCCTGTTGTGGGGACCATCAGGCACAGAGGGAGCTCTGGCTTCTGCGGAGGGGCCAGGGCCAGGGGGATCCAAGGTCAGTGTCCAGGTGGGCCGGTTCGGTCAGGTCAGGAGGGCCTTTTCCGGCTGCCATTTGACTCCAGGGCTGTCTCGTCCTGTCCCTTCTCCCTCCCTCTCTCACTGCCCCTTTCTCTTGATTTTTTCCACTTCAGACACTGCAGGTTCTCAGTCCACAGCAGTTTTCTTATGTATGTCCTTTTCCTCCACATCCACTGTGACCTCTTCCTTGCTGCCACCATTTCTCCGGCAGGAACCTTGCATCATCCAAGGACTATCTTGGCTCCTTGTCGCATGTCCTTCCCCTCTCCCCTTCCATCTCCTGCACGCTCCCCACTCTCATCTTCTGCAGATCTTCCCTCCTCGGCTTCCTCCTTCTCTTGGTTCTCTACTTACCCCACACCCTCTCTTACCTTCTCATTCCATTCTTTCCTGCCCTCCTCTCAGGTAGTGAAAGACCACAGTCTTGAGGGAATTGCCTCCACTTCAAACACCGGAATCCAGATACAAAAACATCTGCGCTGATGTGGGATGGCATCTGGGAAGAACTGAGGTCTGGGGAGGTAACAGTAGACGCAAGCGCCTTGAAAATAAACACTGGCTGTTACCACAATCGCCATCGTTTTCCTCACCGACACCAACATAAACAGCAACAACAGGACTTCCCTGGGAGTCCAGTGGTTAAGACTCTGCCTTGCAATGCAGGGAGTGTGCGGTCTCTGCTCAGGGAACTAAGAGCCCACGGGCTGTGGAGCAACTAAGCTCGGGCACCGCAACTAGAGCCTGCGGGTCACAGTGAAAGATTCCGCATGCAGCAGCTAAGCTCAGGCATGGCCAAATAAATAAATATTTTAAAGACCCGGGAACTACAAAATGCTAGTCTTTCTCCAACGTTCCTATCTTTTCATGTTTGCAGTTCATCCCCTGACCCTCGGTCTCTCCTGGGTGAGTGAAGCGCTGTCCTATTCTGTGTTCTCATAACCCACGAGACTCCCTCTCAAGTTCACATCTCACCGGCTCATAGTGGTCTGCTTGAGCCCCCTCTGTCATCTCCCCTCGGAGCAGGGCACTGGCTTGTCCAGTGCTCTGTGTTTAGGGCCAGGGACGGTGCCAGAGTGCAGTAGGCACCAGGGCCGGGACTGAGCCGGGCCCAGATGGAAACATTTCAGGAGACACTCCCTCTGAGAGTCGTGCCCCCGTAACAGGTACTCAGGAAAAACGCACTGAATGGCTTTATGGCTTAGTGCTTTCTGTCTCCCCTTCCCTTACATTCTCTCAATCACAGTCTTTCCCTTGCTCTGTCTCTCTCCTCTCTCCTGCTCCTCCATTAACTCCCGTTTTTCACCCATGATTTTCTCTGCTAGGTCCTGTCCCTTTAGCAGCCCCGTGATCTCCCTCCTCCGTTCCTCCTTCATTTCCCACCCAGGCGCCTTTCCTTGGACCCTCCCCAGCCCTTGCTCTGTCTGCTTGCTTGACGCTGGCAAACTTTCTTATCTCTGCCTCTTCTTTTATTGATTTCTATGTGGTTAGTTTGTCCATAGAGGGAAAGGATTTCTTTGATGCTCCAAAGGATCAGACTGGGGCACAAAAGCCACAGACAAGTTTTGTTTGATGTGGACAATTTTATTCCCATTCAGTTCCCTGGGTTTTCAAACAGTTGTAGATCTCTGAACTCAAAACATCCGAACCAGCTCATCCCCCCTCTCCCGTAAATGCACGGGCATTTTCTAAGTCTTTAACAACCGGTCCTGTATCTCAGTGAACAGAGGTCACCTCATTAGTAGGGCCCTGAATTCATCCTGAGAAGATAAAACTGTTAAATTACGAACAGATCTAGGCACAAGTTTTTAAATAAAAGTGAAAGGTACAAGCTAAAATCCAAACTACTTCCTTCTTCCTGTCACATGTTGGTTGCGCCCTGAACTTTCTAAGGTCAGGCTCTTTTTGAACACTTACATCTACCATATGAGCCACTTTCACCGTTAGCTGTACAATCTTTCTTTAATTAGGATGTGAAATTGCCTTAGGGAGTTTTTAAGGTAAAGAATTTATCAAATAGGGCACAGGTGGCTTTATAGGCTCTAAAAACTGATTGTTGTCGATGTCCAGGTGCTCAGTCATGTCTGGCTCGTTGCAGCCCCACGGACTGCAGCATGCCGGGCTTCCCTGTTCTTCACTATCTCCCGTGGTTTGCTCAGCTCACGTCCACTAACTTGATGATGCCATCCAACCATCTCATCCCCTTCGCCTCATGCTCTTCTCCTCATGTCCTCAGTCTTTCCTAGCATCAACGTGTTTACCAATGAGTCGACTCAGATGAACTGAACAGACACGTGTTGGGGGGAGATTATGTGCCCTTTGGTGCCATCTCATTACTGGGTTTCTGTGGCTCCAGTGGTCTACCATGTATTAGTTAGCATGCCTGAGTTGTAAGGTACAATACTGGACTCAATATATGCTCTAAAGTACTCATGGAGGAGTTAAGTTTAAGAAAGTTTAACTTATTAATAGGTTCACGGGAAAGCTGATCATCTCTCCCTGGAAAAGAGAAAGGAAGCAGTGAGCTGGGTGAGTTCTATTTCAAGGCCAGATGGCATAAGGATAGCAAGAGACACACAAGCAAAGGGAAGCACGACAGAGAAGTTCAGGCTCTTGCGGACCCTCTGGTCAGAAGTCACACGTGCTGACGAAGCTGGTGTCATCCAAAACAGATGTCCTCTTGGTGAGCAGTCTCAGAGTCGGTCTATGAATTGCACTGTGAACCCACACATGCACAAGCCGATATGCTGTTTTGTCCATTCTATTTAAAACACTTTAAAAATAAGGTGCTTTTTATTGAGATGTAGTTGATGTACAACATCACATATATTACAGGGCACAACATACTGATTCACAGTTTTGAAGATTATACTGTTTATGGTTATTACAAAGCATTGGTTTCTCTTCCCTGTATTATGTGTTACCACCTTGTGGCTTACTTATTTTACACTTAATAGTTTGTAACCCCTAATTCCCTACCCTTTGACTGCCTTTCTCTCTCCCCACTGGTGACCGCTAGTTTGTTTTCTATATCTGTCACCTGTTTCCTTTTTGTCATATTCACTAGTTTGTCTTATTTTTTAGGTTCTGCACATAGGTGATAGCATACAGTCTTTCTCTGTCTGACTTATGACCCAGCAATTTTGCTCCTGGGTATATATAAAAAAAATGAAAACATTAATTCAAAAAGATCCATTCACCCCAATGTTCATAGCAGCGTTATTTATAATTACCAAAATATGGAAGAATCCTGTGTCCATCAGCAATGGAATGGACAAAGACTATGTTATGATGGAGCACTACTCAGCCAGAAAGAAGAATACAGTTTGGCCATATGCAACAGCATGGATGAACTTGGAGAATATTAAGCTGAGTGAAATAAGTCTGGCAAATATATAATTGTGGAGGCTCCTCCTTCCATTTCTACCCTAGGATCACTTTGTTTCTCTATTTCCTGGCTCATCTTGTATGGTTACCAATAAATATTAAAGAAATAGCATTATAAGATTATAAGTAGTATGGGTTTGGGTTTCTAGAAGACCAGGGTTAAAAGACCACTCACTCCATGAGGAAGTTACTAATCTCTAGTAGTTAGAGTCCTTACCTATAAATGATGAATTATCATGAGATATAAGCCTTCTGAGGTTGTTGATGAAATGAGAAAAAATGAGATGATTAGTGTCATACTTGGCACGCAGTAAGTGTGTAACAAACAGGGGCTGTGATTGAATTTTTAGCAAATGACCCAAAAGCATTCTGAAAATTAAGTCAAGAGATTCCTCTAAAATAACTGCTTTGTAAAACATCGCTCCGTTGTACGGATGAATTCGGGTATATATATTAAATACTGAGCCTTGTTTCTTTAAAATTGTATATTATAACGTGAACAATATTTGGGCTGTCTTAATTTGGGACAATAGCGAAGGAAGTTTGGTTCATGTAATTCCCTTGTACCTTTGGTGAGAAAGCAGTCTAGTGAAAGCAATGATCTGTTGGCAAACTCTGAACCGAGTAACAAAACTGAACTAGTCCAAGTTTTCTCTAAACCCAGGGAGTGGCACAGTCTGGATTTCACCTCATCAGACCCTGGAAATTCAGCACTGACAAGTTTAATCCTATCTTCCATAAGCCACACCACACCTCCCAGCTGTGGGCATTGTATTTCTTTGACCCGCTTTCTCAATCACTGATGCGGAAGGGGGCCGTGAGTTCGTCAGTGGATGGTTTCTGAATTAGGGATGAGGATCATACATCCACATACAAATCAACTCCGTCTTCCTAGCAATTTCCTTCCTGCCTTCCCCTCCCAGATGTGAGCTGGAGTCTGTAAGCTGCTTGAACATTACGGCTGTTATAGAACCAAGCTATAATTTTCAGCCTAATGGAAGACGTATTGGCAAAAGTTGACATTAAGTGGAACTAATTGCACTGTAACTGCTAAATAACTAAGAAATAACTACCCTATAATTTATGGTTCAGTGTGGACTATTCAGTAACTTTGGAGCTCCTCACATAGCAAGGAGCTCAGTGAGGCATGAACTGCCAAACTTTCCACCGTTCAGGGGGCCCTGGAAACTGAAGATAGTGCATTGCACAAACATGCAAGGCTGCAATTCATAAAGGCCACCTACTCTGCTTACAGACACTGGCTTTACTCCTGCCTTGGTGGATGACAACTGTGCCTGGTAGAGTCTTAGCTTTAGGTCCATTGTAGGTCAAAGTCCCAAACCTAGTACATACTTCTGGAGTATGTCTTTTATGCTATAATTTTACTAGTAGATGGACATTCTGCCATGGATGAAATAAATTAAAAGGAGAAAGTAAGAGGAGGAGATGAGGAATAAAGTGGACTGCTCTCATCTGGATGAATACCCTCAAGTCTGGTTAGGCTATGGATTCCAGTCCTTCCAAACCACCCACTGAGCCACAGCCTGACACAGGACCTTGACCATTTTCCATTAACAATTGTGATAATCTGCTAACTAGAATCCCTGTTGCCCATTTCTCTTTCTCACCCCTGTTGCCCACAGTTACCACTTAGCCTCCAAAACTAAATATGTGCTCAGACTATTTCCCCTGGTTAACTCCTAAAATGAACTCCCGTTATCTAAAACAGTGTTTTTCAAAGCTGTGGTCCATGCAACACCAATCCCAAGAGATGCATTTCTTAAAAAAAAAAAAAAAAATCTGGTAAAATTCAATTTGGAAATGCAGAATTCTGTATCCCCTTTTTAAAAAGTCACATCTTAAGGCTCTAAGAAGTCTTACAGCAAAAGATTCTGTTTGACTTTGGTTAAGTGGCTGCTGCTGCTGCTGCTAAGTCACTTCAGTCGTGCCCGACTCTGTGTGACCCCATAGACGGCAGCCCACCAGGCTCCCCCATCCCTGGGATTCTCCAGGCAAGAACACTGGAGTGGGTTGCCATTTCCTTCTCCAATGCATGAAAGTGAAAAGTGAAAGTGAAGTCACTCAGTCATGACCAACTCTTCGTGACCCCGTGGACTGCAGCCTACCAGGCTCCTCCTCCCTCCATGGGATTTTCCAGGCAAGAGTACTGGTGTGGGTCACCATTTGGTTAAGTTAGCTTTACTCAATCTTTGATCACAGAAATTCGTGCATGTATTTGTGTGTGTGTGTAATGATTCTGTTTATACTGTTGGTGCCCCACATACCCTAGGAGTCTCTGAAAGTCCTTTTGAGAAACACTGACCCCCAAGTTAGGTTCCAGCTCTTTAGCATGCATGCTTCTCCGAGGTCTTCATTTGCAACCATTGTTTTAGACAGTCCACAGACATTGTCCTCATGAAACTTTCCCTAACTTGCCTAATCAGATTTAGTCGTTTATTTATGTTCTTATAGTGGTCCATAGCAGAGTAATTATAGTAGTCTGTTATGGACCACTATAAGACCACATTGTTTTGTAACTCTTTCCCCTTCTGATCTAAGCCAGGATTTCTAAACTTGGGAACTTTTCATATTTGGGACCTAACAATCCATCGTTGTAGAAGAGGTGGGGGCTGTCCTCTGCCATTTATGAGGTTTAAGGGCCCTAGCCTATAGATACCTTCCCACTACCCTACCACCTTGTCATGACAATCAAAAGTATCTCCAGATATTGCCAAATTTTCCATAGGTCATAAAACCATCCCTATTTAGAACCATGGATTTAAGCTTTGCAGTACTAGAGGCTAGAAATTTTGTCTTGTTCATGTGTATATCTTCATACCTAATACCCATGGTTAATTGTCTATAAATATTTAATGAACAAATATTTCTACCTCCCAAATATTTTCTGAACTAAACAAAAACAAAATTCATTCAAAATAATTATTTGCAATATAATATTACAGTGATTTAATCATTTAATTGTTGCCATCGGAGAAGGCAATGGCACCCCACTCCAGTACTCTTGCCTGGAAAATCCCATGGACAGAGGAGCCTGGTAGGCTGCAGTCCATGGGGTTGCTAAGAGTTGGACACGACTGAGTGACTTCACTTTCACTTTTCACTTTCATGCATTGGAGAAGGAAATGGCAACCCACTCCAGTGTTCCTGCCTGGAGAATCCCAGGGACAGCGGAGCCTGGTGGGCTGCCATCTATGGGGTCGCATAGAGTCAGACACGACTGAAGCGACTTAGCAGCAGTAGCAGCAGCCACATTCCCAAAGGCTTACTGGCACTGAAGAGAGGGAAAAAGTTAGACTAGGTTATTGATATTGTCGGTAATAGTCTGGGCAAAAATTAGATGATAACAGCTCCCATGTGTAAAGGAGCTGCACACCCTCGGTTTCTTCATCAGTAAAATGAATACATTTTATCTATTATGTTAATCACAAATGGTTCTTATGATGATAAATTAAAATATGTATTGGAGAAAGACTTTGAAAATTCTGGAGTGCTCAAGAAAGGAGATGATGGTCTTATACTTAAGATGTCTAAAGATGAGGATTTGCTACTTATAAACTTATTTTTCTCCAAGTAACTAAAATACAAGCATCTAAAGATCAAAACTGGTTTTTAAATTTTAATTTGACATTTTAGAGAGTAGCTTATGTGAGTTATTTTACTAATTTCCTTTTTTAAAAAAAAACTAATTGCATAGTATTTGCACATAATTGAACTATCACTTCCTGAGACAGAATCATCATTATGAACACTCATATGCATACGGAATCACTTCAATTTCCCTCTAGAAGGTTCCGAATGGTGTATGTTTTGCTCTCATTGCCTGGGTCTGTTTTGTGTGATTTCTCACTTTCTCCCTTCAGTCACGCCATCTGAGCTGCCCCTCTTACTGCTTCCTTGTGTCCTTGCCTGAAGCTGCCTTTAAAATCTGCTGACCTTACTTATCATCTGTAACAACAAAAAAACTGGAAACATGGGTATGTTCAATTTACTTAAAAGCAAAGTAAGAATAAATAGGTCCTGAGGATTTTCTTTCTTATGAAGAAAATATGTAGACTTTACTGCATAGATACTGAGATATCAGGTTTTGACTGTTCAGAAATCTTTTCTTACTCCTCCTTTTAAAGTTTCAGACTCTATTAGTATGAAGAAATGGCACTGATGTTTGGTTTGGGCACCAGACAAGGGAAGGGTGATGTAACATTCTGTGCACAGACAGAGGCTGGAAGAGTGAATGTGGTGGGGGGAAATGCAGAAGAAAACAGAAAGGAAGAAAAAGAAGAATAACGGTATAGTGACAGCAAGAGAAATGGATTCTGGTTATGAATCTTTTCCTCTAGATGATTTATTCTATCTGTATGATTACCAAGTAGTAGAAAAACATTCTTCAGAGGAGCATTCTCCCTGAATATGTGAGAATGCTTCCCGTGTGAAAAAGTTCTCTCTGCTTTAACCATTTTGAGTCAAGCTAATGTTAAGCATGTGGAATAAAGGCTATTTCGAAAAGCAAATGTTGGGTAATATACATGTGTATCCTCTGGATCAGGGGCTAGGAAACTATGGCTGTAGGGTCAAATCTCCACCTGTTTTTGTAAATAAAGTTTTATTGAAACACAGCCATGTTCATTTATTTACATTTTATCTATGGCCGCTTTCATACTGCTGTAGTAGAACTGAGGAGCAAAGTCTACAGTAGTGACTATTTGGCAATTTACAGAGGAAAGTTTGCTGAGATCTTCCTTAGCAGAAAGTAAATCTAACATCTGTTAATGTCCTACTATGCGCCCTGTATTTCATCCACGTTATTCGAATCAAAACCATTTTACAAACATTTCTTCAGTGACTTTCATCTGCCAGGAAGTGTCGCAGAGACAGTAATAATCAGTAAGACCCAGTCACGGGCAAATTATATTATAGAAGTGAGTAAATGTGATGATGTTTATTACTGTGGGTTTTGAAATGCTATGGGCTTAACACACATGCTGCCTAACTGATGTGGCCATGGAACAAAACACAACTTTGAGATAAAAATGATTACCCCACTTTAACAACAAAGAAACTAAGACTCAGAGAAGTTGAGAAACTTGCCCAAAGCCAGGTACCTAATATGCATCAAAGCTGTTTTGAAATATACATATTTCCAACTAGAAACCCATGCTCATGGCCCAATAAACACTGTGCTTCTGAAGTTGTTCAGAATTGTGTCTCCCTAGCATCTTAATAATTTTCTTGAAGAGATCTCTAGCCTTTTGCATTCAATTATTTTCATCTACTTCTCTGGGCTATTCATTTAAGAAGGTCTTCTTAAATGAATAGCCTTGCTATTCTCTGGAATTCTGCATTCAGTTGGTATGTCTTTCCCTTTATCCCTTGCTTTTTGCTTCTCTTCTTTCCTCAGATATTTGTAAACCCACCTCAGATAACCACTTTACTTTCTTGCATTTCCTTTTATTTGAGATGGTTTGGTCACCACATCCTACACAATGTTATGAACCTCTGTCCATAGTTCTTAAGACACTCTGTCTACCAGTCTAATCCCTTGAATCTATTTGTCACTTCCATTGTATAATCACAAGGGATTTGATTTAGGTCATATCTGAATGGCCTAGTGATTTTCTCTACTTTCGTCAACTTAAACCTGAATTTTACAATAAGGAGTTGATGATCTGAGCCACAGTCAGCTCCAGGTCTTGTTTTTGCTAACTGAATAGAGCTTCTCCATGTTTGGCTGCAAAGAATATAATCAATCTGATTTCAGTGATGTCCATGTGTAGAGATGTCTCTTGCGTTGTTGGAAAAGGGTGTTTGCTACGACCCATACGTTCTTTTGACAAAACTCTCTCAGCCTTTGCGCTACTTCATTTTGTACCTCAAGGCTAAATGCCTGTTACTCCAGGTATCTCTTGACTTCCTATTTTTGAATTCCAATCCCCTATTAAGAAAAGGACAAAGGACATCCTTTTTTTTTTTTTTTTTTTTGGTGTTACTTCTACAAGTTCTTGTAGTTCAGTTCAGTCGCTCAGTCGTGTCTGACTCTTTGCGACCCCATGAATTGCAGCACGCCAGGCCTCCCTGTCCATCACCATCTCCCGGAGTTCACTCAGACTCAAGTCCATCGAGTCCGCGATGCCATCCAGCCATCTCATCCTCGGTCGTCCCCTTCTCCTCCTGCCCCCAATCCCTCCCAGCATCAGAGTCTTTTCCAATGAGTCAACTCTTCGCATGAGGTGGCCAAAGTACTGGAGTTTCAGCTTTAGCATCATTCCTTCCAAAGAAATCCCAGGACTGATCTCCTTCAGAACGGACTGGTTGAATCTCCTTGCAGTCCAAGGGACTCTCAAGAGTCTTCTCCAACACCACAGTTCAAAAGCATCAATTCTTCAGCGCTCAGCCTTCTTCACAGTCCAACTCTCACATCCATACATGACCACAGGAAAAACCACAGCCTTGACTAGACGGACCTTAGTTGGCAAAGTAATGTCTCTGCTTTTGAACATACTATCTAGGTTGGCCATAACTTTTCTTCCAAGGAGTAAGCGTCTTTTAATTTCATGGCTACAATCACCATCTGCAGTGATTTTGGAGCCCAAAAAATAAAGTCACTCACTGTTTCCACTGTTTCCCCATCTATTTCTCATGAAATGATGGGACCGGATGCCATGATCTAAGTTTTCTGAATGTTGAGCTTTAAGCCAACTTTTTCACTCTCCTCTTTCACTTTCATCAAGAGTTTTTTTAGTTCCTCTTCACTTTCTTCCATAAGGATGGTGTCATCTGAATATCTGATGCTATTGATATTTCTCCTGGCAATCTTGATTCCAGCTCGTGCTTCTTCCAGTCCAGTGTTTCTCATGATGTACTCTGCATATAAGTTCAATAAGCAGGGTGACAATATACAGCCTTGATGTACTCCTTTTCCTATTTGGAACCAGTCTGTTGTTCCATGTCCAGTTCTAACTGTTGCTTCCTGACCTGCATACAGATTTCTCAAGAGGCAGATCAGGTGGTCTGGTATTCCCATCTCTTTCAGAATTTTCCACAGTTTATTGTGATCCACACAGTCAAAGGCTTTGGCATAGTCAATAAACCAGAAGTAGACATTTTTCTGGAACTCTCTTGCTTTTTCCATGATCCAGAAGATGTTGGCAATTTGATCTCTGGTTCCTCTGCCTTTTCTAAAACCAGCTTGAACATCAGGGAGTTCACAGTTCACGTATTGCTGAAGCCTGGCTTGGAGAATTTTGAGCATTACTTTACTAGCATGTGAGATGAGTGCAATTGTGCGGTAGTTTGAGCATTCTTTGGCATTGCCTTTCTATGGAATTGGAATGAAAACGGACTTTTTCCAGTCCTGTGGCCACTGCTGAGTTTTCCAAATTTGCTGGCATCTTGAGTGCAGCACTTTCACAGCATCATTTTTCAGAATTTGAAACAGCTCCACTGGAATTCCATCACCTCCACTAGCTTTGTTCGTAGTGATGCTTTCTAAGGCCCACTTGACTTCACTTTCCAAGGTGTCTGGCTCTAGATTAGTGATCACATCATCATGATTATCTGGGTTGTGAAGATCTTTTTTGTACAATTCTTCTGTGTATTCTTGCCACCTCTTCTTAATATCTTCTGCTTTTGCTAGGTCCATACCATTTCTGTCCTTTATCGAGCCCATCTTTGCATGAAATGTTCCCTTGGTATCTCTAATTTTCTTGAAGAGATCTCTAGTCTTTCCCATTCTGTTCTTTTCCTTGATTTCTTTGCATTGATCGCTGAGGAAGGCTTTCTTATCTCTTCTTGCTATTCTTTGGAACTCTGCATTCAGATGCTTATATCTTTCCTTTCTCCTTTGCTTTTCACCTCTCTTCTTTTCACAGCTATTTGTAAGGCCTCCCCAGACAGCCATTTTGCTTTTTTGCATTTCTTTTCCATGGGGACTGTCTTGATCCCTGTCTCCTGTACAATGTCACAAACCTCATTCCATAGTTCATCAGGCACTCTATCAATCAGATCTAGGCCCTTAAATCTATTTCTCAATTCCACTGTATAATCATAAGGGATTTGATTTAGGTCATACCTGAATAGTCTAGTGGTTTTCCCTATTTTCTTCAATTTGAGTCTGAATTTGGTAATAAGGAGCTCATGATCTGAGCCACAGTCAGCTCCTGGTCTTGTTTTTGCTGACTGTATAGAGCTTCTCCATCTTTGGCTGCAAAGAATATAATCAATCTGATTTAGGTGTTATTGTAAATTCTTGTAGGCCATCATTAAACCGTTCAACTTCAGCCTCTTCAGCATTAGTGGTTATGTCATAAACTTGGATTACTATGATATTGAATGGTCTTCTTGGAAACAAACTGAGATCCTTTTGTTATTTTTGCGACTGCATCCGAGTACTGCATTTTAGACTCTTTTGTTGTCTATGAGGGCTACTCCATTTCTTCTAACGGATTCTTGCTCACAGTAGTAGATGTGATGGTCAGCTGAATTAAGTTTGTCACTCTTATCCATTTTAGTTCACTGATTACTAAGATGTTGATGTTCACTCTTGCCACTTGTTCACTCCCCTGCTTGACTGCATCTCATTTACCTTGATTCATGGACTTAACATTCCAGAATCCTATGCAACATTACTCTTTACAGCATTGGACTTTACCACAAGACATATCTACAACTGACCATCATTTCCGCTTTGGCCCAGCTTCTTCATTTTTTTCTGGAGCTATTAGTAATTTTCCTCTGCTCTCCCCCAATAGCATATGGGACACCTTCTGACCTGAGGGGCTCATCTTCAAGTGTCATATCTTTATGCCTTTTCAAAGTGTTCATGGGGTTCTCACAGCAGCAATACTGAAGTGGTTTGCATTCCCTCCGCTGGTGGACCACATTTTGTCAGGATTCTCTACTATGACCCGTCTGTCTTGGGTGGTCCTGGAAGGCATGGCTCATAGCTTCATTGAGTTATGCAAGCCTCTTTACCATGACATGGCTGTAATTCATGAAGGGGTAATCATGATGGTGTGGTCACTCACCTAGAGGCAGACATCCTAAAGTGTGAATTCAACTGGGTCTTAGGAAATATCACTATGAACAAAGCTAGTGGAGGTGATGGAATTCCAGCTGAGTTATTTCAAATCCTAAAAAGATGCTGTTAATGTGCTGCACTCAATAGGTCAGCAAATTTGGAAAACTCAGCAGTGGCCATAGGACTGGAAAAGGTCAGTGTTTAATCCAATCCCAAAGAAGGGTAATGCCAAGGAATGTTCACACTATCATACAGTTGAGTATATTTTGCATGTTAGGAAGGTCATGTTCAAAATCCTTCGAGCTAGGTTTCAGCAGGACATGAACCAAAACCAGATATATAAGATGGGTTTAGAAAATTCTGGGGAACCAGAGATCAAATTGCCAACATTTGTTGAAGCATAGAAAAATCAAAGGAATTACAGAAAAAAATATCTACTTCTGCTTCACCAACTAAGAAAAAGTCTTTGACTGTATGGGTCACAACAAACTGTGGAAAATTCCTCAAGTGATGGGAATACCAGACCACCCTACCTGTCTCCTGAGAAATATGTATGAGGTCAAGAAGCAACAGTTAGAACTGGACATGGAACAATGCACTGCTTCGAAACTGGGAAAGGAGTATGTCAAGGCTGTATATTGTCACTCTGCTTATTTAACTTATACACAGAGTACATCATGCAAAATGACAGGCTGGATGAATCACAAGCTGGGATCAAGATTGCTGGGAGAAATACCAATAACCTCAGATATGCAGATGACACCACACTAATAGCAGAAAGTGAAGAGGAACTAACGAGCCTCTTCATGAAAGTGAAAGAAGAGAGTGAAAAAGCTGGCTTAAAGCTCAACATTCAAAAAACAAATATCATGCTATCAGATCCCATTACTTCAAGGCAAATAGAAGGGGAAAAAGTAGAAACAGTGACAAATTTTATTTTCTTGGGTTCCAGAATCACTGTGTATGGTGACTGCAGGCATGAAATTAAGATGCTTGCTCCTTGGAAGGAAATGTATGACAAAACTAGGCAGTGTATTAAAAAGCAAAATATCACTTTGCTGACAAAGGTCTGTCTAGTCCAAGCCATGGTTTTTCCAGTAGTCATGTGGATGTGAGAGTGGACCATAAAGAAAACTGAGCACCTAAGAACTGATGCTTTTGAACTGTGGTGTTGGAGAAGACTCTTGAAATTCCCTTGGACTGCAAGCAGATCAAACCAATTAATCCTAAAGGAAATCAACCCTGGATATTCATTGGAAGGACTGATACTGAAGCTGAAACTTCTATATTTTGGCCATCTGATGTGAAGAGCTGACTCGTTGGAAAAGACCCTGATGCTGGGAAAGACTGAGGGCAGGAGGAGAAGGGGATGACAGAGGATGAGATGGTTGGATGGCATCACTGACTTAATGAACATGAGTTTAAGCAAACTTTGGGAAATACTTTGGGAAAAACTTTGGGAAATAGGACAGGGAAGCCTGGTGTGCTACAGTCCATGGGGTCACAGATTCAGACATGACTTAGCAACTAAACAACAAGTATCTTATCTCTCATCTTTACTGCCTTGTCTGGCTTCAAGAAGGTTTCTATAATTCAACCATTTTTCTGACATGTTACCATTTCTTAACTCCGTATTCTCTCTGAATCTGTGCTCCCAAGTGCTTTGTCCAATGTTTGTGCTTTGTTCAGTGCCTGCCTTAATGTTCCCACCAATATCTGGTTTATGTGCCTTGATGTGAAGTTTCTCGTGATCCCTGGCTCTGCTCTGATCACATCATTTTTTGCTCTTAGAATTTCTCTCAGTATTTCTGAACTAAAGAATCCATTGTTTTCCATCAGTCAATCACTTTCAATCTAAAGATAAACAAACACTGAATCATGTCAGTCTATTTAGCTTCGGGATGTAGAAGGATACTGCTGATTATCAGTCTTCCTTTCTCTTTAGCAATTCCATAAGGAATAATACACCAAAAGCCCTACAAGGAAGATCCCTGGGTATAAAATCAGTAAACTTGGTTTTAGGTCCTACCTACCACTGAATGTTATTTTGCCATCTGTAAAACCAACATAATTATAGGTATCTTACTGAATTACTGTGAAGTTAAAATGAACCAAGTTAAGTGATGGCCCTTTATGTAAATACAGGTAATTGCGCATATATAGGGTGATGGGATTAATGTTAATTTTTATATTAGGCACCGTATAAACACATTTAGGGCTTCCCTTGTGGCTCAGTTGGTAAAGAATCCACCTGCAATGCAGGAGACCAGGGCTCGATCCCCGGGTTGGGAAAATTCCCCGGAGAAGGGAAAGGCTACCCACTCCAGTGTTCTGGCCTGGAGAATTTCATGGCCTGTATAGTCCATGGGGTCACAAAGAGTCAGACACAACTGAGTGACTTTCACTTTTCAAACACATTTAAGCTGCATGCTCATTTTTAAAAAATAAGAACATGGAGGATTTGAAACAAACTATGAGTATGTCAAGGCTGTATATTTTCACCCTGCTTATTTAAAGTATATGCAGAGTACATCATGAGAAACGCTGGGCTGGAAGAAGCACAAGATGGAATCAAGATTGCCAGGAGAAATATCAAGAACCTCAGATATGCAGATGACACCACCCTTATGGCAGAAAGTGAAAAAGAACTAAAGAACCTCCTCATGAAAGTGAAAGAGAAGAGTGAAAAAGTTGGCTTAAAGCTCAACAGAAAACGAAGATCATGGCATCCGGTCCCATCACTTCATGGCAAATGGATGGGGAAACAGTGGAAACAGTGACTGACTATTTTTTTGGGCTCCAAAATTACTGCAGATGGTGACTGCAGCCATGAAATTGAAAGACACTCACTCCTTGGAAGGAAAGTTATGACCAACCTAGACAACATATTAAAAAACAGAGACATTACTTTGTCAACAAAGGTCCATCTAGTCAAGGGTATGGTTTTTCCAGTAGTCATGTATGGATGCGAGAGTTGGACTGTGAAGAAAGCTGAGTGTCAAAGAATTGGTGCTTTTGAAGTGTGGTGTTGGAGAAGACTCTTGGGAGTCCCTTGGACTACAAGGAGTTCTAACCAGTCCATCCTAAAGGAGATCAGTCCTGGGTGTTCATTGGAAGGACTGATGTTGAAGCTGAAATTCCAATATTTTGGCCACCTGATGCGAAGAGTTGACTCATTGGAAAAGACCCTGATGCTGGGAAAGATTGAGGGCAGGAGGAGAATGGGGTGACAGAGGATGAGATGGTTTGATGGCATCACTGACTCAATGGACATGAGTTTGGGTGAACTCCAGGAGTTGGTGATGGACAGGGAGGCCTGGCGTGCTGCAGTTCATGGGGTTGCAAAGAGTCAGACATGACTGAGAGGCTGAACTAAACTGATGAGTATGAAGTACTGTTTTAGGGGAAAACAGAGGCAGAGCATAACTTGGAAAAGCCAAAAGACACAATGGCAGAAGACTTCTTCTGTGGAAAATAAGGCACAAAGGAGAACACTCTCCTTCATGCCCAATTCTCTACTGAGGATCAAGAAATTGCTTCTCTAGCTCAAGGAAATAAATGCTTCCTCTTAGTTAAGAAACATGTATTATACTGTTTATAAAATCAAATTATTTTGAAATTAGCAAATAATATTTCATTTATCAGTTTTCTAATTAGTTTTATTAAATCAATAGTGAATAGATTGATGAATAATGAGTACGGGTTTCTTTTTGAGGTGATGAAAATATTCTAATATTGATTGTGCTAAGATTGCATAATTCTGTGAGTACACTAAAAGTCACTGAATTTGACATCAATTCAGATGGCAATCTCTCTGCTGATCACCAAACATGTGCAGTAGTTTATTATATAGGCAACCAAGGGGATTGCATTCTTTCACCCACTTTAGAATTAGGCAGGCCAAGTGACTTGCTCTAGCTAATGAACCATGAATGGGAGTTCCATGTGTCACTTAAAGATGGAAGCTTTATGAGCCTGTATGTCATGTGACACATTTCATTTTTCTGCTTTGACAATTATAGTAAAAAATGTTGTGATTAAGTCTATATTAGGCAGAGCTTCTGCTCACACTTATTATACAAATGTAAACAGAAATGAAACCTTTCCTTTAATCTGCTGAAGTGTTGGTGGTGTTTGTTACCCAGCATAGCCTAGCCAATCCTGACTGATAAATCCTAGCAGTTATAAACTAAACTGAAAAACTCCAAGCTGTTCCACAGAATGCTTGGCAATGGCGATCTTACCAATAAGAGCAAGCCACAGGCAGATATAGTAGTAATTTTAGGAAGAGCTGAAAATAAGCATTCTCAATTCTTTGCCAAAGTTCACCAATTAAATAAGGCACTCCTTACAGATAGAGAAAGGCCATGAGTCATTCAAGAGAAAGTTCCACCTTAGACACATGATTCCATAGGAATGGAGATTTCTCTTGAACAACAAGGCCATTCATTTAAACTCATGGAAAGAATTTGAGTTCTCAAATGAAAAATACATACAGTTCTCCACCCTCTCCTTCCTCTCATCCTTTCTTCTCTCTGCTTCTCCTTCTCTTCATATTGTGACGATTAATTGAAGTGATACGTGTGAACAGGTTTTAAAAACTGTAAAGTTCTACAGTAATATTAGTTATGATTGCTTCCTTTATGAAATGAATACAACATTCCCTGCCCTGTTCATCATCCAGAGTCCCATTCAGATGGGAGGCTAAAAGTAAAATCACTTCATAAAATTTAAATATCTGCACTTTATTCACCAATGGCTGAGAGATGATCCAATTACCTGAGATAAGGCAGGGTTAAATGTGAAAATGACCACTGTGAATACACATTTAATCTCTATACTTTAACGCAGCTCCTGTAGGTTATAACAGTGATATGCTGATCTCCCTCTAATGAATGGTATTTCCACCTACCAACTTGTCTCATATTTCAACATCAGTGGGGCCTGTGAGGATCTACTGTGTGCAGAGCCCCTCTGCCATCCATTGTTGTTTTAGGCCACATAGCATGTGAGGTCTTAGGTCCCCATCCAGGGATCAAACTTGCACCTCCTGCAGTGGAAGCTTGGAGTTTTAACTCCCGGACTACCAGAGAAATCCCCTGCTGTCCATTGTGGAAAATGCAATGTAAGCTCAAATTAAACTTTTTCTTTAGTCCATTTAAATGTTGGTATTGTTTGTTACACAGCATAACCTAGCCTATTCTTACTAATAAATCTAGCCAGTCATAAACCAAGCTGTACAATTCAAAGTTTCCCCTGCAGAGAAGTTTGCTTTGGCAAGAGTAGAAGAAAAGAGTGTTGTTTATTGAGCCTATACATTCAAAAACTTGTAAATAAAGATGATTGCCATGACTAAGCATTTATGCTTAGGTCTCCTGAATTAGTGCATTTTCATTTGTATCACAAAACCTTAGTTAGACATCTTAGTAAAGACAATGACCAGTGAAAGAGAAGGAATAAAGATAGAGAAAATAAGTTAATAAGGGGGATTTTAAGGCTGATCACTACAAGAGGTCATTTTCAGTTCCAAGGGTCATTTTTGGAAGCCACAGGTAGCAGGAAAACATTCAGTTTTAATTTCTTTGCAACAGAGGAAAATAAAACCAATGCTACAATAATGTACCTGCCCTTCTCACCACGAAACGAAAATAAATTGGACTGACTAATCCAAAGTTGTTTTAGGATTTAATATCAGTAGTTTGGCTTTTAATTTAAATTGGGACAAGGATCAAGAAGAACATTTCATTCTCAACTGCTTTTGAAGTTCTCCTGAGAAAAACCTGCAATTTTAAAGGTGGATAACACACACACACACACACACACACACACACACACACACACACACACACACTCTCTCTCTCTCTCTCTCTCTCTCTCTCTCTCTGTCACAAACCTAAGACATGAAGAGAGACTCATTATATAGACAGGGTTGAGAAAACAGAGTTTTAGCATTAAAACCAGAAAGGCAAAGAAACTACTCTCACCTGAATGCATTTTCTAGACGTGAAAAGTAAACACAACCCTGGGAGCTTTCAGAAATGAGAGCCAATCTATCAAAATGATATGGGAAGACAGAAGTCTAACATATTTTGAAAACCTACTACGCAGCAAGAACTGTGCTACCTGCCTACAAGCCTCACTTTCCCAGAATTTTTTACAAAATACTTATTATTTGATGGGCATCTGTTAGGAATTTTACATATATCATCTCATTTAATCTCAACTGCAACTCTTGAGTAGATCATTTCTATTTTTAGCTAAAGAAAGATGAGGCTCAGAAAGTGAAGGTAGCCTTAATATCCATCCAGCCAAGAAATTGGTAATGTTAAGATTTGAATCCAAATCTGGTTGACATCAAAATACAGGTAGTTTCCATGATGCCAAACTGTCCCATGGAGGGTTTCTGGTTTTCTGTCCCTCACCACATATAAAACTGTTACAGCATCTCTCTGCCAACATACCACCAATTTCTAACAATTTCTCATGAAAAGCTGAATTTCCCAGGATGTCTCTCTTTGAGCTGAAACAGAATCATCTTCCTTACAACTTCCACTCATTGATACTAATGGAGTCTTCTAAAACAACACAGAACAATGGTCATTTCCAGACTGGAAATAGCAATTTACTTGCTATTCAATCTTCACTAAGATATTTCCTGAACCCTTTAATCATTAGCTCAATGTTCCTTTAAATGTGACGGCTGTAAAGGGACCACTCTGTGTTTTGTGCAGAGAAATATGCCCATTTAGTTCTCAATCATTCCCTGAGCATAGCATTCAGATTTTAAAGTTCCACTATAAGATTCATAAAACAAATTCTTCACCACTTAAGACTTCTCTGTTTATAATCATTTGCATTTTCCAACTGCTGGAGAAGTGATATAAGCTGCAGTGAAAAAGTGACATTTCATTGACACACAATGGACAATAAAATGACATAATTATGTCCAACATGCATGAATATTTTAGAACTATGTCCAGAGAATGTTAAATGACTCCCTTAAAATTCTGCAACTGCGGCAAGCTTTCCATTCTCCTATTTCACTCTACTTTCTGTTCATAGGCTTTTTAAAGAAATTTTGTCAGGAGAATCATGAGGGCTACTTCTCATATTTTGTCATCTGTTCTGTTTCGATCATTCTCTAAGGAACTCATTGCATCTACCCCTTTGACTCCCATGGATTATTTATTAAACATATTTTTTAACTTGTGAATTTTAAAATTCACAATTTTGTTTTCTCCCACTTAGAGAAAAATTATTGTTTAAGAGATGTGTACAAATACAAGGATTTTACTTTTTTTTTTTTTAATTCTTATTCTTAATGGTAGAAAGTGAAGAGGAACTAAAAAGCCTCTCAATGAAAGTGAAAGAGGAGAGTGAAAAAGTGAAAAGCTTTCTCAACATTCAGAAAACTAAGATCATAGCATCTGGTCCCATCACTTCATGGGAAATAGATGGGGAAACAGTGGAAACAGTGTCAGACTTTATTTTTGGGGGCTCCAAAGTCACTACAGATGGTGACTGCAGCCATGAAATTAAAAGACGCTTACTCCTTGGAAGAAAAGTTATGACCAGCCTAGATAGCATATTCAAAAGCAGAGACATTACTTTGCCAACTAAGGTCCGTCTAGTCAAGGCTATGGTTTTTCCTATGGTCATGTATGGATGTGAGAGTTGGACTGCGAAGAAAGCTGAGTGCCAAAGAATTGATGCTTTTGAACTGTGGTGTTGGAGAAGACTCTTGAGAGTCCCTTGGACTGCAAGGAGATCCAATCAGTCCATCCTAAAGGAGATCAGTCCTGGGTGTTCATTGGAAGGACTGATGCTAATGCTGAAACTCTAATACTTTGGCCACCTCATGAGAAGAGTTGACTCATTGGAAAAGACCCTGATACTGGGAGGGATTGGAGGCAGGAGGAGAAGGGGACGACAGAGGATGAGATGGCTGGATGGCATCATGGACTTGATGGACATGAGTTTGAGTGAATTCCAAGAGTTGATGATGGACAGGGAGGCCTGGTGTGCTGTGATTCATGGCGTCGCAAAGAGTCAAACAGAACTGAGCAACTGAACTGAACTGAACTGAACCGAATAGCAATAAACTGAATTATTAAACAATTACCAACCACAATGTGCATTATCTTTAATATGCCATGCCATTAAAGAATGTTTCCATTAAGGCTAAAATCATAAAAGATCTTAGCTTGCTTTGATGAAATAATTTTTACTATTGGGTGTATTCATAGAACATGTTTTTGTAGGGAGGAGTTAACTTCTCCTTTCATGAAATCTAAGGGTCACAGATTCAGTTGTGTACATGGCAAGAAGCCTGAGAACATATGTCCCCTCATGCAAGAAATCTAGAGTACATTTGAGCTTATGGCTAAGTTTGTACCCACCTGCAGCTGGGACTCAGAGCATCACCATGGTGAGATGGTCAGGGCTACTTTCATTATCCCAGTTAATGGATGAGGAAACCCAGAAGTAATGATGCAGACTTCATGCATTTCATCAAAGTGATAGGACATGGAGGAGCCAGATAGGATGCAATTCTGCTGAATATTTTGTCTCCAGCCTTCTCTTTATTACTTTTAAATCACTCAAGAGGAAGGACAGTGCTGGTTTCCCACTGTGACAAGGAAGGAGATAAGTGTTTTGCAATCATTCTAGTATTCACAATAGCAATGTGAATAATCTCAAAGAACAGTCGGCTGCCAGTCCACGGTTCAGGGTCAAATGATACATCACACTGACGAGGATGGCCATTCCACAAGTGTAGGAGAATGTATGTAGCTGCACGGCCTGAAATCACGTCCGTGACCAAGTCAGGTTAGGTATGTTACACTGCCCAATGAACAGCCGCCAGCTTTCAGGGTCTGAAAGTAACAGAGGTTTAATCCTTTCACACCACATGTCCATCTCAGATCAGCAGGATGCTCTGCTCATTATAGCCAGTTAGGGACCCCGGCTGACGGAGGACACAGCCCTACATATGTTTCCAGGATTACCACAACACGGCTGGGTCTGATGCTGGCTTGATAAAAATGCTTCCACCTCAAAACGATGTACAGTATATCTGTTCACAATTTTTTGGGTCAAATCCAGTTACACAATGCCTAACCTAAAAGCATGGGAAAGAGAGATTCTTCCATGTGTCAAGAAGGGAGAAAATCTGGAATACCTTTGAACAGACTTAAAAGCTACATCTAAGTTTGCTTTTCTAATGGCAAATGTTTTTTTCCTCCTTATAAAACATATTCATTCCCAAATCACCAAGAGAAGTAACTCAAGAACTCAGCTCAAGAACTCTAGACAACTCATCCACTCATTGTGGTCAGCTTGAAGTGCCGGTTACTAAGTTGTTCCCTGTTGCTTCTTCAAGTCCAGAGGTAGTTCCTTTTGCACCAGAGATCTGAATTAAAAAAACAGAAACCAAAAGCTATGTAATCAGCCAACATGCAATAGAAGAACATGCACAGAATTACCGCAATAAACACCCAAAGTCTCAAGTGGAGGAGAGGCAATAGTTAGGCTATCACAGTCCTGAAATCAGCTGGAGAGATCTGATAAGGTCTCCTCGGAAAGCAGAAGATGTTGCCAGATTAGTTTCCTATTCTGCTGCCTGGGCGGCTGCCCCCTTCCATTTTCTGTGGCCCAGGGTCCTCTCATAGTCCACTTCCTGCTGATGGAAATGAGCTTCTCCCATTTCCCTCAGCCTCCTTTGGCCACATCTGAAAGTGGGCACTGGAGAACATGCCCTATTTGGTGGCTGTTCATCTTTCTCAGCTTCTTTCCTGCTTAGAAGTTTGACAGAACCAGTGTTATTTTAAACCTCAAACAGTCATAGTCTGTTTGGAATTTGTTTGCAGTGCCACTTACTGAAAGTGTTAATAGCCTTCATATCTCTCTGACTCCAAACATCACTGTGTGCCAGTACCCCCTCACTGTTCCCTTCTGGATATACTTCTCAGATTTGCTGTCTTTGTTTGCTTGCCTCCTCTCCCCCCAACCCCCTGCAAACTTAATTACAACAAGTTCAACTTATAAGGCTTCCATGGACTACTCAAGACTGTCATCTCTTTTTTCCCTCTGAGCCATTTTGTGCAATTGAATGCATTTACTGGATACTGAACTCTTAATTACACCTTTCCTCTAGAACACCTTAATCGACTCAGAGGTTTTAACAGTGGTTGTGATGGCCATTTCTTTCATTTGCCACAATTCTAAATTTTCTCTGGCCTTTGTTATATTCAATGACACTCTCAATGATACCTCTTTATAAATTTTGTTGGGAAAAGTTTCCTCTTTTAAACTCTACAATTCCCTGAACTTCCTGACTCTTTCTATTCCCTTCTACTTTGTATCTTGCCAAATGTTATCAAAAGCACTAATCCTTACCAAATCACATTATATAAACATGATGAGGAAAAATCCAAACTCTCAACGCTGGAACAAAAGTCCAATGTGAATGCTCTACACTATGGTCTCTCAATGCAGGCGGTAACAGATATCACCCAGAAAAGCTTCTACTACACTGAAGAAATGGGAAGAGGCCGTAAGAAAAGATGGGCCACCTTGTAAAAGTTTCCATGCAGGGCAAATACAGAATGTTTCTGTTCACATTCCATTGGCATGTCCCATGACATGTTCAAGTTTATGGAAGCAAGGAAACATGATAATTAAGATGTGACTCTCAGATACTTTATGTTATTAAAGGATATTCAGGAATATCCTCTTCTTTTGGTTCTTTCACCCACATGAGAAAATTGTGTACATATTGTCTACCCTGTTGGAATGTGAAGGCTCTCTATTCAAGGGGAGACTGGGATTTGGCCACTAAATATGCCTCTATTCCCGTCCCAAACCTGGGCTTGGGGGGCAGTGAGGTTTGGCAAATGCAGGTGTTAGTGTGCACATCCTGTCACAAGGCATAATGTAAAGTGAAGATGTTGAGACAGACCTGTAACCACAGCTCTGGACAGAGTAGTGGGTTTTCTGGCCGTGACCGTGATGGTGGCATTTGTAGTGATGTGATCTTGAATACACTATTAAATCATCCCATGCCTCAATGTCTTCCTCTTTGAAAGGTTACGATCAATTATATTTACTCACAGAGGTTTTATCTCTGTGAATGTCTTTAAGATGTTTATGGGATACCAGTTGTGTCAACTGCTGTATTTATATTAACAATTATCATTGCTTTCAATAATTATCCTAACAGCGGTGCCATTGTTATTTTTTGTTGACTGTGAAGAATAAGGAAAATTATTATGGGTAAACAGGAGGATAAATTAATATCACCCTCAAATTATCCCTCTCCCTTCACTTCCCTGGTGGCTCGGAGGTTAAAGTGTCTGCCTTCAATGCAGGAGACCCAGGTTTGATTCCTGGGTCGGGAAGATCCCCTGGAGAAGGAAATGGCAACCCACTCCAGTATTCTTGCCTGGAGAATCCCATGGATGGAGGAGCCTGGTTGGCTACAGTCCACGGGGTCGCAAAGAGTCGGACACAACTGAGTGACTTCACTCACTCACTCTTCAGTTATGAATCAGCAGAAAAACTGTTCGTAGGATCAGCAATCTTTTTTAAAGTAATTAATTTTATTTTAATTGGAGAATAACTACTTTACAATATTGTGATGGCTTTTTCCATCATCAACAAGAGACGGCCACAGGTTGCGTGTGTCCCCTCATCCTTGAATCCCCCTCCCACCTCCTTCCCCAGCCTATCCCTCTGGGCTGTTCCAGAGCTTTGGGTACCCTGCTTCATGCACTGAACTTGCATTGGTTATCTGTTTAACACATGGTAATATACATGTTTCAATGCTATTTTCTCAAGTCATCCCACTCTCACCTTCTCCTGCTGAGTCCAAAAGTCTGTTCTTTACACACGCATCTCCTTTGCTGCCCTGCGCGTAGGATAGGATCAACAATCTTGACTGGGGAGGTGGGTATGTTTCCTTGCAGAGACAGCTAGAATTTACCTTTACATTACTGGTGGGGGGTGCTATTCACTTCTTCTGGCCCTAATTCCAACATAAATATTTAATACTATATAGAAGAATTTTGTAGCAATGATGGATACTGTTATAATGTATAACAGATTCATTAAAGGGCATTCTAGCTCTGGATAAAGTTGAGGGTAGCCTTCTATCTGATATGGTTTAAGTCGAAGCTTTCCTGGAAAGAAAGTGAGAAGCTCATCTGTCAGGGTCTTGCACAGATGTTGCATCCTCTTGAAAACCTCCCATGATTTTAAAGTGATCTCTCCCCTGTTTATAAAGAGGGGCATAGTCAACTTGCGGTTTAGAGCCTGCAGCTCTGTTGTGCTAGCTCAGCTCACACACCACTCTGCAGTCACTCTCTGTGTGGCTGTGGGCACATTATTTAACCTGTGCTCCTGTATTTCCTCATCTTTAGACCATTTGGTGTTATGCTATTGGCTTCATACAGTTTTTGTAAGTATTAAATGCTATTACACTCAGAAAAAGTACCTTACAAATAGTGTATACTCAGTAACTATTTGTTATTTTTAACAGCATGCTGCAACCCTATAGACTGTAGCCTGCCAAGCTCCTCTGTCCATGGGGATTCTCCAGGCAAGAATACTGGAGTGGGTTGCCATGCCCTCCTTCAGGGGATCTCCCCAACCTCAGGGATCAAACCCACATCTCATATATCCTGCATTAGCAGGCAGGTTCTTTACCACTAGTGCTACCTGGGATGCCCTTTTTTAATAACATGGTAAAGCCCAACATTCTGAAAACTAAGATCATGCCATCTGGTCCCATCACTTCATGGGAAATAGACGGGGAAACAGTGGAAACAGTGTCAGACTTTATTTTGTTGGGCTCCAAAATCACTGTGGATGGTGAATGCAGCCATGAAATTAAAAGACGCTTACTCCTTGAAAGGAAAGTTATGACCAACCTAGATAGCATATTCTAAAGCAGAGATATTACTTTGCCAACAAAGGTCCGTCTAGTCAAGGCTTTGGTTTTTCCAGTGGTCATGTATAGATGTGAGATTTGGACTGTGAAGAAAGCTGAGCGCCAAAGAATTGATGCTTTTGAACTGTGGTGTTGGAGAAGACTCCTCAGAGTCCCTTGGACTGCAAGGAGATCCAACCAGTCCATTCTAAAGGAAATCAGTCCTGGGTGTTCATTGGAAGGACTGATGCTAAAGCTGAAACTCTAATACTTAGGCCACCTCATGCGAAGAATTGACCCATTGGAAAAGACCCTGATGCTGGGAGGGATTGGAGGCAGGAGTAGAAGGGGACAACAGGGGATGAGATGGCTGAATGGCATCACTAACTCAATGGACATGAGTTTGGGCAAACTCTGGGAGTTGATGACGGACAGGGAGGTCTGGCGTGGTTCGATTCATGGAGTTGCAAAGAGTCGGACATGACTGAGCAACTGAACTGAACTGAACTCAAATACAATGTAATTTACATACCTACATATCTGCTTTCTTTATTCAGACTGTGAGCACCTTGGTATTGGAGAAGGGTGTCATTTAGCACTGTTAGAAAATAATATCAACAGTGATAATTTTAATAATGACAATTAGCATTAATTGAAAATGTACCATGCCCTAAGAGTTTTTCAGCGATTTTTATATAGTCTCTGGACGTCCCAGGTGGCTCAGGGGTAAAGAATCTGCCTGCCAGTGCAGAAGACGCAGGCGATGTGCATTTGATCCTGGGTTGGGAAGATCCCCTGGAGGAGGAAATGGCAACCCGTTCCTAATACTCTTGCCTGGAGAGTCCCACGGACAGAGGAGGCTGGTGGGCTGCAGTCTGTGGGGTCAGAAAGAGTCTGACATGGCTGAGCTACTGAGCAGTGACACTCCTCAGTACCTCATTTGGTCATTTTAATTCATCTTCTAAATTTTGAAAAAAACTGAGGCTTAGATATTTTAAGAGCTTTGTTCAGATGAGACAGCCTAGTGCTTGATGACGAGTTTAGGTCTGCTGCTGCTGCTGCTGCTGCTAAGTTGCTTCAGTCGTGTCCGACTCTGTGCGACCCCATAGACGGCAGCCCACCAGGCTCCCCTGTCCCTGGGATTCTCCAGGCAAGAACACTGGAGTGGGTTGCCATTTCCTTCTCCAATGCATGAAAGTGAAAAGTGAAAGTAAAGACACTCAGTTGTGTCTGGAGCTTAGGTCTACCTGGTTATAAATCCAAAGCTCTTAACCACTAGATTATTTTGTAGTAGCAAACTGCCTTTTTGAATTTGCAGCCCACAGTTCAGCATCCCACCATTAGTGAACATTTCCTAAATATTTGTAAAATTAAATGAGCTCTTAGTTTTGGGGAATGGTGATTAAACATGATTGCTTAAAATTGAATCATTTGACTACATTGAACATATTTTAACACTTGCCTCTCATCCTGATTTTTTTTTCCTTCTTCTCTCTAAAACTTGTATCTGACCCTGTCTCTCTCTCTGAAAAGTTCAATAGTTCTCCAATTCTTACTAGCTCAAGTCCAGTCTCTTAGTTTAGTGTCTTAGATTTTCATAGTTTCTTTTCATCCTATTTCAGTTTGAAAACAAAGCTGGTTGAAGAGAATGAAACGCTGAAGCCTAGTTTCAGCTTGTTATATAAATTGCCTCATTCAATTCTCAAATAAATAATACCTTATTTGCAAGGGTCGGTATTAGTACTATTTCTGTTTTACAGATGGGACAACTGAATTCATGTGGACAAAGTCCCAATACTAGAAAGCAGTGGAGTGAAATGTAAACTATGGGAACTTTTGTAAAACCAAACGTAAATTCTGGTTTTAGAGTTTGCAACCTGGATATGAAGCAGTCCTCTGCTGGTTAGATGAGAGTGCAAAGGAACCAGTTCTTAGTTTAGGAGTCAGGAATACTTCCCCAATGAAGCACGTTCAAAGAAGAATTTGATCATGAATAGGAATTCATCTGGTGGAGAAGACAAGAAATAGAATTTTAGTCAGAGACAACCATAGGTGTGAAAGCTTAGAAGAAGGAGGAGAGAGAGAGAACAGAAAGGAGAGAGAGAGAGGTGTATTCTGTCTTTAGAACAATGACTAAAGACTAACACCCATTTCATTGGGTGTTAATGAAATCACCCAATATACATTTTAATATTTTAATTGAAGCTTTTTTCTCCCTAATATTTATCTCTTGATTGAAATGTGACATGCACAGGGAAAATACATGCCCATATAGACAACACTCTATTTAACAATCTCAGTGTGGCCTCAAAATTGTTTGTTAAATTCATATCACTTTTAAGTGGAAGCCAGCTGCGATGGTTCACAGAGGGGATGCTGTTACTCCTTTTTATTTGATGAAATAATCTGAGTCATCTTTCTCTGTATCTTTCCAACACTCTGGCCTCTGTGATCTCACAGCCACCACTTCACCCCTTGTCCCTTTTAGATCTGGCTCCCTTCCTGACATCCCCTAACATTTATGCTCCACTGAGACAGAAAGATACAAATTCAGCTCCAGCAGAAAGCACCAATATGGAACTAGAACAACATTTCCGTTAAACAGATTGAGTGTTGCCTGGTCTGGGACTTGCAAATGCATCTGTTCAACCAGGCTTTTTGTTGAATTAAAATTTACTGAAGCCAAGTCAGCAAAATTTGGTGATGTTGGGCCTTCCACAGGGATGAGGAAACTGCATTGCTAAACAGAAGCTTTCATTGGGTGATTTTCACTGAAAGGTTTATTTGTGGCTTCATATGCAAAAAAAAAATTCATCATATAGATATATTTAGTATCACTAATTATATTTCAATAATGGTCAGTCAAAACTTACCCAAAGCAGCTATGAACTAATTACAAGTAGCACTCAATCGGTTGCTTACTGAACAACATCACTCTGGTAGGTTTTAAGAGAAGCTGTGCCCCTGAATTTGCCCTGCTTCCCATATGGATGAATCTCTCCTCCAGGAACATTCTTGGCTTCTTTAAGGAACCTTTATTCTAAGACTCTCACAGAGGATAAGTGAGTCATTGACTGTTGGATAGCAGAGGTTGGCCTATGTTTCTCAAATATTTAGAAATGATTTATTCAGTTCAGCTCAGTTCAGTCACTCAGTTGTGTCCGACTCTTTGCAACCCCATGAATCGCAGCACGCCAGGCCTCCCTGTCCATCACCAATTCCCGGAGTTCACTCAGACTCACGTCCACCGAGTCAGTGATGCCATCCAGACATCTCATCCTCTGTCGTCCCCTTCTCCTCCTGCCCCCAATCCCTCCCAGCATCAAAGTCTTTTCCAATGAGTCAACTCTTCACATGAGGTGGCCAAAGTACTGGACTTTCAGCTTTAGCATCATTCCTTCTAAAGAAATTCCAGGGTTGTTCTCCTTCAGAATGGACTCGTTGAATCTCCTTGCAGTCCAAGGGACTCTCAAGAGTCTTCTCCAACACCACAGTTCAAAAGCATCAATTCTTTGGCGCTCAACCTTCTTCACAGTTCAACTCTCACATCCATACATGACCACAGGAAAAACCATAGCCTTGACTGAAACTGAACTGAACTGAAAGTTCCTTCAATCGTGTCCGACTCTGTGCGACCCCAGAGATGGCAGCCCACCAGGCTCCCCCGTCCCTGGGATTCTCCAGGCAAGAACACTGGAGTGGGCCGCCATTTTCTTCTCCAATGCATGAAAGTAAAAAGTGAAAGTGAAGTCACTCAGTCATGTCTGCTGTTCGTGACCCCATGGACTGCAGCCTACCAGGCTCCCCCATCCATGGGATTTTCCAGGCAAGAGTACTGGAGTGGGGTGCCATTGCCTTCTCTGAGCCTTGACGAGACGGACCTTAATCGGCAAAATAATGTCTCTGCTTTTGAATATGCTATCTAGGTTGGTCATAACTTTTCTTCCAAGGAGTAAGCGTCTTTTAATTTCATGGCTGCAATCACCATCTGCAGTGATTTTGGAGCCCAAAAAAATAAAGTCTAACACTGTTTCCACTGTTTCCCCATCTATTTCCCATGAAGTGATGGGACCAGATGCCATGATTTATTAAGTTAGTAAATATCAAGAATTTACTCTGCTCTCCTCTCCACCCAGTGATCTTGAAGGCAGTGACAGCAGATCACTTGCCCTCTAGACAGCATTCCAGGACCTGGGGAGGGTGGCGAAGTATAGCGATGGGCTTTAGCAAGTTCGTTTATCCTCACGTTTAAACTAAACCATGTTGTTCACAAATTTGAAGAGTAATAAATGTAGTATTTTATCTTAAACCAAATGATTCCTGGATCTATTTTTCCCTCATGCCAGAATTAGGCAAATCTCATAGACTATAAATGTATCACAGAATACTATGCATATATAATATACACACATATAGTATATATAATAAAACATACAATATATAGATACACATGCATCTTACAGTTATAATGAGGATAAAATTATATATATATATGTATGCGTATATGTATATGTGTATTGTTATACATAGTATATAGACTATATAATGAATATAACTTTGAATATGCACTTATGAATATAAATTTTAATATGCATTTTGACCTTCAAGTGAACAGTGAAATTGCTCAGTCGGGTCTGACTCTGTGATCCCATGGACTATAGCCTACCAGGTTCCTCCATCCATGGAATTTTCCAGGCAAAAGTACTGGAGTGGGTTGTCATTTCCTTCTCCAGGGGATCTTCCTGACCCAGGGATTGAACCCAGGTCTCCCACGTTGCAGTCAGACACTTTACCGTCTGAGCTACTGGTAAGATTGAATAAATTATAATAACTATAAGATAATACATATTGTCATCCTTTTATGAAGATCACTGCTGAAACTAAGGGACCCAAAGGAACTTACTTGCAGTTGTGCAGTCAGCTAACATTCAAATCTGCATTTGTCTAAATTCAAAGTTTATGCTCATAACCAATCAAATCACTTCTTAGCAATTACTTGGCATCTTTTGGAAGTTTGACTGAACATATGGATATGGGAAACTGGATCTAAATTTTGACTCTTCTACTGACTATGTGACTTTTAAACCATGAGATCTTGGGTAAGTTCTACGTAGAAGAAAGCAAAGTGAAGAGAAAACCATCCCTGGAGGCCCTCAGTAATTACCACGCATAATTTTCATACAACAGTGAGGAGTTTAGTCCAGCTTAAGAAGGAATTTTGGAGGGATGATGGTAGAGGCGCCCTAGAGAAAGTATTAGGATATAAGACTAGAAACCAAGACTGGAACTGGACTATGAAGAGTTTTGAGTTCCAGGCAAAGAACTTTAGATATTGTATTCGTTTACGAGTAGTTAGTAATAACAAAACAGATGTTATTCACTATTATTTGTAAAATACTGTTAGGGTTTTTACATATTGCCCCTAATTTTTAAGACCACCTTAAAATATAACGGTAATTATTCTCACATTATTGGGAGGGATGGCGAGAGGGGATTGGGACTTCTCTAAGAATTTCTGAAGACCTGACCAAAGAGCAATCATATGATTTGAGGATATGAAATGGCTTTGTGAGAACTGAGAACTCTGAGGTCAACCTTGAAAAACTGGAAGCATTTGCATGTGAGAATATGAAAAGAATGTGCTCCCCAGGCTAAGGGAACAACCTCAAAGGAAGCATGGGAATAAAAAATTAATAACGCACCTGAGAGTTTGGGGAGGGCAGCAACCTAATGTGTAACCCTGAAATTTCTTTGTAAGGTGAACTCAAAGAAGAGAACTGGCACGAGCATATTATTCTAAGTCGGTATGCATCTCTTCTCCCCCTCTTGAAGTCTAGGCTCCATGGAGGAATTTCGAGGTTTCCTATTACTGAATTGGATGAACATCTTACAAAACAGCTGTCTCTTTATCAAAAGACAACATAACATTAATTTCTCATCGGTCTTGGGAACTCATGTAAAATGTATGGGCTGATTTTTAATTTTCTCTAGTGCAGGTGGCATGCCGTGGTGGGGGTGGGGGTGTGGAGCAGAGGGAGTCTGTAGCAGAATCAGTTAAGTCACGCAGACCTACGCATCGAATGACCTTGCTTGCATGCCAAACTTCAGGTGGAACAATAATGAGAACGTAGCAGAACTAATCAATTTGGAACAGGGCCCATTCTCTCCACCACCAGGGCCACTTAGAATGCAGGCAGTGTCCTTAAACCTTCCTCAAGCTTGCCCTTTGAACATAAACACAAGCTTGCTGTTACATAACTCAACAGAAAACGTAGGTTTACCATCCAAAATAGAAGCAGAATTGGCCTCCATGCTGATGTAACCATTTTTCCCTCTTTGATAACCTTTTTTCTTCTTCAACATCTCCCCTGTTTCCCCCCAGATCTTATGACATATTTAGGGCATCCTACTAAGGCTACCTCTATTCCCTTGATGATCCCCAGAATCCAAGAAAACTTCATGGGTTCTTCTAGGAGAACATTTGTGTGATCTCTCTGAACAATTACCAAGTTTCCCTGAGCTTTATCTTACTCATCTGTGAAACAGAGACAACACAGTCAAGGTTTCTGTAATATTAAAGGGGAAAATGGGCAGCAAGCCCACTGAAGACAAACCTTTAACCTTTTGGCACAGACATACTTGCTATGAAACATAGCTTTCATACTAACTTGTTAATCCTAGGCAAGTTTCTTAATCTTTTTGAGCTTGATTTTGCCTTTTAGAAAATAAAAATAAATACACCTATCTCTTGAAACTGCTGTGGAGATTAACTGATATCATTCATGATATAAATATTTAGTTAGTTGTTATTCATCTCTGTAATGTCCATAGCTCTTTACAGAGTACATATTACTTACACACTATTGGAATTAGCGAATGAAAAAAAAAATAATTCAATAACCATAAATGCAGGCCAAAAGTCTGACATCTGGCAGTTTCTTTTAATATATACTATTTCATCTGTGTTGTAGATAAATGTATTTCTCACCCACACGGATGCTTTTATCATCCATTCCATGGGAAGAAGCCCGGGAGACTCTGTCTCTCTTAAACTTCTGGAACCAGGAGGCTTAGGTTACTAATCCCTGGTAGTTAGACGGTGTCTGTGGCTCAATCGAAGACACGGCTCAACCATGCCCAGAGAGCTACTGAGAAGAGCATGATTGTTCCCAAGATCTGCTAGGAATACGAAGCAGATTTTAAATAGAGAAGCTTCTCTGCTTCAGGACTTTCAAACCATGACATTTCTAGATAGAGACCAAATAAAAACACATAATGCCTTTGTCTGCCACTGACAGTTGGTGTGGCAGCCTACACAGTGTCAGACAGGGCTGGGAACAAAAGAATCTAACAATGGTAACATTTTCAAACATCACAGTGTTCGACAGAGGAGTCCTAGCCCTTGTAAATTCTCTGGCTCACACACAGACACACAGATTGGTGTCACACTCTGGATTTGTGTCAGAATAGTCAGGTCTCCATCATGGGCAAACAACCACTACACATGCTTTTGCAGTTGTGTTTTTCTGAACTATTTTGTACTCTTGTTAATTCAAGGAATAATAATGAGTTTTAAGAGGCTGAGAGGCCTCCTAAACACTAACACAGTTAGGAGCTGTGAGACAAAAGAAACACCTAATCCAATCGCTTGAGGAGAAAGAGACCAGTATATCCTGAGTGTCTCCTAAGCCACTCTGAGGTGGGTTATGTTTCATGTTTTTTTCACAGTTATTTCCTGTGATTCTCGCAAAAGCTCCATGAGGTCAGAGTCTTTATTTATATTTTATAAATGAATATTCAGATGCTCAAAACTTAGATTACTAATGATTCAACGTTTTGGGATTTGCTGACCAAGCTTAAGTTGCAATGCCCATAAAGATACATTTTTCTAAGGATGGTGGTTCTGCTAGTTGGAAGACCCATTGCTTAGCTGAACGACCTCAATAACTTTGGGTAAGCACTGTTAAAAGTAGGCACTAGTTCAGAGCCAAATCATGATGTCTCATAAAGAAAAAGATAATTTAAAATGCGTAGAGAGAAATACTCGGGAGGAGAGCTCTAAGTCAATTAGAACAACCTTCACATGCATTAAGAGGAGGAGAAGAGACTCCCACGATAAAATGGGTAAAGGATTTCAGAGAATTCATATCTTTACATGAGGGAATTGCCAAATTGTTTGCTTAGAGATATGATGTAATCTCCTCCCTGCCCATTTTTCCCTATGACACTTTTAATAAAATATGTGTTGCTCACCAAAGCTCCAGTGCAAGTGAGTGAGTCAACTGATTTTAAAGAGGGGTAGGTTTCTGCATCTAGCTGGGATGCAAGATGAACCAGACGAGAAGCACATGTCACAACGCTGACGTGTGGCCTCAAGTGGGTGGGGAGGCAGACATAGTGATGATGTCTGGCAAATGGTCCAGAAAAAAGAATAAAACACGCTGAGTTTAACTGAATTAAACAGGCGAAAGAAACTGTAGAATGGGAAGAAGTCAAGAATTCAATCCTAGAACAGAGAGGATATTACTTGACCACCGGATCTCTTGTTTCCTCTGTCAGTGAAATGAGATTCTTGAAGGATATGCTTTCAAAGACTCCTCTGGGTGTTTGCATCCTCTCTTTCTACAGCCACTTCAGTTTGTCTTTGCTGCTGCTGCTGAGTCACTTCAGTCGTGTCCGACTCTGTGCGACCCCATAGACGGCAGCCCACCAGGCTCCCCTGTCCCTGGCATTCTCCAGGCAAGAACACTGGAGTGGGTTGCCGTTTCCTTCTCCAATGCAAGAAAGTGAAAAGTGAAAGTGAAGTCGCTCAGTCGTGTCCTTTACACAAAGACAAAACCACTAATCTTAAGGTCTTTTCACTACTAAGCAAGACATCAGACTCTCCTCCTCTGAGGAAGTCACTATGCTTAATATTTCCAGTGTGAGTCAGAATTCTTGACTCTGTAGACCAATTCCTTGGTGCCCGAGGCTATTGGCAAAGGTTGAACAGAAGGACCGGATTACACTATGACATCAGGATCTGAAGATAAGCTGTGTGCCCTCAACTTTCTACCACATCTCGTCTCAGTTTTCAGCTCTGTTGCCACAGAGTAGCAAGACTCACAAAGAGAGCTTTGGCATGAGAAATAATACCCACTATTTTGTCTAGAAATAAACTCTTACTATTTTAATTGACTCTACATTTTATCCAATCATTCAACAAATATATTTTGAGCAACTACTATGAGCCAGACCTTATGTGAAATGCCTGAAGTAAAAGAATGAAGGAGAGAGAAATTATTTTTGCCTTGCTATGGCTTAAATCTAGTGGAAGAGACAGGCAAGAAATCAAACAATTGCGTTTCACTCTGTGGAAAGTAATGTGATGGTCAAGTGCAAGATGCTATGAGGTCGCAGAGAAGAGTTACCTTGTCCAGACTTAGGGATCAGAGAGTCTTGGTCAGAGGATATGAAGTTGAAGCAGAGATGTAAAAGATGGCTATGATTTAGCTATGGCTATGACACAGAGAGAAGAGAAGCCATTGCTGAACAAAGAAATTATCTCCTAGTGGTCCAAAGGGAAGACAGTAGGTTTGGGCATTTAGGAAACTTGAAAGAAAGATCGGTCTGGACAGACCAGAGAGCTGTCGAGGAGTACTGAGAGGGCAGGCGAGAGAAGCAGACTGTGGCCAGCCCTTGAAGTCTGTGGAAGTCACTCGAACATTTTGAACCCCTATCCTATGATCAATAGCGAGTAATTGAAGCGCTCAAGACATGGGAAGACATAATACTTTAAAGGCTCATCTTCCCTGGACTTTGAAAAAAAATATTTCATATGGCAGTAAGAGTACAAGCAGTAAAATAAGAAATGACGGCATTTGGGCCAGAGAGGTGGCGACGAGAATGGAGAAAAATAGACAGACTTGAGATATATAAAGGAAGTATATTGTGTAGGAGATTTAAGCATCTTACTTAGCTCTTGATAGTATTTTCCCGTCTTATTTCCTGGACTGTGTTGCTTAACCATATGCCAGGCTATGAAAAGGACAAGATGATAATGTCTGCTAATGATTTCTCAAGGCCAAGTGTTACTTACCTGTCTTGTCCTACAAAGGCCAACTGAATGTGTTGATACCATCATGCATTCCTTCATTCTTTCAACCCAGCATATGTTTGTTGAGTACCTACTGTATGCTAGGCAGCACTCTCAACACAGGAGACATGATGGTAGAGTGGTGAAGACACTGGTTCCACAGAATTTATGGTCCATGGGTTGCAGACAAAACAAAGTAGATGAATAAATGAAAAATGTAACCTCAGATAGTTCCATCACAGAAGGTGGTGAGATAGTGACGAGAAATAGCCAGTTCATGTGGAAGGATCAGAAAAGGTGTCCCTGAAAGAGGACATTTGAGCTAACACCTGAGTTCTGAGAAACCCACAAAAATATCTGGGTGGAGGGGTCCTAGGAGAGGGAGCAGTAAGATAAAAGGTCTTAAAGTGAGACACCCACCCTGGCCACTGTATTCACTGTCACAACCTAGTTCTCCTTGCTGCTTAATCTTGAACCTGCCCCACTTTTTCTATAAAGGATTTTGGAATGAGAGTGTGCTCAGTCGTGTCCAACTCTTTGCGATCTCATGGGCCATAGCCCGCCAGGCTCCTCTGTCCATGGAATTTTCCAGGCAAGAATACTGGAGTGGGTTGCCATTTCCTCCTCCAGGGGATCTTCCCAACCCAGGATCGAACCTATGTCTCCACGTTTCCTGCATCTCCTGCATTGCTGGAAGCCTCTTATCACATTCTAGCTGCTATACACTTTACATTTTCATCTTCTTTATTGTCTGGTGTCTATTGCCTTTGACTGGAACATAAGTTTCAAGAGGGCAAGGAGATTTCTCGGTTCTGTCCACTGCCCTCTTCCCAGCAGGTAGGAGAGTTCCTGGAACACACCTGGTGCTCAAACATTTTTGAGTTAATGCATTCAAGAGTGAATAATAAGTGCTTGAAACAGAAATCAGGGCTTGAAACAGAAATAAGGGCTTGAAACAGAAATGTGACTTGAGCTCAGGAATGCAGGTAAGTGGAATATAACATGAAATAGGGATGAGGAAATCGATCAAGCAGAACTGTGTAGACCACAGAAAAAGGGTCTAGTTTTTATTTTTAAAAACCCTCTACTAGAGAGGTTTGAGTGAAGGCATGAAGAAACTGGATTTACATTTTGAGCAGACCTCACTGAGTGCCGCGTGGAGAATGTATTTTAGAGTGTGAGGATGGAGTAGAAGCAGAGAAGTCTGCTGGAGAGTGGAGTCTGCGGTGCTCCTAAGCCCATTTCCTCAGGCTTGATGGGCTGCTCCGCGCATACTATCCTTCAAGTACAATTTGCATTATCTTTACCATAATGCATTATGGGGAATCTGCCAACTTCCTTTCTCTTGGCATGGCCAAAGGTAACAACAGCCTGGAGCCTGGTGCAGAGCTCATTTGGAGGAGCATCTTTTATGTCAAGGAAGCATAAACATCATTCAGAGATGCAGCCTTGATTAAAAATACATGGATACTCTGTGGATCTAGGCAGAAGACATATGGTCTTTGATTGTCTGGCTTTTTCACTTCGTATGAGAATATTATGGGGCTGCATTAGGGCTGAGGAGACACATTTCACTCTCTTAAACAGAGGGACCTGCATGTGCTTTTCCTTACCCTCCTGGTCCCCCATCAGCCCCCACCCCTTAGAGACTGAACAGTTCAATTAATTCCTGATTAACTCAACTTTTGATTTTTGTCGCAGGAATGTTTTCCTTTGCCTTTTCTTCTGCCCTTCCTTATGGAGATGAGGACTTGCTATACCCCAAAGATGAGGACAGCTTTCATGCCATTACTCCAGTCTTGCACAGGTGAATTAACTAATTTTTCTATGAAGCATCCACCCCACACACTTTCTGTTTTCACTTAAGCCGCACTGACCCATTCTGATGCCTTGCTCAGTTTGAGGAATGAGCCAACATGATAGTTAGAACAAACCAACCAAAAGGTTAGGTCTGAATCCTGAATTTATCATAAGCTACCTGTGAGATCCTGAGTCAAGCTCATCGGTAGCTTTGACTGACAAGTCTCTTCTGTGGTGAGGATAGGATAGTTCTTGTATTCTGTTGGGTGGTTATTGTGAAACCATGCCCTGAGGTTATACTGTATCAAGGGCTTAACACACTGCCAGGGGCATAGCAACTCCCATAGAAACTCTGGCTTCTCTTATTGCTTCAATATTTCTATATGTGCTCTACATGTATTAGATTCTTAATTAATGTTTCCCTTAAATGAACCGCTTAAGGGAAGTTATGATGCGTTATGAACTGAAGGTGCCAGTTCAGTGCCCCCTCTTTCTCTGTGATGACTTTGTGAATTGCACCAGGCTGATGTATTGTTCCTCTGCCCTTCTCTGACTTGTACAGCTGCAACCCCTTGGCTTTCATTCAGCATGGTACAGGAGTGAACACCACCGGTCGAGAGAACCGCCTGGGCTTACACTTGCAACAAGACACAAACTAAGAAGTTTACAGAAGTTACACAAGCTGCTTGAATCCAAGTTTCTTCATTTAGAAAATTAGGATAATAATGTCACTTAGTATATAGAGTTGCTATGTGTATTAAATGAATAATACATATAAAACCCTTAGCATAGAAACTGGATTAATATAAGTGATCAGTAAGTATTCTCATCATCATTATCATCCTTATTATTATCATTATCATCATTGTTATTTTTCTCCCTGATAGCTCTTGTGTAGACACGAAGACATGTGTTGTGTTTTATACGTTTGCATTCACTCTTAGAGATCATTGCATTTCTAATATGTGTAATATTCTTGGGGAAACACTAGCCATGTTCTGCTATCCGTGACTGATTGAGGCCGGCCTAGAGTGATCAGCCATGGGGCTTTCCCTGGGATGGTCCTGGAATTAACACCGGATGTGCTGTATTCTGGATAATTTCTAAATTCTGAGCAAACTAGGATTGTTAGTCACTCTGGCAGACTGGAAAAGATTAGCACTTACAACTGACCTGTAAAGGAAGGGGCTTAGGAGGATGGTGGCAATTAAAGACTCAAATGTGTAAGAGCTGATCAGCACTGGTTTATTGGGAAAGCAGAAGGTAGAAGGGTCATGGTAACAGAGAACCGTATACTAGGTAAAACCCTGACACTAGGAAGTGAAGTGAAAGTCGCTCAGTCGTATCCAACTCTTTGTGACCCCATGAACTGTACAGTCCATGGAATTCTTCAGGCCAACTGAAGTGGGTAGCTGTTTCCTTCTCCAGGGGATCTTCCCAACCCAGGGACTGAATTCAGGTCTGCATTGCAGGCAAATTCTTTACCAGCTGAGTCACCAGGGAAGCCCCGACACTAGGAACATAAAGCAGATAATTGGGTTTGTCCTGGAAAGGGCAGAGGAGTCAGGGGACCTTTGCTTGCTGAACACTGCATCCTTACATATGTGAAATTATGTCCTTATTTTATAAACCCATCACTCCAAACCAATCAATAACAAAATATTAATTGAGCAGATATTATACACCAGGCTTTTGTTCTGCACTTCACGTGATCTCATTCTCTTTCCTTATCAATCCAATAAAACACATTTTAGAATATTGATTTTTTGTTTATTTTTAATTATTTTATTTTATTTTACTTTACTTTACAATACTGTGTTGGTTTTGCCATACATCAACATGAATCTGCCATGGGTGTGCACATGCTCCCAATCCTGAGGCCCCCTCCCACCTCCCTGATTTTGTAGATCAGATTCTCCAGAGGTGAGACCCAAGCATCAGTCTCTTTTCAAGCTCCCCAAGGCCTCTAGAAATTCTAATTTAATTGATCTGGTGTGCACCATGGGCTTTGGGCTTTTAAAATATTCCCAAGTACAGCAGGTTGAATAGCATTCCCCTAAATTTATATTTTCCTGGAGTCCCAAAATGTGACCTTATTTGACAATAAACTCTTTGCAATGGCTTTTCTTTTGCTAAGATGCAGATGTTTTACTTTGCAAATGGAAAGATAAGGTCATATTGGATTGTTCTCTAGTTGCTAAGCCATATTTGACTCTTTGGGACCCTGTGGACTGCAGCCTGTTAGGCTCCTTTGTCCATGGGATTTCCCAGGCAAGAACACTGGAACAGGTTGCCATCTCCTTTTCCTGGGAATCTTCCTGACTCCAGAATCAAACCCACATCTCCTATTTGGCAGGCAGATCCTTTACCTCTGAGTCACATGGGGAGTTAGAAGTGCAAGAGAACCAATTTTCACTGTTTTAAGACACCCAGTTTGTGGGAATTGGTTATGGTAGCCACAGGGAACTCATATAACAGGTAATTCTGTTTCGCAGCCAAATTTGAGAACTGTTCTAGTTAGCTTATCCCCAATCATAATAGGTCATCTTGACTTCAACTTCTTCATTCAGGTCATTAATCCCCTCTACAATGCCTCTCACAGCTGTCCTCAAAAGAGTAGAATTCTTACACAATTTTGAAAGGGAATTTATGGGTTTCTAGGTTGGACCCTCCCACACTAGCTACTTTTTAAAGACTTCATATGACCCTCTGAGGGCACCAGGGACACTCACCCTTCAGGGACCATGTACCCGATTCAGGTCTGTCATTTTAATGTGTTCGCCTTCCTTTTAAAATATTCCCTCTATGAGAATTCCAAAGGGAAGATTTTCAAAGAGAAAAGCACAATCATTACAGTTGAGAAACTGCTCTTGAAACTTATTAGCTCGTGACTCATACTCCTGAAAGGAGCTAATACCTTAATTTCATATTTCTCTGCTCAAATGCAGACCAAGGCGTAAACTGAAATGAAACTTTACACTAATGGCTTCTTAATTATACCCATCTAAAAGCAATTACCTGAGTTTTAGCAGATACAAAGTTAGGGTTGATGGGACCAGCAGATGAGAAATAAGATGAAAGGTCATCTGCGAAAAAAGATCAACGGAGAGAAGATAAAACACAGTGAGGAGAGAGGAGAAAGACATCCAGAGATAAGTAAAGGCTGATAAATTCCTAATAATAGTACTGCCTGATTTCTAAAACAGGCTTGCCCCTTTCTCCCCTAACTGTTAGAAATGAGGCTAAAGAAGAAACACTTTATTTCAAGGTAGAAACTGACTAGATGTGAGACTTTGATACCTGGACTACAATTACTTTATGCCATGCTTTGAGCCAAAATTTGCTAAATTGTAGAAGCAGGATTCTAAGGCAAAAGCAACTGAACATTCTTCGTATGTTTTCCATTAAATAGGAGCATGTATCGCATGAGCTCAGTTTGCAAGGCCACACAGAGCCTTGTGTGTGCACATGTGCATGTAACACGTGTGTGCACGTGTGTGCACTGACACAGAAGGTCATTCAGCAGACTGTTCAGATGTCGTCTTTTGAGTGGGAGACCCTGATGGCACTTTGCTTTATGCCATATGCTTTTCTATTCTGTTTAGATTCTTTGCAATTATCTTATATTCATTATAGACAAAAGAGAAACACTAAAAGTAAAAATCAGATACGAATAAGCCAATCTAGTGGAAAAAACAAGTTAAGTTGATTGTGTTTCTCTCCATTTGAGCTGACATGGATTCTAGAAGCAGGAGTGAAAGGCTTCTACAGATAACATCAGGTCTCAAACTGAGACCCATGGTTTGGAATACATCAGGCGCCAGCGCCCTGCTTCCCAAAGGCGTGGCCGTGGAGTCCGGGGCCGCCTGTCCTGTCCCTGAGGGGCTCGCCCAAGACGCCCTTCCCGCTGAAGGAGGCGGGCCGGGGCAGCGGGCCGGGCGAGGACCGGAAGCTGCTGTTATTACTCTAGGCTGGGGCTGGTCATCCCAGCCGGGGCGCCGGCGCACGGGGCCCAGGGTGTGGACCGCAGCGGCCTGCTTGTCAAGAGCCTCCTGCGCCGGTCGCTGTCCATGGACAGCCAAGTCCCCGTGTGCACGCCCACGGCCGAGCTGCAGCCTCCCCCAGGCGCGGGCTCGGGCGATGTGGCGGGCAGCGTGCTCCGCGCCTTCTCTTCTGAGGCCGCCCTCCAAGGACCGGGGCGATACGGCGGCCCCCGGCGCCCGGGCCCCTGCCCCGCAGCCTCACCGCCTCAGGTCCTTCAGCGCCTCTCAGCCGGCTGAGCGGCCGGGGGCGCCCCCGGGGCCGGAGGTGCGGGTCAAGGCCGAGCCGCGCTGCCCCCCGGAGCCATGCGACATCGTTCGCGTCACCGTGGGGGATGCCGCGGCCGCCACGAGAGACCTGGCCCTACAGACAGAAGATGACCGGAAAGATCCCAGCAGACTCCCGGCCAAGAGGCGGTTCCAGACCGACAGGAGGCTGCCGGCCAAGCAGCCCAAAGCTGAGAGCCCAGGCTCCCCGGGCTCGGGAGACCCCCGCGAGGAGGGCTCGAGCCCATCTGCTCTCCAGGCCGACTTCCCAGGCTCTGACTTGAACACAGATGAATTTGGTGAGTTGGAGGGCACGAGACCAAACAAAAAGTTCAAATGCAAACATTGCCTTAGTATCTTTAGATCCAAGGCGGGCCTGCACCGGCACGTGCTCATGCACCACAACCCCGAGAAGCCGTTCGCCTGCGACATCTGCCACAAGCGCTTTCACACCAACTTCAAAGTGTGGACGTACTGCCAGACGCGCGCAGCGCGGTGTGGCGAAAAATCCAGCTCCGGCCGCCAGCTCCCACGCTGTCCTGGACGAGAAGTTCCAGAGGAAGCTCCTTGGTATTGTGCGAGAGCTGGAGATCAAGAAGGCGCTGATCCTGAAGCTGCGGCGCGGCCGGCCCGGCTTCCACGGCCCTGGCGGCTCGCCAGCGCAGGTCCTCAAGCGGGGCCTGCGCTCCCGCGCCAAGGGCGCGTATGTGTGCACGGCCTGCGGGAAGGCCTACCGCTTCCTCTCCCAGCTCAAGCACCACATGAGGATGCACCTGGGGGAGAAGGCCTTTGGGGCTACCAGGGCCGCGCGGCCCAGGGAGCGCGTGGCCACCCCGGCCTGACCTCAACGGCGAGGCCACCGGCCCTGCCCGGCCCCCTGTCCCGCCCGAGCCTGTCCAGAGGCGACCCCGCGGGGGCCGGCCGCAGCCCTGATCCTGTGAACTTTGACTCCGAAGACTCCACCTGCCTCCCCGAGGACCTCAGCCTCTCCAAGCCGCTGAAGATCCAGGTCAAAGAGGAGCCAGCGGAGGAGGCCGAGGAGCAGAAGTGCGGCAAGACCTTCCCGGCACCTAAGCAGCTGGAGCGGCACCAGGAGCGGCTGTGCTCCGTGAAGCCCTTCACCTGCCACATCTGCAACAAGGCTTTCCGCACCAACTTCCGGCTCTGGAGCCACTTCCAGCCCCACATGGCCCAGGCCTCTGAGGACCCTGTGCACCAGGACCCCGAGGCTGGCCCGGGGCCCCGCCGGCTCCCCGTCGCCGCCCCCGCTGCCCCCTCCGCTTCCCAAGATCCAGCCCCTGGAGCCCAGCAGCCCCACAGGCCTGCCCGAAACCCCCACTCCCACCGCCGACAAGCTGTTCGCGCCCTGAGAGTCAGACACGCTGTTCTAGCACGCACCCACCACCCTCTCTCCGCCATCACTTTTAAAAGACGCTTCACGTGTAAGCTCTGCCACAGGACATTTAAGACAGCCTTCAGCCTCTGGAGCCACTAGCAGACCCAAAATTGAAAGACTTCTCAGCCCCTGGAGACAAGCGCTGGTCTCCAGGCTTCAGCCCGAATCGTGAACTGTGTCAGAAGAAACAACATATTTTTAAAAAAAGAATAATAAAGGTTGCAATGGCACACCGCTGCTCCTAAACTAGACTGAAATTCCTTTCATTTATTCAGTTTTTTTTGAGGCCCTCATATTTGACAAGCTTATGGTTGTCACCAGAGAGAAAAATAGCACTACAATGATACCCAACTTCAGAAATATACAACTAGCAAAACTGACATGAAATAAAACCAAAGACCACAATATCTGACAAGTATCAAAGCAAGAAGTAGAAAGTCATCTCATTGTGCAATAAAGAAAACAAGGACCAGGGCTTTTATAAGTAAATTATAGTTAGTAAATTCCTAATAGGACTTATTCAGACAGACCCTACCTAATTCCTTAACTTTCAAATTATAGAAAATATAACTCAAATGGACATAAGCAATAAAGGTCTTTTTTTTTTAATCATTGCTCTTTGGTCTGTTTTTTTTTTTTTTTGGTAGCTTGGTAATTAAAAACTATCCACTCGATTTTCCATCTGCCCCAAATAATTTTTTCCTCCTCAGATAATCAGACCTAGTCATTCAGTTATATCTTACCTTTTAATTCTCAGAGTAAATGGCATCTCCCCAGAAATGCATGATCACACATACAAAGTGGCTCAGTGGTAAAGAATCCATTGTCAAGCAGGAGACAGGTTTGATGCCTGGGTCAGGAAGATCACCTGGGGAAGGAAATGGCAACCCACTCCAGTATTCGTGCCTGGAACATTCCATGGACAGAGGAGCCTGGTGGGGTATATAGTCCATGGGGTCACAAAGAGTGAGACACGATTGAGTACACACGTGCTGTAAGATTAGAGTGTCTTCTAATCACATTATTCTGTGTTACGAGTTGAATTGCATCCCCTCCCTCCCACCCCAGAATGATAATTTGTTAAAGTCTAAACCCCCATTGCCTCAGAATGTGATTTAATTTGGAAATAGAGTTTTTTTTGCAGATATAGTTAGTTAAATGGCCATAAGAGTAGCACAAGAGTGTGCCCTTACCCAGCATGGTTGGTGTCTTTATGAAAAGGGTGACTTTGGACACAGAGGCGTATATACACAGGGAGAAGGCAGTGTGAAGATATAGGAGAAAACACCATGCAAGGATGCAGGCAGAAACTGCGGTAATGTATCTGTAGCCAAGCAATGCCAAGATGCCAGCACATCGCCAGGAGGTGGGAGGGAGGCCTGGGGCAGATTCTGTCCCGCAGCCCTCAGGAGGGCCGGGTCTGCCAACATGTAGACCTAAGACTTCTAATGCTCAGAATAGTGAGGCAAAAATGTCTGTGGTTTAAGACCTCTGGCTGGCGGTTCTTGATTATGGTAGCCCTGGAAAATGAATATGCTCTATTTCAGCTTTATCATTCTACCTCTCTTTTTGTTTGCTTCGTTGTTAGTTTTGATCCTTTTCTTCTTACACTGGACTATGGGAACCTCTTGTTTGATGCTATTGCTGGTTTTAGACCATTGGCTCCCATATACTAAATGCTCAACAAATGTTTTTGGAAACAATAGAGTTTATTGACTCACCCAGCTTAAGAAAAGGCTGCACATATAATTTTAGGCAAGGTTTGATCAAACAACTTGATGAAGTCACCAAGGTCTATAGTCTCTCTCTCTTTCTTTCTGTCTCACTGAGGTGTCAGCTTCATCCTAGGTCCAAGTTCTCTAGAACAAGTCAGATGACTCCTGTTCATCTCAGACTCCATCACTCAGCATTTTCAACTATAAGCAAAGTAAGTCTCCAAAAATTAGAAAAAAATTCAAATGATTCTGGATGGCAACAGATGAGATGGGTATTTTCTCCTTGGGGTTTCATGGTCCACACTTAAAAACAGCAGAAGAGAAAGAAGGCACTTCTCTGTTGACACAAAGGAAGATATTGACCCAATTCTCACTTGTCCTCATGGACCCAAATTGTGCAAGTCACGGGCGTATCCCTGGTCCACTGACCACACTAGTACAGCCAGGAGCTTGGGATGGGCAAGGTTACACTGATAAACTAAAGCTGTGGACACTGGGGGTGGGGTCGTGCCTGTGGTTGCTCATGTCCGACTCTTTGTGGCCCCATGGACTGCAGCCCGACAGGCTCCTCTGTCCATGGAATTTTCCAAGCAAGAATGCTGGAGTGGATTGCTATTTCCTTCTATAGGGGATCTTCCTGACTCATGAATCAAATCCACATCTCTTGTATCTCCTCCATTCGCAGGCAGGGTCTTTACCACTGTGCCAACACCTGGAAAGCCTGGGAGTGGGGTCTCTGGCACCCAAAACTGAAGGACTTCATAGGGAGGGAAAAAGGGGAGTTGGAGGCTGACACACAGCCCCAAACACTCACCACATTGTCCAAATATAGAAAGATATTTTAAACTTTTAGAGCCACTGGCCTCCACCGGCATTACCTAACAGGGACAAACAGGTACTATGTCTGAATTAATGTCTTTGCTTTCTTGTTCTTCCAAAAATCTTTCAGACTCAACTGTTTTGTTTGCTCTACGTAACTCAAATTCACATTAAACTGACATTTGCATTACTCACACTCTTTTTTGTTTCCAAAATGATGACTCACTACATGGATCTGAATGGCTTCAAAAGATTTTCCATACCTCAAAAGCACCCAGCTGACCCTTTAAAGATAGAGAGCCTATTTAAAAATAGACAGATTCCTGAATATGGGTCTTAGTATATAAACCAATCATTAAACATGGTGCTATCTATAATTCAGAAAGAGAGAAGGCAGAACATTTCTACAAATTTATTTTTGTTATTGTTGTGGAGGGAGGATTATTCCCTTCACCAATTGGTTTCATGTTTTTTTTTTTCCTTTTAGTTTTCTTGATTGATGCTCTGGGTAAAAGCTTCAAATGAACCAAATTTCTGCTAAAAGCTGTACTTATGTGATTCTCTCAAACCACTAGCATTTAAAGGCAAGAACACACTGGTTTCTAGGGTATAAAATAAAAGGATTTAAGAACACAATTAGTTACTCGTTCCAGCAATTAGAGCTGAGTTTAATTACAAACTAACCTCTTGATAGACCATTTGACAGTCAGCGCAAAGTGAGAGAAAGACATCAGAAAACTGCTAGGAGCAGCAGCAAAAGAACTTTTCCACGCATTTATTTTTGTTTCCATGCTCTTCGCGCCTGGCCTTGCGTGTATGAGGGTAAGGTAACAGATTTTGTTCTTGAGAATGGATTATCTTTTAACTTAGCAACAGGGTTGCTTTCTCTCCCACCTATCTGAGAGCCAAGTTGGGATCCTGGATTCATTTCTCATCTCACACTAATGTACCCAGTGTGTTTCCTCTCCAGCCCCAGAGATATGTCTGTTTTCCTAGTGGTGAGGAGGGCACCCAGGGTGTTCACAACTGAAAATGTTAAAGCACAATGGAGTTTAAAGATCATCTGATCCAGTTCAAAAGTATTACAGACACACACACCTGAGTTCTGGAGAGGTTGTGACTCACCCGAGGGCAGCAGGGTGGGACTGATCTGAGACCTCAACCTGGGATTCTAGAGGTTAAGTGGAACATATGCCACTCTTTGGAACAAAGTAAAGGTTTATGCTTCCTGTAGTTGCATTGGAGTAATTTATTGTCTTCTTGTTAGCATTTCCAAAAATGGAGCCCTCAGAAAGATAAATAAGAGGCCATTCTTTCAACGCTGCATTTTTCCCCTTAAGTACCAGAACTCAGATCCATTTACTGGGTGTGCTACACTGATGTGGCTTTATGCACAGCCGTGCTGGCCCTGTGCTCAGAGCCAATTACATTAGAGGCAGAGCCGAGCTAAGTGGGAGAAAGCGTGTGGTTAAGAATTAGGAGCATTGGCACCAAGCCCTATTCTGCTATTTACTAGCCGTAAGTAAGCCTTCTCACCTGAATCATTTTACATTCCTTTCCTTCTGAATGGGAAACATATTTTTTTTTTTTTTTACCCAATATTGCTCCTATTCAGCAAATATTATTGAGTACCTACTATGTGCCAGAAACTATACCAGGTTCCATCATAGCAATATGGTAGAAACCAAAGCCCCTGATCTCACAGAGCTTATGTTACAACCTGGAAAGGCCTCTAACAAGATGGATGTTTAAACAGAGAGATGAAAAAAGTAAAGGAAACTGTCATGTGACAGCTCAGAAGAGAAGCACGCAAAACTTAGGGCTGAGCAAATTTCCTGAGCCATGTCTGACCTAGTGCAAGAAAGCCACACTTTGTATAAGGATCAAATGTTTAGCATCTGAAATAATAAGGAGAAAGCTGTAAATTTCTGTGCTAATATACTGTGATACTTTTATCAGCGGGAACCACATTCTTGTTAAGAGGACAGGTGAGTGAGTTACCGTTTTCAGAATTTTTCCTGATTTTCTAAAATCAATGCATAATATTATCATAATTTATTTCTTTAAAAAGATATTAAATTATAAAATTTGGATCCAGTAAACACTGTATGAGACAGTAGATTCTTAAGTCTGATAGGTTGGGTGGGAATATTGACTCCACCATTTGCTAGCTTTGTGATTTTAAACTACTTTTTAATTTAAATCCTGCAAATCTCAGTTTCCTCCTCTGTGAAAGAGAGGCTGGAAAATATGTCCCTGGAGGGGTTTCGCAAGAATATAACAATATCTGGAAGGTCAAGGACACAGCCTAGTGGAGGGTCCTGGGAAATGCTCTGTCAAGGTTAACTCTTTCAACAGTGTAATTAGGGAGGTTGGGGTGCTCACTGGTCCCCCTTTCTCTTATAACAATGTACTCCACTCCAGAGAAAAAGATGCCACTAAGCCAAGGAACCTGCTAGAATTACCACCACCCACGATCTGTTTTCTAAAAACTATTGCAGAATCAGTTTCGATTCTGAATGCCGGTGTGAAGCGATCTACTGGCAAGTCCTGATTCTGTTGGCAAAGAGGGAGAGAAAGAAGTGTCCTCTGCCACACTCCCCACTCCAGCGAGAGATGGCTTGTTCCTTGAAGGTCAATGACGCTGGTCCACTGAGTTGCAGGGCTGAGGTCAGAGTAGGGTGCAGACACTGTGACTTCTACTTCAGCGCTCTTTGCCCGCACCTGCAATGTCAAAAATCCATCATAAAATGGCAGGTATCTCATGGACACTGGCCCTATTTCATTAAAATATACCATAGTCTCCTTAAAAAAAATACAATCTCAATCAACTCATGAAGAGTACATCACATACCTTATTCCTAGATTATGCTTTCTACTAAAAATCAGACATGCATAGAGACGGGAATACCAGACCACCTTATCTACCTCCTGAGAAACCTGTATGCAGGTTCAAGAAGCAACAGTTAGAACCAGACGTGGAACAATGGACTGGTTCAAAAATTGGGAAAGGAGTATGTCAACGCTGTATATTGTCACCCTGCTTATTTAACTTATACACAGATTATATCAGGCAAAATGCCATGCTGAATGAATCCCAAACTGGATTCAAGATTGCTGGGAGAAATATCAATAATCTCAGATACGCAGATGACACCAAACTAACAGCAGAAAGTAAAGAGGAACTCAAGAGCCACGTGATGAAGGTGAAAGAGAAGAGTGAAAAAGCTGGCTTAAAACTCAGCATTCAAAAGACTAAGATCACGGCATCCAGTCCCATCACTTCATGGCAAATAGATGGGGAAAAAATGGAAACAGTGACAGACTGTATTTTCTTGGGCTCCGAAATCAATGCAGACAGTGACTGCAGCCATGAAATTAAAAGACACATGTTCCTTGGAAGAAAAGCTCTGACAAATCTAGACACCATACTGAAAAACAGAGACAACCCTTTGCCAATAGGGGTCCATATAGTCAAAGCTCTGGCTTTTCCAGCATTCATGTATGGATATGGGAGTTGGACCATAAAAAAGGCTGAGTGCCGAAGAATTGATGCTTTTGAATTGTGGTGTTGGAGAAGACTCTTGAGAGTCTCTTGGACTGCAAGGAGATCAAACCAGTGAATCCTAAAGGAAATCAACCTGAATAGTCATTGGTAAGACTGATGTTGAAGCTGAAGCTCCAATAATTTGGCCACCTCATGCAAAGAGCTGACTCATTGGAAAAGATCCTGATGCTGGGAAAGATTGAAGGCAGGAGAAGAAGGGGATGACAGAGGATGAGAGGGTTGGATGGCATCATTGAGTCAATGGACATGAGTTTGAGCAAACTCTGGGAAATAGTGAAGGACAGGGAAGCCTGGCTTGCTGCAGTCCATGGGGTCACAAAGAGCAGAACATGACTGAGGGCACAACAGCAAGAACAGCAAAGAGCCCTGAGAGTTTCCTGTTATTTATCAGGAACTTACCCTTTTTAGAAGCAGAGCTTTTAGATATTGAGCCACAAATTCCTTTGAGAATCCAATTAAAGTCATGAATGCTGGACAGTTATCCAAAATGCTCTTTCAGGTAAACAGTAATCCACATGACTGCCTGAGACCACAGTCATTCTGAAAACAAACTGCTCCCTGTGGTAATATTCATGCTCGTAGTTCCTTGGTTTCCCGTTGTCTTGACTATTTTATAGTTTATAGGGTGGCTCTGACTAGTCTTCCAAGGGTGTGGTTCTTTCTTTTCTAAATACATTTTTATTAGGATATAGTTGATTTATAATGATTCACAACATTTACAATCTTGTGTTAGTTTCAGGTTTACAATACAGTGAATCTCTTATACAGAGAGCCACTCTTTTTTAGATACTTTTCCCATGTAGGCCATCACAGAGCACTGAGTAGAGTTCCCTGTTGTATACAGTGGGTCCTTATTGGTTATCCATTTTATATATAATAGTGTGTATATGTCAATCTCAGTCTTCCAGTTTATCCCTCTCCCATACACCCCAGTACCCATAAGTTTATTTTCTACATCTGTAACTCTACTTCTGTCTTGTAAATAAGTTCATCTGTGGCCTTGTTTTAGAGTCCACATGCCAGCAATACCATATGATATTTGTCTTTCTCACTCTGACTCACTTCATTCAATATGAGAATCTATCCGTGAAGCTCATGATATGAGGTCTATCCATGCTGCTACAAATGGCATTTGCTATTTTTATTGTTGAATAATATTACATCGTATATATGAATCACATTTTCTTTATCCATACCTCTGTTGATGGACATTTAGGTTGCTCCCATGTTTGGCTACTGTAAATAGTGCTGCAATGGACATTGGGGTGCATGTAACTTGTAGTCATGTATGGATATAAGAGTCGGACTATAAAGAAGGCTGAGCACTGAAGAATTGATGCTTTTGAACTGTGGTGTTGGAGAAGACTTTTGAAAGTCCCTTGGACTGCAAGCAGATTAAATCAGTCTATCCTAAAGGAAATCAATCCTGACTATTCATTGGAGGGACTGATGCTGAGGCTAAGACACCAATACTTTGGCCACTTGATGTGAAGACCTGAATCATTGGAAAAGACCCTCATCTTGGGAAACACTGAAGGCAGGAGGAGAAGGGGGCGACTGAGTATGAGATGGTTGGATGGCATCACGGACTCAATGGACATGAGTTTGAGCAAGCTCTGGGAGATGGTGAAGGACAAAGAAGCCTGACTTGCTGCAGTCCATAGAGCTGCAAAGAATCAGACTTGACTGAGAGACTGAACAGCCATAATCTTGGAATTATGAGGAGATTGCTGAAGCAGAGACGTATCCTCCGTCACTTCTCACCATCACTCTCCATTCAGCAGTGTTTGCCAAGGCTCCTGAGTTCACAGAACTTCCCCTAAGTCAGGCAGCCTGGGGGGACCATTTGGCTGGAGCCTAGAGGCATTCATCTGGAAGAAGGTAACTGCACAGTTTCTTCCCCCTCATTATGAGATCGTGTGGAAGAACCCTCTTGCCAATGCAGGAGACATCAGAGACGTATGTTCAATCCCTGGGTCAGGAATATGCCCTGGAGAAGGAAATAGCAATCCACTCCAGTATTCTTGCCTGGGAAATCCCATGGACAGAGAAGCCTGGCAGGCTACAGTCCATTGGGTCGCAAAGAGTCGGACACTACTGAAAAGCCTTAGCCCGTGGAGTGACACACACCACTTCCATAAAATATTTGTTTGTTTAATCTGCTTCATAGTGTTCTCATTCTAATTAATTTATCAAGTTTATGTATCATCTGGTAGATACAAAATTAGAAGTTTAGTCCCTGTATTCAGTGAGTCGACAATCAAGTCAAATTACTCATATCACTAGTAATATTATTCTTTGCATTTAGATACATTGATAATTCACAGTCAGTGATGGTGAACATCTATAGAGTAACCAGGATATGCAGACATCATTTAATCAAGTGCTCAAAGCAATCCTGTGCAATGGGCTTCGCCATTCTTTGATCACAGATGAGAAAAATGAGGCAGAAACAGGGTGAATAACTTGCTCAAAGTTGTACATCTTCTAAATGGCAGAATATCCATTGGTTTGACTCTAGCCTTTTCCTTTGCTTGCCATTCATTTGTGTTAGGATAGTTTTCCAGGCACGATTAAGTTCTCTATTTTACCACAATTGGGCTGTAGGTTTTCTTATAAGTGACTCTTTTTACCAAATGAAGAAACTGTGCCTTGAGCATAGTTAAATGACTTAAACACAAATGTGTCCATCAATACGCAAACTTGGGATCCAAATAGCAAAATCTTGGTTTTAATTTGAGTGTGCACACATGCACACACACCCCATCTAGGGGAAAATGTGCAAAGAAAAACATAAATTAGGAAATTTGAATCAAAGGTGAGGAACTGAATGATAATACATTTACCAGGTAGACAAGGGAGTCCAGGAGAGATTCGGGATGCTAGAAATCTGAGTGCTCACACCACTACTTTCTTAAGCAGAGTGTTTTAAATGTAACTGTACCTTATCTTAGCATCTGATGGTCCTGAGTGCTGATATGATTCAGTGAAGATCTCAAGATTCACTAGTTTGTAAAAGAATATTTATTCCTACAATGACTAACTTCCGACTGATCTATTTCCTATCATTTTTCTAACCTATCTTGGCTTTGTTTGCCTTAGTTTCCATCCTTGTTGACAAACTTGCCACATTACCTCCTCAGAGTCAGAAGGGGGAGAGAGAGGAGCTATTCCCCAGAGGAGGGGATTTTGTGTCTGTGTGTGTCTGTGTGTATATGAGAGAGAGAGAGAGAGAGAGAGAGGACTGTGTGTATCATTTGAAAAGGGGTATACCAAACTTCCAGTTTTATGGTCTATTTACAATCTCTCTGTTAAATTTTCCCTTACATTTTTTTTCTAAAGGTGGAATTATTTGCTTTGAAACTTGAAATGATACAAATGAAGATGACAAGGTTTTCCTTTTTTACCCAATGGGGCACAGGGAGCGCAGGACTACTGAGAGACATCATATAGACAGCATCCCCATCTTTGTCCCAAATCCTCAGATTGACCTGATTGTGTGCTTCTCCCTTCCTCTTCCGCCCTCAGGGAACTGTCTCCCAGGATACACCACTGTGCTGCTGCTGCTGCTGCTAAGTCGCTTCAGTTGTGTCCGACTCTGTACGACCCCACAGACGGCAGCCCACCAAGCTCTCCCGTCCCTGGGATTCTCCAAGCAAGAACACTGGAGTGGCTTGCCATTGCCTTCTCCAATGCATGAAAGTGAAAAGTGGAAGTGAAGTTGTTCAGTCGTGTCCAACTCTTCGAGACCCCATGAACTGCAGCCCACCACGCTCCTCCATCCATGGGACTTTCCAGGCAAGAGCACTGGAGTGGGGGTGTCATCGCCTTCTCTGGGATGCACCACTAGAACCCTATGAAACAAACTGCTTGTGCTAGCAACAAGCTCTTCAGGGCTATTTGAGTTTCTGTCTTGACTCTCGACTGCTTCATGAACTAGAGTTTGGAGTGAATGAGGGTGACCTAAGCAGAGGCAATAACAATCCTTTGAATATGTGCCCCTTGCTGGCCCCATATTGTCTAAGCAGACACACCATCACCCATCTCACCTGAAACTCATTAAAAAACCTGGAATTTTGCAACTATCAGACTTATTTTGCAGGTGACCTAGTATCCCTTTGTGCACGTGTGCTAAGTCGCTTCAGTTGTGTCTGACTCTTTGCAACCCCATGGATTGTAGCCCACCAGACTCCTCTGTCCATTGGATTCTCCAGGCAAGAATACTGGAGTGGGCTACCATGCCCTCCTCCAGGAGATCTTCCTGACCTAGGGATCGAACCTATGTCTCTCAGGTCTACTGCAATGGTGGGCTGGTTCTTTACCACTATCACTGCCTGGAAAGTCCCACTATCCCTTTGGAGAGATATTTTTATTCAAGAACTGGTTTAAGATTCAGATCTCGGGTTGGTGGAGCAGTTTGCCTGACTTCCAGTTTGGTTTTCATCATCTATGTAAATTCATTACGTGGGCTAATAAGACTTTAGATGTGGTATTTACATAACTGGCTAGGATGAGTTGCAGATATTTTCTTCCACCTGTGTAAAATGTAAATGCATACACATGTCCTAAGATGATCTCTTCCCAACATTTTCATTCATTTTCAAATGGGGAGTGGGCTAGGAATGGGAAATACGAGAGAACGGATTCTGTATATATTTTCTCATAGAGCTTAAGTCGCCTCTGCTTGTAGCAGTTTCTATGATTATCATACATTTCCTGCCCTATGGAAATAAACATCATTTCTCCTAGGTCGATAGCACTTCTTAAGGTTCATCTGTGAAGATGCTTTGTGTCATTCGTAATGACATGCATGCCAATTCTTTTACTAGATTTAAAGTCCTTTGGGGGCAAAGAGCTGACTGCCACCTTCTCCTACCCCCTTTTCCTTATCTCAAGCCTTGCACAGCAGAGGAGCTCAATGATGATAACTATATTCACCTTATTCACACCTTGCCGTGTTCTATTAATTTGACTTTTATCCTCCCCTTGCTTTGCTCAACGTGCAGCAGCCATATTTGCTTCCTAGACCAGGGAGGGAGGGATGTAAAAGGGTGAAAGAAATTAATATTACCAATCTTCTAGGCCTAGTGAACCATGCAAAATGCTTGCAGTGAAACTATTTCTTGGCACAAGTGTAATGGGATGCTGATAACAAGCTCTGGAACCTCACTGCCTGGGTTTGAATGGGAATCCAAGCTGTGTGGCCCTGTCACATTACTTAACCTGTCTGTACCTTACTCTTCTCACCTGTAAAATGAGGACAGTAATATTGCTTCTTTTGTAAATAGCTAAAAGTGTTAAAGAAAATGAACCACTTTAATTGCTTGAATTTGGTGCTGGACATATTAGAACAGACACACACACACACACACACACACACACATGCACACACAAAAAATAAGTATCAGCTAGTGTTATTCTGTCCCGATGCAATGCTGGGAGTTAAGTGTGTACATATGAATACCATTTACAAATAATAGAAGCAAAACTCAGATACCTCAAGGAATACAGTTAATAAGTGGTAGGAACCAGTGTTTGCACTCAGTTCTAGAGGTTGATAAGAAATATGATGAAAAAAGAATAACCGTGTGATTTGCTGAGTGCTCAGTGTGTGCCCAGCCACGTGCTTAAAGCTCTGCAGACACCATCTCAGTTAACCCACAACAACAAAATGAGGAAGTTTCTAATCGCTGGCCAGATTTTACAGGTGATGACCTCCTGCCTCAGAGAGACACACCCTATGAAGTTAGTGGTGGAGCGAGGAACTAACGCCAGTGTGCCTGACCCCAGAGCACATGGACAATACTAAGGGGTTGGAAGTCCATCTCCTCTAAAAGGCCAGCAGTTCACATACATAGCTTGGCAGGGGTGGGGTGGAGGAGGAGCTGGTGAAAGAATGAATGTAAACAGCATTTTGAAGGAGAGTCATTTATAAGCGAGATTATAGAGTCTGTTTGAAGATTCCCCCTGAGGACACGTTAAAAAGATGGCTCACATGCAACTTAACGAGAGGTTAGATGAAATGCACCGGGCTCTGTGGAGGCGGGACGCACACAGAAAATTAAATCCACGTTGGAAATGTTAATAAATGCATACACATGTTCTTGTTTGTAATGTGCTCCTTGTTTTTCTCATTTTCTCCATGTTAGAACAGTGAGGGCATCTTTGCTGGATCTCCGGGGACCTGCTTTTTCCCTTTGGTTGTTTTGCTTTCTCTCTCTCTCCTTCCCCGCTCCGCCATCATGCCCTCTAAATGTGATTTCATAGCTTCAAATGTTCAGGACCCAGAAGTGTGACTATGCGCAAAGAATGAAGAAGGAGGAGAGATGACTCTCTCGGGGCTTCCAGACCATGCATCACACGGTAGCCATAGTGATGTTAAAACCAAAAGCATCTCACCACTTCCTCACTTAAAGATTTCTCAGGGTTTCCTTTGGGGCTTCATGCAATGAAGTCCAGACACTTATGCAGGATGTTTAAGACTCTAGTGTACTGGCCACTCTCCAGACCCCTGGCCATTGTGAATTTTCATGTTCTCATGCTCTTATCCACGGGAGACCTCCTTCATTCATTCTTCATATCTAATTCAAACTAATCTTTTTTAGTGGAGTCTTCCTTCTAATACCCTAGGCAACAGGGGCCCTGGGCTCTTAGTTGCTCTAGCACTTTATGCCACCCTTTCTGTTCCATTAATACTCCCAATAACAAACAGTCACCATTTTACTGAATGCTCAACATATAAAGAACTAGGCTAAATATCTTACACGTGCTTCCTAACTTAATTAACTTTCCAAGTTAATTTCTAACTTTCTAACTCAGACTCATTGTATCCAAATCTAAAAATGAGAACTATGAGACTGAGACATTTACAGATTGTCTTCAGTTCAGTTCAGTTCAGTTGCTCAGTCGTGTCTGACTCTTTGCAGCCCCATGAATTGCAGCACACCAGGCCTCCCTGTCCATCACCAACTCCCGGAGTTCACTCAAACTCGTGTCTGTCGATTCGGTGATATCATCTAGCCATCTCCTCCTCTGCCATCCCCTTTTCCTCCTGCCCCCAATCCCTCCCAGCATCAGAGTCTTTGCCAATGAATCAACTCTTTGCACGAGGTGGCCAAAGAACTGGAGTTTCAGCTTTAGCATCAGTCCTTCCAAAGAACATCCAGGACTGATCTCCTCTAGAATGGACTGGTTGGACCTCCTTGCAGTCCAAGGGACTCTCAAGAGTCTTCTCCAACACCACACTTCGAAAGCATCAATTCTTCAGCACTCAGCTTTCTTCACAGTCCAACTCTCACATCCATACATGACCACTAGAAAAACCATAGCCTTGACTAGATGGACCTTTGTTGGCAAAGTAATGTCTCTACTTTTCAACATGCTATCTAGGTTAGTCATAACTTTCCTTCCAAGGAATAAGTGTCTTTTAATTTCATGGCTGAAGTCACCATCTGCAGTGATTTTGGAGTCCAAAAAAATAAAGTCTGACACTGTTTTCACTGTTTCCCCGTCTATTTCTCATGAAGTGATGGGACCGGATGCCATGATCTTTGTTTTCTGAATGTTGAGCTTTAAGCCAACTTTTTCACTCTCTTCTTTCACTTTCATCCAGAGGCTTTTTAGTTCCTCTTCACTTTCTGCCATAAGGCTGGTGTCATCTGCGTATCTAAGGTTATTGATATTTCTCCCAGCAATCTTAATTCCAGCTTGTGCTTCTTCCAGCCCAGCGTTTCTCATGATGTACTCTGCATAAAAGTTAAATAAGCAGAGTGACAGTATACAGCCTTGATGTACTCCTTTTCTTATTTGGACCCAGTCTGTTGTTCCATGCCCAGTTCTAACTGGTGCTTCTTGACCTGCATATAGGTTTCTCAAGAGGCAGGTCTGGTGGTCTGGTATTCCCATCTCTTTCAGAATTTTCCACAGTTTATTGTGATCCACACAGTCAAAGGCTTTGGCATAGTCAATAAAGCAGAAATAGATGTTTTTCTAGGACTCTCTTGCATTTTCCATGATCCCGTGGATGTTGGCAATTTGATCTCTGGTTCCTCTGCCTTTTCTAAAACGAGCTTGAACGTCTGGAAGTTCACAGCTCACGTATTGCTGAAGCCTGGCTTGGAGAATTTTGAGCATTACTTTACTAGCGTGTGAGATGAGTGCAATTGTGAGGTAGTTTGAGCATTCTTTGCCATTGCCTTTCTTTGGGATTGGAATGAAAACTGACCTTTTCCATGTCTTAGTATGTGCCAAAAGATGGCAGACCTAGAATTAATGCCCTGATCCTTCTGGCTTCAACACCTGTACAATTAACAGTTATCCTCGACCATCATTTGACATTCATGGATAATGGATGCGCACGTAAGTAGAGTCACTTTACGATTCTCTCTCTCTGTGCATGCTCAGTCATGTTTGATTCTTTGCAATCCCATGGACTGTAGCCTGCCAGGATCCTCTGTCCATGGAATTTCCCAGGCAAGAAAACTGGAGCAGGTTGCCATTTCCTTCTCCAGGTGATCTTCCTGACCCAGGGATAGAACTCGCATCTCTTGTGGCTCCTGAATTGCAGGCAGATCCTTTACCCACTGAGCTATTGGGAAGCACTAGGCTTGGGTATATTTAAAGCCAGACATGTTTTCTTAGTCTTCTGAAGAAGGCAGGGTAGTGTAGTGGAGAAAGCACTTATTCCAGAATTCAGTTCAGTTGCTCAGATTTGTCTGACTCTTTGGAAGCCCATAGACTGTAGCACGCCAGGCTGCCCTGTCCATCACCAACCGCTGGAGTTTGCTCAAACTCATGTCCATTGAGTCGGTGATGCCATCCCACCATCTCATCTTCTGTCCTCCCCTTCTCCTCCTGCCTTCAATTCTATACTTACCTGATTGAAATTCTACCTCATTTATTACTGAATCTCACTGGAAATCAATCTCTACTTCTATGTAATAAGGATAGCAATGCCTATTTTACAGAGCTGTGGAGAAAAGAGGTTGCATATCCATAATACTGCAAATACTGTGTCCACTTGGTAAGAGCTGATTCCTTTTGCTTTTCTTTCTGTGTGTCTGCCTAAGATCCTGGCCCAGTGTGTAAATCCAATAACGGGCTTATTTTACTTGTTTCTTTTCTTTTTTTTTTAAAGAAACAAAATAAAAGGTGATTTTAATCTCAAGATCATGTCAAGGGAGAAAGATGGTCACTCTTCATGACCACTGATTTATGAGCTGAATTCTGCAAAAACTGTGCCATCTTGAAAACTGTTGCATTCTAGTAAGGGAGTAGAGAGGGTTAGAAAGTCGGGATAGTGTGAATAAGGGATGTGAGGAGAACTCATTACAGATGAGAAGGAAGGCAGGGAATGCCTCAGGGAAAAGAGGAAGACTTTAAACCTGCCTGGAGTTCAGTGCCAAGAGTTTGGTCCAAAGATTGTGGAATTAAGCTCTAGATCCTGGCATGTCATCATTATGCAAATGGTGAAGATGATAAGGGGTGAGTACGTACTAGACTTCAAAAACCACAATGAGATAGAATGAAAAGTAGAAGTTTTACGTCCTGGATGTCAATTTTCATTCTGCCACTAGCCAGCTTTAGGACTTCACATCATTTTGTGTCTTGCAGAAACAAAGGGAGAAATAATATCAGTCTTGCCAGAGTCAAGACAATACAACCCCTACCCACCCACCCCCCAAAAAAAACCCACATTTTTTTAAACTATACTACAAGTACAGTGGGCATTTACTCAACAGCCATTTATGTCATTTGATTTTTCCTACATATCTCACTTTTTTTTTTTTTTTCTGTATTGGTTATATGCATGGCTAGAGAGAAGGAAGAACAGGAATGCACTCATTCTTCTATTTGAATTTATCCAGTTGTCAGAAAGCTTTCTACCATTGTGCCTCAGTATGAAGCTTTCAAGAGCTGTGAACAACTTTAAGTTGCTTCTTTCCTACTGGCTGGCAGAATGGACCAGTCCAGCTTATTTCCCACCACTGTTTCCCTTGGTCACTATAAAAAGTCCGAGCCCCTTGGGTCATCTACCAGGTACAGCATCACTCACAGGATATCACCAGAGAGCAAAGACAAAGAGACAGATCCACAGTCACTGTGCATCCAGTAACAGATTTCTGATCATTCTTTTATTCATCCCTGGTATGCACTCAATGAAAGGATGCTGAAGTTTGTGGAAGAACAAAACCAATTAAAAGGTTTCCTGTTTATACAGCAGTACTTGGCACAATCGACTATGTGTGTGTGTCCAAGCTAAGTTGCTTCAGTCGTGTCTGGCTCTGTGAGACTCTATGGACCATAGCCCACCAGGGTCCTCTGCACAAGGGATTCTCCAGACAAGAATAGTGGAGTGGGTTGCCATGCCCACCTTCAGTTGATCTTCCTGACCTAGGGGTTGAACTCACGTCTCTAATGCCTCCCACACTGTCAGGCAGGTTCTTTACCACTAGTGCCACTTGGGAAGCCTACAATTGGCTATACACAGCTAGACATCTTTCTCTTAGCCCTCAGAAATATTCTTCTATTTCTGGCTCTATATGTCTCAATTTTCTCATTTGTAAAATCTGGGGAAATAGTATGTACCTCATAGGAACGATGTGAAGATTCAGTTCAGTTCAGTTCAGTTCAGTTCAGTTGCTCAGTCATGTCTGACTCTTTGTGACCCCATGAATCGCAGCATGCCAGGCCTCCCTGTCCATCACCAACTCCCAGAGTTCACCCAAACTCATGTCCATCGAGTCAGTGATGCCATCTTGCCACCTCATCCTCTGTCGTCCCCTTCTCCTCCTGCCCCCAATCCCTCCCAGCATCAGGGTCTTTTCCAGTGAGTCAACTCTTCACATGAGGTGGCCAAAGTATTGGAGTCTCAGCTTTAGCATCAGTCCTTTCAATGAACACTCAGGACTGATCTCCTTTAGGATGGATTGGTTGGAGTCTTCTCCAACACCACAGTTCAAAAGCATCAATTCTTTGGCGCTCAGCTTTATTCACAGTCCAACTCTCACATCCATACATGACCACTGGGAAAACCATAGCCTTGACTAGACTTTTGTTGGCAAAGTAATGTCTCTGCTTTTCAACGTGCTATCTAGGCTGTTCATAAGTTTCCTTCCAAGGAGTAAGCGTCTTTTAATTTCATGGCTGCAGTCATCATCTGCAGTGATTTTGGAGCCCCCCAAAATAAAGTCTGACACTGTTTCCACTTTTCCCCATCTATTTCTCATGAAGTGATGGGTCCAGATGCCATGATCTTTGTTTTCTGAATGTTGAGCTTTAAGCCAACTTTTTGACTCTCCACTTTCACTTTCATCAAGAGGCTTTTTAGTTCCTCTTCACTTTCTGCCATAAGGGTGGAGTCCTCTGCATATCTGAGGTTATTGATATTTCTCCCGGTAATCTTGATTCCAGCTTGTGCTTCTTCCAGCCCAGCGTTTCTCATGATGTACTCTGCATAGAAGTTCAATAAGCAGGGTGATAACATACAGCCTTGATGTACTCCTTTTCCTATTTGCACCCAGTCTGTTGTTCCATGCCCAGTTCTAACTGGTGCTTCTTGACCTGCATATAGGTTTCTCAAGAGGCAGGTCAGGTGGTCTGATATTCCCATCTCTTTCAGAATTTTCCACAGTTATTGTGATCCACACACTGATGTGAAGATTACATGAAATAAATCTGAAGAATTTGACACTGTTGCTGGCACATAGAAATACTTAGTGAATGAAGGTTGAAATATCAATGGTGATGACAGCAGCAAGAGCAATAAAAGTAAAATAGATAATCATTATCATTCTTCCCCTTTTCCATTGCTAATTTCCCTGAGTCCTCTTCTCTGGAAGTAGTAGGGAGGGAAGAGGCCTACTGTTTAATGACATCACAGAAGAGACTGGCAAGGGAGGTAGCAGTAGGGAAGCCATCCCTTGAGGAAACAGAAGCCATCAGAAAGGAGCCTCTTCATGTCTCAGTAATAAATCCACAGCCCACCTCCTTTGGTATTCATCTTCTATTGAAAGTCAGACCCTCTGTGGGCACTCTAGATATTACCATTCTCATTGGTTCAAGGGCTTTTCCTGTGTACATATTCCCTTTTCCCTAACTTCTGCAATGTCACACTCACTCTCTACTGAATCATTTTACATCAGTGTACATAATACAGCCTCACCCGTTTGGTAAAAGGAACCGTCTTCTGACCTCGTATTCTCTTCCAGCTACTGTTTCATTTCTCTATTCCACCCCTGAACGTTGCTTACTTGCTACCTCAACTCCCTCATCTTACATTCATCTTTCAACCCACTCCATTTAGGTTTCTATCACTATCATACTGGAATATAGGTAGTCAAAGTCACCGGTAACCTCCAAGTTCAAAGCCAATGGATACGTTTTGTCCTTGCCCTCCACAGCCCCTTTTAACACAGTCAGTGACTCTCTCCTTTAAACACGTTTTCCTCACTCTATTTCCACAGGCATTTCAAGTTTAAGGTGAATAAAACTTAACTGAACTGAATAAGCTTGGGAGGAAAGCTGAATAATTCTTTTCCTTAACTATCCTCTTTTTGGTAAATGAATCCATTTAGACCTGGATTTTCAAGACAGAAACAGAATCTCTTTGATTCTAATTCTCTTCTCACTCTTGCTTTTCATTTATATTTCCATTTCTCTATTGTCACTCATATCCAATCCACTATTAATCCATCAGTAAAAGCAGAATCTCTTCCAAATGAATCCTGAGTTTATTAATTTTGTTTTCATCTTCCCTGCCACTATCCTCATGAACTCACACTGGAATATCACAACACTTCCTAACTGTTCTTCTACTTCGTAACCATATTCTTTCCATCCATCATCTCAGTTCAGTTCAATTCAGTTGCTCACTCATATCTGACTCTTTGTGACTCCTTGGAATGCAGCACACCAGGGTTCCCTGTCCATCACTAACTCCCGAAGCTTGCTCAAACTCATGTCCATCGAGTCGGTGAAGCCATCCAATCATCTCATCTTCTGTCATCCCCTTCTCAAGCATTCAATCTTTTCCAGCATCACAGTCCTTTCCAACAATTTGGTTCTTTGCATCAGGTGACCAAAATATTGGAGCTTCAGCTTGAGCATTGGTCCTTCCAATAAATATTCAGGATCAATTTCCTTGAGGATTGACTGGTTTGATCTCCTTGCTGTCCAAGGGACTGTCAAGAGTCTTCTCCATCACCACAGTTCAAAAGCATCAGTTCTTCATTGTTCACCTTTCTTTGTCTTTTTTTCCTTTAAGGAATAATGAAAATAATTTTATTTATGAAAATACTTATGTTTAATTTAGAAATTATTAGCAAGTTTTACTAGTTTTGCTTTATTTTTTAATTAATTTTTAAATTAATTTTAAGTTTTAATTGGAGGCTAATACTTTACAATATTGTGGTGGTTTTTGTCATACAGTGACATGAATCAGCCATGGGTGTACATGTGTCCCCATCCCGAAACCCCCTCCTGCCTCCCTCTGCATCCTATCCCTTTGGGTTGTCCCAGTGTGACGGCTTTGAGTGCCCTGTTTCATGCATCGAACTTGGACTGGTCATCTATTTCACATATGGTAATACACATGTTTCAGTGCTATTCTCTCAAATCACCCCACCCTTGCCTTCTCCCATAGAGTCCAAAAGTCTGTTGTTTATAACAGTGTCTCTTTTGCTGTCTTACATATAGGGTTATTGTTTCCATCTTTCTAAATTCCATATATATACATTAATAAACTATATTGGTGTTTTTCTTTCTGACTTACTTCACTCTGTATAATAGGCTCCAGTTTCATCCACCTCATTAGAACTGATTCAAATGCATTCTTTTTAATAGCTCACTACTATTTCATTGTGTATATGTACCACAGCTTTTTTATCCATTCGTCTGTTGATGGATATCTAGCTTGCTTCCATGTCCTGGCTATTATAAACAGTGCTGCGATGAACATTGGTGTACACGTGTCTCTTTCAGTTCTGGTTTCCTCAGTGTGTATGCCAAGCAGTGGGATTGCTGAGTCATATGGCAGTTCTATTTCCAGTTTTTTAAGGAATCTCCACACTGTTCTCCATAGTGGCTGTACTAGTTTGCATTCCTACCAAAAGAGTAAGAGGGTTCCCTTTTCTCCATGCCCTCTCCAGCATTTATTTGTAGACTTTTGGATAGCAGCCATTCTGACTGGTGTGATATGGTACCTCATTGTGGTTTTAGTTTGTGTTTCTCTGATAATGAGTGATGTTGAGCATCTTTTCATGTGTTTGTTAGCCATCTGTATGTCTTCTTGGAGAAATGCCTGTTTAGTTCTTTGGCCCGTTTTTGATTGGGTCATTTATTTTTCTAGTATTGAGTTGCATGAGCTGCTTGTATATGTTTGAGATTAATTCTTAGTCAGTTGCTTCATTTGTTATTATTTTCTCCCATTCTGAAGGCTGTCTTTTCACCTTGCTTATAGTTTCCTTCTTTGTACAATAGCTTTTAAGTTTAATTAGGTCCCATTTGTTTATTTTTGCTTTTATTTTTATTACTCTGGGAGGTGGGTCATAGAGGATCCTGCTGTGATTTATGTCAGAGTGTTCTGCCTATGTTTTCCTCTTGGAGTTTTATACTTTCTGGTCTTACATTTAGATCTTCAATACATTTTGAGTTTATTTTTGTGTTTGGTGTTAGAAAGTGTTCTAGTTTCATTCTTTTACAGGTGGTTGATCAGTTTTCCCAGAACCACTTGTAAAAGAGATTGTCTTTTCTCCATTGTATATATTTGCCTCCTTTGTCAAAGATAAGTTGTCCATAGGTGCATGGATGTATCTCTGGGCTTTCTATTTTGTTCCATTGATCTATATTTCTGTCTTTGTGCCAGTACCATACTGTCTTGATGACTGTAGCTTTGTAGTAGAGCCTGAAGTCAGGCAGGTTGATTACTCCAGTTCCTTCTTCTTTCTCAAGATTGCTTTGGCTATTCGAGGTTTTTAGTATTTCCATACAAATTGTGAAATTATTTGTTCTAGTTCTGTGAAAAATACCACTGGTAGCTTGATAGGGATTGCATTGAATCTATAGATTTCTTTGTGTAGTATACTCATTCTTACTGTACTGATTCTTCAATCCTTGAACATGGCATATTTCTCCACCTATTTGTGCCATCTTTAATTTCTTTCATCAGTGTTTTATAGTTTTCTAAATATAGATCTTTTGTTTCTTTAGGTAGAATTATTCCTAAGTATCTTATTCTTTTCATTACAATGGTGAACGGGATTGTTTCCTTAATTTCTCTTTCTGTTTTCTCATTGTTAGTGTATAGGAATGCAAGGGATTTCTGTGTATTCATTTTATATCCTGCAACTTTACTATATTCATTGATTAGCTCTAGTAATTTTCTGGTGATGTCTTTAAGGTTTTCTATGTAGAAGATCATGCCATCTGCAAACAGTGAGAGTTTTAGTTCTTCTTTTCCAATCTGGATTCCTTTTATTTCTTTTTCTTCTCTGAATGCTGTGGCTAAAACTTCCAAAATGAAGTTGAATAGTAGTGGTGAGAGTGGGCAACCTTATCTTGTTCCTGACTTTAGAGGAAATGCTTTCAATTTTTCACCATTTTCACCAAGTTTGCTGTGGGTTTATTATATATGGCTTTTATTATGTTGAGATATGTTTCTTCTGTGCCTGCTTTCTGGAGAATTTTTTTTTTTTTTAATCATAAATGGATGTTGAATTTTGTCAAAGGCTTTCTCTGCATCTGTTGAGATAATCACTGGCTTTTATCTTTCAGTTTGTTAATGTGGTGTATTACACTGACTGATTTGCAAATATTGGAGAATCTTTGCATCCCTGGGATAAAGCCCACTTGGTCATGATGATAATCTTTTTAATATGTTGTTGGATTCTGTTTGCTAGAATTTTGTTGAGGAATTTTGCATCTATGTCCATCAGTGATATTGGCCTGTAGTTTTCTTTTTTGTGACAACTTTGTCTGGTTTTGGTTTTAGGCTGATGGTGGCCTCATAGAATGAGTTTGGGTGTTTACCTTCCTCTGCAATTTTCTGGAAGAGTTTGAGTAGGATGGGTGTTAGCTCTTCTCTAAATTTTTGGTAGAATTCAATGGTGAAGCCACCTGTTCTTGAGGGTTTCTTTGTTGGAAGATTTTTGATTACAGTTTCAATTTCTGTGCTGATGGATCTGTTAAGATTTTCTGTTTCTTCCTGGTTCAGTTTTGAAAGGTTATACTTTTCTAAGAATTTGTCCATTTCTTCCAAGTTGTCCATTTTATTGACATATAGTTGCTGATAGTAGTCTCTTATGATCCTTTGTTTTTCTGTGTTGTCTGTTGCGATTTCTCCATTTTCATGTTTAATTTTGTTGATTTGGTTTTTCTCCCTTTTTTTCTTGATGAGTCAGGCTAATGGTTGGTCAATTTTATTTATCTTCTCAAAGCTTGTAGTTTTGTTGATTTTTGCTATAGTCTCCTTTGTTTCTTTTTCACTATTTATTTCTGCTCTAATTTTTATGATTTTTTTCCTTTTACTAACTCTGGGGTTCTTCATTTCTTCTTTTTCTAGTTGCTTTAGGTGTAAAGTTAGGTTATTTATTTGATTTCTGTCTTGTTTCTTGAGGTAAGCTTATATTGCTATGAACCTTTCCCTTAGCACTGCTTTTACTGAATCTCATAGGTTTGGGGTTGTCGAGTTTTCATTTTCATTTGTTTCTATGCATATTTTGATTTATTTTTGGTTTCTTCCATGAGTTGTTGGTTATTCAGAAGTGTGTTGTTTAGCTTCCATATATGTTTGTATTTTAAATAACTTTTTTCCTGTACCTGACATCTAATTTTATTGTATTGTGATCAGAAAAGATGATCACAATACAAATTGAAATGATTTGATTTTTTTTTGAATTTACCAAGGCTAGATTTATGGCCCAGGATGTGATCTATCCTGGAGAATGTTCCATATGCACTTGAGAAAAAAGGCGAAATTCATTGTTTTGAAGTGAAATGTCCTGTAGATATCAATTAGGTCTAACTGGGCCATTGTATCATTTAAAGTTTGTGTTTCCCTGCTAATTTTCTGTTCAGTTGATCTAGCCATAGGTGTGAGTGGGTATTAAAGTCTCCCACTATTATTGTGTTACTGTTAATTTCCCCTTTCATACTTGTTAACATTTGCCTTATGTATTGAGGTGCTCCTATGTTGGGTGCATATATATTTATAATTGTTATGACTTCTTGGATTGATCCTTTGATAATTATGTAGTATCCTTCTTTGTCTCTTTTCATGGTCTTTATTTCAAAGTCTATTTTCTCTGATATGAGTATTGATACTCCTGCTTTCTTTTGGTCTCCATTTGCATGAAATATCTTTTTTTCCAGCCCTTCATTTTCAGTCTGTATGTGTCTCTTGGTTTGAGGTGGGTCCCTTGACAGCATATATAGGGGTCTTGTTTTTGTATCCATTCAGCCAATCTGTGTCTTTTGGTTGGGTCATTCAACCCATTTACATTTAAGGTAATTATTGATAGGTATGATCCTGTTGCCATTTACTTTGTTGGTTTGGGTTCGAGTTTATAAACCGTTTCTGTGTTTCTTGTCTAGAGAAGATCCTTTAGCATTTGTTGAAGAGCTGGTTTGGTGGTGCTGAATTCTCTCATCATCTGCTTGTCTATAAATCTTTAGATTTTTCCTTCATATTTGAATGAGATCCTTGTGGGACATGGTAATTTGGGTGTAGGTTTTTCTCTTTTCTCACTTTAAGTATTTCCTGCCATTCCCTTCTGGCCTGGAGAGTTTCTATTGAACGATCAGTTGTTATCCTTATGGGGATCCCATTGTGTGTTATTTGTTACTATTCCCTTGCTGCTTTTAATATTTGCTCTTTGTGTTTCATCTTTGTCAGTTTGATTAGTATGTTTCTTGAGGGTATTCTGCCTTGGGTTTATCCTGTTTGGGACTCTCTGGGTTTCTTGGACTTGGGTGGCTATTTCCTTCCCCATTTTAGGGACGTTTTCAACTATGTCTCCTCAAGTATTCTCTCCTGCCCTTTCTTTTTGTCTTCTTCTTCTGGGACTCCTATGATTTGAATGTTGGGGCATTTAACATTGTCCCAGAGGTCTCTGAGGTTGTCCTCATTTCTTTTAATTCTTTTTTCTTTTTTCCTCTCTGCTTCATTTATTTCCACCAGTCTATCTTCCACCTCACTTATCCTATCTTCTGCCTCAGTTATCCTAATGTTGGTTCCCTCCAGAGTGCTTTTGATCTCAGTTGTTGCATTATTCATTATTGATTGATGCTTTTTTATTTCTTCTAGGTCCTTGTTAAACATTTCTTGCATCTTCTCAGTCCTTGTCTCTAGTCTATTTATCTGTGCCTCCATTTTGTTTTCAAGATTTTAGATCACCTTTACTATCATTATTCTGAATTCTTTTTCAGGCAGACTCCCTATCTCCTTTTCTTTTGTTTGGTTTGGCAGGCATTTATCATGTTCCTTTACCTGAAGAATATTTCTCTGCCTTTTCATTTTGTTTAGATTGCTGTGTTTGGGGTGCCCTTTCTGTAGGCTGGAAGTTCATGGTTCCTCTTTATTGTGGAGTCTGCTCCCTGTGGGTGGGGTTGGACTAGTGGCTTGTCAAGATTTCTTGGTTAGGGGAGCCTGTACCTGTGTTCTGGTGGGTGGAGCTGGATCTCTTCTCTCTGGAGTGCAGTGAAGTGTCCAGTAGTGAGTTTTGGGGTGTCGATGGGTTTGGCATGGCTTTGGGCAGCCTGTCTTTTAATGCTCAAGGCTGTGTTTCTGTTTTGCTGGAGAATTTGCATGGTATGTCTTCCTCTGGAACTTGTTGGCTCTTGGGTGGAGCTTGGTTTCAGTGTAGGTATGGAGGCTTTTGGGTGAGCTCTTGTCTATTAATGTCCCCTGAAATCAGGAGTTCTCTGATGTTCTCAAGTTTTGGAGTTAAGCCTCTTACCTCTAGTTTTCAGTCTTATTCTTACAATAGCTTCAAGACTTTTCCATCCATACAGCACAGATGATAACACATCTAGGTTAATGGTGAAACAGTTCTCTACAGTGAGGGACACCCAGAGAGGTTCACAGAGTTACATGGAGAAGAGAAGAGGGAGGCAGGGGATAGAGGTGACCAGGAGGAGAAGAGGGAGAGTCAAAAAGGGAGAGAGCAATCTAGCCAGTAATCAATTCCCTAAGTGCTCTCCACAGTCTGGAACACCCAGATAGATTCAGAGAGTTACATATAGAAGAAAAGAGGGAGAAGGGAGATAGAGGTGATCAGGAGGAGAAGAGGGGGAGTCAAAAGGGGAGACCAATCTAGCCAGTAATCAGTTCCCTAAATGTTCTCCACAGCCAGGAACACCCAGAGAGATTCAGAGTTAGGTAGAGAAGAGAAGGGGAAGGGAGGAGATAGAGGTGACCTGATGGATAAAAAGGAGAGTCAAAAGGGGAGACAGCAATCAAGCCAGTAATCACACCCCTAAGTGAAAACGGATACTGAAGATTAGATTCTTAAAGGTACAAATTTGATAACAAATACCAAAAAGCAAAGATTAAAAATCTAGAGTAAACATTAAGCTCTCAAAAATACAATACAAAACCAATCACAAAAATTATAAAAAAATATATATGAAATTTGCTTTAAAAATAGGGTATTTCTTTGCAAGGTAATAGTAATTATAAAAAGAAAATTAAAGGAGTAATAAAGAACTTAAATTTAAAAAAATTCAAAGGTGATGATAGTAAAAATATATCCAGGAATTTCTCTGGAGATGTTATGGGCAGTGTGGGGTCAGTTCAGTCTGAGACAGTTCCTTGTTCCAGCTTGTACTTCTTCTCAAGGTCTTTAGACGCCCTCCAAAGCTTAGCCAGTGTTTACTACAGGGTTTTAATCTGTTGCACCTGTCATTTCCAGAGTGGTTGCCTCTTCTTTGTTTACTTTGGCTTCCTCTGTTTGCAAGTCTCTTCAGTGACTAATTTCCACCCTGACACAAGGGGGCAAAGGTGGTCACTTATCTGGACTCACTTGTGGGGAGGGCGGGACACTGCACACAAATATCACTGACGTGTGGGGAGTGCTCACAGTGCATGGACCATATTGGGTTTGCCCCACTCATGGCAGCGTGTGCTTTCCAGGTCTACACTGCTCAGGCTCCAGGGTGCTCTGCAGGGGCACTGTCCAAAGCAGACCCTGCATTTCGTTCACTTCCCAGGTCTGAGCCACTCAGGTTCAGGTTCTTAGGTACAGTCTTGGGCGCAGACTCGGTTGGATGTGTGTTTTGTGCCCATCTCAGGTCTGAGCAGCTCAGGCAACCAGGTGCTTGGCAAGCACACTGTTCTAGGTGGGTTGTGTGTGTTAATCACCTCCCAGTCCCAGCTGATCAGTTTCCTGGGTGTGTCCCGTGTCTCCTCTGGGGAGCTGATCTCAGGCTGTGATCCTCCTGGCAGATGTCAACCGTCCAGGATCCCAGGAAGATGTGGTTAGCAACTGGGAGCCTGTTCACAGTTAAGTGGAGGATGCCGGTCTCTGGGGCTGAGATTGTCCCTTGCCTTCTGACTCTGGTTGTTGCACGATTGCCTCTCTGCCTCCGGTGGTGGGGAAGGGCCGGTGCGCAGCCAGCTAGCTCTCCTTTAGTATTCCCTCAATCCTTTGTTCTGTGAGCTGGCCAGGCTGCACGTTAGAGCCTTTCACGGGAAAGTTCTCTCTCTCTCTCTTTTTCCCATCTGGTGATCCCACTGTTTGGATTGCTATCTCATGTTTGCTCCCTCAGATTGTCCTCAGGGCATCCAGGTCCAGGCCTTCCCCTAAGGACCGATGATGCAGCCCATGGATCCCTGTCCAGCCCCCACTCGCTGGTGGCTGACACAAGCGTCTGGGCTACTTCTCCACTGGCAGTTGGGGTTAGGCTCACATTCTGTGTTGTTGTTGTTTTTCCTCCCAGTTATGTTGCCCTCTGTGATTCCAAAACTCCCCATGGACCTGCCTGTGAGAGAGTTTCTGACTGTTTGGAAGCTTCTCCTCCTTGACGACTCCCTTCCCAGGATGGGTCTCCATCCCTCTCTTTTGTCTCTGTTTTTTTCTTTTATATTTTGTCCTGCTCCTGTTGCTGCTGCTGCTGCTGCTAAGTCACTTCAGTCGTGTCCAACTCTTTGTGACCCCATAGACGGCAGCCCACCAGGCTCCCCCGTCTCTGGGATTCCCCAGGCAAGAACTCTGGAGTGGGGTGCCATTTCCTTCTCTAATGCATGCAAGTGAAAAGTGTCCTACCTCCTTTCAAAGAGAATGAGCTGTCTTTCTGGGTACCTGGTGTCCTCTGCCAGCATTCAGAAGTCGTTTTGTGGAAGTTGCTCAGCATTCAAATGACCTTTTGATGAATTTTTCTGGGGGGAATGTGGAATCCCTGTCCTATTCCTCTGTCATCTTGGGACCGCCCCCTGCTCAGCTTTCTTTATGGTCCAACTCTTCAGTTCAGTTCAGTGCAGTTCAGTTGCTCAGTCATGTCTGACTCTTTGCGACCCCATGGACTGCAGCATGCCAGGCCTCCCTGTCCATCACCAACACCCAGAGTTTACCCAAACTCATGTCCTTTGAATTGGTGATGCCATCCAACCATCTCATCCTCTGTCACCCCCTTCTCCTCTCGCCTTCAATCTTTCCCAGAATCAGGGTCTTTTCAAACTCTTATATCCATACATGACTACTGGCAAAACCATACATAGCTTTGACCATACGAACTTTTGTTGGCAAAGTAATGTCTCTGCTTTTTAATATGCTGTCTAGGTTGGTCATAGCTTTTGTTCGAAGGAGCAAGCATCTTTTAATTTCATGGCTGTAGTAACAGTCTGCAGTGATTTTGGAGCCCAAGAAAACAAAGTGTCTTACTCTTTCCATTTATTCTCCATCTATTTGCCATGGAATGATGGGACCGGATGCCATGATCTTAGTTTTCTGAATCCTGAGCTTTAAGCCAACTTTTTCACTCTCCTCTTGCACTTTCATCAAGAGGCTCTTTAGTTCCTCTTTGCTTTCTGCCATAAGGGTGGTGTCATCTGCATATCTGAGGTTACTGATATTTCTCTCGGCAATCTTAATTCCAGCTTGTGCTTCATCCAGCTTGGCATTTCACATGATCTACTCTGCATATAAGTTAAATAAGCAAGGTAACAACACACAGCCTTGATGTACTCCTTTCCCTATTTGAAACCATCTATTGTTCCATGTCTGGTTCTAACTGTTGCTTCTTGACCTGCATACAGATTTCTCAGAAGTCAAGTAAGGTGCTCTGGGATTCCCACCTCCTTAAGAATTTTCCACAATTTGTTGTGATCCATACAGTCAAAGGCTTTACATAGTCCATGAAGCAGAAGTAGACATCTTTCTGGAATTCTTTCACCTTTTTTATGACCCAACGGATGTTGGCGACTTGATCTCTGGTTCCTCTGCACTTTCTAAATCCAGCTTGAAGATCTAGAAGTTCTCAGTTCACATACTGTTTAAGCCTACCTTGGAGAATTCTTCTCAGTCTAAGTGTGACTGGGTCTTCCTTTTGCTTGATGTCATTTAAAGGCCACCCATTACCCAGAACACAAGTTCAAGCTCCTTAAAATGACACCAGTGGATATTCATAATCTCCCATCTTGACTATCTTTTCACTTTACTCTCCTGACCCCTCCTATTCTCTCCTTTCAGACAACATGGTTTGCTTAGTATTCTTTAGAGGCTCTCCAACTTCTTATTAAATCAAACTTTGCTCCTCTCCCAACAAATCCTCTGACACACTCTTCAAAAAGCTGAGTTAATTACTACTCTGTCTCTGATAGTGTTCCATGTTGTGTACATTTCTTTTTAAAATCATTTCTTTATATATTAATTCTCGTGTCCTTTAATATAAAGGTTCTCCAACTTGGCTGCACATTGGACTCACTTGGAACATTTAAAAATAAGAAAACACTGGAAGCCTGGTGTATAGCACAGAGAGCTCAGCTCTGTGTTCTGTGATGACCAAATGGGTGGGATGGGGGTGTATGAGGGAGGGGATAAATGTATACATATAGCTAATTTACTTTGTTGTACAACATTGTAAAGAAACAATACCCCAATAAAAAATAAATTAAATTAAATTTAAAAAGAAAAGAAAAGAAAAGAAAACGAATGCTTGGGTCCTTTACTCAGAAATTCTGATTTAATTGGTATGGAGTATAACCTGGGCACCAGCAAAATCTCCCAATGACTCTAATGTGCAGTCAAGCTGGTTACTTACTTGAGGCTCAGAATGTTCTATTTTTATTTTTAATACTTTTATCTCAGGAATTCTACATTCTGTCTGGCATGGACTTGGAATTCAAGTCATGTTGTTTAAAAATGCACTTACCAATTGATGAAAAGCTTAGGATACGATATGATTTAAAATTTCCAAATGAAACAGGTAAATCTAAGGTAAAGGAGGTGAATTTTCAGCAGGATTGGGAAAATGCTAAATAGCTGGGATAGACTTGCAGCAGCCCTGTAGTGTTAAAATCTGAAAGCAGCAAATAAAAGCAAATGGAATGTGTAAATAGGGATATTCATTGTTGAGAATGGAGAATCCTGAGGCCATTTGCAAAGTGAATAGAAGGAAACGGAGAGTGAGAATTTGATGTGAGACTTGAAAAGCATGGGAATATTAACAAGTGGTTGAGTTAGGTATCCATAGTAATTTTATTAGAGAAGGCAGCACTGAATTGATGTGAGGATTTAGGAGAAAAACACAAATTTGACAGCCCACATTTCTAACTTCCAACAGTTAGTGAGAATTTGCATTCAAGGGAACAGAGTGTTTTTTCTTACTATGACCTGTTGTAATGATAATAATCAGAGCTGAAGAAGGGGGGATTGTGTCTTGGTAAAAAACAGGAACTATGGAAAATGATGTCAGTTAACAGCTGTGTGACTTTTGTCAAGTCATTTAACCTCTGTGACTCAGTTTCTACATAGGTAAAATGCAGTTAATACTTATGCTTTTCTCAAAAACAACTGTGACAAATAAATGTGTTAATTCAAGTAAAGCACTTAGAAGAATCTGGCACAGAATAAGAAATAATGAATATTTGTTCTGTCATTATAGATGTAGGGGATTGTCCACTATTTGGACAAACCCAAGCCTCCATATGAAAGGGTCAAAAAGAGGTGAGAATGTGTACATTTAAGTTATAAGTATAAAATCTGATTTCCATTTTAAAGCTAAATCTATAGCTATGTACAAAGATGTGTTTGATCTCTCAGACACACACACACACACACACACACACACACACCACCTTACAATTGCAATAAAATTACCAAATTAGGGAACATTTAAAATGAGTCTCTTTAAACCCTTAATTATTATCAAATTAATGTATAATCTCTATATAGGGTAACCTGCTGTTGCCTAGGAGAGGTCATTAAGGCTCCACTGATTAGATAAGAATAATCTACAATTAGCTTAGGAATTGTAAGCATGAATATGGGCCCATCTAAATTTCTTGGAGTGTTCTTTAAACTACTGTTCTTTTAGATAGTCTAAACACTCATGTAACCCTATTGATATGGCTAATTAATTTGATTAGAAAAATTTAAATTTTCCCATTTTTCAAAATCAGAACTTCTATTGAAATGATCATGAATTATTCCTGAAATAGGCCAAAATTAGGTTTAAACTTTTCCATGAGCCTCCGCATTCCACCAAGTACATCAGATTATCAGAGGCAACATAGGTACTTATTGTTGCCAAAGTCTCCATTATCGACTCTTACTCTTTGTCTGTATCTCTGCAAATCTGCTTCGAGGCTGCCAAATGTCTGTTCCTCTGTGATGCTCATGAAGGACTCGTCTTCTTTGGAGCCGTGGAAGCGTTCGTAGCCTGAACCATACAGCTTAGTTTATAGAAAGAAGCGGTGGATTCTGCTCTCGTCCTGAGTCAGACCTTTGGTGAAATCCCTTTTGGTTATATACTACCTGCTTGACCTTAAACAAGCTAATGCAACTCTCTCAGAATCAGTGACCCCATCTTAAAATGGAACTAATAAGAGTCCTTCTCTAGAAGGTTCTTGTGAGAGTCACTGCAGACCATGCCTGGCAGAGAACACAGTATCAATATATGATACTCATCATTAGCTCTTATGACGTACTTGTCGATCTGCTAGAGTATAGATTTGTTGTTGTTGTTCTGATACACTGCAGACTCTTGGAAGGAAGAACAAGTTTCTTCTGATTTGGGGTCTTCTTTCGTTTCTGCAGTTCCTGCCTGAAGAACATAGTTAACAAATATTCCACGACTCTCCTCTAGTTCATTTTCTATAGGTAATGCACTTTCCTGATGTAATAAACATTATATATTTTATGTAGGATATGTAGAAAATGTGTGCATATATGTGATACTGTTATATCTAAATCAATCATATGTATATACAGTAACTTATCTATGAATTAGTTATGTAATAATTGACATACGTATTTGTACATGTCATACATATATCAATACACTTACGTATCAGATTTTGTAAACAGATATACAAATGAAATATATAGAGAGATGCTTTAACTTGGCTAAGTGTTGTTAAGATCTACACTTTTGTTGTTGTTCAGTTGTGAAGTTGTGCCTAACTCTTGGTGACCTCAGGGACTGTAGCACAGCAGGCTTTCCTGTCCTTCACTATTTCCCAGATTTTGCTCAAATTCATGTTCATTGAATTGGTGATGCTATCCAATCTCCATTTATCTTTTTAGACTACCACACTTACAAATTTGTCCCTCTTTTTTGCCCACCGAAGTAGTGAGCCAACACGCTTCCTTGCCACTGAAGAGAGAAAGGAGAAGGACCCAATAGTTCGCTGCAATCAGCTTGAACCAACTCACATACAAAAATTATAAATTTTCCAGAATTTTGCAAGTCAGTTGTTAAACAGAGCTTTTAGGAAAAAATAAATTATATAAACATACAAATAAATGAACTATATTAAAAACAGAGCTAATAAAACCTCAACACTTCCTAATTAATAATTTTTCTACAGTTTGCTATCATCTATATTCTTGATATTATTTATGCCTATTGTATCCATATGGTGTGGTGTCCATACTACATAACGTCATGCTATTATGCATCTCTTCTCACTTCTGCATTCCATGATGTCTTTTTGGTAGCTGATTGAGAGAGTATTTATAGCATAGAAATCGTCCAATGCTTAAGTCAGTGCCCTTTCTTTTCCTGGAGAGTCAGCCAGTTGTTAAACATTTGCCAGCCACCCTGAGAAGATCTTTTTCTCCCGTGTGCTTCATGTTCTTGGAAACTTGAGGACCAGTAGCTAGATAAGGTAGTTGTGAAAGAAAAGTAGCATTGGTGTATAGATATATGTGGAAAAAAATGACCCACATACACCTAGTTAAATTACATCCAATAAAGAAAGTATAGAGAGTGGAAGGGGAGAAGATTTCCCTGGAAACTGTCACAGAACTCACACACATGCTTTTGAATAATGAATGTAATTTCCAGCTTCACAGAAAGCTCTTCCTGCCTCTGCTCTCCTGTCACCTTCGGCTGCCTTTCTTTAACCCCTTTACCTGAGCTCCTTAAAGAGCTGCAACTCCCTCTCGACTATTCCACTAATCAGCCTCCGCCCACATAATTAAGGCAATCACCTCCTTCTGCCTCCTGCACAGCCACATTAATCACCCCTCCTGCACTCCAGCATAGCAACCTTCAGCCGACATGATCTGGGTAACAATCTTAGGGGCCCTTCCCACACTGTCCCTAAGCCCACCTCTCTTCCCTCATGCTCGTGGCCAGCCCAGGCCTGCTGCTTAGAAACCATTTCCCAACCTTTTAGCTGTTATCCACGTACTAAGGTGTTTACCACTTTTGGCCAGAAAAATCAAATTTGTTTCTTCCTATTTTTTTTCTTGAATTATTTTCTCCAGTCCCCTTACAGGCTCCAAGGAGACTAGTGTAATCTCATCAAAAATCATTCAAGGAACCCTTGTAGAAGTTAGTGCATGCTCATCCAACCCCAGTTCTTCAATATCCTTATAAAAGAAGACCAAGGGTGCTCTATGAAGTCCGCAAAGAAAGAACCAGAAACTGTAAATAAAAAAGCCAAGAGTATGATTGCAGATCCAAGTAAGAATAGACACCCCACTCTGAACTAACCATGAGCAGAGGCTGATACCTAAATTCTGAACTCTAAGACTCAAGCTCACTTAAAAGCCACTGCAAAAATGATGCTAGGCTGGAGTAGGAGGTGGGATTAAAGGTTTTGTAAAGTCCATCCCACTTTAAAATCTTCTTATTCCATGAATTTCTGAGTTCTAGCCTGAAACTCCAATCGTGGGGCCAATATTTTTGACTAGCATTCGTCTCTCACTTCTCACCCCCCATGCCTTGTATAACTTACTGTGTGATTTCCTATCCCTGTTTGAAAACAAAGTGAGGTTTCTTCATTAGCAGGTCCCCGTTGGATCTTGGTTGGTTCTTCTTTGAAGTAACCCTGCATTATTTTCTCTCTTCGAATGGAACAAAAGGGTAAATTGTCCCCAGTGATACAGTAAAGTATTTCTCAAAGCAAGGGGAAAAAGACAAAGTAAAATAAACTGTAAAAGAGCCTTAATCAAGCATTTCAGAGACAGAGGATAAAACAGAGGGGGAAGGATGGGGACCTGAATATACAGAGATAATAGCAGTTCTTACAATGCCTTTCATCCCTGGCTCTTAAATATCATGTGAAGCAATGTTATTGCCCTCCTCTTTCATCTTATTATTCTTTAGCATTTATATTTGCAAGAAATTTAGGGTTCGTTTTTATTGGCAATCCCTCATAATCCCATGGTGAGAAAGGCATAGACAGGACCTCCTCTGGTTCTAATGACATGAATGAAAGTGAAAGTGTTAGTCACTTAGTCATGTCTGACTCTTTGTGACCCCATGGACTGTAGCTCATCAGGCCCCTCTGTCCATGGAATTTTCCAGGCAAGAATACTGGAGTGAGTTGCCAAACCCTTCCACAGGGGATCATCCTGACCCAGGGATCAAACCCAGGACTCCTGCATTGCAGGCATGTTTTTTACCATCTGAGCTACCTGGGAAGCAACGAGATGATGGGCCCAGACAAATGAAAGTCTTTGACCCAGTTTCTGTCAGTGGACTAGGGGCCAGGGTGAGATTCTAGCACTTGACCAGAGCAGGGGACGTTTGAGCCATTCTCGTGGAAAGAAACGTTGTGTGATGAATAGGTCACCGTGTTGGGAATCTACTGCTTCAGGTGACTTTGAGAACTTTTTTTTTCTCAGTGCACCTTGGTTGCATCTTAAGCAATACATGGGAGAAATAAAACCTCTGTCATGAAATTGAGTCATTTTGAGAATATGCTAAGGTTGGACATTTGAATTAAGGGCTGGTATGCTGTAAAATTTAGTTTCCTTTTCCATCTCTTTTGATGTATGCTTAGGGTATGATTGTAATTCTACCAGTGTGTAGATTGAACCCCAGGCAGTATGGTCAGCAACAAGTTCTTGAGAAGCTGAAATGCATAGAGCTGGTGCCCTGACTCCGGGGACCTGACTCCACAGCTCCCAGATGGAGTATATCAAAGACTGCCACAAATCTTTGCCCCTTATTCCACTGCAAGGTGGGGCCTTAGAGCTTTAAAGAAGTGCATGACCACTGACAATGAAGGAAGTAACATTTCGTCAGATCCTGGACTAGGATTAAGAGGACTGCAACTTCCACCTTGCCTCTTGGAATTCTGACCTTAGAGGCCTCATGTGTACACACTCCGGTTGACAGTCCCAGCAGAGCCCGTGCTTACAACTGATGTAGGAGTAAAGCTATCTTAGGTCTTTCATGACAACTCACCTGCCAACCAACTAAAGCCAGATAACCTTTGTTGATCCCGTGTAGGACAGAAGACTCAACCAAATGAGTCCTCATCTAATTCCTGGCCCACAAAAACACATGACACAATGGCTCAAGCCATTCTGTTTGAGTACTTTGTAATACAGGGATGGGTGACTGGAACACCAGGTAAATCCCTAGTGTCATTGTGGGAGTCACAAGAATTGAACATTGGCACTCCAGTGTTAGCCACTATCTACTTAAAATACATTTTCCAACTAAATTTATCTGAATGCTCTGCAAGCTTTGTGCTTCTTCAGAAAATGGTTTTCTATCTGGAAGGTCCATCTGCAAGTTTCTTGCCCCAGGGAAAGTGCATTTCTTCACTGAATAATTTTTGATACCCTCTGTCAGTCAAGATGAGAAATGTTGTCTGTTCTAACATACAACAAACTTATGTGGACCTAACTTCTGTCTGGAGTGCCTCCCCTTGAAGAAGTGTAACAAGGCTCCAAGCCCTTTACCTCTTAGGTGTCCACTGGGCCATCTTGGTATTTCCCCTGGGAACCTCTATATCAGTTCAGAAGAAAGGAAGCTTGTCTGAGCCAACAGTCTCACAGGAAATGGTAGAGGCCATTTCTCAATGGCATATATGCCATTGAGAGTGACATGCGCTTACTCCGAATGCCATTTTTTAGAATCAGTCCTGATCCAACTGCAATAGAGATTACAAAATATAGTCTGGGGAAGGACAGGGAAGCCTGGTGTGCTGCAGTCCATGGGGATGCAAAGAGCTGGACATGACTGAGTGGATAGACAACAACAATAAATGGGCCTAGAAAAATGAAAGGCACTCTTAAGTATCTACACAGTCTGCTACAGCACTTTTGCCAGAGGGAATCCATTCTTCATCCTGCAGGCAGTGCTGAATTAGAGAGAATGAGAGGGTTTAAATAAGTCTTTACCAGACTTGTGCCAAGTCACTTTTCTAGCTGTGTGACCTGGACAGATTATTTAACTTCTCTGAGTTTCAGTTGTAATAAGGACAGCAATATCTATGCTATATATTGAGTAACACAAGTTAAATATAGGTCTCATAAAAAGAACTCAGAGATACATTTCACTCTTTCTTTCAACGCTGCCTTCTAAAACACACTCTGCACCAAAGATGGATGACCTCTGCCTCTGTATCCTTGGCAGACATTGCCAATCAGTTATGACACTTTATTTTCTACTTGCTGTGTTATTGGCCTCAGAATTCTTCTTACTTACAGGCAGCCAAAACCAATATATTAGAGTTAGCTTTTAAAACACCACCTTATTTGTGATCTTTCGTCTAGCACATTCACTTGACAGAAAGTCTTGCTCTACGGTTTCCATTACGGTCATGTTTCTTTATAGGCATGCTTGCTTCTCCAATGAACTGTTAACTCTTTGAGGATAGATATCCTGCCTTTTTTATCTGCCCATCCTGTATGGTGCCCAACACAGTGCTTGACACTTCCCAGAATAACTATCTCTGAACTGAATAGATAGTACAGTAAATAATAAATAGTGTTTATGGTTGAATGCTTCACAAGCATACTTTTTTAAATACAAATCTTATGATGGAAGAAATATTATGTTGACTTTCTTGATTGAAAAAAAGGGGGGCTTTATAAAGGTAAAGTAACTTTAACATAGTTATTTGGTTAATAAATGAGAGAACCTGGATTGAAACCCAGAGGTTGCTGACTCCAATCCTCACAACTCTGATTCTGGGGGCTTTATCATCATCAGGTCTAACCATATACATGCCAATGTCTTTCGAGATAACTCCTGATTATGGAGAGAGAAGAGCTGGTTCAGGACACAAGAAAGGAAATGAGGTACATGGTGGGCATAGATCCATCAGGGAAAATAAGGAAGTGAATGAAGGCGAGGTACACAGATCATCCTGAAGGAAGGGAAGCAGAAGTTTTTGAGGCACAAAGATAGACCAGCAGAGAAGGCTATGAAAGATAGAGATTCTTCTTTTAACTTGAGCAAGTTGTAATAATGGTAATAACATAGTATCCATGGTAGTGGGGCAGTGCTGATTAAAAAGGCAAACCTTCCCTCACTTTGTCCCTGCTCTGCTAGACCTGTGCATGGTCAGGAGGAGGGAGCGTGGTGGCAGTCACTGATGGGGAGGCGTAGTCCTAGATATGGGGGGTAATCTGAAGATCTGATCTGGCTTTCTGTGCCTCTTCTTCCTCAGGTCATCTTTCAGCCTCTGCTTCCAAACAGTTGACTACTGGAGAGTTAGTGCTTCAAGCTAACAGTTCCCAGACCACAGTGTAGCTGCAGAAAGCCTCACTCAGGGTCTGAATTAGTTTTCTAGGGCCGCCATAACAAGGTACCCCAGACTGGGTGTCTTCAACCACAGAAGCTCATTTCCTCAAGGATCTGGAGGGTTGAAGTCCAAGATCACGGTGTCAGGAGGGTTGATTTCATTTTAAGGCCTCTCTCCTTGGCTTGGAGATAGCCATCTTCCTTCAGTAAGACAGAAATTTTGATTAAAGTGTGGGAGTTGTATAATTTGCTTTCAGACTAATAAAAATTAATTCCTTTTTTTTTTAAAGGTAGAAAACATTACAAAGACATCTTTATTAACAAACTCAAACTCGGGTGCCCTATTTGGAAAACGCTTCCTGCCACTGTGATTTCTTGACTTAGTATTTCTTCTTTACACTTGCAAAGCAAAGACAAGAAATTAGAGTCGTTTATTTATTTTTTTTTTGAGGACCTAGTGTCAGACGCAGAGCTAGATGCTTCTTTTTGTGCTTTCACTTATTTAATTTTCAATTGAGCCCTGAAGGGTTGTTGGTAGCATCCAATTCCACAAATGATAAAACTGAAGCTTAAAGAACGGACTCACTGATGCAGTAAGTGTGAGATCCATGTTCTGTCTGAGACTAAAGGCTGTTTGTGTTTTCCATACATGACAGTTTTCTCTAATATCTATATCGATAGCCATTGTCTTATTATACTTTACTTTTTCACTAGCCTATTCGGTATTAATAGAAAGAGAACCTCATCCAGAATGCTCTCTGCCTACAGAAAAGTTCGGACAAACAGTAGGCACTTAATATTGCATCGAGTGTGACACCTGGACATAAATGGCTAAATGTTCCGTATGCATGGAGGAAGGAATAGTTGCAAAATGCCATCTGCTGTTGGGCCTGAATGTGGTGGGAGATGCTGTCTAAGTAGCAGTCGGTGGAGTGCAATTTCCTGGAGCTGATGTTTCTCGGTGCCCATACACATTCACACTATTCTTTACTAGTTGGTCCGTAGTAAGTTCTTACTATTTCCACACATTATTGGAGGACTTACTTTTTGTGCCCTACGCCTCTGCACTGTTCAGAAATGGAAGGGCAGTGCAGCAGGAAATAATTAAAGGACTGGAAAAAGGAACTTGGGATTGGAGATGAAAAGAATTCAGCCTGGAGAAGAGAAAGATGAGGAGCTGGTTTCATGGTCTTCAAGTACCTAAGAAGATTGCATAAGAAGGAAGGTGACCAAGTTCACTTCAGAAAAGAAAAACTGGACTTAGATTATAGTTCCGGGGACTTAGACGGGAATTAATGAAGAAGTGCCTAGCTACATGTCCTGAGGCACAAAAGCAATCTGTATGGAGGAGGCTGTCTTTCTTCCCTACTAGACTGTCACTAAGTGAACAGATGTCTTTATGCCTGCAGTTGGGGGTGCTGGTGTTTCATAACAACTTCATGAGTTACTTGTGCCTTACTCTGTGCCAATCATTGTGACACACTGTGGCAGGCATTTTTCTTGCTATTTACTCAGAAAGGAAGTATTACCTCCATTTTTAAAAATGAAGAAGCTGAGATGCATAAGTATAAACTAATTTTCCTAAGTCAGACCTGCTAATCAGTAACAAGGTCAGGACTGAACACTGAGTCTGTCTGGCTCCAAGGGGCAGTGACAACACTGATGAGAGCTCATGTTCTTCGGCGACTTTCTGTGTGGCAGGTGCACCATGTTAGGGCTTTTGTGCATTACTGTAATCTCCCTACAGGGATTCTCAGGTGGCACTAGTGGTGAAGAACGTGCCTGCCAGTGCGGGGGACATAGGAGACTCTGCTTTACTCCCTGGGTTGGGAATATCCCCGGAGGAGAGCGTGGCCACTCATTCCGCTATTCTAGCCTGAAAAAATCCCATGGACAGAGGAGCCTGGTGGGCTATAGCCCATAAGGTCACAAAGAGTTGGACATGACTGAAGCAACTTAGCGTGCATGCATGCCATCTCCCTACAACCTTACTTGGAAAGGTTTTAAATCCACAATTTTCAAGTGAGGAAGTGCTGTAGAGTGGCAATGGGACCTGCCCAAGGTAATGTACCTGGCCAATGAAAAACCTGGATTCAGACTCAGATCTGTCTTGCTCTTAACATCCTGCTCTTCTTTGTACAACATGACATCCCCCAGATTATATACAAATGAAGAGTCTCCAATACAGACTAATCAGTATCTTATATATAATAGAGTGAGCATATTATACATGAAGGAGAGAATACTGCTTTCTGGAACAGACCAGACAGAACATTATGCAAGAAGTGACATTATACTGGAGCATTTTAGGGTGGATGGGATTTCCTTTCAGACACAGGAAAGGAAAGAAAGGAAGAGAGATTAAGAAAGAGGTAAAAACTACAAAATCAACAGCACTGAACTTCAAGGAACTAAGAGCTTGATAGAACATAAAATTATGTTGAGTTATAGCATGACAAGTGATTTCTGGGGACAAAGAACAGAGAACTTCAAAGTGGCTAGCACGGATGAGATAGTGGCACAAGTGTCTACCTTTTCTCCTAAGCGTGAAGAAAGACCACATTTCCCAGCCCTCTTTGTGTCTGGGTAGAACAACACAACAGTGCTCTGGCTAGTGGGCTATGGAGAGAAGTGACATGTGCCCGTTCCAGACCCATTCATGAGACGGCTCCGGTGCTTCTCTCAGCCATGGTCTCTCTCCCTCTCCTAGGCTAGAAGTGAAGGTCTTTGAGATAGTAGAGCCACTGGATAAAAGAACTTGATTCCTTGAGCTCACAGACTATTGGTAATCTCCCGGGGAGAGGCCACCAAACAAGGATTTCCATGCACAAGAAATCAACCATTGAGGTATCATGTTAGTAATGCAGGAAGTATACCTAGCTTGAGACCTTATATTTTAAATTGGCATTCTCAAAAGTGCCTTTTCCATAACACTCATCATAAAAGTGTTCCACCCTAAATGACCTTTTTCTATTGTTGTTGAAGTGAAGTTGCTCAGTCGTGTCTGACTCTTTGCAACCTGTGGACTGTAACCCACCAGGCTTCTCCAACCATGGGATTCTCCAGGCAAGAATACTGGAGTGGGTAGACATGTCTGAATATCCTTTATATTACATCCCCTCTTAGACACTCATAATTTATACCAGTATATCAAGGGTTCTGTGAAATTCCTGCAATAAAGAAATCTGGTAAACTCTGACTCAGTGCTCTGCAGACACATTTTTCCCCCATAGAATTCTTTTCCAGTAACAATTAGAATAGCTTGTGAAGTTCATGCTCTATGGAGCAAAGCATGGGGAATCTTGCTCTGGTCAATGTAGACTCACTGAAAGTGTTTCACCAGGTATGGAAAACCCTCAAACATTACAGAGAAGCAAACATTTCACCACACTTCTTAAACCATGTAACTTCAGCCTATGCTCACTTTCTCTTATTCACCAACATCTCTCTAAGGAAAGGGGGAGTTGCTAATCTGATTCAGAGTTCATAACTTTGAGCCATGCTTACCTGTAAGAAGAATCATTCTGCATTCATATAATGGTCTGATGCAGTATCATTCTTGTTTTCCACATTACACATGAACGGCTCCAGAAGAGCTTGGCTTTTGAGTCAAGGGGTCAATTGTTTGCCCCCTTCTCTCTTAAACTAGGTGAGAATTACAATAATTTCTGGCAATTTCAATTCCAAGATTTGTATTTTGAAGGGAGGGGAACAGGTAAGAGTAGGAATTATTTCCTAGGTGAGGTCCAAATATGTAAAAAGTCTTCACTTAAGGCGTTGGTAAGCTAAGACACTGAATTTCATATCCCAACCCTTGTCTCCAAAACTTTTCTCTGAGGCAACCACTGAAATTTGCACATGGTCACAGTGATACAACTTTCCCCTCAAGGACTGAGCAAGCTGTCAATTTTCTCTTTTTATCAATACTGATTTCCCTGAGAGTACAGTAAGAACCAAACCTGAATTTTATTATGTTTGTCTTTATTATTAACATTTTCAGATATTTAACTGTGTTTTGCCTGCTTTGAAATAAAGCAGTTTTCCCTCTGAGTATGTGTCCAATGATAATTAAAGCAAATTGGAGGAGTCAGAGCTTACACATCTGTCCTCTTGGTTACACTTTCACATGAGGCGCTATAACATTGTCAGTTTCATTCTTTTTAAATATAAATGATTATGAGATACATTAAGCCCAATTATGGAGAAGATTCATGTATTAGCAGAAGCTGGACTACATAATGATAATAGCTTACATTTGCAAATCATTTTTTGCATACATTGTCTTCTCTGAACCTCAGATTAACTTGTGAAACAGGAAGGGCAGGGAACCATCCCCTCATCTGCAGACAGAAAGGTCATTACATGGGAGATGCAATGACTTTCCCAAGGTCACAAAGCCAGTAATAGGCTGAGCAAAGCCTCCACTCAGGTTTCTACTCAGATACATGCTCCTCCTAAACCATCATAGCGCTGACGTGATGAGAACAGTGGAGAGGAGCCCAGCCTTTGGCGTATAATCAGGTCTGAAGATAGATTCTCTAGCTTCCTTTCTACTCTCTTTGTGCCCTTGGGGAAGTTACTTTACCTCACCTCACTATTCATCTATCTCTAAAATCAGGAAAAAAGGAATACTCACTTTCATTTATTCCAGCATTAAATGAGACATTATGTGGTCAAATATTTGGCACAGAGAAAGTTCTCAGCACATATTAGTTCTCTTGAAATGCTATGAGACCAAGATGGTCTTTGGGAGAATTCTGATTTTAATTTTAAGAGGAAACAAGCCTCATTCTGGTTGGTTTGAGAAGGAGAAAGGTACTGTGTTGCCTAAAATCTTTATCCTGGATGGACAAAGAAGACATGGCATAAAAATACAATGGAATACTATTCAACATAAAAAAGGATGAGATAATGACATTTTTAGCAACATGGATAGACCTAGAGATTATCATACTAACTGAAGTAAGTCAGAAAGAGAAAAAATATTACAATATGATGTCACTCATATGTGGAATCTAAAATATGATAGAAATGAACTATCTACAGAACAGAAACATATTCACATACAGAACAGACTTGTAGCTGCCAAGTTGGAGGATGGAGGAGGGATGGATTCGGAGTTTAGGATTTGCAGGTGCAAACTATTATATACAGAATTGATAAGCAACAAGGTCTTATGGTATAGCACAGGAAACAATAGTCAATACCTTGTGATAAACCAAAATATATATATATATATATCAGACACGATTGAGTGACTTCACTTTCACTTTTCACTCATGCATTGGAGAAGAAAATGGCAACCCACTCCAGTGTTCTTGTCTGGAGAATCCCAGGGACAGGGAGCCTGGTGGGCTGCCGTCTATGGGGTCGCACAGAGTCGGACACGACTGAAGCGACTTAGCAGCAGCAGCATACATATATTAATATATATGTACATCTAAATCACTTTGCTTTACAGTAGGAATTAACACAACATTATAAATCAACTATACTTCAATCAAATAAGGTTTTAAAATAGCTTTGCTGCCTGGTACTGAGCGTGGCATACAGAGGAGGCTTAGCACATAGTATTTTTGGAAACTGAATGGGTAAATGGTGGTAACATCCTCAGTGTTTGTTTAGTCTTCATATTATCATTCACTGTCCAAAGAGCTATTTGGATAAAAATGTAAAGGTCCCAAACAAGGTCCTTGAACTCAGATCACTCCCAGGGAGCATGTGATGAATTGAAGGTATGATTATATCAGTACTTAAGGGCATATGCCAAAGGAATGGCCTGACAGGAACCCAGAACATGGCGATTCAGCCACATCTGTTCTTGAAAGCACCTGCAGAATCAACTTTTTAAGAGGCATCATCTGTCAAGATTCCTTGAATGTCCCTCTGGAAGCTGTCTCTCTGGAAACCTATTCCAAAGGCAAGCCCAAAGACCTCAGCATTCCAGTCTTTGATAAATAAGCCCCTCTCTCTGATAGCCTCAGCGACAGTTAAATCTGTCCACCCAAGGACATTTTCCAAGTGGGACGGGCTGTTTAAACTCCTTACCAGATTGCAGCTGGCACCCGCCACGTTGATTTTTCCCTCTCCTTATAATCATAATGGGATCTCAGCAATAAAGATGGATTTGTTAATTTCCATCCCCTTCTCACTTTCTCTTTTAATCACTGTCGAGCATAAATTAATTTCAGCTTAAAGAGCTTTCAACAAGATTCCATCATTGTCTAGGGCAGTAAAGGTCAAAAAACAGGAGCCTCTGAAAATACTCATCAGCTGTTTGCCAGGAATAAACTTTAGTTATTGACACTTAATTATTTCTATTTTGTCCACGGCAAGCTAGAGTCAGCAAGAGAGACAGAAAGGGAAGGAGAGAGAGAGGTGGGAAGGAGAGAGAGAGAGAGAAACACGATACCCAATTTGATCACCCACCTGCTCGTATGTTGAGTGTTATATTTTCTCCTGAATCTTTGATGAAGCAGACTAAAGTTCCAATATCAGGCTTGATATTGTCAGTCTCCTCAGAGTGAAATATAGAGTCAAGTGTTAGGTCACTAGATTTATTTAAATCCCAGTTCTGCTACATATCAGCTGGGCTGGGATGTCTGGGAGAAAACATTAAAGTTCTGGAATTTTACCTGTTAAAATGGACTAATTGTACCCATCTTGCAGAATCATCTTGTGGAACAGATGAGAGAAAGGATGTAAAATACTAACTACAGAGCCTGGAATGTCATAAATATCCCACAAAGTATAGCTACAATTAAAGATATTTCCTTTATAGGTCTGGCCCTTGGGGGTCTGCTGTGAGTCACAGACTGTGATACAGACAGAAACATATGCAAACACATAGGATCATTAAGGAATGCTTCTTTTATTCCCCAACACAACTGAAGGAGGGTCAGGAACATAGTATAGAAAAGCCTTCTCATGTGACCTGCAAATGTACACAATATTCCATGCTTTTTCGCGGGTTATGGGTGTGAAGTCTGGAGTTACTCAGATCAGTTACTTAATCCCCATCTCTGCCACATACTAATTATGTGGGATCTTGACAGGTTGATTATACGTGTGAACCTTAATTTCCTCAACTCTAAAAGAGGAAAAATATCTCCCACTTTTAATAGTTGATGAGGATGATAAATGACATGATATATGTAATCAATGAACTTAAGACATATTTAGATACACTGACAGATATATTTTATAATCTGTGTTATTAAGCAATAAAATAAGAAAATTGTTAACAGTAATATTGAATACATACATTGTGTTCCTTGTGCCAGAGACTTCTCTAAGCATTTGTGTATAATAACATTTAAACTTTACTAAAACCCTACAGTGAGGGTGTCACTATTGCACTCATTTTATACATGGTTAAACAGAGGAGGTCAGAGGGATTGTTTAATTTGCCCAACATGATACATACAGTAAGTAGTGGAGCCAGGGTTGAAAATGATGCATTCTGCATCCAAGGTCTAAGCCCTTAATCATTCTGCCACCCTCCCTTGATGGGGCAGAAGAAGGAGATGGCATGCTACTTATCTAATAAAGTGGTATATAATTCCCATATATTAATAAAAACACTGATATCCAGTGCATGACCAGGAAGTATAATTTTAAAAAGCATAAATTGGGAAGTTCTGGAACCTGACCACATAGCAATGCAACATTCTCAAATTTCTATGCAAACCTCTAACAACTGCACGGGAGGAACTGCTTGATTTAATCCTCATGACAACCCTGGAGGTGGGTATTAATAATACCCACATTTTTGCCTATAAGAAAACTGCTACTTAGAGGACTGAGTCCCCTGTATAAGAACATATACAGGGAGTGTTGAAGCCAGATTTGGGACTCAGGTCTGTCTAATGCAGCACCTGGGGATTTTCAAGGCTGGGTCATATAGCATCTTCCTTAATTGCAGCATTTATTCAAACAAAAGCAACAGAGGAGGATACTTAGAATAGTTGTTTTTAATTCTTTAAAAATAAACTCTGTCTTTCTAATGCTTTGTCTCCTTTCTCTCCTCAATCTTAGCGCCATTCTAACCCCTGCACATGCCTACAATTTGGAGATTCCAGAATAAGCAGTTTCAAACTATTTCTAGTTGTGCTCCCAACTTGAAAGTGTCGGGCATATGTATTATTTCTCTCAAGGACCTGCAAATAAAGATGTATGGAATGGAACATATTTCTCTGAAAATTGTTGGGCTGAGGAGATCTATGGGAAATGGAGATAAGACTTTCAAAATGGGAACTTTAAGTAGTATTTGGTGGTATGGGGCTGATTTGTTTTGGACATATCTAGCCTTGACTGGTTTTATTGAACCAGAGTCCACAGGAGAGACCAGTAACGTTTTTAATGAATATTTCAGCAATTACCTTTGACTCAGACCAATTAAGTTCAAGATTGTAGGCCAGCTTTTGAAGGTGTGTTTGGGTGATGGCCACATTCTGCATTTCTGTATATGGTAAAGGTTGGTAACAGTTTTCAGACTCTAAATCCTTACATTACTCTTGCTGTTGTTGTTTAGCTGCTAAGTCAGGCATGACTCTTGTGACCCCATGGACTGTAGCCCACCAGGCTCCTCTGTCAATGAGATTTCAAAGGCAAGAATACTGCAGTGGGTTTGACATTTCCTTCTCCAGGAGATCTTCCTGACCTAGGGATCAAACCTATATCATATCCTGTATTGGCATGCGGGTTCTTTACCACTGAGTCACCAGGGAATCTCATATTATTCACAGTTCATTCTCAGTTTTGCTGGTTGCTCAGTATCTTCTTCACTTTGCCAAAGAAAAATGAGAAAGCTAAGAACACAGGCTTTCTTTTCCCCAAAATATACTCTGTCCAACATTGGACACTGTGCTAAGCCACTCCGGGAGCCAGTGGAGAAAGAAAATGGGGATTAGTGGCTGCAGTTTTTTCTTTTTTTTTTTCACAAATCATTTTATTCATTCACTGAACTCTGTCCCCAATATTTGTGACACTGACCGGTTTGTGGGCAATGGGCTAAGCATTTTTTTTCTGCTTTTTTTTTTATTAATTTATTTTTTATTGAAGGATAATTGCTTTGCAGAATATTGCTGTTTTCTGTCAAACCTCAACACGAATCAGTGGCTGCAGTTTTTGAGTTCAATATCAACCTGCTTTCAGAGTATCAGAAAGTCAACCTGCTTTGTATCAGAGTCAACCTGCTTTCAGCTTGAAGCACTATGTATTAAGTATTTACTCAATGACAGGTACTATGTGGAATATTAAGGACAGAGTTTTGACCAAGATAAAGTGATGGGTCTTTTCCTCTCAGAGTTTCTTTATAATGGGGGTCAGAGAAATGTACTAACCATTATGTAATAATGTTTATAATAAGTGCTATGATGAAAAGATAATAGGAGCTGATCTGTTTAGGATAAGGGTGTGTATCATCAGTGAGATTTTATTGTATCTTCAAAAAGGGCTTTAAGTCTTTAACTACTTTGAAAGCCAGTAGATTAAAAAGTTAACTCTATATTTAATGTGGCATCCTGGATAACTGAAAAAAAAAAAAAAAAAAACCAGCCTTTTTGAATCTTCACTTTAGTTTCCAACTAGAATCCTCTCAAGTGTTTTTAATTAACTTTTCAAGATCTTCCCCACCCCACCTTTATATATGACTTCCAAGCTGGCTGATCAATTCATTGCCACTCAGAACTGTCTGGGCATCATCCCCTCTTCCGACTGCTCAGTATCCACTGTCTAAAGTCCTATCTCTCTCTCTTTTTTTGTCTATATTTGATCATTTTTCATGACCCATTCTTGGGAAAATTTTTATTACTGCATCTATCCATGTCATTCCTCATTTCTATGAATTCCTGTTGTACTTACAATCCATGCTGCTCATTTAGACATTTTCATATGCTTCCTTCAGTTTCTGCTGCTTCTTATTTTTTCTATCTTATAGATGCCCTGTCTCCCAAATTCATAAGTAGTCTTAATATTTGATGACATTCAAAGCTCATGACATTGGATTGGATTAATAACTCTTTCATCTCATCTCATCAAATCCCATCTCATCCTATCTCATTCCATTGTATTTCTCTCTAATGAATGGCTCCTGACTTCATGCAGGCGCTGTGCTGCTTACTGCACCTTCGCTTGGAGGAACTTAAATTCTGAAGTACAGGTGGGAGTTGGGATGTGGGTGGGGAGGGAGCAAAGAAAGAGGACCCTTCAAGAAACAAAAGCCTTTTGAGTGGACATTTTTTGAAATAGAGAAATATATAGAAGAAGGGATGAATCTGTCCAGAATGTTTGCATAGAGGTTTGGAATATTCTTCCAACTCTTTGAGAGACTGATGAGGGGTGTGAGATGTGTAGGAGAACATTTGAGACAGAAAAATAAGGCTCAGCAGAGATACCAAAGCTTATATGGGAAACAGTATAGAGAGGACAAGAATGTGGGTTGGATAGAGATCTGGTACTTTACTGGGAAATAAAACTATCAACTCTTTCAGGAAGTTATATGACTTATCTATGAGAATCCATTTTAAAAATATTTGAACAAAATGTTTAATTTAATGATAAATATCTTCTGGATCATTTATATGTTCATCATATGGTGGCTCAGATCATAAAGAATCTGCCTGCAATGCCAGAGACTTGGGTTTGATCCCTGGGTTGGGAAGATCCCCTGAAGGAGGGCATGACAACCCACTTCAATATTCTTGCCTGGAGAATTCCAGTGGACAGACGAACCTGGTGGGCTACAGTCCATGGGGTCACAAAGAGTTGGACACAACTGAGCAACTAAGCACCCCCACATATAATCAAACATCCCCATACTATTTTAATCCCTTTATTTTATCATCATATTTGTGCAAAGTTGTGCTATAGAAAACAGGGATTTTTGACATTTAAGAAAAAAAAAACAGGCAAGGTAAAACTGAATTATCCAATTCAATTATATTCTGCAAGTATAATCATATTGAACTAAAAAGTTTAGTTAGAATGATAGTCACATTTTAAAGATACGTATAATCAAAACCTCTTTACATGTATCAATATTTCAATAGAAAGAAATTAAATATTAAAAGTGAAACAAGATTTTTCCTTAAGCATGATTAATTTATTTTTAATTTTGTGGGAATTTTATCATATTGATTTGATCCTTCTATATGACTGGTTATTAAAAATAACATTATAGACTAATGAAGATGGCAGAGTAGGAGGATATGGTACTCATCTTCTCCATGAAAAACACACCCAAAATTCATCTAATTGTATAAAAGTCTCACTGAAAACTTACTAGAACCTGAAAGAAAGACTCCTTTACAATCAAGTCCATAAGAAAGGTACACACACAATTTGGCAGGAACATAAGAGAAGTGATAGGTAAGGACCTATTCTCCTGGGAAGAGTCTCAGGGGAAAGGGGAGATAACATGGTTGCAGGTTTGCCCTGAGGAATGAGAGGTTCAAGCCACATCCTGGGTGCCCCAGGCCTGGTGTCCAATACAGGGAATGCAAGGAGGGCTGCTGGGACTAAGGGAGGGCTGTGGGAAGCCTGGATTCCACTCATGAGGAGCACAAGGCAGGGAGGAGAGGTGGACAGAGTACTGCTCCAGCGGCTGCCGTCTTCCCTAAGACCAATTCAGTATGGGACCCAGCCTGAGCAGAGCAAACACTCCAATCCAACCTACTCACGACAGAGCTCTGCGAAGAGTGAGGGCTGCAATGATCAGCTAAAGGATATGAAGAAAGGGGAACACTTTTACACCGTTCAGTTCAGTTCACTCAGTCGTGTCCAACTCTTTGTGACCCCATGAATCGCAGCATGCCAGGCCTCCCTGTCCATCACCAACTCCCGGAGTTCACTCAGACTCACGTCCATCGAGTGAGTGATGCCATTCAGCCATCTCATCCTCTGTCGTCCCCTTCTCCTCCTGCCCCCAATCCCTCCCAGCATCAGAGTCTTTTCCAATGAGTCAATTCTTTGCATGAGGTGGACAAAGTACTGGAGTTTCAGCTTTAGCATCATTCCTTCCAAAGAAATCCCAGGGCTGATCTCCTTTAGAATGGACTGGTTGGATCTCCTTGCAGTCCAAGGGACTCTCAAGAGTCTTCTCCAACACCACACTTCAAAAGCATCAATTCTTCGGCGCTCGGCCTTCTTCACAGTCCAACTCTCACATCCATACATGACCACTAGAAAAACCACAGCCTTGACTAGACGGACCTTAGTCGGCAAAGTAATGTCTCTGCTTTTGAATATGCTATCTAGGTTGCTCATAACTTTTCTTCCAAGGAGTAAGCGTCTTTTCATTTCATGGCTGCAGTCAGCATCTGCAGTGATTTTGGGGCCCACAAAAAATAAAGTCTGACACTGTTTCCACTGTTTCCCCATCTATTTCCCATGAAGTGATGGGACCGGATGCCATGATCTTCGTTTTCTGAATGTTGAGCCTTAAGCCAACTTTTTCACTTTCCTCTTTCACTTTCATCAAGAGGCTCTTCAGTTCCTCTTCACTTTCTGCCTAAGGGTGGTGTCATCTGAATATCTGAGGTGATTGATATTTCTCCTGGCAGTCTTGATTCCAGCTTGTGTTTCTTCCAGTCCAGTGTTTCTCATGATGTACTCTGCATATACGTTAAATAAGTAGGGTGACAGTATAGAGCCTTGACATACTCCTTTTCCTATTTGGAAGCAGTCTGTTGTTCCATGTCCACTTCTAACTGTTGCTTCCTGATCTTCATACAGATTTCTCAAGAGGCAGGTCAGGTCATCTGGTATTCCCATCACTTTCTGAATGTTCCACAGTTTATTGTGATCCACACAGTCAAAGGCTTTGGCATAGTCAATAAAGCAGAAATAGATGTTTTTCTGGAACTCTCTTGCTTTTTCAGTCATCTAGCGGATGTTGACAGTTTTGTCTCTGGTTCCTCTGCCTTGGAAGCACTACTATGAGCAAAGCTAGTGGAGGTGATGGAATTCTATATGAGCTATATTTCAAATCCTATAAGATGATGCTGTTACTGTGCTGCCCTCACTATGCTAGCAAATTTGGAAATCTCAGAAATGGCTAAAGGACTGGAAAATTCAGTTTTCTTTCCAATCCCACAGAAGGGCAATGCCAAAGGATTGTTCAAACTCCTGCACAATTGTGCTCATTTCACATCTAGCAACGTAATGCTCAAAATCCTTTAAGCTAGGCTTCAATAGGACATGAACTGAGAAATTCCAGGTGTACAAGCTGGATTTAGAAAAGGCAGTACCAGAGATCAAAATGCCAACATCCATTAGATCATAGAAAAAGCAAGAGAATTCCAGAAAAAAAATCTACTTCCCCTTCATTGACTAGACTGAAGCCTTTGACTATGTGGATCACAACAAACTGTGGAAAATTCTTAAAGAGATGGGAATGCCAGACCACTTTACTTGCCTCCTAGAGAAACCTGTATGCAGGGCCAAAAGCAAGAGTTAGTACCAGACAGAGAACAACAGCCTGGTTCAAAATTGGGAAAGGAGTATATCAAGGCTGAATCCCAACCAAGATTGCTGGGAGAAATATCAACAACCTCAGATACACATATGATATCACTCGAATGGCAGAAAGTGAAGAGGAACTAAAAGGCCTCTTGATGAAAGTGAAAGAGGAGAGTAAAAAAAGCTGGCTTAAAACTCAACATTCAAAAAACTAAGATCGTGGCATCTGGTCCCATCACTTCATGGCAAAACGATGGGCAATAAATGGAAAAAGTGACAGACTTTATTTTCCTGGGCTCAAAAATCGCTGTGGATGGTGACTGCAGCCGTGAAATTGAAAGATGCTTGTTCCTTGGAAGAAAAGTATGAGAAACCTGGACAGCGTATTACAAAGCAGAGATACCACTTTGCTGACAAAGTTCCACATAGTCAAACCTATGCCTTTTCCAGTAATCATGCATGGATATGAGAGTTGGATAATAAAGAAAGCTGAGCACTGAAAAATTGATGCTTTTGAACTGTAGTTCTGGAAAAGACTCTTGAGAGTATGTTGGACAGCAAGGAGACCATACCAGTCAATTCTAAGTTAAATCAACCCTGAATATTCATTGAAAGGATTAGTGTTGAAGCTAAAGCTCCAACACTTCGGCCACTTGATGTGAAGAGCCAACTCACTGGACAAGACCCAGATGCTGGAAGATTGGATGGAGGAAAAGGGGGAGACAGAGGATGAGATGATTGGATGGCATCACTGACTCAATGGACATGATTTTGAGAAAACTCTGGGAGATGGTAAAGGACAGGGAAGCCTGGCATGCTGCATTCTATGGGGTTGCAAAATGTTGGACATGACACAGCAACTGAACAGAAACAAGGAAACCACTGAACAGTCGTTGGTGTAGAATAGGGAAAAATAAAGTCTGCGCTTAAAAGTAAATATTTCAGCCAGCACTGAAGGAGAACCACCAGGGACAGGGAGGCCAGATAGAAGTAATATTATCTGGGCCAGATAGTACAGGCCTGCATCAAGATAGCAGCAGTTGAAATGAAGACGTAGGCTAAAAAAACATTTCAGTTCAATAATAAACTCTTGTCACTGGTAATGTTGATGATCATTTACAGCAGAGAAGTTGCATTCCTATGCCAAATGCTTCTAAGGTCTTTAAAATTCAGGACAGAAATTAGTGAAGGGGTATTTTGTCAAGCTCTTTGCCTTGTAACAGCTGTCCTCGATGGGTATTTGCTGATTTAATTACTTTTTGTGGAGCATTTCCCAGTTACATCGAAGCCAGGCCTCTGTAGAAAATACAACAAAGAAAACCTTCAAAATATTTGTGCTCCATCTTCCTAATTCAGGGTGAGAAGTCTGACTTAGAAGATTGTGGTTAGGGACATAGTAGAGAGAACTGATGAATGATGAAAAGAGGACCAGCCAGAATTTTATTTCTCCTTATACTGTTGAGTCTGAGAACTTCAGAGAGAGAGAAATCACCAAAGGGACAGGTTGCTCCCTTTTCAGAAATATGAGTGACTAAATGGCAATTCTTGTTCATTAAAGTTCTATGGCGATAAAGAATGAAAATTTGTGGATAATTAGCCAATTTCTCTATCTGCAGAACTCAGCTGAGCATAAATAAAGAATAATCTTGCTATGGATGCATGTGGTCATCACCTTCAAATGGAAAAATCTGCTCATCACCATTAAAGAGGACTTTTCATGTCATTCGCTTTGAAGCATTAACAAAAAGAAATGTACAATTAGAAGCAAAGATGTTGCTTCTCTATTCACTGCCCCGACTTTTGCCTCAGATAAAGCACAATCAGAAATGATGCTATTTTCTCTAATTTTGAAAACAGAGTGGCAAGAGTACACAGATCCCCTCCATGATCACTTCTAAACACCATGTCCTTATTAGTAGGTCTCAGGGCCAGGATGACCCCAGAATGAAAAGGTAGGGCCTCATTAATTTCAATCTAATCTCAAATTTGTAAAATGCCATGTATTTTCCCAGTCATGTCATAATTGTGCCATGTATCATAATCAAATCTTCAAAAGCAAAGGGGGAGTCTTGGCTAATTCTGTGAGAGTGCGCAATCTTGATATCTTGCTTCTGTTCTTTAGCTACTAATGACTCAAGGATCTCAACTGGGCTCCTCCTTAGTTTTCAACCTTGGCCACATCAAGATGATGTATTTTATCTGAAGCCACCTCTGATATACCTGTTAATGTTAATCATTGCCTTCTCTTCACTCACAAAATTCACAAGTTATTACAGAAGCCTTCTAATTTATTGTTATTACTATTAATCTTGGCTGCTAAGAAATTGAAGGCAGTGATGGTACCTTGTCATTTTTGACTCTTTGCTTGGACTTTTCCAGGGCATTGAACAAAACCTGGCTGCACAAGCTCAACAGTTTTCCTGCTAACAGAAGTCTTTGGTATATCTTTCGCTTCATTTGATTCTTTCAGAGACACACCAGGTCAGCTATGATTTATTCCAGTTTAAAAATTAAGATATAGTGTTTTCAAAGTAGTGGTATAAAAGCCCCAAATTGCGTAGTTCATGGGCAATATGATAAAGTAACAATTAAGTTTGTTTGATGTCAGGCTGCTAATACTCTCTCCTCTTTCCTTTTTGGGAAGTTGGAAACATGACTCTTAATGACACCACAGATTTGGGCCTCAGCTTATCTTTCTTCGAGTCTTTTCCAGTTCCATTAATTCAGAAAGTTCAAGGGGTCTTTTGTTATTGTTATGTAATACAGCACATTTCATCTTTTGCGTGTTTGCAATGATTCCATTGCAAATATGCAATGGATTGTATTCCATTACAAACATACTATGGATTGTATACAGTGGCATGCATTTATTTAAGAACAGAAGGTAATTTCATGATAAAATTAAGATAGATCATTTAAGATAAGTGAAGACATCTCAGACATTTAGAATGAGGTCAAAGAACCTCAGTTCTAATGTTCTAATATCCACCGTACAGTTTAGGATTATTCAGAAGGCAACATATTTCAATACAGAGGTTTACGTTGCTATTTCATTTTCACAGAACATTCAGAGGTTAACAGATACTATGGCATCTTTCCAATTTTCAATTTACATTTCCAAATGTTGTGACATTCCTTGCCATGATACCATACTAGACACATGGGACCATGTAAGCCCTCATCTATACAGGGTAGCATCCCTCACTCTAAAGGCAGCATCTTGAGAATAAGTTGGGATAACATTGGTAAAATACTATTTTGGTGCTTGACACACAGTGGGCACTTGATAAAGCTTATCATTTCATTTCAATGATTTTATTTTTTTATAGTAATGATGGTGGTTGTTGTTCCCTACCTCCTTTTACTTCTTTTGTTCTTACTCTATTTTTATACTTTTTCTTAAAACCCACCTAGATAGTATACTTAACTGATTAAAGATTGTAGCATCAAAGAAAATGGCATTCAGTTAGATATTTAAGAAACTCTTAGTCAACTTTTATGTGTGTTTCCCTCCCACCTTATCTCATAATAGGCACTATCCAATATGCTTAGAGCTTTAGTAACTAATGGCCTGTTGGTTGGATTCTGCCACTTTACTAAAAGTCATTCTTACAGCCATTTTTCAATGTTTAAAACATTTGTTTCTTAAAAAAGCATTTAAAGTCAGCAAGGTTCAAGGTGCAGAAGGAGAAAAGTACACATCCTCTGATTAAATACTGCTTGTTCATTCAATGTATACTCATGTTGGGTTCTGCTTTCTTCCCATATAAAACCGTCACACAAAAAGATTTTTTTTTTAATGTTTTAAAATTAACTTAGTATCTCTTGTGTAGTTTTATCTGTTTTCCCTAAGAATGAACATATTGACCTTTGTCTATACCATTTTCTCTGGACTTTTAGTCCCTTCTATTTAAGACTAATGACATGTTTTCTTGAAATGAGCCACTTCTCTCTCTTTATTTTTTTCATAATAACTGTCAACTTTATACAGTAACTACAGTGTCATGGAACCCTGAGCAAAGTTTAGCTTAAAATAAAGAGGACTGGAATCTTACTCTGGTATTTGTTGGGACCCATGAATTTCAAGGGACTCTATAAGTGGCTTCTTTTGAGAACAACCCATTTGTGAGTATTCACTTCTAACTAGCAGTCAGTCAGTCAGTTCAGTCGCTCAGTCATGTCCAACTCTTTGTGACCCCATGAATCACGGCATGCCAGGCCTCCCTGTCCATCACCAACTCCCAGAGTTCACTCAGACTCATGCCCATCGAGTCAGTGATGCCATCCAGCCATCTCATCCTCTGTCGTCCCCTTCTCCTCCTGCCCACAATCCCTCCCAGCATCAGAGTCTTTTCCAGTGAGTCAACTCTTCGCATCAGGTGGCCAAAGTACTGGAGTTTCAGCTTTAGCATCATTCCCTCCAAAGAAATCCCAGGGCTGATCTCCTTCAGAATGGACTGGTTGGATCTCCTTGCAGTCCAAGGGACTCTCAAGAGTCTTCTCCAACACCACAGTTCAAAAGCATCAATTCTTCGGCGCTCAGCCTTCTTCACAGTCCAACTCTCATATCCGTACATGACCACAGGAAAAACCATAGCCTTGACTAGACGGACCTTAGTCAGCAAAGTAATGTCTCTGTTTTTGAATATGCTATCTAGGTTGGTCATAACTTTCCTTCCAAGGAGTAAGTGTCTTGTAATTTTATGGCTACAATCACCATCTGCAGTGATTTTGGAGCCCCCCAAAATAAAGTCTGACACTGTTTCCACTGTTTCCCCATCTATTTCCCATGAAGTGATGGGACCAGATGCCATGATCTTCGTTTTCTGAATGTTGAGCTTTAAGCCAACTTTTTCACTCTCCTCTTTCACTTTCATCAAGAGGCTTTTTAGTTCCTCTTCACTTTCTGCCATAAGGGTGGTGTCATCTGCATATCTTAGGTGATTGATATTTCTCCCAACAATCTTGATTCCAGCTTGTGCTTCTTCCAGCCCAGCATTTCTCATGATCTACTCTGCATATACGTTAAATAAGCAGGGTGACAATATACAGGCTTGACGTACTCCTTTTCCTATTTGGAACCAGTCTGTTGTTCCATGTCCAGTTCTAACTGTTGCTTCCTGACCTGCATATAGGTTTCTCAACAGGCAGGTCAGGTGGTCTGGTATTCCCATCTCTTTCAGAATTTTCCACAGTTTATTACCTTGTGCCAAAATATCAGATGTCAATTACACAGACTCTAAGACACAGAGGTTGAGAGTCTGCGATGTGATACTTGAAATAGTTTTGTTCCATGGACCACATATACCAAATGAAGACATTTTCTAATTAATGTTTATCTCTAATAATCTATAGCAAATAACGGACAAATCATAGGCCTCTAATCAAAGTCTCATAATTAAAGTATATATAAATTACAAACAGAATGACCAACAAACTGTAGCTTCTCAAGGTTCTCTAGCAGTGGTGCAGGTAACTCCATGATTTCATGATCTCCAATGAGGAAGTGCTCAAATTAAGATTATAGAACCATTTCCCAAAAAACCTATATAATCCCATTATATCTATCATTCTATTTATCTATTATGATGATCTATCATTCTACTATATCTGTCAAATTATGGTACCCAACTCATTGGTGGAGGCTTCCCAGATAACTTGCTAAAACTCATTGGTGGGCTACAGAAGTACTGGTGGGTTGTAAACTAAGATAAAATGTCATTTTCATTCTTTCTGTCAAGGGGAAGAGTTAACAATTTCACGTTTTTCAAGGTTTTTATTTATGAATTATCTAAGAAGTACAATGAGGGTCACTAATATTTGATGTTAATGAATTAAAAACTAGTACCAAGCTGAAATTTGCAGAGGACTCTAATTGCTCTGTAAAGCTATCCAGTGTCATGTGCCCCCTGGCAACGCTGAAAGTCTCCTGTGCACGTGAGCACACCTGGAGAACTAGTGTCTCCAGAGTTTTGGAAAGAGGTATCATTGCGTCATCGGTGATATATTAGGTCAGCTGTAGTTTTCAACTGCTGCTATGTTTACTACTAAATTTAGGTCATTTTGAGTTCGGCTTACTGTTCGTTGTTATTTAGCTATCCTTCCACACTGCGGTCAACCCACTCCAGTGTTCTTGCCAGGAGAATCCCACGGGCAGAGGCTCCTGGAGGGCTACCGTGCATGGGGTAGCAAACAGTCGAACAGGACTGCAGTGACAGCATGGCGCGGCACGGCATGTGTGGCAGCGGCACACATTTTGCCGTTAGTTGCATCAACTGTGGTTTGAATAAGATGATCTAGCTACCTTGGAAGCTTTGGCTTCTAATAATCTCTCTTTCAGATGCCTTAACTGCCTGCCTATTCTCTTTGCAAATGCCTTTCCAGGGGGTTCCTGCCTGGAGTTGGTTTTTCTAAGAAAAAGGAAAAAAAGTGATTTGGCTAAACAAAAATAGACCATAGTCAGTATCTGGGAGATACCTTATCCTCCTTTAGACGCTCTGCTTTCTTGGAGCACTCACTTTGTTTGTTTCTTCTTGCTTCTCTAGTGCTAGAATAGTGCTGACCCTGTAGCAGACTTCCCCCAAAGTGTGTTAAACAGGTTAATAAATACCGAATTGTAGGAAGAAAGACATGTACGTATTAAAATATATATTTAAAATCTGTATATCATTAGCTAATTTTCACACTAAAAATTCTTCTAATCCTTGCAACAATCTTAGGTATTCACAAAGCAGCTAATGTTATGATTATGCACATTTGCAGATGTAAAGTCGAGAGCTCAAAATAATTCCCTAAGGTTAAGAATCTATTTAATGACAGAGCTGGAGCTCAAACTCAGATTTTCCTAGTCTTTGGGTAGCTCTTTTTACTAGCTTCCTCCCACCTCTCAGACTTAGTGGTTCAAAGCAGAACCTGAAATGCCTTCCTGGATTCCCTTGGCCCTCTTCCTCTCTCTGGTCCCCTCCAGAGACATCCTGGGCCACTGCTGAGCTTCCTCCAACCGGAGCATCCTTAAGTGCTGGAAAACACAGCACTGCTGAGCCTACTCATCAGCCAGTTGGCACTTTTTCAAATGAGCCCACTGAATGGCAAATGCACAGATAACACTGGGATAAAATGAGCTCCTCTTATTGATTTTTCCAAACCAATATGGCACGGGTGCTCCCTCTTTGTGCCATCTCCTCCCTCTGCCTGGAGGCATTCTCCACCCGTCCATCATTTTAATTAGACATTACACCTGGCACAAATGCTGAGTTGATTAACCTTAAAGGAGCTGAATAGGTTCTCTGATCGTTAACACAGGGCCCCTGACATATTATAACTCATGTTAACATGTGCTGTTGCACAAACTCACAGCTTCTTCAGCCCACTTTCCAAAGCCGCCGTGTGGGGTAATAGCATCTACAGAGAGCTCTTCATGAAGCGTGCTCCCATAATAACACCATGAAAAGCAAGATTTAAAAGATGGATTGGTGTGGACTCTGCAGATACTACTTTTTAATGTTTATATAAATGCATCTTCTGTGTCAAGGGGGGTTCTGAGGAATGGTCCTTTGTGTTGGAGTGTTGTAAAGGAGGGAACACTGCTTTGCAGGGTGAAAAACATGGAGTTTCATCCTGTGTGGCCTGTGGTCTTTGAGCCATTTCTTAATTTCCTTGAATCTCGAAATCTTTATATGGAGAATGGAGATTGAAAGGAGTGTGAGGGTATCCTTGTGATGTCTATAACTGGAGGTCATCAGCATGCCTCTTTGCTAGGGTGGACAGGGCATTGAGACTATCGCATCCTTATTCCTTATTCCTGGTTAAGTAGTGGCTGCTTCAGATAATTTATCCTTTGCTGATGAGATAATATGCCATAAACAAATAATTATAAACAAGCTTTCTTCTTTTTATTCTCCCAGATAAACTGCACAAATCAATTCTTATACGTTCTTCCCATGGGGTTAATGAAATGCTTTCACCTCAGCATTAGGCTAAAACATTGCTCTAATAAAACTGCACGAGTGCTAACTCGCTTCAGTTGTGTCCAACTCTTTGTGAGCCCATGGATTATAGCCTGCCAGGCTCCTCTGTCCATGGGATTCTGCAGGCAAGAACACTGGAGTGGATTGCCATGCCCTCCTCCAGAGGATCTTCCTGACTTAGGGATCAAACTCACATCTCCTGCGTCTCTTGCATCGGCAGGTGGGTTCTTTACCACTAGCGCCACCTGGGAAGCCCACACTTGCACCTAGTCTCCTATTGTATCAGGATAGACAGATAGGAAGCTAAGTCCATGAGGAAGAAGGAAAAATTTAAGACCTTTTCCTTTTATCATTAAAGTTTGACCCTTTTAGTCTAACAAAAGGGTTATTTTTCAGTGGCAGGTCTGGGATTCAAGTCATGGATCCATCCCTCTGGTTTGCTCTGTGGTCAAAATGACTGGTAAGTTAGACTGTGAGCTTCATGATAACAGGGATTGGATTTAACTGTTCTATTTGGCACCTCTAATGCTAACAACAAAGCCACATAGACAATAGACACAAAGTATGTGCTGACTGAATTATTTAAAATTATTGGAACTTCAAGAACAAGCAAAGACTGATGGAAAACATATCTGCGTCTGAATATTTTTATTTCTCAAATGGCATTATTTTGGTGGCAAACTACTCACAATTGTCTTGTGGGTAGGAAAAGCAATTCATTTCAGTGAAAGACAGTTTATCCCACTAGTTAGGCTTGACCTGGATTTTCTTTGGTGAAGTTACTTGTTTTCTCTGAGTCTTATTTTCTTTCATATTGCACTTTGAGAATAAACGAGCTAATATATATAAAGTTGGGCTTCCCCGGGGGGCACTAGTGGTAAAGAACCTACCTGCCAATGCAGGAGGCACAAGAGATGTGGGTTCGATACTTGGGTTGAGAAGATGCCCTAGAGGAAGGCTTGGCAACCCAGTCCAGTATTTTTGCCTGGCGAATCCCATGGACAGAGGAGCCTAGAAGGCTATGGTCCACAGGGTTGAAAAGAATCAGACAGGAAGCGACTTAACACACATGCACCCATATAGAAAATTCTTGGCAAAGAATCTCATGTGGCCAGTGATAAGTAAATAGCACTTCATTCTAACACATCAAAGTGAAAAAAGAGAAAAAAAAATGATTGAGACAGTTCTTTGAATTGTTGTCAATCAGCACTATAAATAAGCAGAGGATAGAAAAAGGTTAAGTTCTCTTGCTTTGCCTTAAAATATAGGGAGAAATCAGTCTCTTTGGAATATCCTGGAAATAAGAATTTGTGTTCTGACACAATGATCTTATTTCTTATATACTTGTCTGGGAATCAAAGGCAAGGCCCTGAAGATAGGCCTCTGAGCACCTCTTTTCATCTCCTGAAACTTAAGGACTTCAAAGGTGTCCCACTTAAACAAAATCCCTGACCTCTAATCCTTGTCCATTTCTGTAGAAAGGTCAACTCTCTCGGGCTTGTGGCAAATGAAGTAACATCCACTCTTGCAGGAAAGCTTCATAGATTAGCACCTGCACTGTGCTGAGTTAATCGGCTTCATCTTTGAAGCGTACAGGAACTGGGATTACTTAAAGAGCTGTGATCATGCTACCAATCTTCTAAAGAAGTGCCCACTTTCCCTCAATTGCCACAGTGCTCAATGAGGACAATAGCAGTGGTGTCACCAAGTCAAGCTGTTCTCCCTGGCATCTACCCTGACCTTTCTAGATAAAGTACCCTGGCATCCGCCATAGCATACTCTATACTTGCCATTTGGCTATGACCATCTAGTTACTTTCTGCATTCCTGATCCGACAAGCTAGGGCTCTTCCATTTGATATTAGACTTTGCTGTTCTAGCAGCAAGCACAGTGCTTGACACCTGGAAGACTCTCAAGAATGGAATTTTTTAAAATAATAATATAAATGAAAAACTTAATCAATAAAGCAAGATCGTGCATTGGGAAAGACATACTTTCCATTAAAAAGTATTGAATTCAGACACTGACATTTCCATCAACTGACTATGTTACCTATGGAGCTATCAAGTCTCTCCAGATCTTAGTTTTAGTATTTGTAAAATAAGAATAAAGTTACAAACTGTACTAGTTCTTAAACTATTTCAACCCTTTATTCTGTATTGTGCAAAACATGTGTTTTGTCTCGTTTTTTGCCTTCTATTGCCACCCTGCTTAATTAACTTACATGCAGAGTACACCATGTGAAATGCTGGGCTGAATAAAGCTCAAGCTGGAATCAAGATTGCCAGGTGAAATATCAACAAACTCAGATATGCAGATGACACCACTCTAATAGCAGAAAGTAAAGAGGAACTAAAGTGCCTCTTGATGAGGGTAAAAGAAGATAGTGAAAAAGCTGGCCTAAAACTCAACATTAAAAATACTAAAATTGTGGCATCTGGTCCCATCACTTCATGGCAAGCAGATCACCACGGATGGTAACTACAGCCACAAAATTAAAAGACATTTGCTCCTTGGAAGAAAAGCTATGAAAAACCTAGACAGCATATTAAAAAGCAGAGACATCATTTTGCTGACAAAGGTTGGTCTAGTCAAAGCTATGGTTTTTCCAGTAGTCATGTGAGGATATGGGAGTTGGACTTTAAATGTGGCTGAGTGCTGAAGAATTGAGGCTTTTGAACTCTGGATCTGGAGAAGATTCTTGAGGGTCCCTCAGGCAGCAAGGAGATCAAACCAGTCAATCCTAAAGGAGATCAACCCTAAATGTTCATTGGAAGGATTGATGCTGAAACTGAAGCTCCAATACTCTGGCCACCTGATGCAAAGAGCCACTCATTGGCAGACTTTGATGTTGGGAAAGAGTGATAGCAGTAGGAGAAGGGAGTGACATAGGATGAGATGGTTAGATGGTATCACCAACTCAATGGACATGATTTTGAGCAAACTCTGGGTGATAGTGAAGGACAGGGAAGACTGGAATGCTGCAGTCCATGAGGCTGCAAACAGTTGGACACGACTGAGCAACTGAACAACTAGGGGTAGGGGTGGTGGAGGGAGGCACCATGAAAACAGATGGAAGAAAAGACAAAATCCATCCTATTTTGTTCTTATTCCTTTTCGTGTAACTCAGCAACACTTACTTGCCCTGGCTGGAGAGTTCGTTCACATAGCAACAGTTGACTGCAGTTTCCCCCGCATTCTCAGAAACAGTCTTACATATACTCTCAGAGATTCCATCACTGCTGGTCAATGGTACCTAATCAAAGGCCTGGATCCCAGCTCTGTGGAGCCTATAACACAAACTTCTCCGCTTTAATAATTCTAACCTCCTTCCTTTGGCCATTGGCCTAGGAGAGATACCTCAATCACACTTTTTTTTTTTTTTTAAATCCCCCTTTCTCCTTTCAGTTCTCCATATTATGACTAACAATTTTTCATATTAAATTTTCAGATTCTAAGTAGCTGGGATAACTTCTATCTCTTGATTGTACCATGGCTGATATATCCCCTTGTAGGACTGCGGTATGTGTGAGATGTCATATTCATAAGGCACTGAAAGCTGAATGCAGTGCTCGTCTTGTATGAGTGACTTACCAGACAGGTCATGCTGTTATTTATGTTAGTTTGATTTCTTATTATAATAAAAGATACAGAACATAAACTTCACCATTTACGCCACTTTTGAGTGTACAGTTATGTGGAAATAATGCACTGGTGCTGCTATATAGCCATCATCACCGTCCATCTCAAGAACTTTTGATCTTTCCAAACTAAAATGTTATACCCACTCAACAATAACTCTTCATTCTCCCCTTTCCTCAATCCCTGATAACTATTATACATTATTTTTCCATGAACTTGAATTCTCTAGGTACCATCAGAACAAGACCCAGTTTGCCCCTCAGTCAGTCTCTCCTCTCAGGAAGCTTCCATAAGCCTCTTATCCTTCTCCATCAGAGGGCAGAGATAATAAAAACAACAGACACAGAAAACTAATCAAATGGATCACATGGACCACATCCTTGTCTAACTCAATTAAACTATGAGGCATGCTATGTAGGTCCACCGAAGATGGACATGTCATGGTGGAGAGTTCTGACAAAATGATGTCCACTGGAGAAGGGAGTGGCAAGTCACTTCAGTATTCTTGCCTTGAGAACCCCATGAAGAGCATGAAAAGGCAAAAAGATAGGACACTGAAAGATGAACTCCCTGGTCACTAGGTGCCCAATATGCTACTGGAGAAGAGTGGAGAAATAACTCCGGAAAGAAAGAAGATATGGAGCCAAAGCAAAAGCAACACCCAGTTGTGGTTGTGACTGGTGATGGAAGTAAAGTCCAATGCTGTAAAGAACAATATTGTACAGGAACCTGGAACATTAGGTACATGAATCAATGTAAATTGGAAATGGTCAAACAGGGCATGGCAAGAGTGAATATCGATAATTTAGGAGTCAGCGAACTAAAATGGACTGGAATAGGTGAATTTACTCAAATGACTATTATATTTACTGCTGTGGGCAAGAATCCCTTAGAAGAAATGGAGTAGCCATCATAGTCAATGAAAGAGTCCAAATTGCAGTACTTGGATACAATCAAAAAAGAAAGAATGATCTCTGTTCATTTCCAAGGCAAATGATTCAGTATCACAGTAATCCAAGCCTATGCCCTGACCAGTAATGCTGAAGAAACTGAAGTTGAATGGTTCTATGAAGACCTATAAGACTTTCTAGAACTAACACCCAAAAAAGACATCCTTTTCATTATAAGGGACTGAAATGTAAATGAAGCAGGGCAAAGGCTAACAGAGTTTTGCCAAGAGAACACACTGGTCATAGCAAACACCCTCTTCCAACAACACTAAAGAAGACTCTACACATGGACATCATAGATGGTCAATGCTGAAAACAGATTGATTATATTCTTTTCAGTCAAAGATTGAGAAGCTCTATACAGTCAGTAAAAAAAAGACCAGGAGCTGACTGTGGCTCAGATCATGAAGTCCTCATTGCCAAATTCAGACTTAAATTGAGGAAAGTAGGGGAAACCACTAGGACATTCAGGTATGACCTAAATCAAATCCCTTAGGATTATACAGTGGAAATGACAAAGAGATTCAAGGGATTAGATCTGATAGATTGGGTACCTGAAGAACTATGGGTGGAGGTTCATGGCATTGTACAGGAGGCAGTGATAAAACCATCCTAAAGAAAAAGAAAGGCAAAAAGCAAAATGGTTGTCTGAGGAGGCCTTACAACTAGCTATGAGAAGAAGAGAAGCAAAAGGCAAAGGAGAAAAGGAAAAGTATACCCATTTAAATTCAGATTTCCAAAGAATAGCGAGGAGAGAAAAGAAAGCCTTCGTCAGTGATCAATGCCAAGAAATAGAGGAAAGCAATAGAATGGGAAAGACTAGAGATCTCTTCCAGAAAATTAGAGATGCCAAGGGAACATTTCATGCAAAGATGGGCACAATAAAGGACAGAAATGGTATGGACCTAACAGAACATAACATATTAAGAAAAGGTGGCAAGAATACACAGAAGAATTGTACAAAAAAGATCTTCACAACCCAGATAATCATGATGGTGTGATCACTCACCTAGAGCCAAACATCCTGGAATGCAAAGTCAAGTGGGCCTTAGGAAGCATCACTATGAACAAAGCTAGTGGAGATAATGAAGTTCCAGTTGAGCTATTTCAAATCTTAAAAGATGATGTTGTGAAAGTGCTGCACTCAATATGCTAATGAATTTGGAAAACTCAGCAGTGGCCAGAGGACTGGAAAAGCTCAATTTTCATTCCAATCCCAGAGAAAGGCAATGCCAAAGAATGTTCATACCACACAATTGCACTCATCTCACATACAAGCCAAGTAATGCTCAAAATTATCTAAGCCAGGCTTCAACAGTAAGTGAACCGTGAACTTCATATGTTCAAGCTGGATTTAGAAAAGGCAGAGGAATCAGAGATCAAATCGTCAACATCTGTTGGATTATCAAAAAAGCAAGAGAGTTCCAGAAAAACATCTACTTCTGCTTTATTGACTATGCCAAAGCATTTGGCTATATGTATCACAACAAACTGTGGAAACTTCTTCAAGAGCTGGGAATACCATCTTGACCTGCCTCCTGAGAAATCTGTATGCAGGTCAAGAAACAACAGTTAGAACTGGACATGGAACAACAGACTGGTTCCAAATTGGGAAAGGAGTACATCAAGGCTGTATATTGTCACCCTGATTTCTTAACTTTTATGCAGAGTACATTATGCGAAATGCTGGGCTGATTGAAGGAGAAGCTGGAATCAAGATTGCCAGGAGAAATATCAACAACCTCAAATATGCAGATGACCCCACCCTTATGGCAGAAAGTGAAGAAGAACTAAAGAGCCTCTTGATGAAGTGAAAGAGGAGAGTGAAAAAGTTGGCTTAAAACTCAACATTCAGAAAACTAAGATCATGGCATCTAGTCCCATCACTTCATGGCAAATAGATGGGGAGACAATCGAAACCATGGCAGACTTTATCTTTTGGGCTCCAAAATCACTGCAGATGGAAACTGCAGCCATGAAATTAAAAGACGTTTGCTCCTTGGAAGAAAAGCTATCACCAACCTAGACGGCATATTAAAAAGCAGAGACATTACTTTGCCAACAATGGTCTGTCTAGTCAAAGCTCTGGTTTTTCCAGTAGTCATGGATAGATGTGAGAGTTGGACTATAAAGAAAGCTGAGCTCTGTACTGTTGATGCTTTTGAACTGTGGTGTTGGAGACTCTTGAGAGTCCCTTGGACAAGGAGATCAAAGCAATCATCCTAAAGTAAATCAGTCCTGCATATTCATTGGAAGGACTGACACTGAAGCTGAAGCTCCAATATTTTGGTCACCTGATGCAAAGAACTAACTCAATGGAAAAGACCCTGATGCTGAGAAAGATTGAAGGCAGGAGGAGAAGGGGGTGACAAAGGATGAGATGGTTGGATGGCATCACCAACTCGATAAACATGAATTTGAGTAAGCTCCGGGAGTTGGTGAGGGACAGGGAAGCCTGGCCTGATTAAGTCCATGGGATCGCAAAGAGTCAGACATGACTGAGTGACTGAACTGAAATCTCATCTAAATAAAATTATATATTACTTGTACTTTTGCATGTGGCTTATTTCAATTAGCATAATGTTTTTGAAGTCTCTTCACAGTGTAGGATGTGTCAGAACTTATTAATTTTAAGGCCAAATAATATTCTATATTTATGTTTATTCATTCATACATTGGGAACATTTCAGTTGTTTCAACCCTTTGGCTACTGTGAATACATCGCTATGAACATGAGTGTACAAAACCCTGTACATGGAAAACAAAATGTGGGGGTTGGAGTGAAAAATACAGAGCTTTGAGAATGTGTTTGAACTCAAATGACTATCTACTTGTTTAGAACAGATAGATATGGGTCAGCCTTTATGAACTCCAGGGGAAACACAAATCAAAAACCTACAAGATACACACAAAAACTAAAGAGAAAGAAGCACAAATACAACCCAAAGAAAACCATCACGCCACAAGGGAAGAGACTAAAAGAACAGCAAAAGAATAGAGAAGAACTACAAAACCAACCAGAAACAAATAATAAAATGGCGATAAGTACATAACCTCTCAATAATTACTTTAAATATCAAAGGAGTGAAATATTTCATCAAAAGACATGCAGTGGCTGACTGGATTAATGAGATCTATCTCAGTGCTGCCTACAACAGACTCATTTCAAACCTGCAGACACACACAGATTGAAAATGTGGGATTGGAAAAAGATATCCCGTGTAAATGGAAATGAACAGTAGGGTAGCAATAGTCATATCAGACAAAATAGATTTTAAAACAGAGTCTATAATAAAAGACAAAGAAGTACATTACATTGTGTTGGCCAAAAAGTTCATGGGAAAACCCAAATGAACTTTTTGGAAAACTCAAAATAATGATAAATGAATCAATACAAGAAGAGTACATAAAATTTGTAAACATATATTTCTCTAATATAGGAGTGCCTAAATATGTAAAATAAATATTAACAGACATAAATGAAAAAGCTGACTATATTAATAATAAAATAGTATTATGTAACTTTAACACCTCACTTATATGAATGGACACATTATCCAGACAGAAAATCAATAAGGAAGCAATAAAAAATCTCAAATAAACAATCCAAACTTCCATCTAAAGGAATTAGAAGCACAAATAAGGCCAAAATTAGCCTAAACAAGAAGGAAATGATAAAGATCCAAGATAAAATAAATAAAATAGGAAGAGACTACTGGAAACATATGTCAACAAATTGAATAACATAGGCTAAATGGATAAATTTGTAGAAATATTCTATTGCTCATGAATGAATCAGGAAGAAATGGATAATGTAAACAAATCAATAACTTGTATTAAAATTTAACCAGTGATCAAAAAATTCCTAACAAAGAAAAGTCCAGGACCAGACAGCTTCACAAGGGAATTTTACCAAAGAAGGGGAGCTAATAATTATATTTCTCAAACCATTTCACAAAATCGGAGGAGAGGCAACACTCCAAAACTCGTTATACAAGGCTAACATTACCATGGTACCAAACCCAGAAAAACACAGTACAGAAAAAAGTACAGGCTAATAACTCTGATGAATATGATGAAAAAAATCACCAACTAAATATTAACAAAGACTACTCAGTAATATATGAAAAGCATCATACACCACGATCAAGTGGGTTCCATTAAAGCCATGCAAGAATGAATCAATATCTGCAAATCAATCAATGTGACTCATCACCTTAACAACCCAAAGGATAAAAATCACATGATTATCTTGATAGATTCAGAAAAAAATATTGACAACATTCAATATCCATTCATCATAAACACTTTCAACAAAGTTGGTCTAGAGAGAATATATATCAGTATAATAAAGTTCATTTATGACAAACCTATAGCTAACATTCTACTCAGTGTTGAAAACCGTAAACTTTTCCTGTATAATCAGAAAAAAAGACAACGATGCCCACTCTCTCCATTTCTGTTTAACATACACAGTATTAAACTCCCTAGCCACAACAAGCCAACGTGAAAGAGATCAAAGTCACCCAAACTAGAAAGGAAGATGTAAAGCTGTCACTATTTGCAGTTGGTGTGACATTATATATGGGAAACCTGAACGCATGCACGTAGTGTGCTCAGCTGTGTCCAACTCTTTGCAACTCCATTAGATCGTAGTCCGCCAGAGTCCTCTGTCCATGGAATTTTCCAGGCAAATAATATTGTAGTAGGTGGCCATTTCCTCCTCCAAAAGATCTTCCCGACCCAGGGATCAAATCCACATTGCCTGCATGGGCAGGCGGGTTAAAGTCTCCACCAAAAAATCATTAGAACTAATCAATGAATTCAGTAAAGTTGCAGGATACAATATTATAGAACTCTGTTGCTTTTCTATACACTAGTAATTAACTATTAGAAAGAGAAAGCAAAAAATATCTCATTTAAAGTTCCATCATAAAGAATAAAATAACTGAGTAAATCTAAACAAGGAAGTGAAAAACCAATACTCTGAAAACTACAAAACACTGAAGAAGAACACAGAAGATGATACAAAGAAATGAAAAGATATCCAATGTTCATTGATTGAAAGAATCAATACTGTTAAAAGTCAAAACTACTCAAAGCAATCTACAAATTTAATGCAATATTTACCTAAGCACCCAAGATGTTTTTAACAGAAGTAGAAAAATAACCTTAAAAACTGTATATGAGAAAAATGAAAAAAAAAAAATGTCACATTTCCTGACTTCAGCTTATATATTACAAAGCTATATTATGGTACTGGCACAAAAACATATGCATAGATCAATGGAACAGAATAAAGAGTTCAGAAATAAACTCATGCATATAAGGTCAATTAGTCTAAAACAGTGTAAGCAAAAACATAAAATGAGGAAAGACATTCTTTTCAATAAGTGGTGCTGGGAAACCTGGACAGCTGCATGTAAAAGAATGAAATTAGAACATTTTATAATACCATATACAAAAGTAAATTTAAAGTGGATTAAAAACCAAAATGTAAGACTGGAAACCTAAACTCCTAGAAGAAAACATAGGCAGTACACTCTTCCATATAAGTTTTAGCAATATTTTTGGATATGTCTTCTCAGGCAAGGAAAACAAAAGCCAAATAAACAAGTGAAACCTAATTAAACTTAAAAGTTTTTGCACAGTGAAAGAAACCATCAACAAAACAAAGAGGCAACCTGCTAAATGGGAGAAGATATTTGCAAATTTTGCTGCTGCTGCTGCTGCTAAGTCACTTCAGTCGTGTCCAACTCTGTGCAACCCCATAGATGGCAGCCCACCAGGCTCCCCTGTCCCTGGGATTCTCCAGGCAAAAACATTGGAGGGGGTTGCCATTTGCAAATGTTATGTCTGATAAATGGTTAATATCAAAATATAAAGAGCTCTTACAACTCAATATCAAAAAAACAAACAACTCAATTAAAACTGAGCAAAATACCTGAATATACCTTTTCCAAAGATGACATACTGGAAGTCAACAGGCACATGAAAAGATGTTCAACATCATTGATCATTAGAGAAACACAAATCAAAACCACAATGAGTTATCACCTCACAGCTGTCAGAATGGCAATAGTCAAAAAGACAGGAGAAGGGGTCTCCTGTCCTTACACAAAAAGGAGGAGAGATGTGGAGAAACAGAAATTGTGTTCACTTTTGTGGGGAATGTAAGCCACTAAGGTAAATGGTATAGAGATTCCTCAAACAAAAATAGAACTTCCATATAATCCAACAATTCCATGACTGAATATATATTAAAAAAAAAGAGAGAAAACCTTAATTAAAAAAGATATATGTGCCCCAATGATTGTAGCAGTATTATTACTTACAATAGCCAGGGTGTGGAAGCAACCTAAGTGTCCATCAACAGATACATGGATAAAGAAGATCTATATATATACAATTGCACACTTATAGAGCTGGAGGGTTTTATGCTTACTGAAGCAAATCAGAGAAAGACAAATGCTGTATATTTTCACTTATACGTGAAATACAAAAAAAAAAAAGTGAATATAACAGAACAGAAACAGACTCACAGATACAAGCTAGTTTGCCAAGGAGGAGGGGAACAGGAAGATTGGCAAAACAGGGCAAGGGTAATAACATGTACAGAAGAGGTATAAAATAAATTAAGATGCAACAATTTATTGTTCATCACAGAGAATATACCAATATTTAATAATGACTTTAAATGGCATGTAATCTACAAAAATATCAAATCACTCTGTTGTACACTTGAAACTAATATAACATTGTAAATCACACTTCAATAAAATAAATAATTTAATTTTTTTAAATAAACTATTAGAAATAACTGAAAAAGATATAGTGTTCTAACTCAAAAAAAAAAAAAAAAAAAAAAAGCAAGAAAAGAAAACAAAAAGTTCCAGAAGTTATTTAGTAAATTTGGAGAGAGAACATAAGAAATCAATAAAAAATGTAAGAAAAATAGTTCTTTAGCTTGCATTTTATGTAGTAATTGTATCTTACTTAGAAGATCCCCTGGAGAAGGAAATGGCAACCCACTTCAGCACTCTTGCCTGGAAAATCCCATGGACGGAGGAGCCTGATAGGCTACAGTCCATGGGGTTGCAGAGTCGGACCGACTGAGCGACTTCACTGTCACTTTCCCTTTCTTTGCTAAATTAAGTTAGATCTGATAAAAGTTACTGAACACTGTAAACTGCACTAGGTTATTTGTTAGTGTTAGAGGTGCAGACTCAATTAGACACGGACTTGCCCCCACCTTCTGCAGGACATCACCACCAGATAATATCAGGAAGATAAGTTGGGTCTACTGAAGTGCATCTAGGATAAGTTTTTCCAAGGCTCACAGAAACTGCATTTCACTGACTTTATGGAGTTTACCCTTACAGCCAGTCTCAGTACACCAGGCTATCACTTCCCACACTGCCTCCGTATGTCAGGTGTTGTGTTATTAATCTGAGCCTGTGGGAGATAAGTAGGATGAAAAAATATTTTTTAAATTGTCATCAGAAATCCTTTTAGAAAGAAGACTGTCTTTGTTTAGGAAAATACCTTGCAGAGCTTTCTGGAGGGTTGATGTCATCTTGAAGATATGGGCTTATAAGAGCCTAGGAAACAAAGAAACAACCAAACTCATTTGGGCAGAAACTACAGAGTGAAGGTAAAAAATGAGAAATAAAGAAGATAGGCAAATAGAGAATAAATGGGACAAAGGGAGACCAAGAAACGTGCAAGGTGGATGAAGTCTGTGTGTGTGTGTAAAAAAATCCCTTTTATCACCTGATTCTTCAACAAAGTCATGTACCCATATATAAGGCTGTCTTTAGACTATTTTTTGTTTCATTATTCTTTTTAGAAATCCAGATGGAAAAAGAAAATTAGCTGCCACATCAAAGTTGATCCACTGCAGAACAAGCAGGTATCATAGGATAGGGTGAAAAAATTATTCCCTGAAACTGGTCCAATGGAAGCAGAAATTTATAGCCAAAGTGGGTCACAAGAAAAGAATAACCAGCAACTTGATCCCAACACAAAAATAATGGAGAAACCATTAGAAAAGCTGTAACATATGGCACAGATATTTGAAGTATTTTTGCCTTATTTTTTTAAGGCCAGGTGACTATGTGTTACTGGAATATCTGTGAAGATCTGAGATCCCAATACAAAGTGGTATCTAAGGTCATGATTGGAATCACATGCTTTAGATTCAGTCAGAATTAATTTCTTATTTTTGCCTCAGTGTTTTAAGGCACGTTACTTCACTTCCCTGAGCTTCCATTTCCTCACCAGCTACCCTAATAAGCTCAACTTCATGAGGTGTTTGAAAATTCAGTTCAGTTCAGTCAGTTCATTCACTCAGCTGTGTCTGACTCTTAATCGCAGCATGCCAGGCCTCCCTGTCCATCACCAGTTCCTGGAGTTCACTCAAACTCATGTCCATTGAGTCGGTGATGCCATCCAGCCATCTCATCCTCTGTCGTCCCCTTCTCCTCCTGCCCACAATCCCTCCCAGCATCAGAGACTTTTCCAATGAGTCAACTCTTCGCAGCAGGTGGCCAAAGTACTGGAGTTTCAGCTTTAGCATCAGTCCTTCCAAAGAAATCCCAGAACTGATCTCCTTCAGAATGGACTGGTTGGATCTCCTTGCAGTCCAAGGGACTCTCAAGAGTCTTCTCCAGCACCACAGTTCAAAAGCATCAATTCTTTGATGCTCAGCCTTCTTCACAGTCCAACTCTCACATCCATACATGACCACTGGAAAAACCATAGCCTTGACTAGACAGACCGTTGTTGGCAAAGTAATGTCTCTGCTTTTGAATGTGCTATCTAGGTTGGTCATAACTTTTCTTCCAAGGAGTAAGCGTCTTTTAATTTCATGGCTGCAGTCACCATCTGCAGTGATTTTGGAGCCCCCCAAAAGATAAAGTCTAACATTGTTTCCACTGTTCCCCCATCTATTTCCCATGAAGTGATGGGACCAGATGCCATGATCTTCGTTTTCTGAATGTTGAGTTTTAAGCCAACTTTTTCACTCTCCTCTTTCACTTTCATCAAGAGGCTCTTCAGTTCCTCTTCACTTTCTGCCATAAGGGTGGTGTCATCTGCATATCTGAGGTGATTGATATTTCTCCTGGCAATCTTGATTCCAGCTTGTGCTTCTTCCAGCCCAGCGTTTCTCATGATGTACTCTTCATATAAGTTAAGTAGAAAATTCTGCAAATCAAGCCAAGAGGTGAATCTTAACTTCATCAATCAGTCATAGGCATTGTCTCTGAAATTTGGGGGGCACATTTGCCATAAATTTATGTTACAGTCCCACTGACTCTTACCCTTCCCAGAATATAAACAGAATACAATCACACACAAAAAACTCTGCACTTTTGCTAATTATTGCAAACACTCTGTTAAGTATTTATTTCTCTACTGGACTGTGAGTTCCTACCATCAGTTGTTCTTGTTGTTGCTAAGTTGTGTCTGACTCTTTTGTGATCCCATGGACACCTATGGGATTTCCCAAGCAGGAAATGGGCTGCCATTTCCTTCTCCGGGGGATTTTCCCAACTCAGGGATTTAACCCACATCTCCTGCTTGGCAGGCAGATTCTTTAATGGTGAGTCACCTGGGAAGCCCATGCCATCAGTACATTGGTCTATTGGCTGCAATAGGTACACACAACAACAGATACGCTAGCTGGAGAGATGGATGAAGAAATGGATGAAGGCTGACAGAGGGTGAATTATAATCCATGTTCACCTGGCGTTGGCATTTCCAAGGAATTGTAGGAAGGTATAGACTAACTCAGGGAATTCTAAGTGTGGACTTTAAAGTCCTCCAGGCTTTGACCCTCCTTGTTCCAGAACTTCATTTCTCATCCTCTTTTCCTGGGTTTTACTCCCCAGCAATACTGACTGTAGTAGAAGCAATTAGCATGTTTATCTGACTTGTCAGTTTCCATTTCTCCACTCCCCATTAGTCCAAGTTTCCATTTGTGGTTCCCCCTGTGATTCTGGGCCACAGTCATTGTTTTCTAGTTGGGTGTATGATTGAAACCTGTCACTGAAGATTGAATCTTAGGATTTTTGCTTGCACGGCTAGTAGACAAAATTGATTCTGTCTCTTTCTCTGGATTCTGTAACTCAGAGATGTGAGGCTGGGAGGTGCTCTGGTCAGTCTTGCTATCATGAGGAATGTCAGGTTAAAGACAAAAGAGGAGGGAAACCCCAGCATCGTGGGGAGAAATGGGGCCAGCACCACAGTACCATGAAACTGCCAGAATTCTCTAAAGCCAACACTGAGTCTCTTTCACAGCCATGCCTAGAAGATGCTTTGGGTTTGGTTCTAGACTGCTGCAATAGAGTGACTATCTCAATAAAGCAAGTGGCACAATTTTTTTGTTGTTTCCCAGTGCACATAAAAATTATGTTTACATTACACCACAATTTATTAAGTTGAAACGCATTATGCCTAAAAAATAACCAATGTACATACTTTAAAAAATGCTAACCCTTACTTCAGCCTTCAGTGAGTCACAGAAGTAACATTGGAGATAACCGTAACAAATATAATAATGATGAAAGACTTGAAATATTGTGAGAATTATCAAAATATGACACACAGATAGGAAGTGAGGAGATGCTTTTGGAAAGAATGGTGCTGATAAACTTGCTATAAACAGGGTTCCCACAAACTTCGATTTGTAAAAATGCACTATCTGTGAAGCACAATAAAAAAAGAAAACTAGAAACGACTGTATTATTATATGATACAACAAACTTTGCATATAGTTCACTTATTATATCAATGAGCTGGAGATGGGCATTCTAATTGCCTGACGTTGAAAAACGATGAGCTAAGAGGAATGCTGCTATTTTTAGTTCCTCACAGTGTTTCTTCCAAAGTTCTTTTCTGGTGATAGAATACATCTTTTCATTTTGGAAACTCTTCCTCCTTCCTGTGGTCTTGTGAATTTTGCCCTACGTCCTCTGCAGCCAGAGAAAATCAGAGCCCTGTTAGAAGTCCGGTATGCACACTGAGGGTGGGAGGGTCATACTGGAACTAACAGGGCGGGCAGTGGAAGCCTGAAGCTCCCTATGGTCCTCTTTGCACTACAGGAAGAGAATATAGTAACCATTTGGTTGTCAAGATGAAAATAGCACTGGGTGTGGACGAACAGGGTCTTGATGGCATCATTTGGAAACGTAGATCCAATTATTTCTGAAGCTGGTTCCATCCCTTGCAATTCCCAACTATGAGAACCGATAAATTTCCTTATTGCCTCAAACTGGCTTGAACTGGATTCCCATCATTTGTAGCTTGAACGGTGCTAGTGAGGACAATGAGCCTGTCACAGACATGAAGTTCTCTTTGTAATTCCTGCCTCTGTGCTCCTGTATACATTATTTATCCCTCTGGTAGCTGATGTTTAATTATTAAGTTTTCACAGCATTGCAATCCCTTTCAAAAATTAGTGGCTTGAAACAACATTCATTTATTTCTTTCATGATTCTCTGTGTTAGAAATTTGGAATGAACTGACATGGATGGCTCTTCTGGTCTCAGTTGGGATTATTGACTAGTTTTGTAGCTAGTCTCTCTGCTTCTGGAACTGGGTGGCTATTATCTGGAGTGACTGAGCCACGTAGGTTTCATCATCCCGTGGACAGGCGTATACTTGTTTGTATGGTTGTCTTGGGGCTTCCCAGGTGGCACTAGTGGTAAAGAACCCACCTGCTAACCCAGGAGTCATAAGAGACGCAGCTTCAATTCCTGGGTCAGGAAGATGCTATGGAAGAGGCAATGGCAGCCCACTCCAGCATTCTTGACTGGAGAATCCCATGGACAGAGAAGCCTGGCTGGCTACAATCCATAGGGTCGCAAAGAGTCAGATACCACTGAAGCGACTTAGCATGCATGCATGCCTGGATGGGTTGTCTCAGGATTCCCTAGAGAGAATAGAAGCAAGCAAGTTCCTCTTGAGATTGAAACTTAGAACTGACACAGCAATATTCTTCTGTATTCACTTGGTCAAAGCAAGATCAAGTGGCCATCCCAAGTCCATGGTTGGGAAGGACAAGATAGGAGAGAAAGTGGACTTTAGGATCAATTGCAGGCCACGTTTTGTCAATTATCTGCCACAGAGTCCAACAATTAAAGTCCTCTTCACCCTTTGAAATAATGCTCAGCTGCATGTCTGTCTTCAAAATCTTTCCTGATCTCACATCTGGATAAAACGTCATTTTGTTTGACACATAGTTAGCCCTCTTGAGATATTTGGCAAATGAAGAACTGAACGGATGAGTGAATGGATTTCTTCTCTGCAAATCCTCATTCATACTGTTGTTTGCGTTTAGTTGCTAAGTCGTGACTGGCTCTTTTGTGACCCCATGGACTGTAGCCCACCAGGCTCCTCTGTCTATGGGATTTCCCAGGCAAGAATACTGAAACAGGTTGTCATTTCCTTCTCCAGGAGATCTTCCTGACCCAGGGATCAAACCTGCATCTCCTGCTTTGGCAGACATTCTTTGTAGCTGAGCCATATGGTACATATTACCTGCCTGCATTCATCTGTTTTCCCTTTGGGATGGAGAGTTCTTTAAAGAGAAAGGCCACATCTTCCTCATTTTTCTACTCCCAGTGCCTGGTACTGTTGTGTGCAGAGTAGGTATACGAGTGTGCCAGTGACGCCAACTCTGCCTAAAGCAAACTTTCCTTTTCCTTCTTTACCAAAAAAGACCTGCTGATGTGGCCGGAAGCTCTATTCACAGACAAATTGGATTACAGTTGTTCAGAATCACAAAAAGTACAAAACTCAGATAGTTAATCATAACGAAATTAGCTCAGTGAGTCTCCATCTAAATCAAATCAAATATCTGTTTTATAGACTTATGAACAGATACAATCATTCTTGCAACTGAAAGAGAGCTAGGGAAAAAGCAAGTGCTAGCGAGGATGTGAAAGGGCTAATGTATCTTTATGTGTCACTGGGGACTGAGAGGTAAAAAATAAATAAATAAAGGCCCACATAAATTAATTGCCGTGGTTTGGTATAACCTAATCAGTTTGTGACTGGGTAGATGATGGAATTCAGTAGACTGTGCCAGAGAGTGGACAGAAATAAATAAAGCCTTTCATTTCAGATGAAGAAATTATCAGAGATAAATGAAATCTGATGAGAGACTTGGCCAACAATTTATAGCAATGAATTTTCAGTTAGCTTATTCTTTGTCAAATATACATGTATGTATATACATACTCATATAATTTTTAAACATACAGTTAACAGCCTTTTAATTAGGTCCCCATTTTGGCAATTATCCAACATGAAAAGGATGCTTCAGATAGTTCTGACATCTTTTTTCCTGTGTGTAGGAAAATGGGACAGTGGAAATTGGGAGTGGGGCAAAGTGAAGGGAAGTCATAAGGTTGAGGAATTCTTGGACAAGAAGAGAGAGGGGGATTTCAGATATCAATGACCTCAGTAAAGAGCATTTATTTAGCATTCACTCTGTGCTGCATGCCGTTCAGCCTCAAGGATAACAAATCAATCTTAACTCTTTTCTTTCAGACTTGAAGATGATAACCTCCATTTTTCTGGTAGACTGCCAACACAGAAATCTGGGGTCCCAGTGCTAACGTTAGTTGTCCCCCAACTTTAACACCCACATTGGTGTTTATATTAATGGCAGTAATTATAGTGGCACTAACTAAAATCATCACTCCATAGCTTATCAATTATTTTCACAAGCACTATTGACCTTCAGTGCTCACTACATCGCCATGTTGAGATCAGTATACCCATTTTACAAATCATAAGGCAAATGATTCTAACTGACACAGTCAAGATCATAGCGCTACATTTATGGAAATAACTGATCCACACAACAAGCTGCTTTAGTTACTCTAGGTGATCCAATTAAGTATGAGAAAAAAAGAGCTTACTGGAACCTTAGACTATAAGTCCTAAAAATAGTGTTTTTCTTTGATTTGTTTTTTTTTTTTCTATCACTACAATTTTATACATAGAGACTGACTCACTTGCTGTTGGGAGTTCCTCTGTAGTCTAGTGTTTAGAACTTAGTACTTTCGCTGCCATGGCCTCAGGCTCAGTCCCTGGTCAGGGAACTAAGATCCCGTAAGCTGTGCAGCATGGTCCAAAAAAACCCCCACAAATCTGCTGAGATCTGCTACCATCTCTTTACCTTCACTTCCATTCATTCTGTACTGCCACAGTGATCTTTCAAAAATACTTATCTGATGATTTCTCTCCACTAGTTAAAAATATTCAGTAGCTTCCCATTAATATTCTAGAGTTTAACAGTTCAATTTTCCTAGCAAAAATATCTAAGCTTCTTTCAAGTTTCCACTTGAAAATTATATTCATGTGCTCACTCAGTCACATATTCATTTCCCTATGTATCCCTTCATTCATTAAACTAATGTTTACTGAACACCAACTATGTGCCAGGCACACGCAGGCACCAGGGATGTAGTGAAAAGTAGAAAGGCACAGTTAGATATTGTGGAACTCCACCCTGAAGCTATTCTTGGCCCAGTTACTTCAATCGCTCTGCTCTTGTAACTCCCTCTTTTGAGTACCATTAACCTAACCATTTTGGCGCTCCAAAATCACTGCAGATGGTGATTGCAGCCATGAAATTAAAAGACTCTTACTCCTTGGAAGGAAACTTATGACCAACCTAGACAGCGTATTAAAAAGCAGAGACATTATTTTGTCAATAAAGGTCTGTCTAGTCAAGGCTATGGTTTGTCCAGTAGTCATGTATGGATGTGAGAGTTGGACTATAGAGAGAGCTGAGCTGCAAAGAATTGATGCTTTTGCACTGTGGTGTTGGAGAAGGCTCTTGAGAGTCCCTTGGACTACAAGGAGCTCCAACCAGCTATCCTAAAGGGGATTGGTCCTGGGTGTTCAGAAAAGGCACTGGCGATCCACTCCAGTACTCTTGCCTGGAAAACCCCATGGATGGAGGAGCCTGGTGGGCTGCAGTCCATGGGGTCGCTAAGAGTCAGACATGACTGAGTGACTTCACTTTCACTTTTCACTTTCATGCATTGCAGAAGGAAATGGTAACCCACTCCAGCGTTCATGTCTGGAGAATCCCAGGGAAGGGGGAGCCTGGTGGGCTGCTGTCTATGGGGTCTCACAGAGTCAGACATGACTGACACGGCTTAGCAGCAGCAGCAGCAGCAGCCTCGGTGTTCATTGGAAGGACTGATGTTGAAGCTGAAACTCCAATACTTTGGCCACCTGATGTGAAGAGCTGACTCATTTGAAAAGATTTTGATGTTGGGAAAGATTGAGGACAAGAGGAGAAGGGGGTGGCAGAGGATGAGATGGTTGGATGGCATCACCGACTCAGTGGACATGGGTTTGGCTAGACTCCGGCAGTTGGTGATGGACAGGGAGGCCTGGTGTGCTGTGGTTCATGGCGTCCCAAAAAGTCAGACACAACTGAGCGACTGAACTGAACTGAACCCAACAATTAACATACTTTATCATAAGAAGAAGCTTTGTGTAAATGTTTCTTCAGCTCTAGACTGTCAACAGTCCGAAAGGGTATTGTGATTGCTTCACCTGTTAAGATCCTTAATGTCTAGTATTGGACTGTTCATACATTAAAAGTTAAATAAAATTCATTGAATGAATGAATTGTGAAATTGACTCTGCCTTCATATGTTCATGTTCTCAGGTGGGCATGTTGTGGCTAAAGGTTTAGACTTTTAACTGAGGCATCCTAGGTTCAAATCTGGACTCATCTATGTACCTTGCATGACCTTTACTGCTATAAAGTTGTAAAGCTGTATGACCTTTACTGTGTTATTGAACCAATGCAAGCCTCAATATTTTTATATATAAAGCAGGGAAAATTAGTGTCACTTCATAATTATTTTAGGCTGATTAAATAAGCTATTTGATATATGATTTTACAAGTGTATGTGATATATGATACACATTAAATAAATGGTAACCTATACCACCCCCAAAGAACTTGCCTGGCAATGCAGGAAATGTGGGTTTGATCCCTGGGTTGGAAAGATCCCCTGGAGAAGGAAATGGCAATGCACTCCAGTATTCTTGCCTGGGAAAGTCCTATGGACAGAGGAGCCTGGCTGCTACAGTCCACGGGGTTGCATAAGAACTGGACAGGACTTAGCGACTAAACAGCAACATTACCAAAGGTGGGGGGAATCGTTCATGCATTATCGCAAGACAGATTTTAAAACAGTAGTTGCTAAATATCAAGCATGTGGGTGGGGAGTAGAAAAATCCAGATTTTAGTTTTTCACACAAGCAAGGCTTTTGTTTTTTCTCTCCACATATGTGTTCTAGCTTTGTTTATCTACTTCTGAAGCCTGAGAAGTCTTAATGTACGCGGGAGTCCTCCACACAGCCCTCCTCCTGTCCCACCCTCATTTTCATAACCCAGTTTTAGGAGGCCCATCTTAAATGCCATGAGACAGTCAGCAGAGTGATGGAAGTAGGTCTCATTAGCAGAATGTTCCAATTATGTCCAGCCTTCCCCATACCATAAAAGCAGTCTGTTTCATTGACTATACAGAGATGTAGGGGCTTTCAGGATTACAAAAAAAAAAGATATTTAGGTTCAGGGTCATTGGAAGAGGTTTTAAGTGGGAAATATCAAAAGAAGGGAGATCTGTGAAAGCCTTTCTTTAGCAGTGTCCTTCGGCTCCTGCTAAATCAAGAGTCTGTATAATTAAAATGAACAAAGTATGTGACAATGTTCCATCTTCGCAATCACAGCACTTTCTCTCCCCCTTTGTTTCACTGCTTTGTTCATCTGAAACTGGTGTAAAAAATAACAGAAATAGAAGTTGAACATATTCCTACAGGGCTGTATTTTTAGTAGATCATCACTTTTCAGGAGAGGCCTGGAGGTTGCAGAGTCTAATTATGAACCAAGGAAGAGGGTGTTCGGGAGAAAAGGGGCACTGGAGTGAGGGGGGAAAGGAACGGGTTAGGGTAGGCTTTAGTGGGTGGTCTGCTTCCTGCCAAACTCCCACCGGAACTAACCACAAGCTCCCTGGTGCATGGAGGGTTAGCGATCAGGAAACAGGAAGATACACTGGGTTTGCACGTCACTAGCATAAATTCTGATACACAAATTTTCTAACTGGTTGTGTGTGTGTGTGTGTGTGTGTGTGTGCATGCGTGCGTGTGGAGGAGGAGGGTGGGAGAAGCTTCTCCTCTACACCAGCCTCAAAATAATATTCCATAGTAAAACGCTTCCAGAAGGAGATGAAGCAAACTAAAGCAGTCTATCAGGGAGAGAGCAAACAGAATTATGACTAATTGTGCAGACAACTGTTTGGAGGGGCTGAGAGGGTAACCACAGAGAAGGTGTTGAGGATGAACTTTTTATATCTTTATTGATGATCACAAAGAATTAAATAGCACTTGAATGCAATTTATTATTGGTATTGATTTATGAGTTAGCATGTATATTTATAGCTCTTTTATATCTGCCAAGTTCCTCGCCATCATCATTTTTAGTGTTTTATATCTCAAAGACACTACAAGGAAAGTATTCTGGCAGGCGGTGAGAAGTGGATGCTATTTATCATGTTATAACTTTGTGGGTAAACTGAGGCATTTAAGTAGTGATAAGACAGGTCACAGGGAGATTCTGAATTAAGAACTAGGTCAAAATAAAGTAGGTCAAATGGAAGAGAGGTTTTAAAAAAAGTTCTCTGCATTGATTGAAGTCTAAGAGGACAGAAATAGGGACTAGGAAATGTGTAAGAGATGCAGCTAAATAAACCGAGTTACAGCTGGACCAATGATGAAGACACACAGGTACTGAACTGGTGAGCAAGGTTTTGGTCTGAACAGCCAAGACTTGATAAATTCAGCAAGTCTTTTTTAATGCCAGATGACAAAGGTGCTTTATGTTAAAGAAAGCACCGCTGTGCCCTGATTTCCCTAGCTGGCTCTGAAGTAAACAGAGGCCTCATTACAATAGACCAGGTTTAAAGTCCCAGACTACTACTTCTTGTTTGGTCTATTGTAGATGCAGACTCAGAGTGGGCCTTTGTCAGATGATTATCGAATGAATGGATGATGCGAAAGTGAAATAGACAACACGAAAAAAAAAGTGCTGCTCCTGTTCCTCTCTTGATGCCTAACTTATCTACTGTTGCACAAAAAGACCGTCTAAGAAAACTGATCGCAGAAAACAACCAACAACTATGTCATATTGCGGATGAGTTTATGGAATTAATTAGGCAGCTCTGTTTGACCTAGTTAAGTTTGACTGATGTCAGCTGGGTTTACTCCTGCTTCTGTGGTCAACCGGCAGCTTGGGCAGAGAGGCACTGATCTAAGGCCACATGCTCATTTGATAGCGGTTGACTGTTGTCTTGTGCTACAAGGATGACTAGGCCACAAAGCTCTTATCCTGCGGACAAGCCCAGGTTGTTCCTGGTTCAGAAGCAGAGGACTGAAAGAAAATGGAAATGTATGAGGTCTCTTGGTACTTTGACTCAGAACTGGTGCAACGTAATTTCTGATATGTTAATTGCCCACATAAAGTCGCAAAGCCAGCTCAAATTCAAGGGGAGTGCAAACAGACCCTACTTCTTGATGAAAAATGCTGCAAAATCACCTGGCAAAGAAGTGGGTAAGAAAAATTACTGTCTTTTCACAAACAACCTACCACACCCAGATTGAGTTCCTGACTCTTAAATAAGAGCTCATAAAGATCACTCTGGCAAAACATTTATATGTGGCACAAACAGAATGTTAGATTGAGCCAAATTATGCATCAACTGAATGGTACAATAAGTGAATGCATACCTTTTTGTATGCACTCTAGTGTGAACTATATGAGTAAGTACAACTGAAACATAAAGAAAGCTGAGCATCAAAGAATTGATGCTTTTGAACTGTAGTGTTGGAGAAGACTCTTGAGAGTCCCTTGGACTGCTAGGAGATCAAAGAGTCCATCCTAAAGGAAATCAGTCCTGAATATTCATTGGAAGGACTGATGTTGTAGCTGAAACTCCAAAACTTTGGCCACCTAATGCAAAGAACTGACTCACTTGAAAAGATCCTGATGTTGGGAAGGACTGAAGGCAGGAGGAGAAGGTTATGACAGAGGATGAGATGGTTGGATGGCTTCACCAAGTCAATGGACATGAGTCTGAGCAATCTCCAGGAGTTGGCGATAGACAAGGAAGCCTGGCGTGCTGCAGTCCATGGGCTCACAAAGAGCCAGACATGACTGAGTGACTGAACTGAACAGCTGAAACAGAATACGCCTGGTTACATGCACAGTATCTGCAGTCTTCCAGCTTAAACTGGTTTTCTTCAGACTCTTAGACATAGAGAACAGACTTGTGATTGCCAAGAAAGAGGGAAGTCGGGAAAGGACTGGGAGTTTGGGATTAGCTAGCAGATACAAATTATTATCTATAGAATGGATAACAACAAGGTCCTATTGTATAGCACTGGGAGCTATATTCAATATCCTGTGATAAACCATAATGGAATATAATATGTAAAAGAATATATATATAACTGAATCACTTTGCTCTACAGTAGAAATTAACACAACATTGTAAATCAACTATACTTCATTAAAACAAATTTTTTAAAAATTGGTTTTCTTTACCACTTACTAGCACTTACTTATCCTTTCAAATTCTTAATTTCCTAGTCTAAAACTGGTAGTCATATTAGTACCAATCACATGGAGCTACTATGGAGCACTACATGAGATAATGTGAAATGAATTATACTTTTAATCCCAGTGAATTGGCCAGGATAAGTGACCGATGAATATTGGTTTTCATTAGTATCTATAAGGATCATACTTTAACAAGAATATGACAATGATGTTCTTATGGACATTGATAGGATATGGTGCTGTGATTTCTTATTGCAATTTTATTCACTATAATGACTTATACACCTAGCAAGATGAAGTATCTGTAGGTGTTTCTGAAGTAAATATCATTAATCAATTCAATCACGTAGTCCTGTCCGACTCTTTGCGACCCCATGGACTGCAGCATGCCAGGCCATCCTGTCCATCACCAACTCCCAGAGCCTGCTCAAATTCATGTCCATCAAGTCAGTGATGCCATCCAAACATCTCATCCTCTGTCTTCCCCTTCTCCTGCTTTCAGTCATCATCAATGTCCATCTTAAATCGATAAAGCCTGTGACCACTCTGTGCATCTAGCCAAATTGATAAGGTCCTACAAACAGCAAATTTGTCCTTTTTAAAGATTTGGATGGTGTTTTCCCATTGCAGACTGGAGATTAACTTGATTGTAGGAAAGAATGACAATGTGTGAAACTTCACAGACCTTAAATTGCATGTGCTTCTATTTATCTTCTTTATGTGATGTAACTTCCTGGCTCCACAAGAGCAGGCACATTAAGGAGGTTCAGATCCCATCTGCCCACAAGGCCAGAGACAAACAGCAACAATAAAAACAGAAGGGAAGGAGGAACCAGAGGGAATCATCGAGGACTGGAACCATAATAAGAGTGACTGTGTTTTATAGTTTGTTGCCACGTCATCCAGGAATCCAAGATACACAGGCATTCCAAAATAAAATCCAAACTTTCTGTCTCATAAGTAATTATTTAACAGAAACAGAATCTGGGGCTCTGTGATGTTAAGTGACTTGTCAAAGAAAATATACCAAATCTGTGGCAGAATCATGTTCGTACAAATTCAGAGTCTCAACTTCAATCGGTGTAAACAAAAAATCACTTTAAAAAATCAGTGTTAAAACGTTTGCCCTTTTATTTCCTTATCAATGAAAAGTTTTTATCAGTGCTTTGGGTTTTTAACTCTACCGTATATATGTACACATCCACGGGTGTGATGTGTAATGTGTGTGTGTGCTTTAGAGAGAGGAAGCAAGAGAGAGAGAAAGACTCTCTAGCCACTTGACTGTGAAATATGACTGAAACGACACGACTTGAGAATCTAAAGATCTAACTCTACAACTTACTAGATTTATAACTTTAGTATTAATACCTGTATTGACCACTCTTATCTTCCTATTCCTTTTCGGGTGGAGATGACAAAGTAGGTGGGTTTAATTATGTTCATGTTAACAAGATTCTTGAATAGTTAGTATGCAGCAGAAAGGAAGCACTGGTATATCCTGCATGGATAAGTTTATTGTTGTTTGGTTGCTAAGTCTTGCCTGACTCTTTTGGGACCCCATGAACTGTAGACTGCCAGCCTCCTCTTGTCCATGGGATTTCCCAGCAAGAATACTGGAGTGGTTTGCGAGTTCCTTCTCCAGGGGATCTTCCCGACCCAGAGATCGAAACTGGGTCTCCTGCATTTCAGGCAGATTCTCTACTGTTCAAGCCACGAGGAAAGGCCGTGAACTCCTAGAAGTGTGTGCAGACCCCTGTTGATATGTGCTTATAGGCGCTCTTCCTGGCTAGAAGGCCTGTTGCATTCATAAGCTCTCAGAGGGGTCTTGGAAGGGGAGCGTATCTGAGGACCAATACTTAATTGCTTTTTAATTATGTGAAGATTTTCTTAGTAATAGAGAGATTTTAATTTTGTTTAAGATGTAATGGGGATTGTTGTTTCAGAAAAACAACAAAGGATGAAGGAGAAAAAGGGGATGAAGGAAGATGGGGAAGAAAAGGAGGAAGCAGAAGAGGAGCAAAAGAAAAAAGGAGAGGGAAAGGAGGGTGTAGGAGAAACGGACAGGCAAGAAGACAAAGAAGAGGAAGCACCCAAACAGCCCACCCCCAGCCCCTGAACGAATGGTGAGCGTGAACGAATGTAGCTACAAGGACACAGGAATGGGAAGCTAAAGGCCCAGCTGTGAATCTTGCCTCTAAGCAAAAGTCTCTGGGTGATCTTGGAAAAGTCACCTTGCTATTTGGAAATTAATCTCTGCTTCTGGCGGATAAAGATGTTTAGCTATGTTATTTCTAGGGTCCCTTTCACTTTTAAGATCCTGCACGTGCTTTCTACCCTTACTAAGCTGTCAGCCACGACCCTAGTCCACAAGCCAAAATCTGCCCCCTTCACTCTGCCAGAAGAAAGATGGAAAGATAGACTGTCACTCTGAATTTGATCATAGAGTGATTGTATTTCTATAGATTTTAACTACAGACAGATACCAGAATATGTTACTTTAATAGAATAAAAAGTTAAAACTAGAAGGACAAATAGTTAAAATCATCTATATTAAGAAAAAAAATGGAGAAAGGTTATAGTTTTACTTATCCAACTGTGGCAGGAAAGAATGATCAAACTTCTTCTTGAGTTATTGCTAGACCTGGAACAAGGAGATTAAAAAAAAAAAACAAACAGAATTAACCAAAGCATATTCCAAGGAACAGGCTTGCCTGATGGCTCAGATAGTAAAGAATCTGCCTGCAATGCAGAAGTTCTGGGTTGGATTCCTGGGTTGGAAAGATTCCCTGGAGAAAGGAACAGCTACCCATTCTAGTATTCTTGGCTGGAGAATCCCCTTGGACGAAGGAGCCTAGCGGACTCTAGTCCATGGGGTTGCAAAGAGTTGGATACCACTGAGCGACTTTCACGTTCACATTCCAAGGAACACTTGTTCAACAGAAAACTAATAGGTGTTTGGTGAAATAATACGTCTATATTTAAATTTCCAGAGAATGGGGTTGAAACCATTCAAACAACGTTTGTTTTTCTGTAGGATTTCTCGGAAACTTGGCTATGCTTTAGCGCAGCATCGTTTGTTAAAGAGGTAGAAGACGCACCTCTTTGCAACTTGCTTTAAGCATGAATAGGTTTTTATTCGTCAGTGTTGTTGTCAAGCAAAACTTATTTTGTGAAATACTGTATGATTCTGGGGAAGTCATCCTCTCCTGTGTAAATAAGGGGGTTGGGTTAGAAATCTCCAATTTCCGGGCATAAAATGGTATAGTTAAGTAACACCTAAAAAATATCATTAGTTGAATTTGAGACAATAATGAGTCAGTGCAAGATACAGAACAGGATGCTATGTCTGCCAATTTTGGGGGTACAGATGATGAGTGCTAGGGAAGATAAAGCAGGCTAGATTTCAGTGTAGGCTTAAGCTGTTAGAACAGAGTGGACCAGTAAGCCAAGGAAGAGAAGGGAGAGGGGTGTTTTAAGGGACTATCACTTTGAGTTGAGATGTGGGAAAAGGAACAATTTTAGTTTTCAGCGTATTCTGGGTCCTCAGAGACAGAACCCATTTGAATGCGCTTCTGCAGAAACGGAAATTTATCAGAATGACCGAGGACAGGCCATATGAATAGGGAACCTGTCGCGTGCTGATGGCCTCAGGGATGGTTAGGATCAGAAACCAAGTCACCACCAGAATCTTTGCTCTACTTTCTCTGCGAATCTGTTCCATACTTTCTTCTGCATATGTTTTCCTCTACTCAGCAGGAAACATGACCGGCAGCAGTTTTGAAGTCTTTTATTTCCTCTTTCACCACCAGAAAAGGACCGGTTCTCTTCCTCTACTTTCAGGTCAGATTCTCCTAGGGAATGCTACTAATCAGATAACTGAACTCATTAGCTGTGGCCAGAGGAGCAGAGTCACCTAATGCAGGCATGAGAACTGACGTCTTTGATTCTCACACGTGAGAAAATCACTGTGAGCTAATAATCTACATTAGACATCAAAGAGATGGCCAAAACATTGCCCAAGAAAAGTCCAGTCAACTGGTGTTTGGATAAAGTAGGGCAGAGAAGTTGAAGGCAAATTTGGGGGAGTTTTAATGCTCAGATAAGGGGATCTTACTTGATCTATTTATTATTGTTGTTGTTGTTATTATTATATTGCCAGTAATAATAATAATTATTATTACAATAATATTACAATAATAATAATTATTATTATATTGAAAGCAAGGTCAGTGCCAGGCTGCAGACATTAGAATTACTTATGATAGAGGGTTTTGCATACTAAAATACTGATTCCTGGGCCCATCCCTAGTTCAATAGACTAGGCTGGAATATGGAAATCTGTGCTTATTAAAAATTACCTAGGTAATACTGATGATCAGAAAGTTTTTGGAGTCACTGATGATCTGGTATAAATTTACTGTGAACTTATTAAATATACTATTTTCTACTAGCTTCTGATAGAATTTGCTAGTTTCTGAGACATATATTCACAAAGCATTATATTTTCCTTAAGAAATTTAATTATTAGGGAATGTATAGCTTAAAATAATAGTCAAAATTATCAAAAATCATTTGGGTACACACTGCCATATGATGTCAAAAATTACAAGATTTTATTCCTTTTTATGACTGACCAATCCATTTTGAGTGTGTATATGTGTGTGGCACATGGGTGTATATCATATTTTCTTTATGTATTCATGTATCAGTGGACACTCGGGTTACTTCTATATCTTGGCAATTGTAAAAAAACCTAACAAACATAGGAATGCATATATCTTTTCATATTAGTATTTTTACTTTTTTTGAGAAAATATCAGAAATGGAATTGGTGGATTGTGTGGTAATTCCATTTTTAACTTTTTGAGGAATGTTCTGTACTGTTTTCCAGGTGGCTAGCCAGGCCAGCACCAATTTATAGTCCCCTCAGTGGTTCACCAAGGTTCCTATTTCTCTACATCCTGTCATTCGAATAGCAAAAGTTTACAAAGAGCATTGTTCTTTTTTTTTTTTTTTGATAGTAGCCATTCTGGAAGGTATGCGGTGATATCTCACTGTAGTGGCAGGGGGGTAATGCTATGCTACTGCATAGTACGCATGATCCTAGTTTCTTGACCTGGGATCGAACCTATGTGCCTACAGTGGAAATGTGGAGTCTAAAACAATGGATCGCCAGGCAAGGCCCCTCCATTGTAGTTTTGATTTGCATTTCCTTGATGATTAGTGACGTTGAACATCTTTTCATATGCCTATTGGCCATTAAAATTTGAAAACCAAATTTTAATTATTTTGTAACTTTTACATAATTAGTTTCTTTGTAATTTTATAGATTTTGTTTCATGCACTTAAAAAGATTATTCTGAAAAAGTGTTCTGATTAGCTTCTGCTGGGTAAAAAATTTTCCTAAAATTTATCAACTCAAAATAACCATTGCCATGCTAGACATCCAAAATAGCTGGGAGTTCTGATGGGGCTGTCTACCCATCAACCTCACCTTGTAACATGGGCTTCTCACATCATAATAGCTGAGTTCTGAGAGGGAGCACCTTCCAAGGTGGTATTCAGGAAGAGAGTGTTCCAAGAGATCAAGAAAGAAGAAATAAGACTTGCAACTTGCTTCACGTGTCATGCATTACCACCTCCACTCCTTTCTCTTGGGTAACAAGAACCAGTAAGGCCAGCCAATTTCCAGGAAAGGCAAAACATTTCCCCAGGTTTGGTGAAAGAAATGTCAAAGATTGCAGTAATCTTTCATCTGCTACAGAAAGATTCCATAGGCTTAACTAGATTGTCGAAGATGTTTGTGTCATAAAAAAACACAAGAACACCTGCTCCAGAATACCTGCTTAAAGTAAAGAGTGCATTCAGTAAAAGAAGATGAGTGTTCCCAATTAATATTAACTTTGGAGGGTATCTAAGGTAGCCAGTAGCCCAAAGCCAATCTATACTGGGCCAAAGACTTTCTGAGTTGTATTATTGCTCCACTATTTGTTAGAGAAAAAAAAAAAAAAAAGGAAGAGAGAAAAACATTCTGCTTAACCTTGACGGGTCAAAAAATGACAGAACTGAGCTATGCCCCCAAACCAGAAGAGCAAACAAACAGTTTCGTAATGGTGAAAGCATCTTGCTTATGGGGAGATAAGACTTGTCTTTCTCTGTTGAATATAATTAAAGGAGATGGGAAAGATACGTGAAGAGGCTCTGTATCTCTTCTCAAACATGCTGCAGTGATGGATCAAAGAGATGGGAACTGACACTTTCCATCTCCGGGACACACAGAGAAGAACTATAGTCAATAAGACAGCCGGCTCATTGATGTGCAGGGCCTCTTCCCCTATCAAAGAGAGAAAGATGAAGCCTGACAGCACCCCCTCACTAATTCCTCACCTCTCTCCACCACTGTTGGAGGTGGAAGGAGCCTTTGGGTGGAAATACTTGATGTTTGTGTCCATGGGATCTTTAGGTGAGATTTTCATCTAAGCCTTTAGCTAAGGGCTTTAGCATATTCATCTAAAGCATCTGATAAAAGATGACTAGGGGAATTGTTCACATGTGGGAAAAGCAGAACTTAGGTTAGGAGACTTACAGTCAGAAGAATCTGAGGTATCTTGACTTTTATTTAGGAGACATCTCCTTAATGGATTGCTGTCTACCAGAGTTTGGGAAGAAACATGGCTCAGGATTCTTACATATGCTCTGGGATATTGAGTATTGTCAGTTCTCCAATAACAACTGCAAACCCCTTAAAGGCAAAGACAATTCTGCATCCCTGTCTACCATCCTAGTCTGGTAGACAGTAGGCTCTAAATGAATGATTCATGAATAAATTATGGTTGCATGAAACTATAACGGAGGCTCCTAAAGAATAAACTAGTTAGCTGACCTGTAAGACCTAGTATTATCTGGCTTCTGACTATTTCTCCAGTTCCATCACTCATTATTTCTCCCTCCTCTCTTGCCCACCAAACTAAATACACACAGACACAGACACAGACACAGACACAAACACACACATGTATATATCTTAGCATCTTTGCCCATGCTGCTCCAGCTCCCAAGAGGCAGAAAAGGCTCATTTCCATTGTATGGAAATTTCATGGAGAGATTTCTCCATGAAAAGGCAATACTGGAGCAGACATCCAAAAGACAAGATGCAGTCGGTCACATGAAGACCCGGCAGTGGGGGTGGGGAACATAAAACTCAGATCCAAAGGAAAGAAAATTTGGGTTGGCCAAAATATTCATTGGGGTTTTTTCCATAAGATGTTTTGGAAAATCTCAATGGATATTTTGGCTAACCCAATATAAAGACAATGAATCAGGAGTGATCTTGACGGTTGTTTCCTTTTTAACAGAAAGACAGCTGTGTAGCAGCAGGACAGTGAATGAAGGGACAGAGTAATACAAGATGAGGTCATAGATGAGTGAGTAAGGCAGGGGCCAGATCAGTTAGAACCTTGAAGGTCCATGTCAGGAGTCTGGATTGTGCAGAAGTGGGATGAGGGCTCATTCAACTGCATTAAACAGGAGTGAGCATTTTCTGAGCCATCTCTTAAAACAAGAAAGTCTTGCAGAAAGACAAGTGTGAATGCAGGTAACACAGTTAAGGAGATTTCAGCAGTTCACATGAAATAATGGTTCAGGTTAGGGAGATAACAGTGATGAGCTATAGAAGAAGAGAGACTGAGTACATATTTGGAATCAGAGCCAACAAGATCATCTGATGGGCTGAAGGAATAACATTTAAATGATCAATTAATGAGAAAGGTATTTACATTTACTGGTAAACAAAAAGACATTCAGATAAACAAAACAGCTCTGAGACAGCTCCTTTTTTCTCTCATATCAAATTTGCAAGTGCTTAAAAAAAAAAAAAAAAACCTGTAAAACCCTGAAACTGCATGAGTTTTGAAAACCAACTTAATTGTCCAACAATTGAGGATCAGTTAAATAAATTATAGAGCATACATATGTTTAAATGCTCCATGGTCATTAGAAATGATGGTGTGGAAGAACATTTAATGACATGGAAATGTTCACAGAAAGTTTTATCTGTTCAACAACCAGCTGCCCAGGGTCCACGCTTCTTGTTAAGTACCAAATGGATTTGCAGTGAAGGGAAATGTTAATATCTTAAAAACTTGCTGTAGAATTTCATTAAAGGGGGGCATACTTTTTCGGAGAAATACACCTGGCAAATTTCTCAGGGTGAAAGTGAGGCTGTGGCGACATACACCATCCAGATGCAAGGTTAACAGAAGAGGTGAGTAAACTTCTCTGCAGTAGAGATAGAAATGTTCAGAAAGGTAAACACCTGGGGCCAATGGCCTTTGGTGTGGAGTATGAAAAAAGATGGCCGTATCATTTTTGGTCTGCAGCAATGCAAAATGAACCAGAATCCCCATGTGCAGGACGGCAAAGCAAGTCATACATTTAATGAGGACACACAAATGGTCATGAGAACAAAGCTCTCCCCTCTCTCATACTCCATCCTCCTCAGAATCTGCAGAAAATTGGCAAGGGCTTTCAATTTCCATGGTATCTGTTAGAGTCTTTTGAATCAATTTTTCAAAAGGCAAAGAGATCTCAACTCAATTGTTAAAAAATACAACAGTATCTCAGGTTTAAAATTTAACTATATTCTGAGGATGACGACTTAGAATGTAATCAGCATGAAGGAAAGATCTTTAAAGAACACATGATCCAATCTTATGGTTAGTAAGATAGAAACTGAAGTCCCCAGAAAAATATCATGCAAAATCTTCTGATATGTGTGTGTCCACAGGTTAATTCTAAGCATGAGAGGTATAAAGAGCTGGCTCCGAATACAAATTAACGTTGATTTCAAAATGAAATGGAGTGTCTGCACTTGGTGCTCTGACTCATCATTGCTAACGAACAGTAAAAAACTTATTACTCACTCCCCATGTGTAGATGACTTTTGCAAACTCATGGTAAGAGCCACAGAATTTGTTTTCAATTTGCTGTTTTCAGTTTCTGAATTGCCTGTGGTTCCAGGCAGTCCTTAAACAAAAAGCCCATAGCTCAGCTAATATTTCATATTGGAGATAGCATCACATGCTGGTATGCTGCCATCACTGAGAGATTAATATCAATAGTGGCTGTCATTTTTAGTTAGCATGCTTGAGGAAGGCAGCCAGGTGCAAGGAATCATGCTGGACCAGCACTTCACTGAAAGGCAATGGCGTGGCTCAGTCATTTCTGAGTCTGGTGAATTTGTCTGAAGCTCTCAAAGTCACAGGTCTTTGTTTCTCCATCCAGAAATGGGGACCATGAACTTGTTCTCATTGTGAATATTTAATAAGCAATGAAAGAGTAAAAGACCCTTGGAAACTTTAAATACCTATTAAAATGTAATGAAAGAAGAATATTCTTAAACTGAGAGGGCTTTGTCCTCTAAAAATCTGAGTGAGTGAGTGAAAGTTGCTCAGTTGTGTCCAACTGTTTGTGATTCCATGGACTGTAACCTGCCTGGCTACTCTGTCCTTGAAATTCTCGAGGTCAAAATACTGAAGTGGTTAGTTGTTCCCTTCTCCGGGGGATCTTCCTAACCCAGGAACTCAACCCAGGTCTCCCTCATTGCAGGCAGATTCTTTACCAGCTGAACCACCATGTAGCCTTTGCCGTATAAACCCTTCCCCCACCCTCTGTTGCTCCTCATTGCAGTGCTATTTTTCTTCATTCTGCATAGCTCCATATAAGGTTTATCTCTCCATGTCTTCCTCCACTGGGTCTTCCTCCACTCATCCCTTAGTCTACTGAGCGGGAAGTTATCAAGCGCCTTCTGATTTCCCAAACCATGTTAGTTGACTATCTTCATGAAATTAACATTTCCCAACTTGTGTCAAAGTAGGCTCATGGTGGAGAGGTCTGACAGAATGTGGTCCACTGGAGATGGGAATGGCAAACCACTTCAGTATTCTTGCCTTGAGAACCCTTTGAACAGTATGAAAAGGCAAAATGATAGGATACTGAAAGGGGAACTCCCCAGGTCAATAGGTGCCCAATATGCTACTGGAGATCAGTGGAGAAATAACTCCAGAAAGAATGAAGGGATGGAGCCAAAGCAAAAACAACACCCAGTTGGGTATTGTTAGAAGCAAGGTCCAATGCTGTAATGAGCAATATTGCATAGGAGCCTGGAATGTCAGGTCCATGAACTGAGGCAAATTGGAATTGGTCAAACAAGAGATGGCAAGAGTGAACGTCAACATTCTAGGAATCATCAAACTACAATGGACTGGAATGGGTGAATTTAACTCAGATGACCATTATATCTACTACTGTGGGCAGGAATCCCTTAGAAGAAATGGAGTAGCCATCATGGTCAACAAAAGAGTCCAAAATGCAGTACTTGGATGCAGTCTCAAAAACGACAGAATGATCTCTGTTCGTTTCCAAGGTAAACCATCCAATATCACAGTAATCCAAGCCCATGCCCCAACCAGCAATGCTGAAGAAGCTGAAGTTGAACGGTTCTATGAAGACCTACAAGACCTTTTAGAAATAACACGCACAAAAGATGTCCTTTTCATTATAGGGGACAGGAATGCAAAAGTAGGAAGTCAAGAAACTCCTGGAGTAACAGGCAAATTTGGCCTTGGAGTATGGAATGAAGTAAGGCAAAGGCTAATAGAGTTTTGCCAAGAGAATGCACTGGTCATAAAAAACACTCCCTTCCAACAACACAAGAGAAGACTCTACACATGGACATCATCAGATGGTTAACACCAAAATCAGATTGATTATATTCTTTGCAGCCAAAGATGGAGAAACTCTATACAGTCAGCAAAAACCAGAATGGGAACTGACTGTGGCTCAGATCATGAACTCCTTATTGCCAAATTCAGACTTAAATTGAAGAAAGTGGGGAAAACCACTAGACCATTCAGATATGACCTAAATCAAATCCCTTGCAATTATACAGTGGAAGTGAGAAATAGATTTAAGGGCCTAGATCTGATAGATTGAGTGCCTGATGAACTATGGACTGAGGTTCATGACATTGTACAGGACACAAGGATCAAGACCATCCCCATGGAAAAGAAATGCAAAAAAGAAAAATGGCTGTCTGGGGAGGCCTTACAAATAGCTATGAAAAGAAGAGAAGCGAAAAGCAAAGGAGAAAAGGAAAGATATAAGATTTGAATGCAGAGTTCCAAAGAATAGCAAGAAGAGATAAGAAAGCCTTCCTCAGCGATCAATGCAAAGAAATAGAAGAAAACAACAGAATGGGAAAGACTAGAGATCTCTTCAAGAAAATTAGAGATACCAAGGGAACATTTCATGCAACGATGGGCTCGATAAAGGACAGAAATGGTATGGACCTAACAGAAGCAGAAGATCTTAAGAAGAGATGGCAAGAATACACAGAAGAACTGTACAAAATAGAGCTTTACAACCCGGATAATCACGATGGTGTGATCACTCATCTAGAGCCAGACATCCTGGAATGTGAAGTCAAGTGGGCCTTAGAAAGCATCATTACGAACAAAGCTGGTGGAGGTGATGGAATTCTAGTTGAGCTATTTCAAATCCTGAAAGTTGATGCTGTGAAAGTGCTCCACTCAATATGCCAGCAAATTTGGAAGACTCAGCAGTGGCCACAGGACTGGAAAAGGTCAGTTTTCATTCCAATCCCAAAGAAAGGCAATGCCAAAAAATCTTCAAACTACCACACAATTGCACTCATCTCACACGCTAGTAAAGTAATGCTCAAAATTCTCCAAGCCAGGCTTCAGCAATACATGAACCGTGAACTTCCAGATGTTCAAGCTGGTTTTAGAAAAGACAGAGGAACCAGAGATCAAATTGCCAACATTCGCTGGATCATCAAAAAAGCAAAAGTGTTCCAGGAAAACATCTATTTCTGCTTTATTGACTATGCCAAAGGCTTTGACTGTGTGGATCACAATCAACTGTGGAAAATTCTGAAAGAGATGGCAATACATGACCACCTGACCTGCCTCTTGAGAAATCTATATGCAAGTCAGGAAGCAACAGTTAGAACTGGACAGGGAACAACAGACTGTTACAAATAGGAAAAGGAGTACGTCAAGGCTGTATATTGTCACCCTGCTTATTTAACTTCTATGCAGAGTACATCATGAGAAATGCTGGGCTGGAAGAAACACAAGCTGGAATCAAGGTTGCCGGGAGAAATGTCAATAAACTCAGATATGTAGATGACACCACCCTTATGGCAGAAAGTGAAGAGGAGCTAAAAAGCCTCTTGATGAAAGTGAAAGAGCAGAGTGAAAGAGTTGACTTAAAGCTCAACATTCAGAAAACGAAGATCATGGCATCCAGTCCCATCACTTCATGGGAAATAGATGGGGAAACAGTGGAAACAGTGTCAGACTTTATTTTTTGGGGGGCTCCAAAATCACTGCAGATGGTGATTGCAGCCATGAAATTACAAGACGCTTACTCCTTGGAAGAAAAGTTATGACCAACCTAGATAGCATATTCAAAAGCTGAGATATTACTTTGCCAACAAATGTCTGTCTATTCAAGGCTGTGGTTTTTTCCAGGGGTCATGTATGAATGTGAGAATTGGACTGTGAAGAAAGCTGAGTGCTGAAGAATTGATGTGTTGGAGAAGACTCTTGAGAGTCCCTTGGACTGCAAGGAGATCCAACCAGTCCGTTCTAAAGGAGATCAGTCCTGGGTGTTCTTTGGAAGGACTGATGCTAAAGCTGAAACTCCAACACTTTGGCCACCTTATGTGAAGAGTTGACTCATTGGAAAAGACTCTAATGCTGGGAGGGATTGGGGGCAGGAGGAAAAGGGGACAACAGAGGATGAGATGGCTGGATGGCATCACTGACTTGATGGACATGAGTCTGAATGAACTCTGGAAGTTGGTGATGGACAGGGAGGCCTGGCATGCTGCGATTCATGGGGTCGCAGAGTTGGACATGACTGAGTGACTGAACTGCGCTGACCAATGGGACCGGATGCCATGATCTTACTTTTTTGAATGTTGATCTTTAAGCCAAATTTTCACTCTCCTCTTTCACTTTCATCAAGAGGCTTCTTAGCTTCTCTTCACTTTCTGCCATAAGGGTGGTGTCATCTGCATATCTGAGGTTATTGATAGTTCTCCTGGCAGTCTTGATTCCAGCTTGTGTTTTTCCAGCCCAGAGTTTCTCATAATGTACTCTGCACATAATTTAAATAAGCAGGGTGACAATATACAGCCTTGACATACTCTTTTTCCTAGTTGGAAGCAGTATGTTGTTCCATGTCCAGTTCTAACTGTTGCTTCCTGACCTGCATACAGGTTTCTCAAGAGGCAGGTCAGGTGGCCTGGTATTCCCATCTCTTTCAGAATTTTCCACAGTTTGTTGTTATCCACACAGTCAAAGGCTTAGGCATAGTTAATAAAGCAGAAATAGATGTTTTTCTGGAACTCTCTTGCTTTTTCCATGATCCAGCGGATGTTGGCAATTTGATCTCTGGTTCCTCTGCCTTTTCTAAAACCAGCTTGAACATCTGAAATTTCGCAGTTCACGTACTGCTGAAGCCTGGCTTGGAGAATTTTGAGCATTACTTTACTAGCGTGCGAGATGACTGTGATTGTGAGGTAGTTTGAGCATTCTTTGGCATTGCCTTTCTTTGGGATTGGAATGAAAACTGACCTTTTCCAGTCCTGTGGCCACTGCTGAGTTTTCCAAATGTGCTGGTATATTGAGCAGAGCACTTTCACAGCATCATCTTTCAGGACTTGAAATAGCTCAGCTGGGATTCCATCACCTCCACCAGCTTTGTTCGGAGTGATGCTTTCTAAGGCCCACTTGACTTCACATTCCAGGATGTCTGGCTCTAGATGAGTGATCACACCATTGTCATTATCTGGGTCATGAAGCTCTATTTTGTACAGTTCTGTGTATTCTTGCCACCTCCTCTTAACATCTTCTACTTCTGTTAGGTCCATACCATTTCTGTCCTTTATCGAGCCCACTGTTGCATGAAATGTTCCCTTGGTATCTCTAATTTTCTTTAAGAGATCTCTAGTCTTTCCCATTCTGTTGTTTTCTTCTATTTCTTTGCATTGATCTCTGAGGAAGGCTTTATTATCTTTCCTTGCTATTCTTTGGAATTCTGCATTTAGATGCTTTCATCTTTCCTTTTCTCCTTTGCTTTTCACTTCTCTTTTTTTCACAGCTATTTGTAAGGTCTCCCTAGACAGCCATTTTCCTTTTTTTAAAAAATTTCTATTTCTTGGGTATGGTCTTGATCCCTGTCTCCTGTACAATGTCACGAACCTCTGTCCGTAGTTCCTCAGGCACTCTGTCTATCCGATCTAGTCCTATCAGATGATTATTATTGAAGAAGAATTGCAGAAAACAAATACAGTCTTTCTGCTAGAGAAAAAATCTCCATAGATAAAAATTCTTATTCATCTGCCAATAGCCCCACCTCTGGCACAAATTCAAGTACACCCACAAATAAAGCGAGCTGTAGATATCTTAGCTGTCCAGAGAAATAGCTCTACACTTGGTCACTGGCTTTGAAAATGATGATCCATGCAGCTGAGCACTTGGAGTATTCAGCTTTCCTGGTTCTAACATTGACTAAATATGAAAGTGTTGTCCTGAATCACTGAGACCAATACAATCTCATTGCCTTTCAACATCCTCAGTGAAGTGAAGTTGCTCAGTCGTGTCCGACTGTTTGCGACCCCATGGATGGTAGCCTACCAGGCTCCTCCATCCATGGGATTACATCCTCAGGGAGAAAAAAAGAATCTGTTGTACTTTTAGAGAAGCCCAGACACGCTGGTATGGAAAAGAGCTCTCATTGGTGCAGGAACCAGGAAAATGTTTCACCAATAACACAGGCAAATAAAGAAAAAGAAAAAAAAAGCCATAAGTATTAAGACTCTGATGCTGGGAGGGATTGGGGGCAGGAGGAGAAGGGGACAACAGAGGGTGAGATGGCTGGATGGCATCACTGACTCGATGGACGTTGAGTTTGAGTGAACTCCGGGAGATGGTGATGGACAGGGAGGCCTGGCGTGCTGTGTTTCATGGGGTCGCAAAGAGTCAGACATGACTGAATGACTGAAATTAACTGAACATTAAGGTATTTGGGAGAAATAATTTTTGGAATCTCATGCTGGTATAGATGGTATAAAATAAAGTTACTTTAGAATACTGATTACTTTTTCATGCACAAGGCCCTGTTAACTATGCTGGTCAAAATTCTTCATTTTGTGTAGATAACATGGGTAATTTTTTATAGAAGGTAAGTCAAGGCTATGGTTTTCCCAGTGGTCATGTATGGATATGAGAGTTGGACTGTGAAGGCTGAATGCTGAAGAATTGATGCTTTTGAACTGTGATGTTGCAGAAGACTCTTGAGAGTCCCTTGGACTGCAAGGAAATCCAACCAGTCCATTCTGAAGGAGATCAGCCCTGGGTGTTCTTTGGAAGGAATGATGCTAAAGCTGAAACTCCAGTACTTTGGCCACCTCATGCGAAGAGTTGACTCATTGGAAAAGACTCTGATGCTGGGAGGGATTGGGGGCAGGAGGAAAAGGGCATGACCGAGGATGAGATGGCTGGATGGCATCACTGACTCAATGGGCATGAATCTGAGTGAACTCCGGGAGTTGGTGATGGACAGGGAGGCCTGGTTGCTGCGATTCATGTGGTCGTAAAGAGTTGGACACGACTGAGCGACTGAACTGAACTGAACAAGAGGCAGAAGAACCATAGATCTGCTCTCTCCCTCATTCATTCATTGACTCACTGCATTATTCATGCATGCATTCTTTTTCATCCTATTGTTGTTGCTATTTAGTTGCTAAGTTGTGTCTGACTCTTTGTAACCCCATGGACTGTGACACGCCAGGAGTCTCTGTCCTTCCCTTCTAGATATATTCATCATGCTGGGGGCTTCCCTGGTGGCTCAGAGGTTAAAGCGCCTGCCCGCGATGCAGGAGACCCGGGTTCAACCCCTGGATCGGGAAGATCCCCTGGAGGAGGGAATGGCAACCCACCTCAGTACTCTTGCCTGGAGAATCCCATGGATGGAGGAGCCTGGTAGGCTACAGTCCACGGAGTCGCAAAGAGTTGGACACAACTGAGTAACTTCACTTTCACACATTTCTGAAGGAAAACTAAGGCAGCTTGCAATAGAAGCCTATATTTAATAAATCGGATTTCAAAAGGAAACAAGTATAAGAGCTAGAAAATACAGGATATACATGCAGAAAAATGGATACAAGACTTACTAAGTTCTTGACTGGAGCCAGGGAGAAAATGGAACTGACATACCAGAATCAACTGGGAAATAATTTTCTAAAGAAGTTCTTCTATCAAGGAAATAACATTCCTTAGCTGAGAAATGAAACAGAGTAATTGAGTAAAAGAATAATGTAGACACTTCAGAATGATTCTAATATTTGTCTCCATGAAGAACAGTGGGCTAAAGAAAGGGTACTGAAATGACATACAGTGCCTAATTTTGAGATTCCTAGAGGAAATGATAAAAAGGGAAACTCAATATATGATACAATGAGAATTTTAGATGTTCATTTATCCAGCTCTGAATTTGGAATGAAACTGACTACACATGCATTTATTTATTTAAGTATTCATAGGTAGCACAACAGAATCCTAGAGGAAGATACCTTCTTCTGAAAAACAGATCATTTTTCTATAAAGCTTGAATACCTTATCATAGCCAAAAATATTTTTAAAATGCTAATTACCATCAAATATCACCTCTGTATTCAGATTAAATCGTTGTTACCCAAAATTTTATAGCTGGTATATTCAAAATTATATACAGAATCATATCAGTACCAGGCTTAAAGTTGAATTCATAATCTTTGGGATTTCAGAAACACCAAAACTTGGGGAAACAGTGATTCTCCTGGGTAGAAATCTCCAAACTTGATAAAGATGGTGGGATTTAATAGACATTTTCTAAGTAAGTTTTAGAAAGGCTTATGAGAAATACAATCTTGGCTCTTTTTTTCTTAGCAAACAGAATACAATTTTTGTTCTTTTTATAGTTGATGTAAATTTTACATAAAATGAACAAATGTATAATTCAGTGAGTTCTGACAAAAATATACTTCTGTGCTACCACCCCAAAAGTTCTCATACTTCTTTGGAGTCATCCCCCGTACAATACATACAACTTGTTTCTATAACCATAGAAGAGTCTGCCTATTTCAAACTTCATAACACTTGGCAACATAGAGCATGCATTCTTTGGTGTCTGCCTTTCTCTTTTTTTAAGATAATGCTTTTGATATATTTCCTTTTTTTTTTTTTGCATGTATCTTTTTTTCTATTTATTGCTGCATATACTATTCCACTGTGTGACTATATCACAATTTGTGATTCCTATTGATAGCCATTTGGGTTGTTATGAGTATTTTACTCTATGAATAAATTTTCTATGAATATTGTTACATGGTTTTGCAGGTGTACAATTTCATCTATCTTGGTTAAATGCCAAGGAATGAAACCACACTTAAATGTATAAGGAACTTCAATTTTCCTGAGTGGTTGAAACCATTCTACATTCTACCCATGAGGCTTTAGAACCACATTGCTATTTATATTTCATAGTACCAGTCATTTGACTTTAGTCATTTTAAATGGGTATATAGAAGTGTCTTAGAGATGTAGTTGATGATATTTTCACTTCTTTTTTAATGATGAAACTACTGTGCCCATTTAGCTCAGTAAAATAAGCTATTATATATAAGCTTATATAAAGATAAGTTTATATAAATATTATATATGAGCTTATATAAATAAGCTATTTATATCTTATTATTGAGCTAAAGGAGTTCTTTATATATTCTGGATATAAGTCTTTTAAATTAAACATTTTGTCTCAGTTTGTAGCTTGCACTTTCATGTTTTAAAATAATTTATTTTAAGAAAAAAGTGTTTTTAATGAAATTTGATGTATTTTGTATTACTAATGCTTTGGATGTCCAGGAAATCTTTGTCTACCCAAGATTAAGAAGATAATCTTCTTGTATTCTTTTACCCTTTATATTTATGACATATTTCCAAATAATATTTGTGTGTGGTGTGAGGTAGGAGTCAAAGCTCAGTTTTCTTCCAGATTAATATACAACTGGTCCAGTGCCATTTTTGAAGACATTATGTTTTCCCACGGAATTACCTAAGTGACCTTGATGACTACTTTTTCTAAAATATTGATTGACCAGATATATGAATATTTACGTGCAGACTCTCCCCTCTAATCTATAAATGTTTTTAAATATTTCTAATAAAAGAGCATCTTGACTACTGAAAATTTACAGTAAATCTTAAAATCAGTGACTGTAAGTCCTCTAAATCTGTTCTTTAAGCTAGATGGATTAGCTATTACACATTGTCTTTCTAAATTTTAGGTGCTGGGATCAAAAAGTTTCAACTTTTTTTTGTTTGGACCACACCGCGCAGCTTGCAGGATCTGAGCTCCCTGACGAGGGATCAAACCTAGGACCTAGGTCATGATGGCACAGAGTCGTAACCTCTGGGCCTCCAGGGAAGTCCTGTCTTCCTAAATTTTAAAATGATCTTGTCGATTTCTACTATGAACAGTTATTAGAAATGGGACTTGTATGGCATCAAATCTATCGATCTGTTTAAGGAGAATGGATATCTTAAGAATAGTAAATCTTTAATGATCATAGTATAGCTCCTCATTCATTAGGCTTCTCATCATTTCTCTCTCTTTGATTTTCAATGTAGAGGTTTTCCATGGTTCTCACTACATTTATTCTTAGTTATTTTATACTCTGATTCTATTATAAATTATATTTTAAGATTCACTTCCCTAGTTATTCATTGTTAGTATTTGGAAAAGTATTCTTTTGTATTTTGGACTTTATGCCCTGCAAAACTGCCTAACTCACATATTAGTTCTGATAGCTTATTCATAAATTCCTCAAAATATTCTATGTTATTAACATATTCTCAGTGAACAAAATTCTTTTATTATTTAAACCTTACTTTTTTTTAACTAGCATTTAAAAGTATAAATTCCCCTTTAAGGACTGCATTAGTTGTATTCCTAAATTTTTGATATGTTGTGTTTTTATTGATATTTAGTTGAAAATAATTTCTACTTGCTTTGTGATTTTTCTCTTTAATGTATAGAGAAATGACTTGCTACTTTGAAAATACTTGTAATGTCCTCTAGATATCTTTCTTACTGTTTGCCTATATGTGATTTAAATCTATTGTGCCCAGGAAACACACTCTGTATTACTTCAGCGCTTTGAAATCCAGTTACTTATTTTATGGCTCAGCCATAAAACCTGTTTCTTCATTTGAATCTATCATATTGACTCTTCTAGTGTGCTTGAGAAACATGTATGTCCCACAGTTATCAGATTACTGTTGCTTGTTTAAATGTCAGTCATGTCAGTCTTTCATACATTGTTCAAATCACTTCTGATTTTTACTGAAATATGTCTAATTTTCCTATCAGTTAATAAAGAAAAACATTACATCTCCATCTATGACTAGGGGATCAGTTGTTAGCTTCTTACACATTTAGGATGAAGTACAACCTAATACTGACCAGAAGATTGGGGGTAGAAGGAGAAGAGGGCATCAGAGAATGAGATGGCTGGACAGCATCATCAACTCAGTGGACATGAACTTGGGCAAACTTTGGGAGATGGGGAAGAGCCTGGAAGGCTGCAGTTCATGGGGTCACTGAGAGTTGGACACGACTGAGCGACTTCACTTTCACTTTTCACTTTCAAGCATTGGAGAAGGAAATGGCAACCCACTCCAGTGTTCTTGCCTGGAGAATCCCAGGGACAGCAGAGCCTCGTGTGCTGCCGTCTATGGGGTCACACAGAGTCAGACACGACTGAAGTGACTTAGCAGCAGCAGCAGCAGCAGGACAGGAAAACTAAGATCATGGCATCTGGTCTCATCACTTCATGGGAAATAGATGGGGAAACAGTGGAAGCAGTTTCAGACTTTATTTTGGGGGGCTTCAAAATCACTGCAGATGCTGATTGCAGCCATGAAATTAAAGGACACTTACTCCTTGGAAGGAAAGTTACGACCAACCTAGATAGCATATTAAAAACCAGAGACATTACTTTGCCAACAAAGATCCGTCTAATCAAGGCTATGGTTTTTCCAGAGGTCATGTATGGATATGAGAGTTGGACTGTCAAGAAAGCTGAGCACCAAAGAATTTATGCTTTTGAACTGTGGTGTTGGAGAAGACTCTTGAGAGTCCCTTGGACTGCAGGGAGATCCAATCAGTCCATCCTAAAGGAGATCAGTCCTGGGTGTTCATTGGAAGGACATGCTAAAGCTGAAACTCCAACACTTTGGCTACCTCATGCGAAGAGTTGACTCATTGGAAAATACACTGATGCTGGGAGGGATTGAGGGCAGGAGGAGAAGGGGACAACAGAGGATGAGATGGCTGGATGGCATCACCGACTCGATGGACATGAGTTTGAGTAAACTCCGGGAGTTGGTGATAGACAGGGAGGCCTGGTGTCCTGCGATTCATGGGGTCGTGAAGAGTCGAACATGACTGAGCGACTGAACTGAACTGAAGGACAGGGAGGCCTGGTGTGCTGCAGTCCATGGGTTGCAAAGAGTCAGACATAACTGGGCGACTGAACAACAAAAACAACCCCTAATATTGTAAAGTGATCTACCTTATCTCTGGTAATACTTTTTATCTTGAATTTTATTTTGTCCTGATATTAACATAGCCACATCAGTTTCCATATGGACATATATGCATCATTTAAATCCATTGTCTTTCCACATATCTGAGTATTTGCATGTTGAATGTGTCTGTTGTTAAGAACATAGAGTCATCTCCAGTCTAACAACTGTTCCCTTTTGTTTGGATAGTTTATTTCTATTTATTAAAAAATTAAATATATACATGTTTATTTATTTTATGCTTTTATGTATTTTTTTAAAAAATTATATTGGATTAGAGTGGATTAACTGTGTCAGTTTTAGGTGTACAGCAAAGTGATTCAGTTATACATCTACATGTAGCTATTCTTTTTCGAGTTCTTTTCCCATTTACGTTGTTACAAAGTACTGAGCAGTTTCTTATGCTACACAGTAGGTTTTTGCTGGTTATCAGTTTTAAATACAGCACTGTGTACCTGTCAATCCCAAACTCCCAATTTGTCCATTCTGGTAACTATAATTTCCTTCCCTAAGTCTGTGAGCGTGTTTCTGCTTTTTAAATTTCATTCATATCAAATTTTTTAGATTTCATGTTTAAGTGATATCATATGATAGTTATCTTCTCTGCCTGACTTTATTCACTTAGTATGACAATCTCCAGGTCCATCCATGCTGTGGCAAATGGCATCATTTCATTTCTTGTGGCTGTATAATATTCCATTGTATATATTGATGCAGACATCTTCTTTATCCATTCCTCACTTGATGGACATTTATGTTGCTTCCATGTCTTGGCTATGGTAAACAGAGCTACAGTGAACACTGGGAAGCATGTATCCTTTCAAATTATGTTTTTCTCCAGATACATGCCAAGAGTGGGATTACTGGATCATATTTTTAGTTTTTTAAGGAATCTCCATACTGTTCTCCGTAGCGATTGCACCAATTTAATTCCCACAAACAGTGTAGTAGGGTTCCATTTCTCTACACCATCTCCAGCATTTATTGTTTGTAGACTTGCTGACAAGGGCCATTCTGACTGCTGTGAGGTGAAACCTCATGGTAGGTTTGATTTGGATTTCTCTAATAACTAGCAATTTTGAACATATTTTCATGTGCCTCTTGGCTGACTGACTGTATACACGTTTAGACTTACCATCTTTCTGTTTATATTCTCTTGCACACTCTTTTTTTTTTTTTAATCTTCCTATATGTCCTGTAATTTAAAGTGTGCAATTCAAAGGCCTCATTTGCATTCACACTACTGTGCAACCATTACTATTATCCACTTCCAGAATTTTTTTAATCATTTCAAACTAAAATTCTGTATGTGTGTGTGCATGTGTGTGTGTATATAAAACTTTCATTGTTTTTTTTCTATTACGACACATTTTCATACACTTTTCACAGTTTAACTTGAATTAATTACATGTGACTTCACATATAATAACCTTACAGCACAATAATTTCATTTATGGTTGCTTCCATTCATTTTTTATTATTGTCACATATTATTTTCCTGTTAGTGAACTGACTGTAAAAGAAATTAGGAAACAGTTTTATATTGAACACATACTTATTCCTCCAATGCTCTCCAATTTTCGCTATAGCTCTCAAGTACCATATTGTATTCAGTTCAGTTCAGTCACTCAGTGGTGTCCGACTCTTTGTGACCCCATGAATCGCAGCACGCCAGGCCTCCCTGTTCATCACCAACTCTCGGAGTTCACTCAGACTCACGCCCATAGAGTCCGTGATGCCATCCAGCCATCTCATCCTCGGTCATCCTCTTCTCCTCCTGACCCCAATCCCTCCCAGCATCAGAGTCTTTTCCAATGAGTCAAATCTTCGCATGAGGTGGCCAAATTAGTAGAGTTTCAGCTTTAGCATCAGTCCTTCCAAAGAAATCCTAGGGTTGATCTCCTTCAGAATGGACTGGTTGGATTTCCTTGCAGTCCAAGGGACTCTCAAGAGTCTTCTCCAACACCACAGTTCAAAAGCATCAATTCTTCGGTGCTCAGCCTTCTTCACAGTCCAACTCTCACATCCATACATGACCACAGGAAAAACCATAGCCTTGACTAGACGGACCTTAGTCGGCAAAGTAATGTCTCTGCTTTTGAATATGCTATCCAGGTTGGTCATAACTTTTCTTCCAAGGAGTAAGCGTCTTTTAATATCATGGCTGCAGTCACCATCTGCAGTGATTTTGGAGCCCCAAAAAATAAAGTCTGACACTGCTTCCACTGTTTCTGCATCTATTTGCCATGAAGTGATGGGACCGGATACCATGATCTTTGTTTTCTGAATGTTGAGCTTTAAGCCAACTTTTTCACTCTCCTCTTTCACTTTCATCAAGAGGCTTTTTAGTTCCTCTTCACTTTCTGCCATAAGGGTGGTGTCATCTGCATATCTGAGGTGATTGATATTTCTCTCCGCAGTCTTGAGTCTAGCTTGTGTTTCTTCCAGTCCAGCATTTCTCATGATGTACTCTGCATATAAGTTAAATAAGCAGGGTGACAATATACTGCCTTGATGTACTCCTTTTCCTATTTGGAACCAGTCTGTTGTCCCATGTCCAGTTCTAACTGTTGCTTCCTGAACTGCATAAGATTTCTCAAGAGGCAGGTCAGGTGGTCTGGTATTCCCATTTCTTTCAGAATGTTCCACAGTTGATTGTGATCCACACAGTCAAAGCCTTTGGCATAGTCAATAAAGCAGAAATAGATATTTTTCTGGAACTCTCTTGCTTTTTCGATGATCCAGCAGATGTTGGCAATTTGATCTCTGGTTCCTCTGTCTTTTCTAAAACCAGCTTGAATGTCAGGGAGTTCACGGTTCACATATTGCTGAAGCCTGGCTTGGAGAGTTTTGAGCATTACTTTACTAGTATGTGAGATGAGTGCAATTGTGCCGTAGTTTGAGAATTCTTTTGCCTTGCCTTTCTTTGGGATTGGAATGAAAACTGACCTTTTCCAGTCCTGTGGCCACTGCTGAGTTTTCCAAATTTGCTGGCATATTGAGTGCAGCACTTTCACAGCATCATCTTTCAGGATTTGAAACAGCTCAACTGGAATCCCATCACCTCCACTAGCTTTGTTCGTAGTGATGCTTTCTAAGGCCCACTTGACTTCACTTTCCAAGATGTCTGGCTCTAGATTAGTGATCACATCATCATGATTATCTGGGTGGTGAAGATCTTTTTTGTACAGTTCTGCTGTATATTCTTGCCACCTCTTCTTAATATCTTCTGCTTCTGTTAGGTCCATACCATTTCTGTCCTTTATCGAGCCCATCTTTGCATGAAATATTCCTTTGGTATCTAATTTTCTTGAAGAGATCTCTAGTCTTTCCCATTCTGTTGTTTTCTTCTATTTCTTTGCATTGATCGCTGAGGAAGGCTTTCTTATCTCTTCTTGCTATTCTCTGAAACTCTGCATTCAGATGCTTATATCTTTTCTTTTCTCCTTTGCTTTTTGCCTCTCTTCTTTTCACGGCTATTTGTAAGGCCTGCCCAGACAGCCATTTTGCTTTTTTGCATTTCTTTTCCATGAGGATGGTCTTGATCCCTGTGTCCTGTACAATGTCACGAACCTCATTCCATAGTTCATCAGGCACTCTATCAGATCTAGGCCCTTAAATCCATTTATCACTTCCACTGTATAATCATAAGGGATTTGATTTCATTCATACCTGAATGGTCTAGCAGTTTTCCCTACATTCTTCAATATAATTTGGTCTGAATTTGGCAATAAGGAGTTCATGATCTGAGCCACAGTCAGCTCTTGGTCTTGTTTCTGTTGGCTCTATAGAGCTTCTCCATCTTTGGCTGCATAGAATATAATCAATCTGATTTTGGTGTTGACCATCTGGTGATTTCCATGTGTAGAGTCTTCTCTTGTGTGGTTGGAAGAGGGTGTTTGCTATGACCAGTGCGTTTTCTTGGCAAAACTCTATTAGTCTTTGCCCTGCTTCATTCCACATTCCAAAGCCAAATTTGCCTGTTACTCCAGGTGTTTCTTGACTTCCTACTTTTGCATTCCTGTCCCCTATAATGAAAAGGACATCTTTTGTGCATGTTAGTTCTAAAAGGTCTTGTAGGTCTTCATAAAACCATTCAACCTCAGCTTCTTCAGTGTTTCTGGTTGGGGCATATACTTGGATAACTGTGATATTGAATGGTTTGCCTTGGAGACGAACAGAGATCATTCTGTCTTTTTTGAGATTGCATCCAAGTACTGTGTTTCGGACTCTTTTGTTGACCATGATGGCTACTCCATTTCTTCTGAGGGATTCCTGCCCACAGTAGTAGATATAATGGTCATCTGCATTAAAGTCACCCATTCCCGTCCATTTTAGTTCGCTGATTCCTAGAATGTCGACGTTCACTCTTGCCATCTCTTGTTTGACCACTTCCAATTTGCCTTGATTCATGGACCTGACATTCCAGGTTCCTATGCAATATTGCTCTTTACAGCATCGGATCTTGCTTCTATCACCAGTCACATCCACAACTGGGTATTGTTTTCGCTTTGGCTCCATCCCTTCATTCTTTCTGGAGTTATTTCTCCACTGATCTCCAGTAGCATATTAGGCACCCAGTGACCTGGGGAGTTCCTCTTTTGGTATCCTATCATTTTGCCTTTTCCTACTGTTCATGGGGTTCTCAAGGCAAGAATACTGTAGTGGCTTGCCATCCCCTTCTCCAGTGGATCACATTCTGTTAGACCTCTCCACCACAACCCGCCTGTCTTGGGTTGCCCCACAGGCATGGCTTGGTTTCATTGAGTTAGACAAGGCTGTGGTCCTAGTGTGATTAGATTGACTAGTTTTCTGTGAGTATGGTTTCAGCGTGTCTGCCCTCTGTGTCTTAAATCTTAAGAATTTCAGGACTTCTTGTAGTGTGTACCTGCTACAAGATTTTTTTTTGTTCTTAGTAGGGTTATTTCATCTTCATCTTTGAAATATATCATTATATGTGTGAAATGCTAGATTGACAATGTTTTATTTTTTCTCTCTCTTAGAATTTTTAAGATGTCAAACCATTCTCTTTTAAACTCCTTTTGTACGATCAAATGTCAGCCTAAATTGTTATTATTATTGTCTTGTATATAATGTCCCTTTTATTTTGCCTGGCTTTTAAGACTTTTTCCCTTTCTTTGAGAGCCAAATCCTGTCCAGTTTCTTTCTGTTTTTGACTGCTTTCTAGTGTCTCAAAATCATTATTGCTTCCCAGGTTTTATGACTATTATCAACCGGACATTCAGTCTTATACAAGGTACTCTCTCATTACTAGAAAACAGGAGCCGATTCTGTCTGTCCCAATACTCACCATTTATTTGTGTTTCTTTTGCGTGGACCCATGCCTTTGTCATGACATTTTCCTTCCGACTAAAAGCATCGTTATTATTTCTTTTAGAGCAGGTGAGCTGATGACAAAGTGTTCTCAGCTTTCCTTGTTCATAAAAGTTCAATTCAGTTCAGTCACACAGTTGTGTCCAACTCTTTGTGACCCCATGAATCACAGCACGCCAGGCATCCTGTCCATCATGAACCCCCAGAGTTCACTCAGACTCACACCCATCGAGTTGGTGATGCCATCCAGCCATCTCATCCTCGGTCATCCCCTTCTCCTCCTGCCCCCGATCCCTCCCAGCATCAGAGTCTTTTCCAACGAGTCAACTCTTTGCATGAGGTGGCCAAAGTACTGGAGTTTCAGCTTTAGCATCATTCCTTCCAAAGAAATCCCAGGGCTGATCTCCTTCAGAATGGACTGGTTGGATCTCCTTGCAGTCCAAGGGACTCACAAGAGTCTTCTCCAACACCACATTTCAAAAGCATCCATTCTTTGGCACTCAGCTTTCTTCACAGCCAAACTCTCACACCCATACATGACCACTGGAAAAGCCATAGCCTTGACTAGATGGACCTTTGTTGGCAAAGTAATGCCTCTGGTTTTTAATATGCTATCTAGGTTGGTCGTAACTTTTCTTCCAAGGAGTAAGCGTCTTTTAATATCATGGCTGCAGTCACCATCTGCAGTGATTTTGGAGCTCAGAAAAATAAAGTCTGACACTGTTTCCACTGTTTCCCCATCTATTTCCCATGAAGTGATGGGACCAGATGCCATGATCTTCATTTTCTGAATGTTGTGCTTTAAGCCAATTTTTTCACTCTCCTCTTTCACTTTCATCAAGAGGCTTTTTAGCTCCTCTTCACTTTCTGCTCTAAGGGTGGTGTCATCTACATATCTGAGGTTATTGATAGTTCTCCTGGCAATATTGAGTCCAGCTTGTGCTTCTTCCAGCTCAGCGTTTCTTATGATGTACTGTGCATATACATTAAATAAGCAGGGTGACAATATACATCTTTGATGTACTCCTTTCCCTAGTTGGAACCAGTCTGTTGTTCCAAGTCCAGTTCGAACTGTTTCTTCCTGACCTGCATACAGATTTCTCAAGAGGCAGGTCAGGTGGTCTGGTATTCCCATCTCTTTCAGAATTTTCCACAGTTGATTGTGATCCACACAGTCAAAGGCTTTGGCATAATCAGTAAAGCAGAAATCGATGTTTTTCTGGAGCTCTCTTGCTTTTTCCATGATCCAGCGGATGCTGGCAATTTGACCTCTGGTTTCTCTACCTTTTCTAAAACCAGCTTGAACATCTGGAAGTTCATGGTTCACATATTGCTGAAGCCTGGCTTGGAAAATTTTGAGCATTACTTTACTAGCGTGTGAGATGAGTGCAATTGTGCCGTAGTTTGAGCATTTTTTTGCCTTGCCTTTCTTTGGGATTGGAATGAAAACTGACCTTTTCCAGTCCTGTGGCCACTGCTGAGTTTTCCAAATGTGCTGGCATACTAAGTGCAGCACTTTCATAGCATCATCTTTCAGGGTTTGAAATAGCTCAACTGGGATTCCATCACCTCCACTAGCTTTGTTCATAGTGATGCTTTCTAAGGCCCACTTGACTTCACATTCCAGGATGTCTGGCTCTAGGTGAGTGATCACACCATGGTGTTTATCTGGTTCGTGAAGATCTTTTTTATACAGTTCTTCTGTGTATTCTTGCCACTTCTTCTTAATATATTCTGCCTCTGTTAGGTCCATATCATTTCTGTCAATGATTTTCAAAGATGTCTTCACTGGGTATTGAATTCCTAGTCGACCCAGTTATTTTCTTTCAGGACTTCAAAGACACAGTCGTTTCATTATGGTCTGGATTGCAAATCTTTGGACAAGTCCATGGATGTGCTTGTGTTTATTCTTCTCTATGAAATGTATCTTTTTCTCTGGTTGATCTTACTAATTTTACCTTCATCATTGGCTTCTAGAAATTTAATACGCTTTGCTGTGGTTTTCTTTGTGTTTAACCTTATTAACATCTGGGATATATCTGTTTGTAGTTTAAAATGTTTTTAACCTTCAGCCATTATTTCTTCAAAGATTTTTTCCTGTACCGTTCTCTCTTCTTAAGATTTGCATGTTAGATAGCCTAAGGTGGTCCAGCAGGTCACTGTCTCACTGTGCATTTTGTTTGTTTACCTCACTGAGCTTAAGGTTGATGGAGCCTATTCCTTGATTTCAAGCCTCTTTTTATTGTTGTTCTCACTCCCACTCTCATGGTATTTAATTTGCTATTAATGCCATCAGGAATTTTCTTTGTTTCCATACCATGATGTTTCATTTTTCATATCTAGAATTCCCATTTGTTTCTTTTTCTGTATCTTGCATTTCCCCCAATATGATGTCCATATTGTCCTTGAAACTGTGGAACATACAGCACAGATTTATTAGAGCTATTGTCAAATTCTGATCTGCAAATTGAACTGTTTCACTAATTTCTGAGGTGTTTTTTTTTTTTTTTTTCCTATTTACTTATCTGCCTTCAGCTTTTGTGTCACATTTGCTTGCTTCTTGAGATCAGAGTCAACTTTCAATGGCTTATGAACACTGAAATTTACATCATCGAGTGATGGATTTTATAGGGTTCTTTTAAACAGTGCTGAACTTTATCACTTGTGGAATAGATTGATCTTTGAGTGAGTCATTTTATTAAAGCAGAATTTTGAATCTGGAGATAGAGTTACTTCTATAGCTAATTTAGTCCCACTGAGTGTGAAGTCGCTCAGTCATGTCCGACTCTTTGTGACCCTGGGGACTGTAGCCCACCAGGCTCCTCTGTCCATGGGATTCTCCAGGCAAGAATACTGGAGTGGGTTTCCATTTCCTTCTCCATGGGATCTTTCCAACCCCGGGATCAAACCCAGGTCTCCTGCTTTGCAGGCAGATGGTTTATCCTCTGAGCCACCAGGGAATATTATTGGTCTGGATTATCCACTAAAGTCACATAGGTTCAATACATTTTCCTCATTCTGACTGACTAGAACTTGAATATCTCTCATCCTTTTGTCAACTCTGGAAATTTTTTTCTTTACAGCACCCATTCATTCTTTATCTAGACTTCTGGAGTCGTACTTTTTGTAGGCATGTCTTACTGTTACTTCACAAAAGACTAAATGAGGCCTCTGTGCAGATTTTTTTTCCCCAGGTGCAAATCATGACTTTAGCCCCAAATATTGAGTTACACATTTCTCTTTTTTTTTTCTTTCTTTCTTTTCTCTTTTCTTTTTTTTTTTTAAACATTGATGTAGTTTCTGTATTTTTTAAATCACAGTACACATCAGGGTCTGATTTTGTAATTTTTATTTTCCATTTTCTTTCTGTCTATATTCTGATAATAAAAACACATTACTTACATACTATAGCTCTGAAATAGCTTTAATATCCATGGTATATAATTCACTCTAATTTTTTTTTTTGGTTAATCAGCATCAAGGCTGTATATTGCCACCTTGCTTATTTAACTTATATACAAAACACAACATGTGAAATGCCAGTCTGGATAAATCACAAGCTGGAAACAAAATTACTGGGAGAAATATCAACAACCTCAGATATGCAGATAATACAGCTTTAATGGCAGAATGTGAAGAGAAACTAAAGAGCTTCTTCATGAAGATGAAAGAGGAGAGTGAAAAATCTGGCTTAAAACACAACATTGAAAAAACTAAGATCATGGCATCTTGCCCTATTACTTCATGGCAAAGAGATGGGGACAAAGTAGAAACAGTGACAGATTTTATTTTCTTCCAAAATCACTGCAGATGGTGACTGTGGCCACAAAATTAAAAGACAGTTGCTCTTTGGGAAAAAAATATATGAAAAACCTAGACAGCATATTAAAAAGCAGAGGCTTTGCCGACAAATGTCCACATAGTCTAAGCTATAGTTTTTCCAACAGTCATGCATGTATGTGGGAGCTGGACTGTAAGGAAGGCTGGCCACCAAAGGATTGGTGCATTTGAACTGTGGTTCTGGAGAAGACTCTTGAGAGTTCCTTGGACCAACCAATCAATCCAAAAGGAAATCAATGGATATTTATAGGAAGAAATGATGCTGAAGCACCAATAATTTGGCCACCTGATGCAAACAGCTGACTCATTGGAAACGACCTTGATGCTGGGAAAGATTCAGGGCAAGACAAGAAAGTGGCAACAGAGGATGAGATAGTTGGATGTCATCACTGACTCAATGGACATAAGCTTGAGCAAGCTCAGGGAGATGGTGAAGGACAGGGAAGCCTGGCATGCTGCAGTTCATGGGATCACAAAGAGTCAGACATGTCTTAGCAAATTAATAACAACAACAATCAGCATTGCATAATTAATCTTCCAGATGAATTTTTGAATAATTTTAAGATCTTTGCCCATTTCCCTTGGAATCTGTGGTAGAAATGCCTGTCTCAAAAATGTAAGAAAGATTGGACAGCTTTAAAAGTTTTCCTCCATTAAAGTATTTTTTCTCTGTTAGGTTTTCTTGTTGCTTTTTTCCTCTTTGGCTGTTAAAATTACTTTAAAATATCTGCTTTCCTTCTTTTTATATTTATTCATGTGCCTTTCAGTGCTCATATGTTCCTATTACAATTATAAATGCTTTTCTTTCTTCAATTTTATATTTTATTACTTTTATATAGAAGTGTGATTTTATATATTAATTTAAATTTCTATAGTTTATCAATATCATTTACTGATATACCATCATTTATTGATTAATTTTTTGAATGAACTAATAAATGAATATAAATTAAATAATAAAATTGTCTTAAAATTTATTGAAGATATTGAATGATGATAAACTTAAATACCAACATATTTTTGAACAATATTTCTTTGTTGGCATTATTTTTTAATAAAATAATTTTATATTACTTATCTTATTTGATTTTTAATTTTTTTGGAGAAATGAAATCTGAGATTCAAAGAGGTGACAGAACTTACTGAAGACCAGAGTGACAAAAGGCTATACCTGTATTCATATCAAATTCTCCTATCCCTAGGTTCAGTGCCCATTCTCACATACATACTCCATTATTCCTCATCAGATGTCCACCTCCTTTGAAGATTCTTCCCAGCAATGTTTAACTAGAAACTGAAATAATGCAATTTGAGTTCTTTTTGAGATTATGCCAATTTTTTTTTTTTTTTTAAGGTGGAGCAAAGACAGCCTTCAAAGTGCTGGCTCACTTGATATTCAGGACCTAGAGAGGGAAAAAGAAGTATCTGGGATTACAGTAAGATGGAGTAGCACAGACCCACATAAACTGGTGGATATAAGATGAATCTCATGTGTCCAAGTGTATCGAAGGACCTATCACTCACATGTTGGTTTATGTGGTAGAGGTAAGTTAAGTCATGTTAATATGCAAAAATGTTTCTAATAACAACCTGTAGAGGTACATATCAAAAGACAGAAATGAGAAGAGAAAAAGAATACTAGAACAGAACTGAGAAATTAGCCAGGGAAATAGAACAATTCTCCAGTATAATCATCAGAGTGGTGACTAGAATTTCTTTTTCACTAGCAATTCATCTTAGAGTTAATAATGTTCTATATTTAAGAATTTGAACTATAAGACCACATATAAGTGGATTCAGATCCCGAATAAACTAGTTAGCATTTCTAAAGGCATCTGTTTTCTTTTTCTTTAAGGTTGAAAGAATGATATCTAATCGAGGCGTCATGAGGATTGCCTGAGATATTATACACATTTGAAACATGTATAAAAATACTGGTATATGCTCTTTCAATGAGTAGAATGGTAGATGTTATCTGTATAATTTATCTATTATGAGTACTCAATTATTCTATAAAGAAGATATGATGGCCTTAAAAATTAAATGAATAGATAATATAATAATAAATGATAATGACCAAGAGGATATGGAGGACTCCATTCATTCAACAAATATTTTTCAGTTACCTCTTCTGTGCTCTTCACTTCAGAGTTATGTAGAAAAAAGCATTAAGTATTTGACACAAATAACCAGTAATCTTAAAAGTGTAACACTTGAATTGAGTTTGAAAGGAGTAGATGTTAAGCCTATGTACAAAAAGACTCTGGGGAACAGTTGGTTATCTTCAAATAAGTCAAGGAAGCACAGTGCTGTGTTCTGAATGTCCCATAGGTATATAAGCCTATGAATTTTAATTCAAAAAAATTTTTTTAAGTTAGAGCTGTCCAAAGATGAAACAACAATAACTAGTATATGACTAGAATGACTACATGCCAAGATCACTTCTGGGTAAGAGGTTTGCATTATCTCATTTTATCCTCAAAATAACCTAACCCTGTTAGATAGGCATTTTTCAAGATGAGATTTTTTTTTTTTCTCATAGCATTGAGATGCTATGTAGCTTTCTTAGTGACACAGAGCTAACTGTCTCAGAGCCAGCCTTCACACTTTTAGTTGGAGATCAAGCTCTTAATATTCAGCTTAGGCACTCTCATTTGGGAAGATGAGCAGCGTGTTGCTCCACCTTAAAAAGGAACGTGTTTGAGTCAGTTGTCATGTCTCTGCCTCTTATACAGAGTGAGGTCAGAAAGAGAAAAGCAGATATCATACATTAACGCATATATATACGTATATATTCTTCCCTTGTGACTCAGACAGTGAAGCGTCTGCCTACAATGCGGGAGACCCGGGTTCTATCCCTGCGTCTGGAAGATCCTCTGGAGAAGGAAATGGTAACCCACTCCAGTATTCTTGCCTGGAAAATCCCATGGATGGAGGATCCTTGTAGGCTACAGTACATGGGGTTGCAAAAGAGTCAGACACGATTGAGCGACTTCACTTCACTTCATATATATATATATAATTATGACTGATGTGTGTTGTTGTAAAGCAATATATACACAAAAGAAAATGTGTAGGAAAAGACTGACAGAAAGGAATCCAGAGCCATGTTTTAAGGTCTCCATAAATATAAAATGGTTGTGTTTGAATACATACCATCATGAGGGAAAAATCTTATTAGAATTATTAATCATTCTAAGATACAACCAGGATGCCAATGCAAGAGAAAAACTAATGCAACCGATGTCATAAATTCATCAATTATGTTATCTGGAAAGTATATATTAAACAATCATTTCACTCACAAGTATTTGGTCATTTGATTTTTGAAAAAAATATGGCACACTGAAATTCAATTTAGAGAATGCACTCTTTTAAAAAACTGGTAGGTGAATGATTAGATATCTATAGAGAAATAAATGAACCTTAACTTCTACCTCATATTATGTAAAATTAATTTGACATAGCTCATAGTCATATGTGTGAAAGTCATACACACTTCTGGAAGCAGATGTAGGAGTATATATATATATATTTTTAATCGATATTCTTCAGGCAAAGACATCCTAAGTAGGATTCAAAAAGCTCTGACCATAAGAGAAAAAAGAAAAATATTTTCAAAATTTTAAATGTCTGTTCATCTCACATATCATTAAGCAAGTAAAAAGACAAGTCATTGACTATAAGTAAATATTTGTAGTATATATCTGACAAGGGATTCATATCAAAGTTATATAGCAAAATCTTACAAATCAAGAGTAAGCTAGAATTTTACTGGTGATCCAGTGGTTAAAAATCTGCCTGCCAATGCAGGGAACATGGTTTCAGTCCCTGATCTGGGAAGATCCCACATGCTGCAGGACATCTAAGCTGGCACGCCACAACTACTGAAATCTGAGTACTCATGCTTTGCAACAGGAGAAGGCGCTGTGATCAGAAGCCCAAGCACCACAACTACAGAGTACCCCCGCTCACCGCGACTGGAGAAAGCCTGCGTGCGGCCACAAAGTCCTAGGGCAGCCAAGAAAGAGGAAGAAGAAGCTGAAAGCCCGATTGGAAAAATGAATGAAGGACTTGCCTAAGTACTACACAGAGAAGGCACATGGAAGCCAATCAATATGAAAAGGGACCTAGGATCAGTAGCCAATAGGAAATGCAAATCAGTCCATGAAGAGATACCTTTTTACAGTTTTATCAGGGGTAAGGACTAATTCAAAAAAAAAAAAAAGGGGGAAATATGTAGTGTGGGCTAGGATGAGAATATAGCTAGAACTCTCATATCAGTGGTGGAAGTGTAAAATGGTAAAACTACTTTGGAAAATTGACGGCAGTTTCTGCTGAGGTTAAACACAAATGTCTCTCACACCTAAGTACTTCCACCCCAGTATATACCCTATAGAAACGAGTTCAGCTATACACACAACCTCGTGTAAAATTTTTACAGGTTTATTCATAATAAACAAAATGTCTAAATAACCCAAATGCCCTTCAACATTATTATATGATTACATTTATGCGAAGAAACACATGTATGTTGCTCAGTCACTCAGTTGTATCCAACTCTTTTCAACCCCACAGGCTGTAGCCTGCCAGGCTCCTCTGTCCATGGAATTTTCCAGGCAAGAATACTAGAGTGGGTTGCCATTTCCTACTCCAGGGGATTTTCTTGGCCCCAGGATCAAACCTGTGTCTTGTGCATCTCCTGCACTGGCAGGCAGACTTTACCACTGTGCCACCTGGGAAGCCTAGAGGAATACACAGGAAAACAACAGATTAACTGTTTGTAACAGAGATAAAAACCCAAACACTTTGAGCAAAAGAAGATAGACAAGAGAAGTAGGTTGGAGACAGAAATTACTTATTTATAACTAATTCATAAGTCGAAATAGTGTCTGCCTCTTGAGGTAGGCAGAACCAACAGCTCCTCAACAATAGTCACATTCTAATCTCAGAAACTGTGAATGTGTTAGGTTATACGGCAAAGGGGAGTTAAAGTTGCTGATGGAATTATGGTTGATCATCAACTGCTCTTAAAATGGGGAGATTTCCCTGGATTATCTGGGTAGGCCCAGTGTAACCACAAAGGTCCCTATAAATGGAAGAGGAAGGCAGAAGAGACTTTGGAGAAGAGACTTTGGGAAATAGACGTGATGATGGAAACAGTGCCAGGGAGATATGTTGCTGGCTTTGAAGATGGAAGGAGGCTATGCTCCAGGCACATGGAAGCCTCTAGAATCTGGAAAAAATGAGGAAACAGATTCTCCGTGAAGGCCTCCAGAAAGGAATGAAGCTCTGCCTACCCTGAGCTTAATCTGGTGAGACTGGTGTTGAACTTCTGACTGTACAACAGTAAATGTGCATTGCTTAAATCACTAAGCTTGAGCTAACTCATTAGCAGAAGCAATAAAATATCCAAGAGACCAGAAAAGGTCACAAAGGAACAATGCAAATGCTCTCTTTTCTGACAGCTGATGGTTACACAGGTATACATCATTGTAAAAAATCCTTAAGCCTCATAAGTATAATCAGTGACCTTTATGCCTATATGGTATTCTATGCATGTTAGCCTTCAATTAAAAAAAATAAATCATTCATGAAGCAGAAAATTTTTTTCTAACTGACATTAATTTATGTTGCCAAAATTTGGGGAAATGGTCACTTTGTGTGAATTTGGTCGGTCATTTTGCTAGGCGGCTGCATAGTAAGTTTGAAGATCTCTCCCACCTAGAAGTTGGATGAGACAGGGGCATATTCAATGTGATATATATGTATATAAACTTATTAGCACTTATCAAAACACATAAAGCACACTTTCCATTGTTTGACACATATGTAGTAAAAATGCAAAAGCGGAAAGAAAACATATGCATTCAAGGTTGAACTCTGCAGAAGAAGAGAAGAAATGAGATGGAGGAAGGTAGTGAAGGGAATGAAGGGAAGGTAGTGAAAGGAATTTCAAGGGGATGTGGGATCTTTTCCAAAAAATATACTCTTTTTTTTTTTTTACTTTATTTTACTTTACAATACTGTATTGGTTTTGCTATACATTAACATGAATCCACCACGAATACATGAGGGAAACAGGTAGACAGAAAGATGGTGAGAGAGGATGGAGTAAGAGAGCCCTGGAAGAGAGAAGAGAGGTTTCTCCCTAAATAAGAAGTATGACATCTAAAGACACCTGTCAGAGTGGTAAAGATACCCGTACGAGTGGCTCCCAACCAGAGGTGATTTAGAAATACCCGAAGACGTTCAGTAAGCTCTGGAGACATATTTTTATTGTGAAAATTAGAGGTAGGTGTTATTCTCACCGTGTTGATAGAGGCAAGAGGTGCTGATAAACAGCCTACAGTGCAAAGCACAGCTGCACACAGAAAACAATTATTCAGCCCAAAATAATTCCATGGTCTGAAAAAACCTGCTCAAAAATGTTTCTAGCGTTAATTGTCACGGAAGAGGCAACTTCTGAAGGTAGGTTCTGGCCGTTTTGTGTAAGGCTAATGTTTACGACTTGCTTTTTGGAGTGGTGTTGCTGAAATGGACAGGATAAGAGGCACCAGTGGTGGTGGAATGGAGAAAATATTTGGAATAACTGCTTAAGAAAATGAACCACAGAGTCAATAAGAGGTAAAGAGATGAAGTGACAGCAGTGGGCAGAGGGCCCAGTCCGCTGAGTCTAATCATCTGAGCCCAACTAATGGTGTCAAGTCGTGATTCATTAACCATACTAAAAGTACAATCAATGCTGGGGACTCAGTGCACATGACCAGAATCAGTGTTGCCTTTGAGTACTCTGTACAGTGAAGCTAGAAGTGTGAGTAGATGGGTAAGTAATGTTTGGGGCCATGACAATTTGGGTTCTAGTCCTAGTAGACCTGAGGCTTCCCTGGTGGCTCAGCAGTAAAGAATCTACCTGCAGTATGGGAGATGTGGTTTCGATCCCTGGGTCAGGAAGATCCCCTGAAGAATGAAATGGCAACCCACTCCAGTATTCTTGCCTGGGAAATCCCATTAACAGGGGAGCTTGGCCAGCTACAGTCTATGGGGTTGCAAAATTCAGACACAATGAAATCAACCAACCAACCTAGTAAACACAAGAAATCTGTTTGCCAGAATTTAATTGTCAATATATAGCTCAGTCTTTACTTTCAATACTTTAAAAGTTGGAAGTGGTGAACTGGATGGTTTGATGGGTACTGCAAAGAGCTATCCACTTCCCTCCCACATCAGACATAAAGGAATCATTCTCCCAGATCGGCAGGACAGAAGACAGTCCTCAGCTGCCAGGATTTGGGAATCGCCTCAGCTCTAGAGCGATCCTCCCCGAATGCTGTACTTTCTCCCTGAAATGGCCCACAGTCAATGACTGATCAGGAGGACAAAAGGCCTGGTCCTCATGCTCCCACTCAAGACAGATCCAAAGTTCATACTGTCGATGGAGCATCCTGCACTGTTGGCTGCAGTGTCCCATTGCCGAGTGATGGGCTGACTTTTCCCTGTTCTCAGTCCCAGTGCTACCGCCCTTTCTTTGCTTCCACAGCTGCTGGCGCCAGGAGAGTCTCTAACTAACCCTGTGCGTGCTAGTCTCCATCTCAGAGTCTGCTTCCTGGGGAACCCAGCCTGTAACAGATCACCTTCAGGTTCTCTTCCATTTATCAGATTTCATAATCTCACACCTCTATCTCTGGGCTTAATGTAAAATCTCTCACAGCAAGTATATGTTAAAGTGTGTGTGTGTCTGTGTGTGTGTGTGTCTGTGTGTGTGTGTGTGTGTACATGCATAGATGACAATCATCACAGATAACCTTTCTCATCCATACTGTCTTTTGAAAGTAAAATGGCCAGAATTCTAATTCAAATAAATGTGTGCTGTACTCTTTGGCAAAAGACCCCCTATACTAACCAACGCCACTATGTGGCCACACGTCACCACCAGCAGATCAATAGTGGGGTTTTTCACCTCGATTAAGTAGGCTACTGCCAGTACAAGTACAGTTGATACAACAGACACTTATCTGTCTGTATTTCACAGAAATATGGCATGCTGCAGTCCATGGGGTTGCAAAGAGTCAGGCACGACTGCGCGACTGAACTGAACTGATTCTACCGAAGGAAAACTGAGGCTCAGGTATCTCGAATGGCTGCTGCTTTTGCACAGCAAATGCTCACAGGAGTCAGGACTAGTACTCAGTTGCTCTGATTTTAACTCCACAGTTCCCTCTACCACGTGGTAGACAAATCAGTTCAAATTTAGGCAAATCCATCGATGATAGAATCATAGTTATTATTTTTCAGCTTGACTTCAAGAAGAACAACCATATCCTTTTTCAATGAGAATCTATTCCTCTTAATATGCCAGAAAATTTTTACTCAACCAAATAATTTGGAATTAGAAGGGACAATAAAGGGCATTTAGTATAGAAAATGTACCTTAAGCTCATTCTCTCATGCCAACTGCACTGTATTGGAAAGTGCCTGTTGGAACATCATATGGAGAAGGAGATGAAGGCCACATCTGGCTCACTACAAAGAAGTGTGAGATTGATTAGTGATGCCTGCCACGAGCGCAGGGATCAGTCCTGGTGGCTTCAGTGCTATGGAGCTGTAGTCCTGGGCTAACTGTATCATTCTATGAATAAGGGTACTTAACCTCAGACAAACTGAAAGAGCAGACATTTCAATAAGAGTGATATATATATAAATATCATATATATTATATATGTATCTCCATCCACCTGACTTTGAGAACAATGCCATCTGCTTGTTACCTGTGCTGTTCAATACAATGTCCACTAGCTACATATAGCCATTTAAAATTAACTGGCAATCACATACATTTTTATTTTTTCTGCTGTACAGATTATATTCAATATGAGCCAGCACAGAGAAGATTTCTAGCATCAGATAAAATTCCACTGGACATCACATTGATACCAATGGGCCTCTGCAGCTATTCTTACGTTCATATATTCCCATGTCTTAGTGAATACTCAACAAAAATTAATTGAGGGTGATAATTGATGTTAAGAGAAATTTAAAAGTTCTTTAGCTTATGCACAGCCTGCATTAAAATTATACATCCTTTGGGACAATTTCTGTCCAAGGTTAACATTTTGCCTCTTGAAAGTACAGAGGGATAAAAGCTAGTTTTAAGCTTCATGTATACCATACGCCTTGTAATGTATTGTGTGTCTTCTGCTATAGACTCATATTGTTAGCGTCTGCAGTGAAACCTCCGTGAAACTTCTCCACAGTGTAAGGAAAATGTCAGTCAATGTGTTACTTGAGGTAAAAGAACAATACATATTTACTGAATTAGTTTTTCCTTGTCAATTTCAATATTGATTGCAACTATCTGTACAAGAAACATTTCTATATAAAAGGACATAAGAATTTCTAGGTTCAAATCTGCAATGTAAAGCCCATTATTATTGGTCAAAGCTACCATTTAGTGAGTAAATGCTGTTTAATTCCAATTATATAATCTTCACAATGATCCAGAGAGGTCATATTGTTTTTCTCTCACAGATTAAAAAAAAAAAATTAAGCATAATTTTTCTTCCTAAGATACAAAAGTGGTAACTGTCATAGAATATGTCATGGAATATGATCTCAGGTTTGTGTTTCTGCCTTCAAGACTTATGATGGTTGGATATGCTACAGGACAACTAGTCTACCCAAGACTTAGTCATAAGCAGCTCTGGAGAAAACTTCCTTTGAGAACCACTGCTGCAGATAGTACCTATGTGGCTTGGATGTGTTACTAAAATGGTAAGGGGCTCATCTTAGAAAACATCCGGTAAATGTGTCTATTGTCACCAAATACCAGGCGATAGATTAATTGCATGATGAGAGAAGCACTCAGATCAAGATGGAAGGAAAACTGAACTTGGTGTCCCAGAATCTGATTCAAACTCTGGTTATTTTCCTAGCTGGCCAGCACTTTTAAGTAAATCATTTGCTTTCCTAAACCTCAGTTATCTTCATACAAGCAAGCCTGTATCATTGAGCTGTCTTGAGAGCTGAAAGTCACTACTAAAGCACAAAATAGATTGTATGACATGCTGTTGGTGTTTAACTGGCAGGAAACACAGGCTTGATTCCTGGGTCAGGAAGATCCCCTGGAGAAGGGAATGGCAACCCACTCCAGTATTCTTGTCTGGGAAATCCCATGGACAGAGGAGCCTGGAGGGCTACAGTCCATAAGATTGCAAGAGAGTCAGATATGAATGACTTAGCAACTAAACAACAATGAAAACTCATATGCTGACCCGTGAGATGGATGATCTTTTGTTCTTGCCCCAGCTTCAGCACTGATCTAACCCCCAATACTACTGAACTGTAGCTTTCTCATGTGCACTATGGCAGTAATTCCTGTCCTACGCTGGAGAATTTTGTGAGAACTAAATGAAAGGGTGTATGTGAGACTTGTAAATTAACAGAATTAAAGTGTGGCAATAGTAACTCACTTTATAATGGCTTAATATTATCAGACCCTATGTTAATCACTTTATGAGTATTATCTTGTTAAATCATCCTAATGGTCCTATGGAATAGGCACTCCTATTATCTCCAATGTTTAGTTGAGAAAATGGAGTTAATACAGTTAGAAAGTAGTAAAGACAAAATTCAAAACCAGACTGAGAGCATAGCTTACTCTCTTAATCATGACACTACAGTCTCCGTGGCTGGAGAGGTGTGCATGAAGGCAAGTAGAACAAAGAAGCCTCGATTTTCTGCTGAACATTTTTAAGTATTCTCCAGAGACAATGGGTCAGGTTACTTGAAGCCATGCTCTAACATCCATACAACCCCATCCCCCTCTCAGCGTACAGGAGCTTGATTTCCTCATCCATCATTTCTTTTTTAATAACACCCTCCCATTCATCTACCCTTCCTCCTTCACACCCCTTGGGATGTTGACAGTGGCTGGAGTTTCCCATTAAAGCAGTCATTCTTGTAGAAAAAGGAGCTGACATGATTAATGTCAGTCAGTGACTAAAGGCAGCATCATGCATCCCTGCGCTCAGGTAATTGGGAGAATGGCATGTCCCCAAAATATCTGAAATGCTTTCTAAAAGTTTGCTGTGAAACTGAGAGATCAAATTCTACCACTGCAGGGTTGTTTTTTTTTTTTTTTTTTCATGTATATGAATGTTTACAATCAGGATTGTTAAATGTTCAACACTTAACAATGTAAAAATCAATGGTGGCATTTGAATTGTCCGGTCATTTAAGAAGTAGGATAAAACCAGATACAGAGAAAGAAAGTAACCTGCCCAAGGTCGCTCAGATATTTCAGTGCAACAGGCAGCATGAGAACTTGTTTCTCCTGACTTACACCATTGCCTCCCAGATTTTTCACTATAAATTTTATCCATCTGCCTCTGCTGACTTATTCTTCCATCTGCCTCTACTGGGACCAGTAATAAAGTTGAATTGACTTCCATAAGTGAGTTCTCCATTTTCCCCTAGAGTGAAGCTCCTTGGGTATCTAGTTGATAGAATTTTTAATAAGTATCTCTCCTTTCAAAAAGACCCACTTCTCTCCTTGCCCAACATCTTCCTGCTGGTCCCCTGTGAACAGACCATTCCAACTGATTCCATAGTCTCTCTCTCTGCCTCACTGCTCCACTGCATTTTTTTTTTTTTCTTTTTAGCTTTATCCTTCCAAAAGCATAAGGCAGCAACATGCCCTGAATTTAGAATGGAAAGTAGAAGCTATCTGGACAAAATGACAAGGAGAGGGCGGGGAAAGCACTTCTGCCATGCATGGCGTTTCAGAGACGACATGAAAAATTATCACTGCATTCCCTGGGAATAAAACTCACAAAGTTGACTGAGTTCTTTAGGGTCCTTCCTATCTAATAAATTTAAAGGTAGCCTCATTACATGAAATTAAACTTAAATGTAGACGAACAGTTTCCAGAACTTCAAATTTACTGCGCTTTCCTCTGCACCTACTAGATTGTATGCTTTCATGTTTTGCTAACGGGAGAGGAGAGAAAAGTTGGGGGCAGGAAGTGAAGGAGACGCAAGGAGCAGAAGAAAAGACAAACGCCACATTAATGGATTAAAAGCCAAGGTGAAATAGAGAAGGCCCATGTCCACCGTGCAGCCTTTCACCATTCAAAGATGGAATGATCTTCTCTTGTATGTCTGCAAGAGATTGAACTAGGGTCAAGGAAGTTCGGTGGGATCTATTTTTCTATTGCTGTTTGTTTTACTTTTTATTTTTTTGACTGCACTGCATGCAGGATCTTAGTTCCCTGACCAGGGATTAAACCTGGGCCTCTGGTGGTGAGAGGGTGGAGTCCTAATTACTAGGCTTCCAGGGAATTTCCAAGGGGACCTATTTTAGGTTAATAAATCCATAACTTTTTTTTTTTTTTACATTTCACAACATGCAGGGCAGAAATTGGATGTACCAAGAGACGCTCTTTTACCAGATATATTCAGTGGGAACTTGGTGATTTCAAGACTGATTCTCAGTGCTATTCAGTGAGGTTTAATGCAATGCTTTCTAAGTCTGTCAGTCTGTGATTCCAAAATATTTATGATCCCCTAAGTCCATGATGTACTCCGCATATAAGTTAAATAAGCAGGCTGACAATATATAGCTTTGATGTACTCCTTTTCCTAGTTGGAACCAGTCTGTTGCTCCATGTCCAGTTCTAACTGTTGCTTCCTGACCTGTGTATAGGTTTCTCAAGAGTCAGGTCAGGTGGTCTGGTATTTCATCTCTTTCAGAATTTTCCACAGTTTCTTGTGATCCACACAGTCAAAGGCTTTGGCATAGTCAATAAAGCAGAAATAGATGTTTTACTGGAACTCTCTTGCTTTTTCCATGATCCAGCGGATGTGGGCAATTTGATCTCTGGTTCCTCTGCCTTTTCCAAAACCAGCTTGAACATCAGGAAGTTCACAATTCATGTACTGCTGAAGCCTGGCTTGGAGAATTTTGAGCATTACTTTACTAGCGTGTGAGATGAGTGCAATTGTGCAGTAGTTTGAGCATTCTTTGGCATTGCCTTTCTTTGGGATTGGAATGAAAACTGACCTTTTCCAGTCCTGTGGCCACTGCTGAGTTTTCCAAATTTGCTGGTATATTGAGTGCAGCACTTTCACAGCATCATCTTTCAGAATTCGAAATAGCTCAACTGGAATTCCATCACCTCCACTAGCTTTGTTCGTAGTGATGCTTTCTAAGGCCCACTTAACTTCACATTCCAGGATGTCTGGCTGTAGGTGAGTGATCATACCATCGTGATCATGAGAAACGCTGGGCTGGAAGAAGCACAAGCTAGAATCAAGATTGCCGGGAGAAATATCTATAACCTCAGATATGCAGATGACACCACCCTTATGGCAGAAAGTAAAGAGGAACGAAAAAGCCTCTTGAAGAAAGTGAAAGAGGAGAGTGAAAAAGTTGGCTTAAAGCTCAACATTCAGAAAACGAAGATCATGGCATCTGGTCCCATCACATCATGGGAAATAGATTAGGAAACAGTGGAAGCAGTGTCAGACTTTATTTTTTTGGGCTCCAAAATCACTGCAGATGGTGACTGCAGCCATGAAATTAAAAGATGCTTACTCCTTGGAAGAAAAGTTATGACCAACCTAGATAGCTTATTCAAAAGCAGAGACATTACTTTGCCAACAAAGGTTCATCTAATCAAGGCTATGGTTTTTCCAGTGGTCATGTATGGATGTGAGAATCGGACTGTGAAGAAAGCTGAGCACCGAAGAATTGATGCTTTTGAACTGTGGTGTTGGAGAAGACTCTTCAGAGTCCCTTGGACTGCAGGGAGGTCCAACCAGTCCACCCTAAAGGAGATCAGCCCTGGGTGTTCTTTGGACGGAATGATGCTAAAGCTGAAACTCCAGTACTTTGGCCACCTGATGTGAAGAGTTGACTCATTGGAAAGACTCTGATGCTGGGAGGGATTGGGGGCAGGAGGTAAAGGGGACGACAGAAGATGAGATGGCTGGATGGCATCATGGACTCGATGGCTGTGAGTCTGAGTGAACTCCAGGAGCTGGTGATGGACAGGGAGGCCTGGTGTGCTGCAATTCATGGGGTTGCAGAGAGTCGGGCACGACTGAGCGACTGAAGTGAACTGAACTGACTGAAGTCCGTGATCCTCTAGAATCAATTACAATGGCTCTGTGTGTTGGTATCCCGCAGACTGTGTATCTAAACCAGTCAAGTTTTCACTGTGTTTCTCCCCCCAATGCTGGACCAAGGAACAGCAGAGGGAATTTTCTTAGTAGCTGCCTAAACCATGTATGCATGGTTCTGATTCCATCCTTGAAAATAGAATGATGTAACAATGAGACAATCTTTCTAAAAAATGCTTAATAGGTTCTCAATATATGATAATGCATTATCTATGAATTATGCCTGTATGCAGGAGACCTGGGTTCAATCCCTGGGTTGGAAAGATCCCCTGGAGAAGGAAATAACTACCCACTCCAGTATTCTTGCCTAGAGAATCCCATGGGCAGAGGAGCCTGGAGGGCTATAGTACATGGGGTCACAAGAGTCAGACATCACTGAAATGACTTAACATAAACACATCTATAGAAGTCTTTCAACTTTTTTGGTTAAGTTATCTCCAGGCATTTTATTCTTATAGATATCATCATAAATATAATTTCTTAATTTCTTTTTTGAATTGTTCATTCATGATGTTCATAAACACAAATGATTTTTGCATCTTGACTTTCTTGTACTCTTAACTTTGCTGAATGTGTTTATATAGTTCTAGTAGCTTACTTATGAATTCTTGGAGATTTTTTCAAATATCAGATCATGTCATCTGTGACTAGAGATAGTTTTAGTTTTTTCCTTTCCAATCTGAATGCATTTGGTTTATTTATTTATTTCTTGCCTAACTGTTCTAAAACTTCTAGTGCAATGTTGTATAGAAGTTGTACAGTGGTTGTCTTTGTCTTGATTCCTGATCTTAGAGGAAATGTTTTCAGTCTTTCATCATTAAGTATGAGGTTTGCTGTGGTTTATTAAAAATGCCTCTATCTTGTTGAGGAAGTCCTCTTATATCTCTAGTTTTCAGAATGTTTTTATCATGAGAAAATGTTAGAGTTTGTCAAATGCCTTTTCTGCATCAATTGAGATAATTGCATTTTTCCTCTCTTTCTAAAAATATGATATATAACTTTGATTTATTTTCTTATATTGAACCACTTTTGCATTACTGAAATAAATCCCATCTTGGTCATGGTGGATATTTTTGATAAACTATGTGATTTTTTTCTAGCATTTTGTGAGGATTTTTATTTCTAAAATGATAAGGAATATTGGTCTGTACTTACCTTTCCTTGTAATATCTTTATCTAGCTTTGGTATTACAGTAAATGCTGCTATTATGAGCCAGGAAATTTTCACTCCTGTTTTCTTTAATGCTTTAGGAAGAACTTGTGAAGGAATGGTATTAATTATTTAAATGTTTGGTAGAATTCACCATTTAAGCCATTGGATTTTGGACCGTTCTTTGTTTCAAAGTTTTAAATATTGATTCACTCTCTTAAGTGGTTATAAATCTGTTGAGATTTTCTATATCTTTTTTAATCAACTTAGATTATTTGCATATTTCTAGAAAACTTTTCGTTTAATTAAAGATATCTGATCTGCTGGCATAAAATTATTTGTAGTATTGTCATATAATCCTTTTTATTTATGGTTTGTAATAATATCCAACTTTTATTCTGATTTTAGTGATTTGCCTTTCTCTCTTTGTGTCTCTGTCAGTCTAATAATAGTCTGTCAATTTTGTTGACTGTTTTAAAGAACAAAATTTTGCTTTTACTGATTATTGTTTTTCTATTCTTTATCTTATTTATCTCTGCTATATAATATTATTATTTTCTTCCTTCTAATAACTTTAGGCTAGGTTTGCTTTTTCTTTTTCTGTTCCTCAAAGTGTAAATTTAGGTTATTGATTTTGAGATTATTTTTTCTCTTTTAAAATAAGTATATATAGGTATACCTTTTGCTCTGAGCACTGCTGTTATTTAATTCTATAGGTTTGTAGCTCTTTATATATATTTTTTAATTTTTCTACATGATTTTCCTAATTTTCTTCATTATGTTTTCCTTTAGATCTTTGAGCATGTTTAGATAGCTATTTTTTAATTTAGTATCCTATGTCTGGGCTTCCAGGGCATTGGTTTCAGCAAATTTATTTTGTTTCTTTCAATGAGCTATACTCTCCTGTTTGTTTGTTTGTTTGTTTGCTTTTCAATATGCCTTTTGACTTTTTGAAAAGTGAACATTTGAATATCATAATGTGGTAACTGAAAATCAAACTCCCTGTTCCTGAGTTTTTGTCTTCACGTCTATATTTTTTTCCTGTGAAATGCTACAGCAATCCATCATTTAGTGACTTTTCCGAACTATTTTTATGAAGACTGTATTCCTTATCATGTATAGTCATTTAAGTCTCTATTTCTTTCACTCATATTCAGCTATTAATTTGACAGAGCTTTCCCTGAGGGCCAGGAGGTTAAAAAAAAAAATTTAAAGATTTTCTTGGGGGCCAGGAGTTTAAAAAAAAAAAAAGAACATACACACAAAATAAACAAAACCAAATACCTTTGGTAATTGGTTCTGCTGGGGCAAATAGGCAGTGGCTTGCATTTAGCCTAGGGATCAGTTTGAGGTGAAATCTTACAACTTTCTCACATCTTTGAATATGCATGCTGTCCTGGATATGATTGTGGCTTTCTAATTCTTCCACATAGATGCTTGTTATAAAATGTCTTAATTTCACAAATAAACTCCTCTATCTAGGTTTTCTTTCTGGGCATTAGGCACTCTGTCATTTGTCTCTACCAGAATTTTTTTGCCCAGGCACCTGTTGCTTGTGAGTTTACTTTGCAGAATTTTCTGACAATGCTCACATTTTTCTTGCCTGAGTTTCAAGTTAGCACAACAAAGACAAGCGCCTTAACGTCAGTCCTCTAGCAGCCTCCAGACATTTTATTTTAACCCAATTTCCATTTCTATCCACAGTATTAACATTTTAAGTGTTGTATACAGGTAGTTCATAAGAGCATGGGTGGGAGAATTGGACAAAATTGTGCCTTTAAGTTGAAGGCAGTATTGAGCTTGTCAGTTGGTCATATAACATTGAGTTCATTATTTATAAAACAAGAAGTTTCCAGCAGCCAGTATTTACACAGTATTCTCTTGGGAAAGTGATTTCTTTTAATAACATGGCCAACTAGTGTTGATAGTTATGTATACCTTTATCTCATCTTGAAGACTTGTAAGACATAAATCCATTATACATTCAAAGAATCCTTGTGGCATATATATAATTAAAAGCAGCATTTTACAAATATATTTGCCTATCAGACTTTCTTTCTTCCTTCTCAAACCTCAAAGATTATTTATTCAGAAAATCTTACCAAAAAAAAAAAAAAAAAATTGGAAAATTCAGTAATAATGCTGTCCCCAAAGTCTTTATACAGAGATTCAGAGAAGAAGTTGAGATAATTATCTCTAGAATAAGTCAGCTCTTACTCAGAAAAAATAAATGATTAACAACTTAAACACTCTGCTTTTGCATTGCTTGTCTACATCTTTCCCTAAGCTAGGTTTTGTGATTTGGCCAAGAAGGAAGTTTTGTTACAATTACTGTGCACTGATACTGACATCTGGTGGTTTTATACTCTCAGTGGCCAATAAGATCCAGCTAATGAACTCTGGGAGATGGTGATGGACAGGGAGGCCTGGTGTGCTGCGATTCATGGGGTCGCAAAGAGTCGGACACGACTGAGCGACTGAACTGAACTGAAACTCCCAAGGTGGCACATGGTAAAGAATCTGCCTGCCAGTAAGGAAGACACAAGAGACATGGGTTCAATCTCGGAGTTGGGAATATCCCTTGGAATAAGAAATGGCATCACACTCCAGTATTCTTTCCTGGAAAATTCCATGGACAGTGGAGCCTGACAGGCTACAGTCCTTGGGGTCACAAAGAGTTGGATACAACTGAGTGACTGAGCACAAGCTCCAAACGCGATGTGCTGGGCTCCAAATCCAGATGGGCTGGTGATAAATTGGGGTTACCTAAAGACTGTGCTTATCATGTGCATTCTGCTAACAGCAGGCTGCGGGTGCAATAGCAGAGGGCATTTTTATGTTCTCTATTCTCACCTGGTGGTTCCATCTGTGATCTCACCCTTGTCACCCATGGGATGAATTATCCAGACTAACTAATTTCACAGGCAGTAAATTACAGACATAGCCAACGAATCTCCATCTCATTAGGAAAGGTTAATTTAAGTAGACAATCAACAAAAATACAGGAGAAGAAAAACTCAGCTTGAATAGAAGATTTCTCTACATCTAGGACACACAATGAATTCACAACCTCAACATCTGCCATCACCAGAGAAAACACTTAGAAAAAAAAAGAAAGAAAGAAAAGAAAATTGACTCATTGCGATTTCCTCTGATGAATGGTGAATTTCCAATTAGCATTTTAATTACTCAAGCCAGACTCTCAGCTGTCTTCAAGATAACAACAAAACTCAACAGCAACTTTTCATATTACTTCTGAAAAGAGAAATTGGCCCCTGACTTTGAGGCCCAGTCCCTCAAGCTTAGTTAATCTCCCTCCATATAAGCTACCTGACCAAGTGTTTAATGAAAGCTTTCATCACTTTGTTAACTTGCTGGTAGCACCAATTTGCATATGTGTTTTGGGAGATACAGTCTTCCCTCTTCCCTTCCATATGACACTGAGTAAGCCTCTGCAGACATATGCGCCTCCAGCTAATTATAAAAAATAATTTTTTAAATTGTTGAGCAAGATGGTATTGAATGCTACTGGGTCAGCTTTCATGGAAGTTTCCATAATATCTTCAGGTTTTTTCTTAATTTCAGAGCATTGAGCTTTTAATGAATAAGAACATTTAAATATTTTGTTCCACCATGCTGCCTTCACATATCTGAATAGTTGTTTGAAAAGATCACTTCTCAGTCATTCTTCAAGGCCTCCTGAAAAAAACTCCATGTACATCTGTAGTACTGACTCTGGTTCCGATGGATGACCCCATCCATCTGCTCATCTCTCCAAAACCTTCAGCATTAGACTTTACTGGAAAAAGAAAGAAAATTGAAAGTGTTAGTCACTCAGTTGTGTCCAGCCCTTTGTGACCCCATGGACTGTAGCCGGCCAGGCTCCCCTGTTCATGGAATTCTCAAGGTAAGAATACCAGAGTGAGTTGCCATTCCCTTCTCCAGGGGATCTTCCTGACCCAGGGATTGAACCTGGGTCTCCCACTTTGCAGGCAGATTCTTTACCATCTGAGCTATCAGTTAAGAAAGGTGTCCAAATGACTAGAATGCAAAAGTATCAACTAAGTTCTGTGCTGCTTGTACCACAGATGATGGAGGAACTGTGCTCTGCTCTTTAACTTGTTAGAGTTACTGGGGAAGAGAATTCAGGTAGGTGAAAGTTTGGAAGTTCTGACTCATGAAGAAGAAAGAGTTGGGGATGTGTAATTTAGGGAACACTTGACTGAAAAAGCAGAAATCAGGGAGGATAACTGGGTTTAATAGTGAAAGTGAAGTCACTCAGTCATGTCCGACTCTTTGCCCACTGTAGCCCACCAAGCTCCTCTGTCCATGGGATTCTCCAGGCAAGAATACTGGAGTGGGTTGCCATTTCCTTCTCCAGGGGATCTTCGCGACGCAGGGATCGAACCCAAGTCTCCCGCATTGCAGGCAGATGCTTTAACCTCTGAGCCACCAGGGAAGCAGTATAGACATACAATTTAGTATGTGCAAGTTACAGAGAAGGGGAGTTTGGCTTAACTCTCTTACTATTAGAATTATTGTCTTTGAATGAAAATATGCAGCAAAGTCTGCGTGATTTTCAGCCGGGGAAGTTACATATGATATTTCTAGACTGGACAAAAGGTTGGAGTAGAGAGTTTTTGCCATTTTTTTCCCTCTCTAAAATATTGTGATTTCTAATTATGCTGCAATTAAAAATGATGATGCAAATCCATATTTATTGACATGGAAAGATGCCCATGACATATTGCTGAGTGAAAAATAAAACAGGTTTTAGAACAGTATGTTCGATATTATTTCATTTACATAAAATCTTGTGCATAATTCTGTACATATCCATAGAGAAATGTTTGATGGACTGCTCACCCAAACATTAATTGGTTATCTCTGGATGGTGGATTTCAGATGATGTTAATTTATTTCTTTTTATATGTAAGTGGTTTGGCTATTCATAATAACCACATATTAATTATCTTTAATAAACTTATTTAAACAAAAATGTACTAGATAACTAATTAATGTCTTGACAATATTTCTGGATTAGAACAAGCTGTCACTGACTGAAACTGACTTGAAATCTGGGTATGCTGATTGTCCCCTTTTTCCCACTGTGTGGCTTTTAGAAAATAATTTTGCTTCTTTGAATTTCAGTTTTCACCCCTGTAAGATGAGAATGAAACACTACCCTATAGCCTAATGTTCAGGATTGATGAAGGAAAGATATAAAATGACCTTAATTAGTCTGAGTGCATCCAAGTACTTAACAAATATGAAGTACTTGGCAATTGAAAAGTACTTCATAGTTTCATAAATATTAGCTGTTATTTTTGTTGTTAACACAAATGATGATATACTTTTCTGATTCATTCAAAAGTATTTATTAAGTAACTAAGTGGGTTTGAAGTTTGCCATGAGGAAAAAATTGACTTTTGATTCTAAGAGAGATTTTTTTTTTTCAGGCACAAGGAACCTTCCTTTAATATATCCTTGCTAAAAGCCCTAAGTTTCTCAGCCCACAGAAAAACTTGCCCAATATTGATTTTCTTTCCTCAAAGCTCCAAACTATACATATCCCTTTCTTCAATTCCTACATGTAAATTTTCACTAGGGATACAGAGGCAAGTCAGAGGCAAAATTGTGCCCCTTGGATTTGCTTCAGGCCTCAGACTGGAGCCTCCGTGACCTGCAGGGATGCATGCGTGCGTGACAAACTAAACATGAGCCATGATGGAGTAACAACCTGAAGGCATAAATTGTAACTGGAGAAATATGGGGCCTGCCAGGTCCTTGCATCACACCTCTCAGGAGTCGTTTCTCTCATCTCTCACCATCCTGGACTGGGTGTCCTTTCCACCACTCTGCTCTTTTAAATGTCAATCACCCTTCTGCTTATGGTAAGAATCTGGTCGGATTTATCAGTAGCCAGCAAGAGGAGCCCTTTACTTCTGCTCTCCTAACAGGGCTGGGGCACAGTACGCTTTATTACACCATAAATTTGAGCAGGAAAAGCTAATATACTCTATACATTTGTCAAAAAAAAAAAAAAAAAGAGTAGCAACTCTTTACAGTGAAGTTCCCTGTAGCAAATCTGCCATCTCAGTGAGTGGGTTTTGAAATACCAGAAGTATTTACTGTCAGATGCAGCTCTGGGATAGAATAGCCAAGGGCAGTGCTCGCTGGAGGACTGCCTCAGCACAGAGTAAGTTCACAGAGCAGGGAGCACCAGGCCTCTCGTGATGCCAGCCCACGGTGCAGAGGGAAATTCTCCACAGGGACTGAGTGTAGGTGAGGGTGTGGGGTCACCGTCATTTCCCTTAATGTGTTCTAAGGTTTCCTCACCCCTGGGAGAAAGCAATGACCCCTTCAAAGATGATCTTGAAGTCTAGACTCAACTGTTTCAGAATGACTCTACTTGGCAGAGACAGGCAACATCAGGCCCCAAGAATTTTTTTTCCCCCCACTGTCTAGCCTAAAGTTTCAAGGAAAGCTTCTGTGATGTCATTTCATGCTCACTGTATGAATTTTGAGCAGTTCATCCATTTATACATCAACATGCCCTCGCTGTGAGTCTGTGTTCTTGGAAGTGACTCAGGCATGGAAATTCAGAGACAAAGAAAACAAAATTCTTGTCCCTAGCAAGCTTATATCCTTGCCATAGAGACAAGTGTACTCCTTCACTGTACAATATGGCAATTGCTCCTCTGTGGTATGAAGCAGAGAACTAGGTACACACTTTTAATTCCACTTGGGGAAATCAGAAAATTTATAGAAAAATACATTCTTTAAGCTTCTGTCAAGCAGAAGTTTTCCTGATGTGTAAACAGAGGACATTCCATAGAGAGAAAAAAGATACACAAAAAATCAGGGGGTGGCATTAAATTTTAAAAAATACATAACCGGTACAGCATTGTTAGGATATAAAATGGGAAAGAAGCTGCCCAGATGGAAAATGTAGAACAAAAGTACTTCTGCACACCAATCAATCTGTGTTTCTTAAAATGAGTTGAGAGATGAACAGATTCAGATGAAGATTTAGTTTCCACAAAGACAGGTGGTAGAATAAAGCATGACTTTCTTTAAATCATAGTCTGTTTTCCCGAGACACTGGATAAGGCACGTAACCTTCCTTAAGTCTCAGTGAGGTGGGGATTATAACATGACCCTCAAAGGGTTTTGTTATGAACATTCCAAGGGTTTTTGTTTGTTTGTTTGTTTTTTATGGGGTTTTTGTGAGGATCAAATGAGATAGCATGTCTACATGTATAGCCCCATTTTAGACCCAAGTAGGCACTCTGCATACATCTGCTGAATCTGAATCATGAACTCAAGCTCCTTCCTCAACCTCAGCCCTCATCAACTCCACCTGCCTGGGTTCCATTTCTTTTTTTTTTTAAATTTTATTTATTTATTTATTTATTTATTTATTTATTTATTTATTTTTACTTTACAATACTGTGTTGGTTTTGCCATACATCCACATGAATCCACCACGGGTGTACATAAGTTCCCACTCCTGAACCCCCTCCCACTTCCCTCCCCATACCATCCCTCTGGGTTATTCCAGTGCACCAACCCCAAGCATTCTGTATCCTGCATTGAACCTAGACTGGCGATTTGTTTCTTCTATGATATTATACATGTTTCAGTGCCATTCTCCCACATCATCCCGCCCTCTCCCAAGGCTTAAAAACAACTCAAGACTAGTGTCATCTTTTAAATTTCCCTACATAGTGAAAAACTAGTACAAATAACACACACATCTTAATGAAATAAGGTTCTGAAATAAGGGCAGAAGAATAAATCAAGCCTTTTATCTACATCTTCTCACTGAATCTCCATAACCCTGTGCAATAAGTGTTACTCATTTTGTCCTTGATTTGTTCAGATTGAAAACTTGGAGTTACTCTTGATTCTTCTCTTTCTCTCAAGCTCGCATCTGATTAAGCAGCCAATCTTCTTGTGCTGCCACCAGAATTACTCAGAATCCATCCCCTTCTCACCACAAGTACTCTCGCCAACATGTCCCAAGCCCCCCTCGTCTCTAAGATAATACACACTCTTTCCATTCCATGCTTGCTATCTTTAGTCTGTTTTAACAATCAGGCTGGAGTGATCCTGTGGAAGTGCAAGTCACACCCGTGGCACTTCTGCATTCACCTTACAAAGTAAAAATCAAACCATTTACCATAACCGCCAAGAGGCCACAAGATCATAGCCTCCTCTCTTCCTGTCCGATCTCATCTCCTACCGTCTTTCCTTTCATTCAGCTCCAGTCACGCTGGCTCTCCTGTTCTCCCTCAAGGAGACTGGGTAAGTTCCTGCCTCAAGCACTTGCCTGGTTTCTCCTGTACTGGGAATCGTTGACTTCCCGGACATCCACATGTGTTGCTTCTTTACATCCTTGTTTTCAGACTCAAATTATAATCTGAAGAAATAAGTCTGTCCCTGGTCACCCCTCTTACAATTGCAATCTTCCTTACCCTCAAATTTCCGATGCTTTCTCACTGACTTTTGCTATTTTGTCTTTGCTATTTACTGCTATAAGTGAAAGTGAAGTCGCTCAGTCATGTCCGACTCTTTGTGACCCCATGGGCTGTAGCTTACCAGGCTCCTCTGTCCATGTGATTTTCCAGGCAATAGTCCTGGAGTGGATTGCCATTTCCTTCTCCAGGGGATCTTCCCAACCCAGGGATCAAACCTGGGTCTCCCGCATTGTAGACAGACGCTTTACCGTCTGAGCCACCAGGGAAGTCTATACATATTGTATTAGTACATTTATTGCTTCTTTTCAGTCCTGTAGTATTTTAGTTTCATGAGAACAGGGATTTTTGTCTGTCTTAACTATTGTTTATCTTCACCACCTAGAATATCATCTGTCATGTAATAGGCAGTAAGTGGTTGACTATTAAATGACTGAATTTTGCCAATGAAAATAATGAGCCTTCAGGAGCAAAAGAATAATTTCTTGATTTTATAATACAAGTGTCAGAACTGGAATAAGAATGCAAGTCTGCTATTTCTGAAGCTTAATCTTTTCTACCATGCTTAGGGTGACATGTCTTAAATTTAATATTCAAACTTAAAACTTTTGAGTAATAAAGAGAAGTTAAAATAATTAAAGTCATATAAAGTCTTCAACAGAAAACTGACAAACTGAATACAACAGCATATGAAAAGAATTATACATCTTGAGCAGGTTGATTTATCCCAGGTATTCAAGGCTACTTCAACATTCAGAAGTCAATATTCATATCAACTGATGCAGAAATGCATTTTTACAAAATCTAAAACCCTAGATTATATCTAACATGATAACATGCTATTCCTCAGCAAATGAGGAATAGAAAGGTACTTTCTCAATTTAATACACAATGTCTATAAAAAACCTATAGCCAACATCATACTTCATGGTGATAAACATGAAGCTTTTCCACAAAGATAGGAAAAAGGCAGATATCCCCTCCCACTACTACTTTTCGTCATTGTACTGTGAAAACTAGATAATGCAATAAGAAAAGGAAATAAAACTATATAGATGGGGAAGGAGAAGTACAATTGTCCTCATCCACAGGGGACACAATCATCTAAGCAGAAGATTCAAAAGAACTTTAAAATAAACAGAAAAATACATCTTGGAATTAATAAGTGAACAGAGATCAAATTGCCAACATCCGCTGGATCATCGAAAAAGCAAGAGAGTTCCAGAAAAACATCTATTTCTGCTTCATTGACTATGGCAAAGCCTTTGACTGTGTGGATCACAATAAACTGTGGAAAATCCTGAAAGAGATGGACATCAGACCACCTGACCTGCCTCTTGAGAAACCTATATGCAGGTCAGGAAGCAACAGTTAGAACTGGACATAGAAAAACAGACTGGTTCCAAATAGGAAAAGGAGTACATCAAGGCTGTATATTGTCACCCTGCTTATTTAACTTATATGCAGAGTACATCATGAAAAATGCTGGGCTGGAAGAAGCACAAGCTGGAATCAAGATTGCCGGGAGAAACATCAATCACCTCAGATATGCAGATGACACCACCCTTATGGCAGAAAGTGAAGAAGAACTAAAAAGTCTCTTGATGAAAGTGAAAGAGGAGAGTGAAAATGTTGGCTTAAAGCTCAACATTCAGAAAACGAAGATCATGGCATCCGGTCCCATCACTTCATGCCAAATAGATAGGGAAACGGTGGAAACACTGGCTGACTTTATTTTTCGGGGCTCCAGAATCACTGCAGATGGTGACTGCAGCCATGAAATTACAAGACGCTTACTCCTTGGAAGAAAAGTTATGACCAACCTAGATAGCATATTCAAAAGCAGAGCCATTACTTTGCCAACAAAGGTCCGTTTAGTCAAGGCTATGGTTTTTCCACTGGTCATGTATGGATGTGAGAGTTGGACTGTGAAGAAACCTGAGCACCAAAGAATTGATGCTTTTGAACTGTGGTGTTGGAGAAGACTCTTGTGAGTCCCTTGGACTGCAAAGATATCCAACCAGTTCATCCTAAAGGAGATCAGCCCTGGGATTTCTTTGGAGGGAATGATGCTAAAGCTGAAACTCCAGTACTTTGGCCACTTCATGTGAAGAGTTGACTCATTGGAAAAGACTCTGATGCTGGGAGGGATTGGGGGCAGGAGGAGAAGGGGCCAGCAGAGGATGAGATGGCTGGATGGCATCACTGACTCGATGGACGTGAGTTTGAGTGAACTCCGGGAGCTGGTGATGGACAGGGAGGCCTGGCGTGCTGCGATTCATGGGGTCGCAAAGAGTCAGATACAACTGAGTGACTGAACTGAACTGAGCTGATAACAAGGTTATAGAATATAAGGATAACAAAAATGTTAATTGTTTTCCTAAATACCTGCAATAAACAACTGGAATTTAAAATTAAAAACCATTTACATTAGAATTTTCCAAAATGAAATATTTAGGTATATATCTAACAAAATGTATTCAAGATCTACATGAGAAAAGCTACAAAACTCTGATGAAAGATATAAAATAATAACTAAACAAGTGAAGAGATATTTTATGCATAAGAAGTCTCAATGTTTTCAAGATATCTTCCCAAAATTGATGCAGAGATTCAACACAATGTTAATCAAAATTCCAGCAAGTTATTTTATGGATATGGACAAAAAGATTCTAAAGTTTATATGGAATGGCAAAGAAGGAGGAGGAGCATGTGTGGTCAGCCGTGTCCGACTTTTTGCAATCCTATGGACTGTAGACAGCCAGGCTCCTCTGTCCATGGAATTTTCCAGGCAAGAATACTGGAGCAGGTTGCCTTTTCCTACTCCAAGGGATCTTCCTGACCCAGGGATTGAACCCACATCTTTTACATCTCCTGTATTGGCAGGCAGATTCTTTACCACTGCACCACTCAGGAACAGCAAAAGCCAATTCAATATTATAGAAGAACAGAGTCAGAGGCCTGATAAACTGACTTGTCTTACTATAAAGCTAAAGTAATCAAGACCGTGCTTTATTGAAAAGAATAGACAGATCAGTGGAACGTAAGAGAAGGCCTAAAAACAGACCGATGTAAATATAGTCAACTGATCTTGGGCAAAGAAGCAAAAGTATACAATCGAGCAAAGATAGTCTTTTCCACAAATGGGGCTGGAACTGACAGTCACACGCAAAGAAATTGATCTGGAAACAGACTTGACCAATAGACAAAATTAACACCCATAGAATCGTAGCTCTGAAGTACAAAGCTGTAAATTCTCCTTGAAAATAGCCTAGGAGAAACCTAGATGACCTTGTGCATGGCGATGACTACTTGGGTACAACACCAGAGGCATCATTAATGAGAGAAATCATTGATGAGTTGGACATCATCAAAACTAAAAATGTCTGCTCTGCAAGACAATGCAGAAATGCTGAGAAGAAAAATCACAGACTGGGAGAAAATAAAGGACTCCTATTAAATATACACAATGAACTTTAAAACTGAACAATAAAAACTCAACTTAAAAATGGACAAAACCCCTAAACAAACACCTTATCAAAAAAGGTACACAGATGGCAAATGAGAGCTATTCCACATCATAAGTCACCAGGGAAATGCACATTAAAACAATGAGATACCACTACTAAAATGACCAAAATCTAAAATGCTGACAATACCAAATGCTGACAAGGATGTTGAGAAACAAGAACTTTTCTCTCAATCATTGCTGGTATGATTGCAACTTTGGAAAACACTTCCTTATAAAACTAAATATACTCTAACCATACAATCCATAAATCTTGTTTTCCATTATTTATCCACATGAGTGGAAAGCATCACACAAAAATCTGCACACAGGTAATTTAAAGCAGCTTTCCTCATAATTGTCAAGAATTAGAGCAACCATGATGTTCTCTAGTAGGTGACTGGATACATAAACCATGGTATATCCATCCAGACAGTGGAATATTACTCAGTTTTAAAAACAAATGAACTCACAAGTCATCAAATGAGGAAGAAACCTTAAATACATATAACTAAGGGCTTCTCTGGTAACTCAGACAGTAAAGAATCTTCCTGCAATGCAGGAGACCTGGGTTTGATCCCTGTGTTAGAAAGATCCCCTGGAGGAGGGCATGGCAACCCACTTCAGTATTCTTGCCTAGAGAATTCCCATGAACAGACCATGGGGTCACAAAGAGTTGGACACAATTGAGTGACTAAGCACAGCGCATATGACATTCAGGAAAAGGCAAAAGCTATTAAGACAGTAAAAAGATCAATAGTTGCTAGGGTTGGAGAGGGCAAATAAGGATTAGCCAAACACAGAGGATTTTAGGAAAGTGAGAAAATTCTGTGTGGTACTATGATGTGGATACACATCATGATGCTTTTTTCCAAACTCACAGAATGTACAACATCAACAGTGAACTCCATTGTAAACTACTATGGACCTTGGGTGATAGTGATATGCCTATGTAGGTTTACTGATTACAGCAAATTTACCACTCTGGTGGGGGATGTTGATAATAGGGAAGTTGTGCATATGTGGGAATATGATGGCCATATGAGAACCCTGTTTTTTTTACTGTGAACTTAAAGCTTATTAACATAAAATTTCATATGAAGCTTAGTAATGTCTATGTTTATTGACTGGCCAACTTTACTCTATCAGTGTACATATAACTGGATATTATTTAAAGCTAATTTCAAAGACATAAAATAATCTTTAAATATTATAAAATCATGCTATATTTAATTATCTGAACATTAAAATTTAATAAGTAGAATATTTGTTTTCAGCACATGTTCATATACTCTAATCAGTTTCTTAGCAATATCTCTTTTAATACTGAGTTGCTATTGTTTGTTTCTTTTTTCCTCCCTGGAGAATGCTCTCTTTTCATTGTGATCTTACGAATTTATTCATAAAATTATTTGTAATCTTTTTCAAAGTTTCATGCCATGGCTAACACACTTACAGTTGTTGCTATCGTCTATGGACTCTTATCTCTATACGTGATCGCTTTAGTTGAGGAATTATTCTCTCTGTGGATATGAGACAACTCTAAACCAACAGCAAATTCTGTTAATGGAGTCTCTTATATGTTGCGTAGTAAGATGAATAAATATCTCAACTAGATATTTTCACAGTTATTTTCTTTCCCCCTCCATTTAGAGAATCCTACTATGGTAAACACTTCTACAAGACAAAAACTTGTCAAAGATATTGCTCTGTATATGATTCTTTTTAACATTTTCCTAAATCAATTGCTGCAAACTAGAGGACTTTCTCAACATCACTGCATTCCAGGACAGAATACATTTTTCAATTTTTTGAAATAGAAACTTCAACATTTTCAATACAGAATATATATTCAACTTTCTAAAAGTTAAAAATTTGAAGACTTTTTCACACTCATAACATTGAATATATTGTTAACAATTTTTAACACTATACATCCAAAATTTAGAGGATGCATCTGAAAAATAAAATAGTTTACTATAATTTTAAAACACTCAGATTGATTTATAAAATAGTTCTTTCAAAGCTGAAATATTTCTAAAATCTGATTTATCATGAGCAGCAAGAAGAAAGTAGGCATTGCTAGTCTAATGAATTTTTTAAACTGCTTGAATGGACATGATTATGGATTATAAAGGGCATCAGTAACAATTCCTTGCACATTTCTTCTCCATAAAATTAGTAAAACCATAAGTTTTTATCATCATCTGCTCCATCAAAGTTTGTATTCATATTATCACAATGGAAACAACTATTTCAACGTTGTACTTCCACCTGAATTTACATCATTCCCCCAAATGTCAGCTGCTTAATATTCGACTGCTGCTGCTGCTGCTACTATGTCACTTCAGTGGAGTTCGACTCTGTGTGACCCCATAGACGGCATCCCACCAGGCTCCCCTGTCCCTGGGATTCTCCAGGCAAGAATACTGGAGAGGGTTGCCATTTCCTTCTCCAATGCATGAAAGTGAAAAGTGAAAGTGAAGTCGCTCAGTCGTGTCTGACTCTTAGTGACCCCATGGATTGCAGCCTACCAGGCTCCTCCATCCATGGGATTTTCCAGGCAAGAGTACTGGAGTGGGGTGCCATTGCCTTCTCTGTAACATTTGACTAATGACTTCCAAAAATTTCCTTTTGATTTTAAGAAGACTTTTTTAAAAATCAAATCATTATTAAAATTAACTAGTTTTCTATTGATAGCATCTATTGATTCCAATATAAAACTAACTTAATTTATATGTGCATGAAGTTTTCTTATATTAATGGAAAGACTGTCACTTCACTTTTTGTTACTTGTAGGAGAAAACTCCAAATAAAAATGAAAGAAAGTAAAATCAGCATGCAGTCTCAAAAGAAACTCATGTTTTAAGGTAGATATGCAAATTAGCTTCTATAGTCTCCTGAGTTAACTAGTTGTTTGGGGAAACATTCTTCATAAATCAGCTCCTAACTTGAAGCAAATCTGACTTTTTTCATCATATTTGTGATTCTGTGTTTCCATAGCTAGTGATTTACTATGCTCTTCATAGCAGATATGGTAAATGTTGAAAAATATTTTTTGAAGACAGCATTCATCATCAACCTTCTGTAGTAACTGGAATTCAGTATTAATTTTTAATTAAGCATTCACTTTTTAAAGCTCTTTGTGTTCAATAAGATTTATCCAAAAGAAACAAGATTACTAGACATTAAAATCAATAAATATTGGGAAAGAACTGCTGTTGTGATTGTGGTCAAAGAGACGATTAGTCCCTACTTCCTGATGTATTTCCCTGTATATGGTAACCTGCAATTTCCCAGACTGTCCACTGACCTGGGCATTTCAATTTCCCTTGGGCGCCATGGTGGAGGCTACGGCACCAGTGGCTAGTACACCCAATGGCCAGCAGGGGCAGCACGCGTCCTTCCTCCAGCACACTAACACTAACACGAAGTCTAAGTGCGTCAAGTCTGCGAAAGTGAAAAAGTCGCTCAGTCGTGCCTGACTCTTTGAGACCCCATGGACTATACTGTCGATAATTCTCTAGGCCAGAATACTGGAGTGGGTAACCTTTCCCTTCTCCAGGGCATCTTCCCAACCCAGGGATCGAACCTACGTCTCCAACATTGCAGACGGTTTCTTTACCAGCTGAGCCACATATAACACCTAGAAATCATCTGAAATAGAAGGACTGGTTATTTCTGGTCATTTTCCACGTATAGGCAGTTGTTAAGATGACTCAAGTGGTAAAGAATCTCTCTGCCAAGGCAGGAGATGGAAAAGACCCGGGTTCTATCCCTGACCCAGCAAGATCCCCAGAGAAGGGAATGGCAACGTCACTCCAGTATTCTCGCCTGGAAAATCCCATGAACAGAGGAGCCTGGCAGGCTACAGCCAAGGGATCACAAATTGTCGGTGCCACCGAGCACACACACACCCAAGGTGAATATCTGGTTCACTATACAAGCATTTCACAGGTTTTTAAATAAGACCCTAACAGAAACAATAAGTGCAAAGTACTAGATGTCTCCCAAACCTATTCTGGCTTATTTAAATGAAACAATAAGTAATATTATTTTGTTAGAAAATTCTTAAAGATCCACAACAAATTCTAAACCTGACAAGGAAACAAGCATAAACCAGGATTATCTATGGAAACTAGGAATTACAGATTCCCTGACCACACTCCAATGGTGAATCAGTTCGGTTCAGTTGCTCAGTCGTGTCCGACTCTTTGCAACCCCATGAATCGCAGCACGCCAGGCCTCCCTGTCCATCACCAACTCGGAGTTCACCCAAACTCATGTCCATCGAGTCGGTGATGCCATGCAGCCATCTCATCCTCGGGCGTCGCCTTCTCCTCCTGCCCCCAATCCCTCCCAGCATCAGAGTCTTTTCCAATGAGTCAACTCTTCGCATGAGGTGGCCAAAGTATTGGAGTTTCAGCTTTAGCATCATTCCTTCCAAAGAATGGTGAATAGGGAATATAGAAAATGAGCAATGTAGTATGGCACCGAAGAGAATAAGAAATAATTCATGAAGGATCCTTGTAAAAAAGTCTATGCTTAAAAGATAATAAGTGCCTTGGGAATTCTTTTGTGGTCCAGTAGTTAGGACTCCAGCACTTTCACTGGCAAGGGTGTAAATAACGAAGATCAGACAAGAAATATGATGCAGGAAGAATAAAAAAAAAAAAGAGAACGAGTGCCTTAATCAGCGTGCTTTCAATGGGAAAGAACTGAAATGAATAAAATGATAGTGAAAATAGGTTTGCAGATACATTGTGATAGGTTGTAAAAGTGCCTACAAATTATTATTTTTCTATCTGTGCCCTTGTTAGGACTCCTTCTTGGACTCTGTGACTTGCTTTGGCAACATTAATATATGTCAAGAGCAGAGGCTTATGAAGTACTTCCTTACTGGAGCTTGCTTTGTTGTTGCTCTTGGGAGCCTCATGACTATGATGATGTTGATCTAAGCTAGCTTACTAAGTGGTGATCCACACGTGGTCAACTGATCTCCATCACACCAGTGATGCCAAACCAACTCTTCAGACACATGAGATTGTCCAGTTGAGCCACATAAACCAGTCCAGAGCAGAAGACTCACCAGCAAACCCATAGAATCATAAAAAGAGTAAGTGTTCTTTTCTTTTAAACTACTTTGTTTGGGGTGGTTTGTTACACAGCAGTAGGTAATGGATACATAAATCCATATTGTGAAGAGTTACGCAATATACAGCATAGATGGATAAAGACAGACGGAATCATTACCCTTCTACTCATCTCTACTCTCCACCACCGTCATCACCTCTACCGTGCTAAGTGGTCAACATTTACAGTTGGTTGGATGGCATCACCGACCCGGTGGGCATGAGTTTGAGCAAGCTCTGGGAGTTGGTGATGGACAGGGAAGCCTGGCATGCTGCAGTCCATGGGGTCACAAAGAGTCAGACATGACTGAGTGACTAAACTGAACTGATACATTTTTATATGCTTTTCTCCCTTAAATACATGTATTATATATATATGGAAATGTCCTTCACACACAGAATGCTACTGTGTGTGTCTGCAGCTTGATTCCACCCACCTCGACTTTGGGATCCATCACAAAACGGTACAAGTTACCCAATATAAATTTATACTACTTGTGGGGCTTTTAAAATTACTTCATCTGTATACACAAGCAGGTGTTATTTTACGTAAATCAATTACATCATTTTTGTGCAGTCTTTCTTCATTTGTCTAGCCTTGTTCCCCCCTCACCACCACCTCATTCCCTCTGACAAGGCAGCGTACATAACAACATGTGTGATACGCTTCATGTTTTGCTCATGCTTACACACAGGGCACAATGTACACATACTAATATACATCTGTGTGTATGCAAGAACAAATGGGGATTTTTGCCAATTTTACCTTCCAAAATGGGAACTTATCTTACAGATTATTTTTCTTATTATACATATTTCCCACTTCAAGTTTTCTAATTAGTTATACCTTATATAATTCTCTTTTATCAGGTAGCATAGTTCTAATCCATTATTTTTAATAGGTGTAAAGAGTCCCTTGGTATAAATGTACTATAATTTATTTCATCATTTCCCCTTTTTGTCACTTTGTTACTCCTTTCTGTCTTTATGAATAATGCTCCAGTAAACATCTGTTTTCATCGATGTCTTGATCCTAAGTCTTTGTTTCTGTGGGAAAGACACCATGTAAGAGATTTTGGGTGAAAAGTTAAGTATATTTTTAATTGTTTCTGTGTTGCTTTCATAAAACGCCGTAAATATAGGCATCTAGTGAGCATGAGAACTATTTCTGTTTTGCATCCTTGCTAACTTTTGGTATTGATAAATTGCTTGAGCTGTGTGCTGTGCTGAGTCACTCTGTCATGTCCGACTCTTTGTGACTCCAAGGACTGTTGACCACCAGGGTCCTCTGTCCATGGGGATTCTCCATGAAAGAATATTGGAGAGGGTTGCCATTCCCTCCTCAGGGGACCTTCCAAACCCAGGGATTAAACCCAGGTCTCCTGATAAACTTAGATTTTGTTAAACTTGTAGCAATGAAAAAACAGCTCATTGTATCTACATTTTATTCCTTATATGGTCAATATCTTCTCAAATGTCAAGGGGCAGTGACATTTTCCTTTGTACTGAAATGCAAGATCATGTCTTTCTGCATTTTTCCCTTTTTCAATTGTGCTGGGACTTGTTATTGTTTTATTAAAAATATTTATCGATTGTGCAAGTTAAATTTCTGTCGCTTGGTTACAAATATTTTCTCTCAGTTTGTGGCTTGTCTTTTCATCTCTTTATGGGGTCTAACAATGAATAGATGTAATATAACAAAAGGCATTCTCTGAGCCAGAGTCAGGTCCCAGTCTTGTTTTTGTTGACTGTATAAAGCTTCTCAATCACTGGCTGCAAAAAATACAATCAATATAGTTTTGATATTGACCATCTGGTGATGTTCATGTGTAGAGTTTTCTCTTGTGCTATTGGAAGAGGGTGTTTGCTATGACCAGTGCATTCTCTTGGAAAAACTCTATTAGCCTTTGCCCTACTTCATTCTGTACTCCAAGGCCAAATTTTCCTGTTACTCCAGGTGTTTCTTGACTTCTTACTTTTGCATTCCAGTGGCCCTATAATGAAAAAAACATCTTTTTTGGGTGTTAGTTCTAGAAGGTCTTGTAGGATTCATAGAAATGTTCAACTTCAGCTTCTTCAGCATTACTGGTCAGAGCATAGACTTGGATTCCTGTGATATGGAATGGTTTGCCTTGGAGATGAACAGAGATTATTCTTTCGTTTTTGAGATTGCATCCAAGTACTGCATTTCAGACTCTTTTCTTGACCATGATGACTACTCCATTTCTTCTAAGGGATTCTTGCCCACAGTAGTAGATAAAATGGTCATCTGAGTTAAATTCACCCATTCCAGTCCATTTGGTTTGCTGATTCCTAAAATGTCGATGTTCACTCTTGTCACCTCCTGTTTGACCACTTGCAATTTGCTGGAAGAAGCACAAGCTGGAATCAAGACTGCCAGGAGAAATATCAATATCCTCAGATATGCAGATGACACCACCCTATGGCAGAAAGTGAAGAGGAACTAAAAAGCCTCTTGATGAAAGTGAAAGAGGAGAGTGAAAAAGTTGGCTTCAAGCTCAACATTCAGAAAATGAAGATCACGGCATCTGGTCCCATCATTTCATGGGAACTAGATGGGGAAACAGTGGAAACAGTGTCAGACTTTATTTTGGGGGCTCCAAAATCACTGCAGATGGTGATTGCAGCCATGAATTTAAAAAAGTTTACTCCTTGAAAGGAAAGTTATGATCAACCTAAATAGCATATTGAAAAGCAGAGCCATTACTTTGCCGACTAAGGTCTGTCTAGTCAAGGCTATGGTTTTTCCAGTGGTCATGTATGGACGTGGAAGTTGGACTGTGAAGAAAGCTGAGTGCTGAAAAATCAATGCTTTTGAACTGTGGTGTTGGAGACCTCTTGAGAGTCCCTTGGACTGCAAAGAGATCCAACCAGTCCATTCTGAAGGAGATCAGCCCTGGGTGTTCTTTGGAAGGACTGATGATAAAGCCAAAACTCCAATACTTTGGCCACCTGATGTGAACAGTTGACTCATTGGAAAAGACCCTGATGCTGGGAGGGATTGGGGGCAGGAGGAGAAGGGGACGCCTGAGGATGAGATGGCTGGATGGCATCACCTACTGGATGGACATGAGTTTGGGTGAACTCCGGGGGTTGGTGATGGACAGGGAGGCCTGGTGTGCTGTGACTCATGGTGTTGCAAAGAGTCGGACATGACTGAGCGACTGAACTGAACTGATAGACCTAACATTTCAGGTTCTTATGCAATATTGCTCTTTACAGCATCAGAATTTGCTTCCACCACCAGTCACATCCACATCTGCATGCTGTTTTTGCTTTGGCTCCATCTCTTCATTCTTTCTGGAGTTATTTCTCCACTGATCTCCAGTAGCCTATTGGGTACCTACTGACCTGGGGAGTTCACCTTTCAGTGTCCTATCATTTTGCCTTTTCATACTGTTCATGGGGCTCTCAAGGCAAGAATACTGAAGTGGTTTGCCATTCCCTTCTCCAGTGGACATCATTTTCTTAGAACTCTCCACCATGACATGTCCATCTTGGGTTGCCCTACATGGCTCATAGTTTCATTGAGTTGGACAAGGCTGTGGTCCGTATGATCATTGGTTAGTGTTCTGTGATTGTGGGTTTCAGTCTGTCTGCCCTCTGATGGAGAAGGATAAAGGGCTTATGGAAGCTTCTTGATGGGAGAGACCAACTGAGGGGGAAACTAGGTCTTGTTCTGAGGGGCAGAGCTATGCTCAGTAAGTCTTTATTCCAATATTCTGTTGATGGGCGGGGCTGTGTTCCTTGCCTGTTATTTGACCTGAGGTGCAACTATGGTGGAGATAATAAAGATAATGGCTACCTCCATCAAGAGGTCCTATGCACACACTGCTGCACTCAGTGCCTCCGACCCTGCAGCAGGCCACCACTGACCCACAGCTCTGCCACAGGCTCCTGGACACTCTTGGGCAAGTCTGGGTCAGTACCTTGTGGGGTCATTGCTCCTTTCTCCTGGGTCCTTATGCTCACAAAGTTTTGTTTGTGCCCTCCTAGAGTCAGTTTCCCCAGTCCTGTGTAAGTTCGGTTGGCTTTATGGTGGGGTTAATGGCGACCTCCAAGAGGGCTTATGCCATATCCAGGTCTACTGCACCCAGAGCCCCTGCCCCTGCAGCAGTTCACTGCTGACCCGTGCTCCACAGGAGACACTCAAACACAGTTTTGTCTCAGTATCTGTGGGGTCTCTGTGGGGTCTCTGTGTCGTAGTGTGCACAAGGTTTGTTTGAGCCTTCTGAGCATCTCTGGCGGGTATGGGGTTAGACTCTAAATGTGATTTTTCCCCTCTTACCATCTTACTGGGGTTTTTCCATTGCCACCAGTAGTGGTTTATTTTCTCAAAGTCACTCCAGTGCTATGCAGCCACTGCTTCAGCACCATGCAGCTCAGATGATGAACTTCTTATTGCCAAATTCAGACTCAAATTGAAAAAAGGGGAAACCACTAGACCATTCAGGTATGACCTAAATAAAATCCCTTATGATTATACAGTGGAAGTAACAAATAGATTCAAGGGATTGGATCTGATAGAGAGCCTAAAGCAATATGGATGGAGGTTCGTGACATTGTACAGGAAGCAGTGATCAAGACCATCCCCGAGAAAAAGAAATGCAAAAAGACAAAATGGTTTTCTGAGGAGGCCATACAAATAGCTGAGAAAAGACATGAGAGGCAAAGGAAAAAAGAAAAGATAGGCTCATTTGAATGCAGAGTTCCAAAGAATAGCAAGGAGAGATAAGAAGGCCTTCCTGAGTGATCAGTGCAAAGAAATATAGGAAAACAATAGAATGGGAAAGACTAGCGATCTCTTCATAAAAATTAGAGATGCCAAGGAAACATTTCATGCACAATAAAGGACAGAAATGGTATGGACCTAACAGAAGTAGAAGATATTAAGAAAAGGTGGCAAGAATACACTGAGGAACTATACAAAAAAGATCTTCATGACCCAGATAACCATGATGGTGTGATCACTCACCTAGATCCAGACATCCTGGAATGTGAAGACAAGTAGGCCTTAGGAAGCATCACTATGAGCAAAGCTAGTGGAGGTGAAGGAGTTCCAGTTTAGCTATTTTAAATCCTAAAAGACAATCCTGTGAAAGAACTGCCCTCACTATGCCAGTAAATTTGGAAAACTCAGCAGTGGCCACAGGACTGCAAAAGGTCAGTTTTCATTTCAATCTCAAAGAAATACAATGCCAAAGAATGTTGAAATTACCACAGAATTGCACTCATCTCACACGCTAGCAAAGTAATGCTCAAAATTCTCCAAGCCACGCTTCGTAAGTACATGAACCATGAAATTTCTGATGTTCAAGCTGGATTTAGAAAAGGCAGAGGAACCAAAGATCAAATTGCCAACATCTGCTGGATCATCAAAAAAGGAAGAGAGCTCCAGAAAAAATCTACTTCTGCTTTATTGACTATGCAGTATTGACTATGCCTTTGACTGTGTGGATCACAAGAAGCTGTGGAAAATTCTCAAAGAGATGGGAATACCAGACCACCTGACCTGCTTCCTGAGAAACCTGTTTGCAAGTCAAGAAGCAACAGTTAGAACTGGACATGGAACAACAGATGGGTTCCAAATCAGGAAACGAGTATGTTAAGGCTGCATATTGTCACCCTGTTTAATTAACTTATATGCAGAGTACATCACGAGAAATGCTGGACTGGATGAAGCACAAGCTGGAATCAAGATTGCCAGGAGAAATACCAATAACCTCAGGTATGCAGATGACACCACCCTTATGGCAGAAAGTGAAGAAGAACTAAAGAGCTTCTTGATGAAAGTGAAAGAGGAGAGTGAAAAATTTGGCTTAAAACTAAGACCATGGCATCTGGTCCCATCACTTCAAGGCAAATAGATAGGGAAATGGTGGAAACAGTGAGAGACTTTATTTTGGGGGGTGCTCCAAAATCATTGCAGATGGTGACTGCAGCCATGAAATTGAAAGAAGTTTTCTCCTTGGAAGAAGAGCTATGAGCAACCTAGACACATATTTAAAGTAGAGACATTACTTTGCCAACAAAGGTCTGTCTAGTCAAGGCTTTGGTTTTTCCAGTAGTCATGTATAGATGTGAGAGTTGGACTGTAAAGCAAGCTGAGCCCCACAGAACTTGTGCTTTTGAACTGTGGTGTTTGAGAAGACTCTTGAGAGTCCCTTGGATGGCAAGGAGATCCAACCAGGCCATCCTAAAAGAAGCAGTCCTGAATATTCATTGCAAGGACTAATGCTGAAGCTGAAACTCCAATACTTTGGCCACCTGATGGAAAGAACTGACTCATTTGAAAAGACCCTGATGCTGGGAAAAATTGAAGGTGGGAGGAGAAGGGGATGACAGAGGATGAGATGTTTGGATGGCATCACCAACTCAATGTACATTAGTTTGAGTAAGCTCTGGGGGTTGGTGGTGGACAGGGAACCCTGGTGTTCTGCAGTCTATGGGATTGCAAAGAGTTGGACACAACTGAACAAGTGAACTGAATTGAACAGAAGTCAAATTGCTGATTTTATTTATGCTTTGTTTTTGGTGGGTTGTTTTAGAAAACTTTCCTGCATCTGTAGACATAAAAATAATATCCTTATTTTTGAAATTTTTATTGATTTAGTTATCATGCTTAAGTCTTTAAATTACTTGGAAATTAGTTTTATTTTTGATGCAGGGTGAAATTCCCCCCCTTTTATTTTTCTCCCGTGGGGAGAACTGCTTTACACAGCAGCACCACTTATTAAATAGACTATAATTTTTCTGCTAATCTTTGCCAGTATTTTTTGTTTTTTCCTTTTCCAGTATACTGCATTTCCTTATATGTGTAGGTTTCTCATTATTCTGTTTCTCTGGTAGGCTTCTTTAAGCTCTTCTTTATTCAGTTAACAAAGTTCTTGCTTAATCATAGTTCAGTACAAGTTTTCATTATAAATGATTGCCAAGTTTTATTGAAAAAGTTTTTGTTGTATGATTCAAATTTAAATTTCTTACTTGGTTAATTAATACAAGTGAATATGTTTATAGATTTCCCAACATTAGTCATTCCTAGAACAATCTCATGTTAACCATGATGCATTGGTATTTTTATTCATTGTTGAATGCTGTTTGCTAACATTTTATTTAGAACTTTTACATGCTCATGAATGGCAGTAGTCTATTATACACTTATTCTTTTCTTACAAGAGTTCTTATATATACCCTTTCGTGCGGTTTTGATTGTGAGGTTGTATGATCCTCCGAAAAACAAAAAAGTTTGGAAAGTAATCTCCCCCTTTATTTTATTCTCTGAAAGATATTTTATAGGTTGGAGTTCTTGGTTTCTTAGACGCTTTATACAATTTACTTGAAAATCAGCTCACCCAGGTGTTCTGTTTATGGGCATAGATAAAAGGGTTGCTTCAATATCATTCATGTTTAGAAAGATCATTCGGGTTTTCTACCTTTTATTGTGCAAGATTTAGTAAACTGTATTTTTCAATGTTTGATATATGTAAATAATGTCCCATTTATTAGAATGTTTGTTTACTATGCTTATTATTTCTACTAATCATTTTTGAAACCACAGTTAGGTCTGCCTTTTTTGACATTGTGATCTATGCTTTTTTCTCTCATTCCCTCTCTCTCTCTCACACACAGACACACATCACACATACTCACCTTTGTCTTTATTATTAAGTCCTCAACACTCTAGATTTTCCTACTGTTCTTTTACTAAATTTTTAATTACCTTTTACTTCTTTTGCTTTTGAATCTAAAAATTTGAATCTGTAACCTCCTTTGAGGTATCATTTCAGTTTTAACATAAACTTTGGTGTTTCCATAGTAATATTGATCTAAATATTTCCTAACGTCCATTATAATTTCTCACTTGATCTGTAAGTAACTTAGAGAGTCATCTTAAAACTCTAAATATGTATATAAACGTAATTTTTTCTGATGTGTATGTGTGAGTACACATCCATATATATTCACCTAATTATATTTACTTCTGTTATCTGTTTTACATTGACATCTAACAATTTTATTTTGGTTGGAAAATTTAGGTATATGTTAATTTGGTGAAACTTATTGAGAAATGTTTTTGATGAAGAAAGTTATCCACAACCCACTAAAATTGTCCACAAAATACTGTTGGAGGCAGTATTCCACTTATCAGTCTTGCTACTTACATCCTTTGAGTCAACTATCTTCTCTCTTAATTGTTGAGAAAGGCACTACAATTTCTCACTGTGACGTGGATTTGTCATTTTTCGCTTGATCCATAATGTTTTATTTCATGTAGTTAGAAACTGTATTATTAAGTTAATACAAGTTTAAAATTTTAACATATTTTTAACAAGTTGAATTTATTTTCTCTATAGTACAACCCTCTTTACCTCTTCTAAAGGTAGTTTTTTAACATTAGTCTTCAGATTATCTGAAATTTGAATAGAGATGTCAACTCTAAGACTGGCATTTTCCTGTTATATTTTTCTATTTGTTTTCAAGCTGTACATTTGTGTTTCAGGTTTTCTCTGGTAAATAGTCTATGGGTAGACTTTACTTTTTTATACACTTTAATCTTTTAAATGCAGAAAGTAATCTTTTTGCACTGATTGTGATTACTGATATGGTTGGGTTTGTAACTTTTTTATTGTGCTCTTTCTTTCTATTCCAGCTTTTTATCTCTTTTCTTCTTCTTGCTTTTGGGACGAGTTAGTATTTCTTCTTCACTAATTTGAAAGCTGTATACTCTACTGGCCTTTTAATGATTAGCTGAGAAACGGTAACATGTGCCTATTTAAGTTAATATAAAATGAATTAACCTATTCACCTCTCCATAAAAAATAAATTCCCTGAAGCACATTGATAAAACTTAACTGTGGTCGCATCCCTTCTGATTTATGAGCTTTGATGAACAGAATTTAGACATCAACATAGGTCTCATGTCTCCGAACCTCGCAGACACCCTCATGGGCCTTTCTCCCCCTAGTTCACTCAGCGATAGCATTGCCATTTGGGGTCTTGGCTTAATGCAGATGGTCTGCCTGACCTCGCAGTCTAGTCTCCAGGCTTCGTTTCAAAAGTGCCCTTACGACTCTGGGTGGAGGCCCCACAGTAACTGGCAGGAGCTCTCAGCCGAAACTCGTGTGGGATGCTCTCGTTTATCTATTTGTGCTCACAGTTTCATAGAGTCTTTGATCTCATTTATTTTGTCTGATTTTTTAAGACATTTATAACATTAAAAGTTAATATTTGCTTTTTTATTTAAATTTAGTTTACTGAATTTTGTGTCCTGAGACTTTTGTTGCCCTCTAGTCTGCCATATTGCTAAAAATATATGCCTTTGGCCTTTGCACATCCATATAAGCTATAGACAACTGTGTCCAATTCCAAAATAAAACAGAATAAAATAAATTAATGAATCCTTTGGATTATAATTGATGATCAATAAGTACATTGTGAGGTTTGGACTGAAAGGACAAATGCGCAATACTGTTCTCCTGGCTTCCTGGTTCCATGTCCGGAATTGAAAGAAGTTGATAACTGATTGAATATTAAGCTACTAGGATGTGAAGATTAATAAGTGCCTTAATGAATTCATCTGTATTAAGTCCCTGCACTCTGAAGCTCTTTCCTTGCCGGCAAATATAGGCACCTTGACAAACAAGCGCAAGCAAATGAAATTAGACTTTCAATCATTGGGCAGATAATTAAACATTAGAATCCTTGGCCTTTCTCCTCGTGTTTATTAGATATTCTTCATTAATCAGACAGGGCACTGATGGGCTCCATCACTGTCAGCTAGTGTGACTGCCTGGACAGTTTTGGAAGCCTTTGTTCCTGGTGTAAACAATTTTACTGGGGAGGTATATCAATACCTTCAATGTTCCTTGTTTAGGTCTCCCTGACTGAGAAACCAGTATCTGTTCTCCAAGTAATCACTGCAGTTCAGTTCAGTTCAGTCTCTCGTTCGTGTCCAACTCTTTGCAGTAGCATAAGATAAAAAGATATGGCTTCATTCAGAGTTGCGTTTTAGTCCCAGTTTTGCCATTTCAAACAATGCAAACATGAGAGATTCTTCTCCCTTTGCATGTGTCTGTTTTCCCTTCTCTTTAAGACAAGGGGTTTAAATCTTAGCTCTTCCCAACTTTGAGCTTCTAAGGAGTCTGAATGATTGGGGTCACTGCCTTGATATGTGCCACAGTTTGGCTTTTATCCAGGAGTAAGAGAGGTAGGACAACCATGAGTCAGCACAGAGAAGCCAGTTCACGAATGATGGCTTTTCTCATCTCTCTCCTTGGTGGGTGAGCAACATGAAACAGTAAGATAAGAAGGGCCAGTTTCAGGTATATGAGCTGGGGACCTCCATGCCCAGGTTGTTGGAGGGGCTCACCTTGACACAAAATATCTATGGTGAGCGTGGAAAGGAAAGCCAAATGCATAATATGCCTGCCATATTTTAGCAATAAAATAGGAGTGGGTTGCCACTTCTCCAGGGGATCTTCCAGACCCAGGGATCGAACCCAGGTCTCCCACATTGCAGGCAAATGCTTTAACCTCTGCACCACCAGGGAAGCGGGAATAATATTCAGACCCAAATCCTGTGGCACAGGTATTCTGCTCTTTGTTTTGCAGATAACAAGTACCAGGGCTCAGAGATACTAAACAGTGTAAACCTTGTAAAATGACTAGCACATGGCACTACCTGGGGTAGAAGGAGGTAATTAAACCCTACAGTCACTTGGTCCATCACCTTTCACCGTAATGGGCTTGAGTTTTGACCCTGCATCTATTCTTGGAGGGATTTAGAAGGAAGGGCCATAATTCCCTCTTGTCCTCAATTCTTCCCCAAATCAAAGATGAATAAGAGTATTACTTTCTCCCACATGATCAATTGTTTTTATAAAGATTAAATTAGATAAAAGGTTGACAAAACCTTTGAGGGTTTAAACGCTTAACAATCAAGCTTAGTTCTTGGGTGATATATCCTAACATCACAGTACTATGATGTGAAGATCAAGGACCCACAGTCTGGAGCTGGAGCATCTAGTTAGAATCCTGGCTTGCCCACTTATGTTCCCATCTGAAAAATGAGGATAATAAGAGCAAGTGCATGGCAGGGTTGTGTTGATATTTATAGGAAAATTTATATTTATTTTTCTATTTCTATTTATATATTTATATGTTTGATATAAGAAGAGTTGACTCATTGGAAAATACCCTGATGCTGGGAGGGATTGGGGGCAGGAGGAGAAGGGGACGATAGAGGATGAGATGGCTGAATGGCATCAGCGACTCGATGGACATGAGTTTGGGAGAACTCCAGGAGTTGGTGATGCACAGGGAGGCCTGGCGTGCTGTGATTCATGGGATTGCAAAGAGTTGGACACAACTGAGCGACTGAACTGAACTGAGCTGAAAGGCTCAGTAATGTCAGTTGTTAAGAGAGGATGAGATGGTTGGATGATGTCACGAACTCAATATACATGAATCTGAGAAAACTCTAGGAGATAGTGAAGGACAGGGAATCCTAGTGTGCTGCAGTCCATGGGGTTGCAAAAAGTCGGACACAGCTGAACGACTGAACGAATCCCACTATGTGTCTGACTACAGAGAGTATTTTAGCAGCCCTCTGTGCCTGTCTCCTTAAGTATAAAACTACTTCCACGTGGTTGTAAGCACTAGTGATATTTAAGAACTTTGTGTATTTTCTGGCAAGGTTTTTTGGCCCGTAAATCAAACTTTCATCCTTCCTTCTTCCCTCACTAATACCTTTATTTATTGCATCTTTCAACAAATAGTAATCAGGTGCCTGCCTACTATGCACACATCTGAAACTGATACCTTGGGAAAGTGAGAAGGAGGTGGGATCAAGGATGGGAGTATGGAAAGAGGAATAGCTCCACCAAGTAGGAGAGGGAAGTCCTGCCACCCAGGGTGAAGCCTTAGGGTAGGGGAGGAGTACCTAGCAGCAAAGGATTTTGTTCTTGGCAGAAGCAAAGCCTCGGGGGATTCCAGTGAAGCTTCTCTTTTCCTTTTATTGGAGTTCTGTGCTGGAGCTATAAACCCTCCAAATGAGTTGAGATCATTAGGGAAGCTCCACTGATCACTGGTGAAAAAATGTAACAATTAAAACCAGAGGCCTCAGAGTAGGAAGCTTCGGGAGGGGAACAGGAGAGGAGAAGGGAACAAGGATGGCTCTTAATACTTAATAACAAATACTAATAATGGCAGAGAGTCGGGGACTAATTAAAAGTTTCTAAAAAGAGAGATTGAAAAAGATAGAGAAAGGAATTCATCCGTAATAATTTGCCTGCCTGCAATTGGGAAGTACTATAGCTTAGGGAGGGGAATAAAGGAGAAAGAGTTTAGCATTTAGATTCAAGTCCTTGTCTTGGATGATTTGAGCAACCTTGGCAAGTGTCTCTCTGTACCTTACTTTCCTCATCTGCAAAATGGTGTTTGGCTTTCTATCACATTGGGTTTATTGAGTAACAGATGAGCGCTGTAGTATACTACATAACATGAACACGTTGCAGTCTTTCCTCCAAGGAGAAGCACTGCCTAAGAGTTGTTCCAAATGACCTCTAAATTTGTAACTTGACAATTTTGTTTCCACCAAAAAAAAAAAAAAAAAGATATGATTTATGAACTGGTATTTCAAATAGACTAGGTAACAGAATATAGTAGTATCTGATGGTATGGATGTAAGAGTTGGACTGTTAAGAAAGCTGAGCACTGAGAATTGATGCTTTTGAACTGTGGGATTTGAGAAGACTCTTGAAAGTCCCTTGGACAGCAAGGAGATCAAACCAGTCCATCCTAAAGGAGATCAGTCTTGGGCGTTCATTGGAAGGACTGATGCTGAAGCTGAAACTCCAATACTTTGGCCACCTGATGCAAAGAACCAACTCATTGGAAAAGACTCCGATGCTGGGAAAGATTGAAGGTGGGAGGAGAAGGGGATGACAGAGGATGAGTTGGTTGGATGGCATCACCGACGGGATGGATGTGAGTTTGAGTAAACTCCAGGAGTTGGTGTTGGACAGGGAAGCCTGGCGTGCTGCAGTCCACGGGGTCGCAGAGAGTCAGACACGACTGAGTGACTGAAGTGAACTGAACCGATGGTTCAGCAGGTAAAGAATCTGCCTGCAATGCAGAAGACACAGGAGATGCAGGCTCAGTCCCTGGGTGGGGAAGATCCCCTGAAGAAGGAAATAGCAACCCACTCCAGTATTCTTACCTGGAAAACCGTGTGGACAGAGGAGCCTGGCAGACTATAGTTCAAAGGGTCAGAAAGAGTTGGACACAACTAAGTGACTAAGCACACACAACAGAATTTAGAATTTAAATGCTATTCTTGAAGAAATTCTGTCCCCAAATATTCCTACTACAAATGTCTCAGAATTTTTTTTTTCATTAGACATTCATTCCTTTGGTATAATCATGCATGCCTTCATCTTTCTCTAATGAAAGTGCATGCGGCTGGTAAGTCATCACTACCATTTACAATGAACTTCACATTAACAGATCAATGCTTTCCTAAAGAGACAGTTTTATGGTCTAGGGGAATAGAAGTAATTGACAAACTGGAAATTCATTATGGCTAGTTTAATGCAGGAATGGGTAGAAAGAAAGATAACAACTGAATCTATCTCAAAAATATGACTGGTTTTAAAGTATCATAAGACAGAAAACAAATGAGAGACCACGGAGTACCTACTGTATGTCAGCTGCTTTGGATGGGTGGCTCCCCTAATTCTCATATAAGATAATCAAGGAGGCAAAAGTTTACAGAGTATTTAAAATGTAGAGAGAATATATAGCCCACCCAGAGTCAAGGACAAGTAAGAGTGATAGGTAGGGATTGACCCCAGCATCTTGTTCTTTGTTCCTACCACACTGACCTATTTCCTGCTCTCCATGCCTCCAACCCTCTAGAAGCCTCCAGGATCAATAACCAACCACAGCTCTGCAGTGAATCTAGAAACGGACTGTTTAACAGACTGAATCACCTGATTTTCTAATTTGTATTTTTGAAGTTGTTTCATTTCTCTATCAGTTCACACTCAATACATGTTCATCTTCTGCCTCCTTTAATTTTTATTTATTTATTTTTAATTGCCCAATAACACTGGTCACAAGAGGCTTTTAGTGGCTGCATGAGGCATTCAAATTTGTGAGTCAAAAATCACCTGATCACTTTTTAAAAATAAAGATCCAGAAGCCCTACTTCAGAGATGCTCATTCAATAGTTACAAAGATCATTTGAAATCTGGACATTTTTTTTTTTCAACCAACACAGCCCCCCCTCTCCACTGCAGGGAGTTCTGATGAGATTAATTCTGGGGCCACTCGTTGCTCAGAATAGCCTGAGGCAGGTGTTAGATGAAATATGAATTCAAATCCTGAGTCCTGCCATTCACAAGTTCTGTGAATTTGATACATGCTTTCCAAACTGCCTCTGAGACCAGCTGTATCACCGTAAAACTACTGGAAGAACATCCTTACAGGGCAGCCTTGAGGATACAACAAGGTAGTGTAGATACAAGGCAGTGTATTAGCTCTGGGCTGAGAGTAAGGGTCTGGAGTGTCCTGGAGAGAAACAGAGATGTATAGATGTTAAATGGAAGAAGGCTGGAGCCAGATTGCCAGGGTTCAAGTCCCAAATTGACATGTTTGCCAGCTCTCTAAAGCTGAATCAATTCCTCTCTGCCTCAGTTTCTTCATCTGCAAAATAGGAATATCATGAGGGAAAATGGGAATATCATGAGGGGGAATGGGAATATCATGGTACAACTGAGAATATCATGGCACCTTTCTCATGAGGTCATTGTAAATATTAAATACAGTAGTACCTACAAAAGGCTTATAGTTTTGAGTTTGATTAATGATATTTAATAAATACTAGATTCTAAGGATAGGAAGTCCATCTGGTTCAATGTGGCACGAAGGCCAGTGCTGTAGGCAAAGTAATCACTACCAAACATTGTTAAATGAAAACAGAGCGAGTGATGGGATTATGGGGGAGGTGGAACTGCAGTAAGAGAGATTCACAGACGATGTCTAATCTTCGCAAATCAAGCGCATTTTTGGCAGAGCCTTCCACTAGGAACTTTTGCCCTCTTGTCTAAAGTCAAAGAACATTCCAAGGGGACTTCAATCCATATGCTTTTCATTTACTCTTAAATCATCCAAGGATTACTGGATGAAACTATCTGATGCCAAAGAGAAATATGAAAGAATCACAACAGGATTTCTTGAAGAGCTTTTATTTTTTTTTTCCCTGCCAGACAAGAAGATGCATGTCGGTAAACAAACTTGTCAACCCTGACGGAGCAACAGTGACAGATACTATCATCCTGATTTCTTCCTGCCACTTTGAAGTCTTAATGTGTATTTCAGTCACTTTCCCTCTTTTTCTTTTCTTTCCTGTGGTCTGTGTATTGTTTTTTCACCCCTATTTCAACAACACCCTGAGGGTAAGTAAATTTCAGTCTCTAACAGCACAACAAAGGAAAACAGGTCTGACACTTGTTTCTACACATAACCATATAGTCAGGGAAAAAAACACAAACACACACACAACAAAAAACCAGGAGTTCTGTTATTCATAAGCAGGAGAAAAAAATGCATGTCTAAAAGATCTGAGGGTCTGATCTAATCTTGCCATTTTCATTAAGATGTTTTAGCAGGAATGTGGCCTAAAAGGAAATCCTTTTACTGATGGGTATATGAATTTTCCTGAACATGGACATGTCCCTCTATTTTGAATTGGTAGTAAGTCAAACTGGCAACTACCTCTACACAGCAGAAAATGGTCAGAATGTAAGAGAAGGGTGGTTGTTCTACAGAAATGAAGAGGAGGAAGGGACTAGTTTTGGTCATTTAGAAAATAATTTGTCATTTTGTTGGATCAGAACAAATTTTCTGGAACAACAAATTTTGGAATCAAAATAAGTCTTAAGAGATCTAAAAGTCACTCGCATTAAAGTGTGATTTGAGTCCTGGTTCTAGCAGTTCCAGTCAAATTCCATATTTAGTTTGATGGCCACCAGTGACAGGACACTGTTTGTGCCAATAATTCATGGCATATTTGGAAACCTACAATTATTACATGGAATGAAATTTTACCTGAACTTGAAACCTTTGTTCTTTCATTGAGCTACAGAGCATAAACATACATGGTTCTTCCTTACAATACTGAAGATATTTAAGAAAAATTACTACTTATTCTTTAACTCATTGATTTCATGCTCTGGATTCTGGGTGTTTGGTGGTGATGGCTCAGTGGTAAAGAATCCGCTGCCAGTGCAGGAGACCCCGGCTGGATCCCTGGGTTGGGAAGATCGTCTGGAGTAGGAAATGGCAACCCATTCCAGTATTCTTGCCTGGAAAATTCGACAGACAGAGGAGCCTCGCAAGTTACAGTCCATGAGGTCGCAGAGAGTCAGACACAGCTGAACACGCTCACACAAACAGACCCAAACTCTGCCCTTACAGAAACTTGGGCATCGTGAAGAGCATATGCAAGCAATGAAAACAGTTTGATGAATGCACAATGAGAGAGTTTCAGATGCTGAAAATTTATATCACAGAGGGGAAGGTGGCATAACCTCGGTCTCTAAATTATGTTGTCTCTTCTGCGGACTAAATCTCGATTCCATCAGTTCTTCCTCTCACTACCTTAGTCACTCTTCTGTGATCATGTTCTAATTCGTCTTCTCTTCTTAAAAATTGTAAGTAGTACTGTGAGCCCCATCTGAAGGTGTTAATTGCCCAGTCGTGTTTGACTCTTTGCGACCATATGGACTGTAGCCTGCCAGACTTCTCTGACCATGGGATTCTCCAGGCAAAAATACTGAAGTGGGTTGCCATTCCCTTCTCCAGGGGATCTTCCTGACCCAGGGATCAAACCCAGGTCTTCTGCATCGCAGTTGGACTCTTTACCATCTGAGCCACCAAGGAAGCCCCAGAGACCCGTATGAATAAGGGATATTTATCAACTGACCCTTTATATGCTAGATTTCCAATTGAGAAGTTTCAGTTTATAGCAAACATTCAGGCTGAGTGGTCACCTTTCATAATTTTATTATGATGATTTTTAAATTAATTTTCATTGAATTATAATTGACATATAACATATGTTACTTTCAGGTATACAATATAATGGTACAATATTTGCAAAATGATCATCAGTGAGAAAAGTCTAGCTATTATTTTGATTTTATCATTAACTAAATGCCCAAAAATTTACCAGACACACATACACACAACACCCATATACGCAGACACACACACACACACAAATACATGCTCATACACACAGTTTTGTAATAATAAAGTTTTGTCCTTGTTTCCCTTTCTAGGACTTTGCTTTTATATTTCTGTATTTCCCGTATGTTCGATACAGATCGTTTCTCTGTGATCAGACCACTGTGAGTTCTGATTCTGTCATCTGACCTTCTCCCACCATCACATCACCTACACATTTGACGATCAAGAGCTCTCACTCTTCATCCAAGACATTGATAGGAATGTTGAACAGGGCAGGATGCCAGCCCCTGTCCTCAAGGCTTGCACTGATCCATTAATTAGCACTCCTGGGGGTCGCCTTTCAACCAGCTGCAAATCCAGTCCTTTGCATCTCTATCAGCCCCCCATTCCTCACTCCTTTCCACAAAGACATCAAGGGAGACTTTGTGAAATGACTTGTGGAAAGCCAGACACGCTGCATTGACTTCCTTCCCTGTTCCTCCATCCTAAGGCTATAAATACTCTGGAGTGAAATGAGGTCAGTCTGATTTGACTTGCTCGCGGAGAGCTCACACCCTGACCAAAGTGAAAGCAGGGTTCCTTCTGTGTGATTAGAGCTCCAGAATCCAGGAGCTGCAAAGGACTGTAGAGATTACTTCATCCAGTCTCATCATCTGCAAGTGAGTCTCAAGCTTGACTTTGCCCATGGTCACCCAGCTAGTCAGAGCTTAAAATGTAATTGTAACTTATATTTCCCTTTCATACTTAGGAAGAGTAAAATTGACTTCAATAAAGCATTTCTCAAAATATATTCCATGAATATTACTTCTAGCCTGGGAAAGACAAAAAAATTGTCCCCATGTTCAAGTGTATTTGAAAAACTGCATGTATTACTGTTAGTGATTCACAATTTATTCAGTTATTAAATAAATGTTCATTTATTGTCACCTATGCATCAGACACTGTGCCAGGCACAAAGATAAGACAGTGAAATCAGTCTCTTAAAAGTTTTGTTCTAGAGGAAGAGATAAATATTAAATAACTATTCTAATAGAAAGATTACTGTGAATTATAAGTTGCTCTGAAAGAAATTCACAGGGTGTTTTAAGAGAAGGCAGGAACCTAAGACATGACCCATATAGGAAATGATATTTAAATATGTAAGGAAGCCCAGATAAGAAACATCCTGGCATATTCAACAAGATGAAAGAATGAGAGAGGTTGTCAGCCATGACCCTGAGAAAAATACACAAGAGCTAAAGAAGGAATTTGTTGGCAATGTTAGAGGGAAAAAAATACACATATGAGATAGAGTGCATCAATGCATATTAAGTAGGAGAATGACCCAAACTCATTAGCATTTTGAAAACAGAACTTTGGCTGCTTCATGGAGACAATATTTGGGGAGTGGGGGATAAAAGTACAAACACACAAACTTGTTGGGAACATCATGGTGAAGTTCTAGAGGAGGGGAAATAGCCTTTTGAATATGGACCTACTATAGTAAACAGTCTGGTAGACAAATTGCCCACCTCTTTATCATCATTTTCCAACATTTTCCAAATTCATTTGACCACAGAATCAAGTGATACCAAGTTTACTCCATAAAATTCTGAAGAGTGCACTCTAAGAAATGATGCTTTATGCTATTCCCAGCCAAAGTCACATTTCAAGCCCCTCTAAAATGATAACAACACTTGCTGTTTGCTTGATTTCCTTTTTTCCAGCAAATGATTCATTTGTGTGTGAGGGTCACCCTGATGCTAGCTGGTTTACTCTCATTCCACTTGCCACATGTCAGGCTTAGAAAAGTACATGCCTGTGAAATAATCTCCAAATATAATCATGTTTACCTGTGTACTCTCACTCCTCACCTCCCTTCCACTCACCCTCAACTCACAATGTCTTCTGTTTCCAGAATGGAATTCTAACTTCTCATTAATATTTAGGAAAACTAACTCCTATGTTAAAAATTACCTTCCAGAGAAGTTAACCAGCAACGAAAACTCACATTTGTGTACATTTGCATAGGCTGATATAATCTTTATTTTAAAATAAGGAATGATTTTAAAAATGACTAGAAGGAGGTATGAAAGTCAATATAACATAATAACCAAATTCAACATGGAGAGTTCTGATTCCTGTCCATCAGCTCTTTTAGTCATCATCAGCTCTGTAAAGCAGGGCTTCTGATACTTTAAAATGTATATCTATTACCTGGAGACCTGGTTAAATGCAACTCCTGATTCAGTGCTCTGAGTAGAACCTGAAACTCTAGTCTCCAGTGATGCTTCCAACTCTCAGACTTCCCTAAGTAGCAGGGAGGTGCTTTGCTGTGCTTAGTTGCTCAGTCGTGCCCAACTCTGAGTGACCCTGTGGACTGTAGCCCGCCAGGCTCCTCTGTCTGTGGGAATCTCCAGGCAAGAACCCTGGAGTGGGTTGCATGCCCTCCTCCAGGGGATCTTCCCAACCCAGGCATTGAACCCAGGTCTCCTACATTGGAGGCAGATTCATTATCATCTGAGTCAACCGGGAAGCCAAGTAGCAAGGGTGTTTAGTGGCATTTCAAGGAAGCAGCACAGCAGGTGTTTCAGCAACGGGTAATAGAAAAGCCCAGATCCAACAACGAGTTGATGCTTTAAACAGTAATACTGTTTGGTACCATTTATACAATCAACCCAGCAGTAGCAGAGACATTACTTTGCCAACAAAGGTCCCGTCTAGTCAAGGCTATGGTTTTTCCAGAAGTCATGTATAGATGTGAGAGTTGGACTGTGAAGAAAGCTGAGTGCTGAAGAATTGATGCTTTTGAACTGTGGTGTTGGAAAAGACTCTTGAGAGTCTCTTGGACTGCAAGGAGATCCAACCAGTCCATTCTAGAGGAGATAAGTCCTGGGTGTTCTTTGGAAGGAATGATGCTAAAGCTGAAACTCCAGTACTTTGGCCACCTCATGCGAGGAGTTGACTCATTGGAAAAGACTCTGATGCCGGGAGGGATTGGGGGCAGGAGGAGAAGGGGACAACAGAAGATGAGATGGCTTGATGGCATCACCAACTCGATGGATGTGAGTTTGAGTGAACTCCGGGAGTCAGTGATGGACAGGGAGGCCTGGCGTGCTGCAGTTCATGGGGTCGCAAAGAGTCAGACACGACTGACCGACTGAACTGAACTGAACTGAGGGTGGCTCTAGCCATACTATGTCAGTATCTCAGTAATTTCTTTGGTGATACAAGTTGCTTCAGCCTCACTACTCTGCTGTCCTCAGCAGCGCCTTCATCCTGAGGCTACTTCTCCTGTCCGTAATATGGACATAGCAATTTCAGTGCCTTAGTCAGATAATGACAGCATCCAGGGGAAACTCTCTCAAATCTCTCTCTTCCGCTATTTTCTTCTTAAGACAAAGAAACCTTGACAAGCGTCTCCAAGCAGATAGTCCTCACATTTTATAGACCAGAACCGAATCACATGTTCATCAGTAGCAGACGCTGCAAGTGTTCCAACGTATGCCCTCAGCCTGCGCCCAATTTGTTGGGGGAAACTCGCATCTCTGTCTTTATGTTTCCGCAGGAAACTGCATCCATGAGCCAGCAGGCCATCGCTGGTGTGTGCTCAATCTCTGCAGCGGTCAGCCTGGAAATGCTAGAGAGTTGAAATCCTAAGGAACAACCTCAAGTAACTAAGAGACAGGAACTAAAATCCTGGCCTCCTCCTTCCTCCGGGGCTAAATTCTGTGTCCTCCAGAAGGTCTGCAGCAGCAGTAAGTCCCGATGGCCCACCGAGGACATAGACCCACCCACTCACCTTGGGCACTCTCCGTGCTTCCCCTCACCCTGACTCCTTCCCAGTGATTCCTAGGATCAAGTGTGCATCAACTACTTGAGCCCAAATATTTTGGTTAAGATTTATTTTTACTTCACTGTTCATGAGTGAGATTGACTTATAAGTTGGTTTTCTTGTAATGCTCTTCCCAGATTCTGCTATCAGGTTCATGTTTGTCTCAAAAAAATAAATTCAGAATGTTTACATTGGGAAAAAAAAAAAAAAAAGACAAAAAACCCACTTGAGCCCATATCCTTGTCTTGGGTTCTATTTTCGAGGGAAATGAAACAACTTAAAAATACCACAGCCAGACAAACTGGAGAATGGAAAACACCAATTGGCCTGGATGGGTGGTTTAAAAAGGTTAGACCCTCTGTTCATCCACCTCACCAGTGACTCGAACGTGTTCTTTTTCAGAAAGACAAAAAAAATATTGTATATTAACACATGTGTATAGAAACTAGATATACGGTCCTGATGAACGCATTTGCAGGGTAGCAGTGGAGCTGTGGACACAGAGAACAGACTTGTGGGCATAGTGAGCGGAGGAGACGATGGGATGATTTGAGAGAATAACATGGAAACATACTTTTCCGTATGTAAACTAGATAGCAAATGGGAACTTGCTGTATGAACCAGGGAGCTCAACCCAGTGCTCTGTAAAAGACTAAAGGGGTGGGGTGGAGCGTGAGATGAGAGGGGGGTTCAGGAGGGAGGGGGTGTATGTATAGCTGTGGCTGCTTCATGTTGATGTATGGCAGAGGGCAACACAATATTGTAAAGAAATTATCTTCCGTTAAAGAGAGAGAGAAAGCAAGGGCCTTACACCAGCAGCTATCAGCCTCAACTGGGAATTTACTAGAAACGCACATTTCACAGTCCCTCCCCAGGCCTATGTGATGAGGAACTCTGTGGCTGAAGCCCAGCAATTTGTGTTTTTAAAAGCCTTCCAGATGATTGTGGTGCATAGCAGATTGAAATATCACTGGTTCAGATGAACCAGAATATGTTCCTGGTTCAGGGCTAACCATAACCTCCCATGAATCGTCTGACCCTGAGATCTGAATATAGTACAATCATGGTTCCCAATAGGGAAGTCCAGAGAGTAACAGCAAGTTGCCCAACATCTCAGAACTGGAAAACAGAAAAAGTGGCTTTGCACCCTGAATAACGGCAACAGACACTATGCTCTCTGCCCAATTTCTACAGCTCTGCAGTCACAGAGGGACCTTGGACAGGGCTGGGGAGGGAAGGCCATCAAGGACAAGGCTTCCCTTGCCAAAAGTCACCGCATGTGTTCCTTCAGCGGCAGTAAATCCCATGGAAACTCAGACAGATAAAGTGTTCTGACGTTTATATCCAGCATGAAATACATGAAAATAATAAGAGGAGAGGATAATAGTGCAACATGAAGCTTTTATTAATGTTAGACTAACTCTGTAGGGGAAATGGTTCATTTTATTGCTTTAATGTCAGGCTTTCTCCGCTCCTCCAATGGGCATAAAACTGGGGCTGCCTCTGATTTTCAATCAGTAGGTGAGAAAGCAGTTACGGGGCAGCTCAGGTGTGCGTAGAAGGACTGCATGAGCCATGGAAATTTGCAGAAATGTGGAGGCACGGTCACTCCCAGGAGCTCATGATCTACTCGGGAAAGTCACACATGCAGATATATACAGAGCCCACATTCCCTGAGTCATTGTTTTCCAGGAATTACGGTGAGTGATTTTATACACATATCATTTAAAATGCACACATATTTATAAATGAAGGACAACACAGTAAGACAGGGTATCTGTTCAGTTCAGTCGCTCAGTCGTATAGGACTTTTTGCGACCCCGTGGACTGCAGCACGCCAGGCTTTCCTGTCCATCACCAAAACTCCCAGAGCTTGCTCAAACTCATGTCCATCGAGTCAGTGATGCCATCCCCTTCTCGTCCTGCCTTCAATCTTTCCCAGCATCAGGGTCTTTTCCATTGAGTCAGTTCTTTGCATCAGGTGACCAAAGTATTGGAGCTTCAGCTTCAGCGTCAGTCCTTCCAATGAATATTCAGGACCGATTTCCTTTAGGATTGATTGCTTTGATCTCCTTGTCCAAGGGACTCTCAAGAGTCTTCTCCAACACCACAGTTCAAAAGCATCATTTCTTCGGCATTCAGCTTTCTTTATGGTCCAACTCTCACATCCATACTTGACTATTGGAAAGCATATAGCCAGGTACTAAATTATACCCAATATGGACTCTGAGAAGAGTAAGAACATCAGGGATTATAGCTCTATCCTTCATCTGCTGCATGATCTTGGTCAACCTACTTCCCTCATTAGATGCTTCCTCTCTAAAATGAGAACGCTGCACTGGATGAGCATATCCCAGATTTGCGTTCTGTGTAAAATCCTTCTTTAGAACAGTAATAGAAAAGCTGTGAGGGAGGCAGGGATGGCCCGAGATGAAAACACTTACAAATATCTTAGAAATATGTTTAACCAAGTTGAGCAGGTCTGTTTCCCAAAAGAACTCTCAGAACTTTGAAGATGCTTTTGACAATGCTTCTGTGTTTTGTGACTCTACCAGAGGAAAATCCTTCTGTAGAATTTCATAAATTTATTTTATTATAAAATCTGCTGTTACATGGCACCGAGTAACCTCCCTTCATGTGTCCCAGAAGCAGCCTGGAAAATGCTGGAAATCATGGTTCTGAAGGATGGCGGCTCAGGTCAGCTCACTTGGCCAATCTTTAAAGGACAACTTAAGTCCAATTCAGTGAACAGCAAGGTTGTTCGCAGTGGGGGCAACAACAGAAAGCAATGCTCTGGGGTAAGGCTTACCTTCACTGAGAGTGCAGACTGTAATATACTTGGCATTTGTTCCATACATTCACAAGGCGTTGTCAGATATGTTCACTAATTTCAGCCCCTTGGCAACACAGATTTAGTGTTTTGTTCAGCTTCTAGGAGAAAACTGAAACTTACAAAGGTAACATCTGACTTTGTCAATGTCCCCTTCTCTGCCACATTCCCATTAATCCTTTCCCTTTTCACTGAACTGATTTTCTTATCATGGTTTCTGTATTACAAAATGTTCTGGGTCTTTTAATTTAATTTTTTCACCCCACCATTCCTCAGTGTATTCTGGAACCCAGCCCTGGTCACGAAGGCCCATGCAACTTTAGAATATTTTAGGAATAAAGGTGATCCCATAGGCAGGAAAGTGAAAGTGAAAGTGAAGTCGCTCAGTCGTGTCTGACTCTTTGTGACCCCATGGACTGTAGCCCACGAGGCTCCTCCATCCATGGGATTCTCCAGGCAAGAATACTGGAGTGGGTTTTCATTTCCTTCTCCAGGGGATCTTTCTGACCCAGGGTTCAAACCCAGGTCTCCTGCATTGCAGGCAGATACTTTAACCTCTGAGCCACCAGGGAAGCCCATAGGCAGGAAACTATTCATTAAAAAAAAAAACAAAAAAACACCCAGCTCAGACTGTGCTAGTCGTAAGCACATGCCACCTGGGCCAGGCCCTACTGATGCCTCTGGCCGGCCGCCAGCCCTCAGCCTGGGGTCTGTAGTTCAATGCCCCCAACACTACATGAGCTAATCTGTTGCATGTGTATAAAGGTCTCTGAGAAATCACAGTTCTGCCTGGGAGGAGGGCGCTCTGAAGGCAGATGTCTGATGAGAGGAGCAGGAAGTTTGGAGCCAGGAAATCACCTGACTATGTACAGTCCCAGATCCTGAACCTTCTTCCAGGATGATTTTGGGCAAGCTATGTGTTCACTTCTAGCCATTTTGTTTCTTTGTATTAAAAAAGGAAAAGGAAAAAAAAAAAGCTTTCGAAGGCACCCTTCAGATCTCACAAAACTTCATTTTTTAATGTGAATTGACCAAGTCAAACTTTGCAATCAATGAGGTGACTGATGTCACATCAGATAGCCCTTGTGGCCATTATTTGAATCGGGGCACTTGAAACCCTCTCAACCTCCCTCTCCTGCCAGCGAAGATCAAAGTGTCGTTTCTGACCTCCGCACTGGCCTTTGCCTTGAACTTTGCCGTGCCTTTCATATTACCATTTCCAGCTGGTTATTTGCCCCCTGGTGAGACCAGACTTTTCTGAAAGAGTGTAAACTTCTCTGAATGATATTTGAAAATAAAATATAATTGATTTCACAGCTCCTTGAACCTCTCCTATCAAGAATTGATTTTTTTTCTCTCTTCTGTTTTACACACTTGAAAGCGATTTGAGTGATGACAGGTAGAAAGTCCAATACATAAATGTTCTTCATCCTTTCTCCTTTTCTTTTTAAATTCTTCCTTGCAATAACAGTGCGTCTGGTATGTGTGAAAGTCCATGTGTTTGTATAAGTGTCCTTTCACATATATTCATCACTGTATTCGTCTGTGTTAATATGATTCAGCCTGCGTGCACTGCACATGTGCATTTGTATGCCAATGTCTGTGTGCAGCTACATATGCAGAAAATGCATTTATGCATTTGTGTTTTTCGTGTGTTCATACTAATGCAAGTTTGCAGAACTGCGTTTATAAGCATGCATATTCGCAGGAATGTCTCGCATGCACATATATCTGTGTGCTTGTGGTCTGTGTAAAGTGAACCCATATATGAATAGGCAGGTTTGTGTCTGGCAGCTTGCATGAGTGTGCTGATCCCTGTGAATGAGTGTACACGTGCCTGGGTTAGACTGGCATTTCAAAGCACACCGGGCCTTGCTGTTCATCCACCTCACCTCCCAAAAGAATACATGAAACACAACTTTTCTTGAATGCTCCAGACAGCTTCTGCTGATTTGGATATTCATTATGAACCATGGAATGCTCTCCTCTGCCAGCCCCGTGTGAGTTGTCACTTCCTCAGGCAGGATAAAGTCACCCAACTGGACTGTGTCCTAATTATCTGGCAAGAGAAGGCGGTGTGGCAGATGCTGCTATGGAGCTGGGAAGCCCTCTCTCTGTAGCAGCCCCTGGTCTCTGTTGGCTCCCGGGAAGCCACCCCGGAGCCTGGGCTGAACTACTGTCTGAGTGACACAAGGGTTGGCAGAACATGGTGCGGATTGAAATGTTGGTGTGGCAGAAGCTGTCAGTGCCAGACAGGCCCAGCACACCTGTCTTCCACCCCTAGCCTGCCTAGACGGGTGTGAGTGGCAAATCTGTGCTTCCTGTCAGTCAGCCTGTCCACTCTGAGCTGGCAGCGCCGCCAGGCTGGTCAGTTTGTGACAGTGATGCTTGGGAGCGGAGAAACTGTGCTCTTGTTCAAGAAGGCCTTTGGCTTCCTTCAGCAGGGAGAAGGAACTCCCACATGGGGATTTGCATCATTACCCTGGAGGAGAAAACGTGGGCACTCTTAACGGCTGAAGGCAGAATAAAATGTAGCAACTCACCACAGACTCTGAGGATGGGGTGGGCTTTCCTGTTTGGCGGGGTGGTTGGGATAAGAAAAGCATGCTAGATTCATAGTACGCAGACCCAGCCTCCAGTCTCCAGTCTTCCACCAGTGGGCCACAAGCCTTTGTACAACGTGCTTTAGATAAATGTCAGGACAAGGCTGGATTGATTCTCTAATGACCAAACAGAGTAGACTCTGGCCCCACCCTGGTGTAATGGGGAGAGTCTCAGTGTCAGTTCCGAATAGGAAACCTAGCCCAGCGGGCAGAGTGTAATAGGGTATTATTTTGCCAACCACAGGAGTTACCGTCTAAAGTCAACAAGACTGTTCAAAAGGATCAAGGTCTAGTTTGTTCCTGCTCTCCAGGCTCCTTTTTGTCTCTCTGATTATCTCCACTTAGATGTTTCAAGTGAATTCACAAAATATCCCACCACAATCATATCCTTCTCTTCCCCAAAGTATGGTGGCAACCCACAAGCAAATCATTATCCGCTCCAGACCAAAAGTTACCTTCTACCTCCTTGCCTTGGACCCTCCTCATTGGTGCGGCCTGAGAGGATGTCCGTGATCAGATCTATGCCTGCATTCTCATCTTTTCTGCTCCTCGTGGTGCATTCTGGCCATTATGCACCCCCTAGCATAAGTGCTGTTCCTGATCATATTTCAGCCTCTCTCTCATGCTATTCCTCTACCTGAAATACAGTCCTTGTGTTCAGTGTAGGCTTAAATATCTTTCCTTCAAGAGGACTTTTATGTATCTCAAGGCAGATGAAAACCTTTGCCAAAACGTCGCTTACCACATTCTACTTCTCCTGCATAAAATGACCAGATAGCATTAGAACTGATTGCTTAATTGATAGTCTTCCTTGCTAGAATTAATGCTACTATAGGGCAAAGAACAGGTCTCAAATATTTGCTTCTGTAGTTCTGATGGCTAGCATAGTGTTTAACATATGGAATACCCCCTAAATGTGTGCAAAGTAAACTAACAAATAAATAGCAATTAATAATGCATTATATATGATTATGTTAAATTACTATAGGTGAAGTGAAAGTCACTCAGTCATGTCTGACTCTTTGGGACCCCATGGACTATAGAGTCCATGGAATTCTCCAGGCCAGAATACTGGAGTGGGTAGCCTATCCCTTCTCCAACGAATCTTCCCAAGCTAGGAATCGACCTGGGGTCTCCTGTATTTCAGTTGGATTCTTTACCAACTGAACTATGAGGGAAGGACTTCATAAATACCATATAGACTTTGAATACAAGTTCCTGAGTGTAGGGACTTGTTTGTACACTAGTGTACCTCTTTCCATCCGAATAGAACTGTCTGGTACAGAGTAGGGTCTCCATTAATGTTTCATACATGTGGTTGTCAAGGGGAGGGAGTTGAGGGAGGGATGGATTAGGAGTTTGGGGTTAACACATGTACACTATTTTATATATAGGATGGACAAATAATGAGGTCTTACTGTATAGCACCCTGCTAAGTCACTTCAGTCGTGTCCGACTCTGTGCGACCCCAGAGACGGCAGCCCACCAGGCTCCCCCATCCCTGGGATTTTCCAGGCAAGAACACTGGAGTGGGTTGCCATTTCCTTCTCCAATGCATGACAATGAAGAGTGAAAGTGAAGTCGCTCAGTCGTGTCAGACTCTTAGCGACCCCATGGATTGCAGCCTACCAGGCTCCTCCATCCATGGGATTTTCCAGGCAAGAGTAGTGGAGGGAACTATATTTAGTATCCTGTGATAAACTATAATGCAAAAGAATATGAAAGAGAATATATATGTATAACTGAATCACTTTGCCATATAGCAGGAATTAATATAACATTACAAATCAACTATACTTGAATAAAATAAATTTTTAAAAACACTTAATACAGTAATCTATTTTAAAATAAATGTTTCCTATTATGATATGCACATATTTGAATATATTGAGTTTCTTAACTTTTTCTACCTAAGTGCATGTAACATTGAAGAACCGTGACCCTGGAAGACCTGGAGATGTAGGTCAAACTGGCATAAATCTCTGATTGCATTCCAGCCCAAAGTCCATGCAAATGCTCTGTTCTGTACCACAGCTGTATATATTTTAACATGAAACAAGTGTACGTTAGTTGCCATGAGCAAAATGAATAATGAAGAAATACATGCTATCCATATCAACTGGCTATGCACACTTCCTGGCATATGGCCACATACTATTGCCAATAAGCTTCTTCTACTCCAAGAATGAAGGAAACCCTAGTGGCTAACTCAGCAGCCATGGTGTGGCCAGAGATAGGATGTGGACTTGGTGGTCTGCCAAGTAGCAGAAACTCTTTTGGGGATAATGTTTGGGGTTCTTTCTTTCTAGGATTATACACATGGAAAGTCTCCTGTAAAGGAATCCAGGAGCTAACCTGAACAGGAATCGTAGTTCACTGTTTCTCACAGCTGAGAGTCCACCTCTTGCTCCTCCCACTAATGTCTTCTCACTGCTGTAGGACAGCTCTTTTGCTGAGTAGCCTCCCTTCTGCGTTTTCTTTTTTTAATCTGACAGCTGTGATAGCACTGGCTCAGGCCCTTTCATTCTCTCACATATAGAATGCAAAGCGTTAGAGGCCCCTTCCATTATTCCTTCATCCTCTTATATGTTCACTGTTGAATACCATCTGCAAATTTAATTAGCCAACAATTTACTCCCTGTGACTAATCATTAGCAAAGTTGAATAACTTGATGAAAAGAAAAAACAAAGAAACTTTCTCAAATGCTGTGTACAGAATAGAAAACTTGAGCCTTTTGTCCTTCTTCTTCTTCTTTTTTTTTTTTTTAACCTTCCCAGCTTACTGTGATGGGGGACCCAGATGACAGAAGCCCAAGCCAATCAGAAGTCAGACATAAAAATACAATGGGATTCATGGGAATTTTTAAAGATGTTCTAAATAAGGAATACCAAGGAGCTTATCTAAAACAATGCAGTTGTTTTTGGCACAAAGCTATTCTATTCACTTCTGAGTATGTTTTCTCCTCTGAATATGAGGTAAGCAATTTTGAAAACAATTTAGTTCTTTCTGCAGCATCTGTTTAGGCAGTATTGTCATTCTTCAGGAGATTTCCCTGAAGCATCTGGATTTCTACTGTGATTGCCCTGGCCCCAAAAGCACTTCTCTTTCACTGATTCCAGAATGTGTTTGTTTTCCCTCTGCAAAGCAATTAGGTAACCACGTCCTCTTTCCAGCTGTTACTCCCTGGGAAATCTCTTCTGACCTTCAGGAACAATCCAGTCCATGGAGATAAAGAGAAGGTCACTCTTGTTTCATTGTCAGAAATTGCTGCAGACAGACTGAGATAGCTAAGAGAGCCATGCAACATCTTGGACAAAGTCAGTCATTTCCTTGCTCAGGTGTGTTTAGTTTCAGGCACGGCATCTGAAAGCAGTGTCCATGAAGAAATCAGTGCATTTTTTATTCAGTGTTATCTCTATTTTCACTACGTATGTCTACCTAAAAGTGTTACTCTAAAAAATAACTTGGTGTACTTAAATATTATATCACGAAAACAATGCTAAGAGGCAGAAGGAAGAATGCTGGCTAAAGGTTAGAATAAGTGATCTCTTCTCCTTAATAACCTGTATGGCTTCTACTCAATAATTTCCCTTTATAAGCCTTGTTTCTTTTCTTAAATGAAATAACACGACGTATATATTTCAGCCAACCAGACTTTGAGCTGTACTGTGCTATGTTTAGTCACTCAGTTGTGTCCAACTCTTTGTGACCCCAAGGCCTATAGTCCACCAGGCTCTTCTGTCCATGGGGATTCTCCAGGCAATTATACTGGAGTGGGTTGCCATACCCTCCTCCAGGGGATATTCTCAACCTAGGGATTGAACCCAGGTCCCGAATTTCAGGCAGATTCTTTACCTGCTGAGCCCCCAGGGAAGTCCAAGAATATTGGAATGGGTAGACTATCCTTATCCAGGAGACTTTGAGCTAGATCAGGATAAACATTGTAATTAACTGATTTTTACACACACAGAGCCTACACAGAGTTGAGAATAATTTCGTGATTATTAAATAGAAGCCACAGGGTTGTTAATGAGGCTGACGAGAAAATAGATGAATGCAAATTATGAGCAATCATTATTATCATCATCACCATTATTATTAATGACTGCAGTTGTAGGATTGACTGAGAGGTATCAAGGACACCTAGACAATTTAAATTCATTAAATATTTCTAAAATATTTGTCAACTTTCTTGTTTCGTTAGGTTATTCCTGGTGGTACAAAATGATTCTTTATTTCTGGTGCCAAACATGTGACAAAAACTCATGGTCATGGTTAAGCATGTCCACAAGTTTTGTACAATAATATAGATGATGGTTGGTGAGTCCAGAACCACCATCGCCCTACATAAACATTTCATTACCCAAAGAGAATCAGATATTTGCCATCACTAGGGGCAAAATGACACAACTGAAGCGACTTAGCAGCAGCAGCAGGGGCAAAATAGAAAATTAGAAAATAATATTAAAATTGAAGCCAGAAGATAGAAATTATAGTCTTTGTTCTACCAACTCTCACTGTGTTACCTTGTGTTATACACAGAATTCTAGGATGGCTCGCAAGATTTCCATCAGGAAGTACACACACTCTGTGTGATTCCTTCCTTCCCTATGATTAGCAGGGACTTGCGATGATGATGAATGCCAAAGAATTGATGCTTTTGAACTGTGGTGTTGGAGGAGACTCTTGAGAGTTCCTTGGACTGCAAGGAGATCCAACCAGTCCATCCTAAGGGAAATTAGTCCTGGATATTCATTGGAAGGACTGAGGTTGAAGCTGAAACGCCAATACTTTGGTCCCCTGATGTGAAGAGCTGACTCATTTGAAAAGACCCTGAGGCTGGGAAAGATTGAAGGCAGGAGGAGAAGGGGACGACAGAGGATGAGATGGTTGGATGGCATCACCGATTCAATGGATGTGAGTCTGAGTAAACTCTGGGAGTTGGTGATGGACAGGGAGGCCTGGTGTGCTGCACGACTGAGCAACTGAATTGACTGAACTGTGATGAGGAGATATCATTCACATGATTAGGTTGCATTACATGACAAAGGTGAAGGGAAGTTTCAGATGCAGTCAGCACCTCTAAGCAGCCAAATTAATCAAAGGGAGGTTATTCTTGGTGGACCCAGTCTAACCAGTTGAGTACTTTAAAAGATGATCAAGAAGTTAGAGAGATTCACAGCAGCATAGGTGTTCTCCTTCTGGTTTCAGAGTAGCAAAATGCCCTGTAATGGAGCGGGCCACAAGCCATGTAATTGTGAGTAGCCAACTGAGGGCTTCAGTCCTACAACCATAAGCAACTGAATTCTGCCAATAATTAGTAAACATAGAATAGGATACTGAGATTAGGATGAGATAACAGTCCTGACTTGATTTTAGCCTGGTAGATGCTGAACAGAAGTTTAGCTAATTCATGCCCAGACTTAATGAAACACATAAGCTGTGAGATGGTCAATGTGTTCTAAGTTATATTGTTTTTGTAGTAATTCAGTGTGCAGCAATAGAAAACTCATATACTTTGGATAATTTGTCATGCTGTGGTCTCACTATTAGAAGAGCCGAAAAATAGATAAGCAACAAGAATATACTATATAAAACAGGGAAGTATAGTCAATATTCTATAAGAGTACAGAATGGAGTATAATCTATAGGCGTTCTGAGTCACTAAGTTGTACATCCGTAACTAATATAATATTGTAAATGAAATGTATTTCAATTTAAATAAATTAAATAAGAATATAATTTCTTTAAGATTTTGAAATATAGAAAAATGCAAAATTAACTCATCGTTTGTATTCCTCAAAATTTTGCTTTTTTTTTTCCAGGTTCCAGGTCAGCTCAACACGTACTAAATTAAACTTTTTAGCTACCTCCTTATTCTGATTCCAAATCAGGTTTACTGAACACAGTTCATCTCTTGGTTAATATAGCTTCTCCAACAACCCAGTACCCAAAGCTGGAAACCTCAGAGTCATTCTTTATTTCTTCCTCTCTTGATTCTCCCACATAGAATCAATTGTCACCTCATCCAGAAACTCCTCTTAGCTGGGGCCTCTCTTGTGCTTCCCTACTATTCATCTGGACAACCTCAATGGCCTTTATACAAGGCTGTCACTTCCCATTTGATGCACTTTTTCAATGCCCTAAGAGTTATCTTTACAAAGAGAAAGCTGCTTTATTCACTCTCCTGCTGAGACATGCCTAAGGGCTCCTCCACGTGGCATTTTGGGTTCCTCACCATCTGGTTTCAGCCTTTTCCACTCCTTTCCCAACATGCTCCCTATATCCCACACTAAACTTTCCATGAACACAATGTGTTGATTTATGTCCCTGTCCGAAAGAAGAAACTGAAGTCCTAACCCCCAGTGCCTGCAAATGTGATCAGTAATTAGGGTCTTTGTTGATGTAATCAAGTCAAGATGAGGTCATGACCATGGACCCTGATTTAATAGGACTGATGTCCTTGAACGATGAGGAAAACTTGGACACAGACAGACATGCAGAAGAGAATGCCATGTGAACACAGAGGCACACCGGGCGAAGAGAGAGGTGTGAAAACGGAGGCCAAGATTGGAGCGGGACTGCCACAAGCCAAGCAGGACCGGGGCTTCCAGAAGCCGGAAGAGGTGAAGGAAGACTCTCTCTCAAGTTTTTGGAAAGAATACAGCTCTGACAAAACCTTAATTTTGGATTTCTAGCCTTCTGAACTATGACACAATGATTTTTGTTGTTTTACAGCAACCCTAGGAAATTAATGCAGTCCCTTTCAAAGACCCATGACTTTGAATAAGCTGCTCCCTTTGTGAAGACATTGAAATCCTCTAAACATATTTCAGGAACCAGTAGGTAAACCATCACCTTCAGAGAAACCTTCTAGGAGAGCCTCAGACTACGTTTGTTTTCTTTTCCTGATATTCTCAGAGTTAGTTTCTGACCTCAGTTCCAGAGCTCACATTGAAATGTTTAGTTGTAATTTTCTTGGTTGTCTCCTGCATTGGGTTGAAAACTCTTAGAGGTCAGATTATGGCATATAATTCTTCAATGTATGCTTGTTGATTAAAAAATAAAATCTCTGCCAGCCTCATGTATCCAGTGAGACTGAATTTTGGAAATAAAATATTTTATTTATTAATTTTTTTTTTTTAAAAGAACTCATCCTTTAGACACCTTGTATGGGAGGTTTGCTAGTCTCAATTTGTAGATGAAGAATCTAAGGCTCCATAAATGTTGGTTCCACTAACCCTTTTTCTATTAGTACATTAACAAACCTGACAAGCCCAAGTCTGGGTACCAGTCTCAACCAGATTTTACTATGCCACTTTAATTTGGGGAGCTGAGTAATTTTTGATGATTATGAGTCTGATCAGCTGATGGAAGTTACAATGGAAATTTGAAAAGTAAAAATTATTAAAAAAAAAAAAAAGGCTTGAAATGAAATATGTAATATGATCCTTGTGAGTGAGTCCATCATTCATCATCATTTCACTGACATGGTGGATGAATTATATATACAGCAATATAATGATGTCATATCTCACAGTCAATGGCTTGTGGAATTGAATGGTCTGTCTGGGTGCAGTTTACAGAAGAAAAAGGTGGACAAGAATGAATGCAGAGTCATTTGGCATACTGCTCAGGGCTTCCACCAGCCACAATTTCCTTGTATTCCTGCCATTGTTTAAATTCAATGTATTATAAGCAACATGCATTCTCTTGGACCAGGAAAAAATACTTCAGAGGAATAAATGCATTCTTTTAAAGATAGGCATTTATTTTCTGGTTTTCTCTACTCACTCTGTCTCTCTGTATCCGTCTATCTCTCTCTCTGTCTCTCAATATTTCAGCCTTTACAAATCACCTAATCCAATGGAGTCCAATTTTCCAACTTGCAGGTTCATGGTTAGGGAGCCATACTCTTGCAGGAAAAGCACCATCAGTGTGTGGAGATGGGAAAATATGGCCTTCTACTGCATTCCAGAGAGAGCTTTCCTTTCTTGTGTGAATGACTCCACGCCTCAAGGAGCTGAGGTAGAAGAATGAACTTCAATATGGCTTGGCCAACATCAGTCTTCTGAGTATAAGCCCAGTATGCAGCAGACATTTAACAAATATTCAGTAAATTCAGGTTTGCTTTCTCATGTATACCTTGGTATATACGAAATGGTAGAATGTAAAATTTTGTGTTAAATACAATTTACTTTGACATTCAGTGTCATGCCCATCTAGATATATAACAATAAAAGCAACAATAGCAGAAACATTAGAATAATAGTTGCAACTAAAGTAATAGCTAATAATCATCAAACATTATTCATGACTGCTCTTCTTCTGCATAAAACTAATTTCCGACCCAGAGGGATGGTACGGGGAGGGAGGAGGGAGGGGGGTTCAGGATGGGGAACACGTGTATACCTGTGGCGGATTCATGTTGATGTATGGCAAAACCAATACAATACTGTAAAGTAATTAACCTCCAATTAAAATAAATAAATTTATATTAAAAAAAAACTAATTTCCCAATTCCAACATGAAATGAAAGCAGGTTCAGTGGACGCTTATATTGAATGTGCAGGTCCCATCTTATTATTCCCACAGCTACACTGAAGTAAAGCTGTGTAAAGTAAAGCCACTTTCTTTCCATCTCCCACCATCTCACTGCAAAGAAGAGGAGACTCCTACATCTAGGGTAGGATAAGGACTACTTCTTACTATTCCAAGTTTGCTAATCTGATTGGAAACGCAGATACTACTCATCCTTTGGAGAGCTCGTGAGTTCCCAGTAAGTGTTGAGCAGGTTAGTCTAGGTACAGTTTCATCAGGCACAGCACAGACGGAGCTGAAGCACATGCTACCTTCTTAGTCATGTTGGGCTAGACCAGGTTGCAGTAACCAGCGACCCCCGCCAAAGTTCAGTGGTTGGAAACAACACAGTTTATTTCTCAGTTACCCACATATGAACATCACACTGTTGTGAAGCCTTTCTGTTCATATTTGACTAATGCTGATGAAGTCTCTATTTTACTGAACATCACTGGCGGCAGCAGCAGAGAGAGAGATGGATAATCACACATTGGATCTTAAGGCTTCTGCTCAGAATGGATACATGTCACTTCCGCTGACAATTCATTTGCCAAAGTAAAACAAACAGTCTTACCTAATTTCAAGACAGGGAGGAGCGGTGATTCTCTTGGGTGCTTGAAGGGGGATTTCGTCAGGTTTATTGGTGAGTAGCACTGATGCCTACACTGAAACATCAAACTTTCAAGGAAAGGGGGCCTGAAGGAGCTGTAGAGTCATGGTCTCTGATTCATCTACCTCTGTTCTCTGTTGTGCCCAACCTGATAAGCCTTCCACAGACAACTCCAGCAAAACTGCTCCTGTCAAGTCACCAGCAAGTTCCACATCTCTAAATCCAATGCCCAGTCTCAGAACTCATCTCAGCTGATCCATAAGCATTGTGTGACATACTCTATTTTCTCCCAATGTCCTTATCTACTTTAACTCTAAGCAAACACACTCTCCAGATTTCTTTTCTCTTATACTATGGGCTTTTTCTTCTCAGTTTCATTTTCTTATCTCTGTGACCTCTTAATCTTCCAGTACCCCCAGACAATATCCTTGGCTTTCTTCTATCTAAACTTACTCACTGGGTGATTACATCCAGTATCTTAGTTTTAATCCCGTTTACAGGCTGGATACATCCAAGCATGTTTCCACAGCCTATACCTTTTTTCCTGAAATCAAACATTCTATAGTCAACTGTATATTTGATATCTCTAATTCATGCCTAGACCAAATTTCCCAGTCCAAACATGCCTCCATTTTATTCTTTTTAGAAAACTTTGGTGTCTTGACATTTCGAGTATGCCCAGATGCATTTTACCATGTCTGGTTCTAATCTACTGGTACCAATCTGGTTCAAGCCAACGTCTCGGCACTCTTGCATTAGCTTCCTAAGGGGTCTCCCTATCTCTATCCTTGATTGAACCCCGGCCTCTCAGTCTGTTCTGTCACATTAAGCAGAGGTCAAGCCTCAAACCTATAGTGCCTTTCCATGTCATCTGAGTAATTTAAAAGATAATGGCCCTACAGTCCCACATAGCTTGGCCTCTCATTTTCCGTCTGACTTTATTTCTTCCTTCTCTCTCACCTGACTCCAATCAAGTCAGCCTCTGACTGTTTCTTTGACTGCAGAAGTACTTCTGGCTGAGCCTTAGAGTCTGTTTTGCTTCTTTGGAATGCCCTTTCCTGCACATATGCATGGGCTCCCTCTTTTTCTTTTCCAGGCTTTGTTCAGATGCTTTATTCTCAATATGGCACTGCCTGACCACTTATTTGATGGAAACCACTTTTCTGCCCCTGATCATTGGATACACCTCTTTCCTTTTTTTCCTCTCTGAAATTTACTTAGACATTTTGTTTACTTCCAATCTTTCCTACTAGTATTGAACATTCTTGTCTGTTTTGTTGACCTGTATATTTCTAGTACCTAGGAAAAAAATGTCTGAAATCAGTTAGCTGACAGTATTGCTTTTAAATGAATAAATGGATAGAAGGATAATAAAGAAATGAATGAATGGATGAAGTTAATTTTATATGGTTTGGGCTCTTACCAAGAATGACCTGGGATTAAAGGACTAGTCTGCCCATGTACAAATAGTCCATCAATCTTCCTAAGTAACATCACTAAAAACCAATTTCCCTCTTATTATTCAGGTATAGCATATTCAGTGAAACTATAGTACTATCGTAAAATCACATCATATTGTGTATAATCTTGTGTCTATAGGTTGAATATATGTTAGGGAATCATCTAATCACTGTAGAGGAAAAAACTTCCTTTTAAGGTATTGTTTGATTGGACAGACGACAGAACATGGACTCTCCTGGGGACCTCTTTCAACATAATCTGGTATTTCAGTATGTCTAATTTACTCTTCAAACAACCCCAAATATTGGGTTCTGGGGGAATTTTAGTTAAATCTTCTATATGTCTCCCCTAAAAGAACTCACTAATATTTGTCATACAACTAAAGCTGGTTTTCTCTCTTTAGAAGAGCAAAACATTTATCAAGAAGTCAGAATGATTTGCATGTACTAAAATAATGAATTGCATATATTTAAAAACAAATACTCTGTAATGTTTTCATTACAAGTAAATCCTTATACACAAACCTCCATGTTCCTGTGAGAACTCTGCCTCTCTAGAAATTATGGTTAGCATGGGCTGATAATAAAGCTATCCGAGTAGATTAGGGCTTGCACAATGAAACTGCTGCCAGAGAAGGAATACATTCAGAGTTTTCAGAGGTCCCATAAGTAGCATCCTATTATTTCCTGAGTGTGGCCACATTAAGAAATAGACAAAGAAATGAAATGGACAGCAAAATGTTAACAATATTAGAGATAAAGTTGTATTAGAATCAGTAACCTCATCTGTGACCAGAGTTAAATTTTCTGATTATTTAGTCTCTAAAATGTATACCAGCCCCTTAGAAATTCGGGATCTAGCATATTCTATAAGTTTAGGACTCAAGTGAATAAAGCCTTTGTCTTGACGTTCTGAATAGGGATATTCACAAAGGTTTTGAACTGATCACACTGAATTTCTTCTCTCAATTCTGTCAATTAGGAAATCTACTTCTATTGATAATGAGAGAGGAAGGGTCCAGAGAAATCAGAAACGTTTCCAAATTTTGCTTCCTGGGAAAAGAAAATTTTCTTTTATATGAGAGTATGAGGAATAGGGGATTTGCATTCTTCCTTAGCAGAGAAAATTACAGTAAAGCTGGCTCTTATCAGAACTCACTATTCATTATCCACAAAAGAGATAATAGGAGGGAAAACTCAACATTCAACCATTCAAGTATCCGGTTACAACAGAATCTTTATGACTGATCACTTAAGACTTTTAAAAATGTGTGTGTAGACAGTAAGAATGACTTGGCTTTTTATTTTAGAAGGTGAAACCACTTGAACAAGTGAAGTGATATCTAGATATTTTCTGATAGCTTGGGGTAGAGAAAGAAGTTTGATTGTGAAATATTTTGTCATATCTGTCACCTGCTGCTCTTAAAAGTATGTCTGTTTATTATGAAGGGCCAAAATTAAGCCCAGACCAGGCAGAATCCAACTCTTTCTTTGTGATAAGTTGGGCACAACTGAGCGGTTGAACTGAATTGAGGCAGAATCCTAGCTTATTTTGTCAAACAGATAAGTAGGCTCAAATGTTATCCCATTTAATATATCAAGAGGGTAAAGCTGAGCTTCACAAACCTACTGAAGGACTTTCCATGGTCTAAGAGCAGAAAAGATAAAAAGTGAAAGTCGCTCAGCCATGTCTGGCTCTTTGCGACCCCATGGCTATACAGTACATTGAATTCTCTAGGCCAGAATACTGAGTGGGTGGCCTTTCCCTTCTCCAGGGGATCTTCCCAACCCAGGGACTGAACCCAAGTCTCCCGCATTGCAGGCAGATTCTTTACCAGCTGAGCCACAAGGATAGCCCTCTAAGAGATCTAACACCCAAATCTCTAACTTCACACCCAATATCAATCTTCCACTTTGGGGGCTTGCATTTCTTGCTCAAAGTCTTTCCTATTGGTATTTAAGTGTACAGAATGAACAAATTTCCCTTTCCAGCATTATAAGCAGAAAAAGATACAGTGAGTTTCAATTTCATGTATATAAAACTGAAGGCAGTCAATGATTTCATTCTGTTATGTCACCAAAAACCAATAAACCATGTGGTCAGTTTCTTGAGGTTAGGGTCTGCGCCCATAGTGCCCAACATGGTGTTGCTTAGAAAGAGGGCCTTAGTAAGTACTTTTGCAATGAATGAATGAAAGTCTCATCTTGAATATGACTGTGGTTTGTGATGGATTGTGAGAAATTATTGTGCAGAGTTTTGTGGGATGGTTGCCTTAATATCTTTATTAACTTCATCTCTTAAAAGAACTTCTTTTACTCAACTCTAATTTTTCTCTTGATGTGGACAAGTTTTGAAATTTATTTATTACTTTTTACCACTAAAATTTTCCATTTATTTAGCTCTCCCATATTCAAGTCTATTGCTTATTTTATGGAAAAATGCAGGGGTGAGGTCCCCTGCCCCGGCCCCTAGAGTGGGTAAATCAGATGGTCCCTCCCACGACTTTAACTCTTCAGGGACTGATACAGAGATGCAAGGATGGCAAAGGGATTATTCATGTTGGCAGCAGTACCAAGAATCCTGTGACAGCATTGTGCTGAGGATCGAGAGGCAAATGGCAACATCCCTGTCCCTCCAATGGCTGCAGCGCAGAGTTTCTAGAGTGTGCAGCCCACAGTTGCATTTCTTGCTGTCTACTTTCTCTTGGTTTTAGCATATTTTAGAAGCCTGATTGGTTAGTGCTTTGTTAATTTCATTAGCTACCCAATATCTTTGCAATAAATTGTTTTTATCCCTAAAGTATCCATTCTCTTTCTGCTGTTAGCAACAAAGAAAACAATGACTGATACAGAGATTAGTGCCAGGGAGCGGATTATGGGCAATGGTCCTAAGAAGAAAGGGGAAATTTATGATAGATTACTTTACCTAGTTTGAGCTGAAGGCAGACGTAGTTCTGTCAGAATTCAGAAAAGGGAGCGTGGAGGCCCATGGCAGGAAGCACTGGAACAGCTAATTAAAGTATCATCTATGTGTTCCTAGAATGAAGTATCCAATCAAAAAAGTAAAAAAAAAAGCCAGCGCTTTGGGAACTGCATTGTAATGGGCATAAAAGAATGTGAAGGGCTGGAGCAGTAGGGTTAGGCATCCACACCTAATTTTGCTTTTAAACCATAAGGAAACATAACAGAGGGCACAAATCTCCAAGTTCTTAGTTCAAAATATGGACTGAAATCTAAGGATTTTCATGAATAGAAACAAAAAGCAAAAGCAAAACAAAAAAGCCTTTTCTTTTCTGTAGCTGTAAAACCAAAGTCAATGACAACCAAGTAGCCAATGTGATGTGATGTTAAATTACAACATCAAAATAAACATCTTTACAGTTCTCGTATGTGAAAACTAGGCATCGCATTCTTTTAAACGGTCTCTGTTCTTATTTGCCCTCTTATCTTGGGCGAGAGGGATAGGAAGGAGGCTGGGAATACAGGCTTTGGAGCCAGACTATCTGCCTTCATATCTCAACTTCATCATGTAATGGTTGTGCAAACTTGAGCAAGCACCTTAATACCCTTTGTCTCCATTTCCTCGTCTGCAAAGTTGGAATGCTAATAGTATCTACCTCATAGAGTCATGGGCTAACCAGGTGGCTCAGTGGTAAAGAATAGGCCTGTGTGGTTCAATCCCTGGGTTGAAAAGAGCTCCTGGAATAGGAAATGGCAACCTCCTTCAGTATTCTTGCCTGGAAAATTCCACGGACAGAGGAGTCTGGTGGGCTACAGTCCATGGGGTTGCAAAGAATCAGACATAGCTTAGTGACTGAGCATACACACACTTAGTTATAGAGACTTCTAAGTTAGTTAGTATACATTAGATTATTAGAACGGAGCCTCAGTTCAGTTCATTTGCCCAGTCGTGTCTGACTCTTTGCGACCCCATGAATCACAGCACGCCAGGCCTTCCTGTCCATCACCAACTCCCGGAATTCACTCAGACTCACATCCATCGAGTCAGTGATGCCATCCAGCCATCTCATCCTCTTTTGTCCCCTTCTCCTCCTGCCCCCAATCCCTCCCAGCATCAGAGTCTTTTCCAATGAGTCAACTCTTCGCAGCAGGTGGCCAAAGTACTGGAGTTTCAGCTTTAGCATCATTCCTTCCAAAGAAATCTCAGGGCTAATCTCCTTCAGAATGGACTGGTTGGATCTCCTTGCAGTCCAAGGGACTCTCAAGAGTCTTCTCCAACACCATAGTTCAAAAGCATCAATTCTTCAGTGCTCAGCCTTCTTCACAGTCCGACTCTCACATCCATACATGACCACAGGAAAAACCATAGCCTTGACTAGATGGACCTTAATCGGCAAAGTAGTGTCTCTGCTTTTGAATATGCTATCTAGGTTGGTCATAACTTTTCTTCCAAGGAGTAAGTGTCTTGTAATTTCATGGCTGCAATCACCATCTGCAGTGATTTTGGAGCCCCCCAAAAATAAAGTCTGACACTGTTTCCACTGTTTCCCCATCTATTTCCCATGAAGTGATGGGACTGGATGCCATGATCTTGGTTTTCTGAATGTTGAGCCTTAAGCCAACTTTTTCACTCTCCACTTTCACTTTCATCAAGAGGCTTTTTAGTTCCTCTTCACTTTCTGCCATAAGGGTGGTGTCATCTGGATATCTGAGACTATTGAGATATCTCCCAGCAATCTTGATTCCAGCTTGTGTTTCTTCCAGTCCAGTGTTTCTCATAATATACTCTGCATATAAGTTAAATAAGCAGGGTGACAACATACAGCCTTCACATACTCCTTTTCCTACTTGGAACCAGTCTGTTGTTCCATGTCCAGTTCTAACTGTTGCTTCCTGACCTGCATACAGAACAGAGCCTAGAACATGGTAATTATCTCTCAGTAGATAGTAGCTAGAGCTATAGTGGCCATTACTATTGGTATCACATTGATGATACCACTTTGTTAACGAAGGTCCAAATAGTCAAAACTATGGTTTTCCCAGTAGTCATGTATGGATGTGACAGTTGAGCTATAAAGAAGGCTGAGTGCCAAAGAATTGGAGAAGACCCTTGAGAGTCCCTTGGACAGCAAACCAGTCAATCCTAAAGGAAATTAACCCGGAATATTCATTGGAAGAGCTGATGTTGAAGCTGAAACTCCAATACTTTGGCCACCTGAGGCAAAAAGCCAACTCATTGGAAAAGACCCTGATACTTGGAAAGACTGAAGGCAAAAGGAGAAGTTTGTGGCATAGGATGAGATGGTTGGATGGCATCGCTGACCCAATGGACATGAATCTGAGCGAACTTCAGAAGATAGTGAAGGACAGGGGAGCATGGCAAGCTGCAGTCCATGGGGTCACAAAGAGACCCAATTTAGTGACTAAACAACAACAAGAACTACAGGGGCTGTTGCTATTGTTTTCACACTGATAACGTTATGCTGCTAAGACTTCAGGAGGAGGAAGTAGCAGGAGCCACTTTGTTACCATACGAGACGTACAATGTCAGTGGGTACAATAAACTCTGAAAAATACATGGACCTCAATAGCTTCCAGAGTTCTAGGGGTAGATCCTCCAAAAAGGTTTGGTTAGGGTTCCTTGTACTTTATCCCATGGAAGAAGGCAGTATGCGTCATTCAATTCTTGGGATTTTGAATTTAAAAACTGACCGTTTTTTACTACGTCTCCCTTACCCATTTAGTAGGTGAATTAGGCTCACTGTGTGGCCTCTGGAAGAAGATGATTTGGGTCATAATGAAAACAACATCCTAACTGGCACTTACAACTTCACAGTACCACATTGCTACAGACAGCACTGTGCTTCCAGGCGGAATGCTTTGTTAGGACCCTGAAGATCCGCCAGAATGCTAAGATAGAAAGTTACCTATGGGAAAAGGCTTATTCAACCATGTCACAAAATTTTGCCTTAGTAAAAAAGCAAAATTCTTATGTTTCAACCTTTTAAAATGAGATTTGGCCTAATCATATGAAAATAAAAGGCTAAATACCATCTGATGCAAGGGGGAGGTGATTTATTAACTTTAAAATTTATGTTTGTTTTTCATTCTGCCACCTACATTTTCTCTAATACCCAAATCATTTTGCAACCCAAAGCTTTGCCAATAGGATTTTATTTTCTTGTGGAAAGATGGAAGATGTTAAGATGTTGGGTGATTTTTCTTTTGTGTGTGTTTTGTTCTTTGGAAGCGACACTCCCTTAAGAGAATATATTTAATATGAAAAGAAATCCAGTGACCTAAAAAAAGAGTTAGAAATAGAAGGGTAATCAGTTATTTGGAAGAAAATAACAAGTGACCTCAACTTAGTCCTCACCATGAGCTTGAGAATTTTAAAGTCGGTAATGTTTTTCTTTTTAATGCAGAGGATGTTTCAAAAGTGTTTTTGAGGTACCAATGCCTTCCTAGGTCTGCAGATGTACAGGGAAATTGCTGAAAACTTGCCATTGAACATTCTTCCTTTGGTTGTGCAGTTTAAAGAGAGCACTGATGTTGGTGATGTAGAATTTGTCCAACTTCCTTTGGCCTCCCAGGGGCATTTGTTCAGCCGATCATGGCAGTGGTGTGGAGAGCAAAATTCCACAAGAAAGAAAAACACTGGTACTATTTTCAGTCACCTTCCTAGAATCCTGGGCTATGTAATATGTGCAGTTTTCTGAAAAGTCAATTTTGTCACTGCTTTAATATAAATATAAATTACCAGGTGTCTAGATAACACAAAAGTTGTAAAATCTAAATTATTCCAGCAAAGTCCCCAAACCAGATGAGCTAATTATAGACTTCTGACTTTTGTATTTTTTATTTGTGTACTTTTAAGGCAATCAATGAAAGCAGTACCTCCATTATACCTTAACCATCAGTCATTTCAGTCACTCAGTTGTGCCCGACTCTTTGAGACCTCATGGACTGCAGCACGCCAGGCCTCCCTGTCCATCACCAACTCCCAGAGCTTGCTTAAACTCATGTTCATCAAGTCGGTGATACCACCCAACCATCTCATCCTCTGTCGGCCCCTTCTCCTCCTGCCCTCAGTCTTTCCCAGCATCAGGGTCTTTTCTAATACATTTCCCATAGGAGAGAACCATGCAAAGAGAAATGCCTTTTGAGTGTTGCCACGTCAAATATTTTGTTAGCACCTTATATTTGTGAGCATATTCCTTTAACATAGGTGTTTTTGTCCCATTTCACAGATAAGGGATTTTTCTCTGTCACCACCAAAAATGCTTCTCTTTGAAGCAGTATTTAAGTCCTATGCTTACTTCACACTTCAGCTCAAATGCCAGCCCCCATTCATTTTCCTTAACTTACTCAATAATAATTTTTTGCAGCAAAATTTGTTGAGTACTTTTATCTGGCAGGCACTCTGCAAGGCAGACAGTATACTTGTGGATGAAAAAAATTATCCTTCTAACCATGAAGTGCGTATAATGTAATACAATAGACAAACAATAAAGTAAACAAACGAGTGAATAAACAACTAAAATGACAATGTGTACTATGAAGGGACTGAGTTATAGCCAGTGGTCAAAGAAGGTAGTTGAGGAGGGCAACTCCCTCTACCTTCCCAAAGGCTGTCTGGGACCTCTGTGTAAATTAGAAAAAGCCATTCCTCACTCACATTCTTTATTGAAAAATCCCATTTAATAATTATAATAAATATACAAATAAATAATGACTAGCAATGTGATCAGCATCACCTAGGGTTTGTAGTACATTTTTGTTGCTGTTTAGTCACTAAATCGTGTCTGACTCTTTGTGACCCCATGGACTGGACCCTGCCAGATTCGTCTGTCCGTGGGATTTCCCTGGCAGGAACACTAGAGTTCATTGTCATGTCCTTTTCAGATCCAGGGATCAACTCACATCTCCTGCATTGGCAGGTGGATTCTTTACCTCTGGGCCGCCAGAGAAGCCCAGGGTTTGTAGTATAGAACCTAAAAACTCAACTGGAAACCTTAAGGAGATGGCAAATAAATAAAGGTATCAAGGATGAGAGTGTGTCAGCCACTCAGAGAAGGCAGAGGAAGGATGTCCTAGGTGGAAGAAAAAGCAAGTATGGAGACTTTGAGATGGGGAATAATATATGGTTTTGAGAAAATGAAAACAGTTCGGTGTTACTAAGGAATAATAAATTAGAAAGAAACCATATTGGGGAAATAGGCAGGACTAAAAAGACACCAGAGCTTCATTGGACTGCAGTGGTGCTTGACTGAGAGACCTTAACCCAGAGAGTGACATAATCAGATTTGGGTTTTGATTTGGATGACAAATGGGAGCAAGATGAGAAATGGAATCAAGCAAAGGCCATACTGCCATAGTCCAGTCAAAAGGTAAGAGTGGTCTGGATTAAACTGTGGCTTAATGACAGTGTTCCTACCTGTCCATCTTTATTATCATGCTGTGGCCTCTAAGCTGGCAGGGACTGTATCTCACATACTAGGCCTTCACCTACTTTGGAACATTGAGGTGTGAAATAAATATAAGAATAAGGAAGGAAGGGCCTTACATTTCACCTCATCTGGGCCCCAGGTTAAATTCTCCTGGAGCAGGCACTGAGTGGGGTAAACCCTTCTGAAAGTGGGGGAGGGAAGCTAGATCAAGCAGAGAGAAAAGTTGAGCTGCCATGCAAACCCAACAAAACCCCAGCCCATCCGTGAACTGCCCGAAGGAATAGAATAAGCAGAGGCACACAGCCACGAAGGAAACATTTCTGTCTCTGGGCCTTACAGAATGTAGTCGTATCTCCCAGTGCTTAGAAAGAGCAGGGGCCCCTGAAACACATATACATCAAAATCCAGAATAATTACTGGAATGGGGTTTGGCAATGAAAAATGTGCTCTCTCACCAGAGACTTCATTATGTAAGCCCCCAGCTCTCAGCTTCCTCATATGCGAAATTAGAGACTTGAAACAGATGGCCTTAAATGACCCTCCCAATTCTGAAATTCTGTGATTCTGTGTAAGAAAACCCAGTTCAGGAAACCCATTACAGCCGTCACTGTCCTTTCCCATTAGTCCAAATGCATCTAGACTCATCAAAATGGGTTTTGACTCGCAGGGACCAAATGTCTTCATTTAGGAGAGACGGGAAAGGCAGTCTTGCAAATTACACCATTTCTTCCACCTCCATTATGCTCTGAGCATCCTGCTAGCGCTGTTACAACCCAACAGCACGCGGCCAATTGGAGCAGAAAAGACAATAACCTTAATGGGAAGGAATTGGGAGCTGGGAGACGCCACAGATTGTATTAGGAGAAATGAAATAATATTTAATTTCCCTGGTCATAAATAATCTGTCTGCCCACATTATGAGCATATCAGAGTTGACAGGAAAAATATTCACCAACGCGGGGAAAGAGGTCATTATTTTTTCATTATTAGTGGGTAATGAAGGTGGGGGGCATATTCAAATACGTCTTTCTCTCTCTGTGTCTCTTCTGACAGATGCAGGTGCAAGTAGCAGAGGTAACCCTCCCGATTTGTCAGCAACAGGCAGTAACAACGATTGTGAGGATGCCTCATTCATATCAGGAAGGTTGTTTAGAGGCTTCGATGTGAAAGCTGCTCAACCGTGTCCAACGCTTTGCAACCCCACAACAGTAGGCCGTCAGGCTCGTCTCTCTGTGGGATTCTCTAGGGAAATACTTGAGTGGGCTGTCATGCTGTTCTCTAGGGGACTGTCCCAACTCAGGGATGAAACCAAGGGCTCCCACGTTGCAGGCGGACTCTTTACCATCTGAGCCACCAGGGAAGCCCTTATATGCTTCAGAGTGCTCCTCTATTTGTTCCCTCAGAAACACCTCACTATGTGAGTCAGTATCATCACCTTAGAGACAAGGATGCTGAGACTCAATGATTAATCCAATATGTGGGCAAGTTACCTAAAAAAGCAGAATGGTGATGCAAAAACTTCAAATTTTCCTTCAGGGAGTTCAAGTTTGGTTATAATAGCAAACAATCTTTACTATTTATTTTTAACAGGATGCTTTCTAACTTAAATTTATTTTAAAGGCTTCTTTAAATAGCACCATCATAGAAGGAAGGTTCAAATCCCTTGCCTAAAACAGTAGTATAATGCTTCTCATTACCCATGGCAGTAATGTTCTATAGCCTCCACAAGCACAGACTAGCAAATAATGAACCATTGCACCTAAGGGAAACACAGGGTTAGGTTCCTGAGAGCCCTGGTCACACATTTTCATCAGTCAATCAATGCATAACCTTGGCATCTGTGTGTTTTTATTTAAAGACACCTTAGGTAAATTGTGTACTTGATTTAATACGTATTATTGGTTCATTACTGCTGAATTCACAGATAATAACACCGTAACTCATGCTGAATGAAGCTTATCTAACACACACACATTCTTATGCCTTAGAAACACTAGATAGCATTTCACCACTATGCTTTAGTTCAGTTCAGTTCAGTTCAGTCACTCAGTTGTGTCCGACTCTTTGCAACCCCATGAATCGCAGCATGCCAGGCCTCCCTGTCCATCACCAACTCCTGAAGTTTGCTCAAACTCATGTCCATCAAGTTGGTGACGCCATCCAGCCATCTCATCCTCTGTCATCCCCTTCTCCTCCTGCCCCCAATCCCTCTCAGCATCAGGGTCTTTTCCAATGAGTCAACTCTTCACATGAGGTGGCCAAAGTATTGGAATTTCAGCTTTAGCATCATTCTTTCCAATGAACACCCAGGACTGATCTTTAGAATGGACTGGTTGGATCTCCGTGAAGTCCAAGGGACTCTCAAGAGTCTTCTCCAACACCACAGTTCAAAAGCATCAATTCTTCAGTGCTCCGCTTTCTTCACAGTCCAACTCTCACATTCATACATGACCACTGGAAAAACCATAGCCTTGACTAGACAGACCTTTGCTGGCAACGTAATGTCTCTGCCTTTTTATATGCTATCTAGATTGGTCATAACTTTCCTTTCAAGGAGTAAGCGTCTTTTAATTTCATGGCTGCAATCACCATCTGTAGTGATTTTGGAGCCCAGAAAGAAAAAGTCTGACACTGTTTCCACCGTTTCCCCATCTATTTCCCATAAAGTGATGGGACCAGATGTCATGATCTTACTTTTCTGAACGTTGAGCTTTAAGCCAGCTTTTTCACTCTCCTCTTTCATGGACATCAGGAGATGGTCAACACCAAAATCATATTGATTATATTCTTTACAGCCAAAGATGGAGAAGCTCTGTACAGTCAGCAAAAACAAGACTGGGAGCTGACTGTGGCTCAGATCATGAACTCCTTATTGCCAAATTCAGACTGAAATTGAAGAAAGTATGGAAAATCACTAGGCCATTCAGGTATGACCTAAATCAAATCCCTTATGATTATACAGTGGAAGTGAGAAATAGATTTAAGGGACTAGATCTGATAGATAGAGTGCCAGATGAACTATGGATGGAGGTTCGTGACATTGTACAGGAGACAGGTATCAAGACCATCCCCATATGGTACATATACACAATGGAGTATTACTCAGCCATTAAAAAAAAATACATTTGAATCAGTTCTAATTAGGTAGATGAAACTGGAGCCTATTATACAGAATGAAGTAAACCAGAAAGAAAAACACCAATACAGTATACTAACACATATATATGGAATTTAGAAAGATGTTAATGATAACTCTGTATGTGAGACAGCAAAAGAGACACAGATGTATAGAACAGTCTTTTGGACTCTGTGGGAGAGGAAGAGGGTGGGATGATTTGGGGGAATGTCATGGAAACATGTATAATATCATATCAGAAATGAATTGCCAGTCCAGGTTCTATACAGGATCCTTGCAGCTGGTGCACTGAGATGACCCGGAGGGATGCTATGGGGAGGAAGGTGGGAAGGGGGTTCAGGATGGGGAACATATGTACGCCAGTGGCGGATTAATGTGATGTGTGGCAAAACCAATACAATATTGTAAAGTAATTAGCCTCCAATTAAAATAAATAAATTTAAATTAAAAAAAAAAAGACCATCCCCATGGAAAAGAAATGCAAAAAAGCAAAATGCTGCTTGGAGAGGCTTTAGAAATAGCTGTGCAAAAAAGAGAAGCAAAAAGCAAAGGAGAAAAGGAAAGATAAGCATCTGAATGCAGAGTTCCAAAGAATCGCAAGGAGAGATAAGAAAGCCTTCCCCAGTGATCAATGCAAAGAAATAGAGGAAAGCAACAATGGGAACGACTAGAGATCTCTTCAAGAAAATTAGAGCTACCAAGGGAACATTTCATGCAAAGATGGGCTCGATAAAGGACAGAAATGGTATGGACCTAACAGAAGCAGAAGATGTTAAGAAGAGGTGGCAAGAATACACAGAAGAACTGTACAAAAAAGATCTTCTTGACCACTATGCTTAGGGGCCATTTTAAACGCAAAAATGACTAATCAAATCCCCCCCCACACACACTCCATAATAACGAGAAAAATGAGTCACTGAATAGACCATGATAAAGTACATGTGTTTGCAGTATGACATCTGAGACAGGAAGGCAGAGTGTCGCCTTGTTCAAGCTCAGCTGGAATCATCCATGTGGAGTGACTCCATTTTTTTCTCACCATTCTGCACATGTCCACAAAGGACTGCAAAAGTGCTGCCATTCTGGATTTGGGGGTTGCAAATAAATCTTAGTGAATAGGTGAATTCAGAAATGTGAATTACTAGACATCCAAGGTACAAATCACCTTTTGAGAAGACTGTGTTTGAATATGAAAACCATCCAGCTGTCCTGACCCTCAGCTTTCCTCGCTGCATGTGTGCGCGTGCTTAGTCGTTCAGTCCTGTCCGACTTTTGTGACCCCAGGCACTGTAGCCCACCAGGCTCCTCTGTCAACGGGATTCTCTAGCAAGATTACCAGAGTGGGTTGCCACTTCCTTCTCAAGGGGACCTTCCCGACCTAGGGATCGAACCCACACCTCTTCCATCTCCTGCTTTGCAGGCAGATTCTTTACTGGCTGAGGCAGTAGTCTCCCCAGGCTCTGGTCCAGGAGGATGAAGCCAACTCACCTCTAGTGACAGCTTACTGGACTGCTGAGCTTGTTTTGCATTCTACTTAGTTTCTGAGAGAAACTCTACTTATAAGTAGTGCAGAAGACTGAAGCAATCGTGGGAGCTGCGCAGACTGACCCTGTCACCCCTATATGTCTAAGAATTCTTTCGATGCTTCAAAAAAATCCAAATTGAGAAATACTGCTCCTCTTTCAAAAGGTGCTATGGAATCATTTCATTCCCTTTTCTCTTTTGCTGAGTCTAAGAGCTGAGTCTGAACTCAGAGGGAAAAAGTCATCTTTAGCTATCAATGTCTCTGTTGGTGGTACGGGACCTACGCTGGACTTGATTTTTATATCAGAGCCCAAGCATAGGTTCTCTTTTGCTCTTAGACAGATTTACCCAAAACTGCTTAATGTTAGCAACTTGTGTAACACTCACAGCAAACACTTATTACATTTGTATAGACAGTATGCATAAATGAGACAATGAGATTCGAAGTGCTAGTTATAATAAACAGAGCCATACAGGCGTATTGACTTTTTATGATCAACACTGCTGGTGTGGGGAAAAAAGAGAAAATTAACTAACACTTGAAGAAAAGTGCATTTTAGGTTCAGATTTGCCAAGAATTGAGAGTGCAAGCAAGTACCTTTGTCTTATAACTGTGGACTTTCCTAGTCCCACGTGTCAAGTCAGAGTGGTTCAGTGTAACAACATACAGATTTGTTAAGGTATCTGATTCTGACAATTCTCACATGAGTGATACATCTTCATTCTCACTGTTTCTCAGTTTTGTATTTATAAAATAATAATGACTTTACTGCAAACAATAAATGCTGGAGAGGGTGTGGAGAAAAGGGAACCCTCTTACACTGTTGATGGGAATGCAAACTAGTACATCCTCCTTGGAGAACAGTGTGGAGATTCCTTAAAAAACTGGAAATAGAACTGTCATAAGACCCATCAGTCCCACTACTGGGCATACACACCAAGAAAAGCAGAACTGAAAGAGACATATGGACCCAAATATTCATTTCATAACAGTTTACAATAGCTAGGAAATGGGAGCAAACTAGATGTCCATCAAGAGAGAAATGGATAAGGAAGTTGTGGTACATATACACAATGGAATATTACTCAGCAGTAAAAAGGGACACATTTGAGTCAGTTCTAATGAGGTGGATGAAAACGTAGCCTATTATACAGAGTGAAGTGAGTCAGAAAGAAAAACATCAATACAGTATATTAATGCATATTAATGGAATTTAGAAAGATGGTAACAATGACCCTATATGCAAGATAGCAAAAGAGACACAGATGTAAGGAACATACTTTTGGACTCTGTGGGAGAAGGTGAGGGTGGGATGATTTGAGAGAACATCACTGAAACATGTACATTACCAAATGTAAACTAGACGACCAGTGTAAGTTCAATGCATAAGGAAGGGCACTCAAAGTTGGTGCACTGGGACAACCCAGAGGGATGGGGTGCGGAAGGAGATGGGAGGGGGTTCAGGATGGGGACACATGTGCACCCATGCCTGACTCATGTTTATGTATGGCATAAACCACCACAATATTGTAATGTAATTAGCCTCCAATTAAAATAAATCAATTAATCAAAAAAACACAGTAAAATATAATAATGAATTTAGAGGATCATTGTGAATTTTAAATGATTTTTTTTAGGTCCAGTGAGAGCACAAGGCACCTAGGAAACCAGTAGTCCATGCTGCTGCTGCTGCTGCTAAGTCACTTCAGCCATGTCTGACTCTGTGCGATCCCATAGACGGCAGCCCACCAGGCTCCTCCAAGAGATCTTTTTAAATCTAAATCTCAGTTTTACTGGGCTTCCCAGGTGGCACTAAAGGTAAAGAATGCTTCTGCCAATGGAAGAGACATCAGAGTCCTGAGTTCGATCACTGGATTGAGAAGATCCCTTGGAGGAGGACATGGCAACCCGTTCCAGTGTTCTTGTCTGTAGAATTCCATGGACAGAGTAGCCTGGCAGATTATAGTCAATAGGTTCACAAAGAGTCAGACACAACTGAAGTGACACAGAGCAGCAGCAGCAGCAGATTGATTATTATTAGGAAAATTTTACCATTTAGATAGAATTAGCAGACTGATAAGGAACAAAGTTATAGCAGCAGACAGGCTTGGGTTCCAATTCCTCTTTTGCCACCTATTATCCTTGTGAACTTGAGAAAACTATACAAATCTCTCAAAATTTCAGGTTCTCCTTTCCCTTTATAAAATGACTATATCATAGATTTCCCAAGAAGTTGTGAGGATTAAAGTATGCAAAGCACTTAGTATCTGGAACTGTGTGTGGGATCATTAAATGGTGTATTTTTGTTTTGCTGCTGCTGCTAAGTCACTTCAGTCGTGTCCGACCCTGTGAAACCCCATAGATGGCAGCTTACCAGGCTCCTCCGTCCCTGGGATTCTCCAGGGAAGAATAATGAAGTGCGTTGCTATTGCCTTCTCCAGTGCATGGATGCACGGTAAGTTGCTTCAGTCGTGTCCAACTCTATGCGACCCTATGGACAGCAGCCCACCAGGAGCCTCTGTACACAGGATTCTCTAGGCAAGAATATTGGAGTGGGTTGCCATTTACTTCCTCATTTTTTTGCTTGTTTCTTTGTTTTGTTTTACTTATGTATTTAATTTACTATGTTTCTCTTATGGTTAAGCAGGGATATGATATCCACCAATCTTAGTCTAGAGAAATACTGCATGCTCTGTGAAGTCTTAAAACTGCCAACTGTCTCAAAACAAGCTAAAACTTTGCAATCAGAGAATCAAAAACCCTTCGTTTGGAAAAGGACCTTGGTGGTCATCCAGCCCATTCTGAATTGTGCATCAATGACCATGAAGATACTCCAGGCAATTATCTGCCTTGCTTATGTTTCAATGCCTCCCAATCAGTGGGGGAGACATTAGATACTACTCTAGTAAGACACCAGTGTAATTATTTTAAAGCTTTATTTGTGAAGATGTTTATAATTAAATGAGGGGAATTAAGTCACCATGTACCTTCCAACCGTAGGCCCTGGTTTTATAACTAAATACAAACAGAGGACAGCCAAATACTATGAAAGGGCTTGAGGACTCTGGCCCTGTACAGGAGCAGTTACGAGTTAGGGCCTAAGAGTTTGGCCTGAGGGAAACTGCTTAAAACAAAGGCATCTCCTATTCTCTGTGTGATGGGAAATATTATTCAGTTCAGTTCAGTCTCTCTGTGATGTCCAACTCTTTGTGATCCCATGGACTGCATCAAGCCAGACCTCCCTATCACCAACTCCCAGACTTTACTCAAACTCATGTCCATTTAGTCGGTGATGCCATCCAACCATCTCATCCTCTTTCATCCCCTTCTCCGCCTGACTTCTATCTTTCCTGGCATCAGTGTCTTTTTTAAGAGCCTAAGAATCCTAATTAGTTAGTTCTTCACATCAGGTGGCCAGCATATTGGAGTTTGAGCTTCAACATCAGTCCTTCCAACGAATATTCAGCACTGATTTCCATTAGGATGGACAGGTTGGATCTCCTTGCAGGCCAAGGGACTCTCAAGAGTCTTCTCCAACACCATGGTTCAAAAACATAAATTCTTTGGCACTCAGCTTTCTTTATAGTCCAACATTCACATCCATACATGACTACTGGAAAAACCATAGCCTTGACTAGATGGACCTTTGTTGGCAAAGTATGTCTCTGCTTTTTAATATGCTGTCTAAGTTGGAAATAACTTTTCTTCCAAGGAGTAAGCATCTTTTAATTTCATGGCTGCAGTCACCATCTGCAGTGATTTTGGAGCCCCCCAAAATAAAGTCAGCCACTGTTTCCTCATCTATTTGCCATGAAATGATGGGACTGGATGCCATGATCTTAGTTTTCTGAAAGTTGAGCTTTAAGTCAACTTTTTTACTCTCCTCTTTCACTTTCATCAAGAGGCTATTTACTTTTCCTTCTCTTTCTGCCATAAGGGTGGTGTCATCTGCATATCTAAGATTATTGATATTTCTCCCAGCAATCATGATTCCAGCTTGTGTTTCATCCAGTCAAGCATTTCTCATGATGTATTCTGCATAGAAGTTAAATAAGCAGGGTGACAATATACAGCCTTGACGTACTCCTTTTCCTATTGTTTCATGTCTGGTGCTAACTGTTGTTTCTTGACCTGCAAACAGATTTCGCCAGAGGCAGGTCATGTGGTCTGGTATTCCCATCTCTTTCAGAATTTTCCACAGTTTACTGTAATCCACACAGTCAAAGGCTTTGGTATGGTCAATAAAGCATAAATAGATGTTTTTCTGGAACCCCTTTGCTTTTTTGATAATCCAACAGATATTGGCATTGAACTCTGGTTCCTCTGCCTTTTCTAAAACCAGCTTGAATATCTGGAAGTTCACTGTGCATGTACTGTTGAAGCCTGGCTTGGAGAATTTTGAGCATTATTTTACTAGTGTGTGAGATGAGTGTAACTGTGCAATAGTTTGAGCATTCTTTGGCATTGCCTTTCTTTGGGATTGGAATGAAAACTGACCTTTTCCAGTCCTGTGGCCACTGCTGAGTTTTCCAAATTTGCTGGCTTATTAAGTGCAGCACTTTCACAGCATCATCTTTTAGGATTTGAAATAACTCAAGTGGAATTCCATTATCTCCACTAGCTTTGTTCATAGTGAGGCTTCTTAAGGCCCACTTGACTTCGCATTCCAGGATATCTGGCTCTAGGTGAGTGATCACACCCTTGTAGGTATCTGGGTCATGAAGAACTTTTTTGTATAGTTCTGTGTATTCTTGTCACCTCTTCTTAATATCTTCTGCTTCTGTAAGGTCCCTACCATTTCTGTTCTTTATTGTGCTCATTTTTGCATGAAATGTTCCCTTGGTATCTCTAATTTTTTAAAAGAGATCTCTAGTCTTTTCCTTTCTATTGTTTTCCTCTATTACTTTGCATTGATCACTGAGGAAGGCTTTCTTATCTCTCCTTGCTGTTCTTTGGACCTTTGCATTAAAATAGGTATATCTTTCCTTTTCTCCTTTGCCTTTCACTTCTTTTTTTTTTCTCATCTATTTGCAAGGCCTCCTCAGACAACCATTTGGCCTTTTTGCATTTCTTTTTCTTGGGGATTGTCTTGATCACTGTTTCCTGTACAATGTCATGAACTTCATTCCATAGTTCATCAGGCACTCTATCAGATCTAGTCCCTTAAATCTATTTCTCACTTCCACTCTATAATTGTAAGGGATTTGATTTAGGTCATACCTAAATGGTCTAGTGGTCTTCCCTATTTTCCTCAATTTAAGTCTGAATTTGGCAATAAGGAGTTTATGATCTGAGCCACAGTCAGCGCCCAGTCTTCTTTTGGCTGACTGTATAGAGCTTCTCCATCTTTGGCTGCAAAGAATAGAATCAATCTGATTTTGGTGTTGACCATCTGGTGACGTCCATGTGTAGAGTCTTCTCTTGTGTTGTTGGAAGAGGGTGTTTGCTATGACCAGTGCATTCTCTTGGCAAAACTCTATTAGCCTTTGCCCTGCTTCATTCTGTACTCCAAGTCCAAATTTGCCTGTTACTCCAGGTGTTTCTTGACTTCCTACTTTTGCATTCCAGTCCCCTACAATGAAAAGCACATTTTTTTTTTTTTTTCATGTTAGTTCTAGAAGGTCTTGTAGGTCTTCATAGAAATGTTCAACTTCTTTCTCTTCACTATTACTGGTTGGGGCACAGACTTGAATTACTGTGATATTGAATGGTTTGCCTTGGAAACGAACAGAGATCATTTTGTCGTTTTTGATTGCATCCAAGTACTGCATTTCGGACTCTTTTGTTGACCATGATGGCTACTCCATTTCTTCTGAGGGATTCCTGCCCACACTAGTAGATATAATGGTCATCTGAGTTAAATTCACCCATTCCTATCCATCTTAGTTTGCTGATTCCTAAAATGTCAACGTTCATTCTTGTCATCTCCTTTTTGACCACTTCCAATTTGCCTTGATTCGTGGGCCTAACATTCCAGGTTCCTATGCAATATTGCTCTTTACAGCATCAGACCTTGCTTCCATCCCCAGTCATATCCACATCTGGGTGCTGCTTTTTCTTTGGCTCCATCTCTTCATTCTTTCTGGAGTTATTTCTCCACTGGTCTCCAGTAGCATAGTGGGCACCTACCAACCTAGGGAGTTCACCTTTCAGTGTCTTATGTTTTTGCCTTTTCATACTGTTCATGGGGCTCTCAAGGCAAGAATACTGAAGTGGTTTGTCATTCCCCTCTCCAGTGGACATCATTTTGTAAGAACACTCCACCATGACATGTCTGTCTTATGTCACCCTACAGGGCAAGGCTCATAATTTCACTGAGTTAGACAAGGCAGTCGTCCATGTGATCATTGGTTAGTTTTCTGTGATTGTCGTTTTCATTCTGTCTGCCCTCTGATGGAGAAGGATAAAAGGCTTATGGAAGCTTCCTGATGGGAAAGACTAACTGATGGGGGAAATTGTTTCTTATTCTGATGGGAGCAGTCATGCTCAGTAAATCTTTAATCCAATTTTCTGCAGATGGGTGGAGCTGTGTTCCCTTCCTGCTATTTACCTGATGACAAACTATGGTGGAGGTGATGAAGATAATGGCGACCTCCTTCAAAAGATTCCATGCATGTACTGCTGCACTCACTGGCCCCAACCCTGAATCAGGTCACCACTGACCTACACCTCTGCTGGAGTCTCTTGAACACTCCTGGGCAAGTCTGGGTCAGTCTCTTGCGGGGTCACTGTTCCTTTCTCCTGGGTGCTGGTGCTCACAAAGTTCTGTTGTGCCCTCCAAGAGTCTATCTCCCAGTCCTATGTAAGTTCTGACATCTCTATGGTGGGGTTAATGGTGACCTCCTCCAAGAGGGCTTATGCCAACACCCAAATCTGCTACACCCACAGCCCCATCCCTGTGGCACTCTACTGCTAACTTGTACCTCCACAGGATACACTCAAACACAGTTCTGTCTCACCCTCTGTGGGTTTCCTGGGTCATGATATGCACAAGGTTTGTTTGAGCCTTTTGAGCGCCTCTGGTGGGAATGGGCTTTGATTCAAAATATGAATTTGCCCATCCTACCATCTTGCTGGGGTTTATCCATTGACCTTGGGCATGGGCTATCTCCTCATAGTGGCGTTACCTCACTCATCATTCTCAATTTTATCATTCTTACTCTAGGAATATGCATATGTGAGTGCATGCACGCATACATGCACCCATGTGCAATGCACATACATGCTCACTGCTTCCCGCAGATCAAGTTGTGAGATTGAAATGAAATAGCAAAAAGTTCATAACACAGTGCCTTGCACACACTCACACACACAAACATTTACTAAGTTGTGGCCATGTTTTAAACATTGATGTAATAAAAAATTAATAAAAATCTGATGTTCTCCCCTGGTCTTCTTTACTCTAGATTAACTGTTCCCCTGATTTTGAGTTTTCTCATTCACTCTCCCAAATTCTCTCCCCTGATTGAGAATTAGCCTTTGCATTTCAGACAGTCTGAGCAGTGTAAAATAGAACAGAACAGAAATTTCCCAACTTAAACAACTGAGCATCAGCTTACCTAGGTCAATTATTTCTTGTCATGAATTAATATTGCATTTATCAGTTCAGTTCAGTCGCTCAGACATGTCCAACTCTTTGCAACTCCATGAATCGCAGCACGCCAGGCCTCACTGTCCATCACCAACTCCCGGAGTTCACTCAGACTCACGTCCATTGAATCCGTGATGCCATCCAGCCATCTCATCCTCTGTCGTCCCCTTCTTCTCCTGCCCCCAATTCCTCCCAGCATCAGAGTCTTTTCCAATGAGTCAACACTTCGCATGAGGTGGCCAAAGTACTGGAGTTTCAGTTTCAGCATCATTGCTTCTAAAGAAATCCAAGGGCTAATCTCCTTCAGAATGGACTAATTGGATCTCCTTGCAGTCCAAGGGACTCTCAAGAGTCTTCTCCAACACCGCAGTTCAAAAGCATCAATTCTTCAGTGCTCAGCCTTCTTCACAGTCCAACTCTCACATCCATACATGACTACTGGAAAAATCATAGCCTTGACTACATGGATTTTAGTCGGCAAAGTAATGTCTCTGCATTTGAATATGCTATCTAGTTTGGTCATAACTTTTCTTCCAAGGAGTAAGCATCTTTTAATTTCATGGCTGCATTCACCATTTGCAGTGATTTTGAGGCCCCAAAAAATAAAGTCTGACACTGTTTCCCCATCTATTTCCCATGAAGTGATGTGACCGGATGCCATGATCTTCATTGTCTGAATGTTGAGCTTTAAGCCAACTTTTTCACTCTCCTCTTTCACTTTCATCAAGAGGCTTATTAGTTCCTCTTCACTTTCTGCCATAAGGGTGGTGTAATCTACATATCTGAGGTTATTAATATTTCTCCCACCAATTTTGATTCCAGCTTGTGTTTCTTCCAGTCCAGCGTTTCTCATGATGTACTCTGCATAGAAGTTAAATAAGCAGGGTGACAATATACAGCCTTGATGTACTCCTTTTCCTATTTGGAACCAATCTGTTGTTCCATGTCCAGTTCTAACAGCTGCTTCCTGGTCTGCATACAGATTTCTCAAGAGGCAGGTCAGGTGGTCTGCTATTCCCATCTCTCTCAGAATTTTCCAGTTTATTGTGATACACACAGTCAAAGGCTTTGGCATAGTCAATAAAGCAGAAATAGATGGTTTTTCTGGAACTCTCTTGCTTTTTCCATGATCCAGTGGATGTTGGCAATTTAATCTCTGGTTCCTCTGCCTTTTCTAAAACCAGCTTGAACGTCAGGAAGTTCATGGTTCATGTATTGCTGAAGCCTGGCTTGGAGAATTTTGAGCATTACTTTACTAGTGTGTGAGACGAGTGCAATTGTGCGGTAGTTTGAGCATTCTTTGGCATTGCCTTTCTTTGGGATTGGAATGAAAACGGACCTTTTCCAGTCCTGTGGCCACTGCTGAGTTTTCCAAATGTCCTGGCATATTGAGTGCAGCATTTTCACAGCATCCTCTTTCAGGATTTGAAAGAGCTCAACTGGAATTCCATCACCTCCACTAGCTTTGTTCATAGTGATGCTTTTTAAGGCCCACTTGACTTCACATTCCAGGATGTCTGGCTCTAGATGAGTGATCACACGATCGTGATTATCTTGGTCATGAATATCTTTTCTGTACAGTTCTGTGTATTCTCGCCACCTCTTCTTAATATCTTCTGCTTCTGTTAGGCCCATACCATTTTTGTCCTTTATCAAGCCCATCTTTGCATGAAATGTTCCTTTGGTATCTCTAATTTTCTTGAAGAGATCTCTAGTCTTTCCCATTCTGTTCTTTTCCTCTATTCCTTTGCATTGATTGCTGAAGAAGGCTTTCTTATCTCTTCTTGCTATTCTCTGGAACTCTGCATTCAGATGTTTATATCTTTCCTTATCTCCTTTGCTTTTCACTTCTCTTCTTTTCACAGCTATTTGTAAGGCCTCCACAGACAGCCATTTTGCCTTTTTGCATTTCTTTTCCATGGGGATGGTCTTGATCCCTGTCTCCTGTACAGTGTCATGAACCTCATTCCATAGTTCATCAGGCACTCTATCTATCAGATCTAGGCTCTTAAATCTATTTCTCACTTCCACTGTATAATCATAAGGGATTTGATTTAGGTCATACCTGAATGGTCTAGTGGTTTTCCCTACTTTCTTCAATTTAAGTCTGAATTTGGTAATAAGGGCTTCATGAACTGAGCCACAAGTCAGGTCCTGGTCTTGTTTTTATTGACTGTATAGAGCTTCTCCATCTTTGGCTGCAAAGAATATAATCAATCTGATTTTGGTGTTGACCATCTGGTGATGTCCATGTGTAGAGTCTTCTCTTGTGTCGTTGGAAGAGGGTGTTTGCTATGACCAGTGCATTTTCTGGGCAAAACTCTATTGGTCTTTGTCCTGCTTCATTCTGCATTCCAAGGCCAAATTTGCCTGTTATTCCAGGTTTTTCTTGACTTCCTACTTTTGCATTCCAGTCCCCTACAATGAAAAGGACATCTTTTTTGGGTGTTAGTTCTAAAAGATACTGTAGGTCTTCATAGAACCATTCAACTTCAGCTCTTTCAGCGTTACTGGTTGGGGCATAGAATTGGATTACTCTGATACTGAATGGTTTGTCTTGGAAACGAACAGAGATCATTCTGTTGTTTTTGAGATTGCATCCAAGTACTGCATTTCAGACTCTTTTGTTGACCGTGATGGCTACTCCATTTCTTCTAAGGGATTCCTGCCCACAGTAGTAGATATAATGGTCATCTTAGTTAAATTCACCCATTCCAGTCCATTTTAGTTCACTGATTCCTAGAATGTCAACGTTCATTCTTGCCCTCTCCTTTCTGACCACTTCCAATTTGCCTTGATTCATGGGCTTAACAATCCAGGTTCCTATGCAATATTGCTGCTTACAGCATCGGACTTTGCTTCTATCACCAGTCACCTCTACAGCTGGGTACTGTTTTTGCTTTGGCTCCATCCCTTCATTCTTTCTGGAGTTATTTCTCCACTGATCTCCAGTAGCATACTGGGCACCTACTGACCTGGGGAGTACCTTTTTCAGTATCCTATCATTTTGCCTTTTCATACTGTTCATGGGGTTCTCAAGGCAAGAATACTGAAGTGGTTTGCCATTCCCTTCTCCAGTGGACCACATTGTGTCAGACCTCTCCACCATGACCCGCCCATCTTGGGTTGCCCCATGGGTATGGCTTAGTTTTATTAAGTTAGACAAGGCTGTGGTCCTAGTGTGATTAGATTGACTAGTTTTCTGTGAGTATTGTTTCAATGTGTCTGCCCTCTGATGCCCTCTTGCAACACCTACCATCTCACTTGGGTTTCTCTTACCTTGGGCATGGGGTATCTCTTCACGGCTGCTCCAGCAAAGTGCAGCCGCTGCTCCTTACCTTGGATGAGGGGTATCTCCTCGCAGCCGCCCTTCCTGACGTTCAATGTGGGATAGCTCCTCTAGGCCTTCCTGTGCCCACGCAGCCACTGCTCCTTGGACGTGGGGTTGCTCTTCCTGGCCGCCACCCCTGACCTCGGACGCAGGGTGGCTCCTCCCGGCCGTTCCTGTGCCATCGCAGCCTCACACTCTTGGCTGGGGCCCTTGAACTTGGATGTGCGGTAGCTCCTCTTGGCCATGCTTTTGCATTTATAGCCAACTAATTACTCAGGGTTTTTCTTTTATTTCTTCTTAAGTTTTGTTACTAAAATGTGTGTGTGTGTGTGTGTGTGTGTGTGTGTGCTCAGCCACTCCATCATGTTCAAACTCTATGTAACCCCATGTACTGTACCTGCCAGGCTCCTCCTCTGTCCATGGGATTTTTCAGGCAAGAATGCTGGGTCAGGTTGCCATTTCCTCCTCCAAGGGATCTTTCTAACCCAGGGATCAAACCCACATCTCCTGCATTACAGCTATATTCTTTACTGCTAGGCATACATTTCATAAAATCCAATAGGCTAAAGAAATAAAGTCCAACAGATATTCTGCTTTTTGTGCAAATATATGCCAAAGTTGGGCCAAGGTTTCAGGCCCAGAAACCAGATCACAGATGCTTTCAATGGAGTATGCTGCTTCCACACTGCAGTTCTATAGAGATTACTTTAACAGCTTACTATTTTTCTGCTGTCATCTCACTTCTAGCCCACAGGTCATTCTCAGCATGAGAAGTGAGGAGGTGGATTCAGAGAGTGACAATGTTGTCCCCAGGCCAGTAGGAAGTGCTATCTGTTCCTAGAGACAAGCAGCTCTCACAGGTGTGGCTGCAATGACTGGCTTCTACTGCCAGCTCATTGAGACTCACTTCCTCTGAGCCTTATGCCTGGACAGTCCACAGTGCCCTCACCCCAAGGGCTGGAGGGAACAGATGATGATAATTCTGGTCATGCCTTATTTTCCTCTGATGTCCCCTTTGAAGCCCTCCATCCAAGGCCTCTGGAGGCCCCCAATGCCTCTGCTTTTCCTCTCCATCAGCGATCCTGCCCAAAGTAAAGCATCATTGACTTGCCCTCCAGATTGTCTAACAGCTGCTCTTGATAAGTACCCAAGCAGCTGCATTTCTATAAGAAATGAAGTGCAGCCAGGGGCTGGATGTGGTTATTGGAGAAAAATAAAGGCACTCACAGAGTCCTTCAATGGAAACTCAGAGAGAGGTTCTAGAAATCATCAGTGGAAGGGAGGGCAACAAGATAAAAAAGAGAGGTCAGATTCAAGGAGCGAAAGATCAGAGACCTATATGGTAAAGTTGAAATATTCAGAACACCAGGTTAAAGAAAATGCAGATTTCTGGATTTCAAAACAAGGAAAATTGTCATGGATAAAGAAGGATATCACATAATGATAAAGAGATCAATTCCTCAAGAAAAAGAAAATAACAATCTTAAAAGTATATGCATATAACAACAGAGCCAGGTACAAATAAGAGTCAAAATACATGAGGCAAAACTGATATAATTAAAAAATAAGAGATGTACCTTATTGAAAAATTATTATTATTATTGAAAAATTCAATGTTGAATTATTGAAAAATTATTATTGAAAAATTCAATGTTGAATTTTTCCAAAAATTGGCAGATCAAGAAGGTAGAAAATCAGTAACGGCATAGTTGATCAGAAGGCATTATCAACCAACTTTCCTCTAACTGATATTTATAGACTATCCCTTTAAGAACAGCAGTCTACATATTCTACTCAAGTTCATAAGGACTATTCACCAAGATAGACCACATTCTAGGCCATAAAGCACACATCACGCAATTAAAACAAACAAAGAAACAGAAACTATGCTAACATAACTGATCACATGGATCACAGTCTTGCCTAATTCACTGAAACTATGAGCCATGTCATATAGGGCTACCCATGATGAACAGGTAATGGTGGAGAGTTCAGACAAAACAAGGTCCACTGGAGAAGGGAATGGTAAATGACTTCAGCATTCTTACCTTGAGAACCCAATGAACAGTATGAAAAGGCAAAACTATATGACACTGAAAGATAATTCCTCAGGTCAGTAGGTGCCCAATATGCTATGGAGAAGAGTAGAGAAATAACCCTAGAAAGAATGAAGAGATGGAGCAAAAGTGTAAACAATGGCCAGTCGAAGATGTGACTGGTGACGGAAGTAAAGTCTGATGCTTTGAGGAACAATATTGCATAGGAACCTGGAATGTTAGGTCCATGAATCAAGGGAATTTGAAAGTGGTCAAACAGGAGATGGCAAGAGTGAACACTGACAGTTTAGGAATAAGTGAACTAAAATGGACAGGGATAAGGAAATTTAATTCAGATGACCATTATATCTACTACTGTGGGCAAGAATCCCTTAGAAGAAATGGAATAGCCATCACAGTCAACAAAAGAGCCTGAAATGCAATTCTTATGTGCAGTCTCAAAAATGACAGAATGATCTCGGTTCATTTCAAGACAAATCATTCAATATCCAGTAATCCAAGTCTATGCCCCAACCTCTATTGCCAAAGAAGCTGAAGTTGAACAAATCTATGAAGACCCACAAGACTTTCTAGAACTAACACCAAAAAAAAATGTCCTTTTCATCATAGGGGACAGGAATGCAAAAGTAGGAAGTCAAGAAATACTTTGAGTAACAGGCAAGTTTGGCCTTGGAGTACAAAATGAAGCAGGGCAAAGGCTAACAAAATTTTGCCAGAGAACACACTGGTCATAGGAAACACCCTCTTCCAACAACACAGAGACAACTCTACACATGGACATCAGGTGTAGACCATCATTTCAGATGGTCGATACTGAAATCCTATTGATTATACTCTTTGCAGCTAAAGATGGAGAAGCTCTATCTGTTCAGTTCAGTCACTCAGTCATGTCCAACTCTTTGTAACCCCATAGACTGCAGCACACCAGGCCTCACTGTCTACCACCAACTCCTGGAGTTTACTCAAACTCATCTCCATTGAGTTGGTGATGCCATCCAACCATCTCATCCTCTGTCGTCCCCTTCTCCTCCTGCCTTCAATCTCTCCCAGCATCAGGGTCTTTTCAAATAAGTTAGTTCTTTGCATCAGGTGGCCAAAGTATTGGAGTCTGAGTTTCAATATCAGTCCTTCCAATGAATATTCAGGACTGATTTCCTTTAGGATGGATTGTTTGGATCTCCTCACAGTCCAAGGGATTCCAAGGGAGTCTTCTCCATCACCACAGTTCAAAAGCACCAATTCTTCAGCGCTCAGCTTTCTTTATAGTCCAACTCTCACATCCATACATGACTACTGGAAAAACCATAGCCTTGACTAGATGGACCTTTGTTGGCAAAGTAATGTCTCTGCTTTTAATATGCTGTCTAGGTTGGTCATAAATTTTCTCCCAAGGAGTAAACTCTGTACAGTTAGCAAAAACAAGACCAGGCTCAGATCTGACTGTGGCTCAGATCATGAACTCTTTATTGCCAAATTCAGACTTAAGTTGAAGACAGTAGGGAAAACAACTAAACCATTCAGGTATGATCTAAATCAAATCCATTACAATTATACAGTGGAAGTAACAAATAGATTCAAGGGATTCGATCTGATAGGCAGAGTGCCTGAAGAACTATGGACAGAGGTTCATGACATTGTACTGGAGGCAGGGATCACGACCATCCCCAGGAAAAAGAAGTGCAAAAAGGCGAAATGGTTGTATGAGGAGGCCTTAGAAATAGCTGAGAGAAAAAGAGAAGTGAAAGCCAAAGGAAAAAAGGAAAGATATACACATTTTAATGCAGAGTTCCAAAGAATAGCAAAGAGAGATAAGAAAGCCTTCCTCAATGATCAATGCAAAGATAAAGAGGAAAACAGTAGGATGGGAGAAAGACTAGAAATCTCTTCAAGAAAATTAGAGATACCAAGGGGACATTTCATGCAAAGAAACATTTCATGCTCATTTCATGAGAACAATAAAGAACAGAAATGGTATGGACCTTACAGAAGCAGAAGATATTCAGAAGAGGTGGCAAGAATACACAGAAGAACTATACAAAAAAGATCTTCATGATCCACATACTCACAATGGTGAGATCACTCACCTAGAGCCAGACATCCTGGAATGAGAAGTCAAGTGGGCCCTAGGAATCCTCATTACGAACAAAGCTAGTGGAGGTGATGGAATTCCAGTTGAGCTATTTCAAATCCTAAAAGATGATGGTGTTACAGTGCTACACTCAACATGCTAGCAAATTTAGAATTATCAGCAGTGTCCACAGGACTGGAAAATGTCAATTTTCATTCCAATCCCAAAGAAAGGCAATGACAAAGAATGTTCAAACTACCACCCAATTGCACTCATCTCACACACTAGCAAAGTAATGCTCAAAATTCTTCAAGCTAGACTTCAATAGTATGTGACCCGAGAACTTCCAGCTGTTCAAGCTGGATTTAGAAAAGGTAGAAGAACCAGAGTTCAAGTTGCAAACTCCACTGCATCATTGAAAAAGCCAGAGAGTTCCAGAAAAACATCTATTTTATTGATTATGCCAAAGCTTTTCACTGTGTGGATGGATCACAACAAGCTATGGAAAATTCTTCAAGAGATTGGAATACCAAACCACCTTATCCGCTTCCTGAGAAATCTGTATGCAGGTCAAGAAGAAACCGTTAGAACCAGACATGGAAAAACAGACTGGTTCCAAATTGGGGAAGGAATACATCAAGGTTGTATATTGTCACTCTGCTTATTTAGCTTATATGCAGAGCACATCATGTGAAAATCTGGGCTGGATGAAGCACAAGCTGGAATCAAGATTGCAGGGAGAAATATCAATAACCTCAAATATGCGATGATACCACCCTTACGGCAGAAAGTGAAGAAAAAGTAAATAGCCTCTTGATGAAAGTGAAAGAGAAGAGTGAAAAAGATGGCCTAAAATTGAACATTCTAAAAACAAAGTTCATGGCATCCAGTCCCATCACTTCATGGCAAATAGATGGGTAAACAATGGAAACAAGGAGTGACTTTGGGGGGGGGGGCCTCCAAAATCACTGCAGATGGTGACTGCAGCCATGAAATCAAGACACTTGTTCCATGGATGAAAAGCCATGACCAACCTAGACAACAAATTGAAAAGCCTAGACTTTACTTTGCTGACAAAGGTCCATATAGTCAAAGCTATGGATTTTCCAGTAGTCATGTATGAATGTGAGAGTTGGAATGTAAAGAAAGCTGAATGCCAAAATATTGGTGCTTTTGAACTGTGCTGTCAGAGAAGACTCTTGAGAGTTCCTTGGACTGCAAGGAGATTAAACCAGTCAATCCTAAAGGAAATTGGTCCTGAATATTCATTGGAAGGACTGATGCTGAAGCTGAAACTCCAATACTTCGGCCATCTGATGCAAAGAACTGACCTATTGGAAAAGACCCTGATGCTGGGAAAGATTGAATACAGGAGAAGGGGATGACAGAGGATGAGGTGGTTTGATGGCATCACTTACTTGACTGACATGAGTTTGAGCAATCTCCAGGTGTTGGTGATGGACAGGGAAGCCTGGCATGCTTCAGTCCATGGGGTTGTAAAGAGCTGGACGTGATTGAGCGACTGAAATGAACTGAACTGATACAAAGCATTCTCTCAGACTACAAGAGATTTAAACAAGAAATCAATAACTGAAAGACAAAGGGGAAATGCCTAGATATTTTGAGGTTAAACAGCATCCTTGTACATAAGACATTGGTCAATGACAAAGTCACAAGGGAAAATTTTAAACATATTTTGAACTAAATAAAAATGGAAATACATCCAACTAAAATTTGTGGGGTTCAGTGAATATCATGTTGAGTTAAATTTCTAGCACTAAATCTGTATTTTACAAAAAAGGAAGGTATAAAATCACTAAGAATATTTCCATCTCTGGAAAGTAGAGAAGTAAGAGCAAATTAAGTCTAAAACAAGAATGAAGTAATGAATAAAAGCCAGAGAATAAAGTAATGACTTTTAAAACAGGAAAATAATAGAGAAAATCAATGCAACAACAACAACAAAAAGCTATCTATTTCAAAAGGTTAATAAAATTAATATGAATCTGGACAGGCTAAATATGAAAAAAAGAAGGCACAAATTATGAAGAGATCAGAAGTATAAGTGGAGTACTGGTATCTTGGATGACTGATACATTGGATATTGAATGATAAAGGAGAAATTGAAAAATCAGAAGTCTAGAAATTTTGTCATAGATTAAATTAACCAAACCTTTGAAGGACTCAAAATACCAAAATTTTTTTTTTAATTGTGGTAACATTGATTTATAACATTATATAAGTTTCATGTTACAACATTTTATTTCAACTTCTTTAGACACTACACAAGGCTTCCCTGGTGACTTAGGAAGTAAAGAATCTGCCTGCAGTGAGGGAGACCTGGGTTTGATCCCTGGTTTGGGAATATCCCTGGAGGAGGGCATAGCAACCCACTCCAGCATTCTTGCCTGGAGAATCCCCATGGACAGAGGAGCCTCATGGGCTACAGTCCACGGGGTTGCAGAGTCAGACAGAACTGAGGGACTAATCACAGCACAGCATAGCATACACTGCAACATGCTCGTCACCAAAATTTTATTCTAAATTCGTCACCACGTGGTGGATTCCCTTTACCCAGATTGTCCTCCCGGCCCCTCCTCCCCCTCTGGTAACTACTACTCTGTTCTCTGTAGCTACAGATTTGTTTTTGTTTGAGGAAATATTGGTCCTCTGAATATAATTATGGAGAAGGCGATGGCACCCCACTCCAGTATTCTTGCCTGGAAAATCCCATGGATCGAGGAGCCTGGTGGGCTGCAGTCCATGGGGTCGCTGAGGGCGGACATGACTGAGAGACTTCACTTTCACTCTTCACTTTCATGCAGTGGAGAAGGAAATGGCAACCCACTGCAGTGTTCTTGCCTGGAGAATCCCAGGGATGGGGGAGCCTGGTGGGCTGCCATCTATGGGGTCACACAGAGTCGGACACAACTGAAGCGACTTAGCAGCAGCAGAATATAATTATATATATTTAAAAATTCAATAATTTATAGACTTTCAAAAAGCATCACCAATCCAAGCTGCTTTTACAGGTGAATTCTACCAGATACTGGTACTGTATATATAAAACAGACTTTTGCAGAAAACAGAGGCAGAGGGGACATTTCCTAACTCATTCTATGAGTTTAGCATTTTCCCAATAAGAAACCCAGATAAGATATTAGAAGAAAGGAAAACTGCAGCATGATATCTCTCATGAACATAAATGAAAAATTCCTCAATAAAAAATACCAAACAAAATCTAGCAATGTAAATGAAAACTGAAACTATACGACCAAGTAGGATTTATCCCGGGTATGCAAGACTGGTCCCTAAAGTAATCAATGTAATCCAGTAATCAGCAAGTAAAGAAGAAAAATCACATGACTACGTCAATTAATGCAGGAAACGTACTTGACAAAATCCAACACCTCGTGGTGATAAAAACTCTTTGCAAACTGAGAATAATAGAAGACAGATTCTTCAACTTGATAAGGAATAGCTACAGAAAACAAAACAACCAAGGCTCAAATCATACTAAATGATCAGAAACTGAACACTTTCCCCTAAGAACAGAACAAAGCAAGGATGCTATCGCATTTTGTTACTGCAAGTACCACTATATCCCCAGATATAGTTCATTTGTTGGCCTTGTCTGTGGTATCAATTTTTCAATGAAAATCTATAATTTTCATATAAAATTTCATACTTTTCCCAAAACCTTTTTGTTTATACATTCAGGGTCATATTTAACAAGAATCTCTCAACCACAGAGTTATAATTCTCTGCTACTATGACCTATTGGTTATAATATTTTTTTCTTGTATATATAAGCCCTTGATGCATCTTGTGAAAGGCAGAACTTTGACATTATTTTTCCCCATATAGTGACCCAGTTTTCCCAGTGTGTGTACGTGTGTGGTAAGTCACTTCAGTTATATCCGACTCTTTGTGACTGTATGGACTGTAGCCCACCAGGATCCACTGTCCATGGGATTCTTCAGGCAAGAATACTGAAGGAGATTGCCATGCCCTCCTCCAGGGGATCTTCCTGACACAGGGAGCAAACCCATGTCTCCTGCGTCTCTTGCATTGGCAGGCGGGTTCTTTACCACTAGCGTCACCTGGGAAGCCCAGTTTGCCCAGCACCATCTATTATATAATTAGTTTTTTCTTCATTGGTTAGTGGTACCATCTCCACCATATACTAAGTTGCTACATATGACTGGGATAGATTTTAAACTCTTGATATTCTTTATCAAGATTCTTTTAATTATTTCCCTTTAGTCTGTTTGACCGTTGCTATTTAAATCCATCACTTTTATTACTATAATTCTGTCTTCATGTCTGATAGGAACAATCCTCCCTTTGTTCTTCTTTTGCAAAATTCACTTAAGTCTTTGTGATATTTTTATTTTTCCATGTACATTTTAGAAAATTTGTCAGTCAATAAAATGTTAAAGTAAATGTTAAACTTTCCAGGTGTTTCAGGATTGAAGACAACTTTGAAAATGCCATTTAGCATTTCAAGTGCTTGGCAAAACTGGATAACATGTAGGAGGCATTTGCCATGGGCCAGACACTGTGTAAATTCCTTTTCATGCTTTATTGCATGTATTTTTCACAGAAACTCCATGATGACTGCATGCTCTTAGCCTCGTTTTATCAAAGATATAAAGAAAAGTTAAGGGACTTTTTCAAGGATTCTTTCTTAGAATGCATCACACTTGGGATTCAAATCAGGTAGTTTAAATTTATTTAGAGCAAGCTCTTGGCCTTATAGTTTTGTAGATAATTAAATATGAATTGGAACTTGAAACCCTAAAGAGTAGGTTCCATTTCCTCCAGCAAGCTAGTCATCAACACTTCCACACTGTTTTACCCCTAGTGGAAACCACAGGTTCTTCCTTGGGACTCACCTGACTCTTCATCTATATTGCTCTCTGGTGGAGCAAAAGTAGAAATCTCTTTGGGGCCATGTGTCCACACAATGAAATTTAGAAATATTTATTTACATGAGAACATTGGGATAATCAGGATAGATAAATAACATAACCACCCCCTCCCCCCCAGAGTTGGGTCAACACTGCTTGAGTTTGATACATAATTTAGTGACAGGAGTATTAACTTTAAACTGCATAGGTAGTAAGAGTGTTAGAAGGAAGAAGAAATGATTGCCCCAAGCAAAACATATCATTCATCATTAGAATTTGATCTTGCTAGTTATAGATTTGCTCATCAGCAAGTTATCCTGTAGGGCTTCCCTCATAGCTAAGTCTGTAAAGAATCTGCCTGCAATGCAGGAGACCTGTGTTTGATCCCTGGGTCAAAAAGATCCAACTCTGGAGAAGGAAATGGCAACCCATTCCGATATTCTTGTCTGGAGAATCCCATGGACAGAGGAGCCTGGCAGGCTGCAGTCCATCGGGTTGCAGTCCGTCGGGTTGCAAGAGTGGGACACGACTTAGTGACTAAACCACCTCGCTGTCCTGAGCCCAAGAAGGATAACCCTTCATCTTCCTAAATCCCACGACTGCTTGAATGTTTCACTTCAGATAATGCCATTATCCAAATGGGGACATTACTTATGCATCTCGTTCTTTTTTCCTGGTCTCTGTGGAGCCATACTGTAGACTTTTGCATGGTAGCAATAACAATTGACATGCTCATTAATTAAAAATTAGACTTTCATTTCTATAACATCCAAAGTCAAAAACATATTTCATTATTTACACTAAGCTCTCAAAGGAAAAATTAAAAGGTTGAGTGGCTAAAGCTAGGATATATAAAGTCTTAGGTGGCTTTGCTTCAGCAGCCCACCAGTTCATGAGTTGACTTCTAATATAATAGAACATGTGTTTATCTGTGCCCAACTCTTGCCTTCCCCAAAACTATGAGCTGTATCTGCACCTGCTGAAGTTTGTCTCCACTTTGTACATGATCAGTTAGCTTTATTTCAGCCATCCTGACATCGCAAGAGGAATACAAATGAAATGAGTTTTTCATTAAATATCACAACATAAATATTAAGATTATAATATTAATTAATATTGTAATAGCAACAGAGTAAAATGTTCGGTGAAGTGAGTAGGATGTAAGCCCGTAATAACTGTGATGTATATATTAACATGTAATAACTGATGCTTCCTTTGTCTCTCAACTATTCAGCCATCAAACCAGTCGATTTCACCTTATAAACAACTTTCAGAATGGCCCTGCTCCCAAATCGGTTGTTCCTGCCTATTTTGGGTCTTTATCCTAAAGTCTCCATCTCCCCATTCATTGTTTATTTGTTGATAAGTCATGTTCGACTTTTTCATGATCTCAGGGACTGTAGCCCACCAGGCTCCTCTGTCCATGGATTTCCCAGGTAGGAATACTGGAGTGGCCATTTCCTTTTCCAGGGGATCTGCCTGGCCAGGGATTGAACCCAAGTCTCCTGCATTGCAGGAAGATTTTTTTACTGCTGAACCACCAGGGAACCACTCTAAAACTAAATTGGGATGTGGTAAATACTACTTAAAACTTATTTCAAGGAATCCCACTTGTCATGAAGTTCAAGTTGCTTACTCTTGTTTTTCAGTTGGCAAGTCATGTACAACTCTTTGCAATCCCATGGACTGCAGCACATGAGGCCTCCCTGTCGTTCACTCTACCTGCCTCATAATTCGGCCCCAACATATATTTCTGCCCTACCTCAGTCATGCCCTAAGCTGCAGACAGACAATCGAAATACAGTTGAACAAGATGGGAGTTATGGGCATTGTCCCTCTTCTTCTATATTGACATACATTGTTGGTAAGTCGCTCAGTTGTGTCTGACTCTTTGCAACCCCCTGGACTGCAGCACACCAGGCTTCCCTGTCCTCCACTGTCTCCCAGAGTTTACTCAAACTCATGTCTATTGAGTCAGTGATGCCATCCAACCACCTCAGCCTCGGTTGCCCCCTTCTCCTCCTGCCCTCAATCTTTCCCAGCATCAGAGTTTTTTTCCAATGAGTTAGCTCTTTGCATCAGGTGGCCAAAGTATTGGAATTCAGTTTTACATATATATTTTTTTTTCAGATTGTATTCTGTTATGAATTATTACAAGTCTGGCTTTTAGCTGCCGTGCTTCCTGTTTTGGACCTTGGTGGTTAAGAGCATGGGCTCTGGAACTGGACTACTTGAGTTTGATGCTGGGCCTATTAAAGTAACTCATTAACTTAAAGTAACTTACCCACATACCCTTAGGCAACTTTGGGTAAGTTACTCTAACCCTCTCCTTTTCCTCACCTCTGAACTAAGGATAGTAACTCTATCACAGGCTTGTTGAGAGAATTACAGGCAATATATGCCAAGTGCTAAGCCCAGTGCAAGCACATGGTCCACTTTCAGTTAATATTAGTATTACGACGATGACTGCCTATTTCCCAAAGCTGAAGTGAAGCCTGAGGTCTCCTGGGAGACATCCCTGACCCAACAGTATTCTCTGGACATATAGCTCCATGGCTTTACTTGACTTTTAGCTGTTTTAATATGCTCATTTGTTGTCAAATAAAATGGCGTGTTTGTTGATACAAGGGAAAAGATAAGCTCAAAAAAAATAATCTTTTCATTTTATCCAAGAATCTCTCTCAATCTTGTTTTGCTTCCATCTATCTTCTTCCTGCTGGGTTTGTTTTCCTTGCCTCTCTGTGTCTCTCGCTGCTTTCCCAAACTTGTTTGATTACTTCATTTTGCTTTTCACCCCCTTTAGCCTCACTTCATATCCTCCCACTCTGGCCCCTTGCATTTCCTATTTTCATGTTTTTTTCCTCTCTCCTCTCTGCCTTTTCTTTATTTTTTTTCCTCTCTCTCCCTTTCCATTTCTCTTTATCACCTGTCTCTTCTTACTGGCTCCCTTTCATCATTTTCTGTCTTATAACCTTTGCTTCCTTACTTGGATTTAAAGCTTTTGTTCTTTATTCTTTTCATCCCCTCCATTCTGTTTTCCTCTCATCTTGTCTTTTTTCTGTCATCTCCCTGATATGTTCCTGGTGTTTCTTTTCCTCCCCTTCCTCCTCTGTGCCCTCTCATGCCACCTACTCTGGATCCCCTCCCAGAGTCCAGGGTGGGGTAGAGGCTGCTCTGCACCCTTGATGACCAGCCAATCAGCAAAACAGTGATTAGTCGCCCAGCAGCAGAAGAAAACAAGCTGTTGGAGGGAGCCTGCTGCTTCGGGAGCAACTAGAGGCCGAGCAGAAAATGGAGTGGTCAGGAAGGAAGAGGAGGTGGTGTTTAATGGAATGGAAATAGAACAGGTGAGAGAAAATGAGATGGAAAGACAGAGATGCACAACACTAGAGAATTTACTCGGAATGAGATTGTCATCAGATCAGCTGGGGGCAGAAAATGGAAAAAAACAAGCCTGCTAAAGTGAGTTCTTTGTCATAACCATGAGGCTTTTATTCTTAGCTTGCTTGCTTGCCTCCTCAGGACTGTTTTGTTCTTTCCTAACCATTTTGTTTGATCCTTCCTGTCTCGCCAGACTTTGCTATGCACTCAACCCTGTCTGATTCCCATTTGCTGATTCATTTTCTCCGTCACTTTGGAATGGCCAGCAGTTTAAAAAGAAACCATGTGGCTTAGTGATTAGAAGTACAGATGCAGGAGTCAGAGAGAACTCCGAACCTGGCTGTAAAAAAAAAAATCAAGATGTTTCTGTTATGCAAGAACACTGTAAAATTACCTCTTCCTATTACACAGCGCAGGTCTTAGAACAGATTAACTTGGCCCACAAGACCATTCCTCTTCTTACCAGTTTTGTGAGCTTGGCCATTTTCTAACTTCCCTGGCCCTATTTTTCTTTGCCACGGAGATAACACTACTTACTCTCAAAGGTTGAAGTGAAGGTTAAATGAGACAACTGAGGTCAAGTGCCAGGTACAGTGCCTGGCACATAGTCAGGCTCTGTCCATATTTGTTGGCTCATTATTAATGTTTCAATACATGGTTCCATCATTCTCGTATTATATGTTGCAATCAACCTTTTAAAAAAAAAAACTTACTGGAGTATAGTTGCTGTATACTGCTGTGTCAGTTTCTACTGTACAGCAAAGTGAGTCAACTCTGTGTCTACATGCCTAACCTCTTTTGGGGACTTTTCTTCCCATTTAGTTCACCACGGAGCATTGAGCAGAGTTCCCTGTGCGGTACAGTCAATTCTCAGTAGTTATCTAGTCTGTACATGTGTGTGTGTGTGTTAGTCAGTCATGTCCAACTCTTTGCAACCCCAGGGACTGTAGCCATTTTATGCATAGCAGGGTATCTACGTCAATTCTGATCTCCCAAATCATCCCATCACTCCCTCTCACCCCGATATTGGCCTTTTGGATTACCTACTCTGCCCTGCCTTCTTTCTCTCAATAAGTGTTCCTTGCACATTTACACATGTGCAAGGGTACAGCTTTCCTCCTTTTTCAGGCCAGCTTGCTTAGACTGGTGCCGGGGAAAGGCCATGATTTGCTGAGCCCCAGTTATCTGTATCCTGGCCAACTTCACAATTGCATTCAACCCCACCCACCCATCTTCACACCCTCCCTTCCTCTTAGTTCCTGCTGAGGAAAAGGGAAGGAAAAGGTTGAACCAGCTCCCAGGAGAGGCAGCCCACCCCACGAATTCACACTCTCAGCCTAAATAGACATCCATAATTAAATATACATCAAACAACTCCCCCCAGTGGATGAGTTTGGCTCCCAGTACAAGTCTCATCACAAAAAGCTTTTCTTTCCATCTCTCTCCTCTCCACCCCAAACTTCACCACCCCCGGAGCCTGCCCTTTGGAAATGCTCTTTATACCCACCCTGTGCTTTTAACCCTGGTATTAGGAGGGTGCAACCCAGCTGGAAATCTCCAAAGAGGTTTGCACTCAATCCTCCTGAATGCTTCATTTCAACACAATAGGGCAGCTGGCCTCTGAACCAAAGGGAGGCAGTGAGGTATCCTGGATCCCCTGCTTTCTGCAGGTTGACTCCCAGCAAATCTCTCCTGCACTTCACCTCAGTTTCCTGGATGGCACAATGCCAAGGGGTGTCTCTCATTGCTTCTGGCTTTGGCAATCAGAATTCCAAACTCTATTCTGGTTAATACAGATATGTTATGGAGACTTTCTTCCTGTTTCATGTGTCCATTATATGGATAATAGTATACCTTTCTGAAAAATTACCACCACTCTTGTCCTTTTGCCTCGGATAATGGTAGGTGAATTCCAAAAGCATGCATATCTAAGGAGGGTTATGGAGAAGAACCATCTTCCTGAAGATGGTAAACAGTAGCAGAGTTATGTGACTGAATTAGGAAAGTCTCTTCAATGTCAAGCCATCAGATTTTGAAAAGAATCAGGCACCACTGCTTCATAGCTGAACTATTTTTAAAAAACCTGAAAGACATTTATATAGGGATAAACTGAAGGATGAAGAGGGAAGAGAGGGAAACAAAGAGTTTTGGAAATAATATTTTAATAAGGAACCAAAACAACTCAATGTCCGAGGAGGGGAGGGTTGTCTCTTGCTGTGTGTTGTTTTCTGGTTGTCTGTTTAAGATAGGAGTTGGGATTTCATCCTATGTGGCCTTCTTCTCACATATTGGAAAATAGATACCTGTTGTGATGCTAACCTCACATCCCCCAAAATATCTGTGGTAGGGACGCAGCAGTGAAAGAGAGAAGATGGTAGTAGATAAAGAGACTTGATTATAACTCACCATTTTAAGTTCTAGAAGGAAAAAGACATTCAAAGAGATAATGGGAAGCCAAAGCGAGGACGGCAATGAAATCTAGGAAGAGGAGGAAATAGACGAGGGTGGTTGTGTGTTGAAAATTGTGGTATATCAGGAAGGAAAATTGGATTGGCGGGGCGGGGGGTGGGGGGGTGGGGGGGTGGGAGGAGAGATCTGACACCTAATAGAAATGGTGGCACCTGAGATGATGTGAGTCTTTGCAAACCTCAGTAGGCCCTTGTGTTAAAACAGGGAAACAAGCCTTTCCTGTTATAAAAAGTCGCTGTGAGAATCAACGGAATGAGGGCAGTGCCAGTGTGCTGTTATCCGTGCATACGTAAGGACACGTTTATTTTAAAACCGTATGCCTGAGTGCCTGAAACGGTGGTGACCCTGTTTCTTACAGAGCAGTACATCCGAGAGAGCTGGGCTCTTGGGTTTCTGGATGAAATTGCCAACTGTAAATGGGTCTTTGTGCGGTAGCCTTCCTCTCGCCTGAGCAGAAGACTCTGGAGGGTTAAGTCTCCCGGACAGGATGTGAAGTAAAAGCACACCCTCTGTTTACATGCCTGAGCGACTGTGCTCCACGGGAGGCATGGGTTTCTTCTACGGGAAGGGGAGCAATTGACCACCCTGTATCTCTTCCATGCATGGCTCACCTTCACTGCTAAGTGGAAGCCCAGCCTTTTCTTCCATCTGACAGTACACCAATTTCTCCACTGACACAGCTGTGCTGGGTTAAATACCATTTGAAGTAATACTGTCCTGTAAACTCTGCTCTCACTCACACAGGGCTTCCCTGCGAGCATCTTGAAGAGATGGATCTTATGCATGTCTTTCTCATTGGTGATTGAACTTAACAGAAATACCTCATCAAAATGGGCCCAGTCATAATTCCTTCCTGAGAGTTTGGGAGACAGAGAGGATATCTGAGTGTCCAGACATGCAAGCCCAACTTCTTTCTCTGATGTGGGTACCTTTCCCTTTCTTTCACTATCTGAGTGGACTGGAAGAGTAAAGGGAGGTTTGGGGCTGGGGGAAGATAAAACACACCAAGATTAGAAGTAAGATGGTTTCTTCCATCTGAATCTCAATATTAAAAACCAAGATCCAGCTGCTTCTTTGCCTCAAAGTTCTATGAATCTCTGTCTTGTGCTTAGAATAAGGCTTCTTTTCATTTTAAATTACCCAGAGGTAGTTGCTGTGGTTTGAAACCAACTATGTAATTTCTTCAGAAATCCACAGGGATTGCATGAGAGGAGATCCGAGACTGGGGGCCTGAGGAGCGTGAGGTCCGATTTAGCAGTCTCACATAATACCGTGTATGTGATCCTGTTATGGGATTCTCTGGAGGCTCAGCTGGCAAAGAATCCGCCTATAACGTGGGAGACTTGGGTTCGATCCCTGGTTGGGAAGAAAGAAGAAGGGAAAAGCTAACCACTCCAGTATTCTGGCCTGGAGAATTCCAGTATTCTGGTCTGGAGACAGCATGGGATCCAGTCCCGCAGTCTCACATAATACTGTGTATGTGACCTTATTATACTTACTTACTAAGTAAGTAATACTTTCTATGTGCTTGTTGACAAGTCGCTTACTTTTCTTGAGCCTCGATTTTTCTTTTTTTTAACATATTCAGGAAAAAAAAAAAAAAAGCAAAACCTGAGCTACCTTGAGGCTGATAGGAAGTAAGAGATTTAGAAGAGTTTTATGAATGATGCAAATGTGAAAGATTATTATAAAGATGTGCACTTAAAGTATTTCTGCTAAAACAGATCTGTAGTCTATATCAGAGGCCCTCTAACCTCACATTTTAAAAGGTATTTTGGCCATGTTTCTGTACAATAACCAAGCTCGATTGCATGGACACCTTTTCTTTAAAATGTCTTCGTCTCCCTGTCATTGTTTGTTCCTAGTCTGTCCCTCCCTTCTTCATTAGTATCTCCAGTAACCACCTCCCTCCTCTTCTAATCACTGTTTTTCCTTTATCCAGGTTTATTTCTGTGCTCTCATTTTTTTTCTTTTTATTTTTTTTATTGAAGGATAATTTCTTTACAGAGTTTTCTTGTTTTCTGTCCAACCTCAACATGAATCAGCCATAAGTATACATATATCCCCTCCCTTCTGAAGCTCCCTTCTATCTCCTGTCCCAGCCCACCCCTCTAAATTGATACAGAGCCCCTGTTTGAGTTTCCTGAGCCATACAGCCAATTCCCGTTGGCTATCTGCTTTATATCCATGCATCTCACCCTCTCCTCCCCTCTCCCCATGTCCATAAGTCTATTCGGTGTGTCTGTTTTTCCATTTCCGCCCTGTAAATAAACTCTTCAGTACCATTTTTCTAGATTTCATATATATGCATTAGAATACGATATTTATCTTTCTCTTTCTGACTCTATGTAAAAGGCTCTAAGTTCATTCACCTCATCAGAATTGACTCAAAAATGCATTCCTTTTAATGGAGTAATATTCCCTTGTGTATACATACCACCACTTCTTTACCCATTCATCTGTCGATGGACATCTAGGTGGCTTCCATGTTCTAGCTATTGTAAATAGTGCTGCAATGAACAATGGGATACATGTGTCTTTTTCAATTTTGGTTTTCTCAGGGTATATGCCTAGGAGTGGGATTGATGGGTCATATGGTGCTTTTATTCCTAGTTTTTTAAGGAATCTCCATACCATCTTCCATAGTGGCTGTATCAATTTACATTTCCACCAACAGTACAAGAGTGTTCCCTTTTCTCCACACCCTCTCCAGCATTTATTGTTTGTAGACATTTTGATGATTGCCATTCTGACCACTGTGAGGTGATATCTTGTACTTTTGATCTGCATTTCCCTAATAATGAGCAATGTTGAGCATGTTTTCATGTTTTTGTTAGCCATCTGTATGTCTTCTTTGGAGGAATGTCTGTTTAGGTCTTTTTTCCACTTTTTGATTGGGTTGTTTGTTTTTCTGGTATTGGGTTGTATAAGCTGCTTGTATATTTTAGAAATTAATCCTTTGTCAATTGTTACATTTGCTATTATTTTCTCCCATTATGAAGTTGTCTTTTCACCTTGCTTAGAGTTTCCTTTATTGTGCAAAAGCTTTCAAGTTTAATCAGGCCCCACTTGTTTACTTTTGTTTTTATTTCCATTGCTCTAGGAGGTGGGTCATAGAGGATCTTGCTTTGATCTATGTCATCAAGTGTTCTGCCTATGTTCTCCGCTAAGAGTTTTATAGATTCTGGTCTTACATTGAGGGCTTTAGTCCATTTTGAGCTTATCTTTGTGTGTGGTGTTAGGAAGTGTTCTGGTTTCATTCTTTTGCATGTAGCTGTCCAGTTTTCCCACCACCACTTATTGAAGAGGTTGTCTTTGCCCCATTTTATATTCTTGCCTCCATTGTCAAAAATAAGGTGCCTACAGGTGGATGGGTTTATTTCTGGGCTTTCTATCTTGTTCCATTGGTCCATATTTCTGTTTTTGTGCAAGTACCATACTGTCTTGATGACTGTGGCTTTGTAGTATGATCTAAAGTCAGAAAGGTTGATTCCTCCAGCTCCGGTCTTCCTTCTCAAGGCTGCTTTGGCTATTTGGGGTCTTTTATGTTTCCATATGAATTGTGAACTTTTTGTTCTGGTTCTGTGAAAAATGCCATTGGTAAATTGATAGGGATCTCAGTGAATCTGTAGATTGCTTTTTGGTAGTATAGTCATTTTCACAATATTGACTCTTCCTACCAGGAACATGGAATATCTCTCCATCTGTGTATGTCATCTTTGATTTCTTTCCTTCAGTTCAGTTCAGTTCAGCTGCTCAGTCGTGTCCGACTCTTTGCGACCCCATGAATCACAGCACGCCAGGCCTCCTTGTCCATCACCAACTCCCGGAGTTCACTCAAACTCACGTCCATCGAGTCAGGGATGCCATCCAGCCATCTCATCCTCTGTTGTCCCCTTCTCTTCCTGCCCTCACTCCCTCCCAGCATCAGAGACTTTTCCAATGAGTCAACTCTTCGCATGAGTGGCCAAAGTACTGGAGTTTCAGCTTTAGCATCATTCCTTCCAAAGAACACCCAGGGCTGATCTCCTTCAGAATGGACTGGTTGGATCTCCTTGCAGTCCAAGGGACTCTCAAGAGTCTTCTCCAACATCACAGTTCAAAAGCATCAATTCTTCGGCACTCAGCTTTCTTCACAGTCCAACTCTCACATCCATACATGACCACTGGAAAAACCATAGCCTTGACTAAACGGACCTTTCTTGACAAAGTAATGTCTCTGTTTTTGAATATACTATCTAGTTTGGTCATAACTTTTCTTCCAAGAAGTAAGCGTCTTTTAATTTCATGGCTGCAGTCACCATCTGCAGTGATTCTGGAGCCCCAAAAAGATAAAGTCTGACACTGTTTCCACTGTTTCCCCATCTATTTCCCATGAAGTGATGGGACCAGATGCCATGATCTTCGTTTTCTGAATGTTAAGCTTTAAGCCAACTTTTTCACTCTCCTCTTTCACTTTCATCAAGAGGCTTTTTAGTTTCTTTCATTAGTGTCTTATAATTATCTGTGTACAGTTCTTCTGTCTGCTTAGGTAAGTTTATTCCTAGATATTTAATTCTTTTTATTGCAATGGTGAATGAGACTGATTCCTTAATTTCTCTTTTTGATATTTCATTGCTAGTATGTAGAAATGCAAGAGATTTCTGTGTGTTGATTTTGTTTCCTGAAACTTTGCTAAATTCGTTGATTAGCTCTAGTAATTTTCCGATAATATCTTTAGGGTTTTCTGCGTACAATATCGTGTCATCCACAAACAGTGAGAGCTTTACTTCTTTTCTGATCTGGATTCCTTTCATTTATTTTTCTTCTATGCTGTAGCTAAGACTCAGAACTATGTTGAATAATAGTGGTGAAAGTGGACACCCTTGTCTTTTTCCTGATCTTAGGGGGAATGCTTTCAGTTTTTCACCACTGAGAATAATGTTTGCTGTAGGCTTGGAGAAAGAAATGGTAACCCACTCCAGTATTCTTGCCTGGAAAACCCCGTGGATGGAGAAGCCTGGTGAGCTACAGTCCATGGGGTCGTGAAAAGTCGGACACAACTGAGTGACTTCACTTTCACTTTTCACTTTCATGCAGTGGAGAAGGAAATGGCAACCCACTCCAGTATTCTTGCCTGGAAAATCTCATGGACAGGGGAGCCTGGCAGGCTACAGTCCATGGAGTCAGACACGCCTGAGCGACTTCACTTACTTTCACTTATCATATATGGCCTTTACTATGCTAAGGTGGAGAAGGCAATGGCACCCCACTCCAGTACTCTTGCCTGGAAAATCCCATGGACTGAGGAGCCTGGTGGGCTGCAGTCCATAGGGTCACTAAGTGTTGGACACGACTGATCGACTTCACTTTCACTTTTCACTTTCATGCAGTGGAGAAGGAAATGGCCCCACTCCAGTGTTCTTGCCTGGAGAATCCCAGGGACGGGAGCCTGGTGGGCTGCTGTCTATAGGGTCGCACAGAGCCGGACATGACTGAAGCAACTTAGCAGCATGCTGAGGGAGGTTCCTTCTGTGCCCATTTTTTGAAGAGTTTTAATCATAAATGTGTGCTGAATTTTGTCAAAGGCTTTTCTTGAATCTGTTGAGATGATCATATGGTTTTTAATCTTTCAATTTGTTTATATGATGTATCACATTGATTGATTTGCATGTATTGAAGAAGCCTTGCATTCCTGGAATAAACCCAACTTGATCATGGTGTGTGAGCTTTTTGATGTGTTGCTGAATTCTGTTTGCTAAAATTTTGCTGAGGATTTTTGCATCTATGTTCATCAGTGATATTTGCTTGTAGTTTTCTTTTTTTGTGTTGCCTTTGTCTGATTTTGATATCAGAGTAATGGTGATCTCATAGCATGAGTTTTCCTCTGCAATTTTTGGAAAGAATTTTAGAAGGATAGGCATTAGCTCTTCTCTAAATATTTGATAGAATTCTCCTGTGAAGCCATCTGGTTCTGGGCTCTTGTTTTGTGGGAGATTTTTGATCACTTCAATTTCAGTGCTTGTAATTGGGTTATTCATACCTTCTATTTCTTCCTGGTTCATCTTGGAAGACTGAACTTTTCTAAGAATCTGTACATTTCTTCCAGGTTATCTATTTTATTGCTAAAAACTTGTTCATAATATCCCTTAGAATCCTTTGTATTTCTGCATTTTCTGTTGTGACCTCTCCTTCATTTCTAATTTTGTTGATTTGATTCTTCTCTCTTTTTTTTCTTGATAAGTCTGGCTAAAGGCTTGTCAATTTTGTTTATGTTCTCAAAGAACCAGCTTTTAGTTTTGTTAATCTTTACTATTATTTCTTTCATTTCTTTTTCATTTATTTCTGCTTGGATCTTTATGATTTCTTTCCCTCTATTAATTTTGGTTTTTTTCCTTCTTCTTCTTTTTCTTGTTGTTTTAGGTGTAGAGTTAGGTTGTCTAGTCTGCGTTTTCCTTGTTTCTTGAGGTAGGATTGTATTGCTATAAGCTTCCCTCTTAGAGCTGCTTTTGCTGCATCCCATAGGTTTTGAGTTGCCATGTTTTCATTGTCATTTGTTTCTAGAAATTTTTTTATTTCTTCAGTAACTTATTGGTTATTTAGAACATGTTGTTTCATCTCCATGTGCTTGTGTTTCTTACAGTTTTTTCCTTGTAATTGATATCTAGTCTCATAGCATTGTGTTCGGAGAAGATGCCTGATACAATTTCAGTTTTCTTGAATTTACTGAGGTTTGATTTGTGCCCCAAGATGTGGTTTATCCTAGAGAATGTTACATGCACACTTGAGAGGAAGGTGTATTCTTCTGTATTTGGATGGAATGTCCTGAAGATATCAATGAGATCCATCTCATCTAATGGATCGTTTAAGACTTGTGTTTCCTTATTAATTTTCTGCTTTGATGATCTGTCCATTGGTGTCAGTGGGGTGTTAAAGCCTATTACTATTATTGTGTTACTATCAATTTCTCCTTTTGTGTCTGTTAATGTTTGTCCTTATGTATTGAGGTGCTCCTATGTTGGGTGCATAGACATTTATAATTGCTATGTCTTCCTCTTAGATTGATCCCTTGGTCATTATATAGTGCCCTTCCTTATCTCTCGTAATATTATTTATTTTAAGGTCTATTTTGTCTGATATGAGGATTGCTACTCCAACATTCTTTCCCTTCCCATTTGCATGGAATATATTTTTCCATCCTTTTGCTTTCAGTCTATATGTGTCTTTAAGTCTGAAGTTGGTATCTTGTAGACAGCATAAATATGGATCTTGTTTTTTAATCCATTCAGCCAGTCTGTGCCTTTTGGTTGGAGTATTTAATCCATTTACATTTAAAGTAATATTGATATATATGTTCCTATTGCCATTTTCTCAATTGTTTGTGGTTGATTTTGTAGATCATTTTTGCTCTCTTGTATTTCTTGACTATATAAATCCCTTTAACATTTGTTGTAAAGTGGGTTGGGTGGAACTGAATTCTTTTAACTTTTGCTTGTCTGAAAAATTTTTTTTTATTTCTCCATCAATTTTTCTTCTGCATATCTCAGGTTATTGGTATTTCTCCCGGCAATCTTGATTCCAGCTTGTGCTTCTTCTAGTCCAGTGTTTCTCATGATGTACTCTGCATAGAAGTTAAATAAGCAGGGTGACAATATAGAGCTTTGACGTACTCCTTTTCCTATTTGGAACCAGTCTGTTGTTCCATGTCCAGTTCTAACTGTTGCTTACTGACCTGCATACAGATTTCTCAAGAGGCAGGTCAGGTGGTCTTGTATGCCCATCTCTTTCAGAATTTTCCACAGTTGATTGTGATCCACACAGTCAAAGGCTTTGGCATAGTCAATAAAGCAGAAATAGATGTTTTTCTGGAACTCTCTTGCTTTTTCCATGATCCAGCAGATGTTGGCAATTTGATCTCTGGTTCCTCTGCCTTTTCTAAAACCAGCTTGAACATCAGGAAGTTCACGGTTCATGTATTGCTGAAGCCTAGCTTGGAGAATTTTGAGCATTACTTTACTAGCATGTGAGATGAGTGCAATTGTGAGGTAGTTTGAGCATTCTTTGGTATTGCCTTTCTTTGGGATTGGAATGAAAAGGGACCTTTTCCAGTCCTGTGGCCACTGCTGAGTTTTCCAAATGTGCTGGCATATTGAGTGCAGCACTTTCACAGCATCATCTTTCAGGATTTGAAACAGCTCAACTCGAATTCCATCACCTCCACTAGCTTTGTTTGTAGTGATGCTCTCTAAGGCCCACTTGACTTCACCTTCCAAGATGTCTGGTTCTAGATGAGTGATCACACCATCGTGATTATCCGGGACGTGAAGATCATTTTTGTACAGTTCTTCTGTGTATTCTTGCCATCTCTTCTTAATATCTTCTGCTTCTGTTAGGTCCATACAATTTCTGTCCTTTATTGAGCCCATCTTTGCATGAAATGTTCCCTTAATATCTCTAATTTTCTCGAAGAGATCTCTAGTCTTTCCCGTTCTGTTGTTTTCCTCTATTTCTTTGCATTGATTGCTGAAGAAGACTTTCTTATCTCTTCTTGCTATTCTTTGGAACTCTGCATTCAGATGCTTATATCTTTCCTTTTCTTCTTTGCATTTCACTTGTCTTCTTTTCACAGCTATTAGTTAGGCCTCCCCAGACAGCCATTTTGCTTTTTTGCATTTCTTTTCCATGAGGATGGTCTTGATCCCTGTCTCCTGTACAATGTCATGAACCTCATTCCATAGTTCATCAGGCACTCTATCTATCAGATCTAGGCCCTTAAATCTATTTCTCACTTCCACTGTATAATCATAAGGGATTTGATTTAGGTCATACCTGAATGGTCCAGTGGTTTTCCCTACTTTCTTCAATTTAAGTCTGAATTTGGTAATAAGGAGTTCATGATTTGAGCCACAGTCAGCTCCTGGTCTTGTTTTTGTTGACTGTATAGAGCTTCTCCATGTTTTGCTGCAAAGAATAGAATCAATCTGATTTCAGTGTTGACAATCTGGTGATGTCCATGTGTAGAGTCTTCTCTTGTGTTGTTGGAAGAAAGTGTTTGCTATGACCAGTGCATTATCTTGGCAAAACTCTATTGGTCTTTGCCCTGCTTCATTCCACATTCTAAGGCCAAATTTGCCTATTACTCCAGGTGTTTCTTGACTTCCTACATTTGCATTCCAGTCCCCTATAATGAAATCGACAGCTTTTGTGCGTGTTAGTTCTAAAAGGTCTTGTAGGTCTTCATAGAACTGTTCAGTTTCAGCCTCTTCAGCGTTACTGGTTGGGGCATAGACTTGGATAACTGTTATATTGAATGGTTTGCCTTGGAAACGAACAGAGATTATTCTGTCATTTTTGGGATTGCATCCAAGTACTGCATTTCAGACTCTTTTGTTGACCATGATGGCTACTCCATTTCTTCTGAGGGATTCCTGCCTGCAGTAGTAGATATAATGGTCATCTGAGTTAAAGTCACCCATTCCAGTCCAGTTTAGTTTGCTGATTCCTAGAATGTCGACGTTCACTCTTGCCATCTCCTGTTTGGCCACTTCCAATTTGCCTTGATTCATGGACCTGACATTCCAGGTTCCTATGCAATATTGCTCTTCACAGCATCGGACCTTGCTTCTATCACCAGTCACCTCCACAGCTGGGTACTGTTTTTGCTTTGGCTCCATCCCTTCATTTTTTCTGGAGTTATTTCTCCACGGATCTCCAGTAGCATATTGGGCACCTACTGACCTGGGGAGTACCTCTTTCAGTATCCTATCATTTTGCCTTTTCATACTGTTCATGGGGTTCTCAAGGCAAGAATACTGAAGTGGTTTGCCATTCCCTTCTCCAGTGGACCACATTCTGTCAGACCTCTCCACCATGACCCGCCCATCTTGGCTTGCCCCGTGGGCATGGCTTAGTTTCACTGAGTTAGACAAGGCTGTGGTCCTAGTGTGATTAGATTGACTAGTTTTCTGTGAGTATGGTTTCAGTGTGTCTGCCCTCTGATGCCCTCTTGAAACACCTACCGTTTTACTTGGGTTTCTCTTACCTTGGGCATGGGGTATCTCTTCATGGCTGCTCCAGCAAAGCACAGCCGCTGCTCCTTACCTTGGATGAGGGGTATCTCCTCCCACTGCCCTTCCTGACGTTCAGCGTGGGATGGCTCCTCTAGGCCCTCCTGCGCCCAGGCAGCCACCACTCCTTGGAAGTGGGGTTGTTTCTCCTGGCCTTCGCCCCTGTCCTTGGGCATGGGGTTGCTCCCCCCGGTCACCGCCCTGGCCTCGGGTGCCACCTCCTGCCTCGGACGTGGGGTGGCTCTTCTTGGCCGCCATCTCTGGCCTCGGGTGCGGGGTATCCCCTCCTGGCCATCGCCTCTGACCTCAGACTTGGGGTAGCTCCTCTCGGCTGTTCCTGCACCATCGCAGCCTGGCACTCTAGGCCGCTGTCCCTGACCTTCTAGATCCTGCTTTATGGTAGGCAAGGTCCTGTCGATGTGTGGTGGAGAGTCCACACCTGACAGACAGAGAAATAAACAGATGTGGCATTGAGTCTTGGCTTAGCCTGTTACGAGCTAAATGAGTTGAGGAAGTTCCTTAACTGCGTCAAGCCCGTTTCTCCATTTTAAAAGATGGGGATGCTAATAGGTTTTGCCTTAGTGGTCCGCAGCAAAGATTAGGTAACATGATGCAGATTATTCAGCATAGTGGCATCCCACTCCAGTACGCTTGCCTGGGAAATCCCATGGACGGAGGAGCCTGGTAGGCTACAGTCCATGGGGTCGTGAAAAGTCGGACACGACTGAGCGACTTCACTTTCACTTTTCACTTCCATGCAGTGGAGAAGGAAATGGCAACCCACTCCAGTATTCTTGCCTGGAGAATCCCAGGTATGGGAGCCTGGCGGGCCACTGTCTATGAGGTCTCACAGAGTTGGACACGACTGACATGACTTAGCAGCAGCAGCAGCTCATAGTATAAATTGTAGCTATTATGACAGTGCCTGTGCTGGTCCTGGCAGTTCCTAGAATCATTTGTGTCCCTCTTCTGGGCCTACAGACCCCTACATTCTGCATTCTCCCAATTCCCATGTGAACTGATAGATGTATTTAGCCAACAGAAGAACTTGTATGAGACTGGAGAGTGATAAAGAGGAAGCAAGGCATATGCTCTGCCAGCCTCCACCCCACCTCTACCGCTTCCTTGTGTTGGTATCAACGGTAGTGACTGGGTCTCCTATGTTCCTCTGGCTCCTGCTACTTTTCTATATTCTCAGGAAAGATTTTCTGTGGTTCCTTGTGATCTTGGCCCAGGTTTATTAGCATGACTTCTCTCTATTTCTCTTAAAAGCTTAGAAATGGTAGTGAATTTCAACTCTTGCTAATCTTGAGTTGCTTCACTTACTTCTTTGGCTGCTAACCTCTTCCATCATCTATGCAGTAAATGCCCTGCTCCCTATTTCCTTTAAGAGTGGTTTCTGTTTTCTAGGCTAGACTCTGACTTGCAGAGTCCACGTCTTGTGTACAACGCATGCTCAGTTGTGTCTGACACTCTGTGACCCACAGACTGTAACCCACCAGGCTCCTCTATCCATAGAAGTTTCCAAGCAAGACTACTGGAGTGGGTTTCTATTTCGTATTCCAGGACCCACACCCTAGGAAGACTGCAAATTATTGAAAATAGGGACTAGGTCTGTGTCTCCTGGATTTCCTTATAGCAAAGTATACACTCAGTACTAGACATACGTTTATTGATTTCAATATTTTGAGCATAGTGATTTACCAACTTCTTCCTGTTCCTACTATTATGAGCATCATCCCATTTTGGAGGTTAGATCTAAGCCTAGAAGGTTGGGTGAGCAATGTCCCCACCTCCTCTCCAAGGATGTATAGATGTACAGGTACCAATGACCACGAAACACAGCTATACTGATTGTGGGCTGCAGTCAATCTCCTACATAGCTTTCTCTAAAATATTGTTGCTTCCTAGGTGTAATAACAATTGTATGCATCAAATTTAGTTATGTCTCACTTCATTTGCTGTGCTAAATGTATTTTATTTTCACTCATCCTAGTGTGCCTATAGGCAAAAGTGTTCAGAATTTGGAAAGCTCCATTCAGTGAGCCCAACTTTTAATAGTATCAGGGCCCATGGTATAAGATACAGTACTAAGTGCTGTTTGCTGATGTTTTCATCTCTTCTGGATTCTGAATGAAGTAAACTTCAGAATTTAGGCTACATGTGTTTCTCCTTTTTAACATAACATTCTGATAAATCAAGATGGCATGGCAAAACCACACCATGTAGATAGCCTCTTTCAGTGCCCAGGGCAGACATTTGTAATCAAAGAGAGCACATTCCCATGAGGTCTTGGAAGACTTCTCAACACATCTTTGTAGGAGACCATTATCAATCAGTTGGAGTAGATTTCCAAGATAAAATGTGCTCCTTTACCAATCACCAGGAAAATGCATATCAAAACCATAGTGAGATATCACCTTACCCTGTTAGTTAGCTATTATTGAAAAAAAAAAAAAAATGAAAGCAAGAAGCAACAATTGTTGGCAAAGATGCAGAGAAGGGAACACTTGTGCACTGTTGCTGGGAATGAAAATTGGAATAGTCATTAAGAAAAACAGTATGGATGTTTCTCAAAAATTGAAAATTAGTACTACCATAACAGCAATTCCACTTTTTGGTATTTATCTGAAGGAAATATAAGCAATAACTCAAAGTGGTATATGCACTCTTGTATTCAGTGGAGCTTTATTTACAATAGCCAAGATATGGAAGAGACCTAAGTGGTGCTTAGATGGGTGAGTGGATACAGAGCAGAAAATATTGCTCCAAGATTTGCCACAATGGCATATTGATTATATTGAATTAAAAGTACTTGATAAATAGCTGGTAAAAGAAAAAAAAAGATGTTAAAAAATACTGATTCCCCTGCTTGCCCTTGAAAATAAATCAACCTTGCAACAGTATCCTCCTTACACCAGAGAGATAGAAAGCATTCTCATCAACAGAATTCGGAAATTCAAGGCTAGGAAAGCTGGGTAAACAGACTTTGCTACCTCTTCTCTAGTATGCTCCTCCCAAGCACAAGCCCCCTTGTTACATCTTCACAGGTAATCGTTTCCTTGTTCAAACATGATATATATACAGCCTGCTTTGGTCACTTCAGGGGCCCCATTTGTAGAATATCTCTGTACATATGAATTATTATTTTTTTTCCTCCTGTTGATCTATTTTGTGTCAACTTAATCGTTAGACCAGCCAAAATAATTATACAAGGGGTGAGGGGAACACCCCCTTAACCAACTACACACACACACACACACACACACACACACACACACACACAGGAGTATTATTCAACCATAAAAAGGAAGAAAATTTTGCCAGTGTGATAATGTGAATGGAACTGGAGGTCATTAGGCTAAGTGAAATAAGTTAGAGAACGAAATACTGTCTAATTTCATGTATATGGGGAATCTAAAAACGAACAAAATGAAGCAGAAAACAAGCTCATAAGTACAGACAACATATTGGTGATTGCCAGAGGCAGGGATGATAGGGGGTAGGCAAAGTGGATGAAGGTGGTCGCAAGGTATAAACTTTCAGTTACCAGATGAATAAGTCATGGGGATGTAATACACAGCATGGTAACTATGGTTAATAATACTGTGTTGCAAACCTGAAAGCTGCTAAGAGAGTAGATCTTGGTTTTCATCATAAGGACCAAGTTTCTTTTAGTTATGATGGTGATAGATTTTAACTAGATATTGTGGTGATCAATTTGCAATACATACAAATATTATCCATCTGAAACTAATATACTCTTATAAGTCAATTTTATCTCAGTTTTAGAAAATGTGTTGCTATCTCTTCTATTCTTTTCACAGTGTGGGCATGACTGTTGACTCCCCACTTCCTTGTCTCCTCACCTCCATTGCTGAGAGGCCAGGAGGTCAGGGGAGATTAAGCAAGCTGCCTTTTGTGCAATTCGCTGCTTATCTAATCTAGTAACAGACTATCACACCCGGCTATAGTGACTTGTCTAGGTAATGGAGATATTCTATGCCCACGGCCAGTGACTTTAATTTAGGAGCAGGCATGTAACTGAGGTAGGATCAGTAGTCATGAAAGCAGATATTCTGAGGGATTTTAAGAAATGGTTCTTTTGCTCTTCTGGGAGAGCCACCTCAAAACCATCCCTCTAGTTCTTCCCGGGCATTTGGTATAAGAAATAACTTGATAATTTGGACCCCCATGAGTGAAATCAGCCTTAAAAGGAAGCTGAAACTGCCACAAAAGAAGGCAGAGAGATGGAAGATGCTTTTAGAAATCTATGAGCCATCAGATCAAACCCACCTGAAGAGCATCCTGCCTCTGGATTTCTACTGTATGAGCTCATGCATTTCCTTTGCCCTTTGGGTCAGCAGGAGAGGAATTTTTCTGTTACTAAAAGCCACATACAAAAGCACATCCAGCCTGAAACTTAAGTAAGCTCTGCTATGCTCACTACCTGCTCTCAGAATAAAGACTGGATCAAGCTCTCAGATCACATTAGGCCCATTTTTCCCTCTTCATTGTTCTTACTTAAATCCTGACTCTCCACAGATCTCTAGTACCTGGCAGCCCCTGACTCACCTTCTTCACACCTGACACTCATTTGTTTTATTGCTCTGAATAAGACATAGCTTATTATTCTTTTTCATATTCTAATACTCAGTAGGGGCAGCCTTTGGCGAGAGGAGGGATATAGTCTCATCTGGGCTTTGATTTAAGTTTCAGAGTTGCAACTGTCCACCTTGGAGTCAAACTACCTGCACTGGCAATTCATTATTTTGCTATACTTCTTTTGTGTGTTGTTTTAAATGAGTTTCAGAGAATTTTATAGCTGAGTAGGACCTTTAACAATGTACTAGCCAAATCCCTTTAGATAATAGTTAGAAAAATGAAGGTCGAGAAATGTTCAGTGACTTGCCCTGTATCAGCTGGGGATCTTGAGGAAGGATGGTAACTCAGGTATGCTGACTCCCAACCAATGCCCTCTTTCTGACACTGTCCTCTCTTTCCTTCACAACGTAAGTATTTTAATGGGGGCCTCACTTGCAGACATTCTGCACAGAGCTCTAAGAGCTGGCTGCTCCCAGGCGGAAAGTCAAGTGGAAATGGATGCAGTGCTGCTGCCATTCATCTGCAGGACAAGAGCCTGGTCAAGCATCCTGACAGGTTCAAGATTCTCCCATAATTCCCCAGATCAAGAGCTATGGAGGCTGTCAGGTTGCTTGTGACAGCAGGGGAGCCCAGAATGGTTCAGACTTTCAATCCAGTCAGATCCATTTTCAGGTTGATAATTTGAAGTGAATTTTCCAAGAAACTGGTGAAAGAGTAACAGAGAAAATTCAAAAGCCATCTGATCCTATTTCAATCTTTAAATCCAGAGCTCGTCAAAGATTCCTATAGAATATTACTTGAGGCTCTTGAGGCTTTGGGGAGGCAGTGCATTTCCGTGGCTAAAGACCATGATATCTGGAGCCACAGCCTCTGGTTTGCAGCCACCTTGGCCACTTGTGTTTCCATAACCTAGAATAGCAAGTTTATTCCTCCAAGACTCAGTTTCCACTTCTGCAAACTGAAGGGGATTAGAGTAGCTCTATTTCATAAAATTTGAGGAACCATTAAGTAAGTTAATTTAGGTTAAATGCTTAGGATATTGTCTGGCAAATAGCACACCCCCATGAAATGAATATTATGAATATCGCCATTAAATGTAATTTTTTTTTTTTACAGAAAGGAAGAAAGGAAATTTGAAAAGAAAAATAAATGAATGAAGAAGAAAAAGAAGAGGTAAGTATGGGAACTCAAGTAAGAGAAATAAGCACGAAAGAAAAGATGAAGAGAAGAAAAAAGGAGGACGGGAGGAAAGGAAGGAGAGATGACTGGCTCGTTTGTTTTATTCATGTATATTGAGGATTGACACTTGTCTCAGGCACTGTGATTATTCCAGCAACCAACTCCCTTTGTGTAGTTTATGAGAGAAAATCATTAACTAAATGGACATAAAAATATAATTATAGTCTACTGTGAATGCTGCATTGTATAGTTAAGGTAGACCTCTTTGTGGAAGGGGTATTAACCAAGCTTTCTGTATTGTAAGCATGGTATAAGGTGTACTTGTATGTATTTATTATATATTCAGTTTTTCTTCTTTTCCTGTATTAATTCCTCATCTATTTTGTGGTTGCAACTATTCTCCAGGCCTTCAGCAACATGCTTTGCATACACAGTGAGAAGTCTGTCCACCTGGTCCAGGTTGTAGAACAGGGGAGGCAGGTGTTTAAAGAATAAAGATCATGAAGTCCAGTGGGAGTCATGAAGCCATGCACAAAAGGGTGAGAAATCATTCCTGAGTGATGGTCAGGAAAAGACTCAGAAGAAACTAGCTTTTTATTTCACCAATGATTCTATGACTCGTAACAAGACCCTAAATCAATTCAGAGATGCCATCTTGTCTGTGAAACCATCTCATTGGATTGTTTGCCAGCTGAGCTACCAGGGAAGCCCTATCTGGGAGAGAGTTCATGAAAAAGATCCTGAAATTCAGCACAGGGAAAGGGCTGGTGCTCAGGTTCCACGCCTCTGCTCCATGAAAATACATGACATGGAGGGAGAGGGGGAGGAGGTGTTTCGGGGGAAATTGCCAGTAAGAAGGCTGAGAATGGCACAGTTGGTTCTTGTAGACAGTGACTAGCACAGTCAGGGAACTCTGCAAGAGTGGTGCTCAGGGATTTCTAATACGCTGTCACCTTTCATGACCCATCCACTGAGGCTTCCCGATCTCACATGCTTTCTTCCAGCTTCTCAGCCACATTACCCCACTCTCTTTCAAAGACTTGCAAAGCGCCAGCTCTTAATAAAGCTGACGCCTGAGAAGGGGGCTGGCATACTTTTTGTGGAATAAGACTGCCATATTGCACTCGCAGAGGGTGTGTGGACTAGAAAGTAGGTCCTTGCCGAGTCTTCTTCTTCATCTAGGTCCACACACAGGTGGGATTAAGGGGCTGAATGTTCACAGTGAAATTCAGACCTGACTTCATAAGCGTGTTCCCATGTACATTTTTGTACAAAGGGAGAATGTGTGCATGTTGTCAAATTTTCCAGTGATCAATGACAGTAACATGCCTAGTAATTAAATATTGAATATGCAACTTCCACTTTTTACAAACTTGGACCAGCTTGACTACCAAGTCTAGTCATGTTCATAATCAAACAGAAAGAAAATATATGTTCATAAAATATATGAATTAGAGCTGTTCTTTATACATGTTATCAAAGTTGACTGTAAAATATATAAGAGCTCATTTTCCACATTTCTGCAGTTTGAGAAATGCCAGCAGAGAGGCTGAGCCATATCATAAAGGGCACATAGTAAGTACAGAGAAGAATTTAAACTAGAATCCAAAACTCTATCAGGTTAGGATATTTAGGTGTTTTACATTCTTTTACCTTCAAAGGATTAACTTCAGGGAAAGAAACATTTTCATATGAAGACTATAATAATGCAGAATCTGTGAATTCATAGTAGTATGAATAAAGAGGTTCTTTTCTTTCACTCTAGCAGGCAGTAGTCAGCCACTTCTGTGATAAATCCTATGTATTGATTAAGATTTAATTTTATGTGTGAATATAAAGGCATCAATTTGAGCATGACAGTAAGTTATCATTATTCCACCCAGAAAAATGACTAAACTCTTCAGGCTCTAAAAATTAGAAATCTAGGCCAGAGGGCTCTACCCCAATCAACCTATAGAGATATATTATGATGACACAGAGAACTTTCAATGCTTTATTATTGCCCCTTCTATTTGGTTTTACTAATGGTTTTTTCAGTGGTCATGTATGGATGTGAGAGTTGGACTGTGAAGAAAGCTGAGCACCGAAGAATTGATGCTTTTGAACTGTGGTGTTGGAGAAGACTCTTGAGAGTTCTTGGACTGCAAGGAGATCGAACCAGTCCATTCTAAACGAGATCAGCCCTGGGTGTTCTTTGGAAGGAATGATGCTAAAGCTGAAACTCCAATACTTTGGCCACCCCATGCGAAGAGTTGACTCACTGGAAAAGAATCTGATGCTGGGAGGGATTGGGGGCAGGAGGAGAAGGGGACGACTGAGGATGAGATGGCTGGATGGCATCACTGACTCAGTGGACATGAGTCTGAGTGAACTCCGAGAGTTGGTGATGGACAGGGAGGCCTGGCGTGCTGCAATTCATGGGGTCGCAAAGAGTCGGACACGACTGAGCGACTGAACTGAACTGACTGAATGACTTGTTGAGCCTTGTCCTGGAGTATAAAGAGCAAAGAATTAAGAAGGAAACAGGCTTGCATTTGAGTGCTGGACCCACCAAGTTGTCATTTTATCTGAGTACTAAGAGGAAGAACAAAATAGGAAACTTATCATGTATGCAGTAGTTGTTTTGTGCCTGAGACCAGGCTACTAATTTTATGTCCATTATCTCATTTAACTTTTAGAGTAACACATGCAAGTTGATCCTGTTATTATTCACATTCTGCACATGGAAAGTGAATATTGAGAAGCTGCCAAGCACTTTGTGTGTGCACACATGCACACACACATACATCCCTTGTTCAAGGTCACACAACAGTTCTATTGCAGCAGACTAGATTCAAATCTATTCTTGGACAATTCCAGATTTCAGAGACTTAAACTGCCGTATTGCTGTTTCCTTTATTTTCTGTCTCTCTTCCTTTACCTGCTTTCTTTGACTCTCAGTTATTCCTTTTTTCCTTTTAAGAACAATTCAAAAGGATCCGCTATAGTGATCTTAGCACATTATTTTGAGAACTAAATGGAATCCTGCCTGTGAAATGCCGGGGCCATAGAAGCAGGTTTACAAAAGTCTGTCCTCTTCCGGCTTTTGAACCATCAACCTTCTCTCTCCTTGGAGTTCTCCTCCACCATCTCAGCCTCTCCATCTTTCCCCTGCCCTCCCTGCTTGCTTGGGCACAGATGGCAGAGAGGCCCAATGACATGGGCCATCATTACTGCTAACTGTGTGTCTGGGGTCAAGTAATTTCTTCATTATCTTTCCTTATTGCAAACAGCTTTTGTAAGAGAAAGGGTCCATTAGTAAATATTGATGCCGGCAGGCAGAGCGTGCAAGCTGTCAAACAGCTGAAATGAGGGACTGTCATTTTGGCAGCAAGAACATGAAAGTCAGTTTAAAGCACAGATTGAATAAAAAAGTAACTTAAGGAGAAGAACAAGCAAATCCTTATCAACGATGAACAAAGGGAAGGAAAGTTTCACGGTGTGTTGTCTGGAACGAGTATGCAACTTCACAAAAGCCAATATCTACGACAGAATTCAGTTTAAATCAATTTGCAAAGAAATTAAGAAAAAGGGAAAAAAAAGAATGCATGATGACTACCATCTGCAATGAGTTTAGAAATCAAATATGAGTAAGATGTAAACACTGTTTTCAAGAAGTTTATAGACTAATTAAGTGGTATCGTGTGGTTATTGACAATAGAATTTTTGCATTTAGAAAAATATGGATGCAAAATCCAGTTGTACGACCTCGAGTTCCCTCTATGAATCTCACTGCCTTCCTTGTAAGATGGAAATTTTAATGTCAACACCATCAGACTGACATGAGGGTTAGGAAAGCATATGACATTGTCTCTAGCATATTGCACGTGACGTCAGCATTGCTGAATTTTAAGAGTGATAAGATAGCCTCACATTACGTTATTAGAAAATTCTAGGAGTAAAAAGACAGCTTTTGAAATGGCCTTGAAGCTCAAAAATAACATCTCTTTGCTTTTATCAGGAATTAGGAAATTAAGTGGGAACATTTAAATTATTTATTGAGAAAAAGTTAGAATTTGGCCACGCTAATCTTGCAAAGATCGTTATAGGAGGAACAGTGAGAACAAAGATGAGAAAGTAGGAAAGCTTGGCGTGCAAGGGACAAACAGGGACTGGTGCATTTGCCTTTGAGTATGGGGTGTGGAGATGAGGGTTGTTAGAGATAAGACTCTGAGAAATATTTGAATCTAGACCTTAAAAATCTTAGCTGCTAAGCCAGCAAGTTAGGACTTCAATCTTTAGCTATAAAGTTGGCATTGACAGCTTTCTGGAACAGGCAGGAAATGTCATCATTTCTTTTTATCAGGGCACTGTTACATCTCTAACCTTAAATTTGCATAGTCTGGTTTTCAAAGGCATTGGTTCTGACGTCCAATGATCTGCTTTGAGGCTCAGGTTACTATAGAATCTCAATCAACTTTTATCACCTCTTTCTATTTCAGCTTCTTCATCTGTAGGGTGAGACCATTATGATCGCAAACACGAAGTACTAATAGCAAAATGTAAGATGATTAAATGAGATAATACATTGCATCATTTAGAGCAGAGAATGGCATCATCGTCACCTAGTACCGCAGTCAGTCAGGCTCTCAATAATGCTCAATAAATGCTCTAGTTATTACTGAATAAATAGTCACCTGGGTGGTTGGTGATAAAGCATTTGATGCTTTATGGGTCTTTCTCTACAGCCAATACCCTACATCTAATTTCTTCTTTGACAGTGCATATTGCTATGCCATGAATCTACGTCTAAACCATCATGGTGTGAAATATAATGGCTCTGGCAGGACAGCAATGGTGATGCCACAAAGGAATGATGGAACAGCTTGGCATCATGAGAACAATCACGCGGAGATATCAGGTCTAGGTAGGCAGAGGCAGGTGTCAGAACTCAGAGAAGCGCCCACCTTCCAAGAAAGTCACTGGTTATTTGCTGGAGGAGGACCATTTCCATTTGGCATTTGATTCACCTTGCTATGAAATATCCCTGTTGGTTTGTTCTAATTGTGTCTCAGACCCTGGACTTTGTAATCAGGTAATTTTTATCCTCAAGCTATTGGTGCCTTACTGATTCTCTGTGACTCTCCAGCAAGCCAATGTCCTGTGTTGTTGTTCAGTCGCTCAGTTGTGTCCAACTCTTTGCGACCCCATGGACTATAGCATGCCAGGCTTCCCTCTCCTTCACTGTCTCCCAAAGTTTTCTCAAACTCATATCCATTGAGTCAATGATGCCATCCAACCATCTCATCCTCTGCCACCTCCTTCTCCTGCCCTCAGTCTTCCCCAGCATCAGTGTCTTTTTCAATGAGTTGGCTCTTTGCATCAGGTGGCCTAAGTGTTGGAGCTTCAGCTGCATCATCAGTCCTTCCAATGAATATTCAGGGTTGATTTTCTTTAGGATTCACAGGTTTGATCTCCTTGCAGTCCAAGGAAGAACCTCCTGTGTATCAACCCCTGCAGTCAAGTTATGACATGAATTTCATACTTTCCGAAGAACAACCTCCTGTGTATCAATCCTTAATGTCGAGCTACAGGATGAGCTTCACACTTTCCAAAGCTCCATGGGCTGCTCTGATTGGAGCTTTATAATGATTGTGGGAGCCTAGGTATAATACTTATTGTTTTCCTTATAAGGAAATAAATAACAGAAAGAGAAAATGGCTTGCTCAGGGTCACTCACCCTGTAAGTAGGAAGCACAAGTGAGTGAGTAGGCACTCTGTGATGTTCTGCCTGGCTGTGTGGGATTCTACCACTGGCACGACACTGCCTATCTCCCCAGAATAGCAAATTCCAATGAAATGTGTACAGACAAGACACATAGGGCTGCGATCCAAAAGTCTACAAGCAATAAATGCTGGAGAGGGTGTGGAGAAAAGGGAACCCTCTTACACTGCTGGTGGGAATGCAAACTAGTACAGCCACTATGGAGAACAGTGTGGAGATTCCTTAAAAAACTGGAAATAGAACTGCCTTATGACTCAGCAATCCCACTACTGGGCATACACACCGAGGAAACCAGAATTGAAAGAGACACGTGTATCCCAGTGTTCATCACAGCACTGTTTACAATAGTCAGGACATGGAAGCAACCTAGATGTCCATCAGCAGATGAATGGATAAGAAAGCTGTGGTACATATACACAATGGAGTATTACTCAGCCATTAAAAAGAATACATTTGAATCAGTTCTAATGAGGTGGATGAAACTGGAGCCTATTATACAGAGTGAAGTAAGCCAGAAAGAAAAACACCAGTACAGCATACTAACACATATATATGGAATTTAGAAAGATGGTAATGATAACCCAGTATGTGAGACAGCAAAAGAGACACAGATGTATTGGACTCTGTGGGAGAGGGAGATGGTGGGATGATTTGGGAAAATGGCATTGAAACATGTATAATATCATGTAGGAAATTAATCGCCAGTCTAGGTTTGATGCAGGATACAGGATGCTTGGGGCTGGTGCACTGGGATGATCCAGAGAGATGGTATGGGGAGGATGGCGGGAGGGGGGGTTCAGGATTGGGAACTCATGTACACCCGTGGCGGATTCATGTTGACATATGGCAAAACCAATACAGTATTGTAAAGTAAAATAAAGTTAAAAAAAAAAAAAAAAAAAGACACATAGGGATATTACTCTCAAATCCGAAGCCTAGCACTTGTATATGGCTTCCCAGGTGTCGCTAGTGATAAACAACCTGCCTGCCAATGCAGGGGACATAAGATACTCTGGGGGAGGGCATGGCAGCCCACTCCCGCATTCCTGCCTGAGAATTCCAGGGACAGAAGGGTGTGACGGGTTGTTACAGTCCGCGGGATCACAAAGAGTCAGACATGACTGAGGTGGCTTAGCACACACGCATCACTTCTATGGTGCTTCTTCTCAAAATGTTTAAATGGCTTTTCATTACACCTCATAGAACACAGCACAATAATAGACTGTTAGTCTTACTTCAAAGGTTAGGCAACTATGGGGGAGAGGGAGGGCTTGGGAAGCAGGGCCTGTAGGGTAGATTAGAAAGACTGGGACCGTTTAGCTGGGAAACAGGAAGGTGGATGAGTAACTTAATAATCATCTTCAAGGGTTATTAAAAGACCAGTTGCTAGCCATTCCACCTGGGGTAGTAGGGAGGAAACTGCAGTGAGAATTTAGTTACAACATTGTGAAGAACTTTTTGTTTCCCTTTAGCTATAAGGTCTATTAGACACCAAAACATAATACTAAGCAAAATTGTAGACTTTTCTCCTCGAAATTTTCCAGAGTAAGGTATCTATGCTTGCCGGTGGTTGCTAAGCACTACTTCTTGGACCATTAAGATCAACTTGCTTGGAGTATCTCTTACAAATACAGATTCCTGGGACACACTTCAGACCTCTAGAGTTATAGTCTCCGGGGATAGGAACAGGATTTATATATTTTAACAAGGCCGCAGGTGAGTATTTTGCACAGTCGATTTTGAAAAACCCATGTGTATATAGAATCAGTAAAATTTAACACAGCAAGAATGTATTGAGTGCCCACTTGGTGATCCTACCACTGCTGTTGGCCTCAGGGAATAAAGATAATAAAAGAATGTAGTATAATTTTAGCCCTTGTGGAGCTTTCAGTAAAATAATTAAAGACTAATGATGAATTAGAGCAACTCTTTTGCCTTTAACATAGTGTGATTTGGGGAAAGTTTCTTAATTCCTTTGGCCTGAGGTCCTAAATTGTTAAATCGAAGAGCTGAATAAAATGGTTGTATAAGTTCTTGAGAATCTTTAAAGTAATACAATGCAGAAGAAAGCCACTTTTCAAAAACAACTAAAAGCTAATTAAAGAGAATTAGAGGGAATATCAAGAAGGAGACCGGTTCTTGTGGACAGTACTTACTAGGGAATACCTCAGGGAGAACAGGAGACATTTAGAATTGGCACTGAAGGATGGATGTGATAGATATATCTGCTCATATGCACACTGGAGAAGAAGCACCATGATTTCCAATACTACTATGTACCAAGTACACACATTACACCACTTAATATCTATCAAGGCTTGTGCTTTCAAAGTAAGGACAACATCTAGAGATTTTTGCCATAACTTATATAGGTCCTTTATAAATGTTGAATAACCAGTATTACATCATTTTCCAAGTGGAATAACAGAGCTTTCTCTTTCTCAAAAACAATTCTCATGTTTGCATGGCACGGGGATGGAAAGAAAGAAAAGGGGAGGGGAGAAAAAGGGAGGAAGGAGGGAAGAAAAGGAAAAAATAGAGAAAGGAAGAAAAGAAGGAAGGGAAAGCAACCTACTTCTTGGTACTCATACTGAGCCCAGAGTCTTCAGCTACACTGGGGCCCTCATGCCCATTCATGAACACCTCTTAGCAAATTCTAGACAGCTGTAAATTAAATGTAACTTAAATGGATAGTTGGGGAGTACACGATACTAAGAATCTGAGTCTAGTCTGAGTAAGAGGATGAATGCTCAGCTTTTCACGGCCGTTGTTAACATTGGATTTACCATCCACAGGGAAGTGACAAGAAGGAGGTGCCTGTGGATTTCAGTGATGCATTTTTTAAAGGATACTCAGAATATCTTATCTATAAATACAATATTTAGCTTTAGAGTTCCTACTCTGTGGAACATTTCCTTATTAAGTAGGGTTCATAACTGGCTCTTGTTTGATTTCGTTGTTTTCGTTGTTTTCTGTTCATAGGAAGAGAGGGCTTTCTCAGCTTCTACAGGGCTTGGGTCTCATGGATTTCTGCCTGAAATCTTCATGGCAAAGCTTGATGAAGTGTCCTCATGTTTATCTGTGCATGGATGACATAAATTCACAAGACTCCCAGTAGTTAAGAACTTGGACTTAAGTACTAGCTAAAACATACATTCAAATCTTTTTTCTGCCTAAAGAGCTGTGTGATTCTGAGTAAAAGTTAGCAATGATGCATATTTAATATTTCATTGATCAAGGATGTCTTATGAGATGTAACCAGAGAGCAACTGCCAATCGCATCCAGTATATTAGATGCTTCCCTGCACTCAGAAGGATACCTCATCTACTCTGGTTACCACAGAAAAAGCTTTAAGGTAACTAAGTTACAAAACTCTGTCTCAGTTTAATAATTAATATGCCTTGCCCCATACAATCCTCATAACTTGGAACTTGATATAAAAGTAAAGCTTCTCCCACACCCCCTCTTTCTAGCATGCTTCTGTCTCACACCCTGTAGAGGCAGAAGGGTAGGTGGGCAGCATCTGCTCCATTCCTTCCAAAGCCCTGGGACCTGGGATCAGAGCAAAGTTTGGAGCAGAGGAAAGGGAGCAAGCAGGAAAGTTTCTCTTTGACTGACACTTGCTGGAGACACAGCTTCCGGGCTCTTTGCGCTGGAAAGACATTTCATGTTATCTGTGCCCATCATGGGTCCTTCTGGCTCTACTCCCCCTGATTTGGCGTATTTCTCACCTGAATTTTTGTGATGCATCTGTCTGTCAACCTACCTTTTGCTACTCATACTGAGCCCACAGTCTTCAGCTACACTGGGGTCCTCATACCCATCCATGAAAACCTCTTAGACAGTTCTAGACAGCTCCAAACCAGTATTCTTTATTGCATGGCCTATATCTGGTTTAAGGCAAAGACCACATATACTCTGCTCTATCAGACAGGAAGGATCATTACTTCTGAAACCACAATTGCCCGTAATCACTCTATCTAGGCTCTTGGCTTTTAAGTTTCTCAGCTCTGACTCAGACATGAGAATGCCAGAAGAATACTCAACAAGCTCTTCAAATGGTTTTCCTAAAGGGCCATATTGGGCATGATGTGAACAGGGGCACCCTCCCCGAGTGCACCCTCAGCGTGTACGCAGTGCTGGTTTCCAGAACTCTGTCTTCACTCCCCAATTGATGACCGTCTTGTACCCGCAATGAGGACCAGGGCTTGAAAGGGTATCAGATTATTATCCACTGTTTTGCAATGTTTGCTCCATGGTCTAGAAGCTCATTTTAGAATATGCCTCAGTCAAAACTTTCATTCTAACATTCTGTTACACACATAAAGCTGTTAATACAATACTGTCATGCTGCTAGGAAGGGCAGGATTCACAGTAGTGTCGAAATAGTTGTAATAGCATTGTATTATTCATAGAGAAACACACACGTACATGTGCAGTTTATGACACCACAATTGAAGAGTGGCACCGGCAAACAAGTATTTCCAAGACTAAGTTCAGAAAGAGCAAAGTTCACAGAGATGTCAGATTTGCTTTTTTTTTTTTTTTTTTACATATTTTGGCAGTTATCTGGAGGACACCAGGTATTATAGGGGGAAAGATCCCTTTGAGATCAGGCCATGCTTCATGAAACAAACACAATGACAGCCAAAAGTTTGTTATTAACTGCAATAATGGCTAATTTAAAGCCCCTGTGTTCAGCATGAGGCTGTTGAGTGGTTCATCCCTACTTTTTTTTCCTGTCAAAAACTATTCAAGCTGTCTGTTTCTTGAAGAAATTTTAGTAAAATTAAGCTTGAATAGGGGTTTCCTTGGTAGCTCAGCTGGTAAAGAATCTGCCTGCAATGCAGGAGACCCCGGTTCGATTCCTGGGTCGGGAATATCCCCTGGAGGATGACATACCAATCCACTCCAGCATTTATGCCTGGAGACTCTCTGTGGACAGAGGATCCTGGAGGGCTACAGTCCATGGGGTCACAAAGAGCTGGACATGACTGAGTGACTAACACTTTACTTTTTAAACTTGAATAAAATACTTTTCTTCCTTCCAGCTTCCCTCCTTCCCTTCTTTTCCTTCTTTCTGTTTCCCTTCATCTACTCCCTCATAAGTCACTTACTACAAAAGCCATGAGGTGAAATGTGTCAAAGTTTGCACCACTCAGAGGAGCTCAGTGCTTAAGAGGTGTCCTGGAGCCTGAATGGGTGAGGAAGTTGAATAGTGGGAGTATGTATGTGTATGTAAGTGGCTATGTACATATGTATCTTATGTCTTCTATACACACACACACACATACCCAGTGTCTGTTATACATATACATACCCTATGTCAGTTCAGTTCAGTTCAGTTGCTCAGTTGTGTCCAACTCTTTGTGACCCCTACATACCCTATGTCTGTTGTTATGTGCACATATGTTCTTTGTCAGTTATGTCCACACATAACCTATGTTGGTTATTTACATGCACATCCTAGTTCTGCGCACTGAGAGGGCCTGGAAACAGTGACATCCCACAGCAATGAACACATCTGACACCCAGATCTTTGTCTATAAACTATTCTCCACCGAAAGAAACCAGGAATCCTTAGAAATATGGCTGATTTCACAGAGTTGCAGGTGTTAAAGTTTGAGATAAGCCTGATACAGTTTGGTGCACCAGAAAGAATGGAAATACAAAGCACAACGTGGGATTGAAAAGGGACACAGAAACCAGTGGGAAGGACCTCTCAGTGCAACAGCCTGGGCTGCCAGTTCAGTTAGAAGTTGCGATGGATTATAACCCATTGAATAAGTTAAGGACCCATGAGTCTATCCCAATACACAAAGATAAATAAATGGGAAGAATGAAACACTTTTTCTTGTACTAGAATGCCACATGATAAATGGAGAAGGAAAAATGGTGACAGAAAATTGCTATTTGGTAACCATAGGAATTAATTTCTCTAACCAACATTAATGGTGTTGAAACTAGTGGGGGAGAGTTAGATATGGAATAGAAATTTGCTAGTCTCAAAATAATACTTATTAATATAATAATTATATATTATTATAATACTCATAATACTCCATACATGACTACTGGAAAAACCAATTAAGTATTAACCAAAAAAGTATTATGTAAGTCTCATATAATACTTATTAATTACAGAAGTCTCTGTACAGTGAAGAAACCTGTGGTCACAGTCTTAATCAGGTGATCAAAGTTTATATCACCAGTTGTTGGATAAACCGAAACTGTGTACCACTTGTTAGGATACAGTGAGAAAAATACAGTCTCCAATTTTATGTTTTTGTTGAAAATCTATAATCTAAACCTGATTGTGAAGAAATACCAAGCAATCATATTGAGTGGCAGCCCACAGACTAATTGGCCTGTGTTATTACAAAGTCTCCAAATCGTTAAAGACAAGGTCAGCTGAGGAACTGGTCCTGATCGAAGGACACAAAAAATATATGACAATTAACTGTGACATGTGATTCTGGAATGGACCTTTCTGCTACAAAGAACATTTATGGAAATTAGATGTACTTGGAAAGAGTTTGTGAAATTAGAGTACTTGGAAAGGGTTTATGAAATTAGGTGCTAGTACTGTATCAGTATTAATGTCTTCATTCTGGAGGCTGCATTGCAGTGATGCTGGAGGAAGCTTGTGTTCATAGGACTTTTTCACCCGTGTTCAGGCAATTGGACACTGTGTTCATAACTGACTCTCACCCACTGCAGAGAATTAAAAGCATTATCTTCCTACTATTGTTGCAAATGTCTGTAAGTTTGCAACAACTTCCAAAAAAGGTCCTTCAACAGAGGAAGTTACACAGATACTTTCTCTAATGCTATCAATTACAGATTGCTCCAAAGCCAACTAGAACATTGCCTGATGGCATGTAGTTACAGAAGAGGGGGCTTTTCCAGATTATCCATGTACACAATTCATTCTCATGCACAAAATACTCTGGTAACTTGCTTGATATTGCATGCAGTGTACTGAGCATTTAATAAAGAGGGAAAATTATTAAAGTTGCCTAATATACATTGAAAATGAGGTCATGGTTGTATCTTCAAATAGTTTAAGTACTTTTTAATGGATCACATTTCTGTAGGCACAGAAGAGAAACCAGCTAATGGAAGACAGAGGTTTCCAATGTTGATTCAAGGAGGTAGAATCTTAATTGGATAAGTGGGATTGACATACACATACTACTACGTATAAACTAGACAACTAATTAGAACCTCCTGTGTATAGCACAGAGAAATCTACTTAATATTCTGTAATGACCTCTTGATGAAAGTGAAAGAGGAGAGTGAAAAAGCTGGCTCAAAACTCAACATTCAGAAAACTAAGATCATGGCATCCAGTTTCATCACTTCATGGCAAATAGATGGGAAAACAATGGAAACAGTGACAAACTTTATTTTCTTGGGTTTCAAAATCACTGCAGATGGTGACTGCAGTCATGAAATTAAAAGATGCTTACTCCTTGGAAGAAAAGCTATGACCAACCTAGATAGCATATTAAAAACCAGAGACATTACTTTGCTGACAAAGGTCCATCTAGTCAAAACTATGGTTTTCCCAGTGGTCATGTATGGATGTGAGAGTTGGACCATAAAGAAAGCTGAGTACTGAAGAATTGATGCTTTTGAACTGTGCTGTCAGAGAAGACTCTTTAGAGTCCCTTGGACTGCAAGGAGATCAAACTAGTCAATCCTAAAGGAAATCAGTCCTGAATATTCATTGAAAGGACTGATACTGAAGCTGAAATTCCAGTTGTTTGGCCATCTGATGCAAAGAACTGACTCCTTGGAAAAGACTCTGCTTCTGGGAAAGATTGAAGGCAGGAGGAAAACGGGATGACAGAGGATGAGATGGTTTGATGGCATTACCGATTTGATGGACATGAGTTTGAGCAAGTTCCGGGAGTTGGTGATGGACAGGGAAGCCTGGTGAGCTGCAGTCCATGGGGTCACAAAGAGTTGGACATGACTGAGTGACTGAACTGAACTGAATGACATATATGGGAATAGAATCTAAAAAGGAGTAGATATGTGTATCTGTATAAGTGCTTCATTATGCTGTACAACAGAAACTGACACAACACTGTAAATCGACTATAAGTTGCCCGATTTCTAAAATCTCCTCAAACTGAAATACTTAACATCTATTCCCCAGTGCTTCAGCAGTAAGGTATCTGCCTGCAATGCAGGAGCTGCTGTAGACACAGGCTCGATTCCAGAGGGAAAGATCCCTTAGAGGAGGGCATGGCAACCCAGTCCAGTATTATCACCTGGAGAATCCCCATGGACAGAGGAGCCTTGCAGGCTACAGTCCATAGAGTCACAAAGAGTCAGACATGACTGAAGCAACTAAGCACGCACACATAGTCCCTTGAACAATGAAAGGTAGAATTATTTAGGTCAGTCAGTAACTCCCCGAGACTCTACTCAAGAAGACAGAGTCTTAGACATGGACTTTTCAATTCTTGGTGGTGGTGGTTTTGCTAAGTCATGTCCGACCTTGTGACCACATGGACTATAGCCCGCCAGACTCTTCTGTCCCAGGCAAGAATACTGGAGTGGGCTGTCATTTCCTACTCCAGGGCACATGCCAGACTTAGGTACTGAACCTGTGTCTTCTGCATTGCAGGTGGTCTCCTGAATTGCAGGCAAATTCTTTACCACTGAGCCACTAGGGAAGCCCTTTTTATTCTTACTCTGGAATATATCAAAGATGTTCCTATTCTAAGAATAGGTAATAATTTAAAATGTCCTTTTTTCCCCTCTACTGATTCAATAACCATCTCATGTTGATAGCCCTGGCTTTAAGTGGAAGGAAAAAAAGAAGTTTTCTGTTCTGCCAACATACCAAAAATAATGAGATTATGGAAGAACACTGACCGTCACTTCATAATTGAAAGATAGGCCTATTAAGAGGGCACAGCAGGCCTGAAGGAATTGTGTGATCATTTGCACAAGTGCTAATTTTGACATGTGGTTCTTCACATCCGTAAGCATAAAGAGGTTGGGCCAGCATGATGAACAAGGCACTGTTCCCTCGGGAGGCCTGTGCCTCAGTGAAGCAATGCCAGAAGGGCCATTTGCTGGGGTTGGGTGATGGGCTATTCTGCCTTCTTGTGCTCATGGACAGAACCATCTGGTTGCCAGGATGCTGTGTATATAGAGCAATCATCTTCTTCTCCAAAGAAACCACATTTCTCTAGATTGTGTACAGTTGTAGCTATAAAGCCTGGAGCAAATGACTGTTCTTCTCTGGATTGAGTTTCCTCAGTAGTGACATCAGGGATTTGGAATAGATAGGTGAATGTCTCTGAGATGACTTCGCTCGACAGGTAATATATGAGAGAAGGAATTTGGGCTTTTAAGGCGGAGAGACCTGGATTCAAATTCTGCCACAGCCACTTGTGGCTCAGCTGGTAAAGAACCTGCCTGCAATGAGGGAGACCTGGGTTCAATCCCTAGGTTGGGAAGATCCCCTGGAGAAGAGAAAGACTATCCACTCTAGTAGTCTGGCCAGGAGAATTCCATGGACTGTATAGGCCATGGGGCTGCAAAGAGTCGCACACATCTGAGTGACTTTCACTCACTTGTGAGGTCTTGAGCAAGTTTACTGAGCTCTCTCAGCACAACTTCCCTCGGGTGCAAGTGGGTGAGGTTGATAACCTTCTTTTCAGGGTGCTGAGCAAACTGATGAATGTTTGTGGCATGGCTGAGTTTTATATATGTTAATTTACTATACAACAATATGTGTATAATCAAATGATCAAATATTCACATCTATGCACCTAAACTCCCACAAAATCCAGAGAAGATAAATAACACGGTCAAGTCATAAAGACGTGCTACAGATTTAGCCGAGTGAGAATTCTCTGCCCTGAGTTCACCCAGCCCCATTAACAGAAGGTTGACACTCAATAAATATTTGTCACATGAATAAATGAACAAAAAAAGCCCATGGCAGTGCCCATCCTCATAAGCAGGAATCCATAGATTTAATGCAAATTCTAGGAAAATGGAATTTTCAACAATGGTACTAACTCGCCATCTGCTTTTTCTTCTTTTTCTTAGCTCTACGTGGTTTGTTATGGTAACTTAGTGGAAGAAATATTTCTCATAGAATACTCTGAGTTCAGTTCATCTAATCCCATATGGAAAGGCCCTTGGGTCCATGTGCAACCCTAAAGTGTGTTTCTTATAAGCATCCACTAAAATAAATAATTCAGGGCTTGCCCTCAGCCACACATGAAAATGCCTTCATTAAATCCAATGGAGAATGTAAATGTAGTGGCAGAACATGAAAAAAAACGTATACATTTTATATAACTTCTCCCAGACTCTTTTGGGAAAGATAATGAACTATAATGGCAAGGAATATTCTAATTTTCTCAGGCAGGAAAAAAGAGAAGTGAATGAGATGGGAAAAAAATGGACTTAAAAAATGGTACCGTATTTGATGTTTTTTTAAAAAAAAAATCAAATAAAAGGCCACAAATTGGATGGAATAGCTTTTGTTAATGCTGAAACTTGCAGGGCCAGTTAGAGCTCATTAAGAGGTGATGGGAACTATGCAGATGAGATCAAATTTGGTAATTGGCTGGTTCTGAATCCATTAGAAAGGTTATAGGGTTGTTTGGGTGGGTTATGTTTTATAAAGGAATGATTAGAAGTATATTAATGGGCCAATGGGTTATGAGGCTGGGATTGGTTTACTGATATAATGTCTAGTTTAGCATTAGGCTTGGGACAAGGTTATATGGACAAGATTAAATTTGGGAAACAGGTCAGCTATGATCATATTAGGTGGGTTATAGGGTTACAAAAATTGTCCTGTGTTTGATGGCAACGAGAAAATGAGAATTTAATTAGACTTCACTCGCATCCTTAGCGTTGTAACACGCCAGTACATTTCTATGTAGAAATGGCTTTCCAGAAGGGATGTGGGATCTGGACTAAGAGCCCCCAGGAGCTCAGATGTTAACCCAAGCCCCCAATTCTCAGCAAACTTAAGGTTTTTGCTGGCCTGTTACACCAAGATGTAAGGAAATGCATGCTGGGGAAAGGGAAGAGCTGAGGTAGATGGCAAACTTTTCTCAGGAGTGGGTTCAAGAGGAGATAGAATTTGAGTAGAGACAGACAGCTGAATACACACTTGTAACGGAGGTGGTAAGGGAAGGTTGAAAAGGCAATCTAGGAAGAGGCTGCATTCTGTGAAAACATGTGAGCATGATAGACAGACCAGTGTCTTCAAGGAACTCAGAGGTCCTACGTGATCTGTGTTGGGGAGAGCTGGGAATAAAAGAACGAGAACGATGCTGGTGTGTGCGTCCGTGTGCAAAGTGAAGGACACGGCAAGAGAGGTCAGCTGGGGCTGGAGTTTGCAGGAAAAGTGGGTATAGGCTGGGCTAGTAAATGCGGACTTGATCCTTTCTCCCAGTCTGCCACTAGATGTATTCCACAGCAGGTAAAAAAGTGCCCAAAGTGATTTTAAAAAATGACTGTATTTTGGACTCAAATATGGTTCTAATGCTGCATGTTACATTCTCAGCCTCTGCCTTATCTGTAGATGTTCAGTTCTCTTTAGAATTTTAAACGTTCAGTTACAAAATGTGATTCCTTACTCCACCATGTTTAAAACTTTTTTGATCTCGGATATCTTTTTACCTACTCCAACCTTAAACAGAATGGTTATTAAAATCCCTTTGAATGAGTGTTCTAAGGAAAACACTTTGGGAAAAGGCTGTACTAGAAAAAGAGAAGTCCTTATAACAAAGACTAAGAAGTAAGACACAAGGATATTCAATTTTCTCCTTTTATAAAGAAAATATAATGATCCTGGGAAGATAAGTTACAGCAAAGACAATGAAAAAAAAATATTGATGTTGGACAGTCAATTTGAATTGCTACTACTAAGTAGGCATATGACCTTGAGAAAATTTATTCTCAGTATGTCTCAGTTTTCTTAAGTATATGATTAGGATAAAAAGGGAATTTAAGGCTATTAAATAAGATAATGCATGTAATGATGAACACAGTACCTTGCATATAATAAGAACTTGATTGATGTTAATAGTTGCAATAATCTTAACCTTCCCCACTGCCTCAGGTACTCTGGTATTCTCAGTTCAGCCTAAGTTCAAGTGTGGGAGCTCTTACCCAGAGGAAGGCCAAGGTTTCCCTTTAATCTACTGTCATCTTTAAGGGTATCATAAGGAGACCTCTTTACAAGATAGACTATGGCTGCTATAAGAGTAAAGCTCATGGACTGGATATCATTTTCCCTCTTGGCTGTTGGAGTCTAAGGGTGACTGATGTTAACTAACTGAGCTGTTCATATACGAAGTCTAAATATTTAACAGAAAAAAAGAAGAAGACTTCTGAGTTGTAAACATCCTAGAGAGAGGAGCCACCAGTTGACAAGGATGTGGAGCCAAGAAAGATGCTAAGCTCAAATCATGGATTTTCTGGAGATTCTGAGGCCACCCCTATGCTCATTTCTTTGTAGACGGCCATCCCAGCAACGGGCTATTTTCTCATTTTTGAATATTTGCCTGATGTTCAGACTTTAAAATATCCCTCCCTAAGCCTCACCAGATTTCTTGGATATAACATTCTTAATTAAAAAAAAAAACAAAACTTTTTTTTCCTCTCAAAATAGCCCTTGATGGAATATCAGAAAGATCCTGGATATAAACTAAGTTCAAATAATTGGTAACAGAGTGGCTTCCCTTTTCTTCTAGGGGTGGTGGTGGCGGTTTAGTTGCTCAGTTGTGCCCAACTCTTTGTGACCCCATAGACTATAACCACTAGGCTCCTCTATCCATGGAATTTCTAAAACTTGACTGGGTTATATTGAAGGAAAAAAAACATTTTTTTAAGTCTGACCTGTTCTTCTGGGGGACAGTGAAGGAGGGAGACCTGAACTCTGTCCTGATAAGTACGCTACTTGCTTCTAACCCCCACAACTTTTCTGAAATCAGAAGCTAAGTTTCTTCATCAAAGCAGATGGAAAATTCAAATCGCTCCTCACTATTATTGGTTTGGGTTCAATAATATAGAAAGAGAAACGGATTCCTCTCACCTACCCTTTCTTTTCCTCTTTTAAATCTTTTTTGGTTTTCCTTCGTTGGATGCTCATCACTTTTCTCTTTGACACTCACAATGCTTTACACATCTCTGCACTTGGCTTTGGCTTGTGTTTTTTCTTTGTATGTTTGTTTGTTTGTTTTTTACCGTGATTGAATTTGTATCCCTCCAAATTTTCACCAACTCCAAGACATGCTCTTTTTTTCTGCCTGGTCCTTTCCTGGCCCAGTTCTCAAGGCTAAACAACTGCACCAGAAATGACTGTTGGATGGATGTGCACATCAATAAAGGAATTTTCTAGAAAAAAAAAAAGAAAGAAAAACTCTCACTAGTGAGCTTTACTGCTCCCAACTTGTAACAAGAGGGCCGAAGCAACTAATAGCTAGTGTCCATTCCAATAAAGACACTACGTTCTGTGCTTGAAAACAAACAAAAACATTATAAATTATCTTTAGCAGAGCTAATTTAGTAACTTGTCTTTATTTGCTTGTAAATGAGAATCCAATCAGTTCTGTTTTTTAATGTTTGAAAACAGGACTTGGTTTGCATGCTACATCGGAAGCTGGAGTGAATTTCTTTCCCTGTGTTAGAACTCTGAGAAAGCAAGGCGTCTGGATGAGGACAACGAACAGACCCTTTACTATGAAATCACAAGCGGGTGGCACCGTAATTAAGCAGGTGTATTTATAAGTCAGGAACCACTTCCCCGGCAAGACTGTCTTCCCTCACCTCCCACTGCATTACTGCTTCCTCCCAAAGCTGGCAGCTTGCGCGCGTGCTGCTGATTAACGCACCACGCAAGGCAGGCGGCCGGCCAGAGGAGGCAGGCGGCGGCCGGAGGAAACAGCCCGCCATTTCCCCCGTGATCCTGCGCACTGCAGTCCCTGGACTCCGGGACTCGTTCTGCTTGACTTCCTCTCTCCCCGCTCCCCGTTCCACACAGAGCACATACCCACATGCTCACACCTCCAGGAGAAGGAGGAGTGGGCTCCCCAGAGGGGAGAGAGAGCGCGGCCATCTGTGAGGTTTGCAAGGCAGAAACCTGTCGGCTGACTCAGGAGCTGGACTGAGTGTTAAAGGAGCGCGAACGCTGCTAAACACATCCAGAGCTTCCTAAGGAAACCTCATCTTGGTGTTCCCAGCACAGCACACCTTCCCACTACAGGGTACTTTCCCCAGGGAAGTAAACCCACGCCACTCTGCACCCACACAAACCAAAGTGATTTTATCCACCATCCACGTTTCAATGTCCAACACTACTCCTCCAGATTAAGTCACTATCGTCTCTCACCCTAATTCCTCTCATAGCCTCCTTCCCCATTATGCAATCACAAAATTTTGTTTATGGAAATCCAATTCTGTTTTGGATGCCCCTACTTCACTCTTGCTGCCTAACACTTTCCCTTCTTCCTCTTAACCTTATGATTGTGTTTAGTTGCTAAGTCATGTCCACCTCTTTGCAACCGCATGGATTATGGGGGCTTCTGTTCATGGGATTTCCCAGGTAAGATACTGGAGTGGATAGCCATTTCCTTCTCCAGGAGATCTTCCTGACCCAGGGATCGAACCTGTGGCTCCTGTCACATCTGCTGCATCGCAGGCAGATTCTTTAACCGCTGAGCCACTGGGGAAACCCAGCGATATCTAGCTTAGGATAGAATCCTAAATTCCTAATGACGCTCAGTCCCCTGCATGGCCTTGCCTGTAACTTCCCGACTCCCTCTCATGCTACCTCACGCCTCAGTCAGCATGAGCCAGTTCCCCCATGCAAACCAAGCTGTGTGATGCTTCAGGACCTCCACACATGCTAGCCCTTCTGCCCCAAACCTTCTTCTTCCAGCATTTTACCTGTCATCCTACTCTTGCTGTGGGATATCACCAGTAACATTGACTTCATTGACCACCTCCACCCACCAGTTTCAAGTCAGTCTCCCCAGTTATAGTCTAACATTTCAGTCTTTACTCTTATTTCCATAGCATTGGTCACAATTTGTGGTTACACATATCTGCCTACATAGCAACATAGGTTTCTTTTACTAGACCAATGGTTGTCCACCAGAGGTGATTTGACACTCCAGAGGACATCTGGCAAAGCCCAAAGATGCTTTTGGCTGTGAAAACTGGGGGAGAAGAGGCGTACTACAGGCAAATAATAGATAGAGGCCAGATAAGCTGCCAAACAACCTACAACATGTGAGACTGCACCCCACACTGAAGAATTACCCAGCTCCAAATGACGAGAGCTGAGAAAACCTGCCATTGACCACAAGCTTCCTGGCACAAGCAGAAAGCAGGCCTGCCTTATTGAACATTCCCGTTTCTCTGTTTCTTCACCATAGACTGTGTTTAATAGGTGTTGATTAAATGAGCAGTTGGATGATGACATACACCATATTCCAAACACAGGCCATTCACTTGCTGATTAATCACTTACTAAACATCATGATATATGAGACCATGTGTTTCTCATATTTCAATGGGAAATATGAACAGCCTATGCTATCAGGGGATTTAGATCTAGAGGAGGAATAAGAAAGTAAATTATAAGTTAAAAGTGGGGGAGATTTTAATGCATCACACATTATAAGAAACTATTTCATCAGTTGGATGGCATAAAGGATGCTTTCTTAAAAATGCACACGAGTCTTTCATTCACTCAATAAATATTCATTGAGGACAAGATGGTAGGGATGTAGTCATGAGCAAGACAGATAGGACTCCTGCCCTAATGGAACTTATATTCCAGAGAGGAAAGTGTACGTTAAAAGGTATACTGTAAATCAACAAGATCATTACCACTGAGCTATGTGCTATGAAAACACTAACTAAGAGGATATGAAGGCACAATGGATAGAAGCCACTTTAAAGAGAATGACCAGACCAATCCTCTCTGAGGTGGCATTTTATACGACGTTTGGATATGATTGTGAGCTCATGTAACTATGAACTTAATGAAAATTGGGCACATATATTAAAGAGCATATAAAATCACTCTCCATACAAAGGAAACATGATATGCAATGTCTCAGATACAGGAGAGACCTTGCACATGAGAAGGAGAGAGGGGCTGTTAATGAGCGTAAGATCCAGTGGAATCCAGGGAAAACCTCAATGAAACAAAGCTGAAGATACAAAGAAGCAAACTGTGAACCTTCTCCAGGCCATAATAACATATACAGGTTTTTATCCTAAAAACAACAAAAAACAACAGATGAATTTTCTAAAGTGAAACATATTTTATTTTTTAATTTTTATTTTTACTTTATTTTATTTTACAATACTGTATTGGTTTTGCCATACATTGACATGAATCTACCACGGGTGTACATGCGATCCCATGATTGCTCTGGCTGTTTCATGAGCAGAAGTGGAAAAGAGTAGAAACAGAAGTCTGTTAGTGAGCCAGGGCAGTGGTCCATGTGAGAGGGGAGGTGGTGGTACAAGTCAGAAACAAGAGAAGCAAATGGACTTGAGACATTTTTCTGAGTTGTGATAGACAGGAGTTTGTGACTTAAATTTCTGAAGTGAGGGGAAAATGAAAACTTAGGATAATATCTAAGGTTGGCCAGAACAGGTGAGTGCAGGAGGCACTGTTCAAACAGGAAAGATTGAGGGGCTAAAGATGTTTGCATGTGTTGTTGGTTTTGGCCAAGGACTACAGATTGGACACAGTACAACCACAACATTAAGCATGAAAATAGCAATAGCTCCCACAGTACTCATTACGTATCCGACACTCGTGGATGCCTTTTAGACTCTGGCTGTTCTAATCTCCAGGATAACCGGGGTAAGTGTTGTGACACATTTCCTCATTCACCAAAAGAAGACATCAAACTAACCAATCTTGGGTGACACTGCCAAGGATCATGGAAGTGGATATACAAACAAAACAGCTCTATAGATAGATTTATTATTCAGAATATGTAGTTCTAAGCTGATTTTGAATGCTCTAAATTCTCCAAGTTAGGCTTCAACAGTACGTGAACTGAGAACTTTCATATGTTCAAGCTGGATTTAGAAAAGGCGGAGGAACCAGAGATCAAATTGCCAACATCTGTTGAATTACAGAAAAAGCAAGAGAATTCCAGAAAAAAAAAAAAAAACATCTACTTCTACTTCATTGAGTATATTAAAGTCTTTGACTGTATGGATCACAACAAACTGGAAATTCTTAAAGAGATGAGAATACCAGATCATGTTATCTGCCTTCTGTGAAACCTGTGAGCAGGCTAAGAAGCAACTGTTAGAACCAGACATGGAACAACAGACTTGTTCCAAATTGGGAGAGGAGTATGTCAAGGCTATATATTGTCACTCTGTTTAATTTAAATGCAGAGTACATCAGGTGAAACACTAGGTTGGATGAAGCACAAGCTGGAATCAAGATTGCTGGGAGAAATATCAATAACCTCAGATATGCAGATGACACCACCCTTGTGGCAGAAAGTGAAGATGAACTAAAGAGCCTCTTGATGAAGGTGAAAGAGGAGAGCGAAAAAGCTGGCTTAAAACTCAACATTCAAAAAACAAGGATCATGACATCCAGTCTCATCACTTCATGGCAAATAGATGGGGAAACAATGGAAACGGTGACAGACTTTATTTTCTGGGGCTCCAAAATCCTTGCAGATAGTGACTGCAGCTATGAAATTAAAAGACACTTGCTCCTTGAAAGAAAAGCTATGGCAATCCTAGGCAACATATTAAAAAGCAGAGATATTACTTTGCCGACAATGGTCCATCAAGTCAAAGCTATGATTTTTCCAGCAGTCATGTATGGATGTGACAGTTGGACCTTAAAGAAGGCTGAGTGCCAATGAATTCATACTTTAGAACTGTGGTGTTGGAGAAGACTCTTGAGAGTCCCTTGGACTGCAAGGAGATCCAACTGGTCAATCCTAAAGGAAATCAACCCTGAATATTCATTGGAAGGACTGATGCTGAAGTTTCAATATTTTGGCCACCTAATGTGAAGAGCCAAATCATTGGAAAAGACCCTGATGCTGGGAAAGATTGAGGGCAGAAGGAGAAGGGAACGACAGAGGATGAGATGGTTGGATTTCATCACCGACTCACTGGACGTGAGTTTGAGCAAGCTCTGGGAGATGGTGAAGGGCAGGGAAGACTGGCATTGCTGCAGTCCACGGAGTCACAAAGAATCAGGCACAACTGAGTGACTGAACAACAGGAAGCTGAAGACATCCAATTGTAAACTGTCAAGAGCTCAGATGATTATGAAATTTCATAGCTCTGTAGAAGAGAATATAAGCAAAAAAAAAAAAACAAACCTTTCTGCTTTGATAATTTTATTTACAATATAAACAAAGATAGAAAATGAATGTCTTATTTTGATGGCAAATTCATATTCTGTACTAGTGAAACATTTGGACAGTGTTGCGAATCTTATGATTTTCAGGGCTTTATATGCCAGGCAAAGTAACTGTTTCTTGTAGGTGTTCTGGGCTATGTGAGAGTCTTTGTGGGGGAGAAAAAATAAACGTGTCAAAATGAAGTGGTGCTTCAAGACGATAGATCAGGTGGTAGCAGGTAGAACCGTTAAGAGTAGGTAGTGAATAGCAGTTTTGAAATCACTGAAGAGGCAAGCACAATACCACATTTCCTCCCGGGGACAAGGAATGAAAGAACAGAGTAAACAATACATGGTGTTAGCGAGGTGGGCATCGCAAGGGGCCAATAAATTCATTTTAGCTGAACAGTCCAATTTCCCTGGGGATTCTGTCTCTCAAAATGGTATTTCTCCTTCATGCCTCCAATGTGTCCCTTCTCTTTCCCTTTTCTTAAAGATACATGATTTAAGAGCTGTTGGGATTTTGTCAAAGGAAACATTCTCAGAGTTTCAGGTTCTCAACAAATGGAGCTTGGATGAGAATTTTCAATTGGCATAGATACGATGTAGGATGCATAATCTTTGCAGTTAGACTTGAAAACCTAAATTATGCACATTTAAAATCTTCAAACACTTAAAAAATATATCCTTCAGTGTCTAAACAGTTGCTGCTACCTCCTGTTTTTCTTTTTTTCAGAATAATCCTTATATGAAGCTTCTCTGAATAATGTGAAAAAAGGTGACTAATACTTACCTTCTATATTTTAGGTTGTATGTTATAGCTATAACTACATTCAGTGGCAATTAAGTTGTTTGTATATATAACACAACTGACTTCTCTGCATATGGGAATTCCTCATTCGACCACAAAGCTTGCCCAATAATCATATCATTGAGAACATGAGCCCTATAGCCACGTTTTTGAGAGTTTAAATACCAGGGTCCATTTTACATATGCATATGTGCTTAGTCATTTCAGTCGTGTCTGACTCTTTGTGACTCTATGGACTGTAGCTCACCACATTCCTTTGTCCATCGAATTCTCCAGACTGGAGAATACTGGAGTGGATGGCCATGCACTCCTTCAGGGGATCTTCCCGACCCAGGGATCAAACCTGAATCTCTTGCGTCTCCTGTATGTTGGGCAGATTCTTTATCACTGAGTTGCTGGGAAAGCCTTCTATCCTATATACAGGGGCATAAACTTGCATAAGTAATGCAAACAATCTTGGCTTCCTTTCTTCATTAAAAAATGGAAGTATTAATAGTTAATGATGAAGATTAAGAGTTAATAGATGTTAGCTGCTTAGTACATTGTCTATTATATTACATTAAAAAGTTTGTTTATTGAATCTCATATATAATTAGAGATCAAAAATATTGGTATTGTTGGAAAATGGTATGCTTTAATGTGAGTTACCTTAGGAAGTGATTTTGAAAGTTGTGTGATTCAAAGAGGCTGAGAAATGTGGAGAGCAGTACGTTTATATCGCTGATCCAGCTCCATACTGAAGGAGAGACACAGAGGTCAGAGGAAGATAAGAATCTAGGTCCTACATGGTGTGCGCTGTGAAACAACGGTCAGTCTATGATATTAATGAGTGGTGAGGGAGACCTAGAGACCACGATTCTGGTCAAAGGGTCTGTGCAGATACTGTGAGGCTTGATACATTCATGACTAGGAACTCAAATATCTTTTTAAAAACATTTGAGCATTTTGGGGAGGGACAGGTCACTTATATAAGACAATAAAAATATCCATTAATCAGTAGAATGTACAGTTGGAGACTGTGAGACACAAAGGAGAGCTTTTTGTAAGAGAGCAAGAGAAAGATTCGTAATAGAAGCAAAAATAAGTTAGAGAGTGGTGACATCACCTCGGAGACCACAAGGTGAGAACTAATAAACCAGCTTCAAAGAAGAAGTGTTGTCAGGGGAGAGTTAGTTTCAGAAACAAAAGAAGGTGAGGGAACATTCTGTGAGAAGTTTTCTGACATAAAGGAGATATTTATAATGGAGTTGAGGTTATAACTGACACAGAAGTAAGAGTCAAGGGGTATTTCAGAAAGCAGGAGGCACAGATTATTGTAAACAAAAGTACACGGTAAGATGTGTAACTGTGTGTGTGGCAGGGGAAGAGCGGTGAGAGGGCTTGGATTTTGATGGCAGACAAGGATGCCCCTGCCCTGATCGCCCTTTAGATTTCAGAATCACTGAATCGAGATCGCAAGTGCTTCTGGAAGTAAAGAAGTGGCTTTCTAAGCCTCTAAAGAAATGAGAAGTGGATTTAATAAAGAAAAATCATTAGACGAAATAAAGTGAGGGTTCAAAGTCCCCTTCACTAAAAGGGATATTCAGGATGAACGTAAGCAGTAAAGAGTTGAGAAGGACAGTTTGAAGGATTAAAGTACCATTTCCAAAAGCCTTAGGATGTTATTTAAAACAGTGAACTTGGAAGTCAGACTGTCTGGACTCAAATCTTGATTTCATCCCTTTGTAAGGTGTGGTCTTGGGTACAGGGAGTTTGCCTCATGAAATTTCCATTTCCACATCTATGAAGTGGATATAATAAAAATACTGACAAAATAACTTCATTCTCATAACTTGTTTAAAACCATTCTTGGCAAATAGTAAATAGAGCAAAAATATTTTTTAAAGTACACAAAAACATACACATATATAACAAGTGCTTGACTTTGGACAAATCATATGTTTTCCAAGTCTAAATTTTCAGATCTATGACATATAGAAGGAAAAAATATATACACATATATATATATACCTCCACTAAGTGTGATGATTAAATAAAAATTGAGTGAGATAAACCAAGGAAAGTACTTAGTACTGTATCTTACACATAGCGGTCAAGTAGTATCTTCAATTATTTGTTATTATGACTACTATCAATAGTTATAATATAAACCTTTATAGAATCACAGTATTTCTTTGAATTTAAGGTTTTGGGGCTTCATAAAAAGTATAATATACTTAGAAGAAATCATGAGGAAGAATTAAAACATACATTTTTTTCATGTTTTTATAACGTGAGCTGCTGCCTCAACTGATATTTTTTCTAATAATCCACTGCCGTTTATTAACATCATAACCAAAATAAACATACATTTAATGTGAAACAGATAGCTGTAAATACATATACTTTTACCAGAAAGCAGTGCTTTAAGAACAAAACATTATGTTTTAGTGGGAAGCAGGATATTTATGCAAACATCAGAAGGTTACTCAGGTGTGAAAATGGAGATGACAGACACAGTGAAAATAGATTAAATATGCACTTTGTACCTAGTACATACTAACCAAGAAAACCAGTATTTGCTCAACTCCTTTCCACAGGGCATGCCCTGCCCTTGATCAGGACAACCATCTTCACGTTTCAGCAGCTGGGAGTTCCCGTGGGATGTGCACTCTGTCTTGGCCACTCTGATGGGCATTGCCTCTTCAAGTTTTTAAAACATAGTGGGGATTTAATAAATATTTGACAAACACAAGTGTTCATAAAGAGATGAGAAATCTAAAAATAAGTGGCTACCTTCTCCATAGGAAATGCACAGCACAGATCCAGATTATACATTCCAAGGTGTCCCTGGCAGTCCAGTGGTCAAGAATCTGCCTTGCAAGGCAAGGGACACGTTTCGTCCTGGTCTGGAAAGATCCCACACGCTGTAGAGCAGCTAAGCCCGTGCATCACAACTAGAGAGCGCTCTAGAGCCCGTAAGCGGCAACTACGCTACGTCTGTCTGCAAGCCTAGAACCTGAGCTCTGCAACAAGAGAAATCACTGCAGAAGCCCACATACCATAACAAAGAGTAACCCCCACTCACTGCAACTAGAGAGAGCCTGCGTGAAGCGAGAAAGACCCACCACAGTCAAAAGACAAAATCTTAAAAAATGACCCATTTTGATAATCAATTCACATGTTGGTGACATTAAATCTGTAATATTTTATAATTTGTAATTCTAAGGCTTTATGAAAACACTGCGTAATTGTTTTAAATTCTCTTTGTTTGAAAAAAGATGAGCTAATCACAATTCTGGTATTCTTAGTTATTTCTTTCCTAGAAAACACTGGGACTTCCTTTTCCATCCATAAGACTAAACTCTCAAAATGCTTTTTGCCACCCTAAACGTAAATTTCAATTCCTCCAGTATGTCTTGGTGTGTTTATGACAACATTGTCCAGCCCATTCTCCCATTCTCTGATAAGTCTGTCCTATAATATCCTCTATTTGTTAATGATGGCTCCCTCCTCCCCGCCCCCCAGCCATTTATTCATCTGTATAATATCAATGTTTGTCTTTACACACTTTTGGGTTGTTAATTTTTGAATCCTACAAAAATACTTAAAGTTTTCCCTAGTCTGCTTTTAGTCCATTTCCTTCATTTAAAATAGGTTGTTAAAATTCAAGATGTCTTGTAACAACTCCTCCTGCAATTAAGAAACAGACGTGTGTCTGGATGTATCAGCAGGAGAAAAAAATAATTCAGGAAATAGCTGTAGTTCAGAAAGGAGCAATTTTGCTCTGTCCCTGGTACTGAATGTGATTTTCCAGAGTATGGCAAGGCATTAATTGCTTGTCCAAGAATCCAAACAGAATTTGATTCCTACAAACCACATGAATCAGTCCAGAACATATAACAGAAAAAAAAGAATGTATACAAAATAAAAGTAGAGTATATACCATTTTATTGCATTGAAATGTATGTGACAGTTTTGTTCATTATTTTTTTTTCCTTCTGTAATTGGAAATGCTTTAAGTAATGCAAACAGATATAACATTTGATTTCTATCATTTGGGCTAAATGTGTCTTTACAAGTACTGAATGTTCCTCTATTGACTAAGCTTCTAGCCTAGTGCCTGAGCTTATAATACTTCCTGGTCAAATGAAGCATATATTCAAAGAGATGTTACTTATGGCAAAGGCACTTGTTGAGGACCTAATATATGTAACACATTCTACCATATATTGCTGTGTTTCACGTGTGCTTATTCGCTCAGTTGCAACTCTCTGCAGCCCATTGGACTGTAGTCCACCAGGCTCCTCTGTTCATGGGAATTTTCAGGCAAGAATACTGGAGTGATTGCCATTCCTTCTCCAGGGGATCTTCCCGACCCCGGGATGGAACCTGCATCCCCTGTGTCTCCTGCATTGCAGGCAGATTCTTTACTTGCTGAGCCAGCAGGGAAGCCCTATATATTGTTGAAGACACATATTTAAAAGTTACAATAAATATCAATACTAACTTTTAGAAAATGTATACTTTGTACTTTGTGGAGAAGGCAAAGGACTGCAATATCCTTAACTCTATTTACGACGACTTAGGCAATGGTAAATACAGGAATATGAGATTCTGAGTGTCGGACTAATCCTGTTCTGACTTGAGACTCTAATGCAGACTCTGAAAAAGCCTATTTTAAAACTTATGGTAATGGCAACCCACTCCAGTATTCTTGCCTGGAGAATCCCATGGACAGAGGAGCCTGGTGGGCTACAGTCCATGGGGTCACAGGAGTCGGACACAACTAAGCAACTAAACCACCACCGCAGTGCTTGAGGAAATGCTGCATAATCCTATCAGGATGTAGGAACAGGAGAAAAGCAGAATGGAGAGAAAGATTTAAATCCAATCGAATGTATGGAATCTGTCTGCAAAACGGCAGATAGGATATGTGGATACTCCAGTGAGATCAAGTGGCTTCAGGAACGTCCGATGGCTGCTGCTGCCTTACCCATGGGTTCTTTCACTTTGAATTATTCCACTACGAAACCCTCATCTGCTAGATGAAGAGAGAGAATGACAGAGAGAAGAGAAACATCTTTGCCTGGCCTAAATTTTGTGGAGAGGTTGTTGCACGTAGGTCTGGCAGGCCCTAAATCACTCTTTCAATTCACTGCCCACCACCATGGAGACCACAGTACTTTCTTCCTCCAGGATGCTGTAGCCACAGAAAACGCCCACGATACATTTCCAAGGGTGTATTCATAAGGATCTGAATAAATTCTCCTTCCCTCCAGCTATTCTGCTGACCTTTAATTTCTAAACACACACACACACACACACACACATTCCACCAAACTAACAAAACCCAAAGTAACATTGCCAGGAACAGTCATTAAAATCAGAATGTTCTAATTTATAGCTACCAGTGTTAATGTGTGAGGGTTGACCTCTGTGAACTTTATAATTAACATCTTTAACAAGGAATTACTCTGAGTATATATTTTCCTTAGACTTTATAGTCTGACCTTTTCTTTTATCTTCTGGGCTTTTTTTTTTTTTTTTTTTTAATACAAATGACCTGCTCTGTAACTTAGAGTGCTCAAGTTGAAAAGCCATATATCAGGATTCCAAAACATCTTTTTCATGTGCTGCTCCACTGACTCTTGAGAAACAAGATTTTGGCAGGCTAACTCCTGCTTGTACAGTACTATCATTACAGTGTAGGTATTTAGCAACCCTGGTCCCCAAGCACTAATTTCCCGTTAAATACTACACATTCATACAGAAATGCACATCCCAACCCATCTCCATACCCACTCAGGAAAGCTTTAATACCCTAAGTTTAAAACCACTGATAACCCCTTATTGCAGTGATTCATTCACATTAACGAGTGAAGTAAATGCCAGGGATGTGGTTAAATGCTTTGTATTCATTTCTAAGGCTGTGTCGGTTGCAAGGGAGTAACATATAGTGAGAGCAAATTCAGAAAAGAAGGTCAGTAGAAAGTACTGTCAGAGAGATATTGTTATATATATATTTTTTTAATTCGTTAAATGCATGTAATAGAATCTGTTCTACCTAGAATCGGATTACTGTGCTTTTTTTTTTTTTTTGGTTTATGTATATGAGGGAAACACCATAAAGTCCGGAGAACTATTACAAATAACAAAGTGTTCATTGATTTGATAAATTACTAAGAGTGTATGTCAAAAGTATAATATTTAATCTCAGAAGTAAGGGCTTTTACTTGTCTTTTATTTCCTTTGTTTCCAATTCAAATCTCACAAGTTGACTAATATCTCTCCTAAGCTGTTCTTTCACGGCAGTTGCCACCAGAAGTCAGTGGAAAGAAAGAATTACTTCATAATAGATGTGATAGGAGCTTTTGCTCTCAAGTTCTCAATAGACAGTCGTGCAGCCCCAGGCATGAGGGGCACAACTGGTGGGTGCTCTCTGGAGCTCCCCCAAGGATCCAATAAGTGGGATAAATGGTCAATGGAGAGGGAAGTGAACTGGAAAAGTGCCTGGTTGACTTCATAAATACTAGGAGGGAAGGACAGGGCAGGATCTATCTTCTGAGAATAAACCTGTTTCCCTGAACTATGCATGCACACGCATACGTGCACGCATCCACGCCCACATGTGCACACACACTCACACCTTGATTTGTCTTCTGTGTTACGTCCGTCAGGCTCCTTGTGCTTCTTTCTGACAGCACGTCCACCCACCTGGACTTCAAGTGTAGTTACTGCCCATCCAGAGCATGATTTATCTCTGTCTGTTGCTGTAAGAAGCCGTATCTCTGGGGTTTGACAGTCACCCAGAGAAAGAGAGAGAAGACAGCCTTAGGGTTTTAGGCTAAAATTGCTTTTACTTAGAACTATTTATCAATGTGCTTGCTCTACTTTCTAAGCGGTTTCCTTCTGTGGCTTACTTTTGTCGTGTAAATACCTTTAAGCTACCCGTGGGCAAACAGAATGTCTGAATTTAATGCCTTCTCTGCTGCCCTGGTGCCCTGAGTCCTTCAGTTAATTGGAATAACCAATATCTACTGAACAATGATCTGATGCTAAATACTTAACAGATATGACCTTATTAAACTTTTATAACAGAGCTGTGAGGTAGGAATCACTACCATTTCCAGTTTCTAGTTGAAACAACAGAGATCCACAGAAGTCAGTGATGATAATAAAGTCTTAGTTATTACAAAGGTAGAAACTGAGATTTGAAGCCAGTTTTTCCTGCTTGAAACATAGTCCAGGTTTCTTAGGAGTTAAATCCAAGAATTTAGGCAACTCGTGTTTCTTCTTTTTAATATAATTTCCTAAATAAGTCAAAAATGGTAAAATCACGTCAGGCAGACAGACTGCCTCTTTCAGTGCCCAGATATTTATAACCAAGTACAGCACGTTCTCATGAGGTCTGAGAAAATTTCTCAACACGCCTTTCCAGGAGACCATCATCAATCAACTGGAGTGGATTCTTAGGATAAACTGCACTTCCTCAGTAATCATCAGGAATATGCAAATGAAAAGCACACTGAGATATCATCTCATACCTGTTAGAATGATGTTGGATAGTGGGGATAATGAATAATATCCTCTGAGCTGAGAAGGAGCTTTGAGACCAAACAACAAAGCAGGTAACTCCATGAAGAACAATTATGAAGTTTACCTGGAGTAATTTACAACTGGGTGACCTAAGATGCTGAGCATTCTCAGCTACACTTTCACCACAGAAAAGGCTACAGGGTATTTAAAGGGGCCAAAGCTAAAAACAGAGTCTGACAGGCTCAAATGGTAAAGAGTCCTCCTGCATTTCAGGAGATGTGGTTTTGATTCATGGGTGGGGAAGATCTCCTGGAGAAGGGAATGGCACCCACTCCAGTATTCTTGCCTGGAGAATTCCATGGACAGAGGAGCCTGGTGGGCTATAGTCCATAGGGTCATAATGAGTTGGACACGATTGAGTGACTAATATTCACTTTTCACTAAGGGAGAAACACCTCTGCACCAGGAGGAACCAAGGGATTTCCTCCCCTCCAAGGATCTCTGCAAAAGACATTCTTCCAGTTTTCATATCAGATGAAGGCAAGGGGAGATGCTGATAGGAAACTAATCTGGCTGGGCAGATTCCTTGTGAATAAGCTAAAGCTCAGCCATGCAGAAAGGGAAGGGGGAGGGAAGGGCTGAAGTCCTGAGATGGAGCAGAGAAGTGGAGTCAGTGTGGTTCAGCCACACAGACGGCTATGACTAAAAAGACAAGAAAAAAGTGTTGGTGAGGATGTGGAGAAAAGGAAACCCCTGTGCATTGTTGGTGGGAATATAAATTGATACAGCCCTAAGGGAACCAGAATGATGATTCCTGAAAAACATTAAAAACTGCCATATGATACAGCAATCCCACCTTATATCCCAAGGAAACAAAAACATGATTTCAAAGAGATCTGCACACTCATGTTCATTGCAGTATTATTCATAACAGCCAAAATATGGGAAAAATCGAAGGGTCTGTCAACGGATAAATAGATAAATACATAGACACACACACACCACACACACACACACACACACACACACACACACACACACAGGATTATTATTCAGCCAAGAGAAAGAAGGAAATAAGGTTGTTTGCCACAACATGAATGGTCCTTGAGGACATAATGCTAAATGAAATGCTAAATGAAATAAGTCAAACAGAAAGACAAATACTATATGGTATCATTCATATGTGGAATCTTAAAGAGTCAAACTCATTAAAACAGAGACTAGAATGACATTTAACAAAGGCTAGAGGGTGGAGGAAATGGAAGGATGTTGGTCAAAGGGTACAAACTTCAAGTTGTAAGATAAGTCCCAGGGATCTAATAGATAGCACAGTGATTGCAGTTAATAATACTGTGTTATACACTTGAAAATTGCTAAGAGTCTTAAATCTGCACAAAAAAGAAATGGTAATTTATGACAAGATGGAGGTGTTATCTAAGGCTACAGTGACAATTATTTCACAATGTGTTAAGTGTATTAAACCAACAGATTGTACCCCTTAAAATTACCTGTTATAAGCCAGTGATATCTCAATAAAGCTGGAAAATATTCAGCACCATGTGTAACATATTAAGAACATAGTGGGTCCTCATTCAAATGCTCATTTTAGCCAGTCTTGTAAAATTGTCTGTTTAGAATCTTAGATATTTTGTAGTAATTGGATATTTACATGAACTTTTAAATCATGCTCTTTGATTATTAAATGCCACGTTTTTATCTGGGTCTAATCTGATTACATACATCTTTAAAAGAAAAGAATGTTTCATGACTGTGGTGAGAGAGGGAGATAGGAAGATGGAAAACGGTGAGAGAGAGTGGACTGCGAAGTTGGAAAAAGTGACCCGTGAACAAAGCGGCATAGGTGCCCTTGAAACAGACGCCCCCCGAGAGTGTCCGGAAAGGAAGACACCTAGCTAACACCATGAGTTTAACCCCCTGAGATTGCATGCCAGAATTCTGACCTACAGAACAGAACAAAAAGATATTTTCATTGTTCTTAGCCATCAAGTTTGAGGTAATTTTATGACAGTTATTCAAGTCTAATAACTACAACTAGCTAGACATTTGGATGAGTCAAGGGCTGTACTTGATTCCCCCATCCAGACCCTCCCTAGAGTCTAATCGTTACTTTCGATGGGCATTGTCCATCTTGGGGGCCCTGCATGGTATGGTTCATAGCTTCATTGAATTATGCAAGCCCCTTCACCTGGACAAGGCTATGCTCCGTGAAGGGGTTTTACATCGACTGTGAACCATTTCTGAACTGGTTACTGGGACCCAGTGGTGAACATCATGGACAAACTCCCAAGTCTCATGGAGCTTACACTCCAGAGCAAGAAACAGCAAGCTATAGCCCATGGATCAAATTCAGTCCACAATCTGTTTTTATAAATAAAGCCTTATTGGAACACAGATGTGACCATTCACTTGCAGACTGTTAATACAATTTTCACTCCATAACACCAGAGTAGAGTAGTAACGTTGGAGATTATGTAGCCCACAAAGGATATAAGACATATTATCTGGCTCTTTACAGGAGAGGTTCTCCAACCCTTGCTCTAGAGGAAAGACAAAGAATGAAACAAATATGTGCAAATGTGAAGTACAGGGTGCTTTAGAAGTGTCTTAGAGGGGATAACATTTAATTAATCTGAAATAATAAAAAACTGAAAGATGCATAAGAGCTAGCCACATAGAGGCAGTGTAAAAAGTTAGGGAAAAAAAAGTGTCTCAGATAAAAGTGAGATGATGTGTAAATGCCAGAAGGTGAGAAGGGACTTGGTGCATTTGACATTAACCTAGGAAAGGAGAATGAGAGGGAGAACGGTCTAAAATGATGTCAACCCAAGGAACATATCAGGGACCATGTCAAGGATGTTGAGTTCCATACAAAAGGTAAGGGGAAGTCAATGACCAGCTTTAAACGAGGTTTCCCTTCCTCGTACTAGTTATCTCCTTGACTTGAAATCCAGCCCTGGTTCCCAGCTGCCTGGCTGTGTTTCCTGTTTCCTGGATCCTGAAAACTCTTCTTCCAGGGACCTTGCTGTTAATCCTTCATAGCAGTAATCTAGATAGGTTCTTGCTGGCTGTCCAGCTGAAATTCACTTCTTTCTTGTACCCACAGCTGACTCAGACTTCTCAGTATGACCTCTTATCTGGCTGTTCCCTGAGTTACTGCTTACTGGACTGCCACGGCACCCCTCATTTTCATGAGCCCCTGCCTCACTCTGTTGGAGTCTAGTTCCCATCATGTAATGGAAATGGACAAACCAACACAAACAGACAGACAGACAGGAGTTATCCTGACTTCAAGTCCTGGCTTCCTAATTTCATAGCTGTGTAGTATTAAATAAGATGGGACATTAAATAGCTAAGTGTCTTCATTTCTAAACTGGCTATAGAATTCTTATGAGGATTAAATGGAGAAGTATGCTGTGGTACATAAATTGCATCAATGGATCCTACTAAAGTTACTCCTGCTCCCCACCCTTTGCTGTCCCCCCCACCCTGGGACACATGGTCCAACTCTGACTTCTGACTTGACATTGTGATTTTTTTTGTCAACAGAGGGGCAACAAATGTGACAAGCAATGACTCCAAAATGTGCTTATGTAGTTCAGCTTCCTCTCTGACCTCTCTTCCTCCCCAGGAAAACATGCTGGGGTAGACTGCTGGATGAGGAGGCAGGCAGAGCAGAGTCGAGTCAGCCCAGTTGTCACTGCCAAGGCTCCATACACGTGAGGAAGTCCTCATAAGATCTGGGAAGTTGCCTAGCCAACCCAGGGCTCACCATCTAGTGTGTGAGCCCCTTGAAGTCTAGTTCAGAGCAGCAGAACTGACCAAGCGACTCTAGACTCATGAGCAACAACTTTAATGTTTACTTCGTGTATCTCTGAAGTTCTGTGGTTGATTGTTTCATGACAGGCTTTGTAACTGTTGCATATACAGCATATCCTGATATGTATACAGGAAGTGAGATGACAATGTGCCAAACATTTATTTTGTGCTCAATAAACAATGTGGGAGACTTGGGTTTGATCCCTGGATTGGGAAGATCCCCTGGAGGAGGGCATGGCAGCCCACTCCAGTATTCTTGCCTGGAGAATCCCCAGGGACAGAGGAGCCTGGTGGGGGCTACAATCCCTGGGGTCCCAAAGAGTCGGACACGACTGAGCGCCTAAGCACAGACAGCAACAAACAGCGGCGCCTCCCCACACCACTGCCACCTGTGCTATGTAAATATCAGCAGATGTCAGTTCGGAATATGCTCTCGTTGTTACACTGGTTGGGAAGAGCTTCACTTCTGCTGGGTTTCCAGACAGCATGCTTGCAGACGTACACACACGGCTGACAGCAGTCAATCCTGCTGCAGTTCAGTGACCTGTATGTGCACGCAGACAGACACAATTTAAATAGACAGAGGCTCCACCACCTGCATTCTTAAATGAGTCTCTGCCTGTTGCAGTTTAAGGGGTGCACAAAAGTCACCACCAAGCTGTATTTTCCATTCTTGCTAGGTGCCTACCACAGCTCCCACGTAGACCTTTGCCCAGCAGAACTGAGCAAGCTACATCATGTCAGGGTCGGCACAGCCTGGCTTCTGAAGTAGGGCTGGAGATGGTCTCCAAAGAGCCGTGTTATTAAAGAAACAACGCCTTTGTTTCGGCGGCAGAGCTAAGTGCTGTTTATTTCCAGATGCTTTCCTGGAACTTGGGCAGGGAAAGCAGCTGCATGTCATTCATGCAGTGACTGAGACTGGATGGGGGGCAGCGTTCAGAGGAAATGAGCAAGCTCATTCAGGCCTGGGGACATGACGCTATTTTCTGTCCCTGACAAAATGGAACTCAGTTTCCTTCATTGGACGACACCTGCTCCAAACTTCAACAGGCCTTTGTGTAGATGACAGCATCAGCTACTTCTTCACCTGATTGTCTAAAGTTTAAGAATTTTTTTGATTACTCCATGGAAATGTCTCCCTGTTTCATGTTCTCTAACACTGTCCCTTCTGACTGAGGTAAATACAGCCAAGTGACTCAGACCATGGGCTCTGGAGAAAAGCTGTATCAGTTAGACTCTTGTCTTGAACAATTTAATCTCTATTTGTCCTTGGATGGTTCTCTTCTTCAAGACTTCCTTCATTGTAATAATAGATATTAAAAATAGTAGTTACATTATAGGAATGTTTTATGAAACAGGTGTTTTTAACTGTTTGTATATCTTTCCATAAGTTAAACACTAAATCTAAAATGCTTTATCAGGGATCAGCAAAAGAAAACAGCCTTTTTGTTGTCCATTGTCTCAAAATAGTTAATTTTTGCATAAATCCATTAAAAAGTCTTCAGAACGTGTGTCCATGTAGATATATACCAGTGCACATAGGTTTCAAGATTTTATATGTTTAAAATCAATAGTATGTATTGATTCTATATATATATTTTATGGAGCATCAGAGATGGCTCAGTGGTAAAGAATCCACCTGTCAATGCAGGAGACGCGGGTTCGGTCCCTGGGTCGGGAAGATCCCCTGGAGTAGAAAATGGCAACCCACTCCAGTATTCTTGGCTGGAAAACCCCACGGACAGTGGAACCTGGCGGGCTACAGTCCAAGGGTTGCTAAGGGTTGGACACGACTGAGCGACTGGGTGCCTGCTCATGAAACAGGTGAAATGATTCGCCACTAAGTGTTTATCTCGGTGTTGGACGGAGACCAAGCACTGAGTAAATGCGTGTCCCCATTCTCTCGTTATCGCTCTCTTTTTTGGTTTTTATTTTTGTCCTGACTGAGTCCTGGTTATTTGTCTGGCTAAATATCTCACATCAATGCGATACGTCGATTGGACTCTGCTCTCTTAACCCTCCTGTTCAAATCCTGCCGAAAGCCTCTCAACTATCCTTACCAGCTTTTCTCTCTTCTCTCTGGCACTTTTCCCTGGCACATCATTTCTCCTAGGATAACGCCTAGCCTTTGTTATATGATGCATTCATTTCCTAGGGCTGGCAGAGCAAAGTACCACAAACCAAGTGGTTTGAACAAGATATTAAAATAAACTTATTTTCTCACACTTTGAAGACAACACGTCTGAAGTCAAGATAGCAGCAGGGTGCCCATGTTCCCTGGATCCTTCCCAGTGCCCTCCTGGCCTCTGGTTGCTTCCTGTCTTCTTAGAGGATCCTCGGCTTATAGATGCCACCCTCCCCCTCCACACCCGCCCCACGTGACACTCGCGCAGTGTCTGTCTTCACTTCGTTGTCTTCTTATAAGGGTTTCAGACATATTGGATTGGGGGCCCACCCTATTGCAGTAGCTTCCTTCATCTCAACTAATTACATTGACACTGATTATACTTCCATATATTGTCACCCAGTGCAGTGCTTGAGCTTAAGACTTCCACTTACCTGTTTTGGTGGAAGGAGAAGGGGGACCACAAGCCAACTCATGAAACACGCTCTTCAGTGTCTGCCTCTCACCAGTGTCCCCACCGTCCCTCTGGCTACACAAAGCCTTTGCAAATAAGTGGGCTTTGCCGTGCCCTCTCTGCTGCCTGGGGGGCTTTCACAGGCTGTAAGTTCTGCCCAGAACATTCCCAGTGTCCTCCCCCAGCTTTTTCCTAGCTACAGTTTACTTATTCTTCAAACCTCAAATTGTCATGACCTAATATAAGAAACCCCAACTGAAGTTCACTTCTTACGCCTTAGGATGGTTATTATCCAAAAGAAGGAAGGAAAGAAGAAAAATAAGAAAGGAAGAAAGAAGAAGGAAGGAAATAGCAACTATCGGCGAGGACATTGGCAGGAAGAAATTGGAACTCTTTTACATTGCTGGTGGAGATGTGAAATGGTACAACTACGGTGGAAGACAGTAAAGCCATTCCTCAAAAAACTTTAACACAGAACCACCTTATGATGCAATGGTTCCACTTTGGTTACATACTCAAAAGAATTGAAAGCTGGGATGTAAACAGACATTTATATAACAATGTACAGAGTAACATTATTCTCAATAGCTAAAAGGTGGAAATAACTCACATTCTTCAATGGACAAATAAAATGTCACATATACATATATACACACGCAGCCACATATATACAAACACACACTGGAATAGTATAGTATTCAGATTTAAAAGCACTGAAATTCTGATACATGCTACAGCATAAATGAAATTTGAAACATTATGCCAAGTAAAGTAAGACACAGAAGAACAAATATTGCATGATTCCACTTATATGAGGTACTTGGAGTAGTCAAATTCATTCATAGGGAAAGAAAGTAGAATAGAGGTTACCAGGAATTGAAATCAAGGGTAGACAGCATAAAGAGTTACTGTCTATTGGCTACAGACGTTCAGCTTGGAAGGATGAAAAAGTTCTTTAGATGAATGGTGAAGAATGGTGCCACTGCTCTTGATGCCACTAAATTAAACACTTAAAACAGTAAGTTACATGATGTGTATATTGCACTACAATAAAAAGCTGCCCCTAATTTCCTCCCACACACCAAAGGAAAAAACAAAAAGAATGCATTCTACCTATGCATACATAGGTATCTGCATAACATTTTTAGAAACTTAACCGACACAAAGATAATGTATCTACACGCAGATCACTGATCTAAGGGCTGCATAAATAATAGCTCATTTAATCTTCGTAATACACAACATGATGTAAGTAATGTTATCGTCCCTATCATATATGGATGAATGCACTGAAACAGAGAGACAAACCCAATTTTCCCAAGGTCAGCATTTTATACGTGGCAGAGTAGGAGTCCCGGGGTGGGGAGCCTGGTTGGCTTCCATCTATGGGACTGCACAGAGTTGCACACGGCTGGAGCAACACAGCAGCAGCAGCAGCAGAGCAGGATTAGAGAGAAACATCAGAGACTCCAGTGCTGGAGTCTGGATACTAAACTCTCATAGCTCAGATCATGTTCATCACCTCCACAGTCACAGTGTTCAAGGGGTCAAAGCTATCTGTACAGTGTTCTCAACACCACTTTATCTTCTACGAGGGCTCTCAAATCAAACCCACCCTGTATCTATTCCTGCAGCATTAGTTATTTATACAATGTTATTTCATTTTTCTTAGTGAAAGAATCTCTCACTAGTTTCAGAACAGTTTCTGTTATTTCCTGTTTACATGATTTGGTCCACATAATTTGTTCCAGTGTTCTATTTCTATGTAACAAATTACTGTCTAACTTTCTGTACTGTAAAACAGTCATTTGCCTTTTCTCAAGATTTTGTGGGTCAGAAATATGGAAGGGCTTGGTTGGGCAACTTGTCTCTGATCCACGTGGGATCCATGCAAGGCAGCTGAGGCTGAACAGTACACTTCCAAGACGATGGCCTCTGAATGCTCTTGTCTGGAACCTCAGAGTGACTTGGCATTCTGTCTGTCTCTGTCTCTCCATATGGTGTCTCAACATTCTAATATAAGATAATTTTACCGGCTTTGGCTACTCACAACAAGGTGGTTCCAGGGTTGTCACAATTTTTACAGAGTGACTGGCTTCCAAGAAGCAGGAAAAAGTCGCTTAAACAGCTAAGGGCCTCGTTAGACCTGTCAGCATCATTTCCACCATATTCTACTTGTCAAAACAATCACCCATATTCAAGTGTGTGAAGATAAGTTCTTAATAGGATCATTATCAAGTCACTCCACAGAAGAATACGTGGAATGGGAGAGATCATTGTGACCATCTTTGTAAAATGCAAATTCTTCTTATCTTTATACAGCTGGAATTCGATAGACTGATAGACTTTTAACAATGTATAGATTAGACTATACTCTATCACAGTCAGCCATGTAAGTAGCAGGTGCTCAGTTTTAACTAAAGATTAAAAATAGTATGAATGGCTTTAGGTGCCAAAATTTCGAATGGGCAGGGACAGTTTTTGCTTACTTCAAGTATATATCCAGAAAGCCAGATACCTTCAAGCTGTTTCCTTCTGTTACCTGTTTCTCTGTGTTGGCTTCAGTGTTTCACCAGAATGGGAAAGAAGCATATGTCTATTAGAAATATATTACTGAAGTTTAAGGAGGGATTCCAGAGATGGAGATGCATATCTTTGAGTACTATCTACATACAGATATATAATTATGGAAGATGTGGAAATGGGTGAGCACTTTAAAGAAGATAGGAGGGCTATCTTCAGTTCAAAGAGAAAATCTGACTTTATGGATGCAAAATTTGTTTTATGGTGTGTGTGTGTGTGTGTGTGTGTGAGTGTGTCTGATCAGGGAAAGATTTAACAAGCCCTTTACTGGAGTGCTCAGTAGTCACTGGTCGTTCATAGTGGAAACTAACAGTAAAAACAATCACTGCCCTACCTTTATCTAAGGAAAGCTGCAAGAAAGGAGTGACATAGTTAAAACATTGTTTGGTGAGAAGACTTTGGCTTCAGACTTACGGATCTTCCACAGGTGGGAAAGGCTATAGCAGACAAGTTTCCTAATGCCTTTGGGTTATTTCTGGAAGATATAAAATGAGGAGACTGAACTAAGTTGATGTCTGAGGCTCTCCTAGTTGTAAAAGTCTGTGCATTATAAAGCTGATTTTGCTGAGTATACAGAATATTACATAAAATAAGATTTTATGAGTTTTAAAGGTTGATTTATTCAGAGTGTCTGTCTACATGGATCAATTTCACCATATAAATGTCAACCATCCCATTTTTATTTTAGGGTTAGCACTGAACACCCACCAGGTCCGCAAGGCCACAGCCAAGTGGAAACTATGGTGACACGGACAGGAAACAACAGATGAGCCCTATTCATGCAGCTGCAGTGGTCGTGACAAGCTTTGGGTTAATGAAAGGTTTGTAAATGTAGTTGCTTCTTAATTGCATTAGAAACACGTGCTTTTTAAAAGATCCCCAGGGTGACTCTTCACAAATAGCAAGCGCCTTTTGTGATATGAATCCTAATGACTTAATTAATGTTTTGCAAACGCAAATTTTGATTTTTTTCCAGCATTCCTAATGCTCAGCCTACCTTTATTACATAGTCAAATATTTCTATTTCATTTCTTCCGTAGAATAATTTGATACACAGTTTGATATCTGCCAAATAGATCAGCCAGACGTATTTTGTCAAGTGGAACCTTTACTTCAGTTCTCTAAATCAGTGTGCACATTCCTTCGATAATGGCTTCAATATCTGCTGGACTTCGACAGCCAGGCTGTTTTCTACTTGTGCGGCGTCGGTTGCTCCACCGCTGAGCTCTGCCCCCATGCTTTCTATTTGTTCTCATGGTTTCTTTCTAGTCATTTTATCAGTTTCTCCTTGGTTTACCTATTCTTTAAGAATTTCCTCTCTTTTAGCTAAATTCATATGTGCATGTTTTGCTGATTTCAAATTAAGCAAATTTTTCTATAAAATATTTTTAAGTCATCACTGTAGATAACATAAAATACAAATTATTTTAGTCAAAGCTATGGTTTTATCAATAGTCATGTATGGATGTGAGAACTGGACCATAAAGAAGGCTGAGCATCCAAGAATTGATGCTTTCAAACTATGGTGCTGGAGGAGACTCAAGAATCCCTTGGACAGCAAGTAGATCAAGCCAGTCAATTCTAAAGGAAGTCAACCCTGAATATTCATTGGAAGGACTGATGCTAAAGCTTGAATACTTTGGCCACCTGATGCAAACAGCTGACTCACTGGAAAAGACCCTGATGCTGGGAAAGATTGAGGTCAGGAGGAAAAGGGGCTACAGAGGATAAGATGGATGGATGGCATCTCCAACTCAAAGAACATGAGCTTGAGCAATCTCCGGGAGAGAGTGGGCAGGGAAACCTATCGTGCTGCAGCACATGGGGTCCCAAAGAGTTGGACATGACTTAGCAACAAACAACAACAGCAAATTATGTTATGCTCTCACTCCTTAAATCCCTTAGACAGTCACTGTTCAGTTTGATATACAGTCTTTCAAACTTTGGGTTTCAAATGCAATATATTTTATTATAATTTTTACATATAAGCACCTTATTTTCCAATATTATATCCCAATATTTGAATGTTTCAAATCATTTATTAAATTTATAAATAATTTTAGTTATGTTGCTTGTTTTCATTTTTCAGAGAATGTTGTTTCAAACATACTTATCCAGTGATCTTTTCAGTATTTACCAAGGATAGTTTCTTAGAATTAAAATTCTTGATTTAAATGATATGCGTATTTAACATTTATCTGTATTGCTCTATTTTTCTTTAGGGAATTACCCTCAGGAAAAAAGAAGTGTATGAGGAAGTTTGTTTGATTATATCCTTGATAAACACCTGGCATTATGAATCTTTTGATAAATGTCTTTCTTTCTCTTTCTCTGTTTATTTTTAGCATGGTTAAACCTGTTTTCATATTTTTTGTGCTCATTTACAGTGTATGCTTGATGAGTATATTGGGTTGGCCAAAAATTTCAGTTGGGTTTTTCTGTAAGATGTTACAAAATATAATGCCTTTAACTTTTCTCATCCTGGTGCATTCTACTTTCCAAACATAATACAATTTAAAAAATAATTAAAAAACATTGAGGTCAAATCTTTTAAAGGCATGCATGTGGCTAAGTTGCCTCAGTCGTGTGCAATTATTTGTGACCACATCAACTGTAGCCCGCCAGGCTCCTCTGTCCAGAGGGGTATTCTCCAGGCAAGAATACTGGATTGCCATGCACACCTCTAGGGGATGTTTCAGATCCAGTGATTGGACCCTCATCTCTTATGTCTCCTGCATCGGCAGGCAGGTCCTTTATCACTAACGTCACCTGGGAAGCCCAAAGAAAAATAATCAAGTTCAGCGTCCTGGGTCTCACACTTGAGGATC